>NC_052236.1:8702539-10113164 GCF_013401445.1 Tripterygium wilfordii | reverse complement strand
GTGCATCTTTATTCGAGGCTTATATGCCCCATAAATTTTGGGGGGAGGCTCTTTGTTCTGCAGCTTACCTCATCAATCGGACACCATCCAGTACTCTCCAATATCAAACTCCATTTCAAACATTGACCAACCTTCTCACAGTGCCACCTACACCAAACCTTGAACCACGGATTTTCGGGTGTGTTGCTTACATTCAGTTACATACTCACCAACGTAGCAAACTGGACCCATGTGCATTACGTTGTGTCTTTGTAGGCTATGCTACCACTCAAAAAGGCTACAAGTGTTTCCATCCACCTACACAAACCTTATATGTTACATCTGATGTTACTTTCAATGAAAGTGAATTTTATTACTCAAGGAACACTTCTGAGCATCCTCTGCAGGGGGAGAACTCTATCTTTGCAGAAGATACTCAAAACCAAGTTGTCCATGTTTCCCAGTGTCCCGATGGTAATATTGATGGGTCAACTAATCCTGTGGAAGAACAACTTCAAGTAGGTCGAACCATGAGGGACGAAGAGCAAGGACCAGAAAATCAAATTCAAGAGGAGATTGACCCAGACCATGCCAATCCTACAACAATGCCAGAACAACCAGCTACGAATCCAGATAGTGTCCTAAATACAACTTCTCCTATAGTACCATTGCCAGTCAATCAGTCCAGTCCTGAAAACCCTACACAGGTACTTGAACAATCTAACTCTGATTCCCTACCTGAGTCAAGTCATTCAAGTTATAAATTGCCTCCTCGTTCAAACCGAGGAATTCCTAAACAGCAATATGAACCTGATCCAACTTCAAATGTTAAATACCCTATTGCTAATCATGTGTCTCTTCATAGGTTATCCCCGTCATATGCATCATTTGTGTGTCAATTATCCACTGTATCTATTCCAAGTAATGTGCAGGAAGCTCTTAAGGATCCCAAGTGGACTCAAGCCATGAATGACGAAATGGAGTCTCTCCAAAAGAATTCTACTTGGGAGATGACTCATTTGCCAGAAGGGAAGCAAACAGTAGGCTGCAGATGGATCTATACAATCAAATTTAGAGCAGATGGAGCAATTGAACGATACAAAGCAAGACTGGTGGCGAAGGGGTATACTCAGACATATGGAATTGACTATTGGGAGACGTTTGCACCTGTAGCTAAAATCAACACAATTCGGGTACTTATCTCATTGGCAGCCAACCTAGATTGGCCTTTACATCAATTTGATGTAAAAAATGCTTTTTTACATGGAGACCTAGAAGAAGAAGTCTATATGGACCCTCCTCCCGGATGCAAGATGAAGCCAAGTCAGAGCAACATGGTATGCAAACTCAAAAAGTCTCTTTATGGATTGAAGCAATCACCCCGAGCATGGTTTGGAAGGTTCAGCAAATCAATGAAGAATTTTGGCTACAAACAATGCAATTCTGACCACACTCTCTTCTTGAAACATAAGAAAGGTAAGATAACTGCACTCATTGTGTATGTTGATGACATGGTAGTTACAGGGAATGACCCAGAAGAGAAGGAAGCGTTGCAACATTATTTAGCAGCTGAGTTTGAGATGAAAGATCTCGGCGAACTAAAGTATTTCTTGGGCATTGAAGTGGCACGTTCAAAGCAAGGAATATTTCTATCACAACGAAAATATGTCCTTGACCTTCTAACCGAAACTGGAATGTTAGCCTGCCAACCAATACAGACTCCAATGGAGGTGAATCTTAAACTTCATGAAGATGCTGAACAAGTACCTACCAATAAAGAACGATATCAACGTCTTGTTGGTAAGTTGATTTACTTATCACATACAAGACCTGACATAGCATATCCTGTTAGCGTCGTAAGTCAATTTATGCATGCACCGAGAGAGGCTCACATGGATGTTGTGACTCGAATTCTGAGATATCTTAAATCTGCCCCGGGGAAAGGATTGATGTTCTCAAAACATGTTCATCTTGATGTGAAAGGGTATACAGATGCAGATTGGGCCGGTTCAGTTACTGATAGAAGATCAACATCTGGTTACTTTACTTTCGTGGGAGGCAATTTAGTCTCATGGCGTAGTAAGAAACAGAACGTGGTGGCTAGGTCAAGTGCTGAAGCAGAATATAGGAGTATGGCACATGGAATATGTGAACTACTCTGGATAAGAAATTTGATGAGAGAATTGGGGTTCAAACAAAAAGGAGCAATGCAATTGTATTGTGATAACAAGGCTGCAATAGACATCTCACATAATCCAGTGCAACATGATAGGACCAAGCATGTTGAGATTGACAGACATTTCATTAAGGAGAAACTCGAGGCCAAGATCATTGAGGTACCATTTGTCAAATCTGAAGATCAACTTGCAGATATTCTCACCAAAGCAGTTACAGGCAGAATCTTTCACAGCTCACTTAGCAAGTTGGGCATTAAAGACATATATGCACCAACTTGAGGGGGAGTGTCAAATCACAGCTGTATAATATCAAGCAAGAAGTCAACAATATCAAGCAAGAAGATCACAGCTGTATAATATCAAGCAAGAAGTCAATAATATCAAGCAAGAAGATCATAGCTGTATAATATCAAGCAAGAAGTCAATTCAAAGATTCAGCAAGATTATAGGAGTCTAATTGTAGAAAAAAGTCAATGATTAGTTCCTAAAATCACTCTGTAAAATATTTCATTATTCTCTGTATATAATTAGTCTATCACGACATATTGAAATGATAAGAAGATTATTCCACTCTTCCAACTTTGAGAGGGGTGTAGGCTCCAAATGTTCATAAACTTATTATAAGGTACGTTTTTGCTATTCACATGTGTGCACATTAATCATCACAAGAAAACAAACCATCCACAAAAATACATAACCTGCTCTTCAATTCACTTGTCGCTTGCCCTAGTTCAAATTTGGTACTCTTAGCCTTTTTACTTTTTAGGGTCTATGAGTAATTAACCAAATATTCTTCAGGAATTATACATGATTTTATTTACTTACTATTATATTTGTTTGGAATATGGATGCGGTAATTATTGATATTCACTTCATCACTTGTATCGGTGCTCAACTTCACGGGGGTTGGTTCCAATTAACCAAACGAAAGACATCTTTTTAAGCAGTATTGTTATAAAAACCGGACTGTTCCGGCCGGTCGGATCAGAAACTCAATGACTCGGCCGTCAAATTGGCACAGTCTTGTCCGTTTAAGCAAATGATCCGGCAAAAACCGATCAAACTGTGCGGTTGGACCGAAAATCCACATAGCTGGCCGATTTTATATGAACAGGAGAAGTTCATTTTTTAGGGTTAAATGATTACAAAACATTGGATTCTTTTGTAATTTCATTATCTGTATTTCATTTTTTTTACTTATAATACTATAATATCATTATATGTATATCAATTATCATTAATCAAAATATATCAATCTAATATATTATTATTACATTATCAAATGTCAATATTACATATAGATTTTATTTTTTATATGAACCGGAGAACTTCATTTTTTAAGGTTAAATGACTACAAAATATTGGATTCTTTTGTAATTTCATTTTCTGTATTTCATTTTTTTCACTTATCATACTATAATATCAGTATATGTATATCAATTATCATTTTTATCAAAATATATCAATATAATTAATATGTCAATACAATATATTATTATTACATTGTCAAATGTCAATATTACATATAGATTTTTTAATGGTCATATTTCATTATTTTGACATTTATTTTTATTTTTTTAACATTAAGTGTAATTATAATATATTTTTTTTTATTTTTTTAATTGAACCTACAATTCGACTGATGACCCATTGTTGATCCAGTGACTCGGTTCATTGCCCGAGTCGATGCTCGGCATGATTTTAATAAGATTGTTTTTTTAAGTACAAAATCAACAGTGTGTGTATGTATATATATATATTATGTATGGTAGTAGACAAAGCAGATCGTTTGCTCGCAAACATGACTCGCAATTCTTTGATAACTACGTGTATTTGACAAAATTGAAACTTACAATCTCATAGAATTCAAATAATTCGATGTGCACTAAATATATCACACGCAAAATGAGAAATACTGAAAGAAATTTCAAAACATAATCCTTTATGTGATTTGATAGTGACATGGTGTACATAGACATATATGCAGACTGCTGCGGACGTACGTAACTTATAAAGTTGCCAACTCCGTTTTTTGGGTTGTTTTGAAAGTGAAATAATAAGTGAGTCCACTAGTTTGATTCCATTTGTTCAAAAAACAATGTAGTTAGTCAGTAACTTATAAAGTTATGGACATCCACGCACCTGATATGTATATGTGTATATATATACACACATGAATTCATACAACTTTTTGTGAGTGTTGTAATGGTCCCATTTGTTCATAAAAACAACAGAGATTCTCTAGTCAATTATTTTAAATCCGCGAATGAGAATTGATGTGTGTGTATATATTCTGACCATTACAATTATCAAATCATATTTTTCAAGCCAGTCATGATTATATTCCTTTCATGTTTTACATGAATATGTTGAATTAATTAATGGCCACCATGACTCAATTTAATAGGGTAATTAATTACTAAATTATATTAATGTGTTACGGCATACGACTTGCTATCAAGGTGGGGTCTATGATCTCCAAGTGTTATTAGCTAATGACAACTAGCCAAGTGAAGGAAGGATGATTAAGCACCCAATGTGGGGCCACAGGCATGCATGCCACGTCATTGTTGTGACATGAAAGAATTGTGACATCAAGGTTCACGGGCTAGCTTTCTAGTTCTAATTAAAACACAACAATGATCCACCTTAAAATTATAAAATTAATTTAACAGTCAAAGATTATGGTAAGAGAAGGAGATCAACTTGTCTTGTTATGGAGGGTATTCTACGATGTGTCTTTGACCCGTCTCCTCACATGTGGGACAAATAATATAATCAATGAAACAATAATCCACCTATGAAAACTGTTTGTGAATAATATCGGTTCAATTTGATGTAATAAATAATGTAAAAATAAAATAGAGAATCACAGAAGACATAAATTTAACGAGTTTCGACAAACTGCCTATGTACTCCTTAGGCGAAGACAATGAAAACTTCACTAATATGAATGAAGGTTTGACATAATTCTAATGAGAAAAGCTGTCTATGTCAAGAATTATCCAAAATCTCGCTTAGAACAACAAACAACTCTCTCACACTCTTTCCAACCAAAATGGATCAACAAAAAACCCTCAAAATGCTAAAAGGGTTGTCGCAAAGAAGAAAATATATGTAATTTTGTCCAACTCTTTTTAGGGTTTGTAACATATAACCTATTTATACTATAAAAGGAGTTTCAACTGAAACCCTAAAAACCTAAATAAAAACCCTTTTTCAATGATTAGTATAAGACCCATCGCTTCGTCGAGGAAGGACAATCTGATCTGCCAACAATTTCGTTTTTCACCAATTTTTTCAACAATAACAACCAATATTCTTCATATGTGTGTCATCATTTTATGAACGATATATGTATGAAATATTTGTCGGCCTCCATAACTCTAGACAGCCAAGAGTACTATTGTTTACTTTCAACTAGCTAGATGTTCTAACCACAAGAAAATAGGAGAGAATTACTTTTTACGTTAAGAGTTACTTACAGTGAAGCATGGTGACAAAAAACACTCTTCTTTAATCTTCACGCACTATGAGTACGTATGTCAGGCATAGTACCTACGTGACATTATTATCAGACATATGTTTGGGAGATCATGCATGCATGATTAAATGATAAATTAAGTGGGTGATTGAGGGGTTTGGGGTTCATAGGGGCGGAATCAGCATTGGATATTAGGAGGGTGAAACTTAGTGCGGAGGTTCATCGGCACCGCCATCGAAATTTTGATAATATTGCATAATAATGTCATTAGAAATTCAATCAAACATTTATTCAATCAAACACTTATTTCTCAATATATGTAACTAGACAGTCATTGAGTCATTCATTTCCCATTCGATTTCGTAATCGTTGCTTCACAATCTTCATAACTGAAAATGTCATCTCTATGGTTGTAGTTTTCATAGGTAAAGTCAATGTTAGTGTTATTGCTTTATACACAAACGATATATCAAATTATAATATCTTGTTGCAATCATTTTCTTTGCAAGACTAGACATCTCATAAACCCTATAAATTTGATTAAACACTTTTTTTTTTTTTTGCCTTCGGTATTTTAGGGGAGCGAAGTACTTAAGTTAAAATTTTATTTTTTTCTATGTATTTTTACTATTAATTTTTTTTTCCTGAAGGGGGCGGCTGTCCACCCTTTGTATTTTATTTAGAAGCCCAAATTTGAGCGAACTTTAGAGAGAAGCGCATACCTAGCCCAAGCACATACTTTAACACTCAAATGATGGCCCACTTAAAGCCCACTACTATAGTCTAGATGACAGATGCCAAACTCAGGCGCTGCGACCGATTGATGAAAATCCCACATCGGAAGATGGTGGATTTGGAGTCTAGCTTATAAGGGATGACAAACCTCCTATATTGTCAACTTGGGTTTTCAATGGAGAGTTAAGCCCAAACTTGTGATACTAGACTTGGACCCCCATCTCGTATGACAAGTATTCATCACCGACTCATCACTCAAATGGTTAGAAATATTGGCTTGCCTCCTTGATCCCTCACACACATCGTCTTTAACTTCTAACAAATCTCTCTCGGCCTCTCTTTATGTTCTTGAAAATCTTAACGTGGATTGGTTTATTGCTTAAATTTTTGATATGGCCGCAAAACATAGTTGAGCCACTTCTCAATCTTTTGTTAAATATCCCACATCGATCAATTTGGTAAATCTTAACGTGGATTGATTTATTGCTTAAATTTTTGATATGGCCGCAAAACATACTTGAGCCACTTCTCAATCTTTTGTTAAATATTCCACATCGATCAATTTGGTAAAGCCAAACCACGTAGTTTATAAAGATGGCATATCTCCATAATACTATTGACTATTGAGTCGCCTTTTAGAAGAGAGAAAAAAGAAAAAGAAAAAGAAGAGTAATGTAGTTTTTGATTATTCTAGAAGGATATGGGTATATCTAATGCATTCTAAGGCTCAAACTATAATCAAAGCATTCGTAAACTTTGTTACAATACAATTCAACAAAATTATCAAAAAATTATTTATTAGGACATAAAATGTATTAATGAAATTTGAAATGCGATACTTTTTTATTAGTTATGGACTCATCATCAAAGAAGTCGTGTTTATGCTCCAGAACAAAATAGAGTGGTTGAAAAAAAACATCGACATATTTGAAACATAATTAGAACCCTAAAATACACAATGGTGTATCTGAAAATTTATGGTTCTTATTCCATGTTCAGACAACGATATTATTCATAATAAACGGGTTACCTAGCAGAGTCTTGGATAAGAACTCACCTTAATTATCAGATTTTTATATATGAAACAAGTGAATTACAAGAATTTCAAAGTATTTGGGTGTTCTTGTTTAGCCAAAAATAACAAGCCACTATCTTCAAAAATTGAACCCAAAGCCAAATTAAGAATATGTTGAGCTTTGTTGAAGTACAAAAAAAAAAAAACACACTCAAGATCCTTGATCTCTAACAATCTTAGCATAGCAAAAAAAAATCGATCTGAGCACTACCCACAGAGTATCCGATTCATTTAAAGTTGCTCATAATTAAGATAGAAAATCAGCAATCACACATCTACAGAAAGAAGATTCAAGTAGGGAGAAAAAGAGTCTCGCGATGGTGCTGAACAGCCGCCATTGATGACGTGTGGGAGTAGGAGTAGCGACCGGAAGTGGCCGTAGATTGCCTGATACGCACCAGGGAGCGTGAGATCGCCAGAGAAAGTAAATCAGCCAAGAAGCAGGCAAATTCTTGAAACGTAGCCACGGTTTTCCTGAAGATCACTCTCATCAGTATCGCCATAGCATCCCCAAATCTGGCCATCTCTGCTTATGAAGATTACATATTTACATACACAAATGCATTAATACTATATATCTATATGACCAGCTGCTAATAGATCTATCTGCAAAGGTTTGCATTTACTAGAATAACCTTCCTCTTATCACCTGGCACTGAAAGCCAAGTGTATAGTATTAGTAGCAGATTCATGTCCGGACAGTTTTTGTTGGGGTTCAATTGTATTTACAGTGGACAAACAACTGCTGAGCCACAGATGAGGACATCATGGGCTCATGCTCCACTAGGTTTCAAAGTAATATTAAATGTCCCTACTCTATATTTGGACAACGTTTTCTTTATATGATGTTGTTTCTACTTGTTTTTGCATGGGGATATGTCGACATCCTTACTAAGATGAATGAATAATTGAGCTACACGTTTTTTTTACGAGGAACCACCGACGGCTGAGAACAGTCTGTGACACGTTGATGATAGGTAAGATTGAGCCAAAATTCATGCGGGTGAAATGATATAATAATTCTCGCAAGTGCACAAGAGTCTACGAATAGCATAGTGTATGCAAGTAACGAGGTCGATCCCATAGAGACTAGTTAATTCCAACGAATGAATGAAAATATGTATGATGTAATTAAGCTAATTACAAAGGAATGGAAGTTCAGATTTTTTGAGATATAAATATGAGAAAAACATTAGGACAATGATTTCACCTATTAATCCTATCACAAGCATTCAATTAACAAACAGTACACAATTATAGTTTCAATTCAAGGGTTGATTCTTTCTCAAATATGTTAGTTCGTTCGTTCGCGGTGTCAACAAATATTATATTAGCAATGGATTAGTCATGTTCGGTTCACAGTTGTTAACCCAAGGCTAATAACTCATTACGATCTAAATAACTATAACAACCAATCGATCAATCTCCTAAACCTTGTTCATGGCAGTCAACAATTGATTTCCTTAATTCCGGTTCCACTAGGATACTTGAATTCGGTTCGTTCCTTAGTCTTAACTAGATGAGTCCAATTGGGCATTCAGTTGGTGTCCAACCAACCAATCAAACAAACAATAGACTATAGACATGGAAATTAAAGACAAGAATCATTGAACCAAAATTATGCATTCATTGAATTGAAAAACTTGCACTAATCATGCTAGGCTACATCACACCCTGGCAAAGAGATTTAACTACTCATGCTATAGGAAAGCAAGAAAACTAAATATGAGAACAAGAACAAGAACAAAGAGAAAAACTAGAGAGTAGAGCAAAAACAAAAGCTTGAGAATGTGAGGGTCATTCTCTATTGTCCTTATGTTTCCTACAACAACAGAGAGTCATTCTTTTCCAATTCTCTTAGGCTGCGCCTCCTTTTAATTCTTTTTTTTTTATTTGTCTTCACGTGTTTTTCTTGCACAATTAAAGTCCATGGGGCTTCAATCATGAATCCGGACTTCTCAAATGGGCTGAACTCGTGAATCTCCAAGTCTTGGTATGAAAAATAAGAATTTTTCACCATAATTCACATATGTAGATCTGAAAATCAAAACCCAAAAGTATTATTGTAATATCCATGATTAATTTCATTAAAAGAGATAAAAAAAAAAAACAAGTGTAAAGTGAGGTTTAAAAATCGATAAAATGTCATATGATCATGAAATGAAACTCCCAACCTCTCCCACAGGAAAAAAACTCATGATTGGGTTGAACTTACGACCAGGGGCGGTACTAGGACTTGATGGTGGGGTGGGTTTTGTGTGAAAAAAAGTTAGCGGGGCTTATTTTACAATAGTACAACTTATTGAAATGATATTATTGATAAACATTCATCTTAATATTTGATATCATAAAGTAACCCAAAATGTTAATACAAATACATATTAAAATTAAGATGAAATAATATATAAATGTATAACTAGAACACATATGTATTGTTATGCATTGTTGTCTAATATGAACAATAATAAAATGTATAATTTCAAGATTACTATTGTTATGTATTGTTCATTACCATTAGATAATAAGTAAAATGAACTTTTCAAATAGTCTAATATACAAAAAAATATATATATACACTTGCTAAAGAATACTAATAATATATATATATATATATCACAAAAAAATATGTATACAAACATAGACATAAATAAATAAATAAATAAATAAATATATATATATATATATATATATATTTAGTAGTAGTATACAAAAATATGTAGTAGTAGTACTATATAGTAGACTATATAGTTATTTTAAAAAAATTAGGGGGCTACAACCTACTAGCCTAGTATAGTCCCTCATAACTAATTCCACCCTTGTTTATGACCTTTACGTCATTACTTTTAAGTTTAGAGATATAACCAACTGAGTTATTACTCCGTCGTTGAATAATTGAGCTACACCATATATTGTTCTTCTTTAAAGGAAAAAGATTAAAAATGAAAAGAAACATGATAAATGGCAAATTGCTCAAGTTATTTCATGTGCTTTATTCAACAACTACAATCCTATAAAGTTTGTATCGAAATTGAATTCAACTCATTAATTCATAACCAGGATTTATAAAAAAAATAAATAAATTATTTTCAGGTTTAATCACATTACTATGTTGAAAGGATTTTCTACAGTGGCACTGTCTGGCACTGGCACCTGAAACTGTATAGAGACGTTCTTGTGAGTAATTCTTCTGGACTGGGCTGTAGATCTTTTCTGTGGGTGAGGCCCAAATGATGATTTGGGTGATTGGGTCCAAACTTTTTAGTCCATGCCACATCATCAGCGTCTGGGTCTGTTAACCATATTCTCAATTTTGAAGCTTGTATTTTGTTACCCAAGAAAAAAAAGAGTGTAAGATTTGGAACTTCGATTGCTATTTCTAACTTCTAAGATCTTACTAGTTGGCTTGATACTGGTTCTGATCCTCATATCATTCTCTCGCGTTGTCGTATACAAGGATAACGGATTAGGGCTCCTGTAGTATTAATCACATATGTCTCGTCTATTTATCAGTGTGAGTTTCATACATATTTTTCTTTGAATTTGATAAGGAAATTGGAAGTCTGTGATTATAATTGCTGTGAAACTACATTGACTTCTACTGCAATGACCCTCGTCTATAAAAAGAGGTAAGAACCATTCAGACGCGCCATTGAGAAGGTCGTAATAAATGTCCCGGTGGATCATGCCCACTATCCAGCTATAGGCTCAGAGCAACTGGAAATGCTTGCCACCCGAATCTCTCTGGGAATTTGTTCTATCCGGACTCTAGAGGTGCTTTGGACCTTATAGCCATAGGTGCTCCTTTTATGTTACTATATTTTTTAGTGTGTATGATGCACCAAAAACAATGAAGAAAAGCTGGACGGTAGAAAGTGATAAAGTTTTAAATACTTTATGGGTGCGTTATATATAAAACTTGATGGTCTCTAGGTCAACCATTACACAAAAAAATATATATATTAGAGATCTCAGTAAATAAGATCCTAGTGATGTAGTGTAGAGGTTTCACAAAATCTGATGATTGAATCAGATAGTGACATGTCAGTCATTTCAATGACTGAGATTCCATTTACTGTGATACCGATCACTTATGTACACACAAACAAGTATAAAATTAAATCTTAAATGTAGAGATTGTTGTCTCATTGAGATATGAGAGGGAATGGTGGGTCTTAACAAAGAATTTTTAAGGATGAAGAAGAGAGTACTCGCACTCCATGATCCCCATACAACACAATTTTCTATGTCAAGTTGTCAACTTGAGAGTTTAATTGATTTCGATGGGGAATGCAACTGTATTTGGTCAAGAATAACACAACCCAATACCCCCATATAATCATCTTTTGCACATGCTTTAAGTGGAATATTTTGTCATGTGTACGTTCTGAATAACGTGCAATATTAGCAGGGAATTTGACTTCGTGATTAATATTGTCTCCTAAGCATTCCTCTTTGAGTTGACATTGTATTCTACATTGTGTATTGACTTAAAGGCCTACAATGACTCAGAGCACGCGATAGCTTAATTGGTTATCTCTCGCGATAGCTTCATTGGTTATCTCTCCTTGTGGAATTATGATTTTGTGGGTTTATCCTGATTCCATGGGCTTGTTCCACTTCTGAATCCCTACTCACATGGATTTCACAGTTTTATCTATTATCAACGTGGTGTGGACTGTTTTGACAATTCAAGGTTTACGCTCACTCATTTGTCCAAATAAAATGTTGGACTGAGTGGTTATTGATTTACCCAAAAAAAAGTGTATTGACATCATTTTTTGCACATGCTTTAGTGGAATATTTTGTCATGTACTTTCTTAATAACGTACAATATTTGCAGGGAATCTAATTTTCGCGGTTAATTTTATTTCCTAAACATTTCTCTTTGAGTTGACATTGTATTCTACTTTGTGCATTGACTTAAAAGGGCTACAATGACTTAAAGCACGCGATAGTTCAGTTGGTTATCTCTTTGGATTTAATATTTTCAGTATCCGAGGTCAGGAATTGAACCAATTAACCAGGAAGTTGAGATATTTTCTTGCAATTATGATTTTGTGGGCTTATCTTGATTCCATGGGCTTGTCCCACTTTCAGACCTCTATTCACATGGATTTCACGGTCTTGTCTGTCACCAGCGTTGTGCAGATTGTTCTGAGATTCAAGGTTTGCACTCACTCAGTTGTCCAAAGAAAATGTTGGACTGAGTGAATATTGGTTTACCAAAAAAAAAGGTCCTTTGAGTGGAATATTTTGTCATGTACGTTCTTAATAACGTGCAATATTTTCAAGGAATCTAATTTTCATGGTTAATTTTGTCTCCTAAACATTCCTCTTTGAGTTGACATTGTATTCTACATTGAGTATTGACTTAAAAGCATACGATGACTTAACCACTTGTCGATAATATAATTGGTTATCTCTCCGAACTTAAGGTTTATGGTGCCCGAGGTCGAGAGTGTTCGAACCAATCAGGTGTGATATTTCTCCATGGAATCCTGGTTCATGGGCTTTTCTCACTTCTTGACCCTTGACCGCATGAGCTTTAACCCAATCTTACGTGTTGTCAACATGGTACAAACTGTTCTAATAACCCGAGTTTACGCTCATTCACATGTCCAAAGAACTAGCATGTTAGATTGAATGGTAGCTAAAAAAAAAAGTCTATTGATTTCATTTGTTCAAGCAGAGCCCCTAGGCAGTTCCACTTAATTTGTGATTCCAAGGAAATCATATGCCTTAAAACAACACGTGAAAAATATGGATGCCGTCGCTTTGAAAAGGAAGATGAGGAAGTGAAGTAGACCATATTTGGCTTCTTGATTCATGAGCAAAAAACTACCTAAATAGGACAAACTAGCATAGGCGGACATGAAATGAGACGCTGACCAAAATGTTAGGACGGCCTGTCCAAGCCATTATTGATTATTATATAATTGGTTTTCAATCATTGAGTCTTTAATTTGTCTTTAAGTTGTTTCTTTCATCGACCGATAAATGATGTCAAGACAAATGTCACCGCAAAGTGCTTTCTCTATTAATTATGATTTAGACATGTCCAATATATATAGATACATAAAACAAGACGTGAAAATATACATATAACGGCCTTACTATTTTTAGCCCCCTTTTTTTTTCACCCCCTTATCACATCATGACGTAACAACTATCAGTCGGTCTAAAAAAAGGACTTCACTTAACTGTTTCTCTCTCCATTCCTCTCTCTCACTTTATTTTCTTCTCCTCATTCCATTCTCTACCTCTCCATCTCACTTTCCCAAGATTGCCTTGTGAGATTCTTCCTCTTTTTCACTCTCAAGATCGCACCATTCTCACAAGATTTTCTTCCTAGTTAAACTTTTTTTTAAACAAATTTTCCATTACAGATTAAAGTTACACTTTTCTTTCTCCTAGATCCAACACTC
Source organism: Tripterygium wilfordii (assembly GCF_013401445.1). Taxonomy (NCBI): domain Eukaryota; kingdom Viridiplantae; phylum Streptophyta; class Magnoliopsida; order Celastrales; family Celastraceae; genus Tripterygium; species Tripterygium wilfordii. The sequence continues at coordinate 10,099,289 of NC_052236.1, read as the reverse complement.
TTGAAGGTATTTTGCTTTGTGGTGGCTAAGGTGTTTGGCGAGGAAAATAACACCACTTTAAAATTTTCATAAGAAATTATAATGAAAAAAAAGTATTCTTTCTCCTCAGTTCCCTTTTCATTCTCAGATCCAAGTATCCAAACACTTCATTTTCTCAAGATCTTCTTCTTGTACAAGGACGGCCAAGGGAGCTCCAGCCACTACATCCTCCTCAGTTCCCTTTTCACACTCAGATCCAACACTTCTTTTTCTCAAAATCTTCTCCTTGTACAAGGATGGCCAGGAGAGCTCCAGCCCCTACATCGTCGCCGACTTTGTGACTCAATTTTGTATATAATGAGACTCTGGAGTTTATTTTGTATAAGGAGCTTGACATCGAGGTTTTTAATGACAGGAAGAGGAAGATTATCTGAGATTATGTGAGGCGAAAATCATGGGATGAAGAGATGATGGAGTGAGATTGCTGGTGTTTGTGGGTGTGAAGAGAGAAGAAGGCGTTGTGAGAGATGGAGAGGAGTAAAGGATGAAAAGAGAAGATGAGGTTTTTTTTACTTTAGGCTGTGCTGAAAAAAAATGGTATTAGACCTAACCATCTGTCTCGGTAGAACCCCTATTGTGTCTTTTCATTAGGGGGTTTAAATAGTAAAAATGGGGGTCTCAATAGCATTACCCTACATATAACCATGTCTAGCAAATAAAATTATGTTAGGATTTTGATAAAGAAAAGTGTTTAAAACTACAAAGAAATCTGGACAGGAGTAATTCGTCGGGACGACAGTCATGGAGCAGCGGTAGAATGCATAGAGAAGGGAATCCATCCGGACGGGCGAGGAAGCCGCCAGGATGATTGACGAGCAGTTGCAATGAGAATTGAACTTTAAGATTTTCTTCTACTATAAATACTAGTTCATGAGTGTTTTTTAGAGAGAGAGAAATGGTTGTGTGCGGTGAGCATTGAGAAGACAAAAGGGGAAAATTTTATGGTGTACCTCTCGGGTTTTGCCCAGATTTCTTGATGATAGATTCTAAAATATAGAGTGTTAAAAGAGTATGAGTTGGAGTGGGGCTTATGATAATTTTTTGAGCTCTTGGGTATTTTTGGGTTTCTTGGTCACTGAGAATATGGTTGTAAATTTTTTTCCTATAGTGAAGTTTATCTGGTTATCTTTTGACAATATCCGTAGTTTTTTTTCTTAGATTTTAGAGTTATCCACGTAAATTGCTTGTGTTGTGATTGTGTTACTATTCTCAATTTCAAATTCTATTTTGTTCTTGATATTGTCAAAGGAGGATCCTGAGATAAATTTCTTAATAACTGGTGTCGGAGCATGATATTCTGAAAGCAAACATATCTGGTGTCGACATTGAAATATTAACAAATGACATAAATAGTAAAAAAAATTAAGGTGCACTGCCCTCAAACCCATGTGGTGTCTCCTCATTCCAAATCCTAACTACATCCCTACGTGTAGAGAATTGTAGAGTCTCCAAATCCAATAGTTGGTGGGTGCGCTTGAGTTTTACATTTTGATCACATAATAAGATTCTAATACATGTCATTGGCTGGCTTTCCATAATCTTTTTTTTTGAAACGAGAGAGGGAGATTCGAACCCTGATCACTAGAGTGATACACACCATATTTGCCACTCCAACTAGTGGATCGGATATTTCATACTCTTTTATTGGTCAATGCCTTCCACCTCAAATTTCCATTCTTGCTATTATTTTATGAAAAAATTACTCCATTAAATTAGTGTACAATTGATAATAATAAAAGCATCATTCACAAAAAGAAAGAAAGAAAATGAATATTAAGATTCACATTCACATTTATGATATACATTCTATCTTTCAACTAGTTGTATTTTATCCCACATTAATTAATAAAAAAGTTTCCACTGATGAAAAAGTAAAAAACTAAAGGAGAATGCTACATTCTATTGGGTACGTGAATCCGTTTTGATAGATAATTTTGACAATTTGTATTTCCACAAAACAAACTTAAATTATTTTCTCAATTTCGAATCATGCTTAACAAATAACAAATAACAAATATTGAGAATCACGAGTAGCTCATATGATACTTATGTGTGTATCTTATGAATGTATCGAGTTCAATCCTTCTCATCTCTATCTTGTATTTAAAATTTAATTAAAAAACAATTAATCCTTTTTCCAAAATTTTAAAAGACAAACTAAAAAAAAATAAAAAAATCAACACAGATACAGACTCACAGACAAATCACGACTCAGATTAAGCTCTCTCTCGATCTACTAACAAACAAAATCCTATTCTCTTCGCCCCGAACACCTCTTTTGGTATTTCCCCTTCATTTTCTGTTTGGCCCGCCACCGTGATATGCTCCTCCACCACCGCCACTACCGCCGAACCTTTTAACAGCTAGTATTTCTATTTTCTACTGCCTTTTCGAACATCACTCATCTCTTAATCTATTCTCCTCCGAGCTGGATTTTCTTTCTTCCTTCTTCTGCGTCTCCATGCCCCGCTGGTTCAGCGGCTTCGTTTATTGTCCTCGTTGGTCCACTTTCTCTCTCTCGTGATCCTAAAACATACTGTTTCGAGACCTAGGTTTTATAGTTCCAGTTTCACGTGCCATGGTTTCTCGATTAGGGCAAGCGGATTGATAGCTCGGCTCTTATTTTGTATTTGGTGAATTTGGAGGGTTCTTGAATTTTAATGGCACTGGGGGATTTAATGGCCTCAAGGTTCCAGCAATCTTCTGTGGTGGCAGGGGTTCCGAACCACCTCTACAACGATTGTAGCGGTCCTACCAATGATGATGACGGTGAATTGCTTTCCTCGCAGCGGAGGGATTCTGAGACCGCAAGTAGTAGCTACGGCGGCAATGCTGCGACTGCAACGAGTTTGGCTTACCTTCCCCAGACTATTGTGCTTTGTGAGCTCAGACATGACGCCTTCGAAGATGGTGTGTCTACGGGCCCTTCTGATAGTGGCCTTGTCTCTAAATGGCGGCCTAAGGACCGAGTAAGATCAAGTTTACGGGCATCATTTGTTAGTATTGTGCTGAATTTTTCTTGATTGTGTGCGCCGGAGGTTATATTGGTTCTACTGTGTTTTGTTTGTTGGTTGCTTTGTGTGCCATATGTTTTTTTTTTCATTGATCATGAAGATAATGATCGTGTTCCTTGTCATGCTTGGTTTAGTAAGCTAATGAAATAATGGAAGAGTTTACTGCCCTGCAAGGTGGAAGGGATTCAATTTTTAAAATATATATTGGGAGTACTTTGGCTTGCTGCTTAGTCTGGCAGAAATTTTCTTCCCTTATTGATTTTTTTTGCCTAATTTTTTTAGCCATAAATATTGCAATATTTATGTTGAACTTCGACAAAGAGAGCATGAATTATATGAACTGACCTGTCAAAGGAAAATATGTAGCAACCCAAAATACGAATATGCAGATGGTGATGTGGTTCGGGCATATTACTGAGACTTCCCAAGTGTTTGTGAAGAACATTGTAAAGTAGATCAACATTCCACTTAGAAAATATGATGGTGATAAAAGATTTGGGTTTGTGGATTGCCCCTCGTAGGCCTTGGTGATGAATATACACACACACATCCGCAAATTCACCAACTCTCATGTGAATTTTTAGTTGTCTCTGTGGTTCTTTTAGAATGGTATACGCTGTATTCATCTTATACTGTGTTAGGGAGGCACATCCTTGGCTTTGTTAGTGTCTACTTGTTTTTTCTTTTCATTTTTACTTACAATTTGCTGCGGAATTACTTTTTGTTCATTTAGTGTAACACTCTAAGGATCTTTGGCATAGAATACTGTAGTTTATCTGATTACGTTATTTTTTATTATATATTTTTCAAAAATGGATATGCACTGCTAAAGTAAAAAAGGAAGGAAAAAAGAGAGAGAAGAAAGATATGTCCTTACGCATTTCACTGGTATGTTTTGGATAGTGGAACATGATAGACCAAAAACTGCTTTAAATTGCTTTTAGAAGAGTTTGATAGGACTTAGCTTCGTAAGTTGTACTTCATTTCTTGTTTTCCTCTGTACCTCTTTTGGGTGGCAATCGCTTGGCGCCTTGTAATGAAATTCTTTTTCATTTGGTAAAAAAGATAAACCAACAACTTGGTTGTATCATATTTTCAGCTTGGACTCGTTGCTTTGAATTGGAATGAAGCTTTATTTATTTGTACTTTTTTAGTCCTATGATGTGCATACTCATATATAGTTCCCTCCTAGATATGTTTATGGTCTGTATGTGTGTCTATGCACATGCATGTTTTGATATCGTATTGTCACTGTTATTGTTAATTTCATTTTTTAAAGAGGTTTTAGATGTTATATGTAAAATTGTTGTGTCCTCCATTCTTGCATCCTCCCCTCCCCTCCAACTCCACCTCTACCAACTTGTCATTCTCTTAATATTATTTTGGATGTCTTTTGTTTCTTTTTTTTGTCTTGACTTCTAAATCTTCTTGCAGATGAAGACAGGGTGTGTAGCTCTAGTATTGTGTTTAAACATTAGTGTCGATCCGCCCGATGTAATAAAGATATCTCCTTGTGCCAGAATGGAGTGCTGGATAGGTGCATTTTGCCACTGATCATTCCTTTTAACGCTGTTTTATGTTCGTTGTATATGTGTTATATCTTTAGTGTGGGAAGTTCTAAGGGCAGTGTTTTGCGATACTTTGCATTAGTGTGTCGATGCTTGTATTGTTAGCATTACATAGTTTACTCGAGTGCATACATACGCGAAGTTGTTCATATAAGTGTCAATGTTCATATTGTGATTTGGCTACAGTTTGATTGGTTGCATCGGCCTGATAGACAAAGTTAGACTTAGCAAACACTCCCCAACTTTTTGCTACATAAAAAGATGCTTTCTAGTAGCTGATAATGGTTTCTTTATTGTTATTTCAAACATTTTGGAAGCTCTCTCTCTCTCAGTCTCCCTCTCTTATATTCACAATCATTTCAGACTTTCGGCCCCTATGATCATTTTGGGCATTTGAATCTACTTTAAAAGGGGAAAGCATGCTTGTAGAAAAATTGTATTTGTTATATTTGGTCTGTCTCCTTTCTTATGTGCTTATGCTTTGTGAGTTTATGCTTTTGTCTTGCATAATTGATCATCTGGTTACTGATAAACAGACAGAAAAAGTGGGATTAGCTTATTAATTTTATTTCTGCAAGATATTTTGCCCGGCATTTTCTTCTCTCTTGGTGACTAATGAGCCTTAAATTTTTTTTTGTCCAGAAGTTTTTATTTATTAGTAGAAGCTAAGCCAATCTTTTTTCTCCTTTATTATGCTTCAATCATTTTATCTTCTTCCTTTTGGCAGATCCATTTTTAATGGCACCTCAGAAGGCACTTGAAACAATTGGAAAAAACTTAACACAACAGTATGAAAGGTGGCAACCCAAGGTGAGATCATTTTTGAAGGGCTTCTGTTTGGCATACAAATACAAAATTTATTTGTGAAGTTGACTTTTTGGTATATTGGCAGGCTCGTTACAAGGTTCAACTTGACCCTACTGTGGATGAAGTGAAGAAACTTTGCAATGCATATCGCAGAAATGCTAAGTCAGAGAGGGTTCTGTTTCATTATAATGGACATGGTGTGCCCAAGCCTACTGCCAACGGTGAAATCTGGCTTTTCAATAAGGTTTTTTTTTCTTTTACTTCTTTGATATGTACTATGGCCGCTCTCGTTCTTAACTAATATAGTCTTTTGCTTCTTGGACTGTTATATTGTTATAGAGCTATACACAGTATATTCCCTTGCCAATCAGCGACCTTGATTCCTGGTTGAAGACACCGTCGATATATGTTTTTGACTGCTCTTCTGCTGGGATGGTCGTCAATGCCTTCCTAGAGGTATCTAATGACAACTCATCATCAGTTCATCCTACATGGAATTTGCTGGTAGAAGTCACCATTTTATTCTCTTTCCGTGAAATTTAGTGTGATTTTTGGGTTTTTAAATAGCTTCATGATTGGGGTGCTTCTAACTCTGCCGGATCAACAAGGGATTGCATTCTGCTTGCAGCCTGTGAAGCGCATGAGACTCTTCCCCAAAGTGTTGAGTTGCCTGCTGATGTGTTTACTTCTTGCCTCACTACACCGATCAAGATGGCATTGAGATGGTGAAACTTTTCTCCTTTTCTATTGTTTTGACATTGCTGTATTAAATTTCCTGATTTCCTTCTCCTATTGCTACTACTGATTCTGAAGATTAATCTCGATTTCATATGGTTAATTTCATTTTCTTTGGAGCATTGACTGCTTTGGCGATGGTTTTGCTTTTTGGACCATTTTATGATTATTTATCAAAAAGAGTTCCCTCTCCTTTAAACATCCAGCAAGTAGAAGAGGTCATGCACTCGTGCTTTTTCCCCCTCCGTGTTACTTTGTCATTCAACCCAATAAGTTAACTTGTTGCGTTGTGGCATTTCACGTCATTTATACAAATTCTAACACCCCATCACATGTGGGTTGGACAATTTGACAGTCCTAGACGTGCACAACAAACGAGGCCCAACACTAGGGCTACTCTCACACAAGTCTCTCCGATGGGGCAACAACAAATGGAGGTTAAATTGCAGAAGCTAAGGTTTGAACCCAAGACGTCCCGCTCCGATACCATGTTGGGTTGGAGCATTTTTTCACATCATTTATACATATTTTAACACTCCCCACTATTGACTCATTTGCTATGGTTCCGAGCTTTCATCTCATTTTCCACTAGCTTGGCAACTGCCCCTTTAATTCCTTTCAGATTGAGAGCAACAAACCAAAGTTTGCCATACTTAAGATCCTCTCCCATAATGTCTCCAACATGGTGATGCCTTCTCTCTCTCCCTCTCAAATGGACCACTCATTGGAGGATCACTATTTGAGAGATTTCAAAAAAGGTTGCTCCTAAGACAACATCAGATCACTGTCCACTCGTTTTGGGAAGGTTTGAATTTCGAATGTGCGCCCTACCACATTTGTTTTGATACAGTTTAATATACAATTCATGCTTAAGCGTGGTTGTTTTTTGGTCAAACTCTTGAAGAAATGACATGCTTGCTTTGTTCCAACTCCCAATGTTAAAGGTGAAATGACATGCGTGCTTTGTATCCAGATTGCTGAGGAAATGATGGGAAAGAGTGGACCCAATACTAAATAAAAGGATTTGATCCTAGAATCAACATATTTAATTCAGGAAGGCATTGAACAAGAGTTTTCTATTTCAAAGTCTAACATGACATAATCCATTCAAGATAGAACTGTGTATTTGAATCGCTCTGAAGTTGGTTTTATATGGCAAAAAACAAGGATAAGTATGTTCTCTGATTTGATTCTGTTTTATTGTTTGTTGCAAGTTCCTTTCTTTGTACTCATTGTCTGTTTTTCTTTTTTTGTTTCGTTGGCAATACCTTGAAGTAAAAGATGGACTGGTTCTGATAAATTTGGCTTTGTCTATGACTTTTAAAAAATTATTTATACTATATACGTTTTTATTATAGTATCACTGAAGATAGCTAACATCTGGATATTTTTATTAATTCTTCCCAGGTTCTGCACACGGTCATTACTGAACGAGACCCTTGACCATTCGCTAATAGATAAAATTCCGGGTCGGCAAACTGATCGTAAAACGCTTTTGGGGGAGTTGAATTGGATCTTTACAGCAGTGACAGACACAATTGCATGGAATGTCCTTCCGCATGGTAATGAACCCGTTTTCTTCAAATGCAGATCGAATATGTTACATTGCCGTGTCTCTCACTTTGTTGTTCATGTAGGTCTTTTTGGTGTACATGTAGCCAACCATTAGTTTCATTCTGCAGATCTTTTTCAGCGACTGTTCAGACAAGATCTATTAGTTGCCAGTCTCTTCAGAAATTTCTTACTTGCTGAGAGGATTATGCGGTCTGCAAACTGTTCTCCAATTTCTCATCCAATGTTGCCACCAACGCATCAACATCATATGTGGTATGACCGTTTTATTACTTAATTGTTATTTGGTTTTAAATAATTCAGCCGTGCGACACTAATGTACATGTAGGGATGCCTGGGACATGGCTGCTGAAATTTGCCTCTCTCAGTTGCCGGCATTGGTTGAAGACCCTAATGCAGAGTTCCAGGTTCTTATTTTCTCAAGCTTGTTTGTCAGGATTATTTTACTCAGATTTGTTCTGAAGAATGGATCTTCATGCAAGTATCAAGTTTGTGAGGAATATTGCTTGATTTCTTATTACTTTTTTCATTTCTTCATGACTAAGTGAGTTCTTGTTGGTGTTTCAGCCAAGTCCCTTTTTCACGGAACAGCTGACAGCTTTTGAGGTATGGCTGGACCACGGGTCTGAGCTTAAGAAGCCACCAGAGCAATTGCCAATTGTTCTTCAGGTGTAGCACTTCTCTTGGTCCATGTTGTTATTTTTGGGCGTATCAACTGTTAATTGTCGGTTTTGGCGATTCTTAGCTTTCTGGAATCTAGGTTGCATGACTTTTGGATTTGCGATGTCTAGTATTCTAGTAATTGGTTTTTGCATGATAAGGTGGAGATACAGCTTTTTTCTTTGATATGTCATTTGCCAAGTTGACTTGTTTTTGTTTGTATTGAGGCTAATACAATATGGAGTTATCAAGGGGTGCTTTTGGGATTATTTTTTTACAATGACATCATAGGCATTGGTAATGTTGGTCAAACTCTCTAACTAGATGTGATAATAGTGGCACTTTCTGGGATAAAATTGTACTGCATCAAATAGGTGATGATGTTGATTTCCAACTTCTATTATATTTCAGTGGTGATATCTTGGTATCACTCTTTATTTTTTATTTTCTTTTATATTTTTTGAGAAGAAAATGTGATGCATAGAAAAGTACCAGGGGGTTGGGATTGCATGCTGTATGTGGGCCATTTACAAGAGATGAGATATATTATATGGAGAATAATCTTTTCATCTATATTGCACTAACCACATGACCAGGAAAAAAGTTGAAACCATCTATCGTTTAAGATATCAAGAAGAGTCTCTATTCCTTTGAAAGCCCTCTTGTTCATCTCTTTCCAAATGAAACTAAAATAATGAGTAAAACCTATGGTTTGTGCATGCCTTTTCCCACACGTTGCTCTTTGCAAACTTTGTAGTACTAAATTTGTGGAGGGTGTTAGATTACTCATTTATTTGCTTTGCATCGGTATTTATTTGTATCATTGAAGTTGTACCAGTGAGATTTTTCCTCTCTCTATATCGGAATAAGCAAGTTGGTTTAAGTTTTCTTATATTTCTTTTCTCATCAGAAAATCTGTATATGCCTTAAGGGCCCTTTTGGAGTTAGATAAGGGACTGGATAGCAAAAAATATGTGCTATCAAGCTTTTGTAATGCGTTCGGAGGTACACACGGATAGTTTAAGGCTATCTGTTGATCTTGTAAATCTGGCTATAACTAGATTCCAAAATCTGTGGAAGGGGGTGTTACTTACAGGTGTAGCATTGTTCTCACTTGAAAAAGATATGCCTGTTGTACCTCTCTCATTCTGGCTTGGTTTATGTGTGTGCATTGTGAATTGTGACCTTGTTTCACAAATCTCTTGAGTTCTTTATTTTTTATTCCAGTCTTCTTTCTTAATTTATTTTTTCTGCATTAATGCTATCCTATCATTTTAGCATATTTAAATGGTTGCATCGTTTTTTTTGTGTGAACTTTGAGAGCAGGGGTTATTGTTTTGGGAAATATTGACAATTGGACTGCTCCACACATAATTTTTAATGCTCGTGTGTGTTTATATATATGTGTTGTTGTGTAAACATGTTTAGACATGCAGGTTCTATACATTTACATGGTTACTAAGCCGTGAAAAAGGCGAACAATCAAATATGAATTTGTGTTCTTACATATATATTGTGAATAGCAGCACTAAGGTTACTTTTTCTAGGCCTAAATTAGGTTTTCTGATCTAACATTATTCCATCATGCATCATACCATGGACAGCATGACATACATCCATACCCATTATTTATGCAGTCTACATCCATATCCATAAGCTATCTATCCTTGTGCAATCCATCGCACCAAACAGGGACCTTTTCTTAAAAAAAGAATTTCCTGTCCTTGTTAGATAGATATTTTTTTTCCTCCATTGCTCCATTATCATTGCTTTTTACATTTTTTTCCAGTTTGTTTTAGATTTTCTACTTGTATTTTTCTTAATGATGATTAATGAGTTCTCCATGTATCAGGTTTTGCTAAGCCAAAGCCATCGATTCCGGGCACTTGTTCTTCTTGGGAGATTTCTTGATATGGGACCCTGGGCTGTCGATCTGGTAGTTATTGATACTCTTGTTATTGTGCTTTTTTTCTCTTGCTAAGAAATATGTACCTTGTGATCATGGTGCCAATGTGCTTAAGAGCTATGGTTCTTTTTAGGCCTTGTCCGTTGGAATATTTCCATATGTTCTTAAGCTTTTGCCAACAACAACACCGGAACTTCGGCAAATTCTGGTATTTATTTGGATGAAGATTCTGGCACTTGATAAGGTAAATTTGACATTGCTTCATAATTGATTACGGATATTGCTGATCCTTGGAAATTGTTAGAATATATAATATAAATAAATGATGTGAAAAACCCCAACCCAATAAGTTAACTTATTGGATTGAATGGCAAAGTAACTAATTTTAACATGGTATCGAAGTGAGAGGTCTTGGGTTCAAACCTTAGCCTTTTAAACCCCCATTTGTTGTTTCCCCAAGTGTGAGGCCTTTGTGTGTGAGTAGCCCAGTGTTGGGCCTCGTTTGTTGTGCACGTGTTGGGCGGTCAAAGTTGTCCAGCCCACATGTGAGGGGGAGTGTTAGAATATATAATATAACTATATAAGTGATGTGAAAGCCCCAACCCAACAAATTAACTAATTAGGTTGAATAGCAAAGTACTAATCTTAATACAAATGTTTGTTTGGATGGTAAGTGAGCTGGTTATCCTGCGTGCTAGGTTGTCCATGGTTACATCAGTTTTGCACTTTTGGGAGACCATTTGAACAAATACTGTACCCATCCCATTCATGTCATCCATATATTTTTTTCTGTCAATGTTTTGTTTTGTTTTGCTTGTCCAATATGTACAATCAACTTTAAAAATTCAATGATACTTGAAAATGTCCTTTTGAAAGCCAACGTCTTTATCAACGAGGTAATTGACTTACATTTTTCCACAGCCAGTATGAAGTCATAAATGAGTTCTCCTTAAGAGTTAAGTCTCTATTGAGCGGTCGATTCAATTTGGATGGTTGGTGGATGTCTTGAGGGAGCATGTTCTAATAATTCTTTTCTCGTTGCATGATTGTTTAGTACAGAGCTTTTGGAACTTAATAATGTAAATTTGCCAGTGGTCATATCATAGTCTATATGTGGAAATGTAAATGTTTAAACTAGTGATCGGATTATTGTGTGCGCTAGGGTGTCCATGGTTACATCATTTTTTTTCTCTTTAGTCAAAATTTTCCTCAAGTAGGGCACCCATCCAATTGATGTCGTCCAAATGTGTTTCTTGAATGTCCCTTAATGCTTATCCAATCAGAAAGATCAACTTTGAATTTGATGATCATCTTAGATTCTGTCAAGAATTGAATTTTTAATACTAATAGAGTAATAGTAATATCCGATATTTGGATAACCTGCAATTCTATTTATTGAAAAAAATGCTTATAGTGCACTATTCTAATTTCTACAGCTCTATGAACTTAAAAAATAACTTATCCTTAAATGTTAAATGTTAAATTTTTATTTTTTTCTTTGGTCAAGCAAACTGTTAGAGATATTATATTGTGTTATATTAGTCTTGAGGGTAGCTTAGTCTTTGTCTTACTCTCCTCTCTCTATATATGCTTGTAACCCTACCTCTTGTGCAGTACAATTATCTCTCTTCATATTAACACAGACAATGTAGTTGGGAAGGAGGGAGGATTTGCGAATAAATTCTTTTCGGTTATATGATAGTTTTCCACAACCCTCTTTGTGATTTCTCACTTATGTCGTCCATCTTCCCTGAACTCTTTATACATGTTTTATCCGGTTCAAGCATATAAGATTTTTAAATTTCTTTTAACTTATATGTAGACTGTTGTTACCAGATATCCTTAGCATTCTCTATTTCTTTGTATATGAAGTTCTGTCTTGTTGTCCTACAGTCATGCCAGGTTGATCTTGTAAGGGATGGGGGGCATACATATTTTGTAAGGTTTCTTGATAGCACTGAAGCATATCCAGAACAGCGTGCAATGGCTGCATTTGTTTTGGCTGTCATTGTTGATGGGCACAAACGGGGTCAGGAAGCCTGTATTGAAGCTGGTCTAATTCATGTTTGCTTGAAGCACCTCCAGAGTTTAATTCCTAATGATGGACAGACTGAGCCCCTTTTCCTTCAGTGGCTTTGCCTCTGTTTGGGCAAGCTGTGGGAGGATTTCTTTGAGGCACAAATAATAGGTTTGCAGGCAGATGCTCCAGCTATTTATGCCGCTCTGCTGTCTGAGCCCCAACCAGAGGTTCTCTCTCTTGCATTGCACGATGCTGTTTTTTATTATCTGGGTTTTTTATGCTGATTTCAATTTAATTATGAAATTCTATTTCAGGTTAGGGCTTCTGCAATTTTTGCTTTAGGTACATTACTTGACGTCGGGGATGATACATGCAGAGATGGTGTTGGAGGCGATGAAGAATGTGATGATGATGATGAAAAAATTAGAACTGAAGCTAGTATTATTAGAAACCTTTTAAATGTTGTTTCTGATGGCAGTCCTCTGGTCAGAGCCGAAGTTGCTGTAGGTATGCTATAATTGGGCACCTTGTTAACAGGATTACCATAAATTTGATTTCGCTTGTTCCCAATGTCTGCTTATCACAATTCCTGAATGCTTGTTTATGGAAATTTAATATCAGTTCTTACTTAAATTATAAGAAAAATGAATTTGAGGCTCATTTCATGTTTTGTTGCAGTGGTTAGCTTGTATTGGTTGTCTACTTGTCTTCATTTTTAGATTTAGCCTGAAAGCTTTTTGATTGCGAATACATCACTAATAAGTGTAATGTTCACATGACAGCACTTGCACGCTTTGCATTTGGCCACAAGCAGCATCTCAAGTCAGCTGCTGCAACATATTGCAAACCACAACCCAACTCTCTACTGAATTCATTACCTTCCTTCGCTCATATAAAAGGCACAGGTAACGGCTGTGCTCTGCCCCACATGAGTATTGTTACATCTCAGATTGGTCCTTTGATTCGAGTTGGCAACGACAATCCGTCAGTGGTTCGAGATGGAAGGGTCTCCACCAGCAGCCCTTTAGCTGCGCCTGCAGCTATGCATGGATCACCTTTATCTGATGATTCATCTCAACATTCTGATTCTGGAATTCTTACTGATGCCATTAGCAATGGTGTTGTCAACCATTCAAGGCCGAAACCCCTATATAATGCAGTGTATTCGCAGTGTGTACTTGCGATATGTACATTGGCCAAGGATCCATCTCCGAGGATAGCAAGCCTTGGCCAGAGAATGCTGTCAATTATTGGGATTGAGCAAGTGGTGACAAGACCTTCAAATTCTACTACTAATAGTTTTCGCCCTGGTGAAACTACAACAACTCCAACAACCACCAGTCTTGCTGGCCTTGCCCGCTCATCTTCATGGTTTGACATGAATGCAGGTATTGCCATTAGTTAAGATTTTGTTCATCGTGGTGCAGCACTATGCTTGATTTCAGTAAGGTTTTTCTGTTCACTCACTAAATGTTCATGCACTTAATTTCCTAAATTCTAATTTTTTTTCCTTTACACCGTGTTTGAGAATTTCAACTAATGTTGTGTGTCTGATATTGTTGTATTCTATCTGCCAACTTTTCATCTCTCCTGTCGTCATCAGGTCATCTGCCTTTAACATTTAGAACCCCTCCTGTCAGTCCTCCACGGCCAAGTCACTTAACACGAATACGTAGAGTATGCTCCTTAGAATTCAGGCCACATTTGATGAATTTTCCAGACTCAGGCTTGGCTGATCCACTCTTGGGTTCTGGGAGATCTTCTGGGATTTCTGGACGGAGTTTGCTGCCACAGTCGACTATTTACAATTGGAGTTGTGCGCACTTCTCAAAGCCACTTCTTACTGCAGCAGATGATAGTGAAGAGATACTAGCAAGAAGAGAAGAGATGGAAAAATTATCATTGGAGCACATTTCGAAATGCCAACACGCTTGTGGGTGTCTTCTCAACTTATTGGTGTTCTTCTTCTTCTTCTCTCTCCTCCCCTCTCCCTGTTTCTGTCCCATGTGCATGCACAGTCACACACACGAACATATATGTGTGTGTGTGTATCCTACACCTATATATATGTGTTTGTACCTTATTTATGCAACCTCTTTTTTTGATTGATTTTTCCTGTCAATTCATGCTTGTGGTAGCTTTTGCTGTAATGTGCTTTTCATTTTCTTTGCCAGCCATTAACAAGCTGAATAATCAAATTGCAAGCTGGGATACAAAGTTTGAAATGGGTACTAAAGCGGCCGTGATGCAACCTTTCTCTCCTATTGTGATTGCTGCAGATGAGAATGAACGTATCAGGTAAGCAAAGCTTTTGAAATAAAGATTACTTTATGTTCCTTTGTTTTTATTGATGTTTGTAATGATGGAAATTTTGAGTATAGAGTTGTTGAAACTCGATTTATTGCCTCCGAAGTGTAGGTTGTGTGAAACAAAGCGTCTTCAAGATGAACATAATAATGTAAAACTTTTTCATAACTTGGATTTCGACACTTCAGAAAACGTGTGACAGTGACGCGGAAGGGGGAAAACAATCTTAGATTGATAAAAAGCACAGAAAATTTTCTTGTTTATGTGCTTTTTTGTGCCTTCTTTTTTCTTTTGGCTAAGGTTGCCAAGTACTATTAACCTGAAGTTTTTTTTTGTATGATTATTTTTTGGTACTGTTCTTTCTCAGGGTATGGAATTACGATGAAGCTGCCTCTCTCAACAGTTTTGACAATCATGATTATCCTGAGAAAGGAATTTCTAAGCTCTGCCTTTTGAATGAGCTTGATGAAAGCTTGCTTTTGGCTGCTTCATGTAATATTTATGGCTATGTTTTTTGTGTTAAATGGTGTCATTTGTGTGGACTTCGCTCTCTCTGGAGTTTCATATTTTAGGACAATCTGACATTTGTTGTGCTTGTCTATTTTAAGGTGATGGAAGTATTAGGATTTGGAAAGACTATACTCAGAAGGGTAGACAAAAGCTTGTTACTGCATTTTCTTCAATTCAAGGTCATAAACCTGGCATGGGAAGTGTGAATGCAGTTGTGGACTGGCAACAACAGTCTGGATATCTGGTAAATTTTGTCTTTAAGATTTGATATCTTCTTAAATTAAGTAGGACTAAAACATAAAATATGAAAAATAAGTTTACTAAGTGTAGACAAGTGAACAAACAAACGATTGAATTAAATGAGAGAGTAGTAACAAAAAGTAAGGTTTTCAAATATCTTGGCACGATTTCCAAGATGACAGAGAACTTTAGTGAAGATGTAGCTTATAGGATTAAAAACGGGTGAATGAAATGGAGGAGTACATCCAGGGTTTTATGATCAAAAGATGCCTTTAAGGTTGAACGAAAAATTATATTGGTCAGTTTTACGATCCGCGATGATGTATGGTTCTGCGTAATGAGCTATTAATAAGCAAGTTTTACAAAAATGCATGTGAAAGAAATGTGAATGTTTCGTGTTTCGTAGGATATGTGACCACACAAGGGAAGATTGGATAAGAAATGAGAGTATTAGATTTAGGGTAGGAGTAACACTAATTGAAGATAAGTTGCGAGAGAACGTTTAAGATGGTATGAGCATGTACAATGTAGAGATAACATTTTGGTGATGAGGAGAATCTAGAGACTTTGTATAGGATCAAGTATGAAGCGGAGAGGAAGACCTAAAAAGTTGGAGTAGTAAGAAAAAAATGGATTCAACAGAAGAAGATTAGAGTATGATCCTTGATAGAAATGAATGGCTGAAACGAATACAAGCGTTGATTTTCTCATAGCCTCATGTAACTGACCACAAAATTTATGGATAAAGCCTCATATGATGATGATGATGAATATTTGATATTATCTTAATCCGGTGCTCTGGGTTTTATGTGGACAATTCTTTGATGCATCTTTTTCCAATTTTCCACTTAACAGTATGCTTCTGGTGAGGTATCATCCATCATGGTTTGGGACATGGACAAAGAGCAGATTGCTCGTTCAATTCCTTCATCTTCAGAATGCAGCTTGTCTGCATTGGTGAGTTTAGAGTTTTCCAAATTCTTTTCATCTCGTAGATGAAGAGCGTGACTTATCTTTGGTTGCTTAATGCCTATCCAATCAACTTAGCTCTAGCATCATGTGCTTATATGCAAGTACAGAAAATATTGAACATAATTTGTTTAATGGTGCATTTTTGTACTGTTGCTTGTCTAATGAGATATCAAAAGTAGGTGGTGTTTAGTAGTAGTTTTGCTGTTAAACTGTTTTATGCTGCCAAGACATTGAGTCTTACTTTTTGCTGTTTTAAAGATTTTTGCTTTGTTTTGCGATCCATTTGTTATCACAATTTAAGTTTCAAAGGGCCCTTTCTATTGATAAATTGTGTTTTAAACATCAACATGTTAGCTTTTTTTTATTGTTGTTTAAAAAAAAGCAAAAATTACGGGCACTCTTGTGTCCTTTATAATTAGTCGTCTTGTTTTCTGTCTCTCTTTTTGGTTATACTGATGACCACTGATCAGCTTTCTTACTTTGATCAATTTGTAGTCTGCTTCTCAAGTTCATGGGGGTCAGTTTGCTGCTGGTTTCATGGATGGTTCTGTCAGACTTTATGATGTCCGGACACCCGAAATGTACCTATCTTAACCTAATGCAATGTGATTATTTACTTGTCTTCATACAAGAAGATTATTCAAATGGTAGCATCCTATAGCCTCCAATAGTTTAAAAAAAAGGTTTAAATCTAACAGACAAATATATCTTAGGTTTACAATGTATAAACTCTTTGACCTCTCAATGATGACTTTATCTTTTCCCACAATTTATGGCCTTGAATTTATTATAACCTTTGTTATTCTTAGGCTTGTTTGCACAACTCGACCGCACACTCAGAAGGTAGAAAGAGTTGTGGGGATTGGCTTTCAACCTGGACTTGATCCTGCCAAGGTAAGCATGATTTTGCAGTGATATTTGTCTGCTCAGAAATTTTTGACATCTTGCTGATCTTAGCACTTAGAGATGCTTATACACAATATATGGATGTTAAAAAAGTGGAAGACGAGACTTGCCTTAATCAACTTGTCTTCTTTTCAGATTGTCAGTGCATCTCAGGCTGGTGATATTCAGTTCCTTGATCTCAGAAATAAGAGGGATGCCTACCTCACATTCACAAAAGACGCTCACAAGGGTTCACTCACAGCTTTAGCTGTCCACAGACATGCTCCCATCATTGCCAGTGGCTCAGCAAAACAACTAATCAAAGTTTTCAGTCTAGAGGGTGAACAACTAGGCACCATTAGGTACTTATCAACTTTCATGGCACAAAAAATTGGTTCCGTTAGCTGCCTGGCCTTCCATCCCTACCAAATACGACTGGCTGCTGGTGCTGCTGATTCGTGTCTATCAATCTATGCTGACGACAACCCTCAAGCGAGATGAATTAATATTTGCTCCTCCTTTATTTGATGGAAGTCTTCTCGCTGGAAGAAACAGAAGCGCGTCGACGTTCCAGTATTGGTGCAGATCCATGGGTGCATTTCGATCCAGTGCGATTGATTCTGCTGCGGCCTGATTCATCTTCGCTGTGAATATTTGTGGGAAAAAAAAAATGGTCGGGCCGTTTGCTGAAATTGTAAGGTACATATTCGTTAGCTTCCACAGGTGAACAGGTGACAATTCGGTAGAGTTGCAAGGGTGCAACCTAGAGTATCCACATAGTATGTGGGATAAAGTCTGTATTCATCTTGCTTGTCTCCGACTCATCCACTGTGGAAACTTTGTGCACATTGGCCTCCATTATAAAGGGCAATACATCAGTGGGAAGAATTCCTGCATATTTGTTGGTGGAGGCTTAGGCAAATGGTTTGTTATGCATGTAAATGTGTAAATATCTCACCTTTTTTTTAAAAAAAAAGGTAACTTCATCTTTTTCTTTTCTATCCTTTTTCTTTTCGGGCGTGTACTCTATTCCTTTCTTCCCTTCTGTTTATTTGTAAAAGCAGCACACTTGGTCTATTATCATAATTTAAGCGGTGAATGTGTGCATATCGATTATACGTCCTTAAGAATTAGATTGTGAGATCAATAGACTTTAGAAATTTACTACTGACAGTCTGTTGTGTTGTATTCTATTAGGTTGGTGCTCTTGGTTCTTCCCACGGGTTCTTCTTTATTGAGTAGAACGTTGTCTACCAAACTCAATACGCCGTGTTTGTCTTGTTTCTTGTACTTTTTTTTTTCAAACCGATCGCTCTCAGAAGAATGGGTCTGGGCTTTCAAAAAGATTAAGATGCAAAGGATAATAAAGGAGGGGGACGAATCCAAACCAGGGCTCTGGAAAGCACTACCATCTCTAACGATAAATTCTCTCCATTGCACTTTTAAAAGGGAAAAAAGAGATTCTTCAAGCTTTCAGCGGCGGCGGCGTCTTCTACTTGTCTTCAGTCTTCTCTCAGCATCAGAAAATCAACCGTACATTCTTCAAGCTTTCAGCGCCGTCTTCAATTCCCCGTTCACGTGAACCAGAACAAAGCTAAAAGTCCACTGCAAATTAATCATCCATGAAAGTCGCAAATTTCCAAGATGATGAAATAATTGAAGCGGCAAAGCTAAAATTGTCTTACTTTCTTTCAGATGCAAAACATTTACACAAATATGTCCCAACTCCTGTGCCCTGCGCGGTTCGCATTCACTTCCTCCCACCCACCATGCCCTGGCTAGAAGTTCCAGATATGCTTGGCATGGTGTTGCTCGCCATTTTAAACTTTCCATCCGCATTGCCAAGAACATCCAAATCCTCGAACAATCTGTACGAGGGAATGAATGTCTTCTGCCTTTCAGTAGGGGTGGGGTTCCAAAGACCAAAGCTCAGAAGATCACCATGTACAGCAGGCCCATTGTTTCCTCTCAACGGAAAGGAGTTGAAATGTTGTAAGGGTCTAGCTACCTGCATGTCTGTCGAGAGCGTGGCTGGATTTGTTTGGGGAGTAGAAAACATACTATTATTTGTAGCAGCCAAATGACTTTGGTTGTTGGCATAACCAGGGGTTGCTGCCCATGGTGGAGGGGGATATTGAGATGAGTACTGAGGAACCTGGGATGGAGGTTGGAATTGTGGCTGCTGCAGGCACTGCAACCCTGATCGAGACTGAAGCTCAAATTGTTGCTGGAGGTGAAGTTGTGATTGAGGTGGTTGAAATTGTTGCTGAGGTTGAGGCTGGGCCCATGGAATAACATAACTATTATAGGGCACATGCCCTTGGTTTCCAGAAAAGTTTTGGGAAGCAAAGGGTAGCCCTCGAGTGCTGGAGGAGACGGGTGCCTGATGCATGTTTTCATTAGAGTCTGAAGGAGCGTGAGGGGAGTGTGAGGAGGGTGATTTTGTTGCTAGAGCAAGACTCAAAAGGTCAATCATGTCCTGTTCTTTTGCTGTTGTCCTAACAGAAGCTGGTGGATCAGGAAGAGCTAATGCTAATGCATTGTTAGAAACTGGAGATGAAGCACCTAGCTCAGATGAGGTACTACTAAGACCATCGTTGCTTCCAGCAGATGTACTTGAAGGCATTGGCTGACCTTTGGAGTGCCTGCACCCACATGACAAAGTAACAAATTAATCACTTCCACACCAAATAAAAAAAAATTAAGCAGGTTGCGAAAGGAAAAAAGAATTTTACAGCAAGCAACAGAAAGATGATTGGCCTAAATAGTGTCCTCTCAGAGGATGAGAGGAATAGTTTCCAGGCTTCCAGCATAGGAATATAATCGCACTGGTATATGTCACAGCCATGCTTCATTCAATTGCCTAGGCCGAGTAAGGCCATGATCACCGACCCTTCTGTCTTTTGCTACCTGTTGAGTACCCTCAGGACAGGAGGGTCTCACTGTGATCAATAATAAATTTACCTCACTGCCATGCTTTCTAAGGAAAAGTAAGAAAACAGGTAAGTAAGAGCAACCTTCTTGCTAGCTGAGCAAAGTCATCTTCTTCTTCCTCATCTTCATCAAACTGGCCCCTAGGCATATTTGCAGCTGGTGGAGATGTGTACGCATTAGATCTTGGACTAGAGTCCGATGGTTCTGTATGTTTCACACTGGACTCACAAACTTCAGTTTGTTGGGGTCTCAAATTTGTAACTTGACTTGGCATGGGAGAACCAGATGCTATAGCATCATGCTTTGCAAGTAAGATCTGCATACTGTCATTTAATTCAAGACCTCGACAAAGAAGTTCTTCGTCACTGCCATAAACCATGAAGAATAATTTTAGCTATCCATTAACCAGACAGCACATATGATAAATAGGCATGGTAACAAACACAAGATGTACATCGACACAACTATTCATCTGCACAATAGCATTTCAAGGACTGAGAACATGTTGAAGACCTAAAGCTGGCCAAAAATCAAACATTGAAGGAGGACAACCTAGTCGTAGTTAGCATTTGCATTAGCATCTTTTGGTTGGAACGACACCGGTTGACAAGATCAGCAATCACTTCGTCTTTAACAGCCTATAGAAAAGAAAATGTAATCAAGTGATGAAACATCTTAATGATGTTATGCAGGGAAGTCGAAAAAAAAAGGAAACATCATGGCACATACTGCGCGGTCACTAGGATTCACAGCTTGCAGCATGTCATTTAAAAGTTCCATAATGGTCCGCATAGCATCCATGCTCGACAAACTAAAATGATTGAGCGCAAAATAAGTTATAAAAAGTGAAAATATTATAGGGAAAGGAACTTACATAACCTCTTCAAAGAATGGAAGACAAGCAGAAATAAGGGTTTAACAGGGGTGGGCACCAAATGCATTTCCTCACCTTAAGCCTTCCATCTCTGTTGCCATTGTTTCATCTAGTCTTCTAGAAGAATTAGTCTGCCTTCCATATCCAGCTTCCATAAGTCTTATTGTTGGATGGCTAGCCGGTGGTGTAAATATAGGAGATGTGTCCAAGGAACGCTTGGGAAATTGTACTCCAGAACACTGCCATTGGTAAAACCGGAAATTACAAAAACTACCTCTACGGATAAGTCATACACACACCTTGCTATGCACAAAGAATGCTCACCCTTAGTTCCTCATATGCCCAGTAGTAGTGGGGATGCTTCCCTCCAGGCCCACCAAAAGCCTCTTGCCAGGTATCCAATAAAACCAATATTTTATCTCTAACATGCATATCTGACTGCAAAAATGATCCAAACTACGCGAGATCAGAGCTGTGAACATACAAGGTCACCAGCCAATTGACATAGCACACAACAAACATAAAATATAAATTAACTATCAGAAAGAAGACAGAAAACCAGATTAGTAAAAAAAAAAAAAAGCACGCCAGGAGTTCCAAGCCAATAAAATTGCAGCCAGTCTAATTGGTAGTCTCTTGGTGTCAACAACCACGTATCAGTCCACCAAAGATGAAATGATTTTTCCAGAAAAGTCCAAGCGGAAATGATATTCTGTAAGCACCTACTTAAAACATGGCAATTTAGTGTTAGCACACAGGTTAATAGAAGCAAACAAGTATCATTTTGAGCTTGTGAACAGAGGCTCATAAAAAGGAGTAAAACATTATCTTGTGACTTTACAATTGTTGCTCCATATGACAAGATTAAAGTTTACAGATCCTCCCTTGATGGAGGGAAATAAAGGGAAAAAAATAAACATTGGTAAGAGCATTGTGATAGGCCTCATACACTAATGGGATGCAACATGTTTTGATACGTGATTTCAACGCAGCCAAAAGCAATTCCAAGAAAACTCCGTACTATGAGAAACCAAACCCATCATTCACCAACTTAAATGGTAGAAACTTCCAGTCACATGTTACCCATGCACATCCACAACATACACAATTTTGATCATTGTTCAAGGATTTTACCTCTTCCGGGGGATTCAATGTTTTTATAGCCTAGCCTACAGTGATCCTAAGTAAATGGCTTGAAATTACAATATATAGAACTTTTTTTAGGTCATCTATAAAAGCCCAAAAGTACAGCTATAAATTGCTTCCAATTAAAAGAACCACATGAAACTAGCACAAACAACTTTAAATGCATGACTTAAAAAATTGAATATTGACCTTCCTTTTTACGATCTTTACCATCTCTCCCAGTATATTCTTCTCAGCAATTTGAAAATGAACATAATCACCACAGTTTTTCACCATCGTCTCCAGAAGCTGCAAAATGCATTTCACAGACAAATAATCAGTTTTCGAAACTCTTGCACATATAGCATCAAAAGAATCCCCAGACTGCAATATTTGGCAAGAAGCAAAAAATTCAGGATAACAAAATGACTAGTAGAAGTTACTATAGTAATTTGGATAACTAATACAGTCAAATCATCAATAAGATGGAGAGAGAACACACAAAAAAAAAAAATCCAACAAAAATTACCGTCAAAGAAAGTAGTTGCACTTTAGAGTTCTTGTGCTGCACCCTCCTTTTTACAGCTTTCACAACATCTTTTGCCTGCCTGCGTATTCAAACATACACCATCAATATCCAGCAACCTTACATTCCATCTCCATTCTCTTTCAATTAATTACAACACTCCATTCTCTTTCTATTTAATACAACATCAAGATTAAGGAAACACATATAAAATAAAACTAATATTGAAATTTACCAAAACCATAAGTGGCTCTCTAGAATTTCATTCCAATAAAAATTCACCAGAAGCATGGCGACTTTCAGAAATCAACCAAACTGGCTTGTCTATATCAGCATAAAACGGTCAAATTATAATTTCTCTCGCCATCATATAAGAATATTCATCTTTTTTGTAAATTCTTGATTGATCTCAAAAAATATTGCACACCAAAAAGCAACGAAGGAAGCTAAAGCAATCATAATTTAGAGGAACACACAAGCCTACACCATGCGAACAGATGAAAATCGCAAAAGGATATCAAGGTGTTAGTAATGTCCTTCAATTAACCATCAAAGGCAATCTCGTTAAGAAATGCGCACACAGAGAGTCAAGCTTAAATTTGTTTTAAAAAAATTACCAACGGAGAGAATTAACGCAATCGCAGATATCGATGTTCATAGTCCAATCAGGCCCAATCAGAAGGTCGCTCGTCGCCTTCTCCACTGCCACCGTCGCCGACGACGAAGAAGAAGAAGCCATCGCTGTCGCATACAATTGCAACCTGGTTTTTTATTTATTTTTATTTCGTTCAAACCAAATTAGGAAAGAAAATACTAATATTTATCTCCAACGGCAACAAAAACTGAAAATAACAATTACTATAAATTTATGACAGTAAATAATATGCGCTCACATTCTCTATCTCCCTTCTCGTCGGTCAAACTCTCTGTTTCTCTTTCGATTTCCTGGTAACTACGTCCCCGTTTGGCTTCGTGGAAAATTCTTTCAGAAACCCTAGAATATCACTTTTAATTTTCTCGGTTCTTTTCTGCAGCTTCTTCACTCTAAAAAACCTAATTCTTTTGCTCGCAGATTATTTTCTCAGAAAGGACATTTTCCCTCGCTTTCTCTCTTTAGCATCCACCGCAATATCCGCCTGGTATTACTTTCCTTCGAATACTAACTCCGTCTCAGTCCGCACGCCTCCTGATACCCAAATTCCACTCTCAACAAAAACACGTGAAACGCACTCTGCGTTAAAACCAAGCGCGTATGGTAAAAGCATTGGTGATGCGAGTAGAGAATGCTTTGCATGCGCGTAGAGGATACTTTTGAATGGGGCAAAAAATATTTTTTTGTCCCTCACCTATACATCAGGTTTCATTTTTGTCCTGAAACTATTTTTTGGGTCACTTTCATCCCTCGCGGATCCTACTGTACCCTGTTTGTCCCTAAAATCTATCTGGCAAAGGAAAAATATGATTTGGCATTTCAGGTGACTTAATTTGGACATCTGGACTGTTGAGTCAGCATCCAAATAGGAGAGAGATGAGTTATCTTCCACGTGTATTAAATTTCAAATACCCTAATCTCTTAAATCTTACATTCACGAACGCTACTAATCTCAGCTTCAAAAAGCCTCCACCAGCTCCATCAACTCCTCCATCAGGTCGATTGAAAGGTATGGACCAGTATCTCCTTTCGTTCTTCTTCTCCTATTCTGTGCGATGTAATGAAATTGTATATGATTTTCACTTTTTCGATTTCCTTATTTATTCAATTTCTTCCATTTTTCTTCTTCGATTTCTCCAATTTGACCCTTTTTTCTACTTCGATGAGGTGCAGAAAGTGTGGCCTTGATGGGCATAATGCTAGGACTTGTGTAAGACATGCTACAGAGGCCACTATTGAACCAATAAGTGCTCAACGACTACTAACAAAATACCTGAGGTTGTTTGGTGGAGCTTTGAGGCTTGTCGGTGCTGCTGTAGGGCTTAGGTCAAATGTTAGAGGAACAAGGCCACTGAACAAAGAGTGGGAGCTACTACTGTTACAGGAACTAGGCCAATGAACAAAGAGTGAAGATGTTGGTGTAGTAGTTGAGGCCTGTTGGATGACTTAAGTGGTTGGTTTTTGTTGATGTATGTTTAATGATCTAGGATTGTGCTTCTGCCGCAGACTGTTTTAATTATTTGAGACTATTATGTTTAATGTAATTGAATGATGTATTGTGTTTGTTGTTTTTGGTTATTATAGGAACATAATTATTTGATTTTGCATTAGTTTAGGGACAAAATGATGTACATTATGATAGTTTAGAGACATGTCGTTACAATTTTGCGTATTTGTCCATGTAAGATCTCTTTGGCGTGCCACATAGGAGCCATGTAGGATTTGACCATTGACTTTCTCACATTAGGGACAAACGGGGTACATTCTGATAGACCAAGCCATGTAGGATTTGACCATTGACTTTCTCACATTAGGGACAAACGGGGTACATTCTGATAGACCAAGTGATTGAGTGAGTTGGGTAAAGAAACCAGAATTTGTAAATTTATTGTGACCAACAAAATGTGTTTTTTTTTTAACGGGGAGGGGGATTGAACCCTGGTCACCAGGGTGATATTGATCATCCTTACCACTCTAACTAGTGGCTCAGGTGTGGCCAACAAAATGTGTTATTAGAGCAACACAATGGTTCAAATTTTTTGGGCCAACAAAATGTATTGAGGATGTGAGTGCGCCAACAAAATATATTGATATAATGGTGTAAATTTGTTGACTTGATTTTTGGTGTAATAGAGGTGGGATCCAGTATTGATTTTTGTGTAGTTGTGAGTGTGATATAAGTGGGGCCCATGTATTGGAGCCAACATAGAGGCTATCCATGTTGTCTTCCCCATGTTGTTCCCAACAAAAATGGGACAATAAAATTGCATTGTTGTGCACATATTTTTATCCATGCCTCATCAAAACAATACCAATGCCCCATCAAAACCACACAATTGCAAGTGCTCTTACTTCTTTCTATATACCCAGGAGCATTAAGAGCAATTGATCATCATCATAATACACTCGTTCATTGAGTCTAAGATCATACGGTAGAAAAATAAAGGAGATATATTTTGTTGATGTATGTATTAATTGATACAATGGTGTAAATTTGCTGACCTGATTTATGGTGTAATGGAGGTGAGACTCAGTATTTATTTTAGTGCAGATGTGAGTATGTTTGTTGTGGGCCTCGACAAACAAACATAGCATTTTTTTAATTCCTGCCAGGTTGGAATATACTTGCCACCTATATTATGGATGCTTTAGGGACAAATATCTTATGGATACATAGAATTTTCGAACGAGTTTTGAGTTCAATCAGGCACCATGATCCATTTAGGACACTTTTTTTTTGTTATTTTGGCAATATGTGTATTGGGTACGAGGCTTCTTTTGTATGCAAGCTAGCACCAAGGTGTTTGGGTCCATTAATTTTGAATCTAGTGAAAACACAATCTGCGTTTGCGTAGTTGATTAGTAATGTCAAACCATAATGTAAAATACATGCATCATTCATCGACCATATGACTCCAATCGAACTAGTCCAATTTAAACTTTTACAAAATATACCCATCAAGGTCACCATGAAAGGATTTTCATTCCGACTTGTGAACTCTATTTTTTTTAATGGGACACCTCTCGTGGGTGTCGTTATCGGATTGGATAAAGGAAAGGAAAGGAAAGGAAAGGTGGACATGCGTGATAATACCACTGATTTATTTTTTTTAGACAGTTGAGTTTATTTTAACTTCGAACCGTCAAAGTGTTCCTGCTCCTAATCATGGTCATCTCCTATGCATCTCCAAGAAGTCTCAGGTTTTGCACTTAATCATGGTCATCTCCCATATTTTACATCCTGAAGCTATGCTTAACTATTTTGTAATTTTTTGAATTGGTTCTTGCATATTCTCAGGTCATCTTTTTTTGATGCCCTGTTTTGTTTTTTATACTGTTTTCGTTGTTTGAATATATTGCTGCTTATAAAAAAAAAAAAAACCGTTAGCTCATCCCGCTCGACACTAGTGATAATTTAGACCATGCCAAAATCTGTGAGGAGATAACCTCCCTTAGGCCTAATTTGGCCTGCTCCACTGCTTTGGGTGAAGATAACCATTAACAACAGTTTATAAACGAACTATTTTTCAAACTAAATCAAACAATTCAACAAATTTCTGTTTAGGTCGGAATTAATCGATACAAATTAGACATTAAGTTTTCTTATGCTTGGCAGCATTAGTTGACAATAATGGTCGAAAATGTTGATCATAAATGGCTTCATATAAAAAAAATGTGAATTATATATAATTATATGAGTACACATTGCATGTAAGGGATCACCCACCCATTAAGTCGTGGGTTCGAATCCTATCCCTTCCTCAAATCTCTGTTTAAAAAAAAAATTATATGAGTACAAAGTTGACCAAATTGATCACGTAAGAAAATAAAAAACAGAATGGACTCAATAGGCGTGAAACGCTAGATGTGATCAATTTGCACCCATCATTTAACTAAGTACACTTCATTCTAAATAAACCCTAATAAAAAACATAACATTTATGAGTACACCCAATTTTAATTTTTTCTAAAAAATATCATCTACACTCCTCAACCTAGCCGGAAAATCAATTCAGATTCAGCGACCAGTTTGGATCTCGGTAGCAGATCAGCATGGAAATCCTTAGCAGTGCTCTAATGACTTCATATCTCAGTCGCAGA
The DNA here is from genome assembly GCF_013401445.1 of Tripterygium wilfordii. Taxonomy (NCBI): domain Eukaryota; kingdom Viridiplantae; phylum Streptophyta; class Magnoliopsida; order Celastrales; family Celastraceae; genus Tripterygium; species Tripterygium wilfordii. The sequence goes on along the minus strand of NC_052236.1, from coordinate 10,071,842 downwards.
TTTGCAATCAATCTCAAATCCTTCTCAAACACCACCACTTCAAATCCATTTTAAACACCAATATGACTAAGATCAGACGCCACATGCATACATTCCATGCTTAGTGTACACTTTGAGCTTGAAAAGATGACTCTTTTTGGTCTTTGAAGAGTTTTAGGGTTTAGAAGAGGGCTTTAACGTTTTGGGGAAGAAGGATGACTTGGGGAAGAAGGATGACGAAGGGAAGGAGGGAAACAAGATTTGGTAGAGTCAATGTGGGTGTGACTAGATTGAGGATTTTTGAGGTGTACTTAGCTAACTCTGGCATACAAATCTTCACCGTTCTGTTTATAAAGAAGTGGACCCAGCTTAGCTTATCTACTTATCCATAACTTTATAGCTCATTGATGATGATGATGATGATGATGATGTGGATGATGATGATATTGATAAGAACTGTGGAGAATATTATAATATTCCAAAAGGATGGAGATTGAATGAGATCCGTTGGATCAATGTGTTGGCTATGACTGTCACGTATCAACGGCACTGATCAGTAAATCTTCACCACATGTAATTCTAGATGGTTTATAACAGCCCAACGTCCCCGCCCGCATCATGATCATGGAAATGATGGGCTAGGCTCAGCCCAAAACCGCGGCCAATTGCCCTGTAGTCCTGTATGTAATGAGTCGGTATGGCAGTGTTTTGTATTCTGACCTACTTAGAGATATCAACCGGTCGGTACTATTTTAATTGATAAATATCAAAATTATTTTCATTTAAAATACTTTATATCAAAACCGTTTAAAAACTTATTTAAATTTTCAAAATCGTAATCGTTCTATAATTGTTTACCACTTAAATTTTAATTTTTAAAATTTTTCATAAATGGTCGAATAATCATTTCCAAAATCCACAAATCCGAACTCTAACCCACCCCAAATCCGAATAATGAATTTAAAAGAATCAAAACATAAGAAAATAACAAAATCGATAATTTAAAACAAATCTACAACAAATCAACAATATAAAACATACATAAGTAATTGTTTTGTTACAATATAACATGATACATGTGAAGAGAAGGGTAGCGAGCATAATTCACATTTCTTGGAGGAGCTTCATGTCTCCTTGCAACAGAAATTTAAGTTACAAACATATTATGTGGTTTTATTATAACAAACATACTACAGTGGATTGAGATCTAATCTTCACCGTTGCGATCCGCATTGATCTCTTGAAGGATCACCACAAGCGCCACAATGAAGGCGTAGTCCATATTGGGATACACCGTCACACCGAAGCAGTCTTTGTCCAAGAAAACGCTAGCCGCAGTCTCTTTCCTATGCATCTACATACATACATACATACATACATATATATATATATATATGTTGCATTAATTAACTAAGTTAATTAGAACCCAAATTGACCTACATTTGGTGAAAATTACGGCTGAATAAAGTTAATTATATTACCTGTGCAACAATGGTGTTGGAATCTCCAAGGTATATAGTGCAGGAAGTCTCGAGCCAGCTGCCCTTGACCTTGAAATCAGGAACTTCCTCTTTCGTATTGTTGGCCAAGAACACGCTCAATTCAGTCTTGAACTGCATAAACGATGATTTCCTGACACTGAATACCAAATCTTTATCGTGTCCCTCATCTCCTCCTCTGAATACTTGCCATCTCCTATGGGCACTTAATACCTGCAATCATATCATAAATTAATAATATACTCTCACTCTCCAGTTTGAATTCTGAAAATGATAAACATCCCAGCAGTTGATATCTCAATTATTCCAGCTTTTGAGCTATGTGTCCAATGATAACTGAGATCCCAACTTCTATCATAACTGGTTTGATTCAGTCAGATCCAGACACTAGTAATTCAAGGGGTGGAGGCATAGAGTACCTTCTGTTTGAGAGAAACGAGGGGGTGACCGGTGGCGTCAAGCAAGATACGGCGATCGTGGATGCTGAAAAATTTACCTTTTATGGAGAAAATGACGGCGCCATTAACGTCAGTGACGCCGAAATTACCTTCAGTGGGCGACCATTTACTCTTGATGACGAGATCGACAGGGTAGGTTGCTATGAACTGCTGCCCGATAACCACAACAGGGTTCTCCAGCACAGGGTTGTTCGTCTTGGCCGGGAGTTGAGCGGGGATTGGTTGAGCCATTTTCACGTAGGCAATTACACAAATAGATTGGTTGTATTGTTTGGTTTCTGATTATGCAGTGGGAGACTTGATGAATGGTGGTTATATATATAAAGAGATGGGGCTCGGTTGGGTGGATGTTCTCTCCCGGAAGCAGCGAACCCATACTTGGCCGGTTGGGTATTTGAATTGTTGACTGTTATTTTGGCGTCATCCACATAATGTTCACATGCATGTGAATACAATCGCCGCCTTTCGTTTCATTGTGATCCAACGGATGTACTCGCGAATCCCACCTAGTTGACCTTAAAATGTACTGTGTTGTGTCCCAAAGGACTACGGAGGGGATGATAAGTACGACTTTATGATGAGATTGGATCTAATACAAAATTTGATTGCTTCCCTCTTGCATATAAAGGTGACAAAACTCTGTTCAGTTTAGATGATTGAATTTATCCGATATGGATAACATAAGTTATATGTCTGAAATTTGGGTCCAAACACAAAAGTTTTGTCCGGTTTAAAATCGGGTTCAGGTTCAAACACAAAATTTTGTCTGATTTACTTGTTTAGACCTTAACCTAGGATAGGTTATTATTTGATTTACTTTAATTTCCGGACCCTAATTTGCATTAGGTTATTATTCGATTTACTTGTCCGGATTTAAACCAATATGAGTTTATTCAATTAAGAACATCCGAAATCTAATTCGAGTTAGGGTTCAACCGAGTCAGAATTGATTTTTTGTCACCCCTACTTGCATAGTTGCATCAATGGACACTATGAATTTGTTATAAATTTAAGCTCAAACACATCAATGATATCATCCACTTTGGACTACGGACTTGCACAAATTTATTCTTTATTGGCCATCGTCATTGCTTCTTAGTTTTTCCACTCAGAAAACGCATCCTAGTATGAGAGGTTTAATGTCTTTATTATTTATATAATGATCGGTTGAGTTATATTTATAGTCATATTAATCATGATAAAATATTCAAAGGGGAAATATCAGCTGGAAAGTGGCCTTACCTTTTTGTTTTTCTCATCTATTTATCTCTAAAAGAATAACCTTTTAAAATTTATATATATTATTTTGACAAATTCTCCTTTTTTGAGTGCGTAAAAAACAGTGTTTTCTGAATGAGAAAAAGTGTTTTATTTTCTAAATGAAAAGTTCAAGCGCTGGAAAGAGAGAACCGCCGTCCTTAAGGAGCAGAGGGATGATTTAAAAACGTGAAGGGAATCAAACATTAACAGCTGCCGCTGCCGCTGCAACTGGACTTTGATAACTCAACTAAGATGTGCAGGTTGCATATTGTTTAATTCCCCCCCCCCCCCCCTCCTTAATCGTTTAAAGAAATGCAAGTTGAAGTTTGGGGTTTGGTAAGTTGGTTTGGTGGTGCTGTGTAAGTGGCCTTTTAATGAGTGCAACCAAGAAATTTAGAGGTGTGGAATTGGGAGCATTAATGATGCATTAATGTTGGGTATAAAATACTAATAACCTACGTGAAGGGAATCAAACACTGCCGGCTGCCGGCTTCCGCTGCAAGTGAACTGTTGATAACTCGACTAAGATGTACAACTTGCTTATTGTGCAACTAAGATGTGGACTTTTGATAACTCAACTAAGATGTGCAACTTCCATTTGGGAGTGTTTTATATTTTGGTGCTGTGAGGTAAAAAGTTGTGGTGATGTGAGGCGAATTTTGTTGACAAAAAGCGTTTGACGTGTCACCAAACAAAAAAAAAACTATGGTGAGATGATTTGATGTGTAGTTTGGCTTTTTCGAAAGAAGTAGCCCTATGCTGCTTCGACCAATACAGTGAATTTGAGTGGCGGATTAATACCAGAACTGACACCCAAACACTCGACTCAATGAAATGGAGGGTTGCAACTAAATTAGTTGCGTTTTTTTGGTGCAAAACGGAACCCCAAACGGGATGCACATGCACTGACGTGCTTCATGTGTGTTTATTGTGCAGGACATCGTGATGGAGAGAACACTTACTTGAACTTGTTGATTCCACCTACGAATACCAAGAACAAATCTAGTTAAAGCTGTTAATTCGACAAATGAAACCAAAATTTAAGATTTCTAGACTTTGTTGATACTAACAAATACCAAAGAATTGGAAACAAAAGGCGGCTCGCCTCTGTAATTTTTATTCAACTCAATACTGAAACCCTAAATGAGGGTTACAACCTTAAATAGTAAATGAAACGAAACCTTAGTCAAACCCTAAACACTTTTAATGAGAAACAACTTAAAAGTAAATAAATAAATTTACTACTAATAAAAAAGATACTTGACTCCTAAAAAATGGAATGGGAAGGGCTCCAATTCCCTCTCAAAATTCATGTTAAATCATGATTTTTTTAAAATGACATATTGAGTTTAAGAGTTAGGAATTTGTGTTGTCTTTATTTTTCTTTTTTGGGGTATGCTCCTCGTATCTTGTATTTTTTCTTAATATATTTCTTTCTTACTTAAAAAAAAAAAAGTTTGGGGTTTAGAATTTAGGGTTTATGGCTTAATTTTTAATTTTGGGGGTTTAGAGTTTATGATTTAGGGTAAATTTTTAGAATTTAGTATGTAGATTTTTTTTTTCAAAATCTACTATATTATAACATTATGAACACCAAAAATACTCAATCACACATTTTAATTCATGATTTAACATGATTTTAATAGAGAATTGGAGCTCCCCTATCCCCTAAAAAGTACTACTAGTTGTTTCACAAACACTAGACTTCCTAAACTATCAAATAAAATATTTAAAATAAATATTTCAATGATTCAATCTGCATCAGTTTAAATAAATTAAATTAATTGAAGGATTTGTTGAAATGTTTCTATCTATATCTTAATGACTTCACAAGCCTTTTATTATGATATATGATGGATGTATTATAGGTGCTGACAGGCTAATCTGCAGATATTGGCAATAGTTTTAGGGTAGTTTTGTGCACTGCGAGAAGAGTTGCAGAGGAAAATGAAAAAAAGAAAGGGGAAGGGAATTTCTGGAAAAAGGGACCTGACTCTTTGAGTGCAACCAAGAAATTTATATTACAGATGTGGAGTTTTTTCTTTCTTTTCTTTCTTTTTTTTTTGTACAGATGTGGAGTTGGTAGCAATGCATGTTGGGTATAAAATACATTTCCAAACCTTTATTTTTAATTTATTTATTTTTATCAAAGCGGCCTTTTTAGAGAAAAGGGTCTGTTATTTACTTTTATAATAGTGGTCATTGAGAAATATACTTTTTATTAGAATCGAAACTTAACACACATATGTCTAATCCAACCAATTTGAATCCAGTCGACTCTCATCCGTGCTATCCCAACTCTTGAACGCACAATAGAATCAGTAGAATCAGTGAGAGAACTCCAGGGCCTAGGCCAACCCAACTTTGGTCACATAATAATAATTGGTTAGGTACCAAGCCCACCAGCAATCTGGCTCAACTCTCTAGAGTCTAGACATAAATGCGTCACAGATTGAACCTTAGCCCAATTGGGTTCAACATGGTGAAATCATTTTTCCTCAGAAAACACAGGAAGTGGCCAATCGTTCCCTCCAAGCTCAACTGCCAAGCTTTCAATCAACAACAAGCATTGCAAACCCTTAAACGAGCTGCATCGGAATCACACCAACAACAAGCAAACCCCGAGAAACCCCATCTCCTATCTGCTCTCCTGGATTCGTTCAAAATCCACAATTCCACCGCAACTCCTGAAGCCTACCATTTTGTCTTCAAAACCCTAATCAATACCTCCCAGTCCCACCATATTCCCTCCGTCCTTACCCACCTAGAAAAATTCGAGAAATTTGAAACTCCGGAAGACATTTTCACTGATGTTTTTAAATTCTATGCCGAAACACGCAGGGTTCGTGATGCAATTGATCTTTTTTACAGAGTACCAAAGCTCAGGTGTGTCCCTTCTGTCTATACACTCAATGCTTTGCTATCTGTTCTGTGTAGGGATAAAGAAGGGCTGAAAATGGTCCCTTCAATCTTGTTAAAGAGTCAATTTATGAATATTCGGGTGGATGAATCGAGTTTTTGTATATTGATGAAGGCTCTTTGTAAGATTAGGAAGGTTGGTTATGCTATTCAGATACTCAATTGCATGACAAATTATGGGTATGTTGTTGATGCGAAAATGCTTTCTTTGATTTTGTCATCCATGTGTCAGCAGAGGGATTTGACCAGCCTTGAGCTTATGGAGTTTTTTGAGGGATTGAGGAAACTAGGTTTCTGTCCTGGTATGGCGGATTATACTAATGTAATCAGTTTTTTGGTCAAAGAAGTTGAGGGAATGGATGCTCTGGATGTTTTGAATCGGATGAAGTCAGATGGAATTAAGCCAGATATTGTTTGTTATACAATGGTATTGGATGGGGTTATTGCAGAAGGGGATTACGTGAAGGCAGATAACCTGTTTGATGAATTGCTTGTGTTAGGTTTGGTTCCCGATGCTTATACATACAATGTGTATATTAAGGGTTTGTGTATGCAGAATAAGATTGAAGCTGGAATCAAGATGATATCATGTATGGAGAAGTTAGGATGCAAAGCAAATCTGATTACTTATAATATGTTATTGAAGGAGTTGTATAAGGATAGGAAGCTGAGTAGAGCAAATGAGCTTGTGAGGGAGATGCGATCAAAGGGTATCGGGGTTAATTTGCAGACGTATAGGATCATGATTGATGGCTTGATTGCTGAAGGTGATGTTAATGAACCTTGTAAGTTGTTGGAAGAAGCATTAGTGGAGAGCTTCGATTTCCAAGGTTCCACACTTGATGTGATAGTTTGCGAGTTGTGTCAGAGGGGATTGGCTTGTAAAGCACTGGAGTTAGTCAAGATAATGGTACCCAAGAACGTTTCTCCAGGCGTTAGAGGTTGGGAGACCCTTCTCCTAAGCTTTGGCTCTGAACTTACTTACGGGGAGGCTACATGGATTGCTTTGGTGAATCCAAGCTAGAGTAGCGACAATAAGCTTCCAGAACAATAATTTAACCAGAATACAATGGGATTATTCTGTCTAACACCTCTGATTGGAACTGCACCTACAGGGATGCCTCTTGGTTACGATGAATGTTTTCGTGTGAATGCCAGAGTATCTCTCATGCGGAATGTTCTTAAGAAAATAGAACAGTAATTTTTTGATTTGTGTCACCAACAGCTTCTTCTTTGCTGCATAGATTTCTTCATACAAGATTTATCTTGAAGATTCATGGAGAGAAGCTCTGGTAGTTTGAATCTTTCGAATTACTTGTTACAACCAAGGTAATTGAATCGGTCTCAAGTTCTGTAAGTATGCGAAGCACGCTCATCTTCCACATGGCAGTTGACAAATGTGATTTGACGGGATGTTGCATGCTGGAGATGCGGAACTTTTTGGTGAATCTTCAATGTCTTAATCTCCTTCTTGAAAGCCCCATTTTGGCAGCTCCCTATTTGAAGTTTCAAAATGAGATTCAGCAGGTGGATCTGAAATGAATGCATGCGTTTATGCAGTATCCAGATTGCCTCAAATGCAGTATCCATCAACGGGTTGCAGATGACCGCCCACAATTTCTCTTCTTCCTCTTGCCCTGCCATAATTCTGTGATTGTTGTCTTGTGCTTCAAAAATGGGTTTAGTTACAGAAGTGAGAAGAATCACATTAGGTAGATTCAAATATTAGGGGTGTAAGCGAACAGGACTGCCCGCGAGCTATTTGAGAGCGGCCCGATAAAAGCCCGTTCAAGCCCGGCTCGCAAAATAAAAGAGCCGGGCTAGGGCCCCATTTTAAGGCTCTTTCTATAAAAGGGCCGGGCTTGAGCATGGTAAAGCTCGATCCGTAAGCCCTAGGGCTTTTATATTATATATATATATATATATACACACACCAACATCGGTCATCATTGTAATTTTCTTTATTGGTTATCACTTATTTGTTAATTGTTATCACTTATTGGTTATGACTTATCTTGACTTTACTTTATATTATCTTTATCTTTTGTTTATGCGCAAAAGGGGCATACCTTCTCCACTTTACTTATATTATCTTATCTTCACACTTCACTTTACTTATATTATTATCAAATATTAATTTTACTTATTCATTTGAGTTGTTTTTTCTTCTCTCCAGTCTCCAGCCTTCGCCGCGCCTTTCACAGTCACAGCTCCAGGATATTAGGATTTGTATCATGTATGAATAATTAATTTGGTGAACTCTGATTTGTAAAACTATTAATGATTATGTTTAAACTTGATTTTATATTTGAATAAGTTTATCAAAGGGCGGCCCGCGAGCTAAGCTCGGGCCCACGAGCTTTTCATAGGGCCGGGCTCGAGTTGATGTTTTACAGGCCCTAACGGGCTAGGGCCGAGCTCGGGCTTCTCATAAAAGTAACGGGCAGGGCCTGAGCATGGCAAAGCCCGGCTCGGCCCGGCCCGTTTACACCCCTAGATTCAATACATGATTTGTATTGTATGGAGATTGTCAAACAGACTTATGTTTGCTATTCCTGAAATATGACAATCACATTCTATGGAGATTGCCAATTCTTCTTTTTGAAGGAGAAATTTCATCATTTTATCAGCACAGCTCTGGAGTCCTCCGTCTTTTCAAGCACGATGAAGCAGCGGGATAGGGCTACAATTATCTTCTAAAAGAATGAAGTCCGGCCTGGAGTTAACGACTCCAAGAAGACCAGTTGCTTTGATATTCAAATCCCCAAGAAGACCTACTTCATTTTGTTTGTTCATGAGAGTATTTCACCATATCTTCTTTCTGCAAAACGGATTCTTCGCAAACAATCATAATATAATGAAGCAATTGAAAAATAGAGAGAAGAGAAGAACATAGAATTTACGTGGTTCGGTAATTTGTCTATGTCCACGGGTCTACAACTATTTTCAATATAGGAATTTCAGTGGTACATTCGGTTATGGTTTTAACCTTTATATACCAGCTACCTAGGTACTCGAAAATATAATTATACCTTCCACAAAAATAATCAACCCACATCAATAATATCGTATCATACCGCGTGAGCTTTGTCCATGTGCCAATCGAGCACAACTTCCCCTTCCCTAAAACTTTTAGATAAATAATATTTTTAATACGAGTCATTATTTAACACTTCTAGTAATTTTAGTAGTGAGCTGACCAAACCACAAATAATGTTTGTATCTTTGCCTATAGCCACCTCATTTATCAAATTGGTTCAAGTTAGTGGCTTCCATGAAAGATCAATAAAAGGTGAGGGCGATTTATTGATTAAAGAACACAGATAAAAAGAGTTCACGAGGTGCAATTTCACTTTCTGGGAGAAATCATTATCATTGAAGCATCCAAGGGAGGGGCGTTATGTGTCGATTTTATATTGCCTTTTCTTAAAGCGAATTTTGTCGGTGTGAAACACAACCTGGATGTTGAAAATTAATTGGTAATAATAATATATTAAAAATAAAAGATTTCACTAATAAAATGTCTTATTGATCATGAATAATAATACACAACTTAAAAAAAATATTTTTATCCAAAATATGAGCTATGAAGTTCATCAAGAATAAAACATGCACGCATAGATACATACACACTAAAATTCATAATTCAGAAATTCTCCAAAGATGCTTCACAATAAAATCCATAAAAGTGTTCTTAATTTTTGTATTAAACCCCAAAAAAAGTAAAAGCAAAAGAATATTCACGATTACCCCACAAAATATCAAATATTATCATAGAATTTCCTTCATGACACTTTTTCTTTTTTGAAATATCGTTGAAAAATATGTTTTTTATTGGAATCAAACTTTAAATACACATATACCTAACTCAATCGATTATCAACCGAATCATCTCTCGTTGGTTTTGACACTTAAAAGAACATATTTATCATAACTAATTAAAGAAGACATGACAATACAAAAAGTTACAATGCAACATAAATCTTAAACCCTAAATCACTTTGAATTAATGCCCATAGCATTACATGCTACAATTCAGGCAATGACAAAATGTAAACTGGTTGGTGAAAATTAGTTATTTTTTTCCCATATATAGTGATTTGTGGATGGCATATATATATATGAAGCTCATGTATACCTAACCTATTAATTCGTACCCTCTTTAGGATGAATATTTAATGCTTGCTTTATATCCAATTGTGTATATATATGTCAGTAGCTAGGCATGTACAACAGCTTGTTACCACTGAATTAAATGGCAGGTTTAATTGTATGGAACACTCTCTGAAGAAATACTATATTCCATGTTTAATTTACAGTGAAAATATTAATGTAGAAGGCGTTTATGCAATTTCTCTCAAAAGCATTTTGGAAAAGAATTCATTCTTCCAAAATCCACTCATCATATTATAATATATACATTCATTGCCTATCCATCTCTCTCTCTATCTCTCTCTCTATATATATATATATATATATATATATATATATATATGTATGTATATACACTAATGGAATTTAATTGAGAAAAGTATATCCAACCAAACCACTCAATCGATGGCTATCTAGATATTAACACTCTAATTAAGTAGAAAATTAAATCGATAGTGAGTTGTGGAGTCACCTGAGATGAATGGAGGTTTCATCAGTAGAGTGGTCCTTGAAGTGGCAATATTTATAAGGTGCAGTAGCGGTCGTGATGGTGAAGAAGGGCACATGAAGAACTAACTCATTCAAGAGTACTAGCTGACACTCATATAACTAGTTCTAGTACTACTCCAGCAACAAGATAGTGATGGTATGAGTTAGTAATGCACGTGCCCTGCTTCTCCATCTTGCTCACACCGCACCCTGCCTTCTTCTCCATTATTCCACAACCGCTAGTTTCTCACTCTCTCACTCTCTGAGAGAGAGAGAGAGAGAGGGGTGGGGGGGGGGGGGGGGGCTTAAAATGGTGAGTTGTGGAGGTTCATCTGCAAATTTCTCTACTCCGAGCGCATTCATTTATAACAAATTAGGCAAACGATTCTGCTTTAAAAGGAGGGGGAGGGGACAAGAAATGAAAGCCCCTTAGTTGGATGTGGGACCCCCTCAAGTTTTGCAGGTTGCCACAACTCACAACTCTACAACGCAGGACTACAACAACATCACTAGGGTATCATTCAGGACTAACATCACTAGGGTATCATTCAATTCCCTATCCACCCCTAGCTACCAAGTAACTTTTTTTTTTTCTGATTTTTTTTTTCTTTTGTGGCCAGTTTGAAAAAAAGAATACTGATATAGGACTAATAGTGAAGTTTGCTATATTTACAATAATACCACCTAATAGAAATGAAATCTGTGATATTGTCTGAATTCGATGAAATTTGATTGATTGAAGCGAAACGGCGTTATGAGCAAAACTAAGTCGTTGGCCCCTCGCACCACCTTGTTTTCGTGAAATTCCATCGTGTAGGACCTTCAACTGGATGTTTACTATTTTGAGGGCATTGTCATAATTTTACATGTTTACTTTATATTAAGGTCGTAGCTAGCCCTAACTAGCGGTCATTATCTTTCATTTTTACAAACTATATCAAACCCTAAAGAGGTTTCTTTCATTTTCTGATGGATTTCAGTGTTGTTTGTTTGATTTGGTTTGATTCCTTTATTGTTTCCGCCTACGTCCAAATTTATTTCCAAATATTGTCTTAAGGTTGTTTATGTAATTAATCATTTCAAAATTTGGCATGCATGCATGATGCATGTACCTATTGTTCAGGGTAAAAGAGTCAAGATTCAAGAGTGAGGCGGTGAGCAATCTCGATGCTTTTAGCATATATATAGAAAATATTTACAGTAACTGTATGTGCTTATTAATGATTAAAAGCTAGAGACGATATCTATATATGTGACCAAGGTCGTCTCATTTTCAACCTTATACACCCCCTACTTATTATTTTGGATCTAAATTTTATGCTTCTGATGCCTTGAGACATGTCCATTTCTTACTTACATTCCTTAATTCTTTGGAAGAATTAATACTGACTGGGGATTTTGAAGAAGTGTCAAGTGTGGATTAGTTAATACTGGATTGGGGTACAATATCAGAATATATATATTTAGCTATAAGGGCAGCATATATATATACATACAAATTAAAATATGTAAAGTTGGTATGGAAGATTTGTTTTGTTTGTGGGTCGTGATACTTTTTCGATCTTCTTTTCCATTTCTCTTATAGTGAAAGAAAATGACGTTTAGGGTTTGAAAGCTTTGGGGATCATACTAATTATTGTCGTCTTTACCAGACCCACTACTTGTTAATTTTTCCTAGTCCACTCCCCATATACTGTTGAAGGTCATAGATGCTTCTCATGTCCAAGCCAAGACTTCAAAAGAATGAGCGAATCTTTCTTTTTTTCCTTTTTATCACCTTTTGCGATCTCAAATCGATCGCACACATGAATGTCAAGATTGGAGGCATCACTGCCTACTCTCTTATGCACACATTATTCACGACTCTTAAGTAATTTGGCTAAGAAAGAATTATTCCAGGTGGGTATTAATGTATTATTGTGTCTGCACAACTAATGGTACACACACACAGAGAGATATACATATCCCAATGTTGGCCTCTATGGTAGAATTAGTTGAGGGCCTGAGAAGTGGTAGTTTATCATGTGACAAATGTCAATGGTTCGAGTTTACTTATCTCCAACTCGTAAACTTAGTCGATATCGATACAAAACTATACGATAATACCCAATTTTTCCCGAATCGAGAATTTGATCTATGATTTATAATTCACGGACGTTGATAAGATTTTTTTTCCACTTAGTAACACCTATGATGGCATAGCCTTAACTTTAGTTAAGGGAGACCACAATGAGCCTGCCAAAACGTGTAGTAGAACAGATCATGACTTGTACTACTTTTTGAAAGATTTCCACTTGATTAATCCACTAATTTAAAATGTTAAACTTTTATATATGGTTTGTGTATGGGACTTTTTGTTCTTTTGTGGCCACGAATTTGCTGGATGCTGCAATTGCAGCCACTGATGACCAGGCATTCCACTGAGAACAACATTGACAGCGATAGAAGTAAGGGAAAAAAACAGTGCACAAGCCCCAATTAGTGACTGAAAAGGGGAGATACATTTAAGAAGAATGTCTTTTGGGGTGCAAAAGATATTATTTTATTTCAGTCATGTCAATTTGAAAACTATACTTGACATCACATTCAAGGGGAAAAAAATTTATTTTGTGAAGTGGGGGGTGTACTATATAATTTAATAAATTATATGTATATATATATATATATATATGAATTCTCCTATACATACTTAAAATAAACATTTATATTTTTATCATTGATTGAAAATAAATGAGACTCAAAACAATGAGTCTTACTTATCATTTCACTCATCCACACTCTTAAAAAATGATGCGTATTTTAAATACGTAAATTAAATGTGTATAGGAGAATTCCTCTCTTTATATATATAATCTTGTGTATTATAATGGATGTATCACTTGCAACCCACACAACGTCTAAGAGTGGAGGCATTACAATAATAATAGTGTGAAAATCGTGATATGGGTAAAAATTTGTCTCCCTCATTGACAAGTCAACTTTCCTGTTGACCATCAGAGTTTACAATTCAAAGATGATTAGGACTTCAATCAAAATCAAAATCAAAGTTAACCACCAAATCTCACCTCTTTATCCAGAGAAGACTAAGGGCGCAGCGTGTTTACAGTTCACACCTGCCAAATATATTGTTTTTGGCTTCAACATATCGTTTTTGGACAAAAAAATGTTCGATTGATCCTGCGTTACGATATCGTCACATCACGTTGAGTTTGAACCTGGAGCTGAAGCGGTAGGGAGCTTCTTCCACTTCTAAAGCAACGCATTTTTGCTTCAAAATACAAGAACTTTTTTTTCCCCAATTTTATTCTCTATCAATTTTATTATTTCATTTATATTTTTATGGAAATAAACTCATCAAAAATTTAATTGATATCAATGAAAAATATCAAATGTTATCATCATCTCGCCATGATATTTTTAGTGACTTGACAAACACTTCTTATCACAATAGCTCATCTCACTTCACCACAGTTTAGAAACTCGTCTCTTGACCTCATCGCAAGAGGTCAAAACACAACACAACACACTTTCAAACATAGAGTAAGAGCCCGTTTGCTATGGCATTGCGTTGTGGTTGCCTATCCCATTTAAAATTAATAGATGGTTCTTTATGTGGTTCGGTTGGATTGGGTTATTTATTAATAGTAGAATATATATATATTATTAAATGATCTTAAGCATGCTTTTTCCAGTAAAATCGCTTTCAAAATAATCTTGCACTGATAAAAGAATACTCTACTTCAAAAGTTGATGAAACAAAAGCAAAATATTGGGGACAGATTTCGCATTATCGACTCTCAAATCTGGGAAATCTAACTTTATGAGAAATCAAAGGATTAATAGTAATGTGTTGGGTGTATGTAATATGCTTGTCATGCCATCGTCATGTTGGAATTAATTAATAATAATATCATGAAATCTAATACTACTAATTAATTAGTGTGGTTGATTAGTGATTTTTGGACTCTTTTTTTTCCTTTGGACTTCGAAAGATTATATAAATGGCATAACCGTTAAATTTTAATTTAGTGATATGCATGATCTTGTTTTTTGTCTAACGAAAAAAGATAAACATCCCAACAATTAAGATCCCAATTGTTGAGGCGTATGGATGAAAATTAAAGTGTATGTGATGAGCTCCACATACCCATCATGTAAACTTTAAATGGTATTCATACACCTTAATAACTAGAATCTCAGTTGTTGAGACGTCTAAAGTTGTTGCTGGTTGTGTCTAATCAGCCCAAAAAGTGGGAGAAGATTAATGCTTGTCTTACCTCAAGTGGGCATTAACTAGCTAGCTAGGTGTTCGTTTCAAACATTAATGTATAAACACATGACTTCATAATCTAGTCTTTTTGTTCATTTCTGACCTCAAGTGGGTTCTAGGTTTTCGATCATGTCAAACTTTGTCTTGTAAATGACTTTAGTAGTATTATCACCACTAAGTTCTTGTTTGTTTTAAGAAAAGTAAAATCTTTTTGAAAATTTGTAATTCTAACATATATCTTATGAAAATTTGTAAAGCAAAATGAGTTTTCTAAAGATTGATTTTTCTTCAAACAATCGGGACATACATCATATTCACCACAGGTAGTAAGATTAATGTATAGGGTACCCGAGGTCTCCTGTAACTGTTTTCAAATCGTTTTTCATGTGCAATCTGATTTTTGTTTGGAATAAAAAATATATCATTAGATTCGTAAATCAAATCCAAATAAATTTATAATTTTTTTAAAAGTTACTACAAAAGGATTTGCTGTAAAAAATTTACAGCAGCCCCAGCCACTCATGATGTGTGTGTGTATATATATATATATATATTATGTCTGAAGTCATTGACATCTTTTGTCCAAATTGGTCACCCTAACCACAAAATGATTGACATGTACAAGCAACCTACCGCTCTATCTATAGCGTCAACTCTATGACTAAACGAACACACAAAAATGCAAGAAGAAACACAAGATAAGGTAGTCTCATTCTCGATCGGAAGAATTACTTTCACACCCACCTTGAAATCTCTTTCAACATGACTTGGATTGAAATACGTACCAAGAAATTATTGTCACCTTACAATAACCTATACCAGTTAAAAGCTAGCACGATATTTTTCTTTTAAGGACCCGATTCCAAGTCCAATTTCTAGCCATTCCAATCTATCCAAAGTACTCCGAACAAGAACAACAATTTCAAATAAGAATAAGCTCGACATGAGCAATAATCAAGAAGAGTGATTGAAAATGGCCATATATATTTGATTGAATAGAACTTATACGAGGAAACCCTAATACAATCTCTAGACCGAAACATATGATAATTGAGTTTTTCATTAGCCCAAATAGTTCAAAGCAAGAGTACAATGAACCGCCGAAATCTAAAAACTAACATATGGTAGGGTTCGAGTCTAACCCAAGAAAATTAAAGCAAGAATATTCTGAAGTTTTGATTCAAACAATAGGTTTCCCGTGACGACCGTACCGTTTCTCAAAATCTATTCTCTAGATAAACCATAAACCCTCCAAGTCATGATTTATTTATACTAATTTAAATTGTCTTAGAAATTGGCGGAACTAGTCACGAACTAACTCCTGTCCAGCTCACTTGGTCTTCTACTTGCCTCGCCACCTCAGTGCTTGGGCTTACCTCTTGCTCCCTTCTTGGTGATGCCAACGATGTTCCTTCCTTGGTCTGGTCAATTCCGCCAAAAGGCCTCTTGGCATCTGGCTACACCAATGCCTTTCCTCAACTCGCCTTGCCTGCAAGGCTTATATATTCTTCTGATAAGCTTTTTCCTCATCACGCCCAAAGGCTCGGCTGCTCGCCAATCGCCACTCACGCCTAGAGACGCCAAACTACTTTTGGGATCCACTTTGGCATGGGTATTTTAGTCACTGCTCCCTATGCTCACCAGAAGCCAAGGTTCTCATCTGTCTCAAATCATTATACAAGAAGATGTTGATTAGTCGTAATATAATACCAACGCTATAGTTGGTGTAACAGTTCATCCCTCTATACTAATAACACTTTGTTCACTTTGGGCTAGTCCATACTGACTAGCACGACTTTGTGTTCCTAGACTCAGCACCAGCCTATACCACTTGATTTTATGTGTGTTTTCATGTCATGTCAAACCTTCCACCAGTTCGATAGGAGCTTGCATTCGCTGCATCAATGAATGTGCTTGCGTACTGCTACGGGAAGTGGGACTAATCTAATTTCGTTCTTGTGTGAGCTAAGAGAATTCGATGAATCGTCTCTTGCACTCCAAAGATAAAGATTAGATCCATACCATTTTTGGTTCTGTGCCGACAACTTATTTAGGACGAAACCACCAAAATCAAACCAATCTTGTTTATGGTAGACTAGTAGTGTAGGCTTGTTTGTTTACATTGAAAATAAATGGCATATCATTATCCGGACACATGTGATTATTGATATTCACAAATCCCATTAACATAATTAGCCTACGCATTATCAATCTAAAATCAATATTAGTGTTAGGTAGTTGATATACTGGTAGTCCATAAGAGTCATAGTTTCTTAAACGAAATTTTAAATGTTTTAACTCTTAAAATACTTAAAATACATATTAAATTTTTAAAAAAAATTACATATTCAGAATCATCGCATAAATCTTTTTCTAACAAGATCCATTATCGATGAGTTTCATCGGGTGGATCTTAATTCCATTATTTTTTTTTTCAATAGAATTTCAAAAACAATGGATTCAGAACTAAAACAATGAATTCTAGACTGTGTTTTTAAAAACAATGGAATCTACATGACGTAGAACGAGTGGTGTTTGCGTTTGAGGAAGGATTTGATGGGAATTAAGAAGAAATTGAGAAGGGAAAGCTCAAAAGAGTTGTAGGGAAGAAACAGTCATAACTTTTGACTCAGTTGACAGATTTACTATTATAATATGTTTTTGAAGACTGATTTTTGTCCTCCATAATGTTCTACTCTGGCTTGCCCAGTTGAGATCGTTTTCATTCTTAAATTATTTGTTTAAGACAGACTGATGGGTGGTCAAAGTTTTATTAATTTGGTCAACTTTTCGTTTTAGGTTGTTTTGTTTTAGTTAATGTCTTTGTTGGTCTTTTTATTTAATTAGGGTTTCCTAATGAATATTTAAATTACTGGCTGGTTGTTATTTGGGATTATTATTGAAGTTAATAAGCTCTTTGGTTTACAACCAGTTTTTCTTTGTGGAACCAAATTTCCTTGGTAGATTCCAAGATTGTTCTTGAGGATTTACGCTTGTATTTTCATTGATTGTTTCGTGCTGCGTCACTTCATTAAAACAATAAATTTTGGACAATGAATTCTTGGATAAAAGAGTGGAATAAAGTTATTTCATTGATTAAATCAATGAAATAAATCTATTGGGTCTCCTTGGACTACCAAACTACTGGGCTACATCTCATTTTTGATCTAAAACCCAATTATCAAATATGGAAGTCTTTTTACCACCAAACTTAACGATGCCCAAGAATTGGGTTGGGCCATATGTAGAGCGGGCCTACACAAAAGAGTTAATGAAGGAGCAGGTATGCTATGGCAATATGATAAGGCTTCTGGTCATTATTACTTATTAGTGTACGTAGACAATGTGGGCTAGACTTTTGGGCTTGCTTGGGCCTTGGAATTGAGGTTGGCTTTCAACTAGCGCGCAAGTGTAATTTCGAAGGTAAACAAACTTACAAACGCGTGTTATCAACTTATTATTATTGCTACACCGAGGCCTTGACAATGATGGGCTAACATGCACATTGATGTATTGAATCATAAATTTGTGTAATTGACATGGTTTCACTTCGTCCCAGTTATATGTTATAGTTTAATTTCCAATTTAAATAGTTAGGGCTCAAATATTTAGAGTTGACAAAATGATGGTTTACTATCATCTATTTGCTGATTTTTAGTCATTTTGTCATTCCAAAAAAAATGTAACTATAGTGCATAAGTGTATGGGCCAAAAACTGTCCCTACATGAAATTTCCTCGACAAAAGTCCACGAGAGCCCAATTGAGCCCAATTGGCCCATAGCCTAGACTGTCTACTTCAACAAGGCACACGAGAGCGTCAATCAAGTGCAACAGGCCCATGCCCTGTGCTGTCTGCTTCAACAAGGTCCACAAGAGCCTCAGTCAAGTCCAACAGGCCCATGGCCACGGTTGTCTAATTTAACAAGGCCCACGAGAGCCTCAATCAAGCCCAACATGTGAGGGACTTGATCGATCCCGACCGACCCATTACATGGGCCAACCTCTTAACAACTCAACATAGGCCCATCGCCTTCATTGCCTAATCATGGGCCCACCGCGAGGGAAGCTTCTTTTCAGACCCAATAGTAGACCAAGCTACAATGCCAGCCAGCTCAACACACAATGTGCCTATCATGTGACCAAAACCCCTATAAATATATGGGGTCCCCGCCATATAAGATATCCAACTTTTGGAGGTATTATGCTCTCTCCCTCTTTAAGCTCTTCACTTCTCTCACAATAAATTCCAACCACCACCATGGGCGGAATCGACATTGGACATTAGGGGGGTGAAATTTAATGCGGGGGTCAGATCCCTAAGTCTTTCATTTCTTCTCCCCTCGAAGACTAGTGTATTGATCGTGGGCAACTACTTAATGATATTAAAATTAAAATTAGAATCTCATTACATTTGGTAAAATCATTTATTACAATTTATAATTAGATTTAGACAAATTTCATAATTCATTGTGACCTTACCTCACGGCAAATTTGTTCATTCAAACGTTAAATTGTATATCAACTCATCTCACCACAATTTTGTTATGACACAGCCAAACGTTTTTTGTCAATAGAACTCACCTCACAACAACACAATTTTTTACCTGACAGTACCTCACATCGGTTGATCAAAATACAAAGCACTTCCAAATGGATCCATGGAGTCCTACTTCATTCCTTTTGTTTATTTTTTAAATTTATTTTGTATCGAAATTTGTAGCATGTTTGACGTATTTATGCATATACACCATCGCTACTACAACGAATTTTGTGTATTAAAATAGTAATTAGAGTTTGATCAATATGGAAATTATATTACTTTCAAATGGAATGTCACCAATAATGAGAAGAAAGAAAAGAAAATAAGAATTCACTGCCTTTTAGTTTAATTTTAAAAATATCAATGAGAATGTGGTTCGGTTGACAATCGATTGGCTTAAAGTTTAAAGTTCGATTTTAATGAGAGGTAAATTTGTCAATGGTATTTAAAAAATAGTTAAAATTTAAAAATAAAACCTATAAAACAAAGGAAACATTTGGGAATAAATTGATTGGATTTTATTACCCGCCAATACAAAAAGACAAGGCCAACAGCCAATGAAGCAGACCCGAAGTCGCTGTGTCGTATAATTTTACTCTGCCGCCCGAAGGCTTTCCCTTAATAAACAAATGCGAAAGTTCCCTAAAAATGGAATGCAGAAGTTCCTTAAGAATGGATCACCACACTCACTCGCTACAACTCTTACCTACTGAAGGCAAATACTCAAATCTCTGATAATTCATTCAATGGCTTCTCTCGCTCACATCGCCAACCTTTCTTTGGCGAACGATGTTTTTGCCTCGGCGGTGACTCCACAGAAACGATTGTTCTGTGGTGGTTCAGTTGAATTGCGGAAATTATATGGGGAGATCAGGAGGAGTAGGAGGGGTTCCTGCGTTTCTACTAAGCCCGATTGGAAATTGGGAGCTGGACTGCCACGCGCTTCCGCCACGGAGGTGGTGGATGATCGAGGTTTCGAGCAAGAAGAGAAGGGGGTTGGGAACAGGAGGCCTCTCAAAGTCGGTCTCATCTGCGGTGGCCCCTCGGCGGAGCGTGGAATCTCTCTCAACTCTGCTAGATCAGTTCTTGATCACATTGAGGTATAAACATTTACACATGCAACTATACGTGTTTTGAATTACAATTACGCATATACTTGATTTAATTGTTCATATAGAATTAGTTCATTTGATTCTGTTAGCTTGCTTTAGATGATCATTCTTACAGTTGCTCTTAAATTCGACTTTTTTAGTTTTCTCTGGAATGGACTGTGAATGTTTGGTGTATTTTTTTAATTGGATTTCCTAACAGGGAGAGGATTTGGACGTTCTTTGCTATTACATTGACGCTGATCTCAACGCTCATGCTATATCCCCCGCTCAGGTACATTTAATTATGGCCTTGTTGGGCTTTGATTCATTAGTTAATTGTGAACTCCTAAAAATTAGTTATGTAATTCATGTGAGAAATTTACGAATCACAGTATGTCATTATGTAGTTGTGGAAGTAAGTTTTTGAGAGCAGGGTGTCCTTTCCAGTGTTCTATTTGGAGATATTTTTCATTGACTAATTTTCTATCATGTTTACAACACGTTTCAATTTAACGCGCAACCATGTTTACTAGATTCCTAATCTATTTATACAAACCATGCTCTTAGGATATATTTTTCTTGTTAATGACAATTTGCAGGTATACTCAAACACCCCTGCAGATTTTGATTTTAAGCTTGAAAGGTGAGCTAGATTCTAAGTTCTGCTGTATAATCTGTTTTTCTAATTGAAAAGTGCTTTCGTGTAGACTTAAGACCATCAATTCTCTGTGTTTTCAGCCTGGCCCAAGGTTTTTCGTCTTTGTCTGAATTTGCAGAGCACCTAGCTGCCGCTGTGGACATAGTCTTCCCCGTCATACATGGTCGATTTGGGGAAGATGGCGGGATCCAGGTATGATTCAGTTAACCTCATTTTATTGTATATTTACACTCATACATCCATGCACATATGCTGTCTTAAAAATATGAATTGACACTTAGATGATATTTGCATGTGATGGGTGTCCAGGATCTTCTGGAAAAGTATAATGTCCCATTTGTTGGCACAGGATCGCACGAGTGTCGCCAAGCATTTGATAAGGTAAAGCCAACATTATTGATTGTACTCACTCTTTACCATAACAACCCTTGCAGCTCTTGAGTATGCAAAATTGCTTGAGTCAGAATTGGATAGTTTTCTGACTAGATGATGCTAACTGTGAGTTGCTTTAAATCTTTTTTTAGTACGATGCTTCCTTGGAGCTCAAGAAACTTGGATTCGAGACAGTTCCTAATTTCCTAGTTCAGGTATTTTTCAACTAAGTGATTCATTGAAAAATTTGTGTGTTCTCACTTATTCTTAAATACTTACGTTTTTTTTTTGAGGACATTCCCCTCTTTCTTCTTCTATTAACAGTGTTTTTTTTTAAATAATATTTTCTGGTTGGCTCCCTTTCTATGACCTTTATAATCCCACATTTGTGAAGCTTCTCACTTTAAGTTTATTGACTATATTGCCTTCATTGGTGGCATACTTCAATACAATAATTATGAGCATCTTGTTCACATTGAGCTTCAACATTTTTAAAAGCTGGAAGTTTTAATTTGTAATACTGACAAATGAATGGCATAGGGCGCTGAAGCAGATATATCTGAGTTAGCAGAGTGGTTTGCCAAAAACTGTTTGGACCCTAACTCAGGGAAAGTTGTGGTAAGACAAACTTCCTGCTGTTAGTTTTAGAACTTTGAAACACACAATGAAATAACTGTTTTTGCCTTTAAGATCTTAGACTTTTTTTTTGTTGTGCCATTATAGGTAAAGCCGACAAGAGCAGGATCAAGTATTGGTGTTACAGTTGCATATGGCGTAGCTGATTCCCTGGAGAAAGCAAATAAAATTATTGCAGAGGTAATTTGGGTGTCCTAGCATTTCATGGTTACTCATGTTTTGATATGTTGTTTGTAACCAAATACCTCCGAGGTTAGGTTCAGAATCTTTAGATGTTCTCTTCTTTACCTACGAGTTAGAATAGTGCACAGAAAATTTTTGCTTTGATATTAACTTATCTGCTTCAGAGAAAATGTTAGTCCAGTACTAAACATGAGAAATATCTGATAGGAGGTAAATTGTACATTTGAGGAAAAACTGCTAGGAGTAGGATTGTGCCCCTCAAATACACTGTATAAGCAACGGGATGGAAAAACTTTGCCTTCTAATTCAAAGTTATGTCATAAGTTGTCTTATGAACTGTTTCTTCCTTTCATGGTTGGTAGGGAATTGACGACAGAGTCGTTATTGAAATTTTTCTTGAAGGAGGGAGTGAATTTACAGCCATTGTCCTTGATGTGGGGTATGGTTTCAATTCCCACCCCGTTGTTCTGCTGCCAACCGAGGTATTCACAATCATTTCTGGTTTACGTTTGAATTCATTTCATT
Organism: Tripterygium wilfordii; assembly: GCF_013401445.1. Classification (NCBI taxonomy): domain Eukaryota; kingdom Viridiplantae; phylum Streptophyta; class Magnoliopsida; order Celastrales; family Celastraceae; genus Tripterygium; species Tripterygium wilfordii. Next base: position 10,048,810 of record NC_052236.1, on the reverse strand, counting down.
ACCATGCATAGTCTTGGTTCCAATTGATTTCCAATTTGATTGATTACCACACCTTGGTTCAAGTTCTCCTTCCAAACTGAATTTTATTGAATCAGGTTGAGCTTCAGTTTCATGGCACTGTTGATGTGCGAGAAAAGGATGCAATTTTCAATTACCGAAGGAAGTATCTTCCAACGCAGCAGGTTCTGCCAGCACTTCCAATCAATTTTATGGCATTGTGATTGTGTATTTTGAGTGTGAATTTTATTGTATGCCATGTAAAGTAATTCACTATCATGCCTTCACTCAGTTCTGTTATGAAAGTTCATCTACTTTACAGGTTGCTTATCACACTCCACCCCGTTATCCTGTTGATGTGATTAGTAATATTCGTGAAGGAGCATCTCTTTTATTTCAGCAGCTTGGCCTGCGAGATTTTGCTAGGATTGACGGATGGTTTTTGCCTTCAACCACACATGTACCCCATTCTTCTGACAACAAATTTGGAAGGACTGGATCGGGTACAATAATATTTACGGATATTAACCTGGTAAGAAAAGTTCACCTTCACCGATGTTGATTTCTCTTACATATATTCAACATTAATTTTGTCTCTTGCACCTGTTAGATTAGTGGTATGGAGCAGACCAGCTTTTTGTTTCAGCAAGCTTCAAAGGTACTTTGCTAATGTTACTTTTGGTGAGGCCCTTTATATAGGTATTTGGAATATGTTTAAATTGATATAAGTAACCATTATCTATCATGATATATAGATCTTGTCCACGACCAGTCCTAGGTGTCTGGTTATCTAATTTCTCTACGGATAATGCTTGAGACCCCCAAAAGTCTCCCATTTAATGTGGAGTGTTGGATGTAAAGTGGGCCCTACATGTGTGTTTTTAGTCAATGACTATTTTAATGCCACATAGATTTGGGGGACTTTTGGGGGTCTCTAGCATTTTCCTTTCCCTACCTAGTTTTGAAAGTGTTTGCTTAATTTTATAAATTTGCATCTTCCTAGGAAATTTGTATAAATCCTTGGATTCACTTCTTGTACCTTGTCGATGATGTTTTCCTGTCAAAATATTATAATTTCCATTCTTCATTGAACCAGTTTACTTTAGAAAATGACTTGTGTGTAGAACATGGTATTTATATTTGATCAGAAGTCAGCAAGAAGAAAATGTGTCCGACAAGGGAATGGATGAAAGCGTACAACTATCAAATAGCTTCTTTGTTTTATTATTATTTTAATTGAGAAAATTAAGCAAAAATATAATATTTAATGGAAATGGGAGCTCTAGAGACTCTTTAACTCTTACCTTTTGAGGAATTCATTCTCTTGGATACCTGCTGTCATTCCTGCTCCATGTTTTGGTCACTAGAGGGACGAACTAATATCAAATTTTGCATAATCTAGGTGGCATTTGAGCGCAGATAATATTCTGTTGTGCTGTGTGCATCTTTAGCAATGTTGACTGTAGGAATGCTTCATAGCTTATTTCTTGTAAGGGATGGGCTGGTTCTTGCTTTTCTTGTCAATTTATAGTACACATTGAGATATGCGTCAGCCAAAAACTATATCTTCCTGATTTTTTGCCATTTTCATTCAATGTAAAGTCGCAAATACAGTTGAAATCTTTTAGCTGCTTACCTGTCTTCCATTAATTTCAATGGTCATGGATAATTGTTGTGATTTATATAAAATGTTTCATACCTTTCTTAAGCTGATCAAAAGACAAAGTTCTTTCAATGTTCAGTACTTAAAAATCTTGTGATTTCCCGTGCTACTACTTTTACGATAGAAATACCCCTCATGTTCAGGTTGGTTTCTCTCATTCAAATATCTTGCGAAGCATTATTAATCATGCTTTCCTGAGGTTTCCCGATCTCGCCTCACACAGCCGTGTATCAGATCACTTACCTAGAAGATCAAAATCCTTGCAATTTAGTGGAAAAGTCAACAGATGTGAAGATGTTCGTAAGGTTTTTGTAATATTTGGAGGAGACACTTCAGAGCGACAAGTATCCCTCATGAGTGGAACAAACATTTGGCTCAACTTACAAGCATTTGATGATGTAAGTGAATGAAATCTCAGCTTCATAATTGAATGAACTTTATAAAATGGTCGAGAAGTACATCTCCTGTTCTTTAAAACAGTCCACTTGGGTATTCAAAAAAGGCATGAAACTTGTTACACATGGTATATAGCGTGATTGGTTATCATTATATATTTGCCAGTGACTGTCAACCCCATTATATACTGTGTGATTGAGTTAATTGTGCTTTCAGATTCAAAGTTAGAATGGGCATTTAGGTGATGGAGGATGTTATGTGCAGTAACATGGTTTACTGTTTTTCATTTATTTTTGTGTTTATTTAGGTAAGGAGTCAACAAGTTATCTTCTTATTGTATACGTTAGTTTTTTTCTAGGTTCTTGGCTTTGATTCAGACAGATTTCCTGCCATTCATTTTATGTTGTCATTCTGTATTCAAAAGTTAAAATTTCTGATCTGCAATCAGCTAACCTGATATGCCATAATTTGGGTCGCAGAATGAAAGTAGAGAAGTCGGTGTCCTTTCATTGGTCATTTCACCTTTTGCAGTTCACTATCACTGTATCATAAACTCCCTTCCCTTGATAGTATTTTACTTCCCTGTTTGGAGACTATATTTAGGATTCTATGCAGCTCCTCATAATATGGACTTATTGTTATTTCTTTGAGGAATCTTAAACTTTTAAGAGTAGATCTATTAATTGACATTGCTCTTTTTCTTTTGTCAGCTTGAAGTAACTCCTTGCTTGCTTGCACCGTCGAATGAGAATTTATCTGGTGTAGAGGGTTCTGATGTGAGCTCCAGAGTAGTTTGGACATTGCCGTAAGTATATACATTAATTTCTACATTTTTAGCTTAATTTTGTGCATATTCAGAGGTGTAAAGGCACATATCATCTTTTATCTTTGGGCTTTTCATTTTCCCTTAGTGTGCTTCTTCATCAAGGAAGTAAATTGCTGATTATTAATTATATATCAGTTTGCGGTTATTTTGTTCGCCTTCTATGTATTTCCTGACTTAATAATATTGGTTTCCTTTTCTTTTTAAATTCAGTTACTCTCTTGTGCTGAGACACACTACGGAAGAAGTTCTTGCTGCTTGCAAAGAAGCAATTGAACCGAATAGAGCTGCATTGACATCTCTTCTGCGGAACCAAGTGATGGATGATTTAATGGAAGGTTTGAAGAAGCATGGTTGGTTTACAGGGTTTGATATAGCTGATGAATTACCTGTAAGATTTTCTGTGGAAGAGTGGATTAAGCTTGCCAAGGAAGTTCAGGCAACGGTTTTCATTGCAGGTTTTGTGAACTAAATATTTAATTTGTTTTGTTGATGCTTCAAGTCACATAATATTTTCGTGCGTGGTCTTAGAGTGGGCTATAACGGGTTTATTGTATTATTGTTATGCACGAATTAACTGGCATTTTGGCTTTTAATCAGGACTAATGGACCTTTCATCTACTTTTTTTCCATGTTCATACTTCCCTTTTCTTCTTGCTTTTTATGGATGTCTTACCTAGACAGTAGTCATAAGGAATTTTGTTCAAAATATGTTGAACAACATTTTTCTAGCAGATGTGGTCAGCTTGCATGCAAATCCAAGGTTAAAGCATAATTCTAATTTTTTCATCTTTATCTCCCCTTCTATATCTTACATGACTTATCTTTTGTTCCCTGCAGTACATGGAGGCATTGGTGAAGATGGCACACTTCAGTCTTTGTTGGCGGCTGCTGGAGTTCCTTACACTGGTTTCTACTAATTGACTCTTGGCAAAAAGTGTTTTGATTCCAATTATAATTGGCCAAGTTATGTTTTCTTCTTTCATTTTAAGGTCCTGGTGTCGAGGCTTCTAAAACTTGTATGGACAAAGTATCAACATCTACAGCTCTTAATCACGTATGGAAACTCAATTTCTATTTCTTAGTGACATTTGCAGTTGCATTGACCTTGTATTTATTTTGTAATATTTTTCTGGAAAATAAGCATCTTGATCTTTGAAATTGAACAGCTTGCAAACATGGGAGTTCTCACCATAAATAAGGATGTGCAGAGAAAAGAGGATTTACTGAATATGCCAACGTTCAAGATTTGGCATGAATTGACATCAAAGCTCCAATGTGAAACATTATGTGTCAAACCAGCAAGAGACGGATGCTCAACTGGGGTTGCAAGATTATGGTTGGCTTATTTCCCTCATTTGCTTTCAATTTTTTCCTTGTTAGATTTCTTGAATGTAATATTGAACTAATAATATCATATTCTATGTTGATTTTAAGGATGCAATGATTGTTTATGTTAATGCAGCTGTCAAGAGGACCTTGCGGTCTATGTAAAAGCATTGAAGGAGTGCCTTCTGCGGATTCCTCCAAATAGTCTGTCAAAGGTATATAAGCCTCACTATCTAATCAAATATTACATTATTGTTTTCTACATGTGTACTCTAAGAAGAACTTTGTAATGCAAAAAAAAAAAAATCATGTTTAGGTTTGTAACAGATCAACCTTTGTGCAGTGGCGGTCTATGGAAATAATTGCAATTTGTTCATGTATCTAATCGTTTCCATTGACATAAAATGTTAAATTTGTTTACATTTTGCCTTATCCCTAATCATCCAATGATCAGAAAATGTCTTCGGTTTATTTTGTAACACTTGCATCTCTATTTGGAAAAAATATGTGTAGGCACATGGAATGATTGAAATGCCAAACCCTCCTCCAGAGCTCCTGATCTTTGAACCTTTTATTGAGACTGATGAGATTGTTGTTTCATCCAAATCCAAAAATGAAAGTGCACATCATCTTATGTGGAAAGGACATAGTCGCTGGGTGGAAGTGACTGTTGGCGTTGTAGGAAAGCTGGGATCAATGCGTTCTTTGAGTCCTAGTGTTACCGTCAAGGAAACTGGTGATATTCTATCACTTGAAGAGAAGTTTCAAGGTATGCCTTTGGTTGCTTGCACAACTCCCATACATTTAATTTTAATGCTTTGTTTGTATGTTCTGTTTTCATACCTCGTGAAAATAATGCAGTCATTTCCTGGCAGGTGGTACTGGAATCAATCTTACTCCTCCTCCTGTGTCAATTGTTAGGTTGGTTGAGAACTTTTACTCTAAAAAATTGAATTTTCCTAATATTATCTAGTTTTCCATATCTTATTATTGCCATACTGTGCATCTGGTATCGGAAGACGGGTTGAGAGGATATTTAAGGCCTAAAAAGAGGCCTAAAGGTGGTCATATTTGGTGTAAGCCTAAAGAGGCCACACATGTTTGGAGTAGGTCCAAGGATGCCACAAAAGGCCCAACATGACCATGTTTGAAAGGATCCAACAAAGAGACCCACGTTTGGGGAACTCGTGTGAGGGGGAGTGTTGGAGAAGACCCCGACACAATCCCCACATTGAAAAAGATGATGTTTTGAAGGGTTTATGAATTATGATACAATGGGTAGGCCATAACTCACAAGCAATGGTTTTTGAATTTTGAGACAAGAGACTGAGTCTCTCAATCCATGGTATTGTGAATTTGTGACCCACGTTTAAAACCCAATAACTTGTTCCGACCCCAAGGTCCAAAAGTCTTAACGGCTGCATGATATGTCCATCAAGGCTTGTAGCTTCATGGTCTGGTAAGTGGTATCCCCATGCAGAGACTCTATCATGGGTCAAATCCCAAACAACTCACTGTATATCTGAGTTAAAAAAATTTACATTGTTCTTTCTTGTCGGATAAGTAATTTTATTAATCAAACTTCTTGAATCAGGAGCGAGGCACTGGAGAAAAGTAAAAAATGCATTGAACTGATTGCAAACACTCTGCAATTGGAAGGATTTTCACGCATCGATGCATTTATGGATGTTGACAGTGGAGAGGTATGTTAATTGAAGATGCCTTGTTGGTCTTCTTCTGAATCAGAAATGGGAGGAAGTTCTTTTATTTATGATAATCTCATCTTTTTACCTCTCCCAAATATTTTTTGTCCTCCATAGAACATATTGGTGGGTATTAGATTTCTTCCTTTTATGCTCAAGTTGCCGCTGAAATATGGGACAATGATCCTGAATACTGAAGTGTCTTATTTCTTTAACCTATACAAAGCAAGGGACTAGACATGCATTTTCTCTCCTATTTAGACCTGTAGAATCTCCTTATTACCGTAGATTTACAACCAATTCATCCAAATCTTCACGGATTTGGTTATACCAAAATGTGATATCACCACTATAAATTTGATTTCATTATTGAAGCTTTTGTTTATGCCTTGAATTTAATGACTAACCTCCTTAGCCACTTCCATTGTGTTGTAGGTATTGGTTATTGAGGTCAATACTGTTCCTGGGATGACTCCTTCCACTGTTTTAATTCATCAGGTACCTTTATGAGCCAAAATCCGCATGGAAAGCATTCTCTGGATGTTTTGTCTTGGAAATTTGAATAGAATTCCCGTCTTGTGTTTGATATTGCATCTGCTAACACCAGCGGTTGTATTAGATTCAAGTGCATTTATCAAGAACCATCTAGGGAAAAGAAAATCCATTCAAAACTGACACATTTCAATCCCTAATATGTCTAAAATAGCCTTCTTTTCCCTTGAGAATATTTACTTGAATGAGCTTTGCTAACTTGGATGTTTCTGTATTTCGCAGGCATTGGCAGAAAAGCCTCCCATATATCCCCGTCAGTTTTTCCGCACATTGCTCGACTTGGGATCAGAGAGGTTTATGTGAAACTCTTATGAGTTTAGTGTGCCTCCACCATTTGAGTAGGGACTTTCATGTGGCTTGAGCTTTGCTCCCCTGAATTGTATAATGGACAAAGCTTGCCCATGGACACTGTAATATGGTGCTCGCAGCAATGCCAGCATGGGCCTTTGCATTTCTATGGTTCTTAGCCAAGAAACATTGTGTGGTTTGGGGATTGCTTTTCTTTTGTTCAATCAGGAAATAGTTTATTCCAGTTGAACATGCAGAAGAAAATGCAGAGAAATTCTGATGACCTTATTCACGTACTTTGAAGTTCATGTAGCACAATGATAAGTGTGGCATGACGTTGATTTTAACATAGATCGTTGAGGTGTTAATACATTAATATCCCAAAAAAACGAAAAAAAAAAGAAGAAAGAAGAAAAGTTGGGACTTCGTCCATCTTTTTTGGGGGATTTGGAAAAATCGCGAAGTTCGGACATAAAACTCAAAGATTGCTTTAAACTTTAAAGGATTGATTTTGAAAAGTTGGCTGTATTGGCGGTATGCACACGTCTTGGGCCGATGAATTTTGACAGTTTAGGCTAAACTGGAAGGTTGGGCTATGAGACTAAAGTTACGTGCTAGGTATCTCTTTATTGCGGCCCATAACAAAGTTTTTAGTTCTAATCGTAAGTTCGTAACTAATATGGGCGGGCCATGAGTATATATTTTGAGATTTTATCCTTTTGGGCTAAACTTAAAAGTTGGGCCATGAGACTAAAGTTATGTTCAAGATCTCTTTTTCAAGGCCCACAACCAAAAATCCCAAAATTTTAACTCGTGAACTCGTAAGGTCCGGGTAGTCGGGTATTGATGTCGCGACCTACTAACGGCTCCAAAACAATTGAATTGCAAAAAATCTTACCTTTTGTGATGGAATTATACAAGTAGATTCGAAGTTGTGCGGATTGTGTTTAGTAAAGGGTAGCAGCCCATACTTGGACTTTCTTCAATCTGAAGGTTCCTCCTTCAGTCCTTCTGTGAGGACGGACAAGCAGTTTGAGGAGGTACGTTCCTCCTTTTGGGTTTAGTAAAGATGATGCAGAAGCTTTGTGGTTTATGCTTTCCGGGTCTTTAGTTTTTTAGATGTGCTTTTGATTTTTCGCCTGTCTTTGTTTTATCAGAAATTGAACTGAAGAGAGAATTAGTGGGTTTGTGCCACATTATCTTACCTATATTTCTGCGTTTTATGAGGGAGAGGAAAAGGCGGTGTTTAAGCAAAAAGTTTGTTTCTACCTTGCTGGGTTTCCATCAAAAACCTCCAGCATGTTAGTCTGTGTATTATGCTCAAATGATTTGTATGTGTTAGTGGACTGTTATTATTACAGGTCAGGGAATCGGGTTTAAAATCTCTGTGTGGACACTTTTTTTTTTCCTAGTTAAAAGTCCTCTTATTGTAGTCACCGTTTACTTCCTGGGTTAATGAGAACGTTTATCTCATCTATCAATCTCAGCTTACTTATAGGGAAAAAAATTCAGTCCCAGCTGCTTTCGCGGTTGTGTTATCTTCAGGGCTAAATAACAGTTTCATTGGACTGGATCATGAATGTGGGAAGGATGAGGATATGCTGTTTGATTTAGCATTTGGGCATTCCCTTTGCTGTGGGGCATCACCAAGTAAATGGTGTCAATGACTTTTTAGCTTAGAATGTCAGCATTTTGAGAAACAAAGATAATAAAGAAACATTTGCTCAGGCTTAGATGGTTTTAAATGGTATTGGAGGAGGCTTAGAGGAAGTTCAAGAATAATTAGCATCAAAGGCAACAGATGGATTTCAGGCAAATGACAGGGAAGCTCTCTCAACATTTAAACTTCTCAAAGGGACTTCTGGGTGATGAAATTGCTATAATAGGGAATCAAGACTGGCCAAAATTAATTCCTGGAAAACTGAGTTTATTTGGACTCAACTCAAGTTGTGTTATAGCTTCTCCAACTGCTAATTTCCGTGAAATCTAGGAGGAAAGAGATGAAGTTTCACGTTCTGTACCTTCTTCCAGTAGTAAAGGTTTTCAGGGTCTCTTCAAGAAAATTCGTGTGGAAAATTGATTGGAAATCTTTTTGGAGAGTGCTAAAAATGGATTAGGCATCCTCTTAACATGACCCTTCTCTTGTGGATAAGTTGTGTTGCTGTCTCAGGGGCAATCCTTTTTCCTGTGATGACAGGAATGCTAAATGGTGTGCTACTGGATAAACTCAATGAAATGCCTGGTTTGAGGTGAATAATCAAATTCTCAATGCTCTTTTTACCAATGTGTCTCTACCAGCACCCGAAAGGATTCCACCACCTTGTACTTCTGTGTAGGTGGAAGCCTGAGGACATTTCCACACTCCTCAAAAAATACTGCAAGAATGACACATACAAAACCCCATGAATGGGCTCACATGCTGGTAGTGATTGTTTTACTCCATGTGAATTGCTTTGCTCAGTATGCTTTGTGTGGCCTCAACTTGGGATATAAAAGGTCTGAACGACCAGCTATGGGTGTTGGTATCTGCCAATCTGTGGCAATAACTGTTCCAGCAATTGCAGGCATGTACTCTATTCTCAGACCCCTTGGGAGAGAGTATGACTTTGAAGTTGATGAGGAAGCTCAGGATCTAGTCTTTACTAATGGAAGTAGCCACCCTAGCAAGCGAAGGATGTTGTTGGAGAAGAATTTCTCGTTCACTTCAAGATATGAGCAAAAAATTAAAAAGTATGCACCTATCTGGAGAGGTGGGTTATTTGACGTTTGGGATGATATTGCTACAGCATATCTTTCTCTCTTTTGCACTTTCTGTGTTTTTGGCTGGAACATGGAAGGACTGGGGTTTGGGAACGTGTATGTCCATATTGCAACTTTTGTTCTCTTCGAAGGCGCCATTTTGGATCTTCAAATTGGCTGCCGTAACTTACGACCCGTAACCATGATAACGAAACATTGAAACTGTTAGAGAAGCTCCGGGATTAACTGGTGTTGCACTTTGTATATTCGGTCTCTTATATGGAGGCTTCTGGAGAATTCAGATGAGAAAGAGATTCAATTTGCAAGCAAATAGCTCATGTTGTGGGCAACCAGTCATTGCTGACTGTGCCCAATGCCTAGTATGTTGATGTTCTCTTGCACAGGGAGTTCGAACAGCTGACTATTATGATATGTGGAAGACAAGTTCTACAGAAAGCAAACAGGTGAAAATGGCAAACCTCCACTGTCCCCTTTGCCCCGTGAAGATGGAACTGTTCGATTCAAACCAAGCCCAAATTATCCAATTTGGAGCAGCCCTAGGGTGTCCAGGCTCAGGATTGATGGCTCCTCTAGTCCTACCAGATTTTCAGAAGATCATATCAGTCCTGGTAGACAACTTATGAGGTTGGATGAAGAGTTCTTTGCAAAAGATATGGAGAAATTTATGAAACATGATGTTTTCCAATCAGTGCAGAGAGAGGTCCTGGCTATGAAATTTATGAAATAACCTGTTTCCAGCTCACATCCCCTTCCATCCAAAGCTGAAGGTGCTCCTCAGTAGCTCGCCTGACACCAGGAAGATTAGAGATAATCGGTATACCCTATGCTTTGGTTGTGAGTTCAAGGATTGTACTGTCTCTTGTCAAGGAGTTGCCAGGTGCCACTTGGGTTTCTTTCGCAAGTCTGCTGGCTATGGGTTTTAATGGAATTGGTTTAGTTATGTTCTCTAGACTAGGCTTCTTATTCAGCTTCTACAAGTCGGCAGACAGAAATTCAGTATTCAGTTACTAGATCTTTCATCCGTAAGCGTATCAGCTTCGCTGTCTGCCTTCTTTACATTTGCTTTAACTATTATCATGGTCACTTTTCATTGTTTATTTCTAGCAATATCTTTGAATGTTGACTCAGAATCTGAGGCCTAAACTTTCAGGTCGGACCCAGAACCTAGAGGCTTTATCAACTAATTAGTCTCTAGATTGCCAGTAAAAGCCCTGGTAAGGAGCTGCATGTCACGTTCTTGGGTTGGCTCTGCCACAAGGTGTTACTTTCATCCCCGTTTTCACTTTTTTTTGGCCTTATTTTTCTCACCGTCAGCCATGTATTGAAGTACTCTTTTAACTGCACGATGATACCATCTTTCAAGGTCCATACATGAACCCAATATGCATTTTTCTCTTCCCATCCCTCAGCAATGACATAATCACCAACAACCTCAATCCTTCTTGGCTTGAACCTGAAGTCAGTGTGGACAGACTTCCCAGTTAGTACCCACATCATGTGTTGGCACTGTCGAGGTCCATGGAACCACCACTCCAAATCACTAGCCAGAAATTTGGCTGCAGTCTGTGTGTGACCATTTACCAACCCCTTGTACAGTGCATCAACAACTGCCTTGTTTTGCATATCCAGCATCTGCTTCTGCTTCAAATAGGACTTTGGCACTGGAGAGTTCAACCCATTGGTCGCCATGTTTTTGCAAGTGAATGAAAGGATTTGTGAGAAATGCTGCTATTTGAATTGCAAGAAGTGCTGCTAAGGGCCAGCAAATTTTTTGGAGCTTAGAATTGGAATTGCTATATTTATAGCATGAACTTGGAGGGAGAACTGTGTATAGGATCCTTCTGTGGGATAGAATTAGGAAGCCAATAGTGTTAATTGGTTCCTTTGGTTGACATGGATGATCAAACCGTGTTTTTTTGTCTTTAAGATGTTATAGTATCCTAAAAAATTATAGTTACAAATTCAAAGCTCTTATTGGGATAAATGATTCCTGTGGGCAGATTAATCTGCACATTATAATTTTTCCGTGTGGTGAATACTCAGTTTTTAACTTCTATATTTGAAAGCCAAAAAGGTGATTGAATTTTATTATTTGTTTGGGTTTTCCTAGCTTTACGTGTTTCCGTGTTCATTCTCTTCTCCAGCTTTGGAGGATTCAGATGAGAAAGTGACGTAGAATGTCCTGAATGACTATTTTGTTGTTGGCGTTTGTTTTGACGCAGGAAGTAGAAACGGCTGGCGGCTATGTTCTTTGGACGAAAGTCTGCAGAAAACAAATAGATATTGACTGATATGGAGAACCTGAACTGTCCCCTTCTCTACAACCAGATTCTTATCGTAGTCCAGGTAGACATTTTCCGAAATAGGTGGATCAAGAGTTTTCCATCAATACTTGCAGAAGGTGAAAGGGTTGTTGTCTCCTCCCTCGGAAAATTAAGAATATAACCCCATAACTTGTTAAAAAACTATATATGAGATACAAAGAATAAATAACTTCTAATAGATTTGAAGAACAATGAACGGTGCTTTAGCTCTCTGGAGATGAGAAATGTGCATGTAGGAGTGTGTTTGGTTTTCATAAAATTTCAATTCTATGCATCTTCAGGCTCCTAGATACCTTACATGTCATGTCTAGTATAACAAGTGATGCGTTACTTTAGTATATCTAGGTACTGTGACTATTAATATCGGTTCTCAAATGCATCAAAATACTTTTTTCAGTCCATTTATTCTTTATATCTTATAATTCTCCTTTCATGCTAGATATCCAGAACAAGCCTGGAAAGCGACCGGCACGCAAGGTCTCTGGGTTGCCTCTTCCAAGGTTTGATTTATTTTACAGAGGTGCTGCTAAGCCTTTGAATTTGACTCTTCAGCCGATTTAGATAAAGCAAAGAAATCTGGTTATGCAATGTTGATGGGATCAATAGCAAGGCAAGAGTGATGACATGGGTGATCCAAACAAATAGTTTTTGTGGGAATAAACGATAGGTTTTTGGTCTAAACATCACGCTTTTGTCATGTAACTCCACAATTTTTAAGTGCTGTGGAATATTTCCCATTCTATACTCTTTTCTTGTTGGTATGAAGTTGAAGAAATATATTCCTTTGAGAAGCCATTTTTGGGCACTTTCTTATAATCAAAATTCCTTTTATTGGATTATCCGCTGCGAAATGGAGCCTGTGATTAATTACATTAATATACAATGTCATTTTTTTTATGGTTCAAAGCAGATCAAACGAAGTCAGAATGCGAGCTTCTATGAGCGCGGATTTGATTGTCTGAGTTTATACTTTATACCCATATCGGATGTCTAACGGGTAAGGTTGTATGATGTTGTTTTTTGTTATCAAAAAGAAAGATTAATTGATTTGATTCATGATTGATGTAACGTTCATAGATAAAACAATAAGCAACACTATCTTGTTCTTCTAGATAGCCAGCAGAAGCCCAGGCAAGGACCGGCGCGCAAGGTCCCTGGGTTGGCTCTGCCAAAGGTTATGGCTTTCATGCCCAGTCTCCCAACTATGTGGGTTAATACAAGTCATGACTGTCAACCATGTATTGAAGTAGTCTCTAAACTGTGTAATCACTCCATCTTTCAAGCTCCAAACATGAACCCAATACACATTTTTCCCTTCCCATCCCTCAGTAATCACATACTCACCAACAACTTCAATGCTTCTGGGCTCGAACCTGAACTTGGTCCGGCCCGAGTCCCCGGTGAGCAGTCGCATCATGTGTTGGCAGTTTGGAGGTCCATGGAACCAGTAGTCCAGGTCAGTTGCCACCAATTTTGTCACGGTTTGTGTGTCAACATTTGACAATGCCTTATACAGTTTATCAACAATAGCCTTGTCTTGCATCTCCGGCTTTGGCTTCAAATCTGATTCTGTAGCCATGTCTTTTGCGGAAGCCAATTAAGAATTTCTAAGAAGTGCTGTGCTGTTTCATTATAAAGTGCTATATATGGCTACACTATATATATACACAGAGATGGAGCAAGAAAGTTCGAGGGAGTAATTCGGGGGTTCCAGCCTTCCAGTGGAGTAATGTGGGTGGGACCCTTTTCACGACGTGGACGATCGAACGGTGCATATTAGTACTTACTATCATAGCAAAACCAAACGAGGGGTTCGTAGTTTACCAGTACCAGATAAACCCTAAACCAGTCGGAGATAAATTACGTCATATATCGATGTCCACATCATACACACTAAAAAAATTCTCTAGAATGACTAATCTACCCCATAACGATTTTGTTATACATTAAGCCCTATAATTTGAAGAGTCCCCATTAAGGTATTGTACGCTTTGACCTATTCCTTCAATAGACACGTATTTAATTTGAAGAGTCCATCACTATCATATTGGCTGCATCATAAGGACGTGGAATTGGCTCTTGTTACCTCAGGAAAAAAAAAATGAATAGTGAAAGCATGGCAATATATATATACATTAGGATCACCAAAATACTCAATTACACAAAAAAAAAAATCTTAATTTTTTAACCTGAATTTGGGGAGATTTGGGATAATTGTACCCCCATCCTTACAGGCATATGGGTATGCCCAAGCTTTTGGAACTACTAATTAAGTCCAACGATGCTCAAGCAACTTGTGCTCCAATCATCCTATGTAATTTATGACATTACACTTTTGTATAGAGAAAGGGGAAAACTACTTTATACATTGTTTACGTTTAATGGAAAAGGCCAATAGAAGGCAAAGTGTATCCATTTTTTTTTTTTAAGGGTCTTCAATACTCTCTTTGGTTGTTAGAAGTAGCTAATATGGATTTATTTTTAAAAAAATAATACTAAACCCTAAATTATAAGCATAAACCCTAAATCTTAATCAGTTATGATAGGAATCCTAACAGTTGGTGTCTTGATTATCCTAACTGTTGAGTTGTACGCATATGATTTCATATATATAATGTGGGACATGTGTAGCCCACAAATTCACATAGATTATGTGCGATAAACTCAACAACTGACATAACTGGGATCTCAACTACTCGGATGTTTATCATTTTCGAATTCTAATATCTCATTTTGTCAAAAGAAAAATAATTTGGGGATGATTTTGGAGGAAATTATATCTAAAGTAGTTGTGGCGCATCCCATTTTGCCTGTAAATGTGGAGGACATTTCTGTCATTCTAAAAAAGTTGCGTGGTGGGCAACCATTGGTGGCGGCTTAAGAGATTCCAGGCTTGGCTAGTTATGACGTCTCGTCCTTGCTGAAAGTAGCCGCGACATCACTCACTTTCAGCTAATGATGGTAAACGAATTTGTTCGATCCGGATTAAATTAAGTTCAAACATAAGTTATAAGTTTGAAATATGTGTCTAAACATAAAATTTTGTCCGATTTAAAATCGGGTTAGTGTCCAAAACACATAAATTTTGTCTAGTTTAGTTGTCTAGACCCTAACTCAGATTAATTTGTGATGTTGTCTTACACAAAACCGACCCATAATCGATTTTTTGCCACCCCTACTTTCAGCGTGCTGTGCCTTTGATTTTCTGAAACCACCCTCCTTCGAACTGGAAAAACTACAACTTGCCATTTGCTTAATTAATAGGCTAATAGAGAATCCATTATTGTGGGAAAAAAATGATAAAATTGATTCTAATATGATCAAATACTCAAAGGGTTTCGCTCATAATGAAAGTGGAGCCATGTTTTGTTTCCAACTCTAAACCTACCCACCACTTTATATCGAAAATAGACAAATTTATGTGAAAATTAAAAAAAAAAAAAAACAATAAGACGAAAGACAGTCTGGTCCGTGGTCACCATTGCATTTAAAAACACTAGTTGGATCCAACCAATAAGAACCCCTCGTGTACATGCATGGTGCTAAACCATTGTTGGGTCTTTGAGTACTTGTGACTGGTATGCCATATATTAAATACGCACTAATGGTGCAATATTGAGTAGGAGGACGGTCCTTACCAAACATATATCGGATCCAGTTGTTGCATATCACAAACGACAGATTAAGTTGGCTGGTCTTGGCTAGCTTGAGACCCGAATATGAATTGATGGAGTTATTGAATTCAATCATTTCACATTCGGAGGCAGCTAAGCTTTGTAATATTAGGACTGGATGGGTCAGGAAGTGATGAGACTAGTCAATAACTAAATTGTTAGGTGAAGAGTGTCAATCCAATACTCCTAGCCATTTTATATACAGCATTATAACTCACAAAATTAAAGTGACTAATGGGCTAGTCTCATTAATGTGGGTCGCTTGGTCAAGTTGGTTTTCTCTATCGGGTGCTGCATGCAATCATTCTAATGTAGCCCCCAATCTCGAACAGAAATGGGGCCATGCACATGACAAATGAGATGACGAGATCCCTACTATATCATTTTTTGGGGATTGGGGGTTCCAATTGTCCGAACTCTCATTACCTGCAATTATTGAAATCCTAACCGTTCATTTAATCTAACGATCACAAACACATCAACACCGACAGATCCAATTTCCTCTGCCAAAATAGCCTCTCAGCTTCCCTCCTCCGGCGTCTCGACAGAGAAAGTCGCTTGGTTCTGACAAAGACCACTCTCAGGTACTCCTCATTTCTTCAATCTTCTCGTTTCTTCTCTTCGACCGATTTCTCCCCATTTATAAAAATTTTCACCCCAATATACATAAATAATATTGTCCGCTTTGAGTTGTACGGTTTCACATCGGGCTCACACAACTTTACCTTCCTAAGAGGTCTCCCTTCCTAATAGTGCTCTTGTAGAAACTGTGGAGTTTTGTGACCGATTTCTCCCCATTTATAAGAATTTTCACTCCAATACACATAAATAATTTTGTCCGCTTTGAGTTGTACGGTTTCACATCGGGTCTTCACGACTTTACCTTCCTAAGAGGTCTCCCATCCTAATAGTGCTCTAGCAGAAACTGCGGAATTTTGTGAGTTTTTCTCGCAGAAACACGCTTAACTGCGGAGTTTTGTGGGCTTTTCAATCAAGTTTTTTCGGGGTCGAAGACTAAAGAACATGACCTCTCCGCCTAATAAATAGAAACTAATGAGTTTGGGCTCCGATAGAAAATTTGAAATGGGCCGAATTATGAAAAAAGCAGAGTTTTGTGGGCTTCTCAATCAAGTTTTTTCGGGGTCGAAGACTAAAGAATATGACCTCTCAGTCCAATAAATAGAAACTAAAGAGTTTGGACTCTGATAGAAAAATTGAAATGGGCCGAATTAAGGAAAAATTTCCGACCTGCCGGATTCGAACCAGCGACCTAAGGATCATCTGTTAAACAACTACAGTCCTCCGCTCTACCAACTGAGCTAAGGTCGGGAACTGTTGTTTGAATTGAACTAATAATAATATTGATAAAGCGTAGTTCTTGCCCAAATTCAGTTTTAATCACACCTAAATTAAATATATAAGATTTTATCTGTCTGATTCATTATTTAATTTTTAACGTGAATACAGAGAATAATATATTATATAATTTGCATTGCATCCAAAGGTTTGTAACAATACACAGTTATTATGTATTTTTTGATTATTTTTTTTTCTCGAACAAAAAGAAACCATTAGATTCATACTTGTATACTTTTTTATTTTCTAATTTTTGGTAATTTATTTTTAAAAAAATATTTTAATGGGCCAAAACACCCAATAAACCTAAAATAGGCAATGCACACATTTAAGAAATCTCAAACTATTTTCTTTTCCGTTCTCACTCAAGCTTTGACATTCAAGAGACCTTACATACTGTTGAGAATTTATATGCACACAGCCTTTTGACACTTCGAAGAAAAAAAAAATTTAACAAAAGTAAAACTAGGCTACCGGGATCATATTCACTGAAACAAGAAATTTAAGCCCACCAGATCATGGAACAGCCGCCTTCTCGTCTTCATCATAGTTTGCTGGAATCACCAACCATTCATCTGGGAATGAACCCTGAATCTGATCATCACTTTGCTCCACAAAACTCTTTTCCCCTGATTTCTCCATAAAAATGTCATCCGCATTAATGGGCTCTTCTTCAGCCCAACTTCTGTCACTATTTTTATCCAACGTATTCAAAAACCCTAACCACCAACTCCAAGAAGAAGAAGAAGATTCATTCTCAGCCAACTCAAATTCCAGCTCCTCCCCAGGACTAGCCGGTGCAGCCAAAACTGAAGGTGCGGTGGTAGACCAAATGGGCTCAGGAGTAGGCAGCGTATTTATCAAAGAGCAACAGTAAAGTTGGGACCCAACAATGAAATTAGGCTTGTTAACATTATTATTACCTAAAATGGTGTTTTCCATCTTTGATGATGATCTATGGAGGTGCAAAGCAGTAACAATTTCTCTTCTAGCTTCAGCTATGTCAATGGCAGAATCTTTGGAAACTCTTCCCGTATGAGACCTCCTCTTCATGGGCTTTCTTGGACACTCTGTAGGAGCAGTACTCTTGTGTGAATCCATGGTTGCTCCCTTGCTGGCCTAGTACACTCACCCAAACGAATATATATGGGACCAGGACAGTGATTGTGATTGATACTTTGAGAGTAAATTGGAGGAGGCAGGAGCAGCAGTGCTGCAGGAGATGTGGCGAAATTGTGTGAAAAGAAAAAGAAAAAGGTGTGTAATCTGACACGCGGAGCATCGGTATACACATCGAATCGGGGTAACACTCAACTAATAGATGTCACGCAATAAGGTGCCACGAGAACTTGTTTGTTTGGTTGGTTCGATTTTAGAAGGGCATATTCACTAAAATGATGAGAATGATTATCCACTCTTGTGAAGAATAAATTTTGATATACAAAAAATTAATTATTCTACCCTTTCTTATAAATTGATGACCTAGAAAATATTCTTGTTATATTTTAAGAAAAAGAAGTATCATTAAAATTCTCACACGCATACTCATCTTTTATAGGGTATTTGGTGGACATTTAGATGGTAAAATGAGGGTGTGAATCACTCATTTTCTTGTTTGTTGATTTTGAGAGTGTGGAATCTCAAATTCATTCCACTTTATATTGTTTTGAGATTCCACACTCTATTGTCCCGTGTGGAGAATAGTCAAATTCACATCAAAATAGTGAAAATGACTATTCTTTAATATATAAAAGAATTTTTTAAAAAGATAATATAGAAACTCTAATATTAATATTCTTAAACTCATACTCACTCTTCATTTCATACCAAATACGATCATTCTTACACTCATTCAATTATGAAGCTAATGTCATGTTATTTCTTACTAAATATGGTTATGTTTACCTCATAATCATTCTCACACTCACAATTACTTCATTATGAACCAAATCTCCCGTTATAGTCTAGCTATGATATGCTAGAACGCCATCTCTTCATTGATTCATTATGAGATTTGCCAAACCAATGCTGAGTTTTTTTTGGTGCATCCACATTTATATTTCTAACAACACAATAAAATTGATGGCGTAGAACTATTGAACCTAATTACTTTCGTTCTAAGAATAACAATGCTATGGATCTCAGCAAAAGTCAGCTATGATGTGGTTTGCTGACATGGCAAGTGAAGCGGGGTCCACTTCAACTCTCTCAACGAATGTTTACGTTCACACACTTTCTCCCAAAATTGCACAAACAATGATAGCAAAAACCATTCCAATCATCCCAATGATGATGTGGCTTGTTGACATGTCAACAAAAACCAAGGTTCACATTCACTTGCCATGTCAGCAAGCCACATCATTACTGAGATGGTTGGGATGGCTTTTTTTGTTGGAATCCATGACATTGTTTTTCTAAAAAATACAAGAATAGAATGACTAAACCTCTTCCAAATTGTAAATACTAAATACAAGAGGCTTCAATATACTCGTAATATATTACACAATGTTTTGTGGTCCAACATGTGGCCAACAAAGCCTCTTCTTTCTAGCCAGTTTATAGTTCATAGATATTATGGTCAAACTTTGAAAAATCTAGGAATATCTAGTTTGTTCCTAATGCATGAGAGACAGTGCGGTTTTTTTATTTTTTATTTTAACGATGTAACCACAACCACTGCTCTTTATAAAAAGGATAATACCCTAATAAATAATAGTTTATAACCAGTAACCTCTGTATTTCAACAGTTGTTTGTTTTCGGTGTGTCAAATGCTTTGGTTTCCAGGAAGGCAGGAACTTTGGGTTCATGTTAATTAATTAAAAGGTGTAATAGATTTAGTGAACCAATGCTGCATGATGGGAATGTAAGAATAAGATAGTCTTGCAAACATATGCTTGGTTACAGCTGGATTTCTGACAACACAGTAAAATTGATGGCGCAGAATTATTGAGCCTAATTAATTTTATTTTAAGAACAACAATGTTATGGATCCCAGCAAAAGCCATCCCAGCTATGATATGGCTTGTTGACGTAAGTTCAACATGAAATCTTGATGATCTTCTCTATAATATGTGGATTTTTTTTTTAATAATTGAAATTACGATCTCTAAGTTGCACATTTACACTATATCAGTATATCATTAATCGGCAACCCAACCTATCTATATATGTATATTTAACTAGTTGCCAAATTTGGACTAAGTTCTACATTGTGGTTTATATGGACAAAGTCCTCCCTCAACTATCAACCAGACCTTTCTTGAGTTTGGTTAAGTTGGGATTCTGCTCAGTTATTGGATCCATGTGGAACAAATCCGTGTGGATCTTATGTATCCATGTAAATCGATAAACCCAAAGCGAACAATATGATTGATATGTAAAAGGGTGTGGATTTAAGATAAAATTAACGTGGACAGAATAGTAGAGGACTTGATATCATTATTAATTATAAAATGACCCAAGAATTTTAGAAGTGGGTCCTTGAATTGTTGATTTGGGCCTAATCATCCAGGATTTCAGGAAAATAGCAAAACTAGGAGGGACAACCGGGAATATTTAAAAGTAATCACATGATGCGCATGGGTTCTGCCCCGTTCTGTCTTTGTTTTCTTCTACTTGGTATTTTTAGGTGACTTTTCATGGAACATCCTTTTCCAGAGTCCAAGGCTTTTGGGTTCACACATATAATAGAGAATTAGAGATAATGCAGGTGAAGACCACGACAGCTTTGATAGTAAACCCTTAATCACTGTTATTAATTCATTTTAATACAATTCATAAATTGAAATCAAAACAAAATTAAGTACTAATCTTTCGTCGTCCGGCTTGTTACTTGTTAATTAACCACCGCATGCTTTGATGCCTACCATCTAACTAATAATCAGCGAGTAGATCTGATGTGGGACTAGCTAGTTGTTTATGTTTACCGTCAAGTATGATCGAAAAGTCACGAGTTTAGAATTGTACAAAATTTGGCAGGGTGACTCGATTCAAAGTGGTTGTCAAAACTAGTGCTTTATCACCAACCCCATGCTATTTTGATCAAATTTCATAGTTTAGACCTTCATATTAGCATTTGGACATTTTCATAATTTTTGCGATTCCTTTGTTTCAATTTCCTTGTTGCTAAGTATTTAGTTTCCTATTTACTTATAGTTGTAATCTCCTAAGATATCATTTGACGATTTATATTTTTTTTTGAGATTGTTTCTCTTTCTAGTGGATTCCAATTTCTTGTATTTTAGGCTTAAACGTAAGCTTAACCTCAGTCTTCGTTTTCGACTACGTCAAGATGAAATTTACCGAATGACAAACAACTACTTCATTTACCAAAACTTGTACACTTACTGGGGTTTGGACTTGTACGGAAAATGAAAATGAAGAAGACAATCAATCAATTAATTATAGCCAAGAAGTTTTGATCCGGTGGTGACTCCACCATCCACAACTAGGTTGTGACCACTAACATACTGGGCTCCATCACTAGCAAGATAGAGTGCAGCCTCAGCAATGTCATTAGCTCTTAACGTTGTGCCTTTAAGATTAGCAATTCCTCTCACAAATTCTTCATTCTTCTCCACCTCTTCTTCACTTGGAACCCCAAAATTCATCACGCAATCCTCCTCCTCCTCATCAGCACCCCTCAATCCATTAACAAGCATTGGTGTTGCAACCCCAAATGGAGAAATACAATTAACCCTAATTCCATACCTTCCAAGCTCACAAGCTGTGTTCTTTGTTAATCCAACAATGGCATGCTTTGAAGCAGTGTAAGCGTGCGGACCGAACCCTCCCATGACTCCTGCTACACTAGCCATGTTAATTATGCTTCCATAACCTCTATTAGTCATGACCCTTGAAGCATGTTTGATTCCTAGAGCCATTCCTCTTACATTTATGCTCATGATCTTGTCGAATTCACCGGCGTCGAAGTCCATAATACTCTTGCGTTTGGATTGATTTCCAAACACTCCAGCATTGTTGACAAGGATGTCGATTTGGCCGTAACGGGCAATTGTGGAGTTGATTAGGTTCTCAATGTCTTCTTCCAAGCTAACATCACAATGAACAAATGTGGCAGATGAGGCTAATGAGGTAGCCAGTTCCAAGCCAAGAGAGTCGTTAACATCTGCAATAACAACCTTAGCACCATTTTTCACTAATAGTCTCACAGTTGCCTCTCCAATCCCTCTTGCTCCTCCAGTCACCACAGCAATTTTCCCATCCAAGCTGCAAATTGAAAGAGGGTCACTGGTTTGAATAAAAGATTAATTAGGGATCACTAACAATAGAATACCTTGTAGGGGAGGGAGGACAGTTTTCTCTCTCTAGGACATGATGGTCAATGCCTTGAACGGTCTTCTCTGGGATATCGACTTGAGCAGGCATAGTTTGACTGGACACACTTTGAACAATATGCAGAGAAAGATAGAGAGAGAGAGGGAGAGAGTTGTATCATTCTAGTAGAAAGCAGGAAAGGTATTTATAGTACGACAACAGAATGCACTTATACCTACGGTTATAAATTTTTCCCGCAGTTCCGGATCCACTGTTTATGAAAACCTCGGAAAATTTTAACCGCGGTTTTGAAAACCGCAGTTAAAAGAAATATCTCTAGTTACTGTTTTGAAAACCGCAACAAATAATTAACCGCGATTTGTAGATCTTTAGTTGTGGTTTTTTTTTTTATTGCGGGTAAAAAAAATATCTCTAGCTACGGTTTTGAAAACCACATGTAATAATTTAACCGCGATTCATAACTGCTAGTAGAGTAACATCGACCGCGGTTGTTTTGATGTCTCTGTCATGTTTTTATTTCCAAGCTTTCTTTAGATATAGGAATATTCCAATTGTTTGCCAAGGGAAATTAATTAATCCAAATTGTTCAATCTTTTGTTGGAAATCTAAAAAAATAAGATAAACAAGAGACAGAGAAAATATTTGCACTATTATCAGTTTGTCATTTAATAAAAATTGGTGTCTTCAAATTGAAGATACCATTGGATATCTATTACCAATCCAAGCAACTGCATAAAATATATCGTCTAATTTCTCTTGGGAGAAGAAGCAGATCAGCTTGAGATGTTCCCACATGACTTGTTAGTTGTAATATTCTTCTTTGGAAATAATGTAAGTAGATAAACCAATGATTACATTTTGTCAATTGATTTAGAACACGTAGGACCCAAAACATTAGACTCCACTTATCATTTCACTTAAATTAATGGTTAAAAAGTGGTCATATAGGGTTTAGGTATAATTAGTTGAAAAATCAATAGGTATGGATATTGTGTATTTGTGTTTATCTTTATAGTCGTGCATGGATTTTGACTCAACTTACCATGTCGTCGGATAAAAAACTTCTACGCGCACGAGTCTGGTGGCCCAAATTTAAATGTATATTGAATGTCGGAAGGAAAAGCTTGTATGATGTCATTTTCTTTCACCAAGCGATGAAATTAAGGTTAAATTTACTGATTTCAGCTCAAACGAAGAATTAATTCCCATTCATTAAATTGAAGTTCAGCATATTATGATAGGCACATCACATAAGAGCCCGTTCTGCTCGGTGGAAGAGGTCAAGACCAGAAAATTAGCCCATTTCCTACATCATTGTCAATCAATCTTGTTTAGGGGATTTGATTTTATTCGACACTATTATTTATGATATTATCGACATGGACATTGAACCGGATAGAGAATATGTGGTCCAATATGAGTGGTTGGGCGGAGACGCTGGATTCTAGCACTTATGTGGGAACATCAGAATTTTAAAAACAGAAATGGCCCAGTATATGAGAATCCTATTAAACAAGTTACGGCCCTTTTTGGGTTTATAACAGCAGGTCCCGCTGTAATGTCCTTTTTGGGTATTAAAATTTTTTATTTTTATTTTAAAAATCATAAATATATAGTGTTCATCGCAACGAACACAACAATATATTTTTTGTTCGAAACAAAAATCAAATTCAACATGAAAAAGATACGACAATTCTAGACCATCGGATATAAACTCAAAATATTCGATGTTTCAATCACGATGAATTTGATTTTTGTTTCAAACAAAAAAAATACAGTTGGATTCGTTATGAAAAATACTATATATTTATGATTTTTAAAAATAAAAATAAAATTTTTTATTACCCAAAAAAGACATTACAACTGCTGTAATTTTATTACAACAGGTCCCGGACACCCGTATTTATCTATTAATAGTGGACAAATGGGCTTATTACCAAATCACGCGTCTGTTGCCACGGTGATAGACATAGGTATTTTGAGAACACGTCTTAAACGATGGTCCTGATGGGTTGTTTTGCTTCAATACTAAATATTGAGATAGTTGATTATAAAAATAATAAAAAAAAGGAAATAATGAGATCAATGTTTAAGTAAATTATGCAGAAAAGGGTATTGACATTAATTCACAATCCACCCCGGAACCCATCTTGACATGATAAACTCTAGAGACCGCAGTATGTCCCAATACATATCTCAGTTTAATCGTGAATATAATTGTTCAACAATTTGCGACTTTTGTTTAGTTTGCCATTGGGCTCGGTCGTTGGTTAAGAAGACATTTGGTTGCACACAAGATTTTCTGTTAGAAATTGGGCTGAAGTGAGACGTTAACTTGGGGCTTGTTATTCTATTGTAAATTGTTCTGGTGGAAGCCCAAAACTCCCTGTGTCCTTCAAGACTATTATCATTGACCCTCTCAAGATCCAAGGGTATCATCAGTAAAATTGATACGGATCGGATGGCCAACTCATTTTTGGAGAAGTATGATTGGGATGGAAATTAGGACGTAATGGTCACTAAGGTTATTGTTGACGGTCTCGAATTGAGCTGAAATTGCACGGTTGACTCGAGACGGCGCTTACTTCAAACCAGTGGCATTGCCATTGTATCCATTGATTCTTGGCCAAATTTTGGGAATTGGGCATTCAAAAAACGTTTTATTATTGTTATTTTGGTTTTTTTTACTTTCTTTTTGGTATTTGTAGGGATTTTATTATTATGTTAACTTTCAAATTATTTTTAAGGTTTTGAATTTTGTACCATTGAAGATTGTAACCCATTTTAAGGTGGTTTCAGTTTTGGATTTTGAAATGATATTAAATAAACGAGCAGGGGTGGAATCAACATTCAATATTAGGAGGGGCGAAATTTAATGTGGGAGTTCGGAGGCAGCTCCCCCAGGAAATTTTTTTTTTGGGTTATATATATATATATCATTTGTTAACATTAATATAAAAGTAAAAAACTATATCCATAAATTTGATAAAACGTTTACAATTACTTTTATCGAGTTCTCATATTTTGATAATATTGCATTATAACCTCATTCGTAACTCGGTCAAACATTTTCTTTCTCAATGTATGAGACTAGACTATCATTGAGTCATTCATCTCCCATTTCTTTCTCAATATATGTGACTAGCAATCTCATGAACTCTATAAATTCGATCAAATAATTTTATTTTTTTCCTCGATATTTTAGGAGGAGCAGATAATTAAATTAAATTCTTTTTTTCTATATACCTTTACTATTAAAAAAAATTTTCAAGCGGGGACGGTCGCCCACCCTTGGCAAAGGGTGGTTCCGCCCCTATAGACAAATGGTCTTTCTTTTTCTAATTCTTGTTATTCGTTTGAATCAACCATGTGTTGAAATCTTAATCCTAGTGTTCATGGTCCGAATCAACAAGTTCAAATAGAACATTCCTTCATCACCCTGCCATTCATGAAAAGTGTTGCTTTTTCCTCACTACATCCACTAAAAGGGATCAGCGGCAAATCCAAGAAATAAATTCGACTTTGCTTGGCAACATGGGGAGGGCAGCAGCACAGTAGAGTTGGAGAAACAGTGTATAAGTTATACAACACAATCATTCTAATTCCAGCATCAATGACCACTTTGTCCACATAGTTTGTTGGGGTTTTTAAGACTCTTGTTGGGAAGAGGGAAACTGGTTTTGATGTGTATGGGGCCAGCGGACAATATTGTTGAGGAAATTCTAATAAAAACTATTAACAAGTTACCTTTTGGGAATAGTTTGGCTCATATTAACAGAAGATATGACCTTATGGGACGTGCAAAACTGGGAACTAAACAAAATTATTTGGGATTCAGAAGTGAAAGAAATCATTTTATCTACTAATAGTGGACAAATTGGCGTATTACCAAATCATGCGCCTATTGCCACAGCCATAGATATAGGTATTTTGAGAATACGCCTTAATGACCAATGGTTAACGATGGCCTTGATGGGTGGTTTTGCTAGAATAGGAAATAATGAGATCACTGTTTTAGTGAATGATGCGGAAAAGAGTATTGACATTGATCCACATTCAATCCTGGGATCCACATTGGCATGGTAAACTCTAGAGACAGCGATACGTCCCAATACATGTCCCAATTTAGTTGTGAATATAATCTCTAACACGGAATTGAACCTGAATATGTATTGCACTTAACTCACGCATACCAAGATACGTATTGCCACTTAGGCTATCCACGGGAACTTATCAAATTGTCATGTGCAATAACATAAAGGGAACTCTAACGAATTATCACCCTAATAAAGACAAAAACAAGCATAATATATAATTATATTATCTTAACTGAAAGACTTTTAAATGTTTGTTTTTGGGATTCGGATGTGAGGAGAGAAAACAACGTGACATTATTTTTTGACCGTTGGATAAAAGTAAAAAAAACAAGAAGAAGATGTGACGTGATTAATTTAATTGTTTGATGTAAAATTTTAGGCTCGAGAATTATTTAGAAATTGTAGAGCACCAAATCCTTACTTCTATAGATCTGTGTCTTTTTGTCGTACTAAAGTTTCGGTTAAGAAAACATTTGGTTGCACACAAGATTGCTTGTCAGAAATTGGGCTGAGGTTGGACCTTAATTTTGGGCTTGTTATTGTAAATTGTTCTGTTAGAAGCCCAACATTGAATGTCTGCTCATGTTAGAATGAAGCCCAAAACTCTCCCTGTCGTTCAAGACTAGATCATTGATCCTCTCAAGATGCAAGTATTATCGGTAAAATTGATTTTGGATCATATGACCAACGCATTTTTCAAAAATTATGATCAGGTGGAAATTAGGACGTAATGATCATTAAGGCAATTGTTGATGGTGTCGGATTGAGTTGAAAATCGCATGATTGACTCCAAACAGCACGTACTTCAAAACAAATTGCCTAGTTTTTTTTGTCAAATTTGGTCGTTTGAGCCTTCACATCAGCATTTTACTGTTGTTTTGGTATTTTATTTTATTTGTTTCATTTGCAGGTTTTTATTATTTTGTTTCATTTCAAGTTATTTTAGATTCTGACTTTCGTACTATTTAAGATTGTAACCTCTCAAGGCAATTTCAGTTTCGAATTTTGAAATAATATTGAAGAAACTAGCTGTACTTCTTTTTTCAACTCTTGATATTCGTTTGAATCAATAAAGTGTTAAAGTCTTGATTCTAGTATTTATGATTCGGAACAACATATTTAAATAGAGCGTTCCTCCATCACGCTACCCAACATAAAAAAGAAGAAGTTACTTTTCCAGTTTCCTCAACTAAATCCACCAAGTGGGATCAGCAGCAAATCCAACAAATAAATTCTACTTTGCTTGGCAACATGAGGAGGGCAGCAGCACAGTAGAGTTGGAGAAACAGTTTATAAGTTATACAACACAATCATTCTAATTCCAGCATCAATGAACACGTTGTCCACATAGTTAAGTTGTTGGGTTTTTAAGACTCTTTGTTGTTGGGGAGAGGAAAATTGGGTTGATGGCCACTATAGTAGAAGACATATCAAACAAAATCTTCAAAGCAAAGATTACATGATTACATCCACATATGAGGTTTCTATAAGTCATCTATGCAATTATTTGTTTCATTAACACTAGATATATGGCTGCAGGATATTCTATGATTGTCTCCATAATTATACTTTAAATATAAGATTTACAAATAGGTTTCATAGACCATAACTTTTACTAAATCAAGCCATTTATGTCATGGATTGGAGTCTACTCAACTCAATAAGTTTGTTTTGTTGCGGTATAGCGTAGCGGAGCACATATAAGATAAACCACCTCAATCAACAACAATTCGACAAAACCAATCGGGGTTAAAGGTTCAACCACCACAAGTAATAATCAGGCACACGACGAAAGTAAATTAAGCAGAGAGCAAAGAATATACGAAGATTTATGTGGTTCGCTTATACCAAGTTTATGTCCACGGGGTTGTGCGAGTACTCCACTAGATGAACAAATCTGAGCCTCTTGGACAACTTCCAAGTTTGTTCCACCCAAAGCTATGATCACACCATTGAGAAACCGAAAAGAAATCGCACCATTGTATACTCAAGAATGATCTCTCAAAGCACTCCTCTCACTCTGTTTTTGTCTTCTGGAAAACCCTAAGAGAAAGCCCCAAAACAAAGAATACAAGAGTTACCCCAAAACTGGCCCAAAACAACTCTTAAAATTCTGATTGCGTTGATATGTCCGGACAACTACTAACCCTGCCCGGACAAATTGTCTTCTTTCTTGAAATTTCTCATCAGAGCTCCATCTGTCTGGACGACTTTCCCGCCCGTTCAAATACCACATGTCTGAACATTTTGGAATGGTGTTCGAACACTAGCAGTTGACCTACATCTTTTATTAACGAGGATGAATTAGGAACAATCAAAATTAAAAATTAGTCATTTCTTGAGTCGATTCGAAAGAGGTCGCACTCTTTAAAAATTATAGTCATTTCGTGAGTGGATTCGGAAGAGGTCACGAGTGCGAACTAAAGTATATGTATTGTCTATAACACACTTCAGTGTTTTAACGTCACGTCAAATAAATTTTTTTGGGGTCACTCCCATGAGCTAAAGATCCAGTAATTGTCTAGTGCGTGCGAAACGAGAGATTCACGTGTCTGGAATTTATCATTTATCACAGAGTCTAATATAACTGTGTTTTAGATAAGTTCTCCTTAAAAAAATGGAAAATTGAATGTCTCTACACAAAACAAAGTTTGACTCGATACAAGTTAGAGAGAATGAGCCCATCAAAATATCTAAACTAACTAGTATAAATAATACTAAGAGCACTTGCAATGGTGCTAATCTAATGGGGCATGAATACAGAAGTGTGCACAATGAAACAATTTTGTAGTCCCAAATTTATTGGAAACAACATGAGGGAAGTGAAGATTGATGTCCTCCTTGTTGGCTCCAATACGTGGGACCCACTTACCACATCCACAACTACATAAAAAATCAATACTGGGTTCCACCTCTATTACATCAAAAATCAAGTCAACAAATTTACATTATTATATCAATATATTTTTTTTATCTGCAATAAAATTTTATCATTATGATTGTTCTGAAACGGATTTGTTTTAGTATTACAAAAAAAGAAGACAAAAGTTCGCCCAACGATCCCTTGATTGATGTAGTAAATCAGGTACACTCGATAGTGATTGATTGATGGGTGTGCAGCAAAGTTTTCTGGTTCTTCTGATTTCGAGGCTGTCCCCCTTTAATGGCTGATGGTTCAGATGAGATAATCCCTTTGTGATTAGGAATTATTAACTTTCTATTCTGTCATCAACGCGCTTGTATTGTATGCTCCACCACTTATATATATATATATATAGCCACACCTTATTCTATGGGGATCAGGACAATAAGGGCAAATGCAATAAGAAATAATTTACTAGGCCAACATTTTGTTGGCCCGGTCCCATTTCTATTACACAAAAAGTCAAGTCAAACACGTATTCTAATGCAGTCACATCAGTAAAACACAAATTTCTATACACTTTTTCTTCCCACACACTTTCTCTTTCCACCCAACCCAACAACATTCCATTCCTCCATATTATCCACAACAAAACTACATCAAAATATTAAATATCAATACATCCACATCAGCAAAACACTTATCCCAATACAGCCACATAAGCAAAACACATTTTACAATACAGCCACATCAGCAAAAGACAACATCTTTGTTGGCCCAATACCACTTCACCATTGCATTTGCCCTAATGCTACCAAAGTACTGCTCAATTAGATGCTTTTCCTGGGCCCCGCATTCGCTTTTCCTTGACTTAAGAGCTTGACAAGCCAACATTGTAAGAGATGCTAATGAAAGTTATCAGAAATATACCATCCATACATAGTACACTTCAACAATGTTGTTCGTTTCGATTTATCCGATTTTCATGGATATGTCAAGTACAGACGACGTTGTTCGTTCATCCTTAACTCAGCAATGACAAACCCAATTATTATGGGTCAAAACTCAACTCATTAGGTTAGGAAATTTTTTTATTGTTATGTTAGAGGATAAGCTTGGCTTATTAACCCGTCCAACCGATGTGGTATTTATTTCATAACAACAGTTGTTGTCTACTAGGTTATAATCATAGGGTCAGAAGTTAATGTGGGTATTAGTGCCAATCTATGGAGTGGTGGCCTCCTGCAACTTCAGGGATTAAAGGGATTAATATAATTTATAGTCATCGAAAAATTAGTTATGTTTCAAATCCGTCAATCTTTCAATGATTACAAGTTATATTAACCCGCAACTTCAGCATAAACACAGACGTACAGGAGAATTGGTTGGAGTCCAATATTATTCCGATATTTATTCACTTATATATGAATTTGTGATTGTTACACATAAAATTTCCCAATTTTGTCTCTTTCCCTCTCTCCATAAATAAGGTTATAAAGGAGTTCAATTGCGTGAATTGTGATTCAATCAACCAAATTTAAAATTTTACGCCTTTTGCAAGTTGTAGAACCGAGACTAGGAGTGGAAAAAATAATTTTGATTTCGGGTTGGTTCCGAATCGGATAACATCACGTGTTTATGAAAATATTTACATGTTCAGACCCTAATCTAGATTGGTTTAAATTCGGACAAATAAACCGAATAATAATCTAATCTGAGTTAAGGTCTGAACAAAATTTATATATGTGGTTCCGATCTAATTTTAAATAGGATAAATTTTTTGTATTTAAACCTGAATTTCAGACATACTCCAATTTATGTTCGACCTTAATTTAATCCGGAAGAAATTCAGACATGCATAGCGGACATAATTTTGCGGTTAAAAAAATAAAAGAATCTGTATAAGAAAATGAAATAAATAAAGTCATTATAGTCTCTCACTCTCACATCCGCTCCGTCTCTCTCTCTCTCCCCGCGTATCTGTATACGTTCGTTTACATTTATTTCACTCCCACAAACCCCAAGAAAAATCCTCCACCGGCCTCTCGTGCCGGTTCCAAATGTGTAATCGAAATTCGAAAATCAAAGCACCGGGGTACACATCTGGGCAGATATTAGGGTTTTTTATTTGTTGATATTCGGGGACTAGGATAATTGCTTTAAGTGAGCAGGTTATCTACAATCACTCCAATGCCTTTGTCGAGGTACAGGGTAAGGAGCGAGTACGGCCTGGCCGATCCGGAGCTATACAGAGCGGCGGATAAAGATGATCCGGAAGCGCTTTTGGAAGGAGTCGCTATGGCAGGACTCGTCGGAGTTCTGCGCCAGCTTGGAGACTTGGCAGAGTGAGTCTATACCTCGCAGACATCTGTGTTTTGGATATTTCGTTTTGTTTGAGCTTATATTGTGTGGTGATTTCTGAATTGTATTTTGAATTTGCGTGCCTCAAGTCCGTTGAATTTGGAAATTGAGTTCTAGTTTCGATTTTCCTTTTGTTCTTTTTGGATTTGACCGTTGTGAGGACTTGTTCTTGAGATTTTCTGGGATATATCTCTGACCGCAGTAATGATGTTGTTCCCTCCTTCAGAATGCTGTATACAACTTGTTTCTTATCAAGTTTTTTTGGAAAAACTTTAATATCAGCCTTTACGAAGCCTTTTTTCTTCTCTTTCTGGATCTCATTCGTTTATTTTACAAATTTGGAAGTTTTAGTAAAGGGGATTTTAGCTCTATTGCGAGTTTGACCCCCAAAACTACTGAGATCCATTATTAGAATGTTGGTCATTTAAGGATAATTTTAGTTATAATTCGTCATTTTTGGTTTGGTGCTGGACTCTGCTGGTTTTTAGGTGGACTTTTTTGGCCTCCAACAAGTTTGTTTTAAAACATACTGGCTTAGTTCACCTGCTGCAATGTTAACTTCTGTGGAAGTCCAGAATCTCATTCCATTAACCTTCAAAGTAGTATCGTTTTAGAACTTTGAATTGGCAATTTGAATTAATGTAGGTGAAAGTAAGGAATGCAGTGTTTAATGCTCAATTAAGTTTAGTTACTGGTGTCTTCCTTTACATTTATTGGAGTGTTCTTGGTTAGTTTCTTCAATATTTATTCAGAAAAGCAATGTCATACATGGAAAATGTTAATGTAAGCAAATTGGAATCATGCACTTCCTTAGTAGAAGTTCTTGAGTTTTAGTCTCTAAAAGATTTCAACAATATATTATGAATTGTCAATTGTTAGTTTTCCCTAGAAGACAGTTATTAATGCTGACAATCTGAAATTATTATTTATCTTCACACTCAAGGATCAGTACCTGGCTTCGTGGTTACAGAATTTTGACTTTCTACTATTTTTCATTGAGGATTTATGACAAAAATATATGAATAATAGCTTTTTCCTGTTATTGGTGTAGGTTTGCTGCCGAGATATTTCATGATTTGCATGAGGAAGTAATGACAACTGCTGCAAGAGGCCATGGTCTAATGGCTCGTGTTCAACAACTTGAGGCAGAATTTCCTTTAGTTGAGAAAGCATTGTTGTCCCAAACTAATCATTCATTATTCTTTGGCACTCCAGGTTAGATTTCAATCTCTATGTGCTTGAAAATTTAGTTGACTATAGTTACTCTTTTTTTCAATATATAAATTAACAAAATCTCGTTTATAACAGTTAAATACAGGCTGCAATGCCAAGTACCCAGTTACCCACTCCAACTCCAACCAACTTCTTTATGGATTTGTGTGGCTGACCCTAATTTATTTGAGATAAAGACTTTGATAGGATGATGACTTTATACCCATCTAATGGTTTATGGAAAATTTTCTGGGCACTGATAATGATGATATAATTTTTCATCTCAACTTGCACAAAACAAATAGTTAACGGTGCTTAAAAACACTTTTGGAGGAAGAATATGATAAGAACATTACTGTTTTTTGGCCATGCATACATTCTTTGCTAATTATATGAAACTCACTCCCTTTTAATGATAATAAGCTTAGGTCTTGTGATTTTGTTGTACCTTTTTTACGGGATTTGAAGTAGAAAAAGCCAGTGTTCACTGTTCAGTGAGTCTTTGACTGTATTTTCAGGATGATGACATGTAAGGGGTCTTTTGTTGGGTCCAATATGATTTTGAATGTCCATTTAAATGTGTATAGGCATTATTCTTTTGAACTAATGACGGTGAAATTCGTCTTATAGGTCATATTTTCCATAGTGCTTTAAGGTCTCATTTTATGCATTTAATGAGTTAATGAATCAATTTTCTTTTTTGTTTCCTCTGTTGAAATATTGAGGTTCTCATGTCTTACAGAAGTGTTATTGACTTGCATGATGAAAGGCTGTTCCTATGTTAATGTGCTATGAAATTGCAGGTTTCGATTGGCATCCACATCTACGCTTTGAACAAAATCTGATAACCCGGGGAGACTTACCTCGCTTTGTAATGGACTCTTATGAAGAATGCAGGGCCCCACCACGGCTATTCCTTCTTGACAAGTAGGGTTGCTTGAGTTTTCTCGACTGTAAAATGTGAATAGATTTCATGTTTGGAAATAAAAGCTGTTTATATGTTTCATCCTGCACTGGTAGGTTTGATGTTGCCGGGGCTGGGGCATGCTTGAAGCGCTACACAGATCCGTCATTTTTCAAAGTTGAAGCGGCATCTTTTGGAGTACAAACAGTGGAAGTTAAAATGGAGAAAAAAGTCCGCAAAGTGAAGGTATTGCTTGAAAAATATACAATAATACAAAACGTCTGTCTTGTTATGTGTCTTAAGCTGGTATACATCTTGTTAATACCTATCATTCCTTTTTCGTAAGGATTTTATATGATCCAATCCAATAACCTTTCTGTCTTAAACATATTGGATTATGAACTCTGGGTGACTTTGTGAACTTGATGATCAGTTTTGTTGCTTTGCCATCTTTTTGCTAGACTTTTGAACATTATAGAGTACTATCATTTACCTGACAAAGATGTTTGAATTGTAATTTGATGTTTTCCTAATGGCAGAGGAAAGGTTCACGCTGGCGAAATGGAGAAACCCCAGAAATTGTGCCTGCATCACACACCAAGTGAGGCCTCAAGTCCCTTTTTTTTGCAATAAATCATTCTTGTTATTGCTATGGTTTCACATACTTAAAGTATCTATTGTTGTTTGGTTATTCAAAATTGATTTCATTAGTGCAGACTACAGCAGTTGTTTATGGAGGAGCAAATTGAGAATGGTTATAGCAACCCTGTGCGTCTTGTAAACTTAAAGAAAAGGCAGTTTAATGGGTCTCCATTTGACTCAAAATCTGGAAAAAGCTACATGGAAAAATTCCTTCTAAGTCCTCCAGAATGTAACACAGGTTGTGAAACTTCTGTTTTTGCTCCCCCCGTGGCATCTGGAAATCCAAGTGAATCAGGGCTCGAATTAATTGAAATCAGTACAGTGACTCATGTTAAAAATGTTTCGCCAGGTGAGGAAAGTGTATTTTCTCCATGTAATGGACGTGAACTGGTTCCAATACCTTGTATGGATCAGTTAAATGGAGATGTTACTGATAAAGAAATAGTGAAGGTCCTTGAACAAATTGCTCCAGGGGAGGCAGAAGAAACATTTTCTCCCCTTGATAAAATAGCAGTTGACTTGGGAGATAGAACAGATGGCAGTGAAAATGAGGATGATGCGATTAGTGAGGTAGACAATTATGTGGATGCTCTTACTATGATGGAGTCAGAAATGGGAACACACACTGAGTATAGAATGAAGAACAACCAGGGTTACTTGAATGCTGGCAAACACGAGACAGATTCTGATTCAAATGAGGAACAGCTGGAAGTACTTGCTCATTTTTCAGATTCTCTGTCAATGGGAAACTCGTCTCTGTCGGATTATGGGAACAGTTCATTTAAAAAAGAAGGATCTAGCTTTGCTTGCTCTGATATTCGAAGCAATTTGGCTGAGAATACCCCATCTGATGTCGAAGAAACAGCTAAGGTGATCCCTTGTACTGAAGATTCTGTTGGTGAGACTGTTGAATTTCCATCCAACCAACTCCCAGCATATACGAAGACTTCAGGAACCACATCTCATGATCATGTTATGTCTGATGATAATTCAATCGAGGAAGAAAATGCCCCTTACCTTGGAGAAGCATCTTGTAGTTCATTTAGTAAAGATTTAAGTTCTGTAGTAGTTTCATTTCCAGTAGCTGAATCAGATGAAATACCCTCTAAATGTATTATAGATGGTGCCAAATCGATAAACGTCGAAAAAGATGAGAGAAACCTGGCAGAGTCTTCTGCACCTGCCTCTGATTTTTTCCCCAAAGAAAGGGACGATTTTCTTTTTGGATCTGATAAGATGTGTGAGGGAGATTCAAATGTTCTTTCTGATGGTTCAGTGAATTTGCCAAACATAACAGGGATGGATCGCGAAAAGTGCTGGATTGATAATTCAACAAATGATGTGCTCCCAACATCTCATCTACAAGATAATTGTGCAAAAGATTTGGCTGATGAACACAATAGTTCACCATATTCTGAGAAATTCCCTTCCACACTTTCTGCAGAAACATCTTCAGGTAGTGCACTGCTGCTTGATCCTTCAGACACTCCTCAAGTTCTTGGAATTGAAGAAACACAACCCTCAGATGTTGCAGATAATGTCTCACAAATTGAACGTGACTCAACAAAAGTAGGAGTTCCATATGTTGAAGAGACTTCTAAAACTGTGGATGGTGATAAAATTGATAGTTTTGCCTCTGAGATAGAGTCAGTGGGAGAAGGTGATTTTTCACTTGAACATATGTCTACTTATGCGGATAAAAGTGGGATTGAGAGACCGGTGAGCTTTGATGGTATGGTGAATGAAAATCTACAAGATACTTGTGCAAAAGATTTGGCTGATGAACAAAATAGTTCACCATATTCTGAGAAATTCCCTTCCACACTTTCAGCAGAAACATCTTCAGGTAGTACACTGCCGCTTGATCCTTCAGACACTCCTCAAGTTCTTGAAATTGAAGAAACACAACCCTCAGATGTTGCAGATAATATCTCACAAATTGAACGTGACTCAACAGAAGTAGGAGTTCCATATGTTGAAGAGACTTCTAAAACTGTGGATGGTGATAAAATTGATAGTTTTGCCTCTGAGATAGAGTCAGTGGGAGAAGGTGATTTTTCACTTGAACATATGTCTACTTATGCGGATAAAGGTGGGATTGAGAGACCGGTGAGCTTTGATGGCATGGTGAATGAAACTAGTTCAGTAGAGGATGAGGCAGCTTGTGCTACAATGACTGCTTCTGCAAGTGCTGATGTCGTCAACAATGTTACTTTTCCATCTCTGGATTTGGTTTCTTCTCCATCTAATGGTTTTACAGATTTGGAAGAATGTATTTATAGCTCTGGGGATCTGCTACACCAGAGAAGATTGGAATTTAATGAGGCAATGTCGATGGAATACGTTGCAGAATCTGAGGCAAAAAAGGATGTGAATCAGCTGAAGGCGGCTCCCGAAGATTTAGATTGTGTAACTTGCGAGTCTGTCCATGATGAACAGTGCAACCCAGAAACTTTAGAGAATGTTCTTGATGCTTCTGGTCAAACTCAAATCAATTCACTTATAGAATCCACAGAACCAGACAACTTGGAATTGGAATCAGAAATGCCCCTGCGTGATTGTTCCTCACAGGTTGTCAATGGCATTGTATCTTCACCTTCTTGTTACCCTTCAGAGGCAGAAATTTCTTTGGAGCAATCATTAGAGTGGCAAGCTGGTCAATATAATGTGGAGTCTTCGCATGTAGATGAAGCAAGTTTTAATTCTTCAAATCTTCAGGCTTCACCTGATTGTCGCCTTTCTGAGCCTATATCTTCCTGGGAACCATCAGTGCAGTTGCATTTGGAGCAATGTGAGGATAAGTTCCAACCAGCTGATGTTGCAAGTTTGGAGTCATTGGATCTGCAGTCTGAGCGGATGAAATCTCCAAGTCACATAAATGAGGGGACATCCCTTGTGGCTATCTCTAGCAAAGTATCTGACAATAGAGGCTGGCTGAGATGTTCTGGACAAGATTTGGGAAAGGAACCTACTGATTCTACGATGGCTTTGAGTCAATTGGACTCTATGTTTCCTCAATTTGGCTTGTTATCTGAGGCAAGTAATGTCAATCTGGAGGAGATGCCCCCATTGCCACCTCTACCTCCCATGCAGTGGTTAGGAAAAATACAGATTTCTCCACATGCTGCACATAGAGAAGTGGTAGAACAAAGTGAGGATTCTTTCCCACTGATTCAGCCATCTTCAGCTGGCGACATAGCTCAATTTAATTTACCAGCATCAGATAAAGAGATTGTGCATCCACATAACCCGTTTTGGTCTTACATGGATAAGCCACAAGAAGCTTCTGAAGAAATAGCCACTAATTCAGGGCAGGCCAGTCCCTTCTCATTGCAATCGTCAACGTTGGTAATGGATGCAAATAGTCAACACGATGAGCTTGCATCAGTAGAAACAAAACTGCTGAACCCATTTTTACCTCTACCCAATGACAGGCCTGAGCCTGTTTTCCTGGGCTTAGAAGGAGAACCAATAGCGTCTAGTACAAATCCATTTACTCATGTTCCATCTGAGGAGTATACAACTAGACATTATTCTGTACCATCACAGGATACATCAATTCAGTCACTGAATCAATTAGCACGAGGAAAAGGTTTGGAGGCGAAGGCACTGGAACACACTCCACGAAATTCTGAAGATAAAGAAAAGAATCCTCCCGATCCATCTCTGCTACTCCCGGTGGAAGAGCAGCTTCAGCATGGATGCGTGACTTCAGAGGTAGAAACAATGTGGCCCTCAAACACATTTGCTCTGCCACCAGCCTATGATGTCGGGAAGCAAAATGGAAGTAAGCTTCCTCGCCCTAGAAATCCTCTCATTGATGCTGTTGCTGCTCATGACAAAAGCAAGGTAATCACTATTGTTGTTTCTGCCTTTTAAGATCAATCTGCTGTTCTCAAAGTGTGTGATTGACAATAAGTCGAACCTTTGCAGTTGAGAAAGGTAACTGAAAGGATTTGGCCTCAGATTGTGCAAAAGGCAGATGAAAGAGATTCATTGCTGGAGCAGATACGAACTAAGGTTGAGCCTCAAATATTTCTGCTTTGCTTATTATCATCCGATTGACCCCTTTCTCGTTTTTCTCAGTTCTGTTCCCTTTCTCTTTGAGGATGTTCCATAAAAATATTATAGGTTTCCTACCATAAAATGAAGACTAAACACATTCCTGTTTGCAGTCCTTTAACTTGAAGCCAGCAGTGGTGACAAGGCCCAACATTCAGGGTCCTAAGACCAACCTGAAGGTTGCTGCCATCCTGGAGAAAGCAAATGCAATCCGCCAGGTCCCACTCTCTCTCACACGTGTTTTTGTACTTATGCATGTATGTATACACAAACATATATGTAGAACATATTATTTGAAATGTTGGATTTCATCACAGGCACTGGCTGGAAGTGATGATGACGAGGATGCAGATAATTGGAGCGATTCTTGAGAAAGTTGCTCTACCACGGTACTTCGCTACTGCTGCTGTTCTTTCCCCAATGTTAGCTTCTCAAAAAGAAGTAATTCTTTCCCCCAGTGTGGCGGGTCATCGATATGGTCATTGCTTTAAAATATACCAATGGATCTTCCTTCCCTTATAGCGAAGTGGTAAACATTAGTGTATTCTTTGCCCTCTCTCATACTTTTGTAGAATTATTCTCCCTTCAGTCTCTCGTCTCCTTTTCCTTGGGTAGGTTCTATACGTTTCTCTGCTATGTGGCGTCTCTCTATCAAGAAAATTCTGTTGTGGAATTAATACAAGAATGGCTGCTATGAATCAGTATACAAGCGCTGTTCCAGTCAAGTTTCATGTGTTACTATAATATCTTGCAGTTGTGAATTGTTTTGTAAGTGGCATATATTTTGGTACATAGTGTACGTACTGTACAGTTCTGTAATCTTCCATGTAAAGGTTTGGTAATGGGTAACACTATTTTTTTACCATATGGTTA
Organism: Tripterygium wilfordii; assembly: GCF_013401445.1. Lineage (NCBI taxonomy): Eukaryota > Viridiplantae > Streptophyta > Magnoliopsida > Celastrales > Celastraceae > Tripterygium > Tripterygium wilfordii. Next base: position 10,009,632 of record NC_052236.1, on the reverse strand, counting down.
CAATTTCATAACCAAATACATAGCAGAATTTGCAATTGAAATAGTATAAAGCAGAAGGGATTCTTGTGGCAGTAGGACCTGCTTGTTATGAAGGGTATATCTAGATGTTTGTGTGTAATTGTGTTGGCCATAATCATTGCTGACTGTAATAGCTAGATTTTATGAAATAGCTTCATATTGTGATACAAAATGCAGAAGCATGCATGATCATCGTTTAGATGGTTCTGTTAAGTTCTCTATCATCAAACTTGTGATCCTAATTTTCTGATTGCGGGCATACTTTATTATGGCTTGCTCTTTATTTTCAATATGCTGAGATTTCCTGATTTTTGAAGCTAAAGCTTGACATGCGATGAATCTTTAGTGATCATCCATGTACTTTGTGGAATGTGGCCAGATCTACACTTGTTGTATTTGATAAATCCAGTTTACAATATTGAATGTGAGCCTCCCACACTCTCTGGTGTTTATGTTTGTGATAGGATTGTAAAAATTTACCAATAAAATCGAATCCAACCAGGTTAATTGATTGATTGGTTAGTCAAATTTATGTCAAAAAATTCAGAAAAAATCAATCGAAAATCGATAATAACCGACCAATTGATCCATTAAATTTATGGAAAAAAAATCAGCTTACTGTTTTCAGCCTTAGTAAGTAGTAGTTGATTCGAAATGTCGTCGCTTTCCCATATTATATTCGTACTCCTTTTTCCACCCTGTAGAATTGTAAGTTTTCATCTCCCCTTCCATAAAACCTAAAATAAAAACCCTCCTAAATTCCTAATTTTTCAGTCATCGCGTGTAATTAGCCCCAAAATAAGAAAAAGCGGTAAGCATGAAAAAATCCAAAGTAAAATCCCTAATAAAGATTCGATTTTATGGGCAAATCCCCTCCTATCAACACAGTCAAGCTACAATATCTCGTGAGAACCACTAAAGCCCCAAAACCTGCGTACCAATTTGTTAAGGAGAAGTCGAAGAACATGGAGAGCAGCAGCCGCGCTGACAGAGATGAGAGAAGTAGTTGCAACGGTAGCGTCAGCAACGCGACACGCTTGCTGCTGTCGGAGGTTGTGTCGGATTGCGTAAAGCGGTGGTTCAAAGACACGCTTAAAGAAGCCAAAGCAGGGGATATAAACATGCAGGTCTTGGTGGGTCAGATGTATTACAGTGGTTATGGCGTTCCCAGAGACGTCCAAATGGTTCGTCTAGTTTTTTTTGTTTTTTTTTTTAATTATTTTTGGCCTACGTGCTGCCTTGATTTGGTAGGTTGTCGATTTTTCTGCGTTTAGGATTTTGTGAAAATTCTAGTATGTAGTTCACGGTTGAAGTTTCTCTCTTTTGCTATCTTAATGGATTTTTGTGCTGTTCGGATGTATTAGGGCATACAAAATCTGCCAATTTTCTATTTTTGGGCCTTGTTGATTGATGGTTTTAACTTCCTGCATAGCCACATAATTGGATCTCGAGTTAATTTTTCTTTCCTTAGCTACTGCATCTCTTTCTTTCTCGCAGTCTCTTGAGTCGTATAACTTGATGAAGCAGTTGGTTCGTATTGATTTGATCCTGGTTCTCTATTTGCTTCATTCATTCTTATTCATCCATGTCCATCATATGTGGTTATGGCATAATATTTGTTTATGATCGTTGGTTACACATGGTGTTATAGGGAAGAATTTGGATGACAAGAGCATCAAGGACTAGATCCTCAGTTTGGAAAGTCAGTGATAAGCGTCCAGGTTGACCCTTTATCCATCGATGTGACTGATCACTTATCTTCAATTTTCTTTATTATTGATCAGTGACTTTGTATGTATGGTTTCATTTTGTCAGGTTATAATGCTAGTGACTCAGATTCAGATGAGTTGAAGGGTGATTCTTAGCGAGTTAAGATATTAATTAATGTTCACACACTGAAAGCTTGAAATGGTGAGTTGGTGTTGATTTTACTCGAGGCTCTTGCACTCAATTTGAAAATTCATTAAAGAGGCACCAAGGAGGGGCCAACCCAACACCAAGCATAAAGCTTATTGTACATTAAGCCCTGTCCAGTAATTTACATTTATTGAAATTGCATCAAATAAACCTTCCGTGGATGTTCTGCAAGCACATTAGTGGTATGGTTCCTTAAGAACATTACTAATAATAGTATATAGATTGATCGTGTTCTCATGGTTTACTTGTTCTCTTAGAGATTATTGATTTGGAGTCTCCCTAATTTCTTCTGTTTCTTCACCTTTTTTAGTTTGAAAAATATGCTAAGATGTTTTTCTTTATCAGAAGTACTTAGGCCAAAACTGTCTAATTTTTTGTCTATTGTTTGATACAGTGAAATATTAGGAACTTTCGCCCAAATATAGATGTGAAAAGGTAAGTTGCAGCCTGACAACCTTTCCACTAGGCCACAAGTTCAGCTGTGGCACCGATTACAACCTTCACTTTTGTGGACCATGCATTAGATATATTTAAATATCTTTACAATTTTTCAAGCATCAGCTTTAGAATGGATATAATATTAGATACCTGTTGGCAAAGTTTTACTGTCCTCCTGCTTTTGTGATCAAATGATTATTCGTCCTGATGATTAAGGTTTATCGACCATTAAAAGAAAATTAGATGACGAATCAATTGAGATATTCGTAATATTGATCAGTGAGGATTGGCCTTATATAGTTGGGGGATACTTACGTGTTAGGTCTGTGGCAGGCTGATGTTAGTGCTTGGGACAACGATACAAGTGTGTGTTACTCTTATTGAGCGTTTCGCTTGGTTAGATGAATGGTTGGAAAGGAAAAATTGACAAACAGTCGCTTAATTTATTCTCCAAGTTCTGGACAAGCAAAACAATGATTGTTTGTTGTGTGAACAGGTTGTGTTTGTTGTACACAAACAATTGAAAGGGCATTGCAAAGTAGAGGGTTCTGTAAGTTCAGTGGTGAGGTAGTAAATCACTTGCTTCCTCTGTGCCGTGAGGAAATGACCGTGTGTGTGTCATGTTTGAAACTTTTGGAGTGTGCTTAGTGATGTCTTGTTCTGCAGTGGACATGCTGCTGTTGTTTAAGATGAAGTTTGAAAGGTATAGAAATGAAGCCTTTTTGCTGCTGTTTCCTTTCTGTTTGTTATTTCTGGCTGTTTCCTTTTTGTTTATTATTTCAGGTTGTTTCCTTTTTGTTTGATGTCATGTATTCTTTGCTAAATGTTTTTTTTCTAGGAGAGCCTTCCTGCAAGCATGCATACAGTTCGATGCATGCAAACTTATCATTCAAGCTTTTCATTCTGATTCGATCTCGTTTTCTCTTTTTTTTTTTTTTTAGGTTCCTGCTTGGTGCTGTTTTTCCTCCTCCGCCACTTCGAGGTTTGAATGTCCATGGAACAATTTTCATTCTTTTTAGTATTTTGAATATCCTTTCTGTCTGGTTCTTTTTTCTCATACTAGCTCCTCCTTTGTAATCTTTACTGTTTACTTCCTTTTAACTGAAATCTTTTTTTTGTTAATAAATACAAAACAATTGTAATTTGTCAAAATTTCTCTGGGTGCCTAGAATGTTTATGGAAGTAACACTAACATATGTGGGTCGAATGAGGTCTCTCCCTAAATTGATCCATGTGCACCCCTACTGAAGTGGGTCGCATGCACCTCAGCCGTACAAGCAGTTGATGTTATGTTAACTACGTATATGTTAGTGAACGTGTGGTGGTGTATTGTCTTGTGGTTATATGTTCAATTAGTGGGAGACTAGGAGGTGGAGCAGTTACAGCACGACCTTATGGTTAGTAAAGTAGGGGGGGAGCATGTGTTGTCTAAGTTATTTTCAAACCACATCTCATGCATGAGAGGATGGTAGTTACCTGTAAAAAAAAAGGTTTTGTGATTTGGAATAAAGAAGTTACCCAGTAAAAAACCAACTACTAGTTTGTTCTAGGAGGTTGGTTGCCCTCCAAGTGACCAATAAATTGTTTTATTTGTTTCAATCATTGGAAAACAGAAGAAATACTCCACTAAAAGGGATCCAAATTTCCTAAATAAGCTTGTCACAAGCCCGTAACATATGAAAGTGCTCTACCCTCTCCACTGGTGAGGATTCTTCTGGCATCCCTTTACTGCCATCAGGATCAGGTTTCACCATTTCACCGGATGGTAGTCATGACATAGGCAATGGTAGCTCAAGCCCACAAAGAAACATGGCTAGATCTGGTGGTTCACTAATTACAGTAGCATTTGAGATATTAGTAGGCAACTTGCCATCAGCTAAGCTAAACTTGGGATTCAAGTGGCCACTTTTAATGAGGTCACAACATTTGCAAATCTGAGATGTCGAAGCAGATCAAGTGAGGGGTCCAGCCGGCCATAAAGCTTTCTCTCGAGTCTCGCCAGTCAACAAACACAAGAAGAGAATCAAGAGATAAAGAGAAAGCATATATAAGAAAGGACAGAGTTGAGAGTTGTTGTAGCCTGTAGAGTGTAGAGATCAGTCGATCAGAGAAGGGGGGAGAGTCATGAGATTGAGAATGATGAGATACCAATACGATGGATGGAGAACCAGAGGAGGATTTTGACAGACTAAAACTTTTCTTACTTTGGCTTGAACCCCTTACTTTTATTAGTTTGTTTGGACTCTTAATTACTTTTTTATGGGCTTTATAAATAAGTAATACTTATGGGCTTTTTAAAATAGATTGGGGTTATTCTAACTAAAAATTTTCTTGGGGGCCCTGGGCGATGGCCCAACCCGCCCAGGCCCAGGGCCGCCCCTGTATGCCAAGTACATATTTTGGTCCATACACTGTTTTAGGCACATTATTATATCAATAATGACTCTTTATCTATTGTTGGGCTAAATTGATATCATCACTAGATGGAAAGGTGAAATCAAAAGGTATTAACCAGAATAACATCAAGTAATTAAAGAACAATTAATTGAAATGAAGAGAAATGGAAACACTAGGGTTGGTTGTAGCTGTTTGTGCAATTCAATCCGTTTATGCTTTCTATATTTGTTCTGAGTTAGATTTGAAGAATGGAGTGAACACCAAGTCAAACAAAGAAAATGAATAAGCCACCAAGTTTCATGCATACCTTTTTGCTTTCATTGACAATATTGAATGCTCAACTCAGCCACAAATAGTTGAATCTCCGTACTAACTTGTGCTACTCTTCTTGGTCATCTCGTACACCCGCCATTGACTCTTGACTTGCAATTATAAATATAATTAAAATACCCAACTATCGTTTTTTTTAATTAAAAATAGTATTATCTTTTATCAATCCACTTGTACCCATTGGCAATTGCAACCTTGCAATTCTAAATCTAATTAATATTAATTTTTTTATATTAAAAATAGTATTATCTTTGTATCAGTCACTTGTACCAATTCCAACCTCCACAACACAAAGCCATTATATATATATATATTCCAAAATTAGCAGTCACACCTTCAACCTCTCATAGAATATTATTTTAATATTTTTTTTTGTCAACCAGTGTGCGGTACCTGGTATCTTATATTCTTATGTACAAACAAATATTGTGTCCTGTGCAAAACCTAACAATAACGACAGCCATTCAGGCAGGTAATACCTTCCCCACCTAATAATAAATACAATAAAAATCTGTTTTAGTTAAGTCCCAAAATCACTCTTTTTTTTTTTTTTTTGGGTTAAGTGCCAAAATCACTCTTACTTGTATACGAATCTAAAAACTAATATAACTATAGAAATAATAATTAAGCATCAGTAGGTAAATATGAAAATTTCATATTTGGAGAGTTCGAGGTTCCGTAATTTTCTATAGGCTATAATTTATATCTATTGATGGAGAAAAAATATATAAATTTTAAAAAAATGGATAAAAAAAATATAATATGATGTAAGACACCTTCCAAATCATTTGATTCTAAAATTTTAAACAAAATGTGAAACCCCGATATCCATATTTGGGGGTAGTGATGGCCTCGCTACATTAAAAAAAATAAAATATTGAATATGTTATGATTTTTTTAATCCATTTATTGCTTTTTAAAGCTTTAAAATTGGTCAATTTGTGGTTTTGGATGACACTGAGCAGCATGAAACTTACCGTTGAATTTCCTTATTTGGTCAATTTTAATTATTTTTTTCCAAAATAGCATGTGATAGCGGTTGAAATCAGTCACTCTAGGAATTTTAATTGTAAATCTAATCAGCCACTCCAAAACTCGAGATGGGGGGATAAGCTTGAGAGCTTAAGGAATGTAATTAAATAGGGCGAAGATAGATATAGGAAATGTAATTTTAATAAAAACAGACAAGAGAGTGAACAAACAATTAAATTAAATGAGAGAAGTAAGAAAAAGTAAGCTTTTTAAATATTTTAGCTCATTTTTCAAATATGAATGAGACATCGATGACGATGTAGCTAATATGATTGAAACGAGTGGATAAAGCGGAGGAGTGCATTCGAGATTTTATGTGAGAAAAATGATTTATTTTAAGATTGAAGGGAGAATTCTATAGGTTGGCTATACGACCCGCGATGATGTATGGTTATGAGTTTGGGGTTATTAAGAGACAAATATCAAATAAATGTGAATGTTTCGTTGGATGTGTGGCGCACGTACGATAAAAATATGATAAATAAAATGAGATAATAAGATCTAACGCAGGAGTAGTGCAAATTAAAGATAACTCAAAAAATGGTTTAAAATTGTATGAGCATGTACAACGTAGAGATGTCAGTGAGATAGTAAGGATAATCAAGAGAATTTATATAGGAAAAAGTATGAAATGAAGAGAAATACCTAAAAATACATTATTTAAGGTAGTAACAAAGGATATATATTGATTTAATAAGAGTTTATGAAAATATCATCCTAATATATAAATGAATGGCGAAAACGAATCCACGTAATGGATTCCCGTTGATTTTCTCATATAATAATATAGTTGACCCCAAACTTTTGGAATAAATAGTTAGATGATGATGATGAATGTGTTTACTTGATTTTGCTTTTATTAATTTATTTTAATTATTTTGCAAATGAGCTATTGGTTGAGTGGCAATGACTTTGCATGTCCCTGACTGAGGTCATGGGTTCTAGTCTCACCTCCTCCGAATATTTACAAGGAGGTGTGTGGGCTTCGTCTGCCCCTATGTGGGCTTGATAGTCTGCCCCTGCGTGGGCTTGATTTGTGCCTCCTGCGTGGGGCCTGTTGACACCTGTACTTTCAGAGGCTTGATCTGGTGGTGTGTCGTATATTGTGTTTGTACTTGTACTCAAAAAAAAAAAAATTTATTTTAATTATTTTAATCTGAAGATAATATAGAAATTATAATATAATTCGTGAATAATTTCATTTTGAAATCAAAAAATATATATAATAAAAGATGAAAAATTAATATTTTAGAGATTGGAATAGTGACGATTGCAGGTCAATTTGAATATATATCTCGTAAGGATTTGTGAGTTCCGCAATTCCTTAGAGTTTACAATTTACATCTAAATATTTAATGGTTGAGAAAAAGACAAACAATTTTTAAAAATAAAAATATGGTGTGATGCACACCTATCAAACCATTGTATTCAATTTATAAACGAATCGCAGAGCTCTCATATTCATACCGTAAATTATTAAAAGTTGATATAATAAGTGAGTAAAATAGAGAACCGATTCAATAATACAATTAATGTAAATGCTCTTAAGGAATATGGATATTATCTCCATATATGGCCTTGTAGGATTCCATATCCCCCCACCCCAAATGAAAAGCTACATTGCATACATGTGAAATGACACCCCATACCCTCCCCTTCCAGAGACTTCTCCCCTAAATCGCAATTACGAATAAGGGCAATAAAGTCATTTTACAATAACAACGAAAGCAAATGCGTACCTATCATATCACTACCAGTCAAGACCTAACAGGTGGGACCCAACACGGAGACTACTCGTTTCTTCATACCGTTCTTATCTGAGTAAGGCTGGTACCAGCAAAGTGACAACTATAAGTACGGCGACAATAACTTTACCGGAATATCTTTATTTTTTTTTTTTTCTTTTTGTTTGTGACCCAAATTGGGAATATTTTAATTTATTTTGTGTTTGGTCAAATTTTTGTACGTACCGTCCGCACTTGAATCTGTCCTTCCTCGCATACCTCCTGCACCAGATGAGAATAGAAAATGGCTTCCACTATCTGTATATAATGACCAAATTACCCTCGCTGGACCGGCCCCTTTCTCTTTTTTCCTTCCGTGACTCCGTCCTTATTGTACTTCCGTACGGATGACCTGTTTTTCTTTCTCTGTAGAATGACTGTAGTACCCTCACATCTTCATAAATAAGACCTTAATAATGTCACCACATAAATATTCAAAAACAAAAAAGATTTACTAATGTTAATATGTTCGGACTCTTCAATTTACTTCATTTCCATTTTTCTTTTTTTCTTTTTTTTTTTGAGAAACTTCATTACTAAATTTGAAATGATGCTAAAACCGAAAATTCATGAATAAGTTTTGTGGATGAAGAAAAATTGACATGACAAATAGAGGGGGAAAAAAACTCGCAAGGGAAGAAGGTTTTTTGTCGAAGTCAACCCAAGAAGAAAGGAATTCGTTGAATCAAGAGAACGAAAAAGCATATGCATGATCCCAACAATCCTAATGATAATAAGTTCCCATTGATATAGAGTGGCGGGGGAGTTTGCTAAAATTTCAACACCCATGTCACAATCACTATAGAAAGGAATATTCCGTTTTAGATATGTAGACATTATGAATTGAAAATTCACACTCTCAATTTACTCTTAAAAAAATTACTTACTTAAGCATCAGAGTCTTCTGCGCTGCCAAGGACCGTCCTCCTTTTGTTCTTGCGGAATACAAGGTTCGTCATCTAAGTCACAGCCTGGACCTTAACTGTCGACTTAATTGAGCACAATTTTACATGGACAAGTTTATATAAGTTTAATCTTTTCATTATTTTTTAGCTACTATATTCTTCAGTTTCCTTGATATCCAAATTTGAAATGATACTACCTTGTATTCCGCAAGAATTCGGTTTAGATATAATATGAGTCATCTACTATCCAAGGGCAATTTCGTCTGATCAGAAGTGAACAATAAGCAAGAAATATATAATATTATAAAACACCATAAGGATATATTAGTAATTTGAATTCCCCGTCAACTTCCTCACCCACACCCACTATTTTTCTGTTTACGGTTACTTCAATATCTCGTATACCTCTCTGACAATATCTATCATCTTCATCTCTTCCTGCTCTCCCCACCTCATCTATCTCCAGGACCCAAAGAACCCTAACACCAACATGAAGAGGCAAAAGAGCTATGAAATCATCAATCTCTTCGATCTCCTTTCGGATGAAATCATGTTCACAATTCTAGATTTACTTAACCAAAACCCTCTTGATAAGAAGGCATTTTCTCTGGTTTGCAAGTCATTTTACAATATAGAATCCAAACATCGAAGGACCCTCAAGCCGCTGCGTCAAGAACATCTCCTTCGAACCCTCAATCGGTACCCAAATGTCGCCCACATCGATCTGACACTCTGCCCACGAGTGAACGACAGTTCCTTGGAAATCGTTGCAAAAACATACAAAAAAACGCTCCGTTCCATCGATCTCTCCCGTTCTCGGTTCTTTTCGGGTAGTGGGTTGTTGAGTTTGGCTGAGAATTGCAAGAATCTCGTGGAGATTGATTTATCGAATTCTAAAGAACTTCAGGACTCGGCCCTGGCTAATATTGCAGAGGCGAAGAATCTTGAGAAGCTCTGGTTGGTGAGATGCAAGAAAATCACAGATATGGGAGTTGGATGTATCGCTGTGGGTTGTAAGAAGTTGAGGTTACTCAGCTTGAAATGGTGCTTGGGTGTCGGTGATTTGGGGGTGGAGTTGATCGCTTTTAAGTGTAAAGAGATTCGTTATTTGGATCTCTCCTGCTTGCCGGTAATTCCTCTTTGTTTGATGTGCGAAATTGAAAGAAAAAATAAACGATTTTCGTATGGAATTTTGATGTGCTTGTTTGATTTGCGTCTATTCTGGTTTTTTTATTTTCTTTGGCTGGATATAATTTTGTCATATTGTTCTGTTTCAACTGATTGTGGCATTTGTGCATATTTCTTTATACTATCTCAGTATCTCATTAGCCATTTTGTCTTGTAAAATTGATTTTGTTTGGTGGAGATTATTACTGTGATTTGAACTTATGGTTTGGTGGAATTTCATCAGAATTGAACGCTTGTCTGCGACAATTGAAGATGTTGTAGCACTAATTAAGGTTGTTCATGTTTGCATATCGTGCAGATAACAAATGAATGCTTGCCATCCATCTTGAAACTACAATATCTTGAAGACTTAATTCTAGAAGGATGCTTTTGCATTGACGACGACAACCTTGCAGATATTGGACACAGATGCAAGTCTCTGAAGGTAGATTCTGATCTAAAACCTGAAATAGCATTAAGTGCAAAAACTTTAATAGTAATGCATTACCTTTTCTTTTGGAACTCATAGAATTCAGTTTAGATATATTATCTTTGAAGAGTATCACGTGGGAAGTTCGTTGCCTAGGTTACTGAATGTTGATTTCTGTACATTTATCTGACAATAGCCTCCTGGTTTTACAGTTACTTGATATGTCAAATTGCCATAATATCAGTCATGTTGGTTTGTCTTCTCTAATTGGTGCTGCTGAATCTCTACAACAGCTAACATTAGGCTATGGCTCTCCTGTAAGTTGGTTTTTTTTTTTTGATACTCCGTTTGAGAGGTTTTCCTCTAAGATCTTTCATTAATAGGTGCTGATGGATCTGGTCCAGGTCACGGTTTCTCTTGTTGATAGTTTGAAAAAGCTGTCTGTGCTGCAATCTATCAGACTAGATGGCGCAGTGGTCACTTGTGATGTATTGAAGGCAATCGGAAGTTTTCCCATGTCACTAAGAGAACTGAGCTTGAGTAAATGTTCAGGAATTACTGACGATGGTCTATCCTTCCTCATTAAAAAACATGAAGATTTAAGGAAGCTGCACATCACTTGTTGTCGGAAGATTACTTATATTGCCATTGCACATATAACAAGTTCATGCGCTAATCTTGTTTCACTAAGAATGGAGTCGTGCACAATGGTCCCTAGAGAAGCTTATGTCTTGATTGGAGAGCGATGTCGTTTTCTGGAGGAGCTTGATGTGACAGATAATGAGATTGATGATGAAGGTTTTCCCTTTCGCCATTATAGTGTGAATTAGAACTTCCTGACTTGTTGGCATACTTATCCTCTTTCTCCATGCAGGTCTGAAATCAATTGCTAGGTGTTCCAATCTCTCCATCTTAAAACTTGGAATTTGCTTAAACATAACTGATGCTGGGCTTGCTCATGTTGGAATGTGTTGTCCAAAACTTAAAGAGCTCGATTTGTATAGGTAATAATAACCTACAGCAGATGTTTTATTTTGTTATCTTATTTTGTATAGCTGAGATTAATCTGTCTTATAGTTCGATATCTTGTTTGATTCATGACAAAATCCTAGAATATTAGGGGGAATGTTTTAGGGATTGCCTTTGTTTATGAATAACTGTCATAAGACTAACTTGTGGTTACTGTTTTTCAGATCAGCTGGAATAACGGATATAGGTATCTTAGCAATTGCTCGTGGTTGCCCTGACCTTGAAATGATTAATACGTCCTACTGTTATGACATCACTGATCGATCCCTACATTCGTTGTCCAAATGTTTGAGGTTGAATACATTTGAAAGTCGAGGCTGCCCTCTTATAACATCTTTGGGTCTAGCAGCCATTGCAGTGGGATGCAAACAACTCATCAAGCTTGACGTAAAGAAGTGTCTCAGCATTGATGATGCTGGAATGATTCCACTTGCTCAATTCTCCCAAAATCTCAAACAGGTACTTACCCTCCCGTTTTTCTCATGACTTGTTATAAACATGATGCACAAAAATCAGATCTTGAAGTGCAATAGCTGCATTTTTGTTTGCAGATTACTTTGTCATATAGCTCAGTTACGGATATGGGGCTTTTGTCCCTTGCGAGCATCAGCTGCCTACAGAACCTGACTGTCTTGCATTTGAAGGGTTTGACTCCAAGTGGACTGGCCGCTGCCCTGTTAGCGTGTGTAGGGCTAACAAAAGTGAAGCTTCATGCATCTTTTAAACCGCTTTTACCACAACTGATTTTTGAACATTTAGAAGCGCGCGGTTGCGTATTTGAATGGAGAGATAAAGTATTTCAGGTACACATTTGACATGACATAGGGTCTTTCTCAATCTGAGCATTTTAGTCGACAATCTTCATATATATATCTTTTGTAGTTACTCTCTACATACAGTTCGATGTTATGATATCTTAAGACTGCTTTCGAAATACTTGACTGCAAGATGTTACTTGAAATTCAAGGTGATATTCCATGATTTCTTGTGGTTTTGCAACTGTGCTTTCTAAAAAAGGGAAGGGCACCTGCAGGGTTGGGTCCAATGGGGCCCAACCTCGGAGTTGTTGCACCTTCTCCAAAAAAAGAAAAGAGATAGAATTACTATAAGCATCACTGAGTGAGATAGACTAAGTTTGTATGTGATAAACTCGTTGATATTAACCAGTCTGATGATTTGAGCGATTTTATCATGTTATTGACATCGCTTTTATGTTGTTGACAGCCTGAACTAGACCCAAAGTGCTGGAAATTGCAAGTCGAAGATATTGTTCACTAGAGAATTTTCGAAGGTCCTCCTTTTATGGTTGATAAGCTCTTACTGGCAAATGTAGATTCCCCCGTGCAAGTGACGAAGTCCTTAGCATTTTGGCATGTGAGATTTGTTTGATATAATTGGGAATGAATTCATTGTCACTGGTTGCTGACAACATTTTAATGCTTTGGATGGGAATTCCTTCCTGGAGTCTGGAAGTGGAAGGGATGAAAGTTTTTTTTTCATTTTTTTTTATATGGCAGCTAGAAAAAGAGAGATACAAATCGATGAGGTCGAAACCCAAATCGATGTGGTGGAGAGATCAAATCACCCTCCAACCACTGTAGAAGATCATGAAGAAAACACATGGGAATGCTACCAGAGTGAGACCCAGCAGCAGCCCTTTGGCCAGACGATCGGTCCAGGCATTGTTGAGCCTGTTCGCATGTACGCATTGTCATTTTGAACTTGCCTGGGAGAGAGATCCGATTTCCGAGCTTCCTCAATAATGGGCTGAATGGTCCAGTCCTCTACCAGAGAAGGCTGCTTAAGGGCTTTTTTATGATTGGGCCAAGAAATTGTTTCTGTTTCAAAGAGTAAAATTGGGTCCGTTGGGGAGTGTGTTTATTTTGAGTTTTTGGCCTACTGAGGTAAGGTGAGTGAGGTGCGTTGACAAAAATGTTTAGCGTGTCAAAAATATGTACTTATAAAGTTTACCCAGTAAATTTTTATTTTAAAAAAGCACTCAAAATGTCTCAAATTACAAAATAAATTCACATAATTTTAATTTTTTCACCCAAACCCTCTCTCCCACCTTTCCACCCAACCGGACACCACCCTTCTCCGTTGTCCGGCGACCATTTATGCAATGTGATTGTTGAAATCAGATTTCTCAATATTTGGTGACAGGTAATCTGATGAGTTCTTGTTAGTATTTGATACTGTTGCTTGGCTCACTTGCAGGATAAACTTTTTCTGACAATCCCTGTTGCAATTGATTTTGGGTGCAAGTTGAATTTTCTATATTGTACTCATATAATGCTTTACGCATTTCATCTGTCATTAGTGATTTCTTTAGACTTTTGAGATGAGAAAGTCACTGTGTTAATTTTTACCGTTTATGGTACTGTGTTACATGAAGTATATTAATTTTAAGTGTACATCGAATATAATTTTAGTTTATTGTAAAAATGTATAGATCAATGACTTCTATTTAACAAGGCTAATTACATTAATGAACTTGTTTTAGTTAAACAAATTAATTAAGTATACATAAAATAATGATAATTCGTAAATCGGTAATTAGGTAATATTCATATAATCACAATACACAATACAATGTTTTGAAAGAAAAAAAATAGAAATATACCTTGATAAATTAATTTTTTATTAATTAATGTAGAAATTAATTATTAATTTATCGATTAAATAATATTTCAATTAATTAATAAATTCGTATGGCACCAAAGGTATTGATTTATAGAGGTTTAATTGTACCAATGGATTTCTCTTGGGTTAATACAACATGTAATCATTGACAAATATGCCATATTTCATTAAAATTGTTCCATTTTGATAATTGGAGCAGATTTTTAGTACTTGCGGTGAGTCAATCAGTCGGATTTGGGGCTCCGCAATTCCCTAGAGTCTACAATTCATATCCAATGATGAAGAAAAAATTATACAAATTTTAAAAATGAAAAAACAAAAATATATTGTGATGTGGCACATCTCTCAAGTCATTAGATTCCAATTATAAACTCTATAATTTGAAACTAATTGTGGAGCCATCTGAGCCCAATCCGCGTATGTGACAAATTGATTGACCGAAGGTAACAAAAATGACATTTTAAGATTTCAATGACTTTTTAATTTCTTGGGGCACCCGCAAATTGATGCTAATTTGCATAAAGGACTTCAAATAACAAAAAATTCCTTGTCAACACTTTTTTTTTTTTACAGGAAACACATAATCATAAATTCACAATTCGTCATAGCCAAAAAAAAAGATGTAAATGATTAGAATAAAGTGCTGGGTTTTACCCCACTGTTGTTCTTTGTTTAACACAGTATAATTTTACTTACAGTAGAAAGCCCGGACAAAAGACCTTAGGCAGCTAGGAGCACAGAGAATGGAAGATGCTCTCGGACATCAACAAATGTGGGCGAGAAGGTGCTTTCCAGACCTTATTATAGCAGTGGCAATGGCCGGACCTTCGATTCCTCCGTCACCCACGGGAAGAATTCACTTTTTAATGACTTATTAGAGATAGGGTCGTGCAGATAATTTATATCCAGAAATGAGAGCCGCCAAAGCCAAGGAGAAGAATCCAAGAAAAGCCATACCTATGGCCGCTGAAGAGGAATCTGTGAATATGTTGTCAGCTCCTCTTCTCATACTATTTGTCAAGGGAATTGCAGTCGACGATGCAGATATCAACAAGTATGCTATGATCCGATTTTAGAACAAAGAAAAGCGAAGGAAAAGATCAAAATTTTGATTTTCCTTTCTCATCCTAGTATTTTTCTCAGCAACCAAACAAGTCGAGATATAACAAAGTGAAATATAAAAACCTGATCTCCAACAAAATCAACTAGGGCAGACGTCCGCGGCTGGAGCATACTTTTACCGGTGGAAAGCTCGTGGACGTGCCGGAGCGTTTGTATTCCCGTGTACAAAGTAGACAAAATCGCAATCCCTAACAAATATCTGTTAAAATCCCAAATTGATCAGAGTCATAATTAATCAAGATTAATCAATTTCCAGATCCACTAATGCCATTCATATGATTTGAATTACCGGTACTCTTCGTATTTGTCAAAATCCATCCAATCTCCATGCTTGTTACTTGCCATAATAATGAAAGCAAGCAAAGAGAATAACAAACCAATTCCTCTCAAAGCCAAACCCCCTCTCTTCAGCAAGTCTTCTCTCCTCCACCGCCTCGTGATCGCGGATACTCCAAACCCCGTCCCCGGCTCCTGGTCCTCCATTCCCGACTCTGGCGTTGCCGTAGGTGGCGCCGTTACTTGGTTCCCATCATGTTCGGACATAACAATTTTCTTAGGATTCAAGAAGCCAACACAACAATGTCTGAGAATTGAAACTCTGATACGTTTTCTTCGAAGCAAATAATAAGTCGTCGTCTTGGCGATGCTTTCACTCTTAATTTTCTTTTTTTATCATTTGTTACTTGACACGTGATCGCGCGAGGGAAAGAAAAAAGAACGAGACTTTAGTATGATGTGGCGTGAATCCATTGGCTTTTGTCGTACGAGTAACTAACTTTCCGTTGGTCCTTCGTTGGGCCTGGGGCCTCTCCGCAGAAAGATAAATCTGGGCTGGACTGGTAGGCCTAAGGTTCAAATTTGGAATCCACGAAAGATCTCGTAATTCGTTGGCTTACCATGACCAACTTGGCCCTTCAGGTGTTGTAGCCTGTAGGTGGTGTTGAGTGCAGATCATGGCCGCCCCGCTCCATGCATCAGGGCAACTTTTACACCATTTCCCTCCGTAGGGCCAGGTTAGGTCAGGTCAGGACCCGTCCTGATCAATCTTGGCATTTATCCATCCAATCATAACTTGATCCTGTCATAATCAATATCAACATTAATTTACCAATTCTAACTTGTATAATCCAACATAACCTAACAAACATTGAACAAAATGTTAAGGTTTTAATAACATAATGTCAATTATATGTCTAAATTAAGAAAAGTCTTTTTAGTCAATTTGACCTAGGCTTTAATAACAACATCAAGTTAATATATGCTTTTAGAAATAAAACTTAGGTATGTTTATATATAAACTTACGTATAGTTGTGCTGTCCCCATTCAACGACCCAACACTAACATGGATGGGCCCTCAATTGTTCTACTTTTGTTCATATATCGTGCAATGCTGTCAAGAGCTGAGCTGGGCCAGCTGGCTATTAGATAATTATGTGTTAAGAGATGAGCTGGACCAACAACACCGCAACGAGGCCCACACAGCTAGTCCTCCATCCAACCATTTATCATATCATCAATGATTGCTAGAGGAATGTTTGATGCGGATAAGAAGAAAACCATCGCCTCAATCATATTCTTTTTAGCTAGCGGAATAAGAAATAAAGAAAAAACTTTAAAAAAGAATAATGGAGAAAACTTTGGAAGTTCCCTCTTTGGCATAGGTGTAAGTAAGATGATTGATATCAATCCATATCGAAAGAACGAATATGGAATATTTAAAACGTGGGGCCTCTTGCTTTCTTGCTTTGATAAAAGCCTTCTCTTTTAGATCACTCCATTTAAAACGTGGTGCCTCTTGTCTTTCTACGCCGAGTTGACTAGGATTACTCAGTCTGGTGGAATTGGTTCCTTTTGCAAATTTATAAGAGCTTCTTGTATGGGCCAATATGGGCCCGACCTCTTTAAAAAAAAAAAAAAGAATTTCCTATTTTTATTTTTTCACCTTAATGCATCAAAAAATAATCGATGGTTTTGGTATATCTTAGTCATAATATGGTGACCATAATCATAGCATTCATAGCTTTTGAGCGATTAGAGATGAAAATAGCAAATTTATAACTCGCATTTCAAATAATTATCACACACCATCATATTATTAGTTATGATACACCATGTTAATATATAATATGCCATGTCTAAATAACGAGAAACATATACACAAAACCCGACCCTATTGAGTAGTGTTATAAAAATTAGACGGTGTCGCTTGGTCAGACCAGAAACCTTGTTACTCGGCCATCAAATGTTGATATTACATATAAATTTATTTTGGATGATCATATTTTATTATTTTGGTTTATTATTTTTATTTTTATTTTTTAACATTAAATTTAATTATAATGTTTTTTATTTTTAAGTATATTTGTGATTGATTAATGATTCATTGGTTAAACTAGTGACTTGATCTCTTGTCCGGAATCGATGTTCAACACGGTTTTAATAACATTGTCATTAAGTATTTATCGGGCTGAGAAAATAAGTTCGGGCCAACCCGATAACCCGATGTACATTATGAATAGAAAGGAAAGTGAAAGCGAATGTGGATATAATTAGCCTGTCTCCCTTTCAACAAGAGAAGGTCATTTTTCTTTCTTTCTGCGTTAATTTAGCTGGTAACCGGCGATTCCGGTTACCACGCGGCATTCTTGTTGAAGTCAATCGCCATTTATCCTCTTCTTCTGCTATAAGCCCAGAACACCTCACTCACCAGATATGAGAGGGAATTTTACTTCAGGCGAGTGATAGGCTCACGCACGTCACAAGAGAAGCTCTCATCGCCCACAATGTCTTCCCACTCTCCATAGCTTCCAATTGCAAGCATCTTCAGCATGCTTTCCCGTTTTGCCTATGAATTCCCTCTCTATTTTCATTTCTCCGCCACTATCTCCCAGAGAAAAACCCTAATCGGTGCCAACCACACCTCTGCCCGATTCTGCTCTCGCTAATCAAATCCGTCCCTTGTCTCTCTTACTAAATTTAGGAACCTGTTAACGAACAAAGGAAGGGCAGTCCTTTTTTTTTTTTTTTTTTTTTTCAATTTTGTTTTTCTTCTACTCTCATGGAACATAACACAGGCAAACACAGCTTTCTGAGTAACATTTTGGGGCGGGTGTTCTTATTCGGTGTTTTCATCGTCGTCCTCCGTTTCGCATACGTTGTGACGCTCACGGGAGAATCTTGTGATCGTCGCGACTTTTGCTTCTTCTCTCTGCCGGAGGATCTCAACCTCATAATCCCTTCCGTTGGCACCGGAGCAGCTTCCGCAATTGGCACCGCGAACAAAGCCTTTAGATCCACCTCGGTTGGTCCCTCTGGCGGTGATCTCTATACTAGCAAGGACTGGATCAAGGCGGTCCAATTCTACTCCTCGATTTTTCAAGATCTGATTACCGAGGGTTACCTTGCTCCCACTTCGAAGTCCTTGTGCGTAGAGAGCGCATCCGGGCAGGACGTGTTCTCGTTGAAGGAGATTGGAGTGGAGGACTCCGTTGGAATTTTCAAGAAGGCGTCGAAGCCTCTAGTCATTAAGGGTGAGGCGCATCGCATACCGTTCGAGAACAATACCTTCGATTTTATTTTCTGCGGTGGGGGCGGAATCAACAAGTCTCCTCGGCCGTTAGCTGTTGCGGCTGAGATCGCACGAACGCTCAAACCCGAAGGGTTTATGGTGGTCCACGTGAGTGTTAATGATACATACAGTCTCAATTCGTTTCTTGATTTGTTCCATTCTTTTAAATTGGTAAAATATCATGATATAGAGGGTTACGGTTTGTCAATGCCTAATTTTAGAGAGATTGTACTGAAGAAAGAGGGTGATTTTGTTCTCGGTCATGGCTCAAAAGAAGGGGAAAATAAGTGCTTAGTTCCTGCACATAAACGAGATTTGGTGCGGAAAGCGGAGCCTTTGATTTCGGAGGAGCCCTTGAAGCCTTGGATTACTTTAAAGAGAAACATAAAGAATGTAAAGTATTTACCGTCAATGGCAGATATTAGCTTTAAGAGTAGATATGTGTATATTGATGTTGGAGCTCGAAGTTATGGCTCTAGTATTGGGAGTTGGTTCAAGAAGCAATACCCAAAACAGAACCATACTTTTGATGTGTATGCAATTGAGGCTGATAAGACCTTTCATGAACAGTACAAATTGAAAAAGGGTATTACGTTGTTACCATATGCTGCATGGGTGAGAAATGAGACATTGTCTTTTGAGGTAAATAGAGACCCTGGGAAAGAAGTGATGGATAAGGGCAGGGGAATGGGAAGAATTCAGCCCGTGAAAACCTCGTTGCGCGGTACCTCCAATGGTGAAGTTGATGAAATTGAGGGTTTTGATTTTGCAAATTGGCTGAAGAACACAGTGGAAGAGAGGGACTTTGTGGTGATGAAAATGGATGTAGAAGGAACTGAATTTGATTTGATTCCAAGATTGTTTGAGACGGGAGCAATTTGTTTGATAGATGAAATTTTTCTGGAGTGCCATTACAATAGGTGGCAGAGGTGTTGTCCTGGTCAGAGGAGCTCAAAGTATGAGAACACGTATGGCCAGTGCTTGGACCTGTTCAGTTCTCTCAGATATAGTGGAGTGCTAGTTCATCAGTGGTGGTGACTGGTAACTATTCTCTACATTTTTATGTTGAAATTGAAATTTTCAATAGAAGAAGAAGAAAAAACATAGATGTCTGGTTTCGTTCCTTTTTTACAGTCAAAGGGACACTGTTGTATTTTCTAAAGATATTTCCCCTTGTTTAGAAATTTATTTGCTTAATAGTAGCAGACAAGCAGCGGCCAAAGGCAACTTCTTTACTTAGGCTCCTTGATTTATGTATTAATATGTACTTTATGCAGTCTACAATTAGAGAGATGAAAAAAAATCAGTGTTAAATATAAGGTTCACAGTTGTTATTTTGCCACTCTCATATTTAGAATGTGATCTCAGGACAGCTTTACCTATGTTTTACTGTCTTTTGGAAGTCATGAGAATGTGCATTCTGGGCTTGTGCTTTTTGTTTGAACGCATGTTCTCTTCGTTGTTTTTGAAATATTTGCAAGTTTACTAATCCAGCTACTAAAACGAAGTTTCAATACTATCTGACTTCCTTATTACTTGGCATGGAGTTTGAAGCACATATGAAATTTTGTTTCCTGATTGGTACAACTCTTGTGGGACTGGTATTATCATCTTATTACTGTGCTTGTTGCATGTTGACTATGGGGAGGAATCTATGATTGGCACATACCTGGTCTATATATTCAGTGTCCAGAATCCTGTAAGAAGCTGCAGAATCAGAGATTAGCAGATAGCAGTATGTCATTTTATGCGTTAGGGTTTTGGGTCACTTTTTCAGGGAACATATACCCCTTGAACCATAGCAACAACCGTGTCTCCGAAGTGATTATTATAGGATGTTATTTGTTTCCCTGGCTACATAATAACATATGTTGTTACCTAAACTTGTTTTCTGACTGTGAGGTGGGAAATCTGTTTAATCACAAGTTAACAAGATTTCTGTTTGTCTATGTTTGACGTGTTGGGAAATAGGACTGAAAACTTTTTTTTTTTTTGGCTATTTCCCTTGAATGCTTTTCAGCTTGAATAATTTTATCCTCCATTCTTCTTTGACCTTCCACCTCTCAGTTCCCACGAACACAAACCTCACAAACTCTGAGCAACTTC
The DNA here is from genome assembly GCF_013401445.1 of Tripterygium wilfordii. NCBI lineage: Eukaryota > Viridiplantae > Streptophyta > Magnoliopsida > Celastrales > Celastraceae > Tripterygium > Tripterygium wilfordii. Next base: position 9,988,745 of record NC_052236.1, on the reverse strand, counting down.
AATGAGTACTGAAACGCATGCATGCTATTTTGTCACGTTGACATCAACCCGTAAAAGTGCAAAGTGATGCAGAGATAGCATGTGCCAATTCTCGAGATAGTAAGGAGACTGAACTAGAGGCCGGATGGAGCATACCTGGGCAACCTTCCTTGTGATAGGTCTGCCGTTGGGGCCATTAGAAATCTTTGAGAAGTGTGATATACTAATGTGATATAGTATGAGACGGAAGGGATATCTGACATGCTATAATTGTAGAGAGAGAAATGATAGAGAATGAGAGATTTGTTGTTGATTTTATAGCATTAAGTGGGGTCCGATCAAGATAAAAGAGGTCAACATGTAGACCAACTAAAATCCCCTCATCTCTCTATGCCACAATCAAAATGTCATTGTTGTATTTATTCATTTCTTCATGCCTCATCAAATAACACTTTATGCTCCTCTATGCCACAACAAAAGAACACCATTGTGGTTGCAGTGCAGTCTTTGCGGATCGGGAACAACCACTAATTAATATTAATGTTCTTTTTTCATAAATAAATTTAATGGTTCTTTTTAAATAAGCAAGGCTGTTTTCCAAGCCAATGGAGGAACAGGACACGGATCAGAAACTATGTAGATGTTGTTTAATCAGTTTATTATACTCCATAAAGCAAATCAATGAGATTAGGAAATCAAACTCAGATCATTTAGAATCATTTTTATATTTCTATTCATATGTAGTTGTTTCCTTGTAAAGTTACGTAGGCCACTTCAGTCTAAAAAGCGTGTAACAGTTTTAGAGTTTGCCATTTTCACCTTAAAATAAAAGAATTTCGAAAATCAAAGCCAATGATAATTAAGTAATTTAAGAAAGAAAATAATTTTCCACTCTTGTCTCTCTTATTAGACAATGGGAAAACTGGAAAAGAGCTCTTTTGACTATGCTTAGATATTATTAAGAACCCACCCACAATTTGCAAGCGAGGATCACGCCGTCCTTTTCTGATAATTTTCTAAAATTTTCTTGTCATCTATTGTCCTTTGGATTACGGTGCTGGTTTAGTACACATAAATACCTGTAAACTTTGAATTCTCCTCTTTTGGGGGGTCATCATCATTTTATGGATTTGTGCCTTTTTGGGTGCATGGTAGAAATCCCCCGTTTTCCTTCCTTTTTCCCGCATAATTTTGCAGGAAAGTTTATTGGGACGGGAGGGATTGTTGTATTTTGGTGTGTCTGGATTGGGATTTTTGTTGCCATTTCTTCTGCGGGTCCAAACATGGGCGCCTGTTGTAGCAAGGAACCTCATTTTAGCTTCATAGAAGATCATACAGATGACATCGAATATGGCGATGGTGATCAGGATGGTGATTTGAGGAATGGAGATTGTGGGGCCCGAGTTAGGCTACATGGATCTTCCAAGTACATATCCATGTATACCCAACAAGGAAGAAAAGGGGTCAACCAAGATGCCATGACTGTTTGGGAGGTAAACTTGAATCTTTCTTCTTAATGTTAATTGAATGATCATTGTGAAAAATCTCTGCTTCCTATACTTGCAGTTTTTTTATGTGGGTATTTAATGCATTTCTTCGTTCTTTATGCTCCATGGGTATTTAAATGTTAGCATTGTCTAATGAATTGATTCTTGCCATCTCTCTGTTATTTATTCGCCCTAAAAGATTCATGTAAATCATCTTTTGTTCTTCTGGTTGCAATTGTAATCCTGGGTTTTATCTCTTCATTGGTATGCTTCTCTGGGAATCATATCTATTGGGTGGCCATCCATGATCTTAAAACTTGTCATTTCCATTCCAGAAAGCAAGATATTGGCTTCGCTGGTAAATCTGGAAAAAAGAAGCTTAGATGGTGTTGCATTGGAATTCTTTTTTTTTTTTAATAACGAGGAATGTGGATTTCGTTAGTTAATGATAGTCAAAGCTATCCTATGAAGTTCCTTGTCATAAAATTTCACTATTTAGCTGATCAGGAACAATGATAACTATAATTCCATTGAATTATGCACCGGAATTTGAATGTGAGAATTAGATAGGAAGTTTGTCCTACTTTTCCCCCATTATAGAACCATTTCTTGCCTATGATATTGATGATTGAATTAATAAGCTGTGGTGTGTAGCCATATGAATCTTTGAAGGCTACATTTACATAAAGTTCCTTTGCCTAGGCTTTTGTACGATAGGCTATTGGTATCCTTCCTCCTTCCAGTATTGCATTATCAATTCCAAACTAAAAATTTCAAGCTTGGTTCAGGACTTCACTGGCGAGAAAGGTATGATCTTCTGTGGTGTTTTTGATGGTCATGGTCCCTCAGGTCACAAGGTCGCACGTTCTGTTCGTGAAACTTTGCCCTCAATGCTCTCTTCAGCAATCAAATCGCCACAAGTTAATGACAGCGAAAATTGTGATGCTGAAGATGTTGTTCCGTCCCTTTTGCAGTGGGAGGACAATTTTATCAGATCCTTCGGGGAAATGGATGAAGAACTTAACCTTGATTGCAGCATTGATAGCTTCTGTAGCGGCTCAACTGCTGTAACTATAGTAAAGAAGGTATTATATAAACACCAGTTACATTCTAGAGCACATTTCTCAGAACATTTGGAAAAAACTTGTTGTTTATTTGATTTCATTTCTCTTCTGTTGATTTCAATTTTTAAGGGAGACCTCCTAGTAATCGGCAACTTGGGGGATTCTCGCGCAGTTCTTTGCACGCGAGGTGAAGAAAACCAACTTGTTCCCGTCCAACTCACAGTTGATCTGAAACCAAATATTCAGAGTAGGTGTTTTCTCTCATATACACAAGGCATGCATGATCAAGCTCTGGATCCAAATAACCTCTTTCTTTGGGATGTTGTTAACTTAATTAGGTGAAGCAGAAAGAATAAAGAATTGCAGAGGCAGAGTTTTTGCTATGGATAGAGAGCCAAATGTGTTCAGAATATGGATGCCAGAGGAAGATTATCCTGGCTTAGCAATGTCTAGATGCTTCGGAGATTTTTGCTTGAAAGATTACGGCCTCACCTCAATCCCTAAAGTTGCTAGTAGAAAGCTTACGGATGATGATGAGTTTGTGGTTCTAGCAACTGACGGGGTAAGAATAAATTAATGAAAATGCTAACGATCCTAGTACTTTTTGTTGTAACTATCCCGAATGTTGAGATTGACGCACATAATACACGTGAAATTGTGGGCTCACATGCCCCACATGATTTATATGAAATCATGTGTGTCCATGATAGATGGGACCAAAAAAATACCGAGATCCTTGATAGAAAGGAAACTGGTTATGTCGATGTCATCGTTTGAACATGTAACTTAAGCACTGGATATTGTTTTTGCAGGTATGGGATATATTGACTAACAATGAGGTAATAAAGATAGTTGCTTCAGCGAAAAGGAGATCCATGGCTGCTAAACTGTTAGTATGCCATGCTGTTCAAACATGGAGAAGCAAGCATCCCGGTTGCAGTGTTGATGACTGTACTGCTATATGTTTTTTCTTCAAGAACCGACGTTTGTTAACTAAATCTTTGTCGGAAATACCTCCGGCCAGCGTTACTGATCACTCCCAGCTTGGTGACATTGCTTCCACTGAGGTTGCAGTTTGCCACAGCTCTCGATTCTTCAGAAGTGAGAGAGAATCAGCCGAGTCTCTAAATGACAAGACCAGTACTCTATCATCCAATGAAGAAGCTTGTCCTCCAGAAGAAGAAAATACGGTAGATTCAATCACAAAGCTCCATGGATCTCCTGGTGTTTTGACTCGGAGGAAAACATTGCAGGAACTTGATGATATGGAAGCTTCATGATGATCTACTAATGGGATTTTATCTGGGAGATTTGGGACTTTGAGAGTCTGTACAATTTGAAGAAACAGAAGATCAAACATTGTTGTAAGGAAAAAAAAAGGAATCGAATGGAAAGATCATTATATTGAACATCAAAAATTGTAAATTCATATGTTCTTATAATCAAATGGCACACACATTTAAGTGTTGGCACTCTTTCCCACTAGATTCTTCTTTGATATTACTTCTTTTTGACATAGAAATTTAATTAAAAAAAAAACTCGTCAAAATCGAAGCCGAACAAATTTGTCGATTTTCTATAACAAATTTTTCCATTAAAAATTGAACTGAACCAAAAAAACTGATCATTTGATCTGTTATATTCATGACAAAAAAAAAAAAAAGCCACTAGTTTTTAAGCCGAGAAAACATGTAGATTATGTGAGAAAAACCGAACGTTTGCTTATTCAATTGAGTTATATCAATCCGATGATGAGGGATAGAGTCTTAACATCAACGACAGGGTTGGTGTGGCCACTCAACAGCCTCAAAGATTGTTTTTGCTTATGCGGATCAATGGAGGCCCGAGCAATTTTGTCCTACCCATTGTAATGCGGCGCATCTAAATAGTCCATGATCAGATCCATGGACTTTTTAACTGCCTGTCGTTGACGAATACTCAATAGCCCAATTACAACTCAAACATTGCGGATTTAATGCCCGATTTGTATGTTACTACCCTTTTCACCGTTTGAGTTGCTCATGACCACATCATCATCAAAGTAAAAGTAAAACCTTTATAATTTCTCACCATTTCTTCAGCAGCGGCAAAGTGAATCCAGTTAAAAAAAAAAAGATCTAATCTTCTTCTGGATGATTCAGTGACTCATCAGCTAAAGAGACGAGAAGAGTGGCTTTTGTACCAGAGATTACAGATCTAATATATTAAGCCATATATACTAGTACTGCCATCAATTCTTATACATTACCACCACCATGATCACCAACAGACTTGAACAAAGTTAGATGAAAACGCATAAAAAGGACCCAAAAAAAAAAAAAAAAAACACACTGTTTAGTTAATGAAACTCCTAATTAAGCTAAACAACAGTGGATTTACGGACAAAGTAGCGATAAGCGGCAACCTTTTTCCTCCTGGACGCAGAGTTGTCCACACAGAGAACCATTTTTCCTGGTTCTTTACATGTGAAGGAGTTGTGAACAGCTTCCTCTGTTGGTCCCATTTTCCTTGGCTTCTCCACTGCTATGGTGTAACTACCCTCTGAATTGGGCACAAATTCAGCACTGTATTCCAAGTCCCATCCACCAACTGCAACGTCCCATGTTATAGTTGCACCAGCCTAAAATTACCCATATTGATATTATTTCAGAAATTCTAAATATCCATTTCAAATCCACACAACCCAACATAAGAAAAAGAACCTTGCAAGAGAAAATCAATAAATTCCAAAGAGGGTGGTGATTTCATAGAAATTGCACAAAAAGTTTGAAAATAAAGGTGAGCAATTGTGAACCTCAATGCCTTCAATTTGAATGTTCACCGTCTCTCCTCCTTTGACAGAGAACTCAGAGGCTGGTTTGGGTGGGCCATTCTCTAAATCGCCTGGTCGACTCAGTCCACCATACTGGACTGGAATGTCCTCTGGCCTGATAAATCTGGTAAAACAAAACAAAAAACCATTGTGCTTAAACAATTTAAAATGGGATATTGTGAAGGTGTGGATGGTTATTTTGCATCCCCGGTATTGTCCGCTCTTGGCAATCCCTACTCTCCCCACTCAAACCATGACTGACTTCTTAGTGATTGGGAAAGCGAGTAGCAAGTTACCAAAAGAAACCACAAAATCCAAGCAACAAATCAGTGAATGGAACGAAAAAAATCACCCCATTGGAACTCACTTATACAGAGTCTCGGTGACATTTCCTTCCCTGGAGATTACGAATTTGCTCTTAGTTCTCTGATTTAAGAAGGGACTGAACATTGAATATATGACGCTGAAGTACCATGGTACATTGATGAAGATCTAATCCACAAGAAACAAAAACAAATAGTATGAAAGACCAAGCTTAGTAAAGGAAACAAGCAAATCGAAAAACAGAGTAGTATTCACCTTGCGAGCCACCATTTCAGGGTAGTTATCCTGAAACAAAGAGAGAACGTGATTTGAAGCAGCCCTGAGTTCTCTTTTAGGCATGTCTTTGAGATCAGTAACTTGAATAAGGGAGTTAATCCCACCAGGCTTAAAGTGCAATAGCTTAATCCCTCTCTCAAGAACCTGAACTCTCCATCTCAAAAACTTCTTCAGCTTCTCTTCGTCCCCAAAAATCCTCTCATGCATCTCCTTATCTCTAAAAACCCCATAAGCATTGTAACAGACAGGGTGTCCCTCCTTGTCATAACCGTGCATATAAGCCACAACACCTTCCAACTCTTTAAACCCCAAATCCTCCTCTACGAGGCCGTCTGCCCCAAACTCCTTCCGCCAACCCAAACACTTCACGAGCATATTATACGAGTCCAGGACCCTGAAATCCCGCGCTCGCAAAAATTTAAGCAGTATCACATCGGCCTTTTCGTCGCCTTTCAAGAGAGGAATCCCCCACATTGAGCACTCACTTGAGTCGGGAGAGGCAGCGAGGGTGTCTTTCAGCTCTTGAAGTCCTTTCTTCTCGGCGGGCTGGAGATGGGATAAGAAATAGGTGTCTTCTTTGAACGAAGGAGTGCGAATCGTGGCTGACTCCATTAAAGTAGTGACGAAGTTCTTCTTGGAAGGTCTTGGTGAGGCTTCTGGTAATGGGTCTGGGTACAGACACGGCTGGATTGAGCTAGGCAATGCGGAATCCATTTTCGAGAGAGACCCAGATGGAATTTCTTCAAATAAAATGCACAACGTGTAAAATGAAGAGTTTGATTGTATGTGTATGTGTATGTGTATGTATAGGGTAGAGGGTGAAGAGCACGGAAAAGCACCACTTTCGATTCTCTGATTTGCGGAATTGTTGTCGAAGAACTATTTTTTAAGACCAAAATGAAGAGTTTGATGTTTCGATTCTCTGTTGTTTTAAGACCAAACTGTTTCGAGGGCTAAACAGTGTTCAGTGTTCTATTGGTTTTTTTTTTAAAACCTTATTTTATAAAGAACTGTGTATTGTATGAATTTCAGTCGTTCACTATTCTTCAAAAAACGGCCAGGATTCCCATGGCCCCTATTCTTCAAAAAAACTCATTTCCAAAGAATCAATTCATGTTTCTTTTTAAGTGGTTTTCGAAGAACTATTTTTTCCCTTCATTTTTTTTACAATGGGACTTCCAAAAACATCAAATAAAGTACAACAGTCCACTTTGATACTCAGTAATTGTTCAATTCTCTCCATAGAGATAAGTTTTTCACGTTTTTATGCAATTTCAAACATAACTTGATTTATTAACATATTTTCCTAACGAAACGTTGTACGAAATGTAATAAGAACACTAAATAGAGTATAACGATCCACCTGCTTTTCTGTTGCTGCCTTCCGGACGACCTAGGTGACTTCTGGATAGGGGTGTCTAGAGTCTAGACGCCAAGGCTAAGTATCTGAACACTTCCTTCGTATTTGAAAGCAAAGGCTTGGACAAAAATATGGGTTGAGAAATTGTCCGTACAGTTACTCAAGCTGTCCAGACACTTGGCGGAGATATGCATTCGAAAGAGCTGATATAAATAGTTTTTTGTAAGGGTTTTACGCTAACTTTGCAAGACACTTAGAGAGCCGACTTTGAGAGAGAAAATACACCATTTGTGAGTGAGTGAGAGCTTGATCTCATTGTATAGCATGGATTTTTCCATTGTGATTCTTCTCCAACATAATGCAAACGATCTTTACCGCTCATGGGGTAGGCTTTCCACCGAACCACGTAAATTTTCGTCTCTTTACTTGTTGCTATATTTACTTACTTATTTGGTGATTGGGTGGTTGATTGATCAACCTATTTGGTGTTATTGTGTAGGTAATTGTTTGATTAGAGCACAAGAGTATGTACACACAACAAAAAAAAAAACAGTTATTCCAAAAAGAACGCAACTGAAATTAGAGGAAAAAAAAAGTAAAGGGGAGTTGAACACTTGAACTTAATTGCAAATGTAAATACTAAGCAAATCAGGATTAAGCTGGTTTATGATTGTTAACTAGGAAACTAATGGGCTCACGAGTTTGAGTATATCAAGGATAGCAGTATTTGAACACGATGTTTTCACCAAATGGCCCATTGCCTCGAGACACTCAGACAGCATTTCAATCATTTACTTTCGAATTTGTAATGTTGGTTAGATAGCAGTCAAGATCCTCTGTATCATTGGTTTGGTCTGTCGTGGTGTGGTTGCAGTCTCTTTTTATACGTCCCTGATTAAAAAAAAAAACAACTGTCTAATTGTGTATAGTGCTGTCTGGTCAGGTGGTCCTTGAAGGTAATGCATTAACAATGGGGCAAGATGTCAAGAACTACTCGTTTTCTCTTTTTTTCTAATGTATGCTTTACTTGGATGTTTTTGTCTAAAGAATTACTTATATTTATGAAAGATTTTGGTAAAAGCTGGTCCAATTTGTACTCCAGTGTTTGTATCATGCTATGGTGTCTTTGGTGATAGAGACCAAAGACCAACAAACTCTTCTAAATTCCAACATAATTATGCTAAAATGTCATATTATCCCATAGGTATTTCTATAAATTAAGCAAATCGATCATTAAACTTACGTTTTAAGTATTAGCGAATGGGTATCCTTAATTATAACTCTGCTTCCTTAACAAAGTCGATGCTAACTATTACTTACTGACAATTTGCTTGGTAATCTATTCAACACAACACAAGAAATTGTGAGAACTTAATGTCGAAATTTTTACTCCAAAGACATTGAGGATATTATCCGCTTTAAGCCATGGGACTGCACAGATTTGTTTATCATGCATGCATCATCATTATTGGTATTTAGATTCAGAAAACGAGTTTACAATGAGGAGGAACTGGGCTTTACTTATAAACCACTCAGCTAACATTGAAGATATTATCCGCTTTGGACCACGGGGTCGTACGAATGTGTTTATCATGCACCATCATCACTAGTATTTAGACCTAGAAAACACGTCTAATTAGGCTATATATACTCATAAAATACTCGGTTGAATTATGTCAGACCGATGTGAGATTTTTAATCTGCACACCCAAACTTCTAGTTGGAAACATCATTTTTAATTTCTGATCAATTTTCCCTTCAGCAGGTGTTTAAATCAAAGGTGTTGCAGTTTGAAAATGATTGGAGGTGGGTGATTTGTCTCCTGTCAACTTTCCTCTGAAAAGTGCTTGGATCCATATTGTTTCCAAACCATTGCATTATTACAGTTTGCCAATATATGCCAAAATTTGCTCAAGTTGGCAAATGTTTGTGCCATTTTAGTTGTGCATCGAACTTCTTGATCAAGAGATTGATACATTTATCTGAATACCCCATTCTGTTCCTTGTAATTGGGTCGCATATCCTTTGACTTACATTCTATCGACATTCCGAGGGCATGGGCCGGTAAACGGATCCTTCGATCTCGCCCCAGCCGAAGAGATTGATACATTTAGCTTTTTATTCCCACCATAAACCATAAACCATAAACTTTATCCAGAACATTACAAGAAAGTAACAAACAAAGTCTTACATGCTAAATTAATGTTAGGGTATCATAGGGTTTCTTAATACACTTACTTTTGGCCCCATTTTGTGGAATAATTAAGTTGCATATGATTCTGAGAGTAAAGAAGCATATATATATATATATATATATATATATATAGCAGCACTAGTATAATTATAGTATTATTTAGTGAGATTTTTTTTTGGATCCGACCTGTAGAAAGTATATAGGCATGTCTTTTTTGACTGTGTTTGGGTGATCCATCATTTAACCCACCCCTAACTTTCATAGCTTTAATAGTTTTAATCGTGGATTAGAGAAAACGCGGTTTAGTGGATAAGAATTAAGAACGTCAAGACCTTAAATAATAAAGATTCCCTAAAAAAATTATAGTCCGGCAAAGACTAATGAGTATGAGCATACTCATTATGTGTGTCGTTTTTGGACAAGATGGATTGTTTCTTTCCCATTAAAAATATTTATTATTTGCTAATACTTGCAATAGCCAATAAGCTCAAGCAAACATGGCAAGTTGTGAAAAATTCTGACTAATAGTGATGCATATCTAGATCGTGAATTCGAGGGTGAATTTTGTCATTTTTGTATTAGGATCGACGACAAAATGATTTGATCCATTTGCGCTAAAAAAATTCCTATAATGGTAATTTTTATTGTGTTCTTATTATAAATTAAGTAGTATTTTTAAGGATTCAAAAAATTTTTATTAAAAAAATTATTATTAATTAAGATTATCAATGGGTCTGTAAACATAATATAACTATATAAGTAGTATCCTAAGTCTCTTTGTTTGCGAGAGTTTTTGATTAAATAAAATTAAGAGACAAACCATTTTTGAATTCTAATTACTCTTATATTTTTTTTCGAATCAAAAAAGTGTTGATGCATATTTATTTTTTATTTATGAAAAAATATATGAACTTATTTGGATATATTTATATTTGTAAGACGAAAAATTATAAAACTCATTTATTTAACTATTTATAAATATTTTAATTATGATTATCCATAATATATGTTATTCTCAAAATTATCTACCAAATAAAGTCATAGTTTTTAATTTTTTTTTATCAATATGGCATAATAAACTATTACCAATAATGCAATTAGTATAGCAAATGAGTCATTGGTTGAATGACAATGACTTTACATGTCCCTGACTGAGGTCATGAGTTCTAGTCTTACCTCCTCCGAATATTTATAAGGAGGTGTGTGAGCTTGATTTGTGCCTCATGCGTGGGGCCTGTTGACATCTGTACTTTCATAGGTTTGATCTGGTTTCATAGGTTTGATCTGGTGATGTGTCGTATATAGTATTTGTATTTGTACTAAAACAAAATAAAAGTATTGGCCCTTTGTACTTGTACTCAAAAAAAAAAATAAAAAAAATAATGCAATTAGTGTAAGCATGGGCCCAACAAAACAAGGCTAATAAACAAGGCTGATTGCAATTGCACTCACTTTGACAAACCAGAGAGCCAGAGAGGCCCCAAAATCATTTACTATAAAAAGAAACCTAACACACATTACCATTTACATGACCCGTAAGGCCGTAAACAGTGATACAGATTGAAAAGACACAAATCCAATTTTTCTTCTTTCTTTGGTCATTAGATTTCTCCCTCTGTCCTGTCCTAACAAAAGCACAGATCAAGCTCAGATGGTCTAAAGATGACACTGCTTTTCAAGACAACCCAGGAGTGACCCTCGAAGTTTCTCCATATCACCATATGCGCCATTGCACCTTGATAATACTTTTAAGGGTTAATTATATTTTTTATCATCGTAAAACAAATGTTGTTCACTTTTAATATTCAAATATTTTTTTTATTACAAAGTCATCACCTATTGATTCAAAATAAGACAAAACAATCATCCGGACATATTTTATATCATTTTGGTTAGATTTTCTACTAATGTGGCATTAAGTAATTTTGGTTAAAAATGCTTATATGGTTGTTTATGTGGCTTTCATGTCAATAAATCTTTGGATATTAAAAATGAATGATGAAATAAAATGTATAATTAACCAAACTTTTAACTTCTGCTTGTAATTGTAAAATAAAATGTAAAGGACATGCCTAGGCAGCTGATTTGATAGATTGATAATAACCCCAAAGCTTACTGCCTGTGACCATCTAATCCGGTTCAAGTTCCTAGACCCATCAGCGCATTACCTATTTCAGAGTAACCAAGCCACTCTGTAGTGAACAGGCCCGCCTTTCCGTACTGTTGTAAGGGACTTTTGGAGGTCGGTACACTAGATTATACTTAATTGTAAAAAAGTGCAATCACTAAAACATCCTTTTAAAAAAGTACACTGGGGATAATCTTTTACCAAAATAACCTCAATTTTGATTTTCTCTCTCCACGAATTGTGATACAATAGTGATACTTTTAAATAGAAGATCCAATTTAGTGTTCAATTTATATTTTTTGCTCATAAAATGATGATATAAATGTTAGAATGTAAATTTGATAGCATTACATGTCTTTCTGGTTCAATTATGTCATTTTAGTGGATTTTTGATGTTCGTGATACTATAGTGATACATCTCTGCAGCTGTAAATGTTTTTCCAAAACGAGCAAGAGATGTACAAACCAAGAAAAGAAAACCAAGAAAGGAAAAGTAATTAGGAAGAAGAAGTATGCATATTGGTTCAATTGTATCATTTTAATGAATTTTTTGTGTTCGTGATACTATAGTGATACATCTCTGCACTTGTAAATGTTTTTTCAAAACGAACAAGAGAGGTAACCAAGAAAAGAAAATCAAGAAAGAAAAAGTAGTTAGGAAGATGAAGTATGCATACTAGTTTCATCATTTTAGTGGTTTTTTGGTGTTGGTGATACTATAGTGATACTATAGCGATACATCTCTGCAAAAAACGAACCAGAGTCCAGATCTGTAAAAAAACAAAGCACAACCTAGATTGAACAACGAAGCATAGTCCAGATCTGTCAAAAACGAAGCAGAGCAACTCGACGCAGTCCAGATTGAGCAACGACGAAGAAGGAGATGAAGAGAGGAGAAACTCGGCCAAAAACGGAGAAGAAGACAACGAAGAACCAGATCGAGAACAAGAAGAAGAAGAAGAAGAAGAAGGAGAGAAAGAAGGAGATAACTTTTAGTAGAGAAGAATGAGAGAAAGAGAGGACACACTAGAGTTGGATAGTTGGAGGGAGAAGAAGAAGAAGAAGAAGAAGAAGAAAGAGGAGGGTATTATAGGTATAAACTAAAAAATATCTTAAGTCAGATGACCAAATTACCCTTAAATTGTACTTTTTTACAATTTTAAAAATGTCCATGACCTTTTTACAATTAAGTTGTCTAAAATGCTCTTACTGTCAATTGTCCGCTGTTGTAATAAATTGGGCTTGGGTATGGGCTACAACATGGGCCTCATGCTCTTCGGCAGACCGTGCTTGGGCTGCCCTATGAGAGGGGTGGGCTATAATTTGAGCTGCAATATGAGCCTGACTTTATTCGAACAAAACCGGTTAGGGAAGTGAATGCAAATCCTCAGAAAATGACGAAGCTTACAGACGTACAGTCGACCTTGTTCTTCCTTTTTTTTTAGCTATTACTTTTCGTCTAGCGATAACATCACGTATGTAATTTGATTTGATTTTAACATACACGAGTATATTACACCAGACCCTACCTGATTTGCCAAACTAATGGATTTTCCTGGAGATAATCAAGTCCCAAACAATTCATATTTTTTCATTCTATAATAGCAAATGTTCTCTCTTAACACTACATATGTGTATTGAAGAGTGAGACGAGCAGCATATTCAAGATTTATATGGTAGAAAGTTCATTATCGTTAAAAAAAATATAACTTAATTCTATCTTTAAAATTGACAATTTAGTGGATATCAGAGTAAAATCTAAAAAATCTTATTTTACTGTAAAAAGCTAGAAATCCAATTAGACAAAACATTATTTATTCATATTCATATTATTATTATGAGTTAATTTGAATGCTATATAAACTTTTATTTTATATAGGGAAATATTTTTTTTTTAATTTTTCTTTGGATAAATAAAGGGCATGATGATTGATGAGTTGGGAAAAAAAAAATCCGGATCTCGATATTTATTATTACAGTGCCCCTCGTTAAAATGCGCCGGCCAATTTTTGCACCAAGCACTTTATTTACTAAAATCATTTCGGCCCATTTCGCGCTCCGTGCTTTCTCCCTTGTCTCTCCCATTCATTGAACGCTCGTTCATTTCCATAAACCCCCACTCGCAGAGTATGTTTCTCTCTCCTCTCGAACTTTCTATTTTTCTCAAAGAAGCTGATCCGCAGTGATCAGAGTGGCTGCGTTTGATCGCTGTGATGAAAAACTCGGTTTCCAGAGATTGTTTGGTTATTTGAGGGTTTAAGGACTTGTTTAGGATTTTTCTTGTGCGTTTTGCGGTTTATTTTATCGTGCATTTGTAGCCTATATTTCGATTTTAGCGTCTTTTATCTGTCCAAAATTTTTGTATTTGCTATGATTTTGTTAAAAGATTGTAGTTAATCTGCTGGTTTTGTATCTATGGATATGGTGATTTGTGTTGGCGTGAATCGCTGGTTAATTCCTAAAGCATATTTACGTTTTTCTATGGCGGCGTGCTTTTCCAGACCTCTCTCTCATTATACATTTATATAACACACAAGGTCTGGCCATCTGCTATGTCACCATATATTTTTGGAGATGATAACATCCGAAAGCAAGAACATTTATTAGTGTTAGCCTGTTATGGATTTTATTGATTCAGATGATTTGACGTCTGTGCTTTAGAGGATAGGATCATTGTTTTGAGGTTTGGAGACTGAATGTTTGCTAGTCTCTAATGCGTGCCATATGTTTGACATTTTGTCTCATCGACTCACCGACAAAGATGAACTGCCTATAGCCCTTATTTTTTGGATTTGTACAAGCACTTCATTTATGTATTTATAGAGCAGGCTCATTGTTTAACTTTTGATATGTGGATTGGTGCGAGTCTCTAATTGTGTGCAATGTGTTTGATAATGTGTTTCATTGACAAATTAACTACGTAAAATCCTTGATTTCATGGTTTTGACTAGCAGCTAGCATCTCTGCTCTATAATGTTGGCTCATGTTTTAACATTTTGGTGACTGATATGTATAAGTAACTGCTTTAGTTTCTGTTATAGTCTGGTAGAATTACCTCTTATAACACCAATGCACCTGCTTTTGAAATTTCTTTTGGTCTTTTTCACAAACAGTTGGTAATTCCTGATTAATTACCCCCTTTCTTTTTGAGGATGATAAACTGTGATAAGAGGAGACATGGCATGCATATTTGGTGTATTCCAGACATGACGCCAATGTACACTAGTGCCATCACTCTCTATTTTGGAGCTTTCCTTCTTCTTTAACTTCAATAGCAGTGACTTTTCAGTTCAGTTTGTTGTGGTTTTCCCATGGGTTGAAATAGATTAGTGTTGCTTTTTTATCAGCAACAAAATTGTTATATTTTCCAGTAATATCACAGTTCGTTATGGTTGATCAACCTCTCAAATTTCATTTCCTCCATTCCTTCCAAAAGCTAGTTTCCAGTTTGTCATCTATTTGGTTTTTGTGGGTCAGAGTTACAATTTAATTTGTCTGATGGTTATGCAACATTTTCTTATGTGGATCACAGGATGGGGGCAGGGAGGAAAACACAAACGATCAATATAAATGGAAGCGGTCCAACTAATCCAAACCCAGTGGCTAGCCATTTTTCTTCTCGAAGTTTACAAAAGAATCAACTTGGTGGGGTAATATTTGGTTGCACGATCAACACTATCAAGGAATGTCTCTCCAGTCAACTATTCGGTAGGTCAATTTGAATTCTAGAGTATATTAGCAACTTAGTGTTCCGAGAGTCGCCCTTTTCTCAGTAGTGTTTTTTTTTTGTCTTTTCTTTTCCTGTTATCTGCAACTTGTATATGTCTTTGGTGGCTCACCATAACTTGGATTGATCTGTGTTCTTCAATGTAATATGTCAAATCATTTAGAATTTTATGCTTGCTTGCACTGTATAATCATTCTTGCAACTGTAGTGAAAGCATTTGTCATTAGCGCTGAAGTGCGTTTCAAGGGGGAAGTTGTGTCACGTGAGTCACACATGTATGTGAATCTATTGAGTTGCATATTAATTACCTGGTTCCCTTCATTTTGTAGTTTGGCCTTCTCTATCATATAGTTTCCTTTGATTTTAACAGGTTTACCAGGCCTTCACTTTCCATATGTGAAGAATATTGATCCTGGCTTGCCATTGTTCCTGTTCAACTACAGTGATAGAAGACTGCATGGAATATATGAGGCGGCTAGCCCTGGCCGCTTGAATATTAACCCATATGGGTGGACAACTGATGGTTCAGAGAAAACACAATATCCTGCACAGGTATAGGTAGAATCTTCAACATGTAGTTAAAAATTTTGGGTGTTAGGGTCAAATACTTGTATCTTTGAGTCAAAATACATTGAGGAGTATACTGCTGATATAATGTTGTTTTCTAAATCAAGGTTCAGATTCATGTCCGGCAGCAGTGCCAACCACTCCTTGAAGAACAGTTTAAGCCAATAATTGCAGACAATTACTATACTCGTGGCCATTTCTGGTTTGAGCTAGACCACACTCAAACAAGCAAGTTGATATTGCTGTTAGCATCTTCAGCAGTTGCCTCAATTCCTTATGTACCACAGAATGAGGCATCACATAGAAACTTATTTCAGCTGCTTCCCTCAACTGGGATGAGAGAGGAGGGTCAAGCGTTTGAGAAATTTCATCCGGAGATTGAGCATTCTAATCGCTCAAGTAGGAACTCAGATTCTATAGATATTGCTCCTTCTTTTGACGGAGACTACCAAACCCTGGAAGCTAGGTCTAATGTGGAGGTAGTGGAACAAGATGAGAAAGATATCGTGTTTAAGAAACTGCAAGAATTGGCTCTTAAACGTGAAACTCAAAGGTATTCCTATGTAGAAGATTCCAGTGTCACAGATAATAAGCATTTGGAGGACAAGAGTTTTCCTGGGGAACAATTGGGCATAGAGGAGAGGAATGAGGAGAGTCTGCCTTCCTCATCTGATTGCCAGTCCATCATAACTCAGGTAGCTGAGGATGCCCACTCGTCAATTTCTTAACTTCATGCCCTGGATTTCCTTTGATTTGGCTTATTTATGTCAATCTCATTTACTTTTTATGTTCGTGTAGTTGATTCAAGGGATGGAAGAGCTTAAGACATTCAAAGAAGATCAGACTATGAAGATCGGTTATTTGGAGCATAAACTGGTATGTCTCAGATGTTAAAGTCTGTCATTGGCTTTGCTTATTTAATTACTGCTATCCTCTTATATTCTTCCCAACCATGTAAACAAGGTAACAAAGAAATTGCGTATTAAAGGTATTTGTTGTCCTTGGAAGGATTAAATGTCATTTGTTGTCCTTATGGATTAAATATCAGTAGCAAAAGTACTGTTTTTTATGAAATGCTCGGCCTAGGGGTAAATTTTGTGTCATTGTAATGTAGAGGATATGGGTTCAGCGTCAAGGTTGCATGTGTTTTGCCCCTGCCCTGATCCCACATCCTTTGTGGGAGCCTTGCGTGTGGGAGAGTTTTTGTAGCTATTATGTATTGAGGAATTATACGCAATGGCCTTATTATAACAATGAAGTAAATGGAGCATTCAAGTTCCCTTGATGTATTTAAACTTTTTTTCTAGTCATGTCCATTATTGGCTATTTGGAAAGTTGCAAGCCTTTTTTTCCAATGATTCACTTCTTCAAAAGGATGGACATGAAAACATATTTTAGATTCCAGGTTGAACAAA
This sequence comes from Tripterygium wilfordii, assembly GCF_013401445.1. Classification (NCBI taxonomy): domain Eukaryota; kingdom Viridiplantae; phylum Streptophyta; class Magnoliopsida; order Celastrales; family Celastraceae; genus Tripterygium; species Tripterygium wilfordii. Next base: position 9,971,412 of record NC_052236.1, on the reverse strand, counting down.
CATATTTTAGAATCAGGTACACAAATCAAGGGAATGACAGCTCAACTTGCCTCTTTAATCCATTATGCTTGATCAATCTGAAATTAATTGGGATAAAATCTTTTTGATTCAAATATTCTAGAGTTAACGCAAAACTAAATATATGGAATATTTTAGTAGGAATTGCTGGGTGTCTGATACTAAATAGAATAAATAACAAACATAATTCACATGACTTATTATCATTGATCTCTCTTATGATTTCAAGATCAAATCTTAATTACTAATCTATTATTGATAATTTAATATCCTAATTTTGCATCTACCGGATTTATAACCCTGTTATGGCACCTTGCAACAATAGCTTTTAAATTAATTTCCCTTTTTTTGTGTCCAAGGAAAATTTATGAATTTAGCTTGAATTTTTTGGTGTGATTAAAAATATATAATTTGTTATTATTATTGAATTTATTAAATAATTTATGAATTCTGTGCTTCGTGTTGTTGAAGCATGCGCTTTGTGCAGAGGTATGTTTGTAATAAGTAATCAGCGCCTTATAATAATACCATTTGGTTGCTAATATATGTAAGATGAATATGGCAAAGCTATATCTAGTGTTGCCAGCTGATTTTTTTTCATTCCAAACATTTTTGACCCTTCTATCATTTCTATTCTGTCCCAATCCCAGAAATCTTATCCTTATCTTTGAAAATGATCCATTCAAATTATGCTTGTTATGTACATATGATTACTTTTGAGTCTGTCCTTTCAGGCAGAGGCAGAAAAGGAAATTCAACAGTTGAAAAATCGATGTATGTTGCTGGAGTCTGGTTCTAATCCTTCTATGGCAGATGTTGATGAATTGGTGGTTGAATCTGTTGGTGGTCTCGATCAAGATACTTCGGAGTCTATATATCTAATAGGGGGTTATGATGGTCAATCATGGTTATCATTGCTGAATTCTTATTTTCCGACACAAGATGTATTAAAATCCTTAAGCTCAATGAGTTCAGTTCGTTCATATGCTTCAGCTGCACAGTTGAATGGGGAGCTTTATGTGCTCGGTGGTGGAGATGGAAATGGGTGGTATGACACAGGTAGAGCATTCATTCAGCTCTTTTTAACATATTCTCTAAAATATTGTAAACTAAGCTATTCTTTAGATTTACAGTATCACTTTACACTTTACGGCACAACTCAACCTCAGATACTATAAACTATCCTCTACAACATTTAAATATTCATTTTTAATCTTTCTCTATTCTTTTTATATGCATTGTTTATTTTAACGATAATATATGTTAATAAAATTAAAAAATATTATAATAATATAACAACGAGGAGGCTGAGAAGATGTAGAACACGTATAAGCGAAAGGGAAGAGACACGAATGAGAAATAGAAGATAAAAGTAATATTTTTTATTATTAAAATATTAGTAAATATTGTTTCCCATAGCTACAGTGACTCAATAAATTTGGCAAGTTACTATAGCATTAGGTCAAGATAGTGTAATGTATATTGGTTTTACAGAATCTGATGCAAGGGTGTTATTTGCATTTTATGTATTTTTAACGCTAAATTTAACTGCGTATGAGTTTACAATATCTGATGTGAGTGCTTAGATTCTTGAGGTTTTTCTTTGCTAATATTTGGATCACTAACTTATTATCCTCTGTGCAGTTGAATCATTCAACCCTGCTAGTGATAACTGGATGTTTCGCCCCTCCTTAAATGAAAGAAAGGGAAGCCTGGCTGGAGCTTTGGTAAATGACAAGATATTTGCAATTGGTGGTGGGAATGGGAGTAAAAGCTTTTCAGATGTTGAAATGCTTGATTTAGATGTTGGTCGATGGATCCCAACACGATCAATGCTGGAAAAGGTAAACATTATTACTTGACTTGTCTTTATTTTTTTTGGCAGATATGCTCGTGATGATTAGTGGCACAATAAGGGATGAAATACGCATTCATATTTCATAGAGTGGGGTTGTACATAAAATGAAAGGAACATGTAGAGGTCATTTTTTCTTGTGTTAAAGCTTTATGGTTTTGGGATAAAGGCTCGGATGATGTTGTTAAAGCTTTATGGTTCGAGACAAGGTTTCCCCCTTGCTTGAATATATAAAGGCTTTGACTTCAAGATGTGAAACCCATTAACATGGACATCTTCGAGTATACTTAAATATAAGATGATTGTTTAGTGTTGTTATGCATTTTTTAAGGAAGATTTTTATGGCGAAGTAATAAATAAGAGGAAATATTCAGTTGTCGAGTGACTTAAGATCTTAAATTGTTGATTCTAGGATTTTGAGTTACAAGGGGGTATTAAGGAATCACTTTCCGAAAAAAAATTCCTGATGTTGTTACTTCAAAATCTCTTCCAATCTGAAGCTATTAAGGACAAAGTATAACCAATATCTAGAGAGTAGTTATTTTTTGAGGTTGAATATAGGATAATAGGACAATCAGGTCTTGAGATGGGGTTATACATCTCCTAGACGAAATATCTTTTTCCTAAGAAATATCTTTTTCCCACTGTTAGAGTAGGTCCTGGTTGGTTTTTTTTATGTCCTGCTGAATTCCATCCACCCAATTATTATTTACTCTGTTCAATTAACATCTAATCCATGGAATTTATCTTTCTATGCCCAGCGTTTTGCTCTTGCCGCTGTTGAACTTAACGGGGCCCTTTATGCTACTGGTGGATATGATGGAAATGATTATTTGAAGTAAGCTGCCATGTCACTTTTTGTTATATACTGATGCCAATACCTAGATCTATACATGCATCTATATAAATGCAATATATTTACATGTTCAATGACGGCGTGTGGTTGTATATTTATGCCTATGAAGTATGAATTAAAGTATTGAGAATGATGCTTGGGAGTGATTTTGAGGTTGTGTAGCGTTTGTGATCAGAGTTGATGCTCAAACTGCAATGGAAATCAATCTTTGTCTGCACACTTTGTTTTTGTCATAGAGAACTTAAACGGGGATTGAATGTGTACCACCTCCAATCTCTTAAAAAGATTTACCATCTGCCTTTAATTAGGTGTTTCTTGCTAATGACATTTGACGTGCCCTTGGCATTGCCAAGTTGGCACTACTCTGTTGACCAGTCATTCATGAGACATGTTTGGACAGTTGCGAGTGTATAGATGCTTGATTACTATGAATGACTGTTTTGAAAGAAGAAGAGGGTTTTGCAATGTGAGCCATTTTATCATTTAGAAAGGAATGAGCTGTTATAATCTTTATCAACTCTTTATGACTGAGTGACTACAGGCTTATGCAAACATGTATATCCTTGGTTCCCGTGTATTGAGAGAACTTCAAATTGGAATATGGCTTTGCGCCGCTGTGTTCAGTTGACGTACATGAACATGCATGCCACATATATTCCAATTTTCACAATTCTAGATATTTTGTTGTCACATCGTTTTTCTATGACAGTCTTCAGCTTCAATTATTAAAGTATCTATTTGATGTGGAGTATAACTGCAATGCTTTTGTTAATATTTAAATGGAAGTGAGAAATACCTGTAACTTGAATGGGAGTTAGTTTAGTTTTTGTTTCTCACTAATGCGTAAAAGTTTTCTGGTGATGGGCTGATAATTCTTCTATTGCAGTTCTGCTGAAAGATTTGACCCCAGAGAACATTCTTGGACTAGAATTGCCAGTATGACAAAGAGGAGGGGTTGCCATTCATTGGTGGTTTTGAACGAGAAATTGTAAGTTCTTCCTCTGTTTCAGCTAGTATTTAATGTCGCAATTCAGTGTCCATTGGTGTGCCAAACAAGACATGATGTAGAGTATATAAGTTGGAAGTTAAACTTGTTGATGTGCGTTAATGTGTTTTTAGTCTGAGAATTTGTATTTTAAAGTGTTTCAATGCAATCATGAGATGAGATTCAATTGTTTTCTGAAAAGTGAAAAGGATCTCACTGAGCATGAAAAATGTTAATTATTTTATTGCATCAATTGTTGGAAATAACCCTTTCATCTCTAATAGTTCATATGATTAGGGATGAACTTGTCCAATTTTTTGATTGAAATGTGATGGCCTATTCATTTTTTGAGAAGACCATTTCTTCGCATTGTATGTGTTACGTTAGTGATTAGGTTCATGAAATTGTTCAATTTCTTCTGTAGATATGCTCTTGGTGGTTTTGATGGAAAGACAATGGTTCCAAGTGTTGATATATTCGACCCTCGTACTGGATATTGGATTAGCGGAGAGCCAATGAAGGAGCCCAAGGGATATTTCGCTGCTGCTGTTGTCAAAGAGTCCATTTATGTTATCGGAGGAGTGAAAAATGGTGATGTCGTTCTGGACACGGTATTTACTTTTTTTCTGTTGTATGCCAAATGTTGTTCTGACATGGGTGTATCAATCTTTGTAACTGCTCTTCTCCACCTTACCATGCATCCAGGTTGAACATTTTAAGGAGGGCCAGGGTTGGCAAGAAACCAAGTCAGAGGCAATAGGAAGAAGATGCTTCTTGTCAGCGATTGTTTTGTAGTCACGCAAACAGATGACAATGTTCGAGGGTAGAGCTTCCTGCCAATATTCAATTTGGTGGCGATTTGGAAGGAATGGTTGGTCTTTGGATGAAAGATTTGTCTGTGCAGTGAAATAGTTGGTTCCACATCAATGTGCTCATCATTGTGTTTGGATTATTAAATTTTGTTCTCAATCTTAAAAGAGGCAGCTTATATTTCGTCATGAAAAACTGCGGCTCGTGTACAGGCGTACAGTAAGAATGCCTACTTGTGGGAACAATTGTTCCTCCATACGAGGTTAACTGCACCTGAGAATGCCTACTTTTGGGAACCATTGTTCCACGGAATTTGTCATAGCTGATCACACATTAATTAGTAGATTTAATATCAGAGGATAGTGATATCTGTTTTGGCATAAGGAATGAATTTGATTTAATAATTTTGCTCGAGAATTCTTATACTAGCAGTGTTCATGCGATGGGCGTTTAGTGAATTCTTTATGCAAGTGATGAATATCCATCACATGGGATAGAGGCCTAATTCTAACATCATGTCCTCTTGCATGGCCCAAGCTGAGCCATTTCAATCGTTGACCCATTTATGGTCTTAGACTTGTGACTTAGAATCACATAATCTTGTCAATTCAATGGATTAAAACTTTTTCAATTACGGTGTCTCTTTTCACCCTTCCCACAATGGATATGACCCATTGTCTGCTAACCCAACTCGACAAGGGATGAACTATGAGGTAGACCCACCTAAGATAATATCTACCCACAAACCTGTTGTTAGGTGAGAAAGACAAAGAAGGTTAAGACTTATCCCGAGAGTTTTCTTATTAATTTGCTGAATGAATAAACATGACAATAGTCAAGCTTATATAGCTCATAGACCTAAACATACTACTACATGGACTCCTACTTGAACAGAAAGTAAATAACTATACTTAGACTCAAACACCAGCTACAATTTGGGCGGTTAATTAGAACTAATTAAAGAAGGAATATAATACTTATTAATTGTTCACTCCTACACAACTGCCGCTTCCTTGCACTCCAAGGCAGTGTACGTCAGCTTCTTAAGGGCCCGAAGATGCCTGGCTCATCTTGATCTTATGATGGCAGACCCGATTGTAACTGTTCTTCAGTTTACGACATTGATCCTCATCAGTAAGCTCCAACATTTTTACATATTATTGCATGTGCACATCGGGATCTCTTGCGCAAGCTCCATTCAAAATCCACTTATTCTGCACTCTTGGAGGACCCAGGTCCTGTGAAAGATTGCTTGCGTGATCGTCATGATATTGAATAGATTTTTCTATAAATAAGGCCTTACAAGGAGGCATAAGCACTAATACGGTCATTCCCCCGCTCCACTATTCTGAAGAAATACCCATCCCCCGCCCTCTGAGAATTTAACTAGGACCTCATGGTCAGGCTTCTCCTCACAAAAGTATGGGTTCAATTGAATTGAACATTATGTGTAACCCACCATCTATGAGGAGACGGAAAGAGAGGAGACGGAGGACGGGAGTGAAGTAAATACCACGCGCATGACGCTGTTTATATGCAACTAATCAACAATGGGTCTACAAAAGACACAGCAGTAAACCTGCAGCATATCATTCACAGCTGCGCAAGTCGGACCCAACTCCTCAAGCTGCTCTCTCACATATAGAAATGCCTAAAAACTCATATGACATGTTGCCTTGTACAAGAGAACACCCTTCAAATATATCGACAAAAGCATCATATTCCTCAAGAAGAATCCCAGTTTCCTTAGGCGAAACCTGTCGATGTCTTTTCCCGACAATTTGCAGCCCGATAAAAGAGAGAGCATGCCACATCTTTCCCAGTCATTCACCATTCCTCCATTACACCAAGGGTTCATTGAAGAGCAATAACCTGATTGATCGCAAGTACCAAGTATTGATATTCAAATGATAGAAAACATCTTCTTCAATGGCCCCTTCCGTAATCCACCAAATTAACCCTACGTCCACTTGTTCCAACACCAATGGGAAGCCCAACAGAGAACAAAATGTTCTAATTCCATTAGCATCTCTATGAGTTAACAATGAAGATTATTCCATGTTGCAGGCCTTTATAATCCAACCTAGTGTGTGCAACTTGTTGCACCTGCTGGCTGGAATTAGAAATCCCTGATTTGGCAAGTCAAAGCATGGTCCATCGCGAAACAGGGACCTCCACATAGTGCAACCTTGAAAGAAAGAAAGAAGTTGCAAGAAACCAAATGATCAAAAAATATACATAAAAAGGTAAAAGATCAAATCAAACCAGATGTCAAGTGATAAAGAAAAATTTGAGGGCAAAAAAATTGAAAGCCTATAATCATAAAAGATGAACATAATCATAATTGAGCAATATAACTCCTGCAGCACTTAAAGCCCTTGGATGTCAGAAAGAAGCCAACAAAGTAAACATGCAGGGGAACCATTGTAAAAACAGAAGAATTCTACAGAAGCAAAGAAAATAGTAACCAGTTCAGAGCATACCTTGAGCAATCATCATCTATAAAGCTAAGGCATTGACTTCAACACCAAAATGGCAGGATTCTAAAAAGAACCTTCCACTGTCTCTAACTCTTTATGAAGGGGCCTTAACCTATGTTGCCAGTCTCCATGACTGAAACAGAGTGCATTATCAAGTAGAGTTACCAATAAAAGCTGATATAGATCCTTTATCCAGATCAAGACCACTTCCACGATCATCGAAAAGATAACTAATAAGGCTCCACAGTCATATGGGTCCGATAAATTCGAGTGCAACAAGAAAACTCTAGTCTTTAGAAACCATGGAAAGGTAAACTTCTTTTTCTGGGCAAAGATATGTTAGTGCATGCTTTGGACCTCCACGACATTTAACTAATTGAAGATCCTCATCCAAACATTCCATGCCCACACAAACCATTAATGCAAAACAAACAGCCTTTGGAGTTGGATAAAAGGGCGCAACAAAAGTAAATTTCTTCATCTCATCACCGCCTCCTAGTATGTCGAAATCTAAAAAGACAAACTGAATTGACTCCTGACTCCATATTTTCAGCCACAGCCTACTCTCACTCAAAATATTACAGAGAGTAATATCTAATGGTATAGAAACTGGTAGTCCCGGGATGAAAGAAAGAGGTTTCTGAGAACAATTATCAGGAACATCTAGCTCTGCCTTCACGTGACTCAGTCTGCCAGATAAGGTTAATTGCTTAAGGTAGAACAAGTCAATTAACTTATTAAAAAGGAATGGCCCACAGGATGTGCCACTGGTAGAAGTGCTAAGCTCATGCAAAGAGTTTGTAACTTCAACAATAAAATCAGAAGGCTCAATGGATCCTTCTTTCAGGAGACTTTCTATGAGTGAAATAGTGGCAGAAAGTTTTTTTCTTGTAGTAAGGCAGCAGCAAATTTCGACTTTGGATAACCTCAAAACATAGGTCACAACTATCACCTCTAAGAAATGCAAAACCTCTTTGTTAGATAACCCAATAAATCTACACCTCATTCCTCTGAGAAAGCTGTCCAGTTTTCCAAATAGAAGCTCCAACTCCCCAATGCCAGTGGAGCTTAGCCTCATTGCAGGTAAAAAATGCTCCCATATCTTAGCAAGCAGTTTCACCATTCGGAGATACTGCAACGTAAATGCTAATGCATCTGCAGACCCAAGTGTCTCACTACTGAAAGTCGACAACTCTTCCTTGCAAGCCCTGTAAACATCAGAGCGCAGAAAAGATGAGGAAGAGCACAGCAGTAGAGTAACAAGCTTGGGCAGCAAAATAACATGTACCTAAACTATAGTAAAATCTATCCATAATATAAATGTGAGCTAACAAGATAAAGAAATCAGATCCTCAAATCAACTTTAACGCCTACGAAAATCCATAATTACGAACTAACAAATTCCAATCGATTCATCATCATCAGTGCTGGTGACTTGAATGAAACAGGTCAAGGTTTACCTCTCCATAAGCAGAAGAAAACAAAAAAAGAAGAGCAAAAGTAAATTTTCATCAAAAATGAATAAAACCTTGTTCCAAGGGAGCTCAATGCTACATACTGCAATATGCCAAAAGAAAGTGTGACTAAGGGTAAACCATAGTTTAATGGTAGTGCTCTTTCATCAAAGCCTAGGCATTACAGGTTAAGGCTGTGTACATGTGCCCTTCTCAGACTTCACCACCACTGCAAGATCCTTTTGCAGCAGGAGTTGTTGTTTGTAATTAATGAAAATGGGATAACTTTTGGCTTTTGAGAAGGCGTTTCTCCAAGAAAGACTGTGTATGGATCATGTCCAGGCACAAACAAGTGAGGGAAAAAGAAACAAATTAATGTTACAACTTACAACCTCAAACTCCGTAAGGCTTCAAGTGAGCGTCCTGCATGTACCAGCAGCCAAATATCTTTGACCTTTGCGAGGATTGAATTCACAAACTTCATTACTTGGTCCTCCTTGTCCAGGTGATCTTCTAAACATGAATCGGCTACCAATGTCGGCTCTAATAATCTCTGGGACTGAACCTCAGAAGTCTCATCACCCATTGGCAGCAGAGCCCTCGTAACAGCATTAGAACTTGATGTGCTAGTATGACCTTGAATATGATCTTGAACCACGGACAATGAGGTCTCCTCATCTTTGAACTCTACATCGAAAGAATTAGAATATCTACTGCACTGAGACAAGTATGCCAAAAGGAATTTTTGGCTTGTGACTCCACATAATGCACGAGAGATCTTCCCTAGAAACGTAACTGCATAAGAAAAAATTCTAGGTGGAATATCATATAAATACTTTTCATTTGAAAGTGGAGCAGAGATGGCTAGTACTAGAAATGCAGCTGCTCTGACACTATCATAGCCATCAGAAACAGGTTCTATCTGCAAATGGATAAGTAAAAAAAATAAAATTCATTAATTGATAAGGCATATACATTGTAATAACATAATAAAAGATGGAGTATATACGCAAACACATGCATATTACAAGAAGATACAAAATCAAAGTTTCTAGTGGTTACTGAAAAAATGTAGAATTTCATATGTAAATGTCTCAGCAACATATATGCAATAGAATCACATCTTTTTGATAAAAAATTTAATGAGCCATCCATACTATGACTACGTGCAGCTTTTAAGTGAATGAATCATATGACTATAAAACTGAAATGGCATTGTGCGTACAGAGTTGATGTATATTGTAGATTTCACCCGTGTCATAAAACATAAGGGCTGCTCAATGCCCTTACTAACCTTACTTGAAGCAAAATGCAGTTTGACCTCTCTTTCTCATGGACACAGGGCATTAAGAATCAGAGGTGAATATGTGGCCCAGTGGTAGAGTTACAAGGGTGCAAGGTCACAAGTTCAATTCCTAGAAACAGCCTCTCCACATATTATGTGGGAATACAGTTTGCTTGCTTACATCATGTATGTCCCAGACCCCATTAACTGCGGAGCATTGTGCACGGGATTTGTTTACCGTTTTTCTTTTCTACCCACACTCTAAGAAACTGAAAAATTAATGCCTCAGTATGTAACACTTCACTGGAAAACTGTATCTACAAGAAGCCCAACCATGGCAATTAGATAGAACAATATCACATTTACAACCATGCTAACCTCTTCAATAATCTCGTTGATAATGCAGACCACAAAGTTTCCATGGCTTTGACCCATATAAAACAAAACAGAGAATACATCAGCTTCATCCTGGAAAATAAAAGTTAAATTAGCAAAAGAGGAAAAAATAGTGGCTATAGCATGATATTCATTGTTAATAAAAAAATTAACAATATACAAGAAAAATGAAGATGTAAACATGTACAAACTGCATTTTATTCTTAATGTAGGTTTGACTGGCATAAGGAGAAACCAACCTGAGGATATTTCTCCAAGTTTTCAAGAAGGCCATCAACAGATAGTTTAAACAACTCATAATTAGGCAGCTTCACCAATCTAAGTATTTTCCTTGTAGTGGATCTGATGGAAGTACTATTATCAACTAGATTGCCAAGAAACTGCAACATCAAGCAAGGATGCACCATTAGATAAATATTTATGCAAAGTCGAACCGGACAATGTGGATAACAAAGGAATCCAATAGGTATATCACCAGAAGATAAATCTAATTTCTTAAAAAACGACTAAACATAATTAAGAATTCACCCAGGCTGATTTTAAAGAGAGGTTAAAATTAGATGAGAAGAAAACATAATACAAGTGAAGAAATTTGCATTGATTTAAAAATACATCTGCATTCAATACAGTCAAGACTCAATAGATAGGACCTTGTAATGGATAGAGGCACACAAACCAATGATGAAGGAGCATACAAAACGTGCTCTACACCTCTACTCCAGAAGGACTAGTCAGGAGGTGCAGCTACGCTCCTTAACGTGCTTTATAAAGCCAGATAAATTGAGCACGAGCTGTGGGAAGCTATCATGTGCCAATAGCACACACTTTCACCCTGAATCCAAGTTTCAGGGTATCATAATCCTACATTTAAATCCATTATGTTCTCGTCACGATTCATGTACTTGAGCTTTGGGCACTTGGTTGGCCTTGATAAAATTCATAGCGAGTCAGTAGCTCACCTATCCACATCTACGCTTAACCCCAAAAAGAGTAATAAAGAATTGTAATAGGATTTGTAATAATTATTTATATTACTCAACTCAATCCAATACACCTGTCAATGTCATATAAGATTCAGCACACATCTCACATAGTCACATTTCAATTGCATTCCTAGGAGATGCAAGATAACCATTTTTAGATGATTTGGTCATTAGACAAGGAGACAAAGGAACAATCTGAACAGCTGCTTTGACTTGGTATGACATACATAATAATAACGAGGACAATTCAAAACTATATGTATGTATGACGATTTCAAGATCTAGATATCATATAAAGAAGTATCAGAACTCACCATATGCATGTGCATCTCTTGTACCTTTAAATGCTCACAAGTGGCCATATGAAGCATTGTCTGCAAAGCTTCTATCCTGACATCCACTGAATCGTCATTCAGAATGTCCATCAACAGGTTTAGGGCTTCACTAGCAAACACAGAAGAAAAAATCGCAAAGGTACGCAGGGAGTGACAGGCAGACTTTCGCACCTTCAGAGTAAGCAAAAATAGTAATACGGTCAATAATTCCTGATCAAACCCAGGGGCAAGCCTTTAGACTGCAGTAAATAAATAGAGTTTGCACAAGGCTCCCACACAGAGACGGGTTAAGGGAAGAGCCAGATGTAAACATTAAAAAATAAAGATAAGTTTTAGAGAAGATCTAGTTACAGGTGACAACCGGACTACTAAGTTTTTTCTGAAATAAGGGAACCTTGTGCTTCGCACAGGTAAACCCATGGCACTTAAGAGGGGTCCCTCACAACTGGACAGATATGTTATAAACACATATACAAGCTAGATCTCCAACACGTAAACAGGGACACACATCCAAACTCTAAATTACCAATTCATGAAACATATGCATGACCAAACTCTGAATGTAGTCCATATTAGAAACCACTACCTCCTATTTTAATAAAATATCAAACATTATGTGAGAGGCATTGTCTGGGTAAGACCATCATTGCATGAAACAGTCATTTGCAAGAAACATTATCAGGAAATAAGATTGTATGAAAACAAGATTTACCAAACTTACCTGATAGAACTCATCCTCAAGCCCATGCATAAAAGCTCCTGCAGCACTTGATGCCGATATTTTAAACCAATCAGCAGCGCAATTAAGAAGAAATTTATTTTCTTTAATTTTCCCCAATACCTTTTTGGATAAAGTTTGTAGCAATAAGTCATCAGATACAATTCCTATCCTCCCAAGGGCTTTAAATGCTTCGACCCTAACCTCCATACTCATATCTCTTACCATAGAACAGAGCTGCAAGAATGTAAAGAAAATACACTGGTTGGAAATATACTAATGCGTAGAAGTCTTTTCAACAAAACTTAACTGCTCAACTTTGTTTAACATTTTTGTGGAGTGAAGTCAAGCAAAATCCTCTGAATTTGGGGCAGGGAGGACAGGAGCCAACCACTGAACTAGTGGTCCTCCTCAACCAATCCTCGGACAGAAAATAGTGATGAAAAGAATTAGATTGAGGACATTCTTTCATATGCCTACTTTAGGATAACATTAGGGGATCAATACCTGGACAAATACTGCATCTGGCCATTCTGTTGCATTTTCCATCTGACAAGAAGCTGAAAGTATATGACCCCATCCACCGATCTGGAATTAGGTTGAAAACAAAAAGGTCATCCCATATCTATATGTTTGACTTGCAAAGAGTCAGAACCCACCATTATGACTGTATGATTAATTTTTTTTGACAAAACCTTAATGGGAAACAAAAATAGTAAAAGAGAAGTTTCTTTCTCCCATCCAAAACGTATGCTGAGGTGAGGAAAATAAAATCACTCAAAAGCCTGAACCAGTTGAGTTTGGATGATTTCATTCTCAAAATAGTATAAACATTCTAGGCTACAATGCAAAAATTGTTGTCAACGAGACTCTTCACCAAAATTGTATTTGTGAAATAAACTTTAAATTTGTTAGATTCCAACAGAAAGAAAACCCCATAGATGATGCGCTCTTTCCCAATAAGTCAAACTTATTACCATCCATTCAAGTTGAGTGTTTCGTCCATCACTGTTTCATCAGGTCTCCAATATCAATGAGATTTATGACAAACAATGAAATTGTTAAATTGTTTCAGTATGAACCCTTAATTCCACAGTATTACAAAATTTTGTAGTGGAATTTTTCATAAAAAAAGAAATTCCATTAAAACTGATGAAACAACACCTAAAATCAAATTTCCCTATCCAAGAAAACAGTACGCCCAAACTCAAGCACACAAAGCAACAAGTTATGTTTTAAAGAGAAAGGGAGTTGAATGATCAGTAGATTACCACTCGAACAGCAGCAGCTCTCACGCAAGCTTCCTCGTCACGTAGAAGCTCAACAGCACGACAATAGCATCCCTCAACCATATATTGATCATTGAAAACAAAGCCAGAGTTGCACAATCTAACAAGTCCATCTAAAGCAACTTTCCTCACATAAGGAAATGGATCCTTCGTGAAGCCAAGAAACACCGGGAACAACACGTATGGCCTCGGGACAAACCTCTCGGCATTTCTAAGGAGCCACAACCGCGCGGACACGCACGGACCAAAGCATAGGGAAACAAAAAACTGGTGGTCGACACCGATCGTCAAATTGGGGTTGAGATTAGAAATTGAAGCCAGCACAGCTAGTGAATACGTGGACAGAAGAGTAGACTCAGCCGAACTGAACAATTTGGAGCGAACCGAGTCGAAGATTAGAGAAGTTAGGTTGGGACGGCAAGAGGCAAGGTCTCCGAGGAGCTTGAGAGTGTGGTGCAAAGCGGAGGCGTCACAACTCAGCTGGAGAAAGCGAGTTAGGGTTTCGACGATCACAGATATTGTGGTATCAGAGGTGTGAGGGTTGATTATGTGAGACCTAAAGGAGGCTAGGGTTTGAAGAGAGAGAGGCTTATCGGTGTTGGCCGAGCTTTTGCATGCGGCCAAGAACTGCTTCTGCATCGAAGATTGTTGATATCCGTTACTCTGCAACCATAGCCGCTCTCCCTCTTTTCTTTCTGTCAGGAACAGCCGCTCTCGTTTTTTTGAATGTGAAGACAACGCCGGGAACTGAATTAGAGAATTACAGTCAGCGCTGCGGGGCCTTTCTGCGTCGAACCGCTTCTTGGACCAGATGATAATTGGGGTAGGTTAGCCCATATATCATGTGAGGCCCGCCCACTAATGATGGGGAAACTCATTTTGGAACCACCTTTTCCTTTTGCATTTTTCTCTTCCAATCTATCACCAAAATGCTATACTATTTTAAGTTTTTACACCGTGCATACCCCAAATTTGAGGTATACCCACCGTCCTCTAAATTTGAAAATAATATTATTTTATTTTCTCTTTTGTTTATTTTATATAGTTGAAAAAGATTAATATTATTTTAAAATTAATGTTAAATGATGTCATTATTATTATTATTATTAAAGCAAAATTATTTGCATTTAATAAAGTTAAAGCATACTAAAAAGTAGTTATATTGAAAAATATTAAAATATTAGATCTGCTATTGAAATTGACATGTGATTGGAATGGTATTAGAATCAATGTTTTAAAAACTAGATTTCAAATCGTGCTAATCTCATGGCTCCCATCATCAAATTCATTATCTAACTCAATTGGATTATTACCAGCAAAAGAACCTTGATTCTCCTTTCTTTCCTTAATCTCATTCAAGCTCTCCTGAATCTAAAACGAACATCAACACTAACTTTGAGACAGTGTCCTACATCACTCTTTACCCCTGCAAGATGCTTCTTCATTCTTGTAATACCCCTTTGATTTTTTTCCTATAAATATTACAAATCAAAAACTTTTTATCGTCAATTATCACTAGTTTAGTGCAATATGCCCACACAATATCTTTTTTAACACGAGTGTGCGACTGTGAATAACTTGTCATTGATGCATTTTGTGTAGATGTTGGAGTATCACTTGAGTTTTTCATCTTCTGTACTTGACAAACATAGCATAACATAGACAAAAGTCAAGACAAATCAAACAAACACTCAAACAAAGCAATAGAGCATAGATAAAAGTCACAAAATCAAACAAACAAAGCAGAATCAGCAGATACACAATAATCAAAACTTCAAAACGTCATGAGGACTAGAATAGTGACTAAACGAAGAACTGAAACAGGGCAATATATAGAGATGAGGATAATGACAGAGAATGATAATAGAGAGACAAGCAAAACTGGGTCTAAAATGGTAAGAGAGCTGAGAGGACATAGTCTCCACTTTGACAAATGTAATTGTAAACCAAAAGGTTCAAATAAAAGTATAAAACCAAACATTGGATTCAATAAAGTAGTAGCGAAAGATATCGGGAGAGCCTGAGTATGCCAGAGTGGGATTGGAGATTGTCGCGTCTAGAGTCTGGGTCGGGCGGTACGCCAGCACTGCGGCAAAGAGAGTGAGTCTCTCGGAGAAGATGGGTGGCACTACGGCAGAGGACAGACTGGGAGAGAGAGCGAAAGTGTAGGTCTAAGCCTCTGTACGTATTTCTTTTATTCTTGTCTCTAATTTTCTTTTTCGATTTTGAGTCTTTCTGTCTTTGACTTTGTTAATTTGTTTTTGTTTTATTTGTTAGTTTTATTTATTTATTTCAATTTTCAATATTTCATTATTTTGAATCTTTAATTTTTCGATTTTAAATTTTGAGTTTAAATAAATCAGACACCCAGTAAAAAAAATTGATATATCACCGGTCAAATTGGTGTTTGACTAGTATTTAAGCATATCATATCAATGATGCTTCCAATTTTCGATTCAACCGACCGGTCCAACGGGTATTTTAAAACATTGATTAGAATATGTATCTCTTAAAACAACTTTTTTGTTAAAATAGAGTACATCATCTACCTCATTTTGGGCAGAGGGAGACTTTGAACTTCGAAGAGAGCGCGTTTTATTTTTTTAGTTGATCGAAATGACATTATTGAAGTAGCCTTTGTTGTGGTACATTTTTTGCCTACTTTTAAGGCCTTTCTCCAAAATTAAATAAAAACTAGCACACACAAAGACTCAGCCCTCATGTATATCAGATGAATTTTTCACCATTTTATTTGAGATTCTTCTCTTTTGGCGACTACAAATACATTTAGAGAGGATACATAATTATAATATATGAAAAAGAATGCTTATTCCAAATAACACTTCCACACCAAGCTCTATTTACATACTCTGACCAAAGAACTAAAGAATATTGAGGGCTACCCCTCCTTCCTCTTGTAACTTGTCAAACTATCCTAATTTATCAACACTCCTTTATTCCTTCATAACCAGACAACAACAATTCTATTCACTTGCTGATTGAACTGGGGCTCTATCATCAGTAGAACTAGCAGCCAGGTTTGGCTTAATCTCCTCTAGTTGCTGCAGAACTTGCTGAACTTCTGGACGTGCTGCTGGTGTTTGATCTACACAATGCAAAGCTAATTTCAGAGTGTCAAGTAACTCATCACCTATGTCTGGTGTATCCCTCATAAGCTCCAAATCAAACACTTCATTTGTCCATTCCTCCTTCACTATTGACGCCACCCATTGTGGCAAATCCATTCCATTCATTGGCTCTCCAGGCGACTTACCTGTTAAGAGTTCCAATATGATTACGCCAAGGCTGTACACATCTGTCTTTGTGTTGGCGTCTTTCAACTTTGATAGTTCTGGTGCACAGTAGCCGAGTGTTCCTGCTGTGGCAATGACATTGGTATTGGCAGCAGATGTCATGAGCTTGGAGAGGCCAAAGTCTGCAATGTGGGGGTTGTTCTGCTCATCAAGTAGTATGTTGCTTGATGTCAGATTCCCATGAACCATTTTCTCCTGGCTGTGGAGATGGATAAGTCCACGAGCAACACCCATGGCAATTTCCATCCTTCTTGGCCAGTCAATAGTGATTTCCGGTCCTCGTGCTGCATCAAGAAAGACAATTATAAAAGTCAATTAGACAACTCTATTTGAGTGTACATCTCTCTATACAAGCCTCAGAACAAAATTATCTTAACGTTCTTTGCATCCAATCAATCATCGTTAATCTCTTCGCTATGGAGCGTAACTTAAGAAAGTTAAATGACAATCCCATGTTGTGCGATTCTGCAATTTATTCCTTATTGGAGAGTCAAGTATACGGAGGGACATTCAGCCATGGAAGGAAACAATATTTTAATGTACTCTTTCTACAGAGCAGCAGTTATTTCAAAAAATTAATCACTTTTTTCATTTCAGATGTGATCTTCCTACATAGGCACATACAAAATTTAATATATTCAAATAAAACCTGAAAGAATCTGTCTCACCATTAATTCAGATTTATTGGAGAGCTAGTTTAACAACTTACCATGTAGGAAGGATGCCAGACTCCCTTTGGGCATGTAATCAAAGACAAGAAGCTTCTCTCCTTTAGGTCCCAAGTAATAGGCTCTGAGGGCTAACAGGTTTGGGTGACGAATCTCTCCAAGTGCAGCAGCCTCAGCTTCAAACTCACGCTGCCCTTTCGTTATTTTCTCCCTCAATCTCTTAACTGCAACTTGATTGCCATCCTCAAATGTTGCCTTGTATGCTGTCCCATAAGTACTTTTCCCCATTACCTCCGCAGTCGCACATAGTAGATCGTCAGTAATAAAAATAAATGGTCCATCGAAGTGGACTAGTTTTCCACCCATTTCGCCACCTGCTTCTACTTCAGCCCGCAATACAGGAACTGCTTTCTGAGCTTTCCCTGTAGTGTCCCTTTCAGCTGCTTTACCATTTTTTCCTTTAGAGGAAGACCTTTTCTTCATTAAACAGAAGATCAAAATGCAGCAAAATAAAAGTAGAAGGGCGAGGAGGACACCGGCTGCCATTAGGATGATATCCTTGATACTGAGTTTGCGATGATGACGTTTTGGTGCTGGTGGAAGAATGAGAGGAGGTGGAGAAGGACATGGGGTTGAAGTGCTATACCCACATAGCTGAAGATTTCCAACAAAAGAACTCGAATTGAACTTTTTTGAGAGGACGGATGGAACAGCACCAGACAGGTTGTTGTAAGAAACATTAAAGGTAGTAAGGTTTGCTAGAAGGCTGAATGAAACTGGAATTTCTCTAGTCAAATCATTCTGAGACAAATCTAGAATTTTGATGCCAGAGATGTTCCCAATTGATGGGGGAATATTACTTTCCAATCTATTACTTTTCAGCTTAAGTACTGACAGGTTCTGTAATCTGCCTATGGCATCTGGGATCTGATTTTCAAGCTTATTGCCCTCTAAATTCAATGAGACAAGCGAGGATAGGTTGGCAAAACTACCAGGAATGCTACCATTGATGGCATTGTATGATAAATCAAGATTCTGGAGCTCAAAGAGCCTGCCGAGTTCACTTGGTATGGTCCTAGAAAGCAGGTTATGAGCCAGAGAAAGATCTTGAAGGAAAACCAACTTGCTAAGAGAAGCAGGAATTGGTCCAGACAACAGGTTATGATCAAGGGTCAAGACCTGAAGTCGGTAAGAGTAGTTTCCTGTTGTACCCCAAGAATCAGGGATAGTACCAGAAAGATTGTTGTGTTGGAGATCAAAAAGGGTCAGAGAAGGTAACCGAGTAAGACTACCGGGAATTGGACCCGAAAAAGAATTGAAGCTCAGATTGACCCTATATAACCTGGTAGAGCTCGCTAGACTGGAAGGTATTATACCACTAAGTGAATTGTTGCTCAAATCAAGAGCCTGAAGTTTATGACAGTTACCAATTGAAGGAGGGATGGAGCCCGAGAGCATATTGTTGAAAAGGTAAACTCCTCTAAGATTGGGGAGGAATCCAAGAGACCATGGAACAGCACCAGCTAACACATTGTCGTGGAGACTAAGCATTCGAAGATCTTGAAGCTGACCAATCTTCTCAGAGATTCCGCCTCCAAGTCCCTTCCAAGGAAGCTGGATTTCTATAACCTGTCCCTTGACACACTTGATTCCAGCCCACCCACCTGAGCAAGCTCCATATCCACTGTCATTCCAACTGCGCAAAACTCCTTGGAAGTCGACCAGTTCCCGCTTGATGGCTCGAAGTGCTTGATAATCTGCTTGAGTTACCATCACCCCGTCCCATGCCTGAGGCAAAACTATCTGAGAGGTAAAAACTAGCAAAAACAAGAAGAAAGTAAAAATAGAGTGCTTATTTTGGAACTTCAGAGGAGAAAAAATCTTCTTGTTATGTAGTGTCCATTGTTTTTTCTTCTTTGAATCCAAGATTTGGCACCAATCAATCATTTCTCTAAGTGGGTTGTGTTGATAAAAATAAAGAATCAAAGAAAAAGAAGGAAGTAAGAAATGCAGAAAATAACTAGAAAGGAGAGGAGAAATTTTGAGTTTGATTGTCTTATTGCTTCTCTATCTAGTCTGGATCTATAGAGGAACGAGGAAAGAAGAAATGATAATGATGAGAAATTAGTTTCAAGATCATGAAACGGGTTCTGCTAAAGTAAATGGGTCGAATAGAGAGAGAGAGACAACCGTATACAATGGCGGGGGGGCAGGATGAGTTTGGTCCTAACGGCTAGTTTTACTTCATTTATGTCCTAAACGGTTATGAACTTATTAAACCAGTTCTTAGTCTTACCGGCAGCAGGTCCCATTCCCAACGGCTGTATTTCATAGTACGACGACATGGTCTTTGCCTTTGCAGTTGACAATGACGACCTTGCCACTGGAATAGTCTTACCACCGACACCTCCTCGCCTATTTTGGCTTGTCATGAAAACGGCAAATCCTGCGGAGTCTTGAGTTCAGGGATCATCTCTAAATTCAAATGATTTGACAGTGTGTTGCGCATTTTACTGGGAAGGATCGAACCATGGGAACGAATCTACAGGGCTATCACCTTCTTTGGCCAGATCTTCCAACCTTTTCACAATTACAGTTCACTGCGCCCTTTACTAATCTAATAGAAAGTCAAGGGGCTTGTTTTCACTGAGAAATATATCCAACACGCAAATACCCAACCCGATTCCGCTGCTTCAGCCGCCTCAACCTCCTCCAGCATCTGCGATTGTCTCCATTCTGGCATTCTCTGATGATTCATTTCATTTTCATCAGAATGCTTTGTGCCCTATCTCATTTTCGAGTCTTCACGGAGAGAGCTGTGGGCCAGGCTTTTCTATTTAAGATGTTGGGCTTAGTTCTTTTGCAGGATTGGGCTTCTTTCTTTAGGATTCTTTTGAGAACAGGAGCATTCTTTTTTTGTAGCAGGGCCAGGGACATGGATTCATTATTGCATGGCCATGACCCATGAAGCTTGGATTGGTGCTTCACTGCTTCATTCGATTGGATATTTTTTTGAGGACTCTTAAGCAGGTGTTGGCTGATTCCTTCTGGGTTTTATGATAAGGATGGCCCAGTGCTGCCTCCAGTTAGGTGCATGGTCGAGCAATGTTGTCATGCAAATAAGCTTGTCTGCTCTGCTATGAACTTTCCATTATATCGTGAACCTGTTTGGAATGGAATGGAATGAAAGTGTCATGGGCTAATGCATAGTGAACAACTTGAATGCCCGGAGTGTGGAGTCATAATGATTCGTTAAGGCTCCAGCAAAGGGTTCGAGGAGGAGATGTATGCGCGGAAAAGGAGGTATCCAGAGAACTTGATCTGCAAATACAGAGGTGTTAAAAGACAGGATATGGGGCAAATGGGTTGCTGAAATTCGTCAATCCATAGATAGAAACAAATTAGTCAGCACTAGTAATCGACTATGGCTTGGTAATTTCTCTACAGCCATTGATGCAGCCCATGCTCATGATGAAGCTGCAAGGGCTATTTATGGTCCTTATCCGAGGGTTAACTTCCCCTCAGTCTTTTACAACAATGAAGTTACCAAAGGATGCATCAGCTTCAATAGGAACTAAAATATCATCTGCTGGATCTACAAGGGCAATAACTTGTGAATCTCGCGGTATACTTTCCGCTACTTTTTGCTAAGGTCTAGGTAAGCATTACAGCGTAAACCAGCAGGTTGCTGGTCATACTTTATTGTACAATGTAGTCTTTTAATACAAAATTGAGCTGGTTTTCTCCTGCGATACATTGTTTCAAGTTATATTTGCTAAATGATATGACCTGACTAAATTACACATATGCTATCGGAAAAGAAACATTTATATATTGTAATTTACATGGTATAACTACGAATTGATTGGCCAGGAAATCAATCACGATATGGATCAGAGAAGCAGGTGAACAGCAAAACGAGAGAAATCTCAAACCTCACTCCCGTGGCTGTGAGCAACGTTGACTACCGATCTCCTGTCCCATATAAAATATGAATCCAGACCATTAACAGCTCTCTGCAAGCCCATCTAACCAGTTAATTCAGCTACCTTGAAACCGCTTTTCAATTTTCATAGTACCACAACGACGTCACAGGAACAATGTTTGCTTGATAGGTATCAGCATTTCAAACCTACATGTGCCTTAGCCTGTGACCTTTGAATCTTGATGATCACTAATATTGGGAATAAAAAATCTTTGGTTGAATATCTGGCTCACCTCAGCTACCTCCTTGCTCAATCTTGAGCCAGACCTTTTCCCATGGTCCCGTTTTCATGCAAAGCCTGGAAAAGATTCATATGCACGATTAGGTGAGAAATGTGATATTTAAAGGAGAGCTTCAAAAATCTATTCAAGCCAAATTACTACACTCCTGGTTTCTGAGTTACTGAGACGACTTGACCAATATCTTGTGGATAATTTAGGATTGAATCCAATCTTCAAAAGAGATGGAGTCAAGGGCATTAAGTGCCATTTTCTATTGGGTAATCAGACAATCGGAACAAAACTTTCAAGAAAGAACAAAGGAGAAAAAGTCAGTGAAAAATTGCATAGAAAAGCTCTACATGCTATACTCGAGTCCCCACCATTTTAATTCCATTTTTTTTACTTCAATTCTCTGATTGAGCATTAGCTTCTTCATTGGGAAACATTCGGAAAATAGGTCTAACAGAGATCACATACATTATCGAGTAAAGGAAGCTGATAACCAACGCACAATCAACTATGCAGATAAAGCAACTACTAGATATTTCCGCAAAGATATATAGAAATATTTTTACCTCCAAACCCCAGCTACAACACGCAAGGTCATGAAGAGAAATAGCCCAGTCCAGACTCCAGCAAGACCAAGTACGGGGGAAGCCAAAAGCAGAAAGACCGAAGAAATCATTCCAACAAACACCTACATAATAGTGAAGGAGCTGATAAAGGAAACAAACATCACATAATTGAAAACCATTATGATAGGAACAAGATGGAACCATAGAGTAAGCAGCATATCCAAAGTCTGAAACCCCATAGTAGAGCCCATCAAGAACAAATGCAAGAGCATTCATTGGCTGAGATCCTGCAACAAACTGCAAATCATGCCAGTGTCAAACATGCCAAGCAGTAATATACCACCTTTACTCATTGCAATCAAGTCTGAAAGGATGAAAATCCATAAAAGACAAACAAATTTATGATAAAAAAGGAACATTGTCATTTCAGCTGTGCAATGAATGTTGAATCATAATTACTGGTCATACACTAACAATTACTTTAAAGATTTCAAAGTTAGAGTGATTATCCTAAAATTTCATGTGCAGTTCACTAACAAAACTATTAAAAATGACAGACAGAGAATTAAAAAGACCTTCATTGAACAAATTGTCATATAGTCACCAACCCTTAAGGTTCTTTTCTATTCTATCAGTATTTTCTATTCTATTAGTTAGTATTAGAATTGTCTTTCTTAGTGATTCTGGCACAGTGAGTCCTTTCTTCCGTGATGAACTGTTGGCATCAGTCCTAATTTTGTCTCTATGGACCCAGGAGAAAGGAAGCTTAGCGGGAAAGGATTGTACCATGAGAGAAGCAAGGAGGTCAACCTCTTTCAAATATACAACATGGATTCTGGCAATGCAATGTAGGACTCTCATGTTGATCCGAATGAATCCTCCTCAACTCAAGCTCACATCAACCCTCAACACATCTAAATTTCTCCTACCTACAATTGCCTGTCAATCACTCTGGGGGACTTTTTCATATTGTCAAACATAATGATCCGTAAAGACCCCAATTTTTGTAGTTGTCAATTTCTATGGGTACAAGTACCCAAAAAAGTTGCACGAGGAACAAGGTTCAATTCCACTCTCCCCCAAAAAGTTAATAACATGGCAACACAATTTATCGAAAAGAGAAAGTACCCAAAAAAGTTGTTCCTGGGGTACTTTGAAGACATACAAACGTCACATTGTACAAATATAAATAAATGTCCATGACTTACTTCACCAATCCTTACACTCACTTATACCCTTTTACCATTTCTTGTATTTGGTTGGACCCTCACACAGGAACTGACTGGCAAGATTGGCAGTATCCAAAACCATACTATGTATGTCATGACAAGATTCAGGCTACATGCCAAAAAGGACCGAAAATAGGACATGCAAAGCCAACTCTCACTAAATCAATCCTACACGTAAGCCAAAAACAAGCAAAACAATTTGATTAGACACAGTAAGCACAGCAAAACTTATGGGTGGGTCCAAACTCCAAAGTGCTAAGTTCGTACTCAGACAGGTCTATAAGTATCAATATTGACCTCATT
Source organism: Tripterygium wilfordii (assembly GCF_013401445.1). NCBI lineage: Eukaryota > Viridiplantae > Streptophyta > Magnoliopsida > Celastrales > Celastraceae > Tripterygium > Tripterygium wilfordii. The sequence goes on along the minus strand of NC_052236.1, from coordinate 9,947,653 downwards.
CTTCCCATCATACTACTTTGTTCTTTGTTTTGACAAAAGTGAAGAATTCTCCTTCATCACTGTGAGCATGAACAAGGGTAATGTTATATCCTAAACCCTAAACCAAAAGAAAAATAGACAACAAAAAAAAAACTTGATATAAACAATCCAGGATAAGCAGTCCCTCTTACCCAAATACCAGACCAGACAATTTCCAGAACTTCAGAATCTGTGCTGAATAATCTAGAAAATGTTCCGTACCCAAGAAATAAAATAACAGCCAAAGCAATTCCTGCTGCTAGACCAATCTGCTTAAAAAACAAATGGTAATACAAATTGAATTGAATCAGATATGCTTAAAAATAATTCAACAAAAGGAACAAGTCATAATGAAAAATCAAGATTCACAAACCTGTAGAGTTCTGAAAATCACTTCACGTGCTTGATTATAATTTCCTTGAGAATAGCCACTGGCAAGAAGAGCCTGTATGGAAAACAGCAGAGCAGTAAGGCCAAAACCCATAGCTTATATCTATATAATGTATAAATTTCTACTATAGGTCTTATAAATCTGAATTAATATATATGATTAGACAACCAGCAAAAAACACAATCTTCTATTTCATCCAAAAAGACCACAAAAGGGTATTTGCACCAACTCCTGGATACCATAGAAGCTCTGAAATGTGTGTTGACAGGATGTCCACCGCTTTCGTCGAGTGAGAGCAAGTGGACACTCTGTGTGAAATAGTAGCAACTGCATCGAGGTACTGCCATGACAAAAACTCACGGGCCAACTACTATTTCCAGCCTGCATATATTATGCCTTAAGCAAGGAGAATGGAGTCAAAGTTTCATCTTCTTTTCCTTAATAAAATTTCCTTCAGTGGTTATATAAACGGGTTGAACCATTGTCACACAAACAAAAAGTTTTCAGAAAAGTTTAGGTTAAGATCGGTAAGAACTTCTAATAATATGCTACCAGTGACCATAGCCTCTTTTTTATTCTCAGCCACCAGTAGCATGGACTGTCAAGGATATAAGGTTTTTATAAAGGGCCCCAACACTTGCTAACAGTCTAACCAAACTGCCTTTGAAAGGTGGCAATTTAGCATTTAATTTCTCCCAGAAATGCTATATAATATTGAGAGTACTGGATCATTTGAGAATGAGGGTTTAATTTACTTGGCAGTCACAACTTGATGTGTAAGTTGGCATTAACCTATTGCTAGACCCTAGAAATTGTTTACGACATCTTTTATAGACTCTGTTGTCTCGGAAGATTATCACATAATTTATTGCAACTATTAAGCTACCTAGAGATATTCTCATTTGATTCATTTTATGAAATTTGAAAAGTAAGCATGGGCGGACAGACTGGCAGGTAAAAAGAAGCTACTGTTTACCTGACCAGCAAGGGCTAAAGCATCAGTGAGCAAAGATACTGCCAACCAAACTTGTATGCAAATTTGGTGACCAGCCATCTGTGTAGGACCCCCCCTAGCTGCCATAGATGTTGCTAGCGTCATTGTTACAAGCACAGAAATGGTCCTGCCAATGAGAAGACCACCTGCAAATTCCTTGACTTATACATAAAGGGCAAAGTAAATAAGAATCATAAGATTACTTTCTAAGACAGAACCAGGTACACATCACAAAGAAAATTACTCCAGTTAAGAAGCTTAGGTGTGAACATCCATTGGTTCACTTAAGCTCATGTTAAAGAGATAGTTCAGTGAGCCCAAGGGCAAAGGCACAGGGCAAAGGAGTGTTTTGTGAACTAAAGGGCACAACTTCCTGTACATTAGATGTCAGATAAATAGAACAGGCTACGTTTTCTGATTTACAATTGACTTAAGAAATAGAAGTTGTCACCCTAGGGAAATGGTTTACGCTTAGGGGCGGATCTAAGAAATGGATTTAGGGGGGGCTTAGTCAATGGTGAACGCAAGAATTTATAAGAGAGAGCCAAGGTTGATGGGGGTGCTGCCCCCCAAAAAAAATTTTAGGCTATTTTATCGAAAAGTGATCGGGAATAGGCAATATCTATATAGTAATGTTATAGACCCCATTTTATCCCTAAATCTATATGGCATGTGAAATATATAATCTTTGATTATAAATACACATGTAAGACCCACTTAACATCCAGCACTTCAGATTGATTGAGGGTAAAATAGGGGTAGTATTATGGGGGGTCTAAGCATTATTCATATCTATATAGCCATTAAATTGAATTAATGTCTACATAGTCATTAAGTTACACATCAAAACATAAATAAGTGGACTTAATTTGAAAATTGGATATTTAGAAGTATACATCGTAATTTTTTTTCCAAAAATTGAGGGTGGGCTCCTTGGCTAAGGAGTAAGGGCAGATCCGCCCCTGGTACTTAAGCTGAACTCAAACTCTATACACCATGAACTTCTGTTGTACCAAATGAAACACTCATGTAGCGCATGCCCAGTCGTTGCCCAATCACAATACCTTACATGAATCCTGAGTCAAAAACAACATGGAGCCCACACACAAATCCTCATTGAAAACAATTTTGTTCAAAATTTAAGTAAATGTCCACTCCAATTTCTATGTTAAGTTTGACAATGTAAGAATTAACTGATGATTGGTTTTAAGAACTTTAGATAGGAACTCATGTAGCGAAGAGCCCAACCGGTGGACTCCAACTGTGTTTTTTACTTATGGATTCATGTAGCTGACCCCAAATTGTTTGGACAAAGGCTTGATTATGATGACAAGTGGGTCCAACAAATTACAAATGTATTATGTATAATTTAATCCTCATGATTAGCAAACTAAAAAATAGTCCAAGTATTAGAAGATTAAAATGCTCCAAATCCTATAGAATTTGTAACAAAGAAATTACCAGATCTTAGATAGCGGGCAACTCGTCGACCATCAATGCTTGGAGAGATCAGCAGCACTTTCTCATTCAACTTCCACAGAAGGATAAAAGCAATAAGATATCTGGAAAAAAATTGAATATCGACTGTTAACAGAGAGGATTTCACAATAGCCACAATAGTCATGTAAAATATAAGCACGAGATACATCAATATCATTTAAGTTTACCACATTATTGACATACTCAGTAATCACAGTAGCCACTGCAGCGCCACCGATGCCTAGACCAAGGGAAAATATCAAAATTGGACCCAATATTGCATTCAGTAAGTTCCCAATACCTGAGAGTCAAGGCCAGAAATGTCATTTGCACAGGTAATGAATTCATCACAACACAAGAATCCATTTGACAACAGATCTTTTTTAGCATGTGTTACTGAAAAAGGGGTGTGGGTGGATAGGTGTTTGCATTGATTTCTATACATAGCCATATTATCCGTAGTGATGCACTTCTAGGCACGGTAGACACTAACAACAGGCAAAAGTAGCCAAACAATAACCAGAACAAGTTGAGATTTGAGTCAACACTGCCTCGTAGCAGAGGAATCAGTGTGAAATCTCGTTCATTCAATCTCCGATCCAAGCTAAGGAGAACCCACACACTACTTGCATAAAACACAAACTACTGGGCTTTCTAGAACACAGCCCAAGACACCACCATACACTCTAAACAGAGTAAGGCCCAAAACAAAGAAGCCCAAAAGCAACAAAAGAACAAAGAATATGCTCCTGCATCAACCCCTCCGGGTAAGTGGAGGTGATCCTGGGTCAGCGAGAAAAGCATTCACGAACTCAGCATGAATATCAGGATCAATACTCTTCAACTCTTCCTCCGCGATCCATGAACTCTCACTAGCGGGTTTACCAAGCCACTTCACCAAAAACCTCCTATATGGATTACCCCTTCTGGACACAACTTCTTTAACATCCAGAACATCTTCAATCACTTCTGGGTTTGCTTTCGCCACTTGCTGCAGTTGTTCTTCTAAGTCACCAGCTTCCTCCATAGTTCCATCATAGGGATACAAATCAGCTACATTGAATATGGGACTAATTTGGAGCTCAGCAGGTAAATCAAGAATGTAAGCATTTGGACCAATCTTGGTAGTCACCTTGCAAGGGCCAAACTTCCTGGCCTTCAATTTATGGTAAGTTCCTTTTGGAAATCTTTCCTTCCTCAGATGCACCATCACCTTGTCTCCTTCTTCAAACTCACGCGATCTCCGATGCTTATTTACTGCCTTGGCATAAATCTCATTGTTGTCCTTCATAGCCCGCTTAACATCTTCATGAATTAGCCGAATATGGTCTGCAAATGCCTCCCCCTCATCACTGACACGAGCATCAGGGGGTAAAGGTGCCAAGTCAAGAATATGGATGGGTTTCAGACCATATGCAGCCTCAAAGGGGGTCCTTTTAATTGACCTGTTGACAGAATTGTTATAGGCAAATTCTGCCTGTGGAATAATAGCATCCCATTGCTTCACATATTTCCCTACCAAACATCTAAGCAAATTACCCAAACTCCGGTTGACCACCTCAGTCTGTCCATCTGTTTGCGGATGGCATGTGCTGGAGTATGTTAATTCAGTCCCTAACTTCTTCCACAAAGTTCGCCAAAAATGTCCCATGAACTTCACATCCCTATCTGATACAATTGAAAGAGGTAATCCGTGGAGTCTCACCACCTCTTTGAAAAACAAGTCAGCAATGTGGGAGGCATCTGAAGTTTTATAGCAAGGAATGAAGTGAACCATTTTTGAGAAACGATCCACCACCACAAATATCGAATCAAATCCCTTTGCCGTCTTCGGGAGTCCCAAAACAAAATCCATACTCAAATGAGTCCATGGTTTGTCCGGTTGTGGTAAAGGTGTATAAAACCCAACGTTCTGTGTGCCACCCTTCCCCAATTGACAAGCCTGACATCGCTTTACATACCTCTCGACATCTTTATGCATGCGAGGCCAATAATAACGATCAGAAACCATAGCCAACGTCTTGTCTCTCCCAAAATGGCCTCCCAACCCACTGCCATGTAACTCTCTAATAATCTGGTCACGAAGTGACCCTTCAGGAACACAAAGTTTATTGCCACGAAATAAAAAACCTTGATGCAGCCTGAATGGAAGCTGTTCAGCTGCTGTGTTTCCCTGCAAAGCATGAAAAATAGGCCCAAAAAAGGCATCAGTAGTATATCGAGTGGGCAGCTCCTCAAAACCCACAACCTGGGTGCGCAACACTGTCAATAAGAGAGTTCGTCGACTTAAGGCATCCGCAACTTTGTTCGACTCCCCCGCTTTATACCTGATTGCAAAAGTGAATTCTTGTAAATAAGAACTCCACTTAGCATGCCGCGGATTTAATTTGCTTTGTGAATTCAAATAGCGAAGAGATTGGTGGTCCGAATAAACCACAAACTCTTTATAGGCCAAGTAATGCTCCCAATGTTGAATGGCTCGAACAAGAGCATAGAACTCCAAATCATACGTCGAATAACGCCGCTTGGCCTCCGTCAACTTCTCACTAAAAAATTCAATTGGCCGACCCTCTTGACTGAGGACCCCACCAATGCCCAAGTGTGAAGCATCACATTCTATCACAAATAATTTGTCAAAATCAGGTAAAGCCAGGACAGGTGCTTCGGTAAGGAGTTGTTTTATGAGATTGAAAGCCACTCCAGCTGCTTTACTCCACTCAAATCGATTACCCTTCATACATTCTGTAATAGGGCTCATCACAGCACTGAAATTCCGAATGAACCTTCTATAAAATGACGCCAATCCGTGAAAGCTCCGTACATCTCCAATGGATTTTGGAGTTGACCACTCCTTCACAGCGCGGACCTTCTCTGGATCAGGTTGTAACCCTGCAGCTGAGACTACAAAGCCCAGAAAAACAACCTTGTTACATAAAAAGGAGCACTTTTTCATGTTAACAAACAACTGCTCCTTGTATAAAACCTCCAAAACCCGTCTCAGGTGGATTAAATGTTCTTCCTCCGATCTACTATAAACCAAAATATCATCGAAATATACCACAACAAACAGTCCTATAAATGGTTTAAGGACCTCGGACATGACTCGCATAAAGGTGCTAGGAGCATTGGAGAGTCCAAACGGCATGACCAACCACTCGTAAAGACCATCCGGGGTTTTGAAAGCCGTCTTCCATTCGTCTCCCCCGCGCATTCTAATTTGATGATATCCACTCCGTAAATCAATCTTGCTAAATGTTCGAGATCCCACAAGCATATCCCGCATCTCCTCCAAACGAGGAATGGGGAACCGATATTTCACCGTAATTTTATTGATTGCGCGACTATCAATACACATGCGCCAAGAACCATCCTTCTTAGGGGTCAAGAGAGCCGGGACTGCACAAGGACTTTTGCTAACACGAACCAACCCTTTTGCAATTAAGGCCTCCACCTGCCTTTGCATCTCCTTCCTATGCACAGGAGGCATGCGATATGCTGGTAAATTCGGTAATGGCGCGCCGGGCACTAAATCAATGGCATGTTGTACACTCCGTAGTGGGGGCAATCCTTGGGGTAAGTCCTCACCAAATAACCCATGAAACTCTTGCAAGAGCTGCTGAAGTTCGGTAGAAAATTTACTGCACAAGGATGAAGTTGACTGGAAACAGTCTGTACTCTCCCGGCTTACCAAAAAATAGCATAACCCCGACTCGCGGCACTCCTCCTCAAATTGGTGAGCATTAATCAGACCTGTAAACTTGGTAGTAGCAGCTGATGGAGTCAAGCTGTCACGCCAAGGTTGTAAGATCAAAGTTCGATTACCCACCTTAAAAGTGTATGTATTGGCTTTGGTATGGTGGACCATGTCATTATCATATTGCCAAGGCCTTCCAAGGAGAATGTGGCAGGCATCCATCGGAACTACATCACAACGAGCAGTACTTTCGACTCCGTTACTGAACGAAAATTGGACCATACAACACTTGGTCACAGACAATTCATCCCCTTTACGAAGCCATGCCACTTTATATGGTTTAGGATGTCTTTCAATGGTAAGATTAAGTTTGTGTGCAGCGTCAGTAGAAATGATGTTCTCGCAACTGCCCCCATCCAAAATAACTGTACAGACCTTACCATTGCAGAGAACACGAGTTCGAAAGAGTTCATGCCTACGCCAATCCTCTCTGTCATCAACTTTGGGCAGAACCATAACTCGCCGAACCACTAGCGATTCCCCCTCCGCGGGAAAAACCTGTTCGTCTTCATCATCGTAGTCATCAAATATCGGTGGTTGATTCAAATCAGCTTCCTGCTCATGCTCTAATAGGGCAACTTTCTTCTGGGGGCACACATAAGACGTGTGACCTTTCTCACCACAAGCGTAACACCGTACCTGGGATGAACCACCAGGTTGTGACCGGCTAGCAATATTATCCTCGGTGCCAAAATTCTGAACCGCCTTGCCCTTCTCCCCAGTCTCTAGACTCCGGGTAGTACGCTGATTGTTCGAAGAATTGCCTCGATCAGGTAACATCTGACCCCTCCCTCTTAGAGCAAAATTTTCGACACGTCCAGCGAGAGGTCTCCGGACACCATAACGCGCTAGACGTTGTTGGGCTTTCACAGCGTATTGGCGAGCATCTGCAAAAGTAAACAAGCGCACAACTCCCATCTCATCACGCACGGCGGGACTTAACCCCGTCAAATACCGAGAGGTGATCTGCTCCTCTGTCTCATTTAACGCAACACGAGCGGTGAGATTAATAAAATCAGAAGTATACTCTTCCACAGAGTAGGTCCGTTGCTTGAGTGAGTTATATCGTTCATACAGATCCATGGCATAGTCTGGAGGTAGGAACTGTTTACGGAGTTTAGTTTTCATGTGTTGCCAAGAACTAATTTTTTGTTTACCCTGTCGAACTCGCTGTTCTTCGACATGCTTCCACCATTGAAGCGCAACACCCTTGAGTTTCAACTTGACAAATAAAACTTTACGATCTTCTGCCATGGGTTTCCATTCAAGGTAAGTTTCCAAACTGGTTTCCCAATCAAGATAGTCATCTGCGTGTAGATTACCCGCAAAGTCAGCAACTTCAATTCGCACACCACCCCCATTCAGATCTAATGCACGAACCAAGCGATCTTCTAATCTGTCACGAAAGCCATCTCGAGCTTGGCGGGCTCGATTTCTTTCCCCAGTAGACTGGTGTTCATCTTCCGATTCACCACTACTCACGAGGCTACCTTCCGGTATGTCCCCGAGGTCACGGCCACCCTCCGGTATCTCCATTCGGGGGTCCGGTAACTCGCGCTGCTGCAAAGCATACACTGCGCGGGATAGATCTGCAACCATCTGGCGTAGTTCACCCATTTCAGTCTGTTGTGATGTCTGGCCACGACCGCCACGACCCCAAGCACGTCCGACCATCTCCGATACCACTTGATGCACTTCTAGGCACGGTAGACACTAACAACAGGCAAAAGTAGCCAAACAATAACCAGAACAAGTTGAGATTTGAGTCAACACTGCCTCGTAGCAGAGGAATCAGTGTGAAATCTCGTTCATTCAATCTCCGATCCAAGCTAAGGAGAACCCTCACACTACTTGCATAAAACACAAACTACTGGGCTTTCTAGAACACAGCCCAAGACACCACCATACACTCTAAACAGAGTAAGGCCCAAAACAAAGAAGCCCAAAAGCAACAAAAGAACAAAGAATATGCTCCTGCATCACGTAGGCAACCACTTCACATGCTGCACAATCACATTTTCATATTTATAAATGAAAATAACACTGTGTCAGCGAATGGCATGTGAAAATGAGGGCCACAATCCTTGTAAGATGTAGCCAGACATGCTATGTGCAATCAAATTTAGGTACTTCAAATTCAACAAAGCTTAAGAAATAATTTAGAAATCAGAAGAATAATAAATTGCAAAAGCCAGTCAAAGACTATTATAATCAAATTACAAGTTGCCAGAAAGGTAACTAAACATGAAGAAATTTAAGAGTCAATTCAGTAACATAAAACATATGCTTAGACGATAAATTACAAGAGAAAAGAACATAAAAGAGATGTGTAGCATACAATACTTACCAATGGCATATAGAGGTGTCTTCGTATCAAAAAATCCACGAAAAGTTCCCTGTGCAGCAAGTGCGATTACAATGGGTGGAGCACCAAATGCCCTCATAGTAAGGAATTGCTCAGCCGGTATTCGCATGGGTGAATCCTATAACATGCAACATTCAAATGTTAACAACTTAACATAACAGCACATTAACAACAAACCCTCCAAAATGAGAAAGCCAAAAGGCATACATACATATTTGTACAAGTTACATTACATGTATGCATGAACATGTGTGAGGATTAGTGATAGGCAATGCTTAAGGTATCAAGAGAGGAAGAAGAAGAATGATAAAAATTTATTCACTTGCCAAAAAAGAAAATCCAAAAGACTTGATGCAGTAATAACTAGGTGTTGAACTAAAGCGGTTATGACTAAAAGCTCAAACCAAGTAAGAAGGCCACATGCGATCTAGAAAAGCTGTGATAATAAGCGTCTCTCTGCTTGTCTGCATCAAAAATGTAATCAATAACCTCACAAAACATAGTCAATAAACTATACATGTGTTCATGTATCTGGGCCTCAAGCATGTAGGCACAAAGCTTGTAAAGAAATGTGCGACATTTGAAATTCCTGTAGCAAATCCTGATTAGACAGGTAGTAGCTGCATGGTGTATTTTGCAACGAAACAAGGAATAACAAGCACAAAAGCCAAAGGGAAATGATACATTGGATGTCAACAAACTAGCAGAATTCTCCATCAATTTCCAGTTAGTACTGATCCTATATCAGCAGAGAGGCATCTGATCATACATAAGGATCTATATATTGTCTTCCAATTATGGGGAAAAAGTGCTGAAGTTTCGACCTTTTGCCATGGTATTAGCAGTAACTAATCTTACAGCCCGCTTCATGCACTTTATTGCTTTTGAGAAAGCTTTCTGCGTCAAAAAAAAATTAAGTGGCTCTGAATATAGCGCTGATATGTGAAATGTGCATAATTGAAACTCATTGATATCACATCCTGAGTCTCAAGAAAACATGTAAGGCGTTTCTATTGTACCTGGATCTTAAATTGTGAGAAGTGTATGCCCATTACGTGACCAAAAGTACTCATAATTAGATGGGTGATCAGAAATGCTTAATTAAATAAACCATCAATGTTCTCCTAAAAAGGATTTGACATTCATTATAGTTGATATGGAGCTTTGTTACAAATACTCTATGCATGAATGTGCAAGTGCAGCAAATCAAAGTCATCGGAACTTCAAGAATATTAAGTCCAAAATTTGCCAAGAAAGACGTACAACAGGTATACCCATGATATTCATCAGGAAACCCGAGCCAAAAGAGAGTGCAACGGCTTCTGCTATGCCAATGCCAGCAGCAAGTGCTAATGAAGTTGACACTGATGGAAGGAGTTTCTTGCCTTGGGGCCCATTCCTCATATCATCTTAATGACAAAAGCAAACCTCATTAATTAATAATTACTGAAACGAAGATCAAAAAATGCAAACATAAGTTTCGTAATAATGAAACAAAATTTATAAAAAAATTCCCATCACCACCTGAAATATAACCATCACCTCCCTCACTAACCAATGCCTGCTCTTCAGCAACAAAAGATGTTGTTATGTTGAGCAGGGGAACATTAAATAATTTGGATACCAGGTTGAACACCGAAACAGATATACCGACTGCTGCCAGTTCAACTGAGCCTACAAAGCAGGAATACCGAATACATGAAGGAACTACTCTTTCTAAGTATCAAAACAGAGAAAAACTGAGAAGTTCAGGAGCATTTATTTCTTGAAATTTTATGTGCTTGATTTTTCGTTTATCATTCTAAATATATATTCATAATCCAATTAGTGAATATATAGTTTCGTCCATCATAAGTGCTTTCATGGAAAAGGGAAACGCCAAAAAACTGATAAAAAGGATGCAAGTAATGCTTCCATAAGCTTAGAAAATTTGTCGCTTGTTTGACAATTCTTACTTTTATCTGCTTCTTGTTTATTTCTGTTCATTCTATTTTATTGAGAGGGGAAAAAAAACACAATGTATTAACAAGTAAATATGCTCTTACTAGAAAAAAGGTACCTAAGTGACCGACATAAGCAGTATCAACCAACGAAGTGAGAGGATCAGCAGCAAGGGCCAACGCAGCAGGCAAAGCAATTGACAAAATCTCTACTCCCAATTCGTCAACCTTAAATCCGTCTCTTCTTACAGCGACAAAAGAAACACATATATAAGTTAACACAAAAAAATCATGTGCAGAGTAATCAAAACCCTAATTCAAACTGTGTACTATGAGAGAGTATGATTATGATATGGTACCTTATCTGGCGAATGAGAACCGAGAACGGATTGGATTGAGAAGAACCGGGAGGAGGGTCCGGATCTGGACTACCGACTGGCTTACCAGGAAGGGAGGGCTTTTGTGTCTTTTGAGCTGAAGTTTCAAGCGAAGTATTGGTGTTCTTTTGAGGAGTTGATTTTGGAACGAAATCGAAGCTGACTGGGCAATGGAGGTTTCGGCTTCTGGTAAATGCTCCAAGTCTACAAGAAGGACTTTGTAGTAGAGAATTTACAGAGAGACGATGGTGCGAAATAGTACTAGCCAAGGCGGCGGCCATTCCCAATTCTCAGAGGGAGAGAGGAACTGGGTTAATTTAATGGCGGACTTGGATTCTCCTTGAAGAAGAAGAAAACCATATGTTTTTGTTTTTGTTTGTTTCTTATCTCGCAAGTGTTAATAAACGGTCACATTTCGCGCTCGGAAATAAAATATCTGAGTAGAGTTTGGGCCTGGCCAAAAAAGTAGATATTGGGCCTACTCTGTATCTGTTTATTGGATCTGGGCCATGTAAATATTTGGCCCATACTAAAGGATTTTAAGGCAAAACAAAAAAGCAAAGGGAGCAGTTATTTGCATACACATATCAACTCACTACACAAATTTACTTAAGACACCCAATATTTTTTTTAATACACACTATGTGCTTCCCAAATTACCCTATTAACCACAAAAATACAAACACAAAGCATTAGAAAATATCCATAAAGACAATTACGGCAAGTCCGCTCATCAAATTCATGGGACAATAAAGTGAAGTCAGTGCAATGTCTCCGACCTTTTATTGCAAAGTTCTTAGCCCCTTTGATACGCTCGATGGAAGCCCGAAAACAAGAAAACCCCCAGATCTGGTTGAACTAATAGAACAAGTCCCTATCCTTTCTTGTGTTCAAGTGCATGAGCCTTTGACTAAGTCTCTAGCCTTGCATTGAAGAAGCCACGGTGCATAAGGATGAAAATCTTCAGCCTCATATGGATAATATCAGTCACCAAGATATGATTCTCAAATCTTTGTTTAGGGTTTAGGATTTGTAGGGCAGGGTAGAAAGTGGATGTCTCGACTTCCAGTTACATGTAAATGCCTTAAATATGTCTGCATTGGAGGTATCAGATCATGTGGTGGCAGCAGTACAAGAACTTCTTCCCTAATCAAACTATGATGCAAAAATCCACTATGATCTCGACGAGAAAATAGGTTTTGCATTTTAGTTTAATTGTATTAAGAAAATAAAATTGGTGTAAAGAGTAAATATTGGTAATTTCATATAAGGATGATTTGGTAAATTTAAATATTTTAGAAAAACATGTGTGTATTGAGTTCAAATGTATGTGTAAATAACGACACCCAAAAGCAAACCGACCCAGGCCCAATATTGAGTTGCCTAAATGATAATAAGCAATATTATTGTTTCTTTTAAAATCAATGTAAATAAATAAAAGTGTATTTTTTATATTGATTCCTTCTTTTCTAATGCCATTTTTTTTTTTAAATAAGAATTTTATTACCTAGAAAAAATTACAGTCAAGGAGTTTAGAACTAGGGGTGACAAAACTCCGCTCAGTCTAGACGATCGAAATTTGTTCAATTCGGGTTAAATCAAGTTTGGGCATAAGTTATATGTTCAAAATCCGGATCCAAAACAAAAAAAAAATAAAATTATCCAGTTTAAAATCGGGTCAGGGTTCGAACACATAAATATTGTTCGATTTACTTGTTCGAACCCTAACTCGGATTAGGTTATTGTCCAATTTACTTGTTCGGATTTAGTCAATTAAGTACGTCCAAAATCCAATCCAGGTTAGGATCCAGACATTTAAAAATATTTCATAAACACGTAATATTGTCCGACTCGAAACTAATTCGGAACTGATATTGCCACCCCTAGACAGAACTTAGACCGTTAGAGTTCACAAAACACCAATCTTTTTTTTATCGCGGTAAAATTATTGGAAATAAAAAATAGTCCCATGAAGATGACTTGGCCCATCTAGCAAAATTGTGATCTAGCCCATTTGTTGACCTATAGATCTTCTCTTTTTTCAGACAAGCCCACCACAAATCTCTCAAAGGCTCAATGGAGTGATGCCTTGTCTTTAAAGCTATTTTTGTTTTCCCATGTTTTTTCATTGCAAGGTTTGTAAATATTTATGGTATCTAGATCTTTTCTACTGTCAGGTTTGTTTCCTAAGATCGAAATATCTTCTTGTTTTTTTCATGACAGGGAACCCACCCAAGAGTCGGTCCACTCCTGCATAGTGAATTTCGCAAGACAGAGGTACATCCCAATTCATATTGTAGTTTAATCGTGAATATGTGCATCTAATCCATACATACCGAGTTCCGCTCTGCCACCCAGACTACTTTGCAGGGACTTGTGATATGTCGTTGCTAAATATTAACAAAGAAAGAGGTACCCTAAATTAGAGGGGGAAAAAACAAAACAAAGAAGCCGCTACATAAAGAGTCTGGCTCCTGAAAATATTTTTGGAGGGAAAAATAAATATCATGAAGTCAATATATATACACATATATGTCTATGTGTCTGCGTGTGCATATAAATAATTTAAGCTATATATATAGATAATGATCATAAGAACCATGAGTAGCTCATATGACACTCATTTGTATAATATCTTAGAGAGGTCTCAAGTTCAAGCATCCTCCATCTTCTTCCCCTATAAAAAAAAAAAAAAAGGAAAGGAAAGAAAGAAAGATTATGACCCAAAAAGTTAGGGAAGGTTACGGGTCAACATCTCCAATTCCACCCTCCCAATTTCCGTAATGGATAAGGCCCCTCATTTTTTCTTCTCCTCTTCTATTACCTTTTTTTGGCTTACTTTCCCTTCTTTTTCCTCTTCATTGCACGAGATCATGGTCAAATACGTACACACTGATCATAAGTAATTATCAGCCAAAAGAAATGTATAGCAAGGCAACCTTTTGATTTATGTTGACCTTGTAAATTGACAATAAGCATGAAAAAGAAACCAGAAATTCAAAACTATTATCATTAAAAAAGAAGAAGGACTAGAATAGTGAAAAGGAGGAGCCGAGGAGGGAACATTAGTATATACCTCATTTACCCTGTACGAGCTAGAGATGACGGAGAGAGAGAGTGAGAGAGCAAGAAGAAGCGATGAAACTCAGGATGGATAGCACCACAACCCGTATAACAACTCGAACAAACGTGAGGCTCATGGCGCTATCCCTCCTGAGCTTAACCAGATTCTTCCATACTTGAAGAAAAACAACTAACAAGGGTAGCTGCAGCCTGCAAGCACTGTAAGTTAGTAATTTGTAAGCCTGAAACCCCAATTAATACTATGCTCAGGCTAATAAATGATGGGGGTAAGAGTTAAAAAGAGTTGAGGGATGGCAAGGGTGTATTTATAGCTGCTGATAAAGAGAACGTGGCCATAAGCTGACAAACGTCAGCTCGGCCTCTTGGAACCGTGAGAAGCTTCACTCACTAAACTAAAAACTACTCTCTTGAATACAAAATCCATGTGTAGTCATAAGGCATGTTTGGTACTTAATTGGTATAGCTTATATGGTCTAAGCTTCGCAGACGCTCTACCAAACAATCCAAATAAACTAGTAAGCTCTAATATGTTCTAACAATAATAAGTTTCAAATTAAAATTTTTATTTTTTCGTTTCTTCTTTTTTTTCAATATTAATATTAATATTAATATTTTTTATATAAATATATCTTTTAATTTATAAATTTAAGCTTATTTTGATAAAAAAAATATTTATAGCAAAAATAAAGAAATTTAACAAAAATAATAATCATAAAATAACAAATTACAATGATTTATTTTATTTTTCTATAATTTTTGATTCTAATTTCACAAAAAATCTTAGAGCTTATTTCACAACCTATAAGCTATAATATATATTTTTTGAAATACCAATGAGAAATATGATTCTCATTAAAAACGAACTTTGAGTACAAATATGTCAAACTCAACCGATTGTCAACCAAACCACCTCTCGTTATTAGTTATAATATATTTTTACTTTATTTTTATTCTTTGACATGTATTTTTTAATGGCTGTGCCGACTACGGGTACGAATAAAAAAATGGTATGCAAATTAATGTGTGTGGTTATTTGGTGTCTACATTTGTGGGGTTGGGTTCTTTTTTGCCTTTATTTGGTGAAAAGTACTTTTCTATGTTTGAAGATTACTTACTCATGTTCTGCTAATCTTCTCATTAATGATTATGATTGTACATAAAAAAAAGAGTGCCAATCACTTGCATTCATTTCAACAAGGCAATGTTACGGTGTTAGTGCTCTTAATTACATTTTCTATCATGAGCAGTGCTCCAATAATTTACTTAGGCACAAAATTATAATTAGGATGCCGTCATTTCATTAAAATACGTTACGTTACATCGTTTTTTACGAGGAATCATGAGTTTTTGGTCTGAATATTCAGTCGCCCCTGAATGATTACTTTATGTTGTGTCTTATGTATGGACTTGGATCACTTTTATCTCATTAGTTATGAATCATGATCAGGGGCGGAGTCATGAATTTACATGAAGGGAACCTAAAATTTGATGAGGTTGGAGAACAACGCCTCAAAAAATTATGCGTTTTCGAGCAGTAATATGTGTTTACCTTTTTATTAATTAATTATGGCAAGAACAACCCGTGTATGTCACTATGTCATGTCTTAGTACAATCTAAACTTTAATGCTAGGCATGCCAAAGTAAGGTGGAAATCATCATAACTAGGAATTAATCCAAACGAAAAGAAATAAAGTTGAGTGAATTTTGTAAATTGGAAAAAAAAAATATAATTCATATTATGATCATCAACACCGGGTCCCAATCAAAGATTTTAAATTTTCAATGTCCACTTAGATATCATACAAATTGATTTTACATTTAATAAATAAAATTAATTTTACATTTGAATTCGAGAATTTTCAACAAAACTAGCAAAATATATATATTATTATCGCACCACTTAATTTCTCATTAATGAATGAATGAGACAGATAGGTAACATACATCACACCACATTACTGACTTGATTGAAACTTGGTTTTCAAAAATGTGGTTGCTCCGCAATTCTTTCAAAATTGTAGAATTTATAATTTGAATTCAATTATTTGGTAGATGTGTTACATCACACTATATTTTTGTTTTTATATTATTTGATAATTGATTTTGCAACGATATACTCAAATTATATAACACAAGTATGGAGGTAATATATGGTATACCTTGTCCTTAGTATTATGTATAATATTTTTTTTAAGGGCTCCACCATTGATCATGACAAGATCGTTCAAGTTATCTATGATTGCCAAACCCAATAATCACAAATATATGTGATCAAAAAAGAATAATAATTTTGTTAAATGTCGGCCTTAATTAATATCTTTATAGTGTTGTTGATCGGAGACTAGAGAGCTTGCTCGTGATCATTACATTTGACCCAATACATACAAATTGGGAGGCTAATTAGATTCTTCATGAGTTAATTCTCCCTCGACATCATGGTATAGGAAATTCAGTCCAAATACTACAAATCAATATTGTCGCTTTAGGTCAAATATCTACACGAATTTGTTCTTCATGTACCGTCGTTATTGGTTCTTACGCCCAGAAAATGGGTTGGTTGCGCGAGAGGTACTTGACATTTACTTATATGTTGCTCGATTGGATTATGTCAATTTAATGTGTGATAGAGTCATAACACTCTCCCACACTTGTGTGCTGGGTTATGTCGGATACAACATGGACAAGATAGATGTCATATCTAAATGGACCGAATCTTAGCTTTGATACTATGCTAGAAAATCAGTTTAAACACAACAAACCAATTAATATTGTTCACTTTGGGGCCAAAAGTTGTACGGCTTAGTTTTTTCTTGGGCTATCAATATTTATTTTTTGGCCCAAAAAATGCGTTGGTTATGTGAGAGGGGTTGAATTTTTTCTTATGATATTTCATTCGGTTAGATTATCCCAATCCGATGTGAAATAAAGTCTTAACATAGTGGTTAAAGTTATAATTGTTTGGTTCATTCATGTATATATATGATCCTTATTTATTTTGAAGATCATCATAAATCTTTCTAGGTTTTGGTAGTAACATTAGTTCTAGACTTAGTCAAGCCGACAACATTTGCTTCTCGTTTCCTCAAAACAAAGTAATACAACTTATAAACAACCAACAAACGTGGATGTATAAAAATAAGAGCATGTGCATGTCATGTATTTTGTACATACTTATTTTTTCAATGCAATACTCATTTACCAAAAAAAAAAAATTTGTAATAGAATATCATTAATTACACATTTATCCTTTATTGATAAGTACCCTTTTCTTTCCAGAGTAATGCTTTATTCACCCAACGTAACACCCTTATTTTACCTCCAATCTATGTGGCATGCAAAATAGTCATTGATTATAAAAACGCATGTAATGCCCACTTAATATCCAACTCTCCACATCGATTGAGAATCTTTTGGAGGTCATATTTTGGGATCTCAAACATTATTCTTTCTATCAAAATATTTTTCTAGACATTTACCCTTTATTAATTAATTTTGTACTAGGAGGGGGTGTTTTAATTTAATAGTTGTCTAGTATTTTGGTAGTTAAAAGATTGATTAAGAAAATTGAAAACACAAACCAAATATATGCGAAATCATGCACGCACATGTGAATAAAGTTGAATCTAGATAGTGCGAATATCATCCAATAAAAAATTAGTTCTATGACTCATTAGATTAACTAGTGTTCAACACATTATCCACGAGATCAACTATTGTTTTGAGTGCATTATACCACGGGATTGACGACTTTAATCACTTGTTAAGGCATTGTGGGAGGCAGAATTCCACAATGATTTGTAAGAGGGATCCATCGGCAGTCCTGCAAAAATAACAAAAGGACGTTAGAGATTCCTTGATTAGAAGGACTTTGGTCAAGGAAGCTCAGACGATCAAGTTAATCATCCTCTATTAGGTGTAGCTTTTTAATGCTATTGAATCATCAATTTTTTTTTTCTCTCTCCAACATGATGTAGTGGGTCTCCTTTTCTAATAGGGATACGCGATCTTTTCGTCAAAGATATGAATCCTAAAATTGATTAGGTTCAGAGGATTTGCATTAAATAACTTCTAGAATCCGTCTTTTGTCAAGAAAAAGTTCAACATTTTGGTTTACTACTATTAATGACGTAAGTGCGCATCTCGAGACAAATATGAGGTAATTGATGAGACGAGCAATAATAGATATCGGTTCAAGATTCGCATGATGACAGGCTTAAGTGAATGTGAGTAAGAGATGGGATAGTTGTTTTCGATAAGAGATCTTGTCGGGCGAGTGGAGGGTTAAATTTGAGGTCAAGGTCGAGGTCATGACTAGAGATCTGAAGTCGAAAATGTATAAGTTTACATTTCAAGGATTAGCATAAACATAAACGTATAAATAACTAAACCATGATTAATGGATTTCCAATTTTGGTATAAATGTATCATTAAGTGCAATTGTGTTTTTAGGTATGACCTTCCAACGTAAAAGAGGTTGGAGAAGTAAATGATTTTACACTCTTTTATTTCATGTCAACCATTGATCTATAGTATTGGTATCCCAAATCCACACCAAATATATGGTAGGTTATGTACTTAAGCCCGTTGACTTTTGAGGAAATCACTTTGATGACATATGATTTTTTTTTTTGAAACAGACATTTCTAAGGATCCCGATTGTTGAGTTGTATGAACCAGATTTAAAGAGCGTATGATGGACTCCAAATGTACTTTAAATCTGATCTGTACACCTCAGCGATCGACCGGGATCACAACGAGTATCATAACTGTAATTTTTACCTTAATAAGCATCATTGTAATTTGTAAACATTAGTTTTTTCTTTTGGGGAACTCCTTCATTTTGATTGAGATTCCTTAAAACTTTATTTACAAACTTGGATTATGGAACTATTTTTTTTACAAATTTAGAAATTTCCATACTCAAAAAAAAAAAAAAAACCTTTAAATTCATAAACATTGTGTTTCTTCCTTTTGTGGATTTCATCAATACTGATTAAAAATGTAAGCATAGAGAAGCTCATTCCACACATCTGGGACTCCAGGCAAGCACCAATGTATACAATCTGAATAGCTGCTTGGATTCGACAGTTGCTCTTCAGACAAAGCATCCCATTGCATTCTATATATTGATGGATGCCCTTCTCTCCTGTACTCTGTTAACTGTGTAATGTTAATCATCTGTACGTTCAAGTCTTTTGCTTTCAATTCCCCAAGAATGTTATCGACGACGTTCATCATTTCTGGACCTGTATCTCTTCCATGGTGGCCGTCTTTCATTATCGGCTCTGTTTCATTGTAACAGTTTTGATTTGTATCTCCACCCCACTCTTCAGCACTGCATGTTCATAACACAATCTGGTTTTGAATTTGAATCTCTATTCAAGTTCATTTGAGTATGAATTATAAAAAAAAAATGACGACAGAGGAACCACCCAACCCAGCATGCCCTTCGGACAGTCGAGTGAGTGCAAATTTTAGATCGTCAGAACAACCTGCATCATGCTCATGAAGGGCTTCTAACCTCTCCCCATGGAAGTGGGCAGACCCACGAAACCAGGAAAACCCTAGAGAAATGCTACCATTAGGTTCGAACTCCCGACCTTAACGTTATTTGCTTTAGAGTTACAAGTAATTGAGCTATTGCTCCATGGTTGATTTTGAATTTAAAGAAACTAAGCGAGAAGAGCGATATACCTTTGGTGAGTTGGTGAAATGCTAACGAAGAACAACTGGGTCTTGGTTCGGTTCACATGGACTTCCAACCAATCTGCCCAGGTCTTTAGAGCCATCTCATAGACTCGAGGCATCTCTACTTCTTTGTAGATCCCATTTGGGTTATCAAATGATCCCCACCTAGTAATGGCCATGGCAGGATCGATTGTATTGTTAGGTTACATAATAGCTAGCTAGCATATTCGAAAATGTTAAGGATTTGAGTATTTTTTGTATCAGCTATCACAAATACTGAGATGGACACACATGATCCTTGTAAACTCTTGGACCCCACATGCCCCGAACGATCCATATGAAATCGTATGTCCATTTTAACATTTGAGATAATTGGAGAAAGAAAAAAAAAAAAACAATTGGATCCTTCGAAAACACTAGAATGTTTACTTACAGGACTTTCAAGTAAGACCTTCTCCACCAGAGATAAGAATTAAATACAAGTATGTCTGCATCAGTCCAATGCCTGGCATGCTTTTCAATTGCTTGGACTCTGACAATCCGATCAGGTACTCTATGGTTCAATGGATCGTCCGAATTTGATTCAACCAGTAGTGGTGCCCAGTAGAACTCAATTGAAGCATTGTATTCCTTGAAAAATTCAATCCAATAAATTAGGTAAGATAAATAATTTGAAGCCCAATACAGGGTTCTTGTGCATCCAACTCATCAACAACTAGGATACTGTAGAGGCAAATTGCGATAGTGCTTAGATATTTATCATTTTCGTAATTTCTTTCATTCACACTAAAAAAAATAAAATAAAAAGTAGGAACATGAAAATTAAGGGACTCACTATCGCTTTGAAGATGTTCAATGAACCATTGGTGTGCATGTACTTGAGCTTGGGAGGAATGGCTGAGTCAACAAGACAAACCATGGAAACCCATTGGCCTCTGTTCAACGAGTCCCCCACAAACATAAGCCTCTTGTTCCTTAGCCTCTCAAGCAATGCTGTGGCATTGAACCTACCTCAATTAACATAAAACCAGCAAACATCCCACACAACTTAAAAAACACTACTAAATTAATCATCACCTGTTCACCATCCTTTACGTGTATCTATTATATATATGTATGTATGTATGTATATCGAAATGTGCATGTAATTTATGGCTTTGAAAACTATAGAAAATGAAAGAGAGAAATTAAGAGACCTAGGAAGGTCGCAATGGTGAGGCTGCCACCTCCAGTTTTGATACTTCAAGTCCTTCCTACCAAACTTCTCACACGCCAATTGATTTGACATGAAAGTACATTCCTTCTCTTTATAGAGCGGATAAGATGTGTTATCAAACACCCACTTGCCGGAAAACAAATTGCACCGGCCGTTACCGGATTTTTCAGCCTCCGGAGTCCGTACGTCTACGGGTTGTCCACTGTTTTGTGTCAAATAAACGGCACTGACAATGAGACCGGCGATAAGGAGGGCAATAAGGGAGTGGAAGCTGCTTCTGATTATGATTCCCCATGTACGAGGCACCATTTGTTGTTGTTTCTTCGCCATTGAAGGTAGTTTTCTGGTCCTCCTCTTAACATTGTGTTTCATGATCATATTTGAAGCTTCAGATTGGTTGGTAACAATCATTTTTCATGGTCCCTTTTCGCTGGATTAGGAGTAGTGGATTTGGTTTGTTATTTGGATCTAGTTTACTCATGAGAGAAGTACAAGCAGGATTTTGAGTGGTTTACCAAAATACCCTTCTCTTTCGTCTTATAAAAATAGGGGTGGTAAAAAAATCAGTTCCGGTTTGGACAATATCACATGTTCACGAAATATTTATATGTTTGGATCCTAACTCAGATTGAATTTCGAGCGTACTTAATTGACCAAACCTAGATTTGTTTAAATCCAAACAAATAAGCCAATCTAATATGGGTTAGGGTCAGGACAGGATTTCTGTTTTTAGACATGAACCCGGTTTTAATATAACAAAAAAAAATTATGTTTGGACCTGGATTTTAGACATATAACTTATGTTCAAATTTGATTTAATCTAGGTCAGACAAATTCGATCATCTAGACCCGATAGATTTTTGTCATCCTATATAAAAATGTAATGGGGAATATATATATATATATATATATATATATACACGAGGGTAGTTTGGTAAGTGAGGAAAGACCAACGGCTACTCCCCACCTATTTGTTAATAGTTTTAGTTAGAGCTGAGCTGTTGGATTGTGGTCAAATGCATAAAGAAAATAATAGACGACATCCATCTGTTGGGTGGTTGGCATCTCCACATCTATAGTCGTTGCCGTGAAGCTGCCTCAACAGCTTCATAACTCTGTCTAAGATCCTTAGACTTATGCGTTGTTTGCAAATAGATGATCGAATTAATTATATGGTCTGCTTCTGCTATACAAGGAAATATAGGATAAATATAAAGAATTCGAGCTTCGGAAGTAGAATTTGATTCTAGCCAAATACATGGTCCAAGCCTAGAGGGCTCATTGTTAATAGCCCAGCCTACTATGAAAATCCAGCCCAAGATGAATCACGTACGGGCCATGTTGTTCATGTATGGACTTCATTATATAGACCGAGTTGCATGGGACTGATGAGAATTTTACATAGGAAGGTGGTGGGTTTAGAGTTTAACTTATAAGGGAAAACAAACTTCTTATTGTCAACTTAACTTTTCAATAGAGAGTTAGACCCAAACTTGTGATGCTAGACTTGGGTCCCCATCCCGTATGACGGGTATTCATCAATGATGCTCTCATTGAGAGTTTGATATGTACTATCACGGTGGATCGTATGCGAACCTACCCCAGAATCCATCCCTTGTCGAGTTGGATTAGCAGACAATGGGTCATACCCATTCCCCAGAGCCCATCCATTGTAGAGTTGGATTAGCAGACAATGGGTCATACCCATTTATGGGTGGGTTGAAAAAGAGAAAAAGGTTCTAAAAATAAAAAATGTAGTTCAAGTAACTGGGAAAACCCTGATCCACTGAACTTCTGACGTCCGCTCTGCCCAAAAATCCATACGATTCTGTCTTTAAAATGTCTTTTTTGGTTGAAATGGATTGAATCCTTATTTATAAACCACATCGTTGGCTTCCCCTTAAATGACGTGGGATACAAGTTTTAAAAACATGATACCATTATATAATGATGCAACCGTATACTTTCAATCGATTCGACGCAAACTCTAGCTTATCCTTGCTTTCTAAGACATGTAAGCTGTAATTGGGTTGCAGCCAGAAGGAGAATAAACGGACTCTTAAATAAGGTTAGTGCCTCTTAACATCAATAACGTCATTCCAGATTCCAGAAACTCTTTGCAGAGAATCTGATTAGGCGAAGGGGTCTTTTCTGTCGTTCACGCATGAAAGCCCAAAATAAAATCTGACATGAGTGAGGATGGAGAAGGTTCCTATTACTTTAGCTTAAAACCATGTTTTTGTGTTGGAAATGGCCCAATCCAATTGGTCTGTTTCGGCGTGTGTTGTGTTTTCAGTTGTTGTGGTGTTGTGCTGTGAGTTTTGCTAAAAAAAATGTTTGGCGTCTCAATTATAAATTTGTGTTGAGGTGAGGTGATATGCAGTTTTGCGTTTGACAATTACAAATTACGTTGAGGTGTGATGAGAGACAATTTTAATTTTTTTTTAATTATACATTGGAATAAAATATATTGTTACATAAATTTAACACTACTGTATTTTAATATGTCTAATAATCTATATATTGAAGATAAAATAGTCTTTAATTGTCCCATTTGTTTTTGAATTGTGACTAGTCGTACGACTTACCAGTCTAGTCAAAGAAAGAAGAAATTATTTTCTTCCACCCATCACGAGTAAAGTGAGTGTTAGGTCTATCACCGGCCTTCACTCGTTCAACACAAATTTCCAAGAAAATAGCAATCAAAGCTTGATCCCAATTTGCCTTCTCTGTTTGGGGGACTTCATCACATACCTCATTCATTAGTTGACTCATTTTTACCTAATTTAAAATAGTTACTCATTAAAGACAAAGATAAATAGACAAACCTCTTTCCTGGCTGGGTAAATAGCAACAACCGGGGCCTAACCCAATAGGCAACCACCACTAACTAACCAAATAAGCAGTGAATCACAGAGTTCAGCATATGAGCATACAATTTCAGCCAAATACACTAAGCTTATCAAAGAATGGATACAGGAGAAAATGTCATTGCATGTTATCAACAACATTACGCATGTAAAAAATAGTAACAACAAGCCAAATTGAACAGACATCAACCCAAAATTTAAGAACCTAGATTCAATATCTAACAGGGTTGAAAATCAGACACTCATCCAACTACTCCTTTACTGTAGTTTCGAAAGAGATTCAATTACTTTGGTTGCTGAAACGAACCCGACAATTCGAAGCTAATGTCATGTTTACAATGCTATATTCGTCGAAAAATACGAAACTTACGTTAAGAGAATGGATATGAAGACTTGATGAAGAAAATAACCAATAACCAAGACAAAACTCTTTCGAAAGTACCTGAATCATGCCATTGACTAGAGGATGGAGGTGCTTGATGTAGAGAACTGAGGAGGAGCGGCGGATATCATAACAAGTGATGAAGGAGTAGTTGTTAGGGTTGAGGGTATACTCGTAATATTTAAAAAATTAAGAGGACAAAACTGACATTTCATTATCGTAAATGACGGAACCACAGCGTTCCCCGTGCGTTGAAAAATCCACGTTTTTCGTTGGCCACAGCTCAAATCTGCTTTAGGCGAAACCTCAATGAGTTGAGGTGAGGTAAGTTGCTACCACACGCCCAAACAGATACGAACGACAAACGCAGCCTATAAAACGCAATGAGGTGCGTTTTTTTGTCTCTGAACTCACTGCCAAACAGAGTCGTAAGAGTTTATAAATTGTGAAATTGAAATCCCATTAAGGGGCACCCAAGCATATATGGCCTAATTTTTCATTGGGTACCCAATATGTGAGAAATTCAATGAATAAAAGTATATAAATTGTGAAATTGAAATCCTGTTAAGGGACGCCCAATCATAGGTCCCAACTTCTCAATAGACACCCAACATGTGAGAAATTCAATAAATAAGACTTTAGAAATTACAAAATGTAAGGTTTGAACCAAAAAAATTCATTTGATACTATTTTATAATTTGTTACTCTGTCATTTCAACGTAATAAATTAACTTGTTGAGTTGGAAATTTTCACATAATTTATACCATATCCTAACAATTTTGATACTGACACAGTGACACATGACTTGATCCCATTGAGACAGAAATATACATACAGGGACGCTAAGAAAGCCCTACAAATTCACGATAATTTTTTTAAAAAAATTTGTGGAGAAAAAAAATGCATAGTTGGTTGGATTAGACTTTAGAGGGAGTACTACATAGATAAGATTTTTTATATAAAAAAATTTTTAAAAAATTCCCTTGGCGTGAGGGCATTCAAAATTCAAAAGTAGAGAAAAGTGCAAAAAAGACCCACTTGCATCATATCACCAACTTGCCAAATTGTCGTATTCAAATATCAAAGGAGATCTTGCATTTCTTTCAACCATACTAATAGGACAAAGAAGAAAAAGAAGAAGAAAATATGCAAGTTGCTCATCTTTAGTTGAGTTATCAAAGTCAAGTTGCAGCGGCAGCTAGCTGTTAATGTCTGATTCCCTTCACGCTACCTACTAGTCTTTTATCCCCCAACATCAACTTCCATTGCTACCAACTCCTCCACAACTGTAAATTCTAGAATTTCCCACTAGCTCCCCTACCCTCTCTTCTTTTTGTCATTTTCCTCTGCAACTCTTCTTGCACTGCACTCTCAAGGAAAGCCTGGACATTTCATACCAGATTGCCCTTCCTCGCGTGCCTGCTCGAGAAAGCCACGGACCTGATTTTTTTTATTTTTTATTTAAAATAGTTGTGAAATCAGAATTGTATTAAGTTTTGAGTTCGAATCCAAAACGGATTAGGGTTTCCTTCTATTGTGTTTTCGGGTAACCCATAAGAGTTCAAGTTTGTGCAACATTTTAGAGAGTGAGAAAGAGTCCTAGAGTCATTATAGAGATAAGTTTGAGAGTGTGAGAATCCAAAGAAAGAGATTTGGTGGATAGTTTTTGAGTTCAAATGCTTATCGTTTTTGTAGATATTTTTCATATTAGTGGAACGTCTGAGAACATAAATAAATTATGTCAAATCTTGTTAAATTTTGTGTCTTGTTTCTCTCTTTTATTTTCACATATTTTTCTATATTTGAGTTTTGACGTCAAATTTACAACAGAAGCAAAACGAATCTAAAAACACACATCGTGATGCATCGATGCATGTGCAATCTCTTGACACCTTTAAGTTTATTGTGGTCCTGTGTTAATTTATCATTGACAAAACCAAAGAACAATCGTTGTCTTATAGGGTTCTTATCCTTTCTTTGGTCAAAATTCAACTCGCTCCAAAAATACATGTATTATAACAGAATTTTCTGGTATTGATCAAACAAAAATATAGTGCGGAATATGCATTCATCTAACTTATATCCACCAACACAAATTCCAATTAAATAAAAGCCTAACGTTACATTTTAAAGAACAAACTAACAATACAACCGAAGTCATATTGGCCTACATTTTTTATTATTAAAAGCAAATGCAATAAGACATTTTTACTGGGCCAACAAAAATCTCATCTCTATTACACATAAAGTCAAGCAAAACACGTATCACAATACAATCACATCAACAAAACACATCTCCCAATACAATGACATAAGCAAAACACAAATTCCTATACATTATCATTTTCCGCCCAACATGGAGACCAACAACATTTCATGTCTCCATATTATCCCAATAAAAGAACACCAAAACACAATATCTCAATACAGTCACATCAACAAAACACGTCTCCCAATACAATCACATCAATAAAACACTTTTTCAATACAATCACATCAACAAAATACAAAATTCAATACATTTTTATTGATCCAGCAAAATTTTATCATTGTGATTGCTCGCATACATTCCTTCATTTGCTGAACTGGTACTTAAATATTTATCAATCTTACTTTATAGATCTTGCATGTCAGACACTGCTGGGATAAACTCACTTATATAAATCATCATGAAACTTGAAACATCCCAAAACAGTGTCTCAAGATTCCAAGTTTTTTCAACCAACCAAAACAGAAATTGCATTATTTTATGCACAAATATTTTTTAAAGAATTAATTAAAGCCTCGGCGGCAATCGCGACATTGAAGAGTGAAAGTTAAGAGTCGGCGTGGTATGTTTATTTTCTATGTTTTTTTTTTTTTATTTTTCGAAAAAATACGGAAAACACGTTTGGTTACTCATTTTAAAAAATACAACGAACAAAAAAAATTACTTGAAAACGGAAAATAAATATTTTTCATTTTTCATTTTCTGAGAAATTAAAACAGAACAAAAAGTAAACCAATTTTTTTCCTAAAAGTAATGCAGTGTGTCATTACTCATTATTAGTATTATTTAAAAAGAAAAAGAAAAAAGAGAGAGAGACGGGACGCTAACAGTATAACAAGAACTAGCCGATCTATCCTTCTAATAGGAAAACAAGATCCGGTAACACCACAAAAACGACATCGTTTCATAGTAGACGTTCAGATGCAAACCAATGAACACTAATTAATTAAAAGCAAAAAAATAAAGTAACAAATATGGAACGCGCGACTCACGACGAAGATTTCGATCGTCTCGCCAAATTCTCCGCGATCTGAGCCAGTGACTGGAGGTTGCACCGGACGATTGTGTCTACAAACACGCATGTCTCCTCCTCAGTATTTTCCGCCGGAATATCCACCACGTACGATTCCACAACCACCGTGCCGTTGCCGTTGGGGGCAGGATGTAGCGTCGTCACGGACCGGTAATTTGCCAAACGGTGGTCCCCTCCAACGACGCTAAAGCTGATGACGTGGCGCTCTTCGTCCAGGATCTCCAGCCGCTCGGTGGAGTTCGCCGCAGGAAGTCCGGAAATAACATGTACCTCCCGGAGAGTACCGACGTTGCCGTCTCCGTTGATAAGATCGCAGCTCTTTAGAAAGTGCTTGTATGCCTGGGGATTATCGAAGCGGCGGACCACGGACCATACGGTGGAGACAGGGGCTGCGATCTGCTGTACAACGGCGGAGCAGCCTTGGTTCGGGCCCAACGCATGAGCATGGTAACGTGCCACGTTGTCAGGTACAGGTGTGGTGCATGTAAGAGGGGACCAGTGCTTTGAATGGGTTGTTGTGGTGGTGGGGATGGTGTTGTTGATCCTTTCAAGGAGGACTGTAGAATGCATTTTTTGTACGTATATATATGTATATGTATATAAGTGCGTCGCCGAGGGTCTCTGTCGCTGAAGGCGGAAGGGTTTGTTCCTTCTTGTCGTCGGCGATATTCTGCAGAGAGAGTGGGAGAAGGGGAATGGAAGAGTGGGTTGGTTGGATTTTTTTTGAGGGGAAGTGGAACGTTTAATAAAAATATATACACGTGATTGCTCTTAGGTGAAGTTACCAAGTTACCCTTTGGTTTGAATTATCTATAATTACTAATCTACCCTTAAGTAGCTCAGCAAAGTAGCAACAATCATCACACTCTCACTGTCTCACCTGAGAAAATATTATGTTAAAACTTTATCTCAAATTGGATTAGCATAATTTTATTGACTCGCATAAAGAAGGTTATCGTCCTTTCGAGACAATTAACATATTTTTTGAGTTTAAGAACCAATAATAACGGTTCAAGAAGAAAAACTAATTCGTGTGAGTTTTGGTTTAAAACGGATAATTATGATTGAAAGAGTTTATTTGGTCCATCATAACATTTTCTAGACTAATATGAATTCAATTTTGAAATATTTAAGGTCATGAATTCTGAAAAACAATATGGCCACATTTATTTTAATGAAATTTATAAGAATAATCACATTAGTGGTGTATTGAAATTTGAAAAAACATTTGTTGTAGTTATTGGAAGATTTTTTAAAAATATGAGAACAACTACAAAGTGACAAACTTTGAATCATTTTTTCATTTGATTTTGAACATATCACCCACAAATCACAATAATGGCATGGATGGGAACATATATCTAGCCTTTAGATGGTTTTTGTTCTCCATGATAAGAAAACACAACAAATTATGTAGATATTCTAGTTGATGCGTATTGACATTTTTTTTTTCTGGCACATCATACACACTCACATAATTGTACACAAATATCATCCATAGGGTTCGAACACTGCCCACCGAATAGAGATACACGAATGGTAACCAACTAGGTTGGCACCCATGTATTGGCACATGCTTTATTAGAAAAATGAGCTCAACTTTAGCAAAAAAATATAAGGGTATTTTAGTCATTTTGACCAATACTTTTGAGTCCCCCAACTTTTGCTCCACAAAGTGGCAGCATCGTAAATTTCGGGTAAGGGTAGGTCCAAATTCCTAAAAGTTCATTCAAATGGGGCGAGCAACTTGCAGGAGTGTCGTAAGGCAAAGGATAAGATAAATTAATTATTTAAAAAAGTTGAAAAAAAAAAACCAACAATAGAAACTTGGCTTAAAAAAAAAAAACCTGGTCTAATTAATTCGTCTTCTTCGTACATTAAAAAAATAAAATATCTTTGTTTAAAAAAATATTATTTTATGAAGCAACTAGCTGGAGGTGCGCTTGTTGTTGCATGTCCGTCCAAACCTACTCTGTAATAGTCCGTCCCTTCACACTAGTAATACTTATCCGCTTTGAGCCAATCGATTTTGGCCAGCACAGCTTTATTTTTCTAAGCCCAACATCAGCTTATACTAATTTGAGTTTAGGAAAAAAAAAATTATTAATTAGGAAATTTAATATATTAGATTATACACTTCAATTATCCTCTGGACGATTAGGGATTTAAAGCCACTTGATAGCTCATCCAACATCATCAATCTTGATACCACATAGATTTGTGGCTCCATCCACTCGAGCGGGATAATACATAACCCGTGTTGGGGGATTAAAGGGTTTGACCATTTCTTTATTTGCTTTAACGTGATTCTTTTCTTCTTTCATGTCTTTGTCCTTCTAACCCCAAAAGTAAAACATTAATATTGGTTGGACCAATATTATTTTCTTTCTTCGTAAGCCAAATAACACAAGTTGGGTTCCATGCAAGTTGCTCGACACTCATAAAATCCTTTTTAGCACATGATTCGTATATACACACAATATATTGGCAATTGGACCCATATATACACACAATGACACAAGTCTGGCTGGAATATTAAGGTATGATTTTGTTGCATTATTAATTGGCTCAAAATTAATAATGCAACAAAATTATGGCTCAAAATTTGTGCATTGTACTGTGAATCGTATAGACACAAATTTGTTTGCACTAAATTGATCGATAATATGCGTTGTGGTTTTGTTAGTTAGTATATATTGAAATTTATATGCACTAAATTTACATGGTAAATAAATTATATATACTACAGAGCAAATAAATAGTTTATGTGCATTGTAGATAAATAATATGTTTAACAAATAAATAGTTTCTATGCACTACATATAAATTATATGCGGTGTAGATAAATTTATATACACTAAATTTATATGCGATATTTCTTCATCTCAGAATATATCGATGAGTGATTTTGTTTGAAAGAGTTTTTCACGTTGATTTAAAATATATAATAATCTTTTTCAATATTCATCATGTATTTTGAGAGATAAATCGTTTTAAAATTTCATTTAAGAAAAGCAAAAAAAAAAAAAAAAACTGATGAAGTCATGTATGGAGTAATATGGATAGTAAAATGGCCATATGAATAATTTGTAAATTTTTTAAAATTAAGAGGGGCATGTAGATAGTTCAATGAGTTTTGTCTTCATTAATAAATTTTTTTTTATCTTCCTTATTTTGAATATCTCTTTTCAATTGTGTTCTTATTTTTAATTATTTTAAAAAATAAAAATATCATTTTTTGAAAAAAAAAAAAAAGGGTTATTCTATGCAGCAACTAGCTGGAGGTGCGTCTCCTGTTGCATGTTCGTCCACACATAACATAACCCGTGTTGGGGGAGGGGTTAATGGGTTTGACCATTTATTTATTGCTTTAACGTGATTCTTTTCTTCTTCATGTCTTTGTCCTTCTAACCCCAAAAGTAAAAACCCTACACCATTGATTGGACCAATATTATTATCTTCTTTCTTCCCAAGCAAATAACACAAGTTGGGTTTCCATGCAAGTTGCTCGGCACTCTTTGACAGCCTTTTAGCGCATGATTCATAGGTAACTTCTAAGACTGCGAGGAAATAGTGGCAACGGGACCCATTTACACACACAACAATGACACAAACACCGGCAAGTCCGGATGGAATATTAAGGCATGATTTTGTTGCATTATTAGTTGGTTGATTAATTTGGACTTTTTCACAGTGTTAACATATATATATATATATATATAATTTCAATTCGTAATCATCAACAGAGCATTTTATTGAAGGATAACATTCTTTAGTGATTCCGCAGTTAAGCGTGCTTTTGGGAGAATACTATTGGGATGGGTGACCTCTTGGAAAGACAAAGTTGTGGGTACCCAATGTATCTACGAGAACCAGACAACCCAAAACGAATAAATATTGTTAATGTGTATTGGACGGGATTCTAGGAGGCCAACATCCCGTAGTAACTCTGCAGTTAAGCGTGCTTCAACTAGAATACTATTGGGGTGGGTGACCTCCT
Source organism: Tripterygium wilfordii (assembly GCF_013401445.1). Lineage (NCBI taxonomy): Eukaryota > Viridiplantae > Streptophyta > Magnoliopsida > Celastrales > Celastraceae > Tripterygium > Tripterygium wilfordii. The sequence goes on along the minus strand of NC_052236.1, from coordinate 9,915,791 downwards.
TGGAAGGTAAAGTCGTGCGGGCTAGACGTATTCACGAGAACCAGATAATTCAAAGTGCACAATATTATTGATGTGTATTTTATTGAAAATTTTAATAGACCGAGCCATAACGGTTATAAAATAGTTTTGGTCATGATGTGAATGCTTTAGTTTAATTTGCTTGTTTGGATCTTCAACCTTTGGCACTTTTGAGCCCACTAGTGAGCTTTTTTTAGCCCACTTGACATTTTAAAGAATCCACCATATATCAGGTTGAGAGAACCTCCAGCGGATATAAAGAGGACCTATCTATAAATCCAATAAAGTAGGATGGATTGATGGAAGATCAAAAAGTCTTAAATACAGATATGCTCAACGGTATGGATGACTAACGGTCATCACTTCAATAAAATAAGAATATTTACAATACAAAATTCAAATGAGACGGTAGCGTTTTGTAGGTGGAGAGAAACGATGCCGTAGAAGTGTCCGCAAAGATGAGTAAAAGGAAATCAAAGGAAACGACAGCGTTCTGAACCACAACAAACTGAACTTCTAACACTAATGTATGTTAATAGCAAGGTAGATGAATGGGCATGAACTTATACAGTACTAGGTTCAATTAGTGATGATTCCAGGGTTTCGCATTCAATAACAGACGTCAAAAAAGAGTTTTCTGAGCAAAATTTTATGTTAGAATTGTAATCCCACGTCGCTTATAAGAAAAATTCAAGCATCACTTATTCAACAAGGTCTTTCCTCGACTTAAGTATTGTTGGAGACGGCCCATAAAACAAAGTCGTGTGGGTCGATGTATTCATAGTGAATCGGTAAAACAAAAGCAAATAATATTGTTCATTTGAGTGGGTTAGTATTTCCACTCAAGGTTGTCAAAATCGAGATCTTACATAAGATCGGTAGAAGGCTTACAAAATTGAATCGTAAAATCAAATTGTGAAATCATGAGATTTTATAAAATCTTAAAAATAAATATAAAATAATATAATTACTTATTTTTAAATAAATAATTAACATGATATATTATACTAGTCTATAGGTAATAAAATATGTGATTATTATTTGTTTTGAGTTATCTGATCGAATTGACGATATAATTTGCTAGTTATTTTGTTTAACTATTACTATCAACGTAATTTCCACTTCTTATAAATAAATTTTTGCACCATGGGTCCTCTTATCAAACTAGAGATGACGTTTTATGGACAAAATACAAGACTACTTGGAATGAAATGCTAGACTACAAATTAAGACGAAGAGGAAAATAAATTTTTTTTTATTATTTACAATATTTGGTTAAGTGGATGACATCATCTTTTAACTATAGCTTTAGCGTCAGTTTGAGCGATTTTTCGACAAAAACTAGGATTAGAACCGATTTTTCAACAAAAACTAAGATTAGAAACATATGCACATGATTGATAGACTCCACAACCTATAAACCCATGACTCCATAAGTTCATTAAAGTTAAGATCGTAAAAATTGTAAAATCGAATAAGATCAATAGATCTTATCAATTTTAGAATCTTAGATCGATCCGGATCGTTTTGAATACCTAAGATCATACGATCTTACGATCAAAATCGAGATTTTGACAATTATGTTTCCACTATATTCTACCCTCTCGATTCTCTCACCCATACTCAATTCATCAAACGTGTAAACTACATCAATACGTTAAAAGAAAAAGAACATCACTGAAAATGCATATTATTTACTGACGACTCACAATCCTATTTAAACAAAAATAAAAATAAAACCCTAAAAGACATTAAATTACCAAAATTATTAATAATAAAATTTAAAATACTAATTTGACTAATTTTTATTAACTACTAAAATTCTTCAAAATCCTACTGCCACTTTTCAATTTTCATTTACCCTGCCGTAACTAAAAAGAAATTCAAGTTAGGAACTTAACCAACATCAGAATTGAGCCAAAAAATGGTTAAATCAACAAAATTGATAAACAAGTTAACCAACATCTAGCAACGAATGATCTCTCTTTGCCTAATGGTAACGACTCATTAAAGGTCATAGGTTCAAATCCTAAAATCCAACCAAAACTAAAATTTTGAAATTAGAACAGAGTAAAAGTTGGTCAATACTAACAATAGCAAAATATTACCCAGAGAGAACTTCCAACCTGATAACTGATCCAACAAACCCAAATTACCCAGAACAATAGATATGAGCCTGGTTAAGGTCATAATCCAAAAGAGCTGAAAATCTAATTGCCATGCTACAAGCATAATAGAGAAACTATACACATCATAACCCAAAACAAAAATTAATGTTAATGGAATTCTAATGAAAAATTCGTCATGTCTAAATCGTACTGCAGAATAGTTAAAAGCATAAAAAAGATTAAAACTCTGCCAATAAATAAACATAAAACGTTACCTCTACTAAAAAGCTTAAAAAAACAGTAGTTCTAGGAGCAGATCATGACCAGAATCATGTCAATAAATTTACGCTGCAGCTTCGGCTGCAAGCCTTTTCTTCGCCTCCTCAATGATAGTCAACTTGATACCCTTGCCCTTAGGAAGAGATACCCATGGCTTGGTTCCTTTTCCAATAGTAAACACATTACTCAGGCGAGTTGCGAACTCATGACCGGTGGCATCTTGAATATGGATGGTCTCAAAGCTACCTTTATGCTTTTCCCTGTTTCTGATGACACCCACACGTCCCCTGTTCCTTCCTCCAGTGACCATGACGACATTCCCAACATCAAACTTTATGAAGTCAACAATCTTGCTACTCTCAAGGTCAAGTTTGATTGTATCATTAGCCTTGATCAGTGGGTCTGGATAACGGATAGTGCGCCCATCATAGGTATTCAGATAAGGGATACCTTTCTGCCCAAACTGGACTGAACGAACTTTGCAAAGCTTGAACTGCAAAGAATTGAAAGGCCTTAATTGGTAACCGCGAAAGAATATTTACATCAGCAGTCACAAAACAAGGGCGTAATTTAAATAACAGACTAATAGAGAACCATGTGGTTGAGAGATGCACGACCAAGTTTGTTATGTGTATAAGTAATAAAAATGAAAAAACATAAGCACACAAGAACTATGCTTTTCTTCTTGGTCTAGTGCCTTTACACCAAATCGTTATTTAGAAATGTTCAATAAGCAGTCACCATGATGATCAAGTATTCAGAAAATTTTAAAACAAAATGTACATACAGAAAACAACCTTTGCCTCGTCGTCCCTGATAGAGTGAAGACGGAAACGGCCCTTTGTGTCATAGAGGAGGCGAAAATTCTCATTTGTTTTAGGAATTGAAACAACATCTGTTAAAAATACAGAAATACAATGTGGCGTTAATAAACTTTCCAAGAATCTACAGCTAAAAGCAATGGATGGGATAAACAAAAAAGTAGCACAAGATAGAAAATAGAGGAAGCCCTAACAAGCACCCACACATATGACCATCTACCATCAAAAATAATCTGCGTTAAATAATATTCATTTAACAGAATTTAAATGAGGGTAGCCATGGATTCGAATATGAACTTTCTATTAATTTTTTTTTGGGTAACCGAGAATGTCATTATACAAACATTGCCTTTGAACATCTGATATGGGCCTAAACTTGAGTTGTTAGACCCACACGCACAAAAGTTTCACACCCGACGACAAGGTAAGAAGCCTAGCGCATGGCTACAAAGGTATTGCTCCAAGTGGGAATCAAACTCAAGACCTCCCGAGCCCATATGGTTTGGCCCCAGAGAAATTCACCTACTAGGCTATCACACAAGTGGTCGAACTTTCTATTACAAAAATAGGTACATAAAAGACTGGTAAAATTTCAATACAATATTCGCAATAAAAGCCACACAAAGACTCTACTACCTCTTATCCAACACTACAAAGGAAAATAAGAGTTCAAATCTTAAAGTGCCAATGAATCATCCACTCCCTAAAGCACTACGTTTTGAAATAAATAAGTCAGGAACATACCCATAAAGCCAGTAGGGTACGTCTTGTCCGTCCTAACCTTTCCATCAACAAGTACATGCCTCTGCATCAGAATCGCAATGACTTCACGATAGGTGAGAGCATACTTCAGCCTGTTTCGCAGAATAAGGATCATTGGCATGCATTCCCTAGACTTATGTGGTCCAGATGATGGTTTAGGGGCCTACACGCCACAATTCTATGAGAGAACTGAGGTAGAAGACATCAAGCCGCAAGAAAGCACAAGAAACAAACTAATATCGAAACACAAGTTTGACAATGGTTAACATACAAAAGCGCCACCAAGTTTATCAAGCATCCAATGCTTAGGGGCATTAAGCCTCTTCATGTGTTTCTTCAACCCTCTAGCCTGTGCAGCAAAACACGAGAAAACTTTCAGAAGACTCATCGTTGCACCAACAAGCATACTCTTAACATCCTAGTGCAGACTTCAATAGCTATAACAACAAATGGCATACCAAAAGCATTAACAACAAACAGGAACAACCAGCGGGACAGGTCATTTGGGGAATTTGAAGGGCCCGGAACAAGAGAACAACAATGGAGAATGCATACAATCCTATTATTAGAGGAAACAAAGTTGATGTGGACTAACCACGAACTTACTAATTGTATAGTCAAGATCAAGTATGTTAATATTATAAAAAATAAACTTTCTTAGCAAATGACAAACACAATCAAGGGGCTGAGAACCTACAGAACACCACATGTCATTCATTTCTACAAAACTAGCGGGAGTGAGTCTGACTAAGTAGTAGAAGGGTCCTGAAAATGGCACAGCCTCCTATGGCGGCGAAGCAACACTCTCACAAGTTTCTTCATTTCTATGCTATACCGATTAATCAAACAATTTCCATTTCCGTCGCAGGCTCAAAAGCCAATTTCCTTTGAACATTGTTTCATTATATGATTGAAGGAAAAAAAAAGTACATAAGAAATACGGAATCTAAAACCACACATCCTAGATTCGCGAAAAGAAACTGTAGAATCCGAGTTTCAAGAGCAAAACTAGGTCAGGTTACACAAACGCGCGATCTAAGGTACACTATATACATAGACAGAAGAAAATAATACAAAGTGACAATGGAGGCAATGCACTGACCATTTTGAACACTCAGAGATCACTCCCCGAGGGCCTCCTACAGCACTGCGCGTATCTGCCTCTGCGGATGTGAGTGGGCGGGATGAGGACGCCAAAACCCTAGCTTTTGTATATTCAAGTCGCTTCGCTGTGGGGGCGTTTTAGGAAGGACAATGCTAGAATGTTATCTTTAAAAATCTATAAACATATTTGATATTAAAATAATCATTAATCAAACACTTTATATTAAATGAGCTTGGTTAGTAATCGGTTTTGGATAATAATCAATTGGATTAGACATATGTGTGCTTAAAATTATATTTCAATCGTAAACCTAATTCTCTATGATATTTCAAAAAAAAAAAAGGGTAACATAACTTAGAAGTCATAAATGTGTTGGGTGTTAAGATTAAGGGATTGTCCGTTTAAGGTGTTTAGGGGTGTTGAATTGAGAGATGTTTGTCGAACACTTGAAACACCTCTCAACCCTTGATTGTTTCAGGTGTTTGGAACTATTAGGACAAAATCTCTCTACATCCCAAAACAAATATTATATTTAAAAATATCAACAACTCCCAACTCAACACCCCTAAATACCTCGAACGGACAAGCCTAAAAAATCTATTGTCCCATTCTTTCGGTGATGCAGGATCCCAGATTGTACAATAAATAAATGTAACTAATTAAAGAAAACAACTGTCTACCAAATGATTAACTGACAAGTGGCAACATATACACACTGGCAAACACATGATTCAAAGTCACTATGAGAACAATTAAGCATCTATGTCCTTCGAGTTATTTATATAGAGTACAAAGATAATAATTGGTGATAGTTTCGATACATCTTTATTTATCATAATATCTTTACGAGTTGTTCATATTCTGTGAACATTATATTACAATATCATTAGCATAATTTGAAGCAACTCTCTTTTACGAAATATACAAGACAATCATTTAAAATTTGAGCACTCATTCGATTATGTAAATTTATATTGACAATGTTTATTCTTGAAAATAATATTCCAAACACTTATCATTGATATAGGCAAAATCAGTGTCAACTTCAATAACTGGAAAAAAAAAAACAAACAAAAAAAAAACAAACAGAGATGCTTCTTTATTTGCATTAACAATTTAGAAAAAACGACCAACCTCCTTCAATAGGCATAGAGACCATAGGGCAAAGTTGAGAGTGAAGTATGCATGCATTATTATAGCGACACTTCAAAATAAAAGTATACCCAGTGAACTAATTTCATGAATCATGAAAAGTACCATGAGTGACCACCATAGACACTAAAAATGGAAAATACAAGTACCATCTCACGAGATGACACCACTACAATGACTAATTCATGTTAAAATCCCACCAGCAACTAGCAAGAGCAAATTTTGATGTTACAAAAACATGGATGTCCTATTACTGTTAGCAAATCTAAGTCCATAGAACATTGTTAAAAAATCAGTCCAAACACTACAAATCAATAATGTTCGCTTTGGGACAAGGTTTGTATAACTTTGTTTTTCTTGGGTCGTTGTCATTGGTTTTTAGTCTAGAAAATGCATTGGTCGTGTTAAAGGGACTTAATTTTTACTTATATGTCATTCGGTTGGGTTAATGTCAATCCGATATGGGATAAAGTTTTAAGAGACATATTTTGTGAAATGAACAAAGTTAGGTGCAACGAGCGGGGGGATATTATTCTTATAGTCAATGTTCGTTTGACATGCACAGATTCGTCGATATGTCCGAGTGGTTAAGGAGACAGACTCGAAATCTGTTGGGCTAGTCCTGCGCAGGTTCGAATCCTGCTGTCGACGGCATACAACGTTTTTCTCTTTCAAATATTCAAGCCCGGTCCATAATCTTTGATTTTTGCCAATACATCGTTGTGACGTTTGGGCAACAATTAAGCGAGAAAACTCCTCAGGTGCAGTAATCTTACTGTTGAAACCTCTTTAGGTCATTTTATTCCCTGTGTAAATTAAATTTTTTGTTTGAAAGTTCTGTTTCTCTCTCGTGTTCTTGTTTGAGCTTATTATAATGGAGAATTAGGTCTCAAATCCTCTGTTACAGATCCTCATACCACGACATTGTGCTCCGATTAGACCTCTTCAAGTGTTCAGCTCTAATATCTGAATTTGCAATTTATTTACTAGTGATGCAGTATGTAGCTTCTAGGGCAGAGTTTTCCCATTACTGGGAATATCCAAAAGCTTTCAGTTCCGTGGTAGTTGGTAGAATTTGAAAATTGTTCGCTAAACTACTCAGGATGCTGCTCTCTTGTTCTTTGTTTTTTTACCTCTTTTTCCCCCTTGCACTAGTGAAAACAAATTCCTAATATTTTCCTGCAATAATGGCAGTGGAGGTCCTCTACTAGGCTGGATAGGAAATTTGATTGGGTCTAACGCAGGAACATTTACTCTGACAGGTAATATTCAACTTGTTTGTTATTGTAGAATCTTATATAAAATACTACAGATGAGTTTTCTTTGTGAGTATTTGGGAAGGATTCAATATAAATTAGTATATCATGTTACTCTTTCAATTTCTTAGAATTCTTTTTTTTTTTTTTGAGAAGATTTCTTAGAATTCTTAATAAAGCACATATTTTATTCAATTTACATTACTTGTATCCTTTTCGATAATTTTCTGCAAACATTGGTTCCTACACCAAACCACAAAGAGCTGTGATTACATAGCAGCAAATCTTTTTTTCATTAGATATTGACAAACACAAAAAGGATGATTATACCACATTGTTTATAACGCACACCTCTAAGTCGTTGAGTTAGCGGAAAGCCTTATCTTTAAGATCAAGAAGCATCAAAGTGGAATACCTAACAACATTGACTGAAGATTAAATGTGAAAGTCTTTGGTCCTGAGTAGTTGTAGAGAAACCACTGATTGGAGTTTACGGAATCTTATTGTCTTGGTCAATCTAATGAACAATCTTTCTGTGCAAGTTATATACAGTTATCTACATATTTACTCACGAGGATGAGGGAGGAAAGAAAAATGTGGGATTCAATTGAGCTATATTTCTAGCTTTGATTTGTCCAGGTGGAAACTTTAACTAATTGAGTTCCTTTCCATTCCAATACCATCTCGTTTACATTCTCCCCTCCAATCCTAACTCCATATGAATTCTGCTTGCTTTGCACCATTTCTGTTGCTTCTACCAAAGTTTCTTTGCTCAATCTCCAACCATCCAACCCCTTTACTGCCTGAAGCTGACAGCCTTTTTTAACATCCTCCCACTTTTTCAGCCAAGCAAGAGAGGAGGCATAAGGTGCCACAAAAAGAATTTCCATGGCCTTTCTTGCTTCAGCAAGATAAACTGGGAAAGTTTCCTCCATTGATTCTAGTAGTGCATGGTAATGCACCATATGACTTTCAATGAATGCACCATAGCCCGAGCAATATTGTAGCTTCTCACAAGCATCTCCATCTCCTAAGGTTATGATTCCCCTGTTTTTAAGATCTTTATCAACAGAACTTGCCATTAATTCCTTTGCTGTTCTTAGAAACTCTTCAACAAGCTTTCTACTTCTCACCCTCCCCATATGGGGAAGCCCCACCATGCAATTGAAAGCAAACCATTCACCCTTACCTCCTCTTTTCTCTGTTTTATTCACCTCACTCACCAAATCCTCAATCCCCATCTCCTCCACCTGCAATGTTAGGCCCGACAAGCTTGCATGCTCTGATAGATGCCTTTTTGTCTCCTTGAAATAGATTTGATTATCACAAACAATGTCATCTTCTTCCCATTTGATTGATGTCAATTTTAGCGTTCTGTGGTGGTGTGCCACGGCCTCAATCATGGGAGGCCATTGAATCCCTTCTCCCATGTCAAAGTCAACTATGTGTATGGTCTCTGCATCATTTGGCATAGCTTCAAGGATTGCTGAGTTTGCTGCAATGTGAGCAAACCTTCCATATGGGAAAATATGGTAGAAAGCCCTGAATGCTGCATCAAAGTTCTTGCTGGACTCCTCTTCCAGATAATGATCACCTTGTGTTTCGATGTCTCTGGATAGGTTGAATACCAGCCGCTCCAAGGTTCCACCGGCTGGGTTAACTTTCTCATTTAGACATCGTATGATCACATCTGCAAGCTCTCTCTGTTCCCTCTCAGTAGCTTCTCCATAGGCCTTGAGAAGATGATGAACGCTTAATTGGGTATCAAATTCCATGTCTTCTCCTGGCAAGGTCAATGATGGTTTAGATGTTGGCGTGTCCATGGAATCTTCGCTGTATTGTATTGATGGACTTGCACTCCACACATCTTCCTTAGAAAGCTCCAATGAAGGAAAACTTGCCTCGCTTACATTAAAATATTCATAAATACTCTGGATTTCCTTGCCCAAATCAGGCTCTAAACCCCCCAAGTCCATCCAGAAATTCTCCATCCCAGCATGTAATTCGTCATCACAAGCTGGAAATTCTACAAAATCATTGGATAACATAGAAGAAAAAGAAGGAACTGGGGACGCCTCAGAGGACTTCTCTGTGGTAGTGAATGAAGAGAAGTCATTCATGGTGAATAGAGGGGGTCCAATTTTATTAGGAGTTGGAGTCATGACATTGTAGAAAGGCCATGAAGGCTGAGGAAGCTCTGGTTGCATCATCTTTTGATGATTCTACACTGAAACTTAGGGTGAAACTTGATGAATTTTATAACAAGCAGCACATATATATAAAGATGTACTGTCATGATGGAGACGTAGAATAAAATAATGTAATGATAATGAATATAAAATGCAGACCTACCCATCAATCTCACCTGCTTTCAATAGAGTTTTACTTTTGTGAATTTCTTTCTAGCTCTCTTGGCAGCTTCATGTAGGTGATTGGGTTGAAATTGTACCTTGTCTTTTTAAAATGGTATCGGTATCAAAATAGTAGTTATATACTGATAAGGAGATGAAGTTAAAGCGATTACGCATCTTTTCAGAAGCAATTCGCTTTCACTGCCAGGTGTTTTATTCAGTTTTTAGGGAATAAACCCATGATTAATATATTAAGCTGACATTGTTGGTCCTCAAGAGTCCAAGTGGAAACATTGAATCGTCTGAGACCCTTCTTTAATTGTTTATCATTGTTATAAGCTTAATTATTTAGATTAAGATCACCGTCTACATAGAATTCCTTGTAGTCATTCATATTTCCTAATGGTTAAGAAAAGAACAAGTAGTAAAATAATGTACCTAGCTGGTTTTGAAAGTTCATGAAAACGGCATGCTACCATATTGCTTGACGGGAAAAGTCTATGTTTTCACTGTTTACTGTGGCATCAACAATCCCTAATTTTGTAATAACAAAGATCAAATAAACAAAGAAATGAAAACTCTTCTATCTGTCAATTTTTTATTTAATTTTTTACAAGCTAAAACAATGTTATTTTAATGGTTGGTACATCATGGTTGTGTAGAAGTAACTAAATAACCCTAAAAATACCGGCACTTAATTAACATATACATGTTTAGATGTTGATTCACTCTAATTGCATAGTATTTAACTTATTGGATATGTTATCTGATCTCAGTGACTTGGATTCAGATTTTTCAATCTTTGAAGAGGAAAAATGGATTCAAAAAGAACTAGAGCTGGATTCAAACTTTTATTTTATTCAATGTGTTTTTCATCTCTGTCATACATTTCACAACACAAAGCAAATGCACAAGATAACATTAAAATCAGCTCGTTTGGTTAAGTCGGCGAGATTCTTTAGTTGTGTGCATTTGAAATGTGATAGTGTTTTTCAGTTTGTCAATGGTTACTATCAAATATTGAAAATCAATTATCTCTTCTTTTTTTCATTAACTTGTGTACGTTAAGATTGAATGTCTCTATTTGCTAATTTTGGGTCAAAGTTCTTTTCTTATAGGAAATATTGTCACAATTCTAGCAGTTGAGACTACCAGTACCAGTCATTGTCGCAATTCATGATAGAGACCTATATACAGACTAAAATAGTGTAATAATTATGAGTATATGATGGAGACTACCAGTACCAGTCATTGTCGCGTTCTTTCAACAGAGTTTTATTCCTGTGAAGTTCCCGGTTGTGTTGTCTTTACTTTCTTGGCAACTTTCATGTATATCTATATGAAGATGCTTTCTATTATATATTTAATTAGAAGATTGAATATGTGACTATACACATAGCTAGATTGTTTCAGTGCAATTACCCTTCATTGTCACGAAATTTTATTTTAACCATTTGAAGAATTAAATAACTATCCAGTATCCACAACATCTCAATGTAGCTCCCCCACTGTTTTTTAGAAATTATTAAACAAGTGATTAATATATTAAGTTGAGCTAGCTGTGTTTTTTTTTTCCTGATCTAAATTTATTTACATCAAAATTGAGTTTAAGATGGAATTCCTTATAGTCATATATATTCTCTATCATTATTCTTAATGAAGATTCAATAATGGGGATTTCATCCTATCCTATCTTTCATCCCTAAGGGGGGTGGTAAATATGTTAAAACAAACGATTAAACAAGGTTGGAAGCATAGTGTTTGACGCAACAGTGTCCTGTAGACATTTTTATTGCGGAAACCTTTTTGGTCCTTTAATGTTCAACAATTTTCTGATAGAGAAATGCTATTTATAATTTATATATAATGCTTCATTCATGTTGTAATCAACAGTGCTGCTACCTGCTAGTGCTATTGGAGATTGAAGATGTAGAACCTGCATCAAACTTTGACTGCATAGCTTATCCTGTATCAAAAATGGCATAGTTTATGTGCGTATATAGCTTACGGGAACCTTTCACAGGTATGTTTAACCATTCTGTATATAATTGTTTTTCTGAGTAATCCAGTATGGGGATTCAGTTAAAAGACAACTTTTGGTTGTATAATCAACATTAATGAATTTAATTTATTAGGTTTCATCAAGCTTGCCTTTCATAAATCTTCCAACACTCTCCATCTTTTGTAGTGTTTCATATATATATCTCACTGTGATGAAAACCTGTTATATGCTTTCATAATGTATATAAGAATGATCATGATTGAAGTGCTTGCATAAAGACTTAGGCATTTTGAATATTTTTATCATTTTAAACATTTGCTTGAAAAGACACCAGAAAAGATAGAAATTTTTGAGTGGAAACATATCTAATAAAGCCATATAATGTTAGAGAAGAGGATATTCGTTGCATGAATATATATATATCTTTAGGATCGATCTTGTGTCCTTAGTGGAATACATATGTGGAAGGAGATGGTCCAATATTATTTATAACATTGTGGGGTTGTTAGGTCTGAATCATTAGATCATAATCCTAATCTTGTTAGAAAATTAGTCAGCCAGGTTTGTTTCAGGATACATTTTTTATGTGACAGATTTGTATCTTTGCATGTTTTATATAACAACTGTCACATGAACATCCATCACATTATTAGTAAAATATTTGGACCAAAAAATAACCTTATCATCATTACCAAAAGACGTGATATTTTGAATTCTAAGGGACATCAATACAAAAATATGTTCAGAATTTTTTTTTAAAGCCATGAAGATACGTTTGGTTCACAATTGGTTTGAGGAAAAAAAAAAGCTGAGTTTTATGTTGTAAAAAAGCTAGCTAAAAAATATTGCGAGTGTTAGCTTCATATATTTTGTGCTAGTTTTATTGTATAGGTTTTTTATGATAAATTTCTAAAAAGGTATAAGAAAAATATATAGAGTAATGGTTTTTGTTGAAGGCGTATTGGAGATTTTCATAACAAAAGGTCACAAAAGCTATTAAAAAAGTAACTTTTAGGCATTTTTTTTCCTTTTTCTTTTTTGTTTTGAAGAGCTTATAAGCTCTCAAAAAGCTATGTTGGCTAAGGGTTTTTGGTTACAACATAGCTTTTTGCATTTTCGAGAGTTTACATGCTCTCCCAATTCCGAACCAATTGGCCACTTAACTTTTTCAATATTTTCTTTCGTTGATTCAGATGTTGCTTTGATTTGTTCATCGAAAGAGAATACAGATATTTATGTACTAAATCAGGGACTATTTGTAAATCACAACAAATTATGCTATTCATATTTAATTTCACTTTAAATTCATGTGAATAACCAAGATGTACCTAATTATATATCAAGTGATGCGATGTTTTGGCACTTTTTTCCTGAGTAGTGTAGTAGTTCATTAAACTCATATCTGTTGTTAAAGTTAAAAAGCAATATTTTTTGAAGCATATATATTTATCAAGTAGATTAATTAGGAAGGAATATTGGCTTGAATCTTGACCTTTGTTTCACAGAAACTGCCAGGAAGAAGAATTGGTCAGCTGGGAATTTGCTGGCATGACCGGTAAATTCGTCTTATTGTGAGCCTGTAAGTTGTTCACCAATATTTCCATTAAGACTACTCATATATATATATATATATGAACATTCTGATCATCATCTACTCTGCACACACAAATATTCTCACTTGTAAGTATCTACATCTTTAGCCTTCAAAACATGATACAACCAGAGCATTTTCTGAATTCCTGCCCAAACTTCGTAGATTCTTCATATCTTGATGATTTTAGTTGTTATGAATTAGGCATGGATGCTTATGGAAGCCAATTTGATGATTTCCCTGCTATACCATTCAATGAATCCTTGAATTTCCCAATTCATGTTGATGACAATGCATTTCCAATAGATGATGAATCTTTGCTCAATTTCGAGGAATTGGAGAAAATCTTAAATGGAGAAGTTGAGGATTTGAATCAATGGTTGCTGAGTGGTAGTGATGAAGAATGTTTGTCATCATCATGTCATCAACTCTCTATTGAAAAAGAAAGTAATGATGAATGGAGCTTTAGTCCTTCCTTTATTTCAGTTGATGCGTCCATAAACACAAACTTTTCTCAAGAAACATTGAACATGCCTCTTGAAGGCATGGAGATTGATAATCAAATTGGCTTGATTCATCTAGGCAAGGCGTTGGGAGAAGCAACGGAGAACGAGCAAGGAGACCTAGCTGAGGTGATCAAGGAACGAATAAGAGACAAAGCAAGTCCAGTAGGTGAAACCAGCGAACGTCTTTTGTATTACTTGTTTCATCAGTCAAAAGACAAGAAAGCAGACTGCCTTGAGCAAGAATGTGACAAAAACTTTGAAGCAACCATGAAGGTTTTCTATCAAATATTTCCTTACGGAATGTTTGCTCACTTTACAGCGAATTCAGCTATCCTTCAAACCAAGCCTAACAATGCTGAGGTCTTGCACATAGTTGATTTTGATATTGGAGATGGATTGCAATGGTCTTCAATGATTAGTGCTGTTGCTCAGCAGGAAAAGATGCTAGATCAAAGAGTGCCCTTGAAATTGACTTCAATTAAGTGGAAGGAGGAGGATTGTGTGCAGGGAAGATTTAAGGAGACAAAGATGAGACTTCTCAATCACGCGAGTTCTTTGGGCGTTAAGTTGAAGGTGGAGGAGATGGAGTTGCAGGGCATGGTGAGTGAAATAAGGAGAAAGAAAAGGAGAGGTGGAAACAGAGAGTTTTTGGCCTTCAATTGCATGTGGTCACTTCCCCTTTTGGGCAGAAGAAGAAGTAGACGCCAATTTGTTGAGTTTATCAGTGTGGCCAAGGATTTGTTAGCCAAAAATACTACCACCAATGGCGTCATAACTATTGGTGATGGAGATGCATGGGAGAAATCAAAGAATTGTCATGGATTTGGTTCATTCTTTGATAGTTACATGAAGCATTACCATGCCTTGTTGGATTCAATAGAATGCAACTTCCCCGTCCATCTCGCCGAAGCTAGAGTAGCCATGGAGTGTCTATTTGTGGCACCTTTTGTATCCTGTGATGATTGGAAGCGAATGTGGGAGGAAAGAAAGGAAGGTAATTACTGTGACTTCAAATATGGCTTGAAAGGGGTTGGATTGAGCAATGAATGTTGGTTGGAAGCCAAAGAGCTTGTAAAAGAAGGAGAGAGTCTGTATGGAGTGAGGATTGAAGGTGAGAATGTTAATGAGATGGTTTTGGAGTGGAAAGGAACCCCATTGATTAGAGTAGAAGCATGGAGATCATGAACACAGGCAAAGAAGAAGAGAAGACAGAACAAAAGTCAGATGATATTTTTTGACTAGCTTTAGTGTTTGCCGTGTTGGCTGACTTGTTCATGTAATCATTTTCTTAAGAAAAACAAGGTATATGCGTATCAATTGATTTGTTGATTCAATGAAGAACCACATTCTATGCATCTCTATGGCGTATAGGTTATTTTGACAGGTTTTCTCTTGTTTGGGCATTTTTGGACGTGTTGACCAAATCTTTGCCTTGTGTCAAAATTGTTTGACTGTATATGTGACCGACACCAAAGTGTGTGTACTTACCCCAAGTGCAGGGTATCGTCAAGTAATAAACCGTGAATCCGGTATCGATCCACGAGGAAGCAATGCAAATTTGAAGTGAATGATATGCAAATGACTAGCCAACACTAATAAACGTAATGAATATCAAATAAAAACGAGTAAATGAAATGAGTCGAATGACTCGGTAGCATGAGTGATTTTGTAATCAAAGTAAGCACGAATTGGATTTAAAACAATTAATTAAAAACCTAGTCTCTAATCTGTCCCGGTGGCTACTCAGTTCTCATACTCAAGGTATCATTGTAAACACACACAATCATACACAATGCATTGTGTGGTACTTTCAATCATGCATATGCAAAGAGAATTGGGATATAAGACTTCAATTCATACATGTAGGCCATCGAGTCTCTTAATCTATGATGAACGCAAAGGGATAAGCACCTAATATTATGAATTAATGCTCCCCCTTGGGGCTCGGCTTGGCTAACACCCTAGTTTCACACTCAAAGATCAATTAACCATAACTCTCCCATGCACATTCCTAAATTAACCCAAAACCCTATCATCAATACACATAATTAATAGCTATGTAATGGAAAACTCAATTAATTAAGGAAATCATGCAATGAGTTTAACAATTCTCAATCGAACACATTAGATGCAAACCCTAGACTAGGCAATCCAAGAATACAATCAAATATGTCATTCCCATAGATCCAATCACACAACTATCACGAAATTAAAAGAGAGAAATCGAAGCTACGATTCTTTGAGCATACCATAAGTAATCGAAACCTTGCACCTACCGTTCGGGACTAGAAAGTAGAAAGGGAACTTAGCCACTCATTATAATGAGAATAAACATCAATTTTGTAGAAGAAAACCAATGTTTACAATCAAGATCACAAGGACTAAGTAAAACCCTAGAGAGAGAAAGAGAGAAAAACTATGGAGGCTAGATGTTGTGTAGTGTATGAATGAGAAAGAAACTCAAATCTTAGGGGTTTCCCCTCTTTTTACAATAGAAAATACCTAACTACCCTCATAAAATCGTTCCCCATTGGTTACATACATGATTTACCCCAAATGCCCTTGAAATTTTGGTGCAGAAAATTACAGATCCGCGGTAGGTGTCTGGACGGCTTTGGAAGGTGTCCGGACTTTTAGGCTTCATCAAGTCTTCGTTATAGGATCTGTTTCATTTTTCAAAGGAAGTGTCCGGACACCTCACAGCAAAAAGTGCCCAAAAAGTGCTCCAATTTGCTCAAACAATGTCTGATTCCTACAAAACCAAATGGAAACATTTGTAAGTGTAAAACTAAGCTAAAATGCAATAAAATACATTAGCTAAGTGCTAGAACATCCTAATTAAAGGACATTGGAACCTCAAAATAGAGGCCCAATCAATCTGCCTATGGGCTTCTTTGGTTGTGGACCTGAGGTCTAGTTATTATGGGCCACCAACATTTGTGTGGACCCCAAGATAATGGGCCCGTTTATCACTGTCGAAAAGCAACAATTTGCGTTTTAACCCAATTTCGGACATTTGAGTGTTTGGCGGACAATTTCGTTGCAACTCCACCGCAAGATTCACTATTTCAGTCGAAGCTCGCGAGAGCTACTTCCTCTCAGACGGGCGTTTTGCAAAACTCTGTTTCACTTAAAAAAACACGGAGTTCGTGTATAGAGTGTAAGATTAGAGTAAGCAGAGAGAGTATGGAGAGAGAAAATCCAATATAATATTAATTTTTCAATATACCGATTATTGTAAAGTTGCAACAACTCTGACACAAGAAATTTATTTGTCGGTATTATACAGACTTCTTACATATACCAATGTAGGATCATTTGTTAACAAATATGCCACTTTAATCATGTAAAAGAGAGACTCACACTGGTTTACAGGTACCAGTGTGAGTCACTATAGGTTTTTTATGACACGCCAAATAATTTTTGTCAACATAATTTACCTTACAACACCTTATCACAGTTGATCAAAATACAAAGCTCTCCCTAACGGATCCAATAGATAGTTTACCTCAGTAAACATTGAACTTTAGTTCAAGAAGCCCATCGTCACCTAGCACATTATATGGCCTCGGTAAATACTAAATACATGGGCTTAAGTGTAAGAGGCCTGTGATCACCCGGTACCTTATATCGGCTCGTATATTTTGCAATTGATATTTGACCGACACCAAAGTGTGTGTGTACTTACCCCAAGTGTAAGGTATCTACAAGTAATAAACCGGTGAGTCCGGTATCGATCCACTAGGAATTAATGCAAATTTGAAGGTGAATGATATGCAATTCACTAGCTAACACTACTAAACGCAATGAATATCAAAATAAAGACAAGTAATAAAAATGACCGAATGACTCAGTAGAATAAGCGATTTTTGTAACCAAAGCAAGTGAGAATTAGATTTAAAACAATTAATTAAAAAACCTAGTCTCTAATCCGTCCCGGTGGCTACTCGGTTCTCATACTCAATGTATCATTGTAAACACACACAACCATACACAATGCATTGTGTGATACTATCAATCATGCATATGCAAAGAGAATTGGGATATAAGACTTCGATTCATATATGTAGGTCATCAGGTCTCGTAGTCTACAATGAACGCAAAGGGATAAGCACATAATATTATGGATTAATGTTCCCCTTTAGGGCTCGGCTTTGCTAACACCCTAGTTTCACACTCAAAGACAAATTAACCATAACTCTCCTATATATATTCCTAAAGTAACCCAAAACTCCATCATCAATACACATAATTAATAGCTATGCAATGGAAAACTCAATTAATTAAGGAAATCATGCAATGGGTTTAACAATTCTCAATCGAACACATTAGATGCAATCCCTAGACTAGATAATCGAAGAATACAATCAAATATGTCATTCTCATATATCTAATCACACAACTATCACGAAATTAAAAGAGAAGGATCGAAGCTGCGTCCTTGACCCTTTGAACATACCTTAAGTAATCGAAACCTTGCGCCCACCGTTCGGGACTAGAAACTAGCAATGGAACTTAGCCACTCATTATAATGAGAATAAACATCAATTTTATAGAAGAAAACCAATGTTTACAATCAAGATCACAAGAACTAAGCAAAACGGTAGACAGAGAAAGAGAGAGAAAAACTATGGAGGCTCAAATGTTGTGTAGTGTATGAATGAGAAAGAAACTCAAATCTTAGGGTTTTCCCCTCTTTTTATAATAGAAAATACCTAACTACCCTTATAAAATTGTTTTTCATTGATTACATACATGATTTATCCCAAATGCCCTTGAAATTTTGGTGTAGAAAATTGCAGATCCGCGGTAGGTGTTCGGACGGCTTCGGAAGGTGTCCGGATACCAGGGCTTCATCAAGTCTTCGTTATAGGCTCTGTTTCATTTTTCAAAGGAAGTGTCAGGACACCTCACAGCAAAAAGTGCTCCAACTTGCCCAAACAAAGTCCGATTTCTACAAAACCAAAGGGAAACATTTGTAAGTGTAAAACTAAGCTAAAATGCAATAAAATACATTAGGTAAGTGCTAGAACATTCTAATTAAAGGACATTGGAACCTCAAAATAGAGGTCCAATCAATATTTCGTGGAATTAGTGGGAAAAAATCTCTAAATGATTGACTACAATAAAGTTTTCTGCAAATTAAGATTTAAAATAATCGGAATTTATCATTACATAAGACCAATGTTTTAAATACGGTACCGAAAGCATGCCAGTCAGGCAAATATTATGCGGTATAACCGGTTCAATCGGCCGAATGACACAAAAGACAACAAATATCCTACAAAGTCTTAGGTTCTCATAAAAACTATTATTAAAAAATCCACTTGAGGATTTATTTTCGAGATTTTTATTTATCTAAAAATAAAAAGTTAATTTTAATCAAAAGATTTTTAAAAAATTAAGAAATATATGTGTAAAATTGGTTTAACACCGATAAAATCGCCTGATTCAATCAATTTTGATCGATAATTGACCGACATGATTTAACTTGGTATATTAAGTTGAATCGCAAAGGTGAGGGGGCTTTGGTACCCAATTTACTTGGTACATACCAGCTAGTATTTAAAACACTGCGTAAGAGCATCCACATCAGATTACCTAAACATAGATCTGTCTGTAAAATAAGGAAAGATTATAGAGAATTTGTCAAAATAGAGTTCTGCATTAGATTACCTAGAGGTTTGCTATTTTACAGAACATGAACAGTGATTCTCTACATCTAGATAACCACTATTCACTTCCTAAACATAAAATAATATTTTATATTACTTTACTCTCTCTCCTCACTCCTCTCTTTCTCTCTCCTCTCTCACCCCTCACTCTTCTTTCTCTTTCCTCGAGTTTTTTTCTATCTCCTATCTCTCTCCTCACTTTTTTCTTTTCTCATCTCTCTCCGGCAACATCTCTTCTTCCCAAATCATGAAATCAAGCAAAAAAAAAGAAAAGTGAAACTTCTCCAATTTTTAATAACATTAATTTATTATTTTAAATAACATTAATTGATTAATATTAAATATAATTAATCTATTGTTTTAAATGGAATTAATTTTTTATTTTGAATAGAAGTAATTTATATGAATAGAATAAACAAAGAAAAGAGAAAAATATATTATTTTAATACAGTAGATAATATGAAAGATAATCTGATGCAGTGTTGATTGGATAGAGAATCTGTAAAATAGATAAAAGTGACATTTTGTCTGTATTTTAGGGAATCTATTAAGGGAAACTGATGCAGGTTTGCCTATAGATTATATATATAGCCGTATAGGTATATCAACAAATAGGTAAACTTGTAATTTTGCTACAAATACCTACTTCGAAGTTTACATCATATACTGAAAAGCCAACTCGTCTGATGAACATGTTGTTTCACTTGGCTAAGATGAGTATCAAGTTTCATAATAGAAAATGACTTGTTTGTGACATACATATAAAAGAATTTCAAAGAATATTTGAGAGTCAAAGCGTTGCATTTGTTGAGAAAAAATTACTACATCCTTAAAATAAAGATTAGATGGGACAAGTTAAAAGTCAAAAGGTTTTTTTTTATTTAGTAAGTTGTGTTTTAAAACCGTGAGTTTGAAAGGTCCTGGAAGCACAATAATGTATTAAGCTTGGAACAATGGATAATATCTAACAATGTCAAATTTGAGCCTAGAGAGTCCATTTTCCCTAACAGTATCTCTCAACACTGAATGTATGAGATAAGAATATGATAACCTTCATGGGACATCGCTTTCTAAAATTAATATAATTAAGGTTGTCCAAAAAAATCATGCCAAATCAAATCGACCGTTTGATCGGTTATTGTCAAATGTATGTTAATGAAAACCAATCGAAAAAAAAATAAAAATCGAACTGCCAATAACCGACCGAACAATCGACTAAATTTATGTCAAAAAAACCAACAAAAACTAACCGAAACCGATGATGGACATCCCTAAATATAACTGAACCAATAAAAATTTAGCTAAAGAAAGCACAATTTCCTTTGTGCACATGAATGTAAACACAATCAGATGCGCCAAGAATGTGTCAACAGAAGTTCAACCCCGCCACCTTAGAAAGATTGAGGTGCCCAGTTCTAACTTCTAATGATACTGCCATTGTCATTTACAGGTCCACTGTACCAGGGGGAAAAAAGTTGCAGTCCAGCCAATCCTTTTCAAAATCACTATACGTTTTTTTCTTTTCCTTCAAATAATCTTAGTCTTCCGGATGAGCCAGCAAATGGACAAAGATATCATAGTTTTTCCTACTTAAAATTTTCCTTTTTAAAAGAAAATGGTACAACAAAGCATGATATACCAATATTTGTTGTGCACGTCTTAAATTGTGCAACAATATAGAGTCAACCAACGAGAGGTGGCTCGGTTGACAATCAATTGAGTTAGACATATCTGTGTCCAAAGTTCGATTCAAATGAAAAACATATTTCTCAAACAATATTTAAAAAAGAAAAACCCTTCTTATAGCCAACCATATATGTCTTATAATCGTAATCCTAGTCTAGTTTTCATATTATTTCAGTATTATTTTCTTGAAAATCTAATCAATTTATCAATTTTGAAAAGTATGGATATTATTTCATATACTTTGCGAGATATTTGCACTACTCCCATTAGCGCAATTAGTTTTTTTTTTTTTTTTTTTATGAATATTTGCTCTACTCCCAATCGCGCAATTAGTTTTTTTTTTTTACCAAGATTTGTTCTACTCCCAATAACGCATCATCTCAGTTTGGTAATTAAAAATAAACATGTTATTTGGGTAATTAATTTAAAAACATTACCAATTAATTTCCAAAAGCCTACTACAAGAGAACGTCACGCTTACACATGGCTCTGTTCATTATGGTATTTGAGAGACCTACACCCAAACTTTCTCGGGTCCTCTTTGGAGTGCAGAGTCTAGGCTTTACAATGGCAGACTATTCCGTTTGACCAGCTCAACTCCCATCTTTTCCAGATAAGCAGAGATTCTATATATATATATATATATATATAAACATGATTAGTTGTTCAACTTGTCGTCTTATATTATTAGTCCCATTAACTAGGAAATAAGCAGGATCCGAAAAGACAGGAGTAGTAATTAATCCAACAATGAGTGCAGTGGACTTTGATTAATCCTCTCAAGTAGGGTCGGTCAACCCATGCATGCATGTGCTCGCTCAAGGAAAAACTCAAGTGTGTGCCCAAGACAATCGTGGCTCTTGTACATACATACATATTGTCAATACTCAATTTGACAATAAAAGGGAGAAGAACAAAAAGTCTATTGGTCCCCCTAACTGTATAGAAATTTTAGTTTTTTTTTTTTTTAAATTTATTTTAAGAGAGAAGTTTTGAAATAACCCCTGAACTTTCATGAAATGCATCGATTTTAACCCCTCAACTTCCAGGACTATAGTTCGTTAGCCATTTCGTCAAATTTCCGTCTATTTTTAGCTGATATGATATATTTTCCCGTTAGTTATATGACATTTGATAAATGTAGTTATTTTTTGGAGTCAATTTACCCCTACAATTACGAAACTCGTTAATTCAAGCCCTTCTAAATTGTTATAACATATCAAATTACCCCCTGTATTTTTTACATGTCATTTGCGAATAAATTAATTTCGTTGTCATATTAGAAAAAAAACAGCCACATCTGTTAGAATAGATGAAAATTTTGCTCAGTGGCTAACGGACTACAGTCTTGAAAGTTGAGGAGCTAAAATGATCCTAAATGAAATTCAAGGTGTAAATTGATCAATTCGCTATAGTTCAGGGATCATTTCAAAACTTATCACTTTCTTCAAATGCCATTTAAAGAAACCACCTTGAAGTGTCCATCCCGTTGCCTTCTCTTCACAACTCTCTATTGACTTTGAAGATTTCAAGCTTGCTTCCTTCCATTATTACTTCAGATTTCTCTTGTATATGTATGCGTTTTACGTTTGTTTTATCTTCTACTAGACTCGGAAATCTAATGGCCATTGTACAAGTTTTTTTGGCTTTCTTTCTCTTGCAGCATGTTCCTTCTGTACTTTCTCAAGCTCCAAACACTGAATTCATCTTCAATGGATTCAATGGTAGTGATAGTGAGAGGAAACTTATCTTAGAGGAGGCTTCCATTTTCAAGCCTACTGGTGCACTTAGGCTCACAAACAATTCCCACAATGTTATGGGCCATGTATTCTATAACCAATCTATACAAATGATTGATAGAACCTCTTCTAATTCTTCAAATGCTTCCTCTTTCAGCACATCATTTGTTTTCGCAATAAAACCGCCGAATCCCGGCCCCGGTGGTCATGGCATCGCCTTCACCTTGTCGCCCGAACCACAGTTTCCCGGTGCTCAAGCTGATCATTATCTTGGCATCTTCAATTCTATCAACGATGGAAAAGCTTCGAACCATGTTTTCGCTGTTGAATTCGATACGGTTAATGGGTTCAATGACCGTGTGGATTCTAAAGGAAACCATGTTGGAATCAACATCAACAGCATGACCTCCTACGCATCAGAACCGGCTTCTTACCACACCAGCAACACAAATAAAGAGGATATTTGGTTGGAGAGCGGCGATCCGATCCACGCTTGGATAGAGTATGATGGTTTAAATAAACTTGTGAATGTAACAATATCTCGATTAGAAATTGAAAAACCAGGGGAACCTCTCCTCTCCTATGGTGTCGACTTGACTTCTATCATTAAAGAGAAGATGTATGTTGGCTTCTCTGCCTCCACAGGACAGAAAGTCAGCTCCCAATACATCTTGGGATGGAGTTTTGCGTTGAATTCAACTCAGGCTCCTCCAATCAATGTTTCTATGCTTCCTGTGATTCCAAATGAGAAGAATTCCTCTAATTACAAGCCATCTACCATTTTACTTATATCGGTTTTCTCTAGTGTCATCGTACTGCTGTCAGTATCGGGGCTTTTTGTGCTATACAGAAGGAGGACATGGGATGAGAGCCTCGAAGAGTGGGAATTGGATTGTCCTCGCAGGTTCAGATACAGAGATCTGTACAGAGCAACAAAGGGTTTCAAAGACAGTGAGATGGCTGGAGTTGGCGGATTCGGTGTAGTTTACAAAGGAGTGTTACCCAATAATGGTACTGAACTTGCTGTTAAGAAGATTAGTCGTAATTCAATTCAAGGTTTGAGAGAATTCGCGGCAGAGATTGAAAGTTTGGGGAGATTAAGGCACAAGAACTTGGTCAATCTTCAAGGTTGGTGCAAGAAAAAAAATGATCTTCTTATAGTGTATGAGTACATTTCAAATGGAAGCCTTGATTTTCTCCTCTTCAACCCACCAAATGGCTTTGTTTTGAGTTGGGAACAAAGATTCAACATCCTCAAAGGCATAGCTGCAGGGTTGCTGTATTTACATGAAGAATGGGAGCAGGTTGTGATTCATCGTGACGTGAAGTCGAGCAATGTACTCATAGATGCTGATATGAATGCTCGATTAGGCGACTTCGGTCTAGCTAGATTGCATGATCATGGTGCATTGTCACAAACTACTAATGTTGTTGGCACAATTGGGTATATTGCTCCTGAATTGGCTCGGACCGGCAAGCCTTCTACGAGGTCAGATGTGTTTGCATATGGGGTTTTGCTTCTTGAAGTGGCTACTGGAAGAAGGCCTATTGATTCAACTACATTCATATTGGTGGATTGGGTGATGGAGTGCCAAGAACTAGGTCAAATTCTGGAAGTGGTAGATCCGCAGCTCGGCTCGGATTATTCAGTTGAAGAGATGGAGTTGGTTTTGAGGTTGGGGCTACTTTGTTCTCACAATCAACCAGAAGCTAGGCCTACCATGAGAGAAGTCACTAGAATCTTTAATGGGGATGAAAATCTTCCAGAGACTGCTTTCTCTAGCTCCATGGATTCTAGATGGAGTGGAAGAATGACCTCAAGATACATAGAAGCAGCTTCTTGCTCTTCTTTTGGCATATCTTTTAATTCTATAGATGCAGGCAGATAGGATCCAAGTCCGAGTAATTCTATGATCGAAAATCATAAAGCTCTCAGTAGTTGGTATCCCAGTTGGTCGATACAGATGATTAAGTGAATTCGTGGATTTCATATGTCTCACATGATGCACATGAAATCTCGTGTATATAACTCAATGGTGAGGATAATTGGAATATCAATTTATTAAAATAGAAGTTACGACCTATTTTAATAAGTTGACTTTGTAAAGGTATTTTTTAATAAGTTTACTTTGTAAACGTAATTTAATAAGTTTCACTTGACTTTGTTATCATTCTTACTACGTCTTCTATTGCTCAATTATTACAAACCACCAGTTGTCGAATTTTAGTTTGACTTAGACACTTTCAACAGTTAAATTTCAACCCTGCCATAACTCTGATACTTATCACATGCAAAACTTTAGGTCTCCCTAAAGGAGGAGCATTCACATTGATTCTTTCTATCAAGTCCTTAATAATTTTCATTTTTCAAATTTACAGAATTCCACTTCAACAACATTCTACATAGATCCTCAAAACGGTTTCTCAATAATTTAAAATATTCGTTTTTTCCAATTATTTTTCATATTTTTTGCTTATTTTTTACCGATCATATTATAGTTGAACAAATATATTTCCTACAACTATCATTTTTAAGAAAATAATTATATTAAAGAAATAGTTTTCAAAATTAAATATTTAAAAATATATATTTTTTCAACATCAGTCTACCCATTGTCTCGCTTGAGGCATATGCACTGTGCAAGTAGAAACTTAGATAAAAAAAATTAAAAAATATTAAACTTCTTATTAATAAAATGAGTTTAAAAGGGTTGACACGCTATATCTAGCATATGACTATAGCTAGTTCATCTTCCCTTGTTCTCCAAAATAGAGTATGGGTAGAGGAGTTGCAGTGGATTCTTTTTGACCTTTTTCTAATGTATATCCTTTAAAAAATGATTTTTGATAAGTTTAGAGTATCGGGTGTCCGTCGGATATTGTTTCCCTGGTTAATAGGGAACGGTGTAGTTCTTCTGTTGTTTAATGAAAATTTTCTTCTAAAAAAGAAGAGTATCAGATCCTCATGTTAGCAATTTCTTTGTCGGGGAATTAATTGTGTGGAGCAATCGACATCTTCCCTATCAGGACTTACTCCTTACACGGCATTGAATAATGCCTATGCATTTGCTATGCTGCTATTAATTTGAGCCATTCATTGTTTCTTTCCGTGTCTTAGTAGATTAGAATACAAGGCACTATGAATTAGGTATAGGGTATGTTTCTTTCAGAAGTCATGTGGCATTATTTCCTAGGGCAAACTCACTTCATCATGCCTTCCTTCTACCTACTTTGTCAAATTGTCATTGCATTATCATGTCCGGACATGCTGCTCAAGTGATGCACTTTACGGTTCAGACCTTTAGTCGAACAGCTTACGTGCAATACCAAAAACTAACAACAAAGCTTAGCAATAAAGGTGGCCGCCGTGTGTCTAACTCCAACCCCACGTCCCAACAGCATCAACAAGACAATATCTCTAACATCAGAACAAAACCCACATATATAATTAGTCTCCATCAAACACCAACACATCCATTAATAACTATTACAAGCAAGTATAATAAGAAACTAGTTCACACACAGGGTTATAAGGAGATTACAAACCAAGTGTTATGAGTCATTTTCATAAAGTTGTTAATTTTCTGTTATTAGTGTTAACTGTCTGTTAAGTAGTTGTTAAGTAGCTGATGTGGCAATTAACCGAGTCAAGTATAAGTCGGTGAATTGGATGTATAGATACAGTTTAACAGTTTGTGATAATACCAAAATTACCCCACCAATAAAACTAGGACACGTGACATCTGAAGTGCCAGCTGGGCCAGGATGAAGGGAGAGCCGAAAGGTACACTTCGGTCATAACCGAAGTACCCACTTTGGTTCCTCTAAAAATTATATACTGAAATCAATGAATCTGACCCGGCTTCTATCACGCTGAAGTGTTGCCTTGGTAATGTCCCTACATAACCGAAGTAGGTATATACCAAGTCATACAATGAAGAGTCCCAATAGGACACCAACCCTCAACAGAGTTTGGAAGAGTGATACGGATGGAATTTACCCTTCAAGAAACCCTCTGGAAAGCCAATGAGAGAGAGTCTGACTCTTACTACAACTCAAACACTTCAAGCTCATATAAAAGGGGAACCTCTACCCTCAGGTAAAGATCCTAACTCCTGCACTCGAATTTACTTACTGAGCAAAAGGCAGAGCTCCGAATAGCGAGTCATCCTCCCAAGTTTAGTACCGTACTGACTTGAGCGTCGGAGAGGTCCCCCGAGCACACCCTCAGGGCCCTACCGAAGCTTACGTTTGCTTATTGTGCAGAAAGGAGGGCAACCGATCAGGAAGGAAGAACTTGGTCTGACTAACTGATTAGTCTAGTAGGGTCGGGCCTATTTTTGACGTCATCAGTTTGTAAGTGGGCAGTTATGAAATAATACAAGTTCGTCTTCTTCTTGATTGCCTCTGAAAACTCATAGTGTTCTTCTTTGTTCTATTCATTTCCATATCTTGGTTTGGTAGAAGGAGGTTAACAGCTAGGGTAAGAACCCCAAATATTGATTGAACTCTTGCCTAAACTAGTATAGATAAACCTAAGGAGAAGAGAAACTAAGAACAAGAGTTCACCAAATATCAAAATCTGCCCTGCAAACCTCAGCTGCCCCGTATGTATCATTAGCATAAAGGAACCCTCCAAAGTTAGCTTCCATGGGTCCGGGCCTTAACCAACCTTCACTACCAGACGGGCTTTTAATTATAAGTCCACTGCATCATCAAGTCTCCCATGATTGAAGGAAAAGTATGTGGGGTCCACAAGAAGAAAAGAGGGAAGCAAAATTAAGTACTGAGTAGAATTTGTGAATGAAACAAATTCATGAAAGAGCCGGCTGAAGTAGATAAAGGAATAAAAGACGTTGAATTCTCTTTTGTTCTCTTGTTTCTTTCGGCTTCTTTTTCTATGTATTGAGGGAGGCAGAGAGGAGTTGGTGTGTGGAATAGACAGAGGGCCAAGTGTTGGTGAGCATTGAGAGAGTAAGAGGGTTTATTCTTGGGTTTGCTTGGGGATTTTTTTGATGAGAGAAAATTGAATGTGTGATTATAAAAATTTCTCTTCGTTGTCTTTTGACAATGCACCTGTGGTTTTTTCTTCGGTCTTGGAGGTTTTTTTATGTATATTCTTGTGTTAATTGTTGCACTTTTCTATTTTCTATTTTCTCTTTGTTCATTCTTTTGATTGTCTTTTGACAACACCTATGATTTTTTCTCCGATCTTGGAGATTTTCCATGTAGATGCTTGTGTTAATTATTGCACTTTTATATTTTCAATTTTCTCTTTGTTCGTAAGATATATTTGTCAAGGAGGATCGCGGATCTAATTTCCTAACATATCATGGATACCAAGTAATAATAAGGGGCAATTACCAATAAAGAGAAAATAAACAAAATTTATTCCAATAAGGGTATCAAAGAAAAAAAATTAAGAATAAAGATAAAGATTACAAAGTTACATAAATACTCATTTCCATTTAAAGAAATTACACCAGATTGCATTGATGCCTCTCTCACAAATTTTTCGGCGCATGACATCATCATTTGTTACTTTTTTTATTTTCTTAAAATAATTTATCTCTCAAAAATACGTGATAGAATTTATCTCCGTAATGAATTTATTTGTATTGCATAAAAAGTATTTATCTACGATGCATAAAAAACATGTAGTGCATAAAAACTATTTATATGCAAAGCATATATTGTACCTGCATAATATATAATTTATATGTACTGCATAATAACTATTTATCTGTAAAACATATAATTTATATGCAGTGTATATAACTTATCTGCAGTATAAATTTAGTGCAGATAAATTTCAATATATATTAACCATAACAAAACCACAATATCTAATATAGATAAATTTACTGTAGTCAATACGTGTATTTCATGAAAATTATAAAAAAGTATGTGTTAAACTGAAATTTGTTACGTAAGTTGGTTTTATTTTTTCAATTCAATTAACCACTGGGATAACCACCGTTAGTTTGTTGGGCTAAGAAGCTTACCCTGACATTTCCATTCTTTATACTTACGATCTGGATGAGAAGAGAAATACCATGTGTCACGGCTCCTAATTGCAGAGACTTTGTCATCATTGCCACAAATCTTATGGTGCAAGTAATATAACCGACTAGTTGTTCCTCAGTAGGAAAAATTTTGAAACCTAGTGTTCTCATGTCCTTTGCGCTCGTCATCTTCGATTTAAATTGAAGAGAAGCCAACAGATAAGAAAAACAAAACCCAAAATTACAAAATAAAAAGGAGAAAACAAAAAGAAAAAGTGAAAGAGCGGGAGCGCTACGTATCTCTAACAAATTCAATCATAATCAGTTATACCATGTAATTAGACAACGTGATAACGAAAGTTCATATAATTAGACAACGTAACACTATTATGGCTGGTTATGGACGAAAATGTTAGGGATATAAGTCATTTTCGGTGAAAGAGAGAGTAAAAGAGTAAGTTGAAATTAAGAACTAAAACAATAGTGATTAGTTTTGGGTACTTTGGTCAATAAAAAATGTATTTTAAATAATTTGTCTTATTGGAATAAATCTTACTCACTTATGACCTTATGGCTTGAAAAAAAAATTAGAATTGACCTGTTGAAATAAATTTTTGATTTGAGGGACCTATTGTTGATTAATCATAATGTGGGTGTTTGGCAGTGTGTTTGCACTGCGTTCAGTTACAACACACCTCACAGTACTACAGTTTTTTGTGACACGTCAAACAGTTTTTGCGTTTCAACTCACCTCACAGCACCACAACTTTTTACCTCACAGCACCTCACCACACCTCACAACACTTCCAAAAGCTTACAATGTATGTTGAATTGTCCTACGTAATCAAATTAGGTCAATTATTTTATTTTAGATTAATGTACAATATAAACATTAAGTGATTTTATATTAATATTATTAGTCATCTAATATAACCGTAATTTAGATATGCCAAACGCACCTCACAGCACCACAGTTTTAAAAGTGATGCGCCAAACAGCTTTTTGCGTTCCAACTCACCTCACAACACCACAGTTTTATAACTCACAGCACGCACCATACCTCAGAGCACCTCACAACATTACCAAACAAGCCCAATAATAATTAGGAGTGGCAAAAAAATCAATTTCGAGTTGGATAACATCACGTGTTTATAAAATACTTACATGTCCAAATCTTAACCCGGATTGGATTTCAGACATACTTAATTGACCAAACTTGAATTGGTTTAAATCCGGACAAGTAAACCGAACAATGACCTAATTCAAGTTAAGATCCGAACAAGATTTATTTATTTGGACCTGGACCCGATTTTAAACCGGACAGAATTTTACCACCCTTAAATCCCTAATAATAATACTTCACAAACACACTTCATGAAGAGAAGGGTCATAGTTGCTTATCAAAATAAACTGTTCAGCATTAGACAATCACGTCACAAAAAGAGTGGAACTAAGAGAAATCCAGAAGATCAACTCACATCCCCATTATAATTATAGTGATTACATAAGCCCACCCTTGAGTTCCCCCAACACACTATTCTACCAGAACTATTAAGTTTCCACAGAAAAGGAAAAAGGAAAACTGACATATGCAACAAACTTTCTTCACAGAAAAGAACCTGAATTTATCTCATGAAACCATGACTTTTCCAATCATCCCCTGGGTCCAAACAGCAGTCTCCTTGAGCTGTTCATCATCAGACTGCAGACACTCACCCAGGAAATCAATATAAACTGCGCGGTCTTTGAGAAGTATCCTTAGGTTTGGGCCAAGAGCATCTGCAAGATCACCCATCACCGCGACTGCAGCTTTTGTCACACTCTCATCCCTGGAAAAGCGTGGAAATAGGACCATAAGATAGAAAGAAACTAACACGCAACTAGCATGATCGTAAAGAAACAAGGAGGTGTGAGAATATACCTTTGATTGTCTTTGATAGTTGAGTCTATGGACTGCAAGATATGAGCAGCATGCTGCGACATTACCTCAGACTTCCCATTCTTGAATCCCTGAAGCATACCAGAATAGGCTTCGAAGATGCTACGCCTGAGCTGGTTGACATAATCAATCAACTCATCATCACTGGTGTCCATTTGGTCACATATGGCTGCAGCTTGTTTCATCATTTCGACGGTAACATGTGCATACTTCTCAAAGTGTTCTCCGACGGCAAGAGCAATGTCTCCAAAGCAAGAGAATATTGGAGGCTTGACAGAGCGGTTTAGTTCACCACTTTGGAGATCATTGACAAGGAGGCCCATGATCTCATCACAAAATGGCAGAATCTTGTCATCTAGGGCACGGCAAATGTCACCAATCACCCCAACCGTAATGGCACAAACCTGGTACTCCTCAAAATTTTGCAATCCCATCTGCAAATATTTGAAAAACTCTGACATATACTTCTCAAACTCTGATCCAGTGGCGTAAGCCAATGCACCAATAGCAAGCATTGCTTCCTCATGCACAGTGGAGCTCCGACAAGCAAACACACCAAGAAACAACATCATGATCTCATCAGCAGCCTGGAGAATAGTGGACTTTGTAGCATCGTTACTACTAAGCTTCTGAATAATAACCTGTAGAACACCACAGAGAGAAGCTTGCAGGTCTCCCTGCTTCTCCCGATCATCCGAAGATACAATCTGAAGTCTTACAGTCTGCCCCAACCTGTCCATGATGACTCGGAGCAACTGTTGTACTGTACCAGCTGTTTCAGCAATATTGGAGCATCTCACAACTTCATTCAAGGTTTCATAGGCAGATGACCTAAGTTTAGAGTCACTGCAATCTGTGCGATCAGCAGTTTCTAGCAGACAAGCAATGATGCCTTGCAGGCACGGAGTGAGAAGAGAAGAGCTCGGAACAGAATCCTCATAACCCTGGGCAAGGTAATATATTGCCCCACAAACTTTCTCAGCTACATTGGGAGCATCCTTAATACTCTCCAACAACACAGACAGAAGCCTTGGGAGGCTCGCAGGGGAAACTACAGAAAACCCACCAGCGGGATTGTGCAAGAACTCAAAAATACGACTGAGAGTCCAAGCAGTTGTATCCTTGACATGATTATTTAGATCTCTCATTGCATTAAGCAGAAACTCCAAGCCTGCATTTACCAGAGGGGATAGCTTTTCAACAGTTGGGCCCTCAAGGATCGAGCCAAATGCATATGTAGCTGCCTCACGACAACGCCAATCTGGCTTTGATATGTTAGCCTCCACAAATGGCATTACCAGGGGTACAATAGCATCCCCAACAGTTCTAGCAACAAGACCCAGACATGTCCCGCCCGCCATGGATATATTCCAGTTGCTATCATCCTGGTCTTGATCCTCTTCTTGCTTCAGCAAAGTTTCCAACAACATAGGAACTAGGGAAGGCAGAGCCTGCTCTATAAAGTGGGAATGAGAAGGTCCAGAATCCTCACCATCAGGAAAATCGACCTCTTGTGCATCTATCTCTTCATCACATATGGAACTCCAGAATTCAATTGCTTGGAGAGCAATGCTCTCTTCATCTCCTTTCACGGCATTTGATGTTAGCTCAAAGAGGGCCTGCATGTAAGGTTCAAGCACTTCATAATACATTGATGCGATTGAAACAAGACACTCAAAAGCGGACTGTCTGATCTCTGCCTCCTTGGCCAAAGCTGTTTCACAGACCATCTTCATGATGTAGTTCCTCTCCATTTCATTTTCAAAGTTAGTCTGTGCAAATTCCAGAGCATTGCATAAAGCTTTTGTTGCAGCAAGACGAACTTCAGGACTGTGTTCAGCAAGGTTCATGCCTTGAACAACAGCTGTAAGAACATGGTTCACCTCATCTTGGATGAGGTCCTGATGGGATATTTCCTCGCAGACATATCCAAGGGTTTCCAAGGTTGACTGTTTCAATGCTGCAGAATTATCTTGCTGTGTCATATTAGTAAGCAGTGATCCAATGAGTTCTGGCCATTGCTTCTGAGGAATCTCAATTGAAGCAACTTTGGCAATTACTTGTGCAGAAGTATGTCTAGCCTCCAGAACAGATGATCCTAAAGTGCTCAAAAGCAAATTTTTAATTTGAGACTTTATCGAAATATCAATCGCCATCCACTGCTGAACAAGATGTTCCTTTCTAATAGCATCTCTTGCATCTAAGGAGTTTTTTAGTACAATACCAGCTAATCTACGAGATTCATTAGGTTTCTCACTATTTGCAAGCTCAACTGACAGAGACAGAAGATAAAGAGGCAAGTTTTGCTCTTGGAATTGCCTAAGAGTATTTTCTGCCTCATTCCGGACTCTGGCATCAGCTGATTGTGCAGCCAAAAGAAACTGAGTAATCTCCATGGCCATCTTCCTCCCAACTGCAATGCCAAATATATAAATGTGCACAAATAACTTGTAGAAATCAGAACATATATGATAACTGATAAAGAAACGATTAACAAACAATATCCAACCTTAACCAATACCCACATTGTGGAAGTTAAATCTACACATGACAAGGAAAATATATACATCACTAATAGCAAAATCATTAGGATAAAACCAAATTATTTAACAACGGCAAAGCACAACCAGCAAACAGAAAGTTTCTGACTTTCTTCAATTGATATGTCGCGTGACAAAAATGTCCATAGATCTACTAATTAATCAAATCAAAAGCAGCTCTAGTTAGGATAAGGAGCATGAATTACCTTATATTGGAACGAAACAGCACGATAGACCCGAGAAGACAGAGAAATCAAGTAGGGTTTGACTCTCTAAAATCAAAAAACGCGGTTTCTCTCGCTGTAGCTTCCTCTCTCGTTTGTCGACGACTCAGAGCAAAAGTACGAGAGAGCAAGAGTCACAAATAGCGATTAGCACTGAGAGGCTTGAATCTAATCTATCTCAGATGTATATAAATCAATTTTCGAATGCATAGAAGAAGCGGGAGGCGAAGGTGCTGTAGATGGAAAACTAAAACCAACGGGCAGGAAGGGTTTCAGGCTACCAAAAATCAAGGGCCCTAAAAACCCTAGAGTTTTGAAATTTCCCACGTGTGGACATAACGAGCGGGTCATGGGATATGATTGGTTGGTACGAAATATCTTTCTTTTTTGGGAAAATTAAATATAATGAGAGAGCTTTGTTCCAATCAGGACATTCTTAAAAATTTTATTCCATAAAATCCATATACTTTAAACTAATATTCCAAAGAGGACAAACTCTTATCCTAATTTTTTTAAATGACTAAAATAACCTCAGTTTAATTATTTAAATTTTAAAAATTAATCATAAAGTTTACATAAATTCCTCTCTCACTTACCAAAGCTCCTCTTTCACAACTGTAGCTGCAGGAAATATTTTTCTTTCCAATTTTCTTTGTGAAATTGATTTTCTAATATGAATCTTGCATCAATTTTGAATTTCTATAATAATTCACCTTGCGATCCTGTTGATTTTGGATATTCTCGGTGTTTGAATTTCTAGATCTGATCATACTCACCACGGAACTTGTAGTTTTCCTTCGATCTGTCATTGATCATTATTTTCGAAAGTTTCTATGGTGATTTTTCGTATTTTTTTTTGGTTCTGATTCCTGTTACAAACTGCAGATGATATGTTATCTGTTTCGATTAATTTGATATCTATCATAATGTTATCTGTCTTTAATGAAATGTTATCTGTCTTTAAAGAAATGTTATCTATTTGAAGTTCCAAAACAGATAACATATAAGAACAGATTTGAAACAAATATATTATTTGCATATTCAGATCCAATTTTAGAAGAAAAAAAAAGAGTTCGAAAAAATAATAAAACCTCAAAGGTGATGCGTCTTGATCTGTGGAGTTGATTGATGGTGTTGATGGTCATTGGAGTTGGCTGTATTGGCCGGATCTAGCTCTTTTTCAA
Source organism: Tripterygium wilfordii (assembly GCF_013401445.1). Lineage (NCBI taxonomy): Eukaryota > Viridiplantae > Streptophyta > Magnoliopsida > Celastrales > Celastraceae > Tripterygium > Tripterygium wilfordii. The sequence goes on along the minus strand of NC_052236.1, from coordinate 9,880,848 downwards.
ATGGTGATCGTGATTTCAATAAGCTTTTTTGACGAATCAAGTGATAATCGATGGGCAGTGATGATTGGACTTTGATCAAGCTGACCTAGAGCTTTATTTCGGTAGTTTGTTCGTTGAAAATGGCGACCGGATGGTATTCGGTGGTTGACATGAAGGAAGAAGAAGAGAGAGAAAGAAAGAGAAAAAAAAAAAAAAAAAGGAAGAAGAATGACATCACACGTGTGACTATAGAAGGATTTTAGAGATATCTTTAGGGGTATTTTTGTCAACCCAATACAAATATACTTTTTTCTAATGTTTTTTTTCCATTTTGTCATTCCTTGAATATATAACTATCATATTGTTTTTTTCCCTAATTTCCCCTTCTTTTTTTAATAAAAAACGGTAGTTCAAAACTGTCTTTTTTTTTACTTAATTTTTATAAGCTATTACATTTTATCATATTCATTATTGATTCATGGTATTAATTCCAAATAATTGAAATTAACGATCAGAAGGCGATGAGGACGATCCCATTTGCAACCGATGAGCATGTAGCATTGAAAATCAATCCAATCTATGAGTTTCAATTATGATGATGAAATAACTTGTATATGTATGGGGTCCGTTTGGTAGAATGGTTGGATTGATTTTCAATGCCAATAAAAAAATTGTGGGAAAAAAAAAAAACTGAATTTAAAATTGTGGAATATGTTCTGAAGTGTTTGACGAACTAAAAATTGATGCTAGCTAAAAAGTCGTTGAATTAAAGTATTATAATATTAAATTTATAATTTTACATTAAAATTTATTATTAAATTTAATATTAGATTAATATAATAAATATAATTTTATTAAAATTCATTTTAAGCATAATTAATTTATTAAATATTATATTTTATGATTTTATAATAATTGTTTTATTTATTTAATATATCACTAAATTTAATTTTAAGTATAAATTTTAAATATTAAAAATTAATTAAAATGATGTGTTAAGTTAACAAAATATTTAAGTCAAAAAATAATAAGTCAAAACATGGGCGCCACTGTTTATAAAAAAAAATAAAAAATTAAACTTATCAATTATCATGTAGGACCAACATGAAATTTTGAAAAAAATATAAAAACTCAAACGCCCTCCTCGAAGCTTCTATATGAAGACTGAGGGCAAATGCAATGGTAAAATGTCATTGGGCCAACAAAGATGTTGTCTTTTGCTGATGTGGCTGTATTATAAAATGTGTTTTGCTTATGTGGTTATATTGAGGTAAATGTTTTGCTGATGTGGATGTATTGATATTTGATGTTTTGGTGTAGTTTTGTTGTGGATAATATGGAGGAATGGAATGTTGTTGGCCTCCATGTTGGGTGGGAAGAGAAATTATATAGAAATTTGTGTTTTGTTGATGTGGTTGTATTGGAATATGTGTTTTACTGATGTGGCTGTATTAGAATACGTGTTTGACTTGACTTTTTGTGTAATAGAGGTGGAGCCGGGCCAATGTTTTTGTTGGCCCAACAAATAAGCAACCATTGCATTTGCCCTGACTCCACTTAGGATATATTATGTGACGTGAGGGAAAATTTTATTTATTATTTTTTAAATTATTGATAAATTTTTTTTCACACATTTCCACTTTAATAAGGACATTTTTGTGACTCTCATCTCTTAAACTCTCCTTAACTCTTATCTATCCAAATAAAGTGCGTCAAGATAGTTTCCCTCCCATAACTCCCTATCCACTCACTCTACTCTACTCTTCATTTTTCAATCCAAGCAAAGTCTTGTATATATATATATATATAGTGATGACGTACAAAACTTTCTCTGGTTTTGATGACGTCGCTGGTCAAGAGATGTTATGTTATGCTGAGTTGTGTTATGTTATGCCAAACCTCGCTATGCTATGCCAAGTTTGTCCTGCACAATGAAGCATGTAAGCTATGGGGGTCCCCGAGGTTGTGACCTCTCCGACACTCAAGTCAGTACTTAAACAAGAAGGGAGAGTACTCGGTGTTTGGAGCTCTCTTCTCTCAAATGTACAAGAGTAGGAAAAGTAGCGTGTGTCGTTTAACTATGGTGGAGGGTCCCCTTTTATACTAGTTACGGGTTGGCAGTTACGAGCAGTGGTGGAAGATCATGGGTGAGGACGTAGATTTGTCAGCTACTCTTCTAGTAACCATTTCTATTGTGGAGCATAGCACTGGGGTAGATCGTTCTATGGAATCGAGCATGTATGCTCAGCGGGGTACCGAGGGTGGTCCTATGGTCATGCTATTGAACTCTTCTCCTCGCCCTCTTAGATATTCATTCTCTGGTATGCTTTCCATTCTATGCTAGATGTTAGGATATGTGGCATGTTCTTAGTGGAGGTTATTTTTGGTATTATCATATAGCATTTGATGATTGCAACTAGGGATGGCAAAAAAAATCGATCCGAGCACTATTCGCAGAGTTCCCGATCAGTTTAAAACCCGAAAACCGATCCTATAGGTTTTGGTTTAGTTTTCAAACCCATCATGGTTTAGGGTCGGGTTTGGTTTTTGATGTTGGGTTTAGGGTACCCGAACCGTTTAATAAAAAAATTCATTATAGTTATAATATTATAAATCATCTATAAAGGTATACCACTAGAATACTAAATTATAATATGATAAAGCATATTAAAATGTATATATTTATAGAAGCATACTAGTAAAACTATAAATTAAACTAATTTGAATTATAAAATCATAATTAATATAAATCATACTCAATATTAATTTATATTAATATAATCATAAAAAATATATATGTGGGGGAATATTCTCCCAATGACATGTGGCATAAGTCTATTGGTCATTCCAATAGGTAAATCAAGTCATTAACATCGGGTCCGCAATATCAGGAATTGTTTTTTAATTAAGTTAAACAATTTATCGATTGGAGGAAAGCTCCAAGAATTGCTCTGATAGAGTTATATACGAAGTGAATCTCTTTCACTATAAAAGGAGGTAAATTGTTAAGCATTTTTTCCTTAAGCTCTAATCGTGGTGATATTGGTTTGATTATCTAGGAAGCTAACTTGAGCGTCGGAGTGCCTACGGTCGAACAACGACCGTCGGGCCAACTGACAATCTTTGTTTTCAGGACTCAAGCGATCGTATCAAGGAGGAGCATTCATTGAACGTGGTGATCAGATTTTATTCACCACAATATATATTAAAAGTTAAATGGTAAACGGTTATGGAACGGTTTCGGGTTTGGAAATTTAAATGGTTTTTTAAATGGTTTTGGAACGGTTTTGGTATAGAGTATCGTAAATGGAAACGGTTTCGGTATTTCCTAATTGGAAGGATACCTAACCCATTGTCATCCCTAATTGCAACCCTTGGGCTGAGTTCAGTATCCAACAACATATACAAGACCAGAAAGGCTTTTTCTGAGGCCCAAACAATCCGGCCGTAGACCATCATGTTTAGGCTTTTACAACCTCCCGTCAGCCCAACAAAGGCTTTTTTTATGAAGAAGGATAATTCAAGGCCCAAATAAGCCCATACGAATTCGAAATAGTTGCCCAATCCAAGTCCAACCCCTTTCAATTTTCAAGTTTCAAGTTTTAATTACATAAATAATTAAAAAAATTACATTTGGCATACTTTTTTGAACTTCTAGAAGGTAGATATTGACATTTCTCCTGAGTGAATATTACTGCACATATATATTTATTTCCCACTGAAAACAACCTCTTGATACATAATTAATTAATTAATGTCCCATCTTCATCAATTAAAATAATTAATTAATAAACTATTTATTAAACTGTCCAATAGGAGTCTTAATTGCAACTTTGAAGAGTTATTGTTTTGGAAGGACGGTTTCTTCCCTCTTTCAAGGAATCGACCAAGTAATTCTTTTTTTAAATACCGTCGAGAAATATGATTTTCATTGAAATAGAATTTTAGGCACATATATACCTAGCCTAATCAATTGGCAACCGAGCCACCTCTCATTGGTTCGACCAAGTAATTCTTAAAGCTTGATTAGGCAAGATGTTTTATTTTTTCAAATTAATTAAGTGGTAAGCAAGCAGCTAGTGGGGCTGGTTTATATTTCTAAATGGACAAAGATACCAATAAATTTCAATTATTTTCGTGATGACCATACATGACATTGCCTCTGACATAAGAGCAGAATAATACCCAAAAGATAATATATGTAATTTGGGTTATTATATGTACAAATAAAAATGCAAGAATTAAAAAAGAAGTAGCTAGAAATTAATCAAAGAAATTAGATTAGGGAATGAATTAAAACACAAAAGGAATTGGACAATCTAAAAATAGGTAATTAGATATTAACATTAGTTGGGACGGGAGTTGAAAGGATTAACTCTTGTAAAAGGTAAAAGATATTAGGTTCAACTCCTACGTCCAATAAATTTCTTTGGAGCTACCCCATGGATCAAAAATCCTGTCTGGTGTATATAAGACGAGAGACTCATGTAATTAGGGTTTACCATATAGACCGTGCGACCGTGTCTTGGATGGATTCTCGAGTATGGTCGTGTTTTGGACGGATTCCAAGTTAGGGGAAAAACACATTAGGTGGAATATATGAAAAGGAGACAATTTATACCTTCGACGCTAATTAAATGATTTTATTTTATGCTCTTCAACGATGCATAAATGTTGACGTGAAGACCACCTATTACTTATTTGTTTTGATGCAAGAAATTATTTGTCTTGGGCTCCTTTTTTTACAACTAAACTACTTGAAGATGTAAAAAAAAAATATAAAGAACGAAGAAAATAAATTAAAATAAATATTGTTGAAAAAAAAAAGACGACCTAAAACCGGAAAATAAAAAAAATAAAAAATGATGTTTTTTTTTTTTAAATACCGCTAAGAAATATGTTTTTTTATTGAAATTTAACGTTGGATACACATATGTCTAACCCAATCGATTGAAAATCGAACCACATCTTCTTGAATGATTGAATGACAAGAATATTAGTCTACTTAAAAAATGAGAAAGAAAATCACAATAAATAAATAAATAAAATCCCTTCTTGAGATTCGTTGGCATGCATTGATAGGTGGGACTAGTATATGCATGAAGTGCGTGGACCTTCACGAAAACAGCAGTCTATCTACTTTATTCCAAGCCCATCCTATTCTCATATTACTAAATTTGCATGGCATGTTGTAACCTTCCCATTTCAATTGTTTAGTCTAAGATAAGAATTACAATTTGACCTACCGAATAAAATCAAAAAAAAAATAAATAAAACAAAAAAAGAAAGATCATAGCTGTGAAATTGAAAAGCTAGAATTAATGATATTACCAAAATAACACTCAACAACGAGATTGACACGTGGCGTGTGAAATCGAGCTCACGTCATTAGAGAAGTATCGTCAGTTATCAATCGAGATAGAGCTAAGAATCCTAACCAGGGAGAAGATATCCGAGGAGTCAAACCACGACACGATAACCAAGGATCGAGTATCTCGACAAGATCGAGATGCCTCCTTAGTATAATACCGAGCATAGTCCCTCGATAACCTGTTGTGAACAAACACCACGAAAGTCAAGAATCAAAAAGGATACTTAAGGAAAATAATTAGTAAACGCTATACGTTCTTATAAATTTGTCTAAGATCAAGAAAATGAGATATATTCTTACCAAAATTGAAACTCATCCAACTCATATAAAAGGAGGCCTTTCGCTACAGGTTAACCCTTATGAATTTCTACATTTTTGCCTGCTACTAGAGAGAGAGTTCCAAGCATTGAGCACTCCAATTTGATAATTTATTGAGTTGAGTGTCAAGAGGTCCCCCAAGCATACTCTCGAGTCTCGGGGCCTCCTTAGATTAAGGGTTATCCTGTGTAGCCATCCTCATCAATACTGAGAACAACATCTGACATCAAACCTATCGCCTGATACTTCATCAAGACCAAAGACAGTTTTGAATGTTATCAGACAACATGTAAGCATGGCATGCATGACTACCATGTCTGTGATGATAAATTAAATAAATTGGGATATATGTATATATACATAAATTATTGGTATTATTATTTTAGCTTAGGTGCATAAATTACTATATATTAAAGCCGACAGAGTGAACAGCCGAGTTGCAGAAGAAGACAGACATCCTCATTCTCAAATCTCAAACTGAGGGTAGATCCGCATTAATAGGTTCACGTATTCTCATGCAAATTGATAAAATATTTATATGAAATGACAAGAAAAAGTACTGTTAGGAGTTGACTTCACAGGCTCTAGGTGTGTTGGAGTGAATCTTTTCTCACCAAACACACACGCACACACAGACATTTTTTTTCGGAGATGTTAGGGCTCCTCATGTGCACCATGAATTGCTTTGATTTAAATGTTATCAAGAAATTAGGGTTTTGTCTTCATCTTGAGAAGGGGGTGAGAAATTTCTTCTTTTTTGTTTCTTTGTGTAAGGGGATATTAATAAATCTTGTTTTTGTGGTGCAAATGTCCATTGACCAACACTTGCATGCTTATCAAAGACTGGCTCCAAAAATCCTAACCCCTAATCATGTGTAGGGAACTTTTGAGATTACGATGTAAGAGTTCAAGAGTTATTACATCGAAGTGAGTTCAAAAGGCCTTATCTTAAAGAGGTTAATTTTCATAATATTTTTTAAAAAAACCGACTCCAAATACACATATAATGTCAACATTTATTTACTCTTACAACTTGATGTTCACACATGTTAGTTAATTGATGACAAATAACCAATATTTGCATCAATCTATAGTATCTAATTTAGAATACATTAATTTTTGAAGATGCTATTCGTGACTCTTAAGTCATAGTTGTTTGACTATGGTGGCCAGAGATTGGAGAAAATAATATATATATATATATATATATACACACACACAAAAGAGATTAAAAGTTAAGAAAACAAGACATAAGGGATCTTTTCTTCTCATGTCCGCTCACAGGATCTCTATGAATAAAAGCATACTAAAGTGAAACAACACTTTTGTTCCTTATCGCATGCAATCGATCAGCGTCTTAAGAGCCTATACACGTGGGTGGAATGAAAGGGCAACTCAAAAGTAGGTGTAAATTCACAGCTCTAGAATGTTGCAATCGGATCGATTTATGCAAAAAAGATAACAAATTGGAGGAAGAGGAGTTGATTTAGTGGTGGAAGGAAAAAAAATAATAATAATAGGGATTCCAGCAGGTGGTTCCTGGTTATCCCAATTATTGAGTTGTACGCACATGATTTCATGTGCATTATATGTTACATGTGAAATCCATGAATTTACTTGAATATCGTACGTCCAACTCAGCATCTGAGATATTAAATGTTGTGATGAAAGATTTGTTTCATTAAATTCGTAATTTATAAAAACATGTAGGGCTCACCTCACATCTAACACTTCACATTAAATGGATGTCTTTTAAGGTCACTTTTTAGGGGTCTCAAGCATTATCCAAACAATAAATCCAATCTCACACATCCTTGTCAAATTACCAAAATATCCCCCAAAAGTTGCAAAAAAAGTGAGCTCTTGAGCTGTCCTGAAAGGGGATTAAAGAGTCTAATTACTGCACAGTTGCTTGCTCTACCACGAGATAAGACTTTTCCATGAAGTTAGGTGAACCAAGAATTGGATGCATATGATGAGCCAATTATGACATCCATGCATGAATGATATATAGTAGGCATGTCAAATATATATATATATACACACACAATATAAAATCTTTAATAAAAAAGTATTATTGGGTGTCCAAAATTTAGGTGAGGAATTGTTTACATGTCCCAAGAGAGAAAGGGAGAGACAAAAGAGGTCTTCTGTCTTCTATGTCCAGATCTAGGGTTTCTCATCACATACATCTTACACAGTAATTTACTTATATATCCTGTCTTCCAGTAATTAGTTGATTGATTTTCCATTTTCTCTTGCCTTCTATTAACATTTATTCTTGCTTCTCAATGTCCTTTGACAAATCTTTCTATGATAGCTAGCTAGCTATAGTTACTATGATCTGTAACCCTAAATCCCTGTATGTGTTGATCTTCAGTACTCAAGACATGCGACTAGATTCCTAAACCCGGATTTGGAAAAGATGGAGGGGACTTCCGGCCACACGAAGTGCTCGAAGACAAGCCCTTCTAACCAAGAAGGGAGCGAGAGTGGCGAAAATGATGAGGACGAAAGTAGCAGGCCTAAAAATGGAGGAAGTTCAAGCAACAGCACAGTTGAAGAGAACAATAATGAGAAGAAATCATCATCAGTAAGGCCTTACGTTAGATCCAGGATGCCGAGATTGCGGTGGACGCCTGATCTTCACCTTCGCTTTGTTCATGCTGTGGAAAGACTTGGTGGACAAGATAGTGAGTATTAGGTTCATCATCAAAGTTTTTATCCCAAAAGTTTGGGATCGGCTACATCAGTCATAGATTATAGTTTCTATATAGATTGGAAGATTTTTGTTGAATTATTGATTCTTAATCCTTCCTTTTCTTTTGGGTGAAGGAGCAACACCTAAGTTGGTTCTCCAATTGATGAATATCAAAGGACTTAGTATTGCTCATGTGAAGAGCCATCTACAGGTTAGTATATATTTTCAATGAGTTTCATGCATATTTGATTTTGATTTCCTGTTGATACTCAATCCGTCTTGATCCTTGATTGGTTCTTTATTAGATGTATAGAAGCAAGAAGATTGATAATATGGGCCAAGGTAAAGAATTTTTCCTTGTAAAAAATGGAAAATAATAATATTTTCCGAATTGGGTTTGAAGCAAACAAGTTAATTTCTTATGTACATCTATATATGAGCAGTTATAGGTGATCATAGGCATCTTGTGGAAAGCAGTGGAGATCGAAATATTTACAACCTAAGCCAAATTTCTATGCTGCAAGGATATAACCAAGCTCATCTCTCCAGGTATATACATATGAACATATCAACAATTCATACAAATTTACAGTTATTCTTTTGGTAATAATCGAAAACGATATCATATAAGTTTATCTGTTGCACATCCGATATGGGTGTAAAATCAAGTTGTCAGGTTTTTTTTTCTCGGTCAATTAAATGTCATGGTAATGACAAATTTTTTCTCATTTTCCAAGGTATGGAGATGCTTCTTGGAGTGCTCGCGAATACTTTATGCATAGTCCTCGAATATGCCAGAGTTTGATCCCGGAAACTAAGCCTGGAATATTACATGGAACAGTCGCGGATAGGATCTTCAGTAGCAACAATGTCATGAATCGGACTAACTACACATTCCACACAAATGCACAACCAGTTACCTGGACAACACAAGAAATATTGAAGGATGCTTTGAGATCAAGAAATCGCTGCAGCGACCAATACAGCAGGATCGAGCTACAATCAAGTTCAAGGCTAATTGAGTCACAGCCAAGCATGAATCTTAGCTTATCAAGAGATTTCAAAGAAACAACTAGTAATTATCTACAAGAGTGGAAGACTGTGAAAAGAAAGGCGATCGATGGCGACCTCAATCTGGATCTGTCATTGAAGCTTACAACAAGCAATGTTGGGGAAAGAAAGCCAGGAATGTTATTGAAGGAAGGTGATGTAGACAGTACTGAATTGTCTTTGTCTTTGTTTTCGTCTTCTTCGTCGTCGTTGGCATCGAAGTTTAGCAGAGTGAATAAGGGAGGAGGAGGAGATGAGGAAGCAAAGAGGGCAAGTACTCTGGATCTGACTATATGAATGAGACAATTCTAAGTGAGATCTTGAGGTACTTGCTCCAAATTAATTAAGAATATGCATGCAGTACTTGATCATATATATATATATATATGATTATATATATATGCTGTCTTATACAAATTAATACCATGCCACTGCTATTTCTTTCCTAGCCTGTTTTTTTCTATTGTTTGCATTATATGTAGGTTCAATTTGTTTTTTCCGTTGTTTGGTTGTTTTTTCTTTTTTTTTTCTCCTGTTTTCTCTATTTCTCGTGTTTTATATTTTTTAGAAAACTTTTTTTTTGTTTTCTATTTTCAAGTTGGTTTCAAGCGATTTATTGTTTCCCCGTGGTTTTTAAAATGGACAACCGAATGTATTTTCGGGGTTATTAATACCATACCATTGCTATTTTTTTTCAAGCATCTAGGAATTAGGATTTGCAACTTTCTCCTCATTTATGTGCTCTATCTTTCAATGAGCTCACGTTGCACTTTAAGGTAAAACAGCATATAATGAAGACACTTTAGCTTATAAATAGATCGTCAAAAAACTACTAAGAGGTGACTCTATTAATAATCAATTGGGTTAGACGCAATTACATGAAGGTTCGATTTAAACCAACAACATTATGTAGGTTCAATTTGTCGACTACAGTATATATAGATACAACTATATATCACACAATTATTTCCAACAGTGAATTAATCAACGACTAAAGTGACATGATTGAAAATGTAAATCTTGGTTTGTTTTCTATTTTTTCTATTTCTTGTGTTTTCTAATTTTCCAAAAAACTTTTTTAAAAGCTGTTTTCAAGTGATTTCTTTTCTTTTTTTCTACATATTTTCAAAAATGAATAATCAAACGTGTTTTCGGGTTTGTAGAAAAATAGGAGCAATTGTAGAGAAGAATAGAGGCAATATTTGATGTGTATGTATATTGATGAAACATTACAATTACAATCTCATATATATAGGGATCAAACATTACACCCTAAGACAAATGTTCCATAATTTGAGGAGCAATTTATGGAACAAAGGTTCCATAATTTGAGGAGCAAATTGTGGGACAAAGGTTCCATAATTTGTTCCATAATTTGAGGAGCAAATTATGGGACAAAAGTACCATAATTTGAGGAGCAAATTATGGAACAAAGGTTCCATAATTTGAGGATATCAATAAGGTCAATACTCCCCCTCAAGCTGGATCAAGGGGATTGATTGAGCCAAGCTTGGACAATAATCGGTGAAAATGACCAGAAGACAAAACCTTTGTAAAAACATCAGCAAGTTGATCATGACTTCGAGTGTAAACTGTTTGAATAACTTGATTCTGAACTTGATGACGAATAAAATGACAATCAACTTCAATATGTTTTGTGCGTTCATGAAACACGGGATTAGCAGCAATATGCATAGCAGCCTGATTATCACAAAAGAGAGTCATAGGAAGACTACTTGGAAAACCCAAATCTGCGAGCAAACTCTTAAGCCATATTAGTTCACATGCACTGGATGCCATTGCACGATATTCAGCTTCAGCACTAGAACGAGCAACCACATGTTGTTTTTTGCTACGCCAAGAAACAAGATTTCCACCAACAAACATACAATAGCCGGAAGTGGACTTTCGATCAAGGGCATTTCCAGCCCAATCAGAATCACTATATCCTGTAATCCGTAAGTGACCGTGCTTAGCTAGAACTATGCCACGACCAATAGAACCCTTGAGATAACGTAAGATTCGTTTGACAATGCCCAAATGGAAAAGAGTAGGAGCGTGCATGAACTGGCTAACAAGACTTACACCATAAGCAATGTCAGGTCGAGTAATAGTGAGATAAATGAGCTTACCAACCAACCGTTGGTAATCACTAACTCCTTGTAAAGGTTCACTGGCTGTATCAAGATTTAATTTGCTATCCAGTGGAGTGGATGCTGGCTTTGAATTCATCATTTCGGTTTCCTCTAGCAAATCAAGAATATACTTCCTTTGATTTAGAAATAAACCTTTGCTGGAAACTGCCATTTCAATGCCAAGAAAGTAATTTAAGGAACCAAGATCCTTAATAGGAAATCGATATCGAAGAGTGGTTTTGAGTTGAGAAATAGCATCAATACTATTCCCAGCAATAATAAGATCATCAACATAAATTAGGACCACCACTATAGTATTGGAAGAATGACGAATGAACAAGGAAGAATCAGCTGTACTGCGAGAGAAACCAACCTCTTGAAGAACGGTACTTAACTTGGCGTGCCAAGCACGCGGAGATTGTTTCAACCCATAGATTGATTTGTGTAGGTGACAAACCAAGGAAGAATCTGAACTCTGTGGATGTCCTGGAGGTAGTTTCATATAGACTTCTTCTTCAAGATCCCCATGAAGGAAAGCATTTTTGACGTCCATTTGACTCATAGACCATCCACAATTTACGGCAACTGAGAGGAGAGTACGCACTGTATTCATCTTAGCAACAGGAGCAAACGTCTCTTTGTAATCTACACCAAAGGTTTGAGTAAATCCCTGGGCCACAAGGCGAGCTTTATGTCTATCAATGGTGCCATCCGAGTGAAATTTAGTTTTATATACCCAGCGGCTCCCCACTGGTTGTTTTCCAGGAGGAAGTTTAACAACACTCCAAGTTTGATTTTCAGCAAGAGCTTGAAGCTCTTCACCCATAGCTTGTCGCCATATTTCCTGAGAATTTGCTTCCTTGAAATTCTTAGGTTCATGAACAGTAGAAATAGCGGTGAGAAATGCCACATGAGCTGAGGAAAGACGATGATAAGTGACATACTTGGAGAGAGGATGGCAGGCAGAAAAAGTGACATAATCTTGAAGTTTTGTTGGAGGGACGCGATTTCGAGTAGGATTCCGTCGAACCAATGACGGTGAAACCTCATGATTATTAGTGGAAGCAAGCACATGCACATCTTGGAGATTCTCGGGCTGTTCGACTGGAGGATTTTCAACCAAATTTTCAGCTAGCACATTTGGAAGGAGTTCAGCTTGTCCAGTTGGAGGATTTTCAGTGGCCTGGTGCGGAACAAACTCAGCAATATTAGGCTTGTGAGGAACCCCTTCAGAAATAATCTCGGATATAGGCAAGGGAAACACGTCCTCTAAATCATCTTGAGAATTTGTATAATAAGGTGTTGCTTCTTCAAACATAACATCTCTGGAGACAAATAATCTTCGAGAATCAGGATGATAACATTTATACCCTTTCTGGGTCGAAGAATACCCCAGAAAAATACACTTAGCAGCTCGGGCATCAAGCTTATCACGATGAGCTGCTTGTATATGCACAAAGCAAGTGCAACCAAATACTTTCAAGTGAGACACATCAATAGTTTTCCCCTGCAAAACTTCAAGGGGAGATTTAAAAGACAGCACTCGGCTCGGAAGCCGATTAATGATATAAACTGCTGCTAATACTCCATAAGACCAAAAAACTTTTGGAACATGCATGTGAAGCATCAAAGCACGAGTTTTTTCCAACAAGTCTCTATTTTTGCGTTCTGCTACTCCGTTCTGTTGAGGAGTACCAACACAACTAGTCTGATGCACAATGCCATGAGAATATAAATACTGTGTCATATTTTTAGACATGAATTCTGTGCCATTATCAGAACGAAGTGTTTGAATTTTAGAGGAAAATTGAGTCTGAACAAGCATATGAAAATCTTTGAAGATATTCATAACTTCACCTTTTGATCTCAACAAGTACACCCAAGTAACACGTGAGAAATCATCAATAAATGTAACAAAGTATTTAAAACCATCAATTGATTCAAGAGTAGGTCCCCAAACATCGGAGTGAACAAGTTCAAACATTCTAGTAGTTCTAGAAGAAGAAGACACAAAAGGTAATCTAGTAGATTTTGACAAATGGCAAATTTCACAAGAAAAATAATTGGTATCAACATTTGGCAACAATTTAGTGAGAATATTATCTGAAGGATGTGCTAAACGCTGATGCCAGAGAACATGATCTGCCGAGGAAGAAGGAAAAAACGAGACTTGAGTACTTTTGCTAGGTTGAAAATTTCCTGAGATGTAGTAAAGACCTTGTAGAAAAAATCCTCTACCAATGATCTTCTTAGTGACAAGATCTTGAAAAAGTACCTCATGAGGAAGAAATATAACACAGCAATTTAAAGCTTGAGTGAGTTTTCTAACCGAAAGTAACTTGACTGGAAAAGATGGAACATATAAAGCCATTGAAGTCACATCTTTAGACAACAATTTAAGTTTACCTTCACCAAGAACAGGAACACCATTCCCATTGGCAATTGACACATGGGATGGAGTAGAAAATTTTTTGAAGTCAGACAAATTGGTTAATTTATTTGTCATATGATCGGTGGCACCAGAATCAACAATCCAAAAATCATGCACGGTATTAAATTCTATAGCAGTAGAGAATGCACTGAAAATACCTTCAAAATTGTCATTGGATTGATGTCCCGAGTTTGATAAGAACCCAGCAAACTTACCAAGGAGGGTTGTGGAATTAGAGTTTCCTATACCAGAAGCTCCATGTATTGAATTTGAGGTGCAATTTACTCTTCCCTTCTCCTGAAGATAGGTTGCAAACTCATTTATAAGGGAAATTGGATTTGAGGTATAATTTACCATATTTCCCTGTAATGTTTCTACAGCATGACCTGCTCCGATACCATGTAGAAAAATAGGAGCAATTGTAGAGAAGAATAGAGGCAATATTTGATGTGTATGTATATTGATGAAACATTACAATTACAATCTCATATATATAGGGATCAAACATTACACCCTAAGACAAATGTTCCATAATTTGAGGAGCAATTTATGGAACAAAGGTTCCATAATTTGAGGAGCAAATTGTGGGACAAAGGTTCCATAATTTGTTCCATAATTTGAGGAGCAAATTATGGGACAAAAGTACCATAATTTGAGGAGCAAATTATGGAACAAAGGTTCCATAATTTGAGGATATCAATAAGGTCAATAGGGTTATTAATTAATACCATGTGACTGCTAATTTTTTTCAAGCATCTAGGATTTGCAGATTTTCCCTCATTTCTTTGTTCTCTTTTCCAAGGAGTTCACCTTGCACACTTCAGCAGATAGTGAAGACACACTTCAGCCTATAAAGAAATCACCAAAAGAAATTAATTAAGAAACTATATATATATATTCTGTGTTTATATATAACATCGTGATTTGGCTTTCCAAGACATTATATTTATAATATATGAGTGTGTGTCCATATATAGACATTCAGAAGTACCTGTATTCTGTGTAGCATCTTGCTTGAGCATTTCCTCATAGAAAAGCCCTTCATCAAACCCAGGTATTCGGCGAATGATCATAACAAAAGAATTGGCAAAAAGGTTTTTTTTTGTCCCTCAATTATGGGGTAAGTTTCATTTTCATCCGTAAGCTTTTTATTTCTCCCATTTTCATCTCTCAACTATTGAAAATTACCATTTTCATCATTCAAGTGAGATTGGGGTTGAAAAATGCTTATGTGACAGCTATGTGGCACGTCAAAGAAATCTGATCTGACGAACAATAGGATGTCACGTTGAATTTTTTCGTCGACAGATTTATTCGAGGAACAAACGGGGTACTTTCCCATAGTTAGGGGATGAAAAGGGAAGAAAAAAATGTTAAGGAACGAAAATGAAACCAGACCAATAATTGAGAGATGAAAAGTATCCTTTTGCATAATAGAATTCAATTGTTTAATTATGTAGAAGCAATATTTGTTCCTGTAATTTTCTATTAAAATCAAAGTAAATTATTATTATTATTGACAAGTAGGCACATATGATTTACCTTCTCATTCTGTGCTCTATTTCGATGCTAACGTTAGGGTTCTATAATTGGAATTAGTCAGCATAAAATTCAATTAATCAGAGAAAACATTAATAAAAATAAGCAATAAAAGATTGAATCTAGAATTAAATTTTGTAAATGGTACCTATATCTGTAGTTAGAAGGTATAACCATGTTACCGTATATAGCATTTGCATTATGAGTAAATATGTTAATGTTGAAAATCCCAAGGCCCACTCACATCATAGATATTGTCTGGTTTGAATTATCCAGTTCTTATAGATATATCAAACCCGCATGATTTTGTTTCCCCTAGACGCAGTAAGTGGGCTAAGCCCCAACTCCCTTTAGCCTAGGAAAAGGTCTCTTATGTGTAGTAGGGACTTGTGCAAGCTTATATACCGCATGGTTGGATATGCCCCAACTGATGTGGTACTATAACACTTCCTCGCACTTGTGGGCTGGGTCTTATGTGTGGTAGGGACTTGGGCAAGCTTATATACCGCATGGTTGGATATCACCCAACTGATGTGGTACTATAACACTTCCTCGCACTTGTGGGCTGGGTCATGATAAACCCAACAAGTGGACAGATAAAGGTTATGCCCATTTAACTAGACCGAGACATGCTCCGATACCATGTTGTAAATCCACACCCCCCATATACACCAACAATATTGTTTGCATCGGGTTCGCAAGGCTTTGTTTCTCCTTAAACCCAAGCAAGTGGGCTAAGCCCAAACCTCTTAAACCTAGGAAAGTGTCTTGTTATGTATGGTAGGGACTTGGGCAAGCTTATATATCGCATGGTTAGATATCACCCAACCGATGTGGTACTCTAACTGTTATATATTATGCTTGATTCATTGGTTATACCCAAATGGATTTGCTATTGAAATAAATTTCAAGATTAATTATATTTTCATCATTGCATGCTTTGTTATTATTTTTATAGCTATGATGGGGATATCAATCGTTAGTATCTCAGCTACTAAGTTGTAGTTATCTCAACTATTGAGTTGTAATTATTGTGCTAAAATCACTAATACCCACAAACAATAGCACCAAATTGATTGACCAAATCAACAATTCAACCTTAGTATGACAAAGGCCCACCTCCATGGGCATCAGAGAACTAATTTCACTATATGGAGAAGTTACAAATCAAGAGAGACTACCCAATACATGTAGAACAAGCCCACCCTAAATGTTATCTTGTTCCTACAAGCTCTCTCAACAAAGAAAACCAATGGAGAAGACAACAAATACAAAAAACCTACTTATCCACAAGGCAATCGAAATTTCAAGAGCCGCTCTCTTGGATCTCTCAACTTTCTCTCAAGTGTTTTCCCTTTATAAGTGCTCTCTTACTCTTTTTCTCTTGCTTGACGGCATCCCAAAACCTAATTAGGGTGAAAACCCTTACAAATTTCCAATTTATGCAAGCTGGCCCCAACAGTCCAGATCAATCAGACTATGTTCCGATCGATCATGAAATGCCTCTGAGTCCAAAAAATTACTTGTTGACAAGAGCTATTCAGACGACACCAAGGGGTGTTCAGACGGCCACTCCAAAACAGTGCTAGAAAGTGCAGGAAACGGGCCAACAAGCCCACAGTAATTTACCCACATGATTTCATGTGCATAATGTATGACGTGTAAAACCATGAACTCACTTGACTTTTGTCTATCCAACGCAACAATTGGAATATCAACTGTTAAGATCTTTTATTATTTTCGTTATTTTTACCCCGTTTAAGTGTGCATTGTACGGTGTAAATTCACCAAATAAGAGCAATAACAACCATTTTATATATAACAACCTTTATACCACCATATCAAACCTAGGAAAGCCACCAGATCAAACCTAGGAAAGTACAGGTGTCAACAGAGCAATAACAACCATTTTATATATAACAACCTTTATACCATCAGATCAAGCCTAGGAAAGTATAGGTGTCAACAGGCCTCACGCAGGAGGTCCAAACAAAGCCCACACAGGGGCACAAACCAAGCCCACACAGGGGCACAAACCAAGCCCACGCAGGGACAGACTAAGCTCACACATCTCCTTATAAATATTTAAGAGGAGGTGAGACTAGAACCCATGACCTGAAATCAAGGACATGCGAAGTCATTGTCACTCAACCAATGGCTCATTTGCACAAACAAACATAGCTTTTAAGTTTGACGTTATAAGTTATGACATGGAAACTCACAATCACTATCCTTAGTTTGAATACTCAGGGCAAAAGCAATGGTTTGTTATTTTTTGGGCCAACAAAAATGTTGGCCCGGTACCACCTCTATTACACAAAAAGTCAAGTCAAACACGTATTCTAATACAGCCACATCAGCAAAACACATCTTCCAATACAACCACATCAACAAAACACAAATTTCTATACAAATTCTCTTCCCACCCAACATGGAGGCCAACAACATTTCATTCCTCCATATTATCCACAACAAAACTACACCAAAACATCAAATATCAATACATCCACATCAGCAAAACACTTATCCCAATATGACCACATAAGCAAAACACATTTTATAATACAACCACATCAGCAAAAGACAACATCTTTGTTGGCCTATTGAATATGCACTTAGTAATGCTAATAATAAAAAATGTCCGGGTTTACATTTGTGTGCAGACAACTATTTTTTTTTTAAAAAAAAAAAAAACTAAGGCCGGTGAAGTTGTAAATCTGCCAATAATGAGAGAAAAATAAGTAAAATCACAGTTTGTTTTGATCGGAGGCACAACGGCACCATCGCCACCGTTTTGATGTTGATGGTGGGGAATTGGGGATCATCGTCCCTCCTTCGTACCAGCATCCCACCAGGCCTGACCTCCCACTCGAGCTCCTCTTCATTCATTCTGCCCTTCGAATCCGAATCAAGCGTTGAAATACAAGGGTTTATCGCTATTATGTTAACTACTGATTTTACTTCTGCAGTACTCAGGTAAGACTATTCTTGACACCTCGCTAGAGATACAGTAATGGATCGATCAGACACCGGAAGAAACTATCTATGTGCAATATAATGAGAAGGAAGCTTAGAAGAGATAGAATAGGCAGAGAGAAGAAGAAGAGAGTTGGGAGAGAAAGCAAATCTCAATTGTATTCATTCAAGCAACTTACAAACCAAAGAGAAGATACACAGCACATAAACTGACCAATCACCAATGGTCATGTTGGTTTGAAAACAAATACAAGTAATGGTCATAAACTTAATGAAATGAGGTCGTTCCACTGCAAAGAAAAACGACAAAGAATGATGAGACTATTTACACTCCCCATTTTCCCATTCACATCCCAAAACACCCATAAAACCAAAGTTTGAAAACACTCCACCGTCCTACAACCTCTCTTCCATGCTCTTGATCCCATAGCTCTTTATTCTGTACGAGATGATGTATAGTCTTTACCTTCAACTTCGCATCGCCAACGAATATGCATCTTGATGTGATAGTGTGCCCATTGTTTAACGGCCACCCTGCCTCACTGAACATTTCACCATCTTCATTCGCTTTAAATACACACCAGAGTTGCTTTGGAAGCAATATCAGGTCGCGTTCATCTCTTCTTGTCTTATGCTTACCATCATCTACAAGTTCTTGAAGGTTGCTCCGCCATTCACAGGACAAGTTCAAAACAAAAACAAATCAAGAAGGAAATCAAACAATTCAAGTTTTTAATGCGTGATGCTTCATCAATGAAAAAGGTTTAAAATTAACACTCATATAAGAAAACAAAATTAACACTCATACAAACAAAAATAGGGAATGCAACTCGAAAGTTTTTTGTACTCTGTTTTTTGACAAGAAATGTATATGGGGTGTGTTTGATTTTTTTTGAAAAAACATAAAAATTGGTTGTATTCAGACCAGACTAAATTTTAGTGGGAATTTTTAATTTTGGGGTGTGAATGAAAAAATGAGGAATGCAAATAATCCCCACCCAAAGAATAATGAATATACAAAACGGTGCGTATTATATATATGAGGTCTAACACTATTGAGTTACAAAATTCGTGGTTGATCACACAGTTTTTGCGTTGTGAGAACTGCGAATCACAACAACGACGTCGTACTATTGCAAAACGATGCCGTATTTATTTTGATATTACCCTGTGAACTTGCTACTCCATGAGCCATAGATGGAGCTGGACCCGCTGGTGCCTGACGGTGGTTAGAAGCATGATATTCATGTTTTCTCATGAAGGTTCAATTATTTCCGGAGACGTAAATTTAGGTATGAATTTTCTACGAGTTTAGTTGTCATCCATGATTTGAGTAATTGCGCACGTTCGATGAGTTTACTCAATGCACACCCAAATGACAGTGATTACAGGTTCCTCTGAACAAAAAAAAAAAAAAAAAAAAAAAAACCAAGTGAGTCGCATAAAATTATCTAATGAGCTTTCAAAATACTAAGAAGGTTCTCTCTTTTAAAAAACTTATTCTTCAGCTCAACCGTAACCAATTTGCTTGTGTCAATGGCCTGCTCCTCATCTCAACAGCAGTACTATTCCTGGTTAAGGGAGACATTGGACTGTGTCATAATGCATCTACCAAAATTAGCAATGTGTCAAATAGGAACTACTCAACCCGCAATCCCTGGAGACGTAAAAACGTAAGAACTCCAATCTATAACCAATATGACCTGAAATGCTGAAGTTCCTAGCAAACAGTAACCTCTCTCATGTAAACAATCCGCTGTTGGCCATAAGATTCATAAACGCCGCTGCCACTTGATAACCATCAATCCAACCACCCAAGCCTGCTAAATTCAAGCTAAATCCAAGCTTGAAAGGTTGAATTCACTGCACAATGTGCTCAGAAATTCAGAGCCAACTACAAGCTAAACCAACAAACAATTCAATGTAGCAATAAAATCTTCCCGAGTCCCATGCAAATATTAGTCAAGAAAAGAAACCAACCTAGAAATATGCGTGTCAAGTGCTACAAAAATGTCAATACAATTGAATAACTCCCCCGATTGCCCGATTGTACTCATGAAGAAGGATTGGCAAGAACATATAACACGCGAACAGGCGCACAGCCATTGCGATGTACATATACAAAAGGCAAGACAATTTGTAACACTACCTGAATACAGCACATCAAACTTTTTAAACAATGCAGAGGGCAATATCCTTAATCCCTCTTCCTTCGTTTCCGGCGTCTGTCATCCCTGTCACTTTCTTTAGAGCTCGAAGATTCTGTCTCCGACTCGGAACTAGATGTATCTGAACCCAATGAACTAGAACTTCCAGAATCATCAGATTCTGGTTCCGATTCTAACACTTGCTCTTGTTGTTGCATGATCATCCGCGGCATATTCTTCAAGTACTCTCTCAAATTTTCAGTAATTCCTCCAAGCCCAATGGATGTAAAAAAATTGATGGAAAATCGTGTGTTCTTGGGGTTATCCCTCGGGAAAATAGATTCAAAGGAGTCCTGCATTGTTGGATCCATAAGTCGCTCATTTAGTGCACGTATGCCTAGATGTTCTGACAACTCCTGCATCGCAAACCATACAAAGGTTAACTTGATAGCTTGTCACACACATTATGAAGCTTCAAGCAGCATGAAAAAGTTAAAGGAAATATATTAGCAAGAAACAGGGGATAGCTTGAGTTGAATATACTACGATTGCCCGGTATCCCTTAAGTCAAAGATAATATCCCCAAACACAACCCACTGAAAAGAGATTGGGGGATCCTCACCAACACAGTATTATCTATAATTTTTCCAGGCAGAACCAAACTAATTTATCTGGGGCATTGATAACCCTGGCTACTGAACAATGTCGGGGCCAATCTACATCCACACATATCTGCTCTCTATACTTAACAGCAGTTTATCTATCTTCAAAAGAAACAGGTTGTTAGCTCCTTTTGAAACTTCCTACCATTCATGTCATGTATGGGCAGGAAAATAGCAACTAGCACTCTAGCATGTGCAAACAAGGAAAAAAAAAAGGGGAATATATCCAAGATTCAGTTATTCCATCTTTTCTTACCTGAAATAGAATCTTGATAAATATACGTGAGGAGGAAGTAGTGTCCTCCTCGGTTAAGCGTATGTATGCTAGAACATGCCAAGGCAGAGCATCTGTACCAAGTAAATGGGCAAAAAACTTCGCCACATTTCGTAGCTTGTTCGTCTCAAGTCGATGAATCATTGAATATTGACTGACAAAGCATTTTTCAAAATTTTCCTGGTGTACTTTGTTGATCATGCAAAACCGCTGCCCCAAAAGACCATAGTACCGAAGGTAAGTTCTCTCCTGACTGCAGCATTCCAAGAGCATAACGCATAACTCCATCTGCATACACCAAAACCAAGACAAATATAAGTACACAAGCATATGAGAACTTATAGAACAGCTGATCAAAGAGTGCAAAGTTGGAATGCCTGCAAACATCCAAAGAACAATAGGCAGTGAATAGAGAAAGAAAGTAGAGAAAAATAAAAGCGACAAAACAAATGGAAATCGTATATTTTGCGCAAACCTATGGCCTATGTTAAATATTGTTCATTCCAAAAACTTATTTGCAACCTCGTGCAATATGAGTCAATCCAATAATTCATAGAAAGTTTGGAATGCTCAAAAGAATTTTACCCAAAAATAAATGCCAAACGAAAAATGTATTTATATTCATTCTTCAAAAAAATAGACCAAAGATTTTCTGCATGAACCTGCCGTATTCAATTTCCTACTTAGCAGACATACATAAACAGATAATAATGTGCCTTCGCATGTGTAGGTAGATTAACTGCAGAATTCACATCACTTACCTCTTGACCTGGCTCTAACTTTATCTTCAAAAGTTTGTGACCAGCCTCCTCGAAATCTACACTCGACATAATTGTTAGATAGATTGTCCTTCGAAGATTTATTAGATTGGTCTCTGTCTCATCTTTTATTTGCATCTTCTCCTCTTCGTCCTCTGATTCATCTTCATCGTCGTCATCCTCATCGTCATCACTCGAAGCTGCATCAGAACCATCTTCATCTTCCGAATCTTCACCAAGGATTTGTTTCTTTAGTTCTTCGTACTTCTTCTCATTCTCCAAAAAGTTGGGATCCGGCTTGAAGATATCTGAACAACAACCAAAACTATTGATATTTGCAGCCACATCAAAACAAAAAAAGACGAATTAAGTACACGAAGATAAATTCATGTCAACAACATACCAAGAGTAATCTCCGGATCTATCTCAACCCCAAGAGATACATCATGAGTTAATTGGTCTTCCTGCTCCACAAGATCCAGTTCTGGACGGACTGCTGGGTGACCCTGAAAATTCCGTATGTTTACCCGAGAAAAAGCTTCAGCTCCCATGTTCAGTCGAATATAATTGTAGGTTAATGTCACACAAGAGGTCCAAAAGAAAGAAAGGAAACAAAATGCACCTGAAACTTGGCCTTTCTTATTGCAAATAGGCCTTCAATCAGGAACTGAACACGCTTGTCAATTTCCCCTTCATGAAGAATGCCACGAAACCGCTCAAAGATACCTATACCCATCCCAGGCAAAAGCTACAATATCAGCCTCAACATATAATATTTTACAGGCCACATTTTCAGTAATTCGATCATCGATGAGGTATATGAATGTGTGTGTGGTACGAAATAAGTTACAGGCTAACATAATCAAACAATAAAGTTTGCCTGAATAAGTTTCACAAAGATGAAACATTCAATAAATCACATCCAAACTGAAACGCAGTCCCATTTCAATATTCAACCATGACCTAAGCCACTTGAAATTATAATTACAGGAATTCCCCAAATGGATTACGATAATGCATCAGAATGTCAGATGAATAGTTCTTTAAGTTTCTCATGGTGGTAGAGGTCTAACTTCTGAGAAATTTCAACAAGAAAAGCAGAGGTCTTCACTCTTGTTGATGAATGGTTTCTACAGGTATCAATTATAATCTTCCTTTAAACGTTATCAATTAGGTAGAACATTTGGAAAAGAAGTAGATGATGTACCAGGATGCATTGTGAATAACTTTACAAGAGTAACAAGACTAAAAGAGTAGCATGAGCACACTGAAATTTCACAGAGCTGATAGCTGATAAATAAATGCAGAACTTCCTTTCATTCAAAATAAATGCACAACTTCACCAAACAAATTAATGAAAGTCAAAGCACAGCACAAAAATCTAGAAAACGAACAACTACCCACCATGCAGGCCTTTTGGTGCAAGGTCTTGTAGTATCGATCCGCACTCAGTGACAAAACCCACTGCCACCTCAACACTGTCATCAGTAGGCTCCTCCAGCAAAAGAGTGAGCAGTTCTAGAGCAATGAGCTCATCAGCAACTTGCTGGTTCACCAGATGTGCTATGAATTTAACAGCAGCGAGTAATTGAGGCTGCCCATGGAATCAATCACAAAGCCATCAGAACCGATACCACGTAGAAAAAAGAAAGAATCCTACCAGCATATGAATTGTCAAAATAGCATATGGCAGATAAGGGAAAGAAGCCCACCTTGTCATTCCGCTTGTAAGCTCTTTTGAGTTGCAAAACTATTCTTTTCAATAGAAGTTCACCCACCTCAGGAAATTTAGTGTTAACAACCGCAACTAATGCAGCAAAGACGTCAGTGAAACCTGGAGATGCCATCTGAGACTTCATACATGACCGACAAAAAAGACCCCTTCCCCTTATCATATTTTCAGCAAACAGCTCTGGAATAATGTTCTTTATATTAGTGGCATTAACTTTGTTCACAAGACCATTTATACTCTTCCTCAAAGCATCCCAGGTCAAACGTTGATACTCATTGCTACTTTTATCTTGAACATCTTTCATCATCCGAGCCAACTTAAATGGAGGAATGTAAACTCCACCGCTCTTCCCCAAATTAGCGGCATCAATATTTACTTTTCCTTCCCTTGATGCTGATTCCTTTTTAGGATTTGAATCTTCAGCTACCCCGCTATCACTTTCCTCTTTCTTCCTGGAATGCCTATGATCACCTTGTGATTGATTTCTCTCACCATTCTCTTTATCTCTTCGATACCCAACTTCTTCATCATTGTTTCTCTGTCTTCTATACTCATCTGTCCTATCCCTCTCTCTTTCAAATTTCCTTTCTGATCTCCTATCATTCCCATTTTCCCGACCACGACGAGAATGCCTCCGCTCATCCTCAAGCACATGCTTTCTCTCTCTTTCGGACCTCTCTCTCCTTGCCTGCTTATCAGCATCTTCATTGGAATGGACAGAATCTTTAAATTCCTCCTTATCCCTGCCTACTCGCCTACCATGCTTATCTTTGTCCCTATCACCTCTCCCCCTCTCCGGTCTGCTTCTTCCTCTCTCCACCAGCTTTTCCTCTGCATTAGAACCTTCTCTCATATTTCCACCCTCATCTCTGTGACTCTTCTCCTTCTCTAGTCCACCCCTTTGTCTCTCAACCACCTCACCATCCTCAGATCCTTCACGCCACCTTCTTCTATCATCGGGCCGGGTTCTCTCCCTCTCTCTTCCGTCCCTTCCTCTTCTTGCTACTTTACCCTCCTCATCACTGGATTCACTGCTGTATTTCATAGCCATAACAAAACAAAAGCTAATCTCACTCTTCGCCTACCACCCACTTTACCTACACCTTGATTCAGAAAGAAAATCTACCGAAATTATCTCTCTATATCAAGAGAACTTGATGAAACCGCAAAATTAAAACAATACCTAGCTAGGTTGAGACTTTATGTGGTGGAAATTGTAGAAACCACCGGTTGTCACAGGCGAATTCGAGGATCTCCGATTGGCAACTCGCCTTCGGGCTGGGATTGGGAAGACATCTCAGTATCTGTATGCACGCAGTGACGCTGTTCAAATTATTTTCCAAACCTATTTTGCATAAACCAAAAGGCCCTAGCGGATATTAAGGCCCAATAGAGATATCGTAAGGCCCGCCCGTTTTCTACAAACAAAATGAAATAAAAGGCCCATCCGTAATGTTCTCCTTAGTTTTCGCAGCACTAGGGTTTAGGTATAAATACTAAAACTCTTCCGGATTTCTGTGCTTCCTCCGTCGCAGTGTCACTAGGGTTTCAAAAGCGGCTAAGAAAGAGAGAGTGCGAGCTTCTGTGTGCCCTACGACAATGAGAGCCAAGGTATGTTCTGAAACCAAATGGTGCAAACATATTGTCTAATTGATTTGTAAATTCATCTCTGTTTCCTTCTCGGATTCATTCGGTTCGTTCACTCGGGATCTTTTGGTTAATTCTCTGTTACAGTGGAAGAAGAAGCGCATGAGGAGATTGAAGAGGAAGCGCCGAAAGATGAGGCAGAGATCCAAGTAGACGATTGGCTTTCTTAGGGTTTATTTCATTGATTGCCGTTTTTTGGTCCTGTGGGAAGGTTTTGTGACATTTAAGGTTTCAATTCGCTGTTCGTTGAGTTTTTTCTTGCAACTTAATGAAAGATGTTGGATTTTGCGTTTCTGTTAACGGTTAGTTGATCCATCAAATGGAATTTTTAGCTTGGATCTTAACTTTGTTGATGTATGCATTTTCCTGAGACCCTCTATTCACAGACGTAGAATTGTGCCCTCTGTAATTTACGAGGATTTGTTTGGTTCTCCACTACTCGGTTAGGAAGAGAATAAGGTTATCTTGTGGCCTCTGTTTTAAATAAATTAGCAAGACAAATGTGCTTCTTATGTTTAGGGTGTGCATTTCCTTGTTCATTTAAGGAATTGATTTAAATCCAGAGATTCGAAAGAATTTTAAGAGTCTCAGGAATAGGTATTAGGATTTAACTTCAATATATTTTCACAGTTTGTTTCAGAATAACTAGACTTATGTGATGAATGTTTCTCACTTTTAAGAGTCTACTTCCCTGAATTTTTAATCTGATCAGATTATGCATGATCTATAGCTGGTATTGATAGTGGAAATATTGATAAGGATTTAGTTTCGGCACTCGGTCTCTTTGGAATTGACTTATGTCATGGTCTATTTCTATAGTGAGTTATAGTTTTATAGCTGTTCCAGACCATTGCACATCAAAGATTGATGGCAACATTGTATTATCTGCACTAGAGATGAAACTGCACACGCATTTTTTTCCTTGGTGAGCAAATTCAGATTCTGATATGCTATGTCATAGGGGTTTGTTCCATTAGTTTGATTATGCTTTAGTATAGATGGCAAGATGAACAGAATCATCCCTGTGATATGATAGGTTCTGGATTCTTTATATGCTAATTGCTAAGTTGATTTTGGTAGGTCTGTATGAGTGAGTTTGCTATATAGATTGCTGGAATTATGCTTGCTTATATTTATTGTGCACAAGGTAGACCAACTGGTTGTACTATTGTTGCAGGAAGTTATTTTAGTTCCCTTTTATACAATGGTTGTCTGCAATTGAAAATTTTTTTTCCCTTAAAAATTCAATTTTGTCGTATCTGAATAATCGATTCATGAGATCTTTGGTTAATAAGTGATAACTAGTGGTTTGATTTTTGAATCTTGGTTCACAATATAAGAATCCCTATGAGTTGGACGAGCCATGTTCCTTTCATTGAGATTGTGTAATGTTTTAGGAATTAGCTGTGACGAAGTAGGACAATTACATATTTATGGCCTTTTGGATGCCTCTATTTACTTGATTTGTTATAGATTAATGCGACTTGGTTCCAGCTTTAGCTTTTGGGTATATTCTTGATAGTAGATGTGGATTCTTCTGGCTTTTTTTTCCTGCTCTGCCATATGTGCCTTTTGATTCACATGAAATTAATTCTGACGGATCAGGCGTTGGGGAAATGTACTTTGCATTTGGCTTTGACTTCTCTTTTTATAATTTGTTTGGAGTGCGAAAATCAGATTCTAAGGGAAGCTACAAACTCTGCACTAGCTGTGGAGTTAAGGAGGTTGGATGAATTATGAACCCAAAAGGGATTCATGAGAGTATTTGGTTGGATTTGTGAACCTAAAGGCGATTCAGGATAGTATTTTACTAAAGAGAAAGAGGTCAAGACTTGAGTATATGGTCGACACTGGCGGGTGACTGGTGGCGGGTACCAGTCACCGTCTACAAAGAACCAAAAAATTGCTCCTCAATCGCTACAGGCTGGAGCTGGTGGGATCATACCTTCATGGTTCATACACAGCCACCAAGTGGGCCACAAGTTTTAAAACTCCATAAATGTTGAACATAAAAATCACAGATATTTTTTTCCAATAATTGATGCACTCTGTCCCCCGCTTGAAAATTCAAATGTAGGTTAAACAATGACAAGGAATACACTACCAAGTTTACTCCAATGGTCTTTTGTCAATTGCCAACCACAACACAAAAATCCCACAAATGATAAAATCTCAATTGTGGGCTGCACGTCTCAATAATTAGAATATAAACTATTGAGATCCTTATCATAAACTCTTGAGATCCCCATCAACACTATAAAATATCGTACGTGCTAATTGTCCCAGCATTGGGATCAGGGATCACTCACTATAAAATATGTTATTTGTCCCAACTATAAAATATCAAAAGTGCTACTTGTCCTAACAACTGGGATCAAGGATCACATTTAAAGAGAGAGCATGTGATGGCTCCATATGTTCTTTAATCACTGAGACAAATATCATTTTCGATAAAATATTCATGTTATCATGTGGATCAATTTGTGCATATAGCCAAAGACAAGATAGTACAACGGAAAAGAGACCATAAAAAAAGATAGTCAACTCAAAAAATGAATACACACACTAACCCGCAGCACACTAGCAAGCATCGAACAAATTTGTTCTGCAACCGATCAATATAAAGGAAAATTTAACAGCTAGCAACTTAATAACAATGATGCAGTAATGCCCAAGTTTACTGAGGATTTGGCGGGCGACTATTGGCAGCTGATACCCTGGAGCCCCATTCCAGCAGCTCTTTGCTTGTATCATCCTTGTGAACGATCACTTCAATGAAGCACAAGCAATCCTTCTTAGGTCCAGTTGCTGTCTCTATTGCTTCAATCAGATCCTCCTCACATAAGACCTGGCAACATTAATTCAACAAGAAGTTTTATATTTCTCAATTTTCCTGCCTCAGAATTTGAGGAGATTACAGCAAAGTGTAATTCAGAGTTGCGAAAAGTTAACCTTGGTTGTCCAGCATTTGCCTTCTCCATTGTGGATTGCATCAACCAAACCAGTGTAGTTCCAATTCTTAATCACATTGTAAGGCCCGTCGTGGATCTCAACTTCAATGGTGTATCCACCATTATTTATAAGGAAAATGATGGTCCTCTGTTCACATCGCAGCATTGTCGACACATCCTGTGCAGTCACCTGGAAGCCAATCCCCGATTACGAATTAGTACCATAAGATTATCTATTAATGGTAACGTGCTTAACTGACTGACCATGCATACCTGGAAGCTACCATCACCGATGCAAGCAATAACACGCTTCTCTGGCTTAGCTTGTGCATATCCAAGGGTCGCACCCACAGACCAACCTATTGATCCATACTGCATCTGGAACTCATACCTGCAATTTCAAATTCACATGAACCATCTAACGTCATAACTCCTCATATAATTGATAATTAAGCATAATACAATTCTTACCCACAACCCTTTGGCAATTTGAGTTTCTGGCAATTAAACCAAGAATCCCCTGTCTCAGCGATCACAGCTGTTTCATTAGACAGCATTTTCTGTATGTGTTCAAATAACACATTAACCCTCAAAGGTTCTTTTGGAGCACTCTTCAAAGGATGCCCCTCAGGAACATAAATCCTGTGGTAATTCTCATAAGCAGTGGTGTTGCGCTTGAGCTTTTTCGCGAGTGCTCTCAGAAAATCCTTCATCAGAATGCACCCAAATGCAGGGCCATTCGCAATTGTGACCCTATCAGGCTCCACAATGACTGTCTTCTCTTTCTTGAGAAGAAGAGAGTAACCCACAGAGCTGTAGTCATTGAAAATGGGTCCAGCAAACAGGTATGCATCAGCAGATTCCACAATCTCAGCACAGAATGCAGTGCTCACAGCTCCCCAGTAAGTGCCAATGAAATGAGGGTGGTGCTCGGGCACAAGCCCTTTGGCCGATGGCATCACAGCAAGTGCATATCCACAAGCATCAGCTAGTTCAACAAAGGCCTCACATGCCTTCGCAGATCGCAGCTTAGGCCCAGCCACCATAACCGGTTTCACTGCTTTGTTCAAGAACTCTACAGTTGCCTCCACTGCTGCCTCTAAGCCCATCCGATTGCTCAGTCTGCAATCCATTCCATATAATTCAATAAGCAAACATAAATTCTAAAAAAAACATTTAAGAACCTCAATCAATTATTTAAGTAAACAAAACACTCACTTGGGAGTCAGTGAATATGGCACTGGATCTCGGATAAAAGTAGGATGGGGGATCGCCGGCAAGTTACAACTTATGCTAATATAAACAGGCTTGCTTTCTTTCAACGCTGTTGATACTGCAGTATCTATCAACTCATGTGAATCCTCCAAGTTATTCACCACAGCCTAAGAAAGAAGAAATCAAACACCCACAGACAAATTCAATATAAATAATCAATTGTTCTCAATTTCATAATCTTAGAAGGCAGTGGCATTCAGATTATTTGACAGTGAACAATAAGCACCGAGAATTGTGAGTTTTTACCTGATAGCAAGTGACATTCTGGAAGCACCGCAATTCTTGACTAAAATCAGGCAACCCAATTGTGTGGTGAAGAATTCTGTTAGTACCGTAATCGTTGGAGTTGGGCCCACCAACGATGCAAATGACGGGCAGATTCTCACTGTAAGCTCCGGCGATGGCGTTGAGAACACTGAGGCCACCGACTGTGAAAGTGACAACGCAGGCACCGACGCCACGCGATCGCGCGTAACCGTCGGCAGCGTACCCGGCGTTGAGCTCGTTGCAGCAGCCAATGAGGTTGAGCCCCGGTTCGGCGAGGAGGTGATCAAGGAGAGTCAGATTAAAGTCGCCGGGAACCGAGAACACGTCGGTAATGCCAACTTGAACCAACCTACGAGCGAGGTGGCGACCCAGTGTTGACTCGGACGAGTTGACAAAAGTGGTGGGGACGAAGCTCTGTATGGCCGAAACGCCATCGCTGGATAGACACCCAACGGTGTTGGTTTCTGCCTTACAGGTGTCGAGGGATCCGATCTTAGTGTCCATGAGAGCAAATTTAGAAAGAAAGCGTCAAGTTCTTGAAGAAAGAAGAAGGTTCAAGAAAGCTCGTTCGCTATCGCGAGAACGAAGAGTGAAGAGAGGATGAAAGTGTTGAGGGAATTTATAAGGGAATGTTTGGAAGGCGTAGTATTACCGGGGGCGGTCATCGTTTCTAGTGATGCGATGGCATCTCTCTGTTTGGATTCCATTACGACAACGTATTACGCGTAACCAATCCAAGCGACCCCTGTGTTGGGCAAGTAATCCAAAAAAAGCATGAGCTTACCAAATTTAATACCGCCAAACCAGATGGGATAACCTTAAATGGGCATAATTTTGTGGATTGCACAAAAAGGAGAATCCTAGTTTGCCACAACTTTGATCAGGAAAGACTAGGTGGTCTGATCAATTTTATAATTATACAATTGCTTGGGTGATAGTCTAATTAGTGAATATCTCTTTAAAGCGTATGAACTCAGGAGGTCCGCTGAGTTTGATTTTTACTAGAAACAATACCCCTTGTAGCAATGCGCACTTCGGTTGGGGCGGTACAAGGGACAGAATGGGGTGTTCAGATAAATCACTCAAATTCCATGAACAACGTTTTTTTGCGTGCGACGAACTTGAGACACATCCTACTTTTTTGGCTTTATGCCCGACCTGGTTTGCCGCTAAGCCATATGTCATATGCCCTGGGGGCGTAGCAATGCGCACTTATTATGTTATCAGGGGAAATTCTATGCGTGCGACTTGACGGCTCAAATTTAGACTCGTATGGAAGATTCAAGAGCAAATTTGTATAGTATCGTTTATCGATTAAAAAAAACAAACAATGATCATTACACATTGAAGTTTAGAACGACTACCTAGAAGTTGTGCTAAAATGCATGGTGTGGTAATTGAGTGTAGTTTAATGGAACGTGTTACTGGTTTTGTCATATCCACGATCGGGAAAAAAGTAGTCATAAATAAGCTCACGAGAGTTGCCATTTTTACCACAAATCCACGTCTTTGAAAATTAAAACATGGGCTGCCAAACGAGCCACATCAATGTCATCAAAATGATTAGGAAAATGCAAGGTCAACATTAATTAGACAAACTTTAATGTAGTAATTAGGTAGATATTAGCGTCGTGTACCCGAAGAAAAAAGAGAGGTCAAACGAAGAGTCAACCCCAAACGCTAGAACCAATTGCAAAATTGAGCTTTTCTTTTGCCAGCCACACATGCGTCATGCTTGGTGGAGTGGAGTGGAGCGGCAAAACAACGTCGCTGGCGAGCCCGCTTTCCGTGTTGCTCCACCAAATAGGCAAAAATTGTCGTCGATGCGTTGAGCCTTTGGGTTTGATCATGGTTTGTTTATTTGGGGCTTTACTTTTGTTTTAATAAAAACAGTACTTTGCAACAACAAGGGCATTATAGATTAGTTTCTCATCACAATATGTTAGCACCATGAGTCGGGACTAAGTAATTTTCTATATGTTATTGTGATGAATAAACTCACATAACATATCTTATGTGACATATCTTAATACATGTTTTTGAAGATGATATAGTTATAGTATATGAGACAATATTAATTAAGGGGGCTACACCCTAGACTCCATTTGAGGCATGCTATCTTGACACTCAAGCCCTCTCATTGGGGAGCGTGCTTCTCCCACCACAATATGGATCATGACCCAAACTGATTCAATCCATTATTATAACATGAAAAATGCTTGAAATCCTCTATTTATGACCCTCATTTTATCCATAATGTAAGTGGAGTGTTGAATGTTAAATGCGCTCTATTTGTGGACTGTCGTACATGCCATGTATAATTGAGGGTAAAATAATGGTCATAAATTGGGGTCTATAGCATTGCTCTTCTAACATCAAATGTTAGTACCAATGCACCATAATAAGATCCTTATGGCTTCGTTTGGTTCATTTGCTCGTCTGGTAAGAAGTGTGCTACCGTGGATGCCTAGGTGTCGTTTGATCAAATCTATTTTGACCCAAAAAAAGACCCCTTAAGATCCCCAATAATTTTGCAGAAATCTAAGTAGTTAATTGCGGACAGCCCATAAATGAGTGAATGAAGAAACCATGCGCAAAAGCTTTTGTTCGGCGTTAAAATAGAAAGCCAGTGGTATTTTTAGAAACCATAGAAGAGTTGCTGGTAATTGCAATTTGCAGTATCTTCTTTTAACCTAAAATAAAAGTTAAAAAGTAGGAGTAATAATCAATAAAGACAACCGCCCACAAAACCAACCGCCCGGCCATGCAAAACACGTAGTGACTCGAGCGTGCCTATGACGGACACGTGTCGTAGGAGCGCAGATAATTTCGTTGCCCCGTTGGTTTGACTTTTCAAAGATGCCACGTGGAATAAAAGCTGAGAATAAACAGGATTAGCAACCCGAGGACATTAGTAGAACTTGTCCTGTTATTAATATATATGTTGTTTCCAATGTAATCTTTGGTTAATTTTTGCTGATACTAATATATAGTGTTTTAAATGTTCTGACAAATTACTTACATGAGTATTATGTAATTTATTATAAAATAGAAACAATAAATTATCAAATTATTCTACATTTCATGTGAATTAGCAACATATTCAACCAATGGACATACGCAACACTAAAAAAATAAAATAATTATATATTATCAAACAAAAACATTTATTATTTACATATTATAATATTTAAATTTGTATAATATTATATTAATATTATACAAATTCAAATAAATCATTTATGTTTATATTTATTATTTATAGATGAGGTGTGGATACTTGAAATATTAGTAATAAAGTGAGGGTTTTTCATGTACTTAGTGGTCAAAATATCGAAATGCTACAAAAAAAAAAATGAACAATTTGAAAATACTATTAAGAACTGGTTTGGATGTTACTTCCAAATTAGCATTTGGTTGTTAAAACCATTTGGAATAGCATATATGTTACTCCAAATGATTTATCAAACGGGGGCTCAAGGTGATGTAATCTTATTTACTATTGTTTTTATGTGAGTAATCTTATGGAACTCTATGCGTGCTTGATCATTTTCTTTTTGTTTTCTAATTAAGAGAACCGCAAACTTTTTCAAATTTAATTTTTCCAAATAGGTTGGAGTTGGACAATTCTAATTTGCCCCCCAAGAATGTTTTTTAATGGAAGACAAATATTATTAGGAGAAAAAAAAATCAACAGGTCTTAAAGCCCAATACAACCACACAATCTAGGAAAAACGATCAGCCCATTGGGCCAAAACAGACCATTGGGCCCGTCAGTAAATCATGGGTGGACTATCACCATATCATGGTTTTATGCAAACACCAGACATTATGCATCAATGCAAACACCAAAAACGCAAAAAACAGTAACCAATGATCATGCTAAAACTACAATCCCACATAATATTAGGGGTCCGTTTGGATGAGCTTTTTTTGGAACATTTATATTAGTAGTTAGTATAAATGTTTCATGTCATCCAAACAACAATTTGTTGACACCTATTCCGAGACATTTTTATGAAGCATTTCTACTACTTTAAAAATGCTTAAACTTTGTACAATTTCACAATTTTTGACAAGCTTTTTCCTATTTTGTCCTAAGTCTATTATTGATATGTCAAATATACCCTTATTTGACTTAAGTTACGAACTCGACTCTCACCTCTAGTTACCGTATTGCTTGTACTGAATAAATAAATAAATAAAATAATAAATAAAATAAATTGATAATTTATTAAGTAATTTATAATTTATTATTATCTTTAATTCATTTAAAAGTCATTATATTATTTTTAATAAGTAAATTGTTTGTTTTGATACAGAGTATACAACAAATATGCATAATACCAAAATGCTACACAACACAAATGTTAATGGCAAAAGTACAACCAAACACCTACTCAACATCCAGTCGACATTTCTGCTATTAAAATTGTCCAACATTTTTGCTACCACCATTTTTACTGACATATCTATTACTTTATAAATATTCTACCAGACTAACCCTAGGTCTAACCACTTCCAGTTCAAACTCACCATCTACACCCACACCACGCTCAACTCCTATATATTGTTCTCAGTCATTCCTCTACTGCACTGTTTGCTTGCTCTGGTCTGAGTTGACAAAGTGTTATTTTAATCTATGGGTCCAAACGTGTCGAGTAAAGACTCAATGAACATCATATTTCAATCCTTATGTTTAAGTTTCATTAAATATTTAGAGTAAACTTATAAAATATCGATATAGATTTATGGGACTTTTAAGACTATATTTGAGGGACTCTAGCATTTTTCGGTTAAAATAAAAGGTATAAATTTAATAATTTATATGGTGTAAATTAAAATAAAAATAAGACTGCCTTCAAAGGAAAAGGAAAAAAAATTAATAACTTTTGTTCCTGAGAGGAGCGCTATAAAACAGCTATAGAGTCGACCACGAACATTACCCAGAGTGTTATAGAGAGTCAGAGCACGGTGACCTTCCTCCTGCTGTTTGATACGATTTCGGCCAAGTAGCGACCAACATACTTTTCCGCCCTTTTAAGTTCTCACTTCTATCTCTCTTGTCGCGAAGATGCAATCCCTTTAGCAGTCAAGATTTCTACTGGTTTCGTCTCTATTCGTCGCCATTCTATCAGAAACGTAGACATCAGGATTTTGCGAACCAGTGTCACCTAGCCATTTTTGGTGATTTGGTCAAATATTCAACGATTGGATTCTGGAATTCGATTACATTAGCTACAAAGAGCGGGCGGGAGATATTTGAGAGGCACAGGAATGGCGCTTTCGGCTTCGGATTTGAATGCGATATACTCGTTGCTGACCAATTCGATGAGCGGCGATGAAAGCGTTCGCAAGCCAGCAGAGGCGGCGCTCTCTCAGTTCGAGAGTAGGCAGGGCTTCTGTTCTTGCCTCATGGTATTCTCTTGGATTCTCCCTTTTCATGGGTTTCTTGGCTTTATTTTTCACATATAATGTGTTTACTACATATGCATATGTCGATGATATTTCCGGCGAAGTTAAATTCATGTAAATGCAGGAAGTGATTACTGCAAAGGATTTAGCGCCTCAGGTTGCCGTTCGATTGATGGCGTCGGTGTACTTCAAAAACACTATTAATCGTTATTGGAGAATCAGACGTGATTCTGTGTGAGAAAAATCGTTACTCTACTTTCCTGTCACCGTTATGCTTTAATACGAGTCTTGATATTAGTATTGCTGCCTTTTGTTGAAGAAAACTTCATACAACTTTTGATTTTAGCCTAGTCATTGATCCTTATGTTTTTCTTGTAGAGGAATTAGCAATGAGGAGAAGTTACATCTCAGACAAAAATTGCTGTCACACTTGAGAGAAGAAAACTACCAGGTTGTGAAGAAAGTTTCTTCTATTTCTTTTTGGACCATAGAAAGCTTATTCTAATTCTAATTTACCTTGATGCTTGTCTAATTGTCTTTTTAGTGTCACTTATTATCAAGCATTGTGAAGAGACACCCATTGTTCTACACTATCAAAAGCATATTATCAAATGGAAAATTGTTTTGAGTGATTTCTTTACAGGAAAAAGGAACACTGCATAAATTTCCAGAGTTCTGTATGTTCACCTCATTTTCTTTTTTTCTTTTGTTTTTAGTTTCAAGGTTATCAGCAGCTCATTTAAAATGTAGCCTGAAATTTCAATTGCAAACCAAATTTATGAGGTAAAATGGAAGGGGAAAAAATGGGGCTGGGGAACCACATTAATATGAGGTGAGAGGCTTCTGAATAACACAGAGAAGTTTTATTAGTAGTAATCCTACGGGGATAGCTAGGGGCCATGACCCTTCCAGGCCTCCCTCCCTCTTGCTTTTATGTAATTTTCTTTGAAATGTAAATTTCGTCTTATCTAGCTATACAATGCTCAAAAAAATTCATTTGGGTCGGTTGTCTATTTCTCTAACCTCGTATCCTTTTCGTTGTTCCGACCCAGATAGCTGTGATATTAGCTGTGCTCATTTCAAAAATTGCCCGCGTGGATTATCCCAAAGAATGGTACAATTTTTCCCCATATTTCTCCATTGACAGTTCCATTGATTGCAAAAGTCACAAGCTAAAGCTCTCGTATAACATTAGATTTAGTGGAAGAGTTTCAGGGGTGCAACCTAGAGGCCATATGTTCAATTCTTAATAACAGACTATCCACATATTATGTGGGGATGAGATTTGCGAACATTCTGTATGTCCTTGACCCCGCCCACTACTAGAGCCTTGTGCACAACATTGTTTACTTTTTACATTTATTTCTCTGTGCGTACAGTTTGCTTCCTCCTAAATTCTTGTGGCGCAACTATTTTTCCTTTTGTTTTTGTAGAATGTTATAGAGAGGTTTCATATCCAATTTTGTTCATTCGTTGATGGTTCTTTCATTGAGCTCATGAGTGTGCTAATCCACTGGTTCAATGACTTATATAGGCCGGAGCTATTTTCTGTCTTAGCACAACAGCTTCAGTCAACAGACGTTCTTACTTCTCACAGGATTTTTCTAATTATTTTTCGAACATTAAAGGAATTGTCCATTAAACGCCTACCGGCTGATCAGAGGAACTTTGCTGAGGTATACAATGTTTTATTCTATTCGCTTGTTAAGTTTGCCTATATTCTTTCTGATAAATATAAGATTTAAGGATATGTATGAACTATCCGTAGTTGGTATTAGGACTAATAGAGGAGTTACCCGAGAGTTTCCCATCACAATATGTTTACAACAGTAGTCGGCATTAAGCTCGTTCTTATTTGTTATAATGATGGATGAACTCACATGAAATATACAAGGTGAGGTACCTTGGTGCTTGTTTGCGGATGATATAGTTCTAGCGGAAAGACAATAGTGGGAGTTAACTCAAAGCTCGAGATGTGGAGGCAAACCTTAGATTTTTAAAAGATTTAAATTAAGTAGGACTAAAACAGAACATGCGAATGTAAGTATAGTAAGAGCATACAAGTGAATGAACAAATGATTGAATTCGATGAGGGAGAAGTAACAAAAAGTAAGGTCTTTAAATATCTTGGTTAGATTTTTCAAGATGAAGGAGACATTAGTAAATATGTAGGTCATAGGATTAAAAAAGGTAGATGAAGTGGATGAGTGTATTCGAGCTTTTTTGCATATGAAGGATTCTTTTAAGGTTGAAGGGAAAATTCTAGAGGTCCGTTATACGACCCGTGATGATGTATGGTTATGAGTGTTTGGCTATTAATAGA
Organism: Tripterygium wilfordii; assembly: GCF_013401445.1. Classification (NCBI taxonomy): domain Eukaryota; kingdom Viridiplantae; phylum Streptophyta; class Magnoliopsida; order Celastrales; family Celastraceae; genus Tripterygium; species Tripterygium wilfordii. The sequence continues at coordinate 9,842,897 of NC_052236.1, read as the reverse complement.
GAACATATTCAAAAAATGCAGGTAGTAGAATTGCGAATGCTTCGTTGGATGTGTGGCCGCACGAAGAAAGATAGGATAATAAATGAGACGGTTAAATTTAAGATAGCAGTAGCACCAATATGAAAATAAGTTGTGAGAAAAAGTTTAAGATGACATGAGCATGTGCAACGTAGAGATAGCGGTGTGGTGGCGAAGAGAATTGAGAGAATTTGTATAAGAGATAGTGGGAAACGAAGTGAAAGACCTAAAAAAATATGACTTGAAGTTGTAAGATAGGATATAGGTTCAGTAGGAGTTGATGAAAGTATAATTTTGGATAGAAATGAATGGTGGAAACAAATACACATAGTGGATTCCTATTAATTTTTCATAAACTCATGTATCTTATCCAAACTTTTGGGATAAACGCTCGGATGATGATGATGATATCCTCATCTTGTGCTTCCTTTCCAATTAAGCTGCCTGTCTTACTTAGATAAAGAGTGATGTCACTTCCATCACATGATTTTAGAGAGGTATCCTATGTGGAAGTATAAGTCTGTGTTTTGAGTCTTTGCGCACCAACAAAGTTAGATGTCTGGCGTTAAGTGGCCTTGGTAGTTATTTGGTTCTTATTGTACGACTGATATAGTGTTCTTTGTCTTTTCTCTCCCCTCCTAGGTCGGGTATTTTGATAATTCTGATTTTCTTCAATGGTCCTTGATTTGGTCCATCAAATCTTACTCCAGTCATGTTTGGCTACTGGACTATTGGAAGTAGCTCTTAAGTATTTTATTTTGAGTTTCACATGCATCCCGTAATGGACTCAACTTTGGGTCGAAGGCCTAGCTACATCAGTTGAGTTGCTTCATTACCTTGAAGTAGTTGTCTTCTCTTATCCAATATTGTAATAAATAATTGTTGCTATTATAATTTCAGAAATATTAAACCTCTTTCTCGTTTTGTCATGTCGAGGATGAAGTTAGCCGTTGCAACATATAGTTTTATTGTCATTATCCCTACCTTATGCTTTTATCTTCATAATGTGGGAATAATGCCATTCATTCACTTGCTTCCTTTGGCAGATATCCTCCCATTTATTTGATTATAGCTGGCGTCTATGGCAGAACGACATACAAACCATATTGCATGGTTTCTCTATGCTTGCTCAGAGCCACAAGTCAAATGCTTTGGAGCAGCATCAAGAACTTTATTTAACATGTGAGAGGTGGCTGCTGTGTTCAAAAATAATACGCCAGTTGGTTACTTCAGGCTTTCCAAGTGATGCAAAATGTGTACAGGTATTCATTCAATTCTTTCTCCCATTTGGTGATGATAGTTTTCTTTCTGCCTGATGTGGAGTTACAAAATGATTGGTCATGTTTTTTTTTCTTTAAATTTAAATTTTTTCATTGTAAATTTTTAGGAGGTTCAACCAGTCAAGCAGGTTTGTCCTGTGCTCTTGAATGCCATCAAGTCGCTGCTTCCGTACTGTGAGATTTCTCTCTCTCTCTCTCTCATTTTCTGCTCTTGAAATAGACATCTGCATCGGTCCGTGCTTTGTCTCGTGTTCTTGTTTGTCTGATTTATGAAATATCTAATTTTAAATAAGAAAAAAAAATTGAGAATAAATAATGTCTTTAGATAGCACATGCATGTCTAATTTAATGCTTTTACTATTTAGTTGCCTTTTTCGACTGCCTAGTGAACTTTCTGAATATAGTAATACTGAGCTGAGCTGCAGTTACATAGTACTTTCCAATTTTTTCTGCATTTCCAGATGTCTATTGTTTGCCTTTTCCTTTGATTAGTATAGCAGTAAATGCATACAAAGCGATCCTATCTTTGAACAGCAGAACAGGAGATGTATAATCCCAATGAAACAGTTGCACGCTGTATATCTAAAATGCATTTCATTAAGCTTAAGCTTAGAGCATCCACATTAGATTACCTAAACATAGATCCGTCTGTAAAATAGGGAACGATTATAGAGAACTTGTCAAATAGAGGTCTGCATCAGATTACCTAGAGGTTCCCTATTTTACAGAATATGAATAGTGATTCCCTACATCTAGCCACTATTCACTTTCCTAAACATAAAATAACTTTTTATTACTCTCCTCTCTCCTCATTTTTTCCCTCATCTCTCTCTCCTCAATCCTCTTTGTCACTCCTCTCTTTCTCTCTCCTCACTCCTCTCTCTCTCCCCCCACTTTTTCATCTCTTCTTCCAGATCATGAAATGAAGCCAAAAAAAACCTCCAATTTTTAGTAACATTAATTTATTATTTTAAATAACAATAATTGATTAATATTAAATATAATTAATATATTGTTTTAAATGGAATTAATTTATTATTTTAAATAGAAGTAATTTATATTAATAGAATAAATAAAGGAAAGGGAAATATTATTTTAATGCAGTAGAGAATATGATAGGTAATCTGATGCAGTGTTGGTTGGATAAAGAATCTCTACAATAGGGGAAAGTGACATTTTGTCTGTATTTTAGGGAATCTGTTAAGAGAAACTGACGTAAGTGCTCTTATATCATTACTGTCTTCTGTAGCAAGATGCAAGTTGCTCGAATGGAAAATTTTCAAAAGCATGGACAATACTTTTAGCTTTGGACTTTGGTTTATGTAAAGCACTTTAACTCTGTTCATGAAAATCTTTGCGGACTTGTGTTAGGTACCTTAAAGTTAGATATGGTATTCTCTTACTTGAATTTTTTATATTCCTAAAACCATTGCAATAAATTATATTTTGCACTCAATAAAAAAAATTTCTTAACTGGTTGCCCGCATAATGTATTTTGATATAATGCTAAGTTGCCTTCCCCCTTTATTGCACTTCATAGCAGACTAGCAGTTATTAATTTTACGCCTGAATTACTTTATTTGCCAGATTCATCTTTTCAGAAGGGGCATCCTAAATTTTGGGATTTTGTAGAGAGGGCTTGTATAAAATTGATGAAGGTTCTGGTTGCAATTCATGTCCGACATCCTTATTCATTTGGTGATAAGTGTGTGCTTGCGCCTGTCATGGATTTCTGTTTGATTACAATAACAGATCCTGAGCCAGTGATATTATCCTATGATCAATTCCTAATTCAGTGTATGGTAATGGTGAAACACATACTAGAATGTAAGGAATATAAACCAAGCGTCACCGGTCGTGTGATGGATGAAACTGGGATTACAGTAGAGCAGACAAAGAGAGCCATCTCTAAAAATGTTGGTGGTATTCTGGCTTCCGTTTTGCCACCCGAGCGCGTAGTACACCTTTGTAATGTATTGATAAGAAGGTAAAGCATTGCTTCTTTCTTCACTTGTCAGTTTACTTTTTGCGTTCTGACTTTGTCCAGACATTCAAAATCTGAGGTTTATCACCTGTATTCTAGTCAGTGTTGTTAAAGGCGAAAGGCGCACAAAGGTGAATGACCCTTCAAATGCCCAAGGCGCAAAGCGCATGCCTAGGCGAAGCTAGTGCAATTTTTCTTTAAAAAACGATAAATATTTGATGAAGGCTTTTATTATATAAAATGTTTGTTTTCCTTAAAAAGGGATAAATACATGATAAAGCTTAAAAAACCTCTAGGTCCTCCATTTCATTCGCTTCTTTTTCTTCATAACCCTCCAAATGCTAGAACAACTAAACTTCGTGAGTTGGAAGACTTGATCGCCCACCACCAGTGACAAGAAAGTTTAGTTGATAGTTGAGACTTGAGAGTCGTATTATAAGTAAAGGAGTTAGGAGAGACGGCAAAGAGAAGAAAAAAAGGAGGCAATAGAGATCTAGGGATAACTTAACCTCTTTTCTTTTACGATTTTACCCTTAAGGTCTTCACTTTTACTCTTTCACCCTTAAAATATCTCATAACTTTCCTTCTTTTCTCTCTGGTGCGTGCTCTAGGCACCTTGCGCCTGGTCTGGGCCGCACGCCTAGGCAACGCCTGGCTCAAGGCTCACGCCTGGGCGCACACCCGAGTGCCTGGTGACAACGACAACACTGATTCTAGTAAATACTTTCCAATTGCAATGTACTATAGTTTTTGAAAAAGAACTTTTAGGACAATGCTAGAGACTCTCAAAATATGACCCTCGAAAGTCCCCCAAATCTATGTGGCATTAAAATAGCCATTGATTAAAAACACACATATATGGCCCACTTCACATCCAACACTCCACATTAAGTGGGGGTCTTTTGGGGTCATGTTTTGGGATTCTCAAGCATTATCCGAACTTTTATAATGCTGTCCGCTTTTGGTTGTGGCATCTGCTCTTTCTGTAACTTCTTCCCTAAAATTGTGACCTTCATCTATGAACAGGTATTTTGTTCTTACAGCACGTGATTTGGAGGTATGGTACCGGAACCCTGAATCTTTCCATCATGAACAGGATATGGTTCAATGGACAGAGAAGCTGAGGCCTTGTGCTGAAGCTTTATACATTGTGTTGCTTGAAAACAATGTCCAAGTAAGTGATTATTAAGTCACACAGTTCTTACTGGAATGTGCTATATAAATGTCACCAATGCCTAGAAATATTAGTATTTACTAGTAGAAGGTTCATTTTTGTTGATCTTGGTTGTTCTTTTAGCTGCTAGGTCCTATTGTGGTCTCCATCCTTCAAGAGGCAATGAATGGTTGCCCAACATCTGTGACTGAAATCACTCCGGGCCTGCTACTTAAGGATGCTGCTTACGGTGCTGCTGGATATGTTTACTATGAGCTCTCAAACTACCTGAGCTTCAAAGATTGGTGTGTCGTTTCTACACCATGCTATTGATGTTTTTGGGGAGCAAATGCCTTGCGTATCTGACAAACTCCATGTTTTGGTGTCATATGGTCATATATTGAGTATGTAACACAAGTCAATAGGAGACAACATGTATGCAATTTTCCTAATATGGCCAGAAGATCGTAGTGCAGGCCCAGAAGTTGAAATAATATGTGATTGCAATGCTTTTATGTTAGGCAATGGTTATAATATTCTGTTTGTAAAGTTGGTCTGGTTGCACTATAAGTAAATCAGGCTGCCTGTCATTGATGTTTTTATAATCATGTATTCACTCATACTTTTCGCCCTCTGTTGTTTCTTTGCAGGTTTAATGGTGCTTTATCATTTGAACTCTCCAATGATCATCCGAATTTGCGCTTTATCCATCGGAAAGTTGCAATGATTTTGGGACAGTGGGTTTCTGAGGTGATGTGTCTTCTGAGTTGTGTAGTACTTGGACTGAATTAGCTGTAGCCTCACATTATTCGCTGAATTTGTTGCAATAATAATATCTGAATATTGTGGCATTTCCTTGGAAAAGTTTTAACATCTCAGTTTCATGCAGAGCATTTGTGCCTCTGTAGGCCATCAGCATTTCCTTCATAAATCATGGTGCATGGATAAGAATTACTACTGATTGTAACCTTCCTTATGGTGCTTCCACTGAATTAGATAGCTCTAGCCCATCCTCTCATACTGGTGAAGGTTTTCAGGCTAACTAAATGTCCCAATAATCTTTTTGACTTAAAAGAAAATGGATTTGAAAATTACTTGGTCTGGTTGGGAAAGCTTGTGCAAGTCCATCTAAAAGTGAAATGTATAAACTGAAAGATAGTATGTGCACCATATAGATCAATTGCAAATAATTTGCTATAGCTTTTTATGGTTTTAAGAGATCTTTTTGTAGTTTCAGAGCCCTGCAAGTATTAACGAATCTTTTAAGTTTTTAAAAATTGGTATCGGTGGTAAATATGTGTTGGCAATTTATTCGTGTGTGAATTCATTTTCGTCCTAATCAGCAAGTTTTCTTCATCTTTATTTATTGATCAAGTTCTAAATGTTGTCACAATCAAGTTCTGGTCAAAAAAAGGTTCTAAATGACGAGTTTCTGACGTCTGTGTGACAGGTTAAAGATGACACAAACAGACAAGTTTATTGTGCTTTGATCAGATTGCTACAGAACAAAGACCTATCTGTCAGGGTATGGTTCTTAATTTCACTTTTATAATGCACGTGAAATCTGCTGCTTATTACTGTTTTGCATTTTTTCTGGCAGTTTCTGCCTCTTAAAGCTTTTGGTGTTGTATGCTAATCCTACTACTGAGTTTGGGTGTCAATTTTTTTAGTTGGCAGCTTGTCGATCTTTATGTTCACATATAGAAGATGCAAAATTTTCTGAACAAGACTCTAGTGATCTTCTTCCTACTACTTGGGATTCGTGTTTTAAGTTGGTTGAGGAAGTTGAAGAGTTCGACTCAAAGGTATAGTGCGCACTCTAGGTGTGGTTTTTTTTGCGCTCGGAGATTTCTGTTTAAAAACGAAACATGTAAAAGAGTAATTGCCAACAGGAAGAACACACCCCAATAGCAAAAAAAAAGGTAAAGAACTCCCGTGCGCAAGGCTTTCGCAGTGTGCGTGGTCGAGGATAGGCAGGATGTACACATACCTTATCTTCACATAATATGTTGAGAGGTTGTTTCTAGGAATTGAACATATGATCTTTAGGTTGCACCATTGTAACTCTACCATTGGGCGCTTGAGCCACATGTCTGCTTGTAACACACCCCATTGAAGGAAGAACATAACAGCTTGTTTTGGATGCTTTACTAAATCTAGTGGCATTTTTATTGCATTTCAGGTTCAGGTATTGAATTTGATATCTGTTCTTATTGAACGTGTCAGTGAAGTCATTCCATTTGCAAACAAGTTGGTGCAATTCTTTCAGAAGGTATCGTGATAGCTTTGTTTTTATAAAGTCAGGTTTAATGTTATTTTTTAGCTGCTGGTTGCAGTGACATGAACATGGCATAGTGATAAAAGAGTGGTATTATGTTCTAAGCCATACAAAATTTTAGTTCCACAATTACAGTTTGATACAGAAGTGCAACTCTTGAAACACATGAACCTACCAAAAATGTTAGATGACACAGTTAAAGGAAGTCCTGCTCTGCCCTATTAGAAGTGGTGGCATGAGATGCTGTATGTTCAGTAGTACCCTTCCCAAGATACTATTGTTTTTAGCTTTCTTCTAATTGAATAAAAAATGTATATTATAATCCAAAGTGCTAAAGAGGTTCTAGCTATGGCATTTGATTGTGCAGCAGAAACATGGATCTGTACCATCTTGATTATGATGAATCTCATAATGGATTATAATTGATCTTACAAACATGAATCCAAAAGATAATAGTGAAGCAGCATTCATGTAGAGGATTCCGACGACTCCTTTTTTTTTCTTTCTTAAATAGCAATCCTTCTAATTTTTTGATTTAGGTTGACTCCAAAATTTTATAAAATTAAGACTTCTATGATGATGATGCATGGCAGTATAGTTGTTAAAAGCGCTCGCACTGTGCGCTTTAAGCGAGAAGCGATGTGATGTGCAAGGCTTGCGCATCGCTTGGTCTTGCATCGTCTAAGTTCATCAAGCACAATAAAGCATTCGCTTCTTGCGAAGCACTGAGCAATAAAGCGCTCGCTTCTTGCGAAGCACTGAGCAATAAAGCGCTCGCTTCTTGCGCTTGAGTGTTGTTCATGGTTCGGCTTGGGCTGATTGTTAGGCTTGGGACTGATTATTCTGAAATTGAGAAACCCACACAATTCTAGCCCTAATCAGGTGAATTCCCACAGTTTTGCCTTCATCTTTCGTGACTCTACGGTTCCTCTGCTGTCAACGACTCTCATCTCATCTCTCTTTCGCACCTATCTCGGTCGCTGACTCTCTCTCCGTCCCCGTCTCTCTCCCTCTCTCTGTTACCGATTCTCTCTCTCTGTGTCACAACGCCTCCCTCCATGCCTATCGTCCTCTATGGATTGTTAAGTATACAGGTTCTAGTCTTGTTCATGTCTCCTCTATATGATTACAAGGTGACGTGCATATGACTATATGTATAATTTTATATGCTTGATGAGTCGTTGACAAGTGTGCATATGCATTAAATCATTTCAATACATATATCATTGATCATATGTGATGAATTATGTAACTAATTATTGTGTTTATTAAATATTTTATGATTATTGCGCTTCACGTATTTGAAGCGTGCGCTTTGCGCACTTGACAATACTGCATGGCAGTATTGTGTTACCATTTCAGAAAGTACGGTTTTTTTTATTTCATTATTTTTAATATATGCTGAAGGTCTGGGAGGAGTCTTCGGGTGAGAGCCTGCTGCAGATGCAGCTTCTTATTGCTCTGCAGAACTTTGTAGTTGCACTTGGCTATCAGTCACCAAGTTGCTACAACATGCTGCTGCCCATCATCCAGAAGGGAATTGATATTAATAGCCCAGATGAACTCAATCTTCTAGAAGATAGCATGCTGGTTAGTAATAGTAGGCCTGTTTACTTTTGATTTTTTATCCACTAAGGCAATTTTAGATTTTACTAACCTTTTTTAACATGATAAATGCAATTAATTTAAATGTGCAGTTGTGGGAAGCCACCCTTTCTCATGCCCCTGAAATGGTGCCTCAACTACTGGCATACTTTCCTTGTCTGGTTGAGATCATGGAAAGAAGTTTTGATCACTTACAGGTTAGGAATAGTGGATGAATTTCGATATACTCTCTTGCAATCATAGTCTATACCCTCTTTGCGTGTACGGGTTACGTATACGTTGTTGTGTGATCTTGATTTAGTAACGTATACTTTGGTGCTCATTGGCTCAATTAGATTCACAGCGGACTCACCATATGTTTCATCCTTTGTCAGTGTAGGTACTTGTCCTGATAAATTTTCCATTTCAAAGCCATAGGTTAACCGATTAGGTAGGGTATTTCTACTCAGTTAAACCATATTTCTAGCACTTCACCTAGCACATGGGCCGAACAATCCCTCGATAATGAGAGGCCCAGTACGTGAATATGTAATTTTAACTCACATGAGGGGATTAGACATCCTACATGGGGGAAGCTCGTATGTGGGATCCCATGTTGGGTAAGAGCCCAAACTGTGGGCATGACATCCCTTGACAATAGGTAGCCCAAAATGTATGGGCAAATTAATTGGAAATGGGGATAGTGGAGAGCGGAAATCAGAATAGAACCAAGCGCCTTATGATCCAATTCTAGTTATGTTCATTAATTAATCATCTTCTCTAGGTTACTGCAAGTTATTCTATAAATTAATATGCCCTCAGGGACTTTGGTCTCCCTTATACAAGTATAAGCTTATTTTACTTTTCTTCTTTAATTATTTGTTTTATTTTATTTTATTTTCCTTTTTCCTTGCCAGCATATTTGTCTCAATTCAGGGAGTTTGGGAAAAGGGGAACTTGGACAGACGAGAATTTAGAATTTTGCTGTTGATATGTTTAACGCAATATCAGTGAGTTTTTATGAGGTGGCTTAGTCAAGATAGCGGAAAGTATAAAAGTGGTGTATTATAGATTGATAGATGGTAGCAGGTGATCACAAGATGCATCTTAAAATATTTAAGCTATGTTTGATATCGTAGCAGCGAATATTGGCCGAGATTAGCAGGGCTGGGACAGTGTCAAGGATGTGTTTGATTAATTATATGAGAATTGGCTTCAAATGAGTTAAATGTTGGAAATAGATTCGTGTGGTTGTCACCATGTTCTTGGGAATATGATTGAAATTGACTTTCAGAAAAGCTAAATAGTGGAAATAGATTTGCCTTGTTGTAACTGTTGCTTCGTGTTATTTTTTTAAGCTTTGATCAATGATTTTCTGACTCAAGTACAAATTCTAGGTTGCTGTCAATATCATCGAGGGGTACATTGTTTTGGGTGGATCTGACTTTCTTAGCGTGCATGCGTCTGCTCTTGCTAAGCTCCTTGATCTGATTGTTGGAAATGTTAATGATAAAGGACTGCTCATAACTCTTCCTGTCGTTGATATTCTAGTACAGGTAGCCAGAGTTTTGAGCTCATTAGAATAATATTCAGCATTGTATACACTATTAAATGCTACTTCAAGTGGTTAAACTATTGAAGTGGTAAAATCTGTCACTGCAGGCGACTCTTAGATGTCTGATTTTCACGGTGGCATTCCTTCAAATCATATGCTTTAAAATCTATGTTGGGTTATTATTTACTAACTAGTGACATTTTTCATTTCCCCAGTAGATATCTGTTTGCATTTCATGATATGGTCTCTAAAATAAGCATTTTAAATTAGATTGTTTGTATGCACTGAGTATAATATTGTTATTTTAATGTGCAACATCTGTGGTCATGGCTCCATATTCTTAATCAATACACCTGAGAATTAATACAAGCTTTAATGTGGTTCAAAGAGTCAAATGAACTATTCGGTCCCTAAGCCTGATGCTTAGTTCTCTCCATAAATCCAGTTGGTTGTATTAACTGTTAATTTTTTTTCCCATATTTGCAGTGTTTCCCAATAGAAGTGCCCCCATTGATTAACAGTACCTTACAAGTAAGCATGGTTCTTTGCTTGCATGTTAATCTTTAATGAGCTCTTTTGAGTTTTATAAGTGCTGTGTCGTAATACATTCTGGAGGCTTTCTGACCTTGTTTGCTTTGTCGAATTCTGCTAGAAATTAGTTGTTATTTGCTTAAGTGGAGGAGATGACCGTGATCCTTCTAAGGCAGCTATTAAAGCATCTTCTGCTGCTATCCTGGCTAGGATTTTGGTGATGAATACGAATTACCTTGCACAAGTAGCATCAGATCCATCGCTTTCGGTACTCGTACAGCAGGCTGGTGTCCCTATAGAAGAAAATATACTTCTATGTCTAGTTGACGTATGGATTGACAAGGTGAGTAGAGCAAGCTCCACTGTTACAGATACTGTGTAAGATCTCTAAAGTGTTTTTTTTTGTCTATCCTAATGTATAATGATGGTCTCTTGTAATTATTCATCCTCAACAGCGAGACTTGCTTGTGTTGCAACTATAGGGGTGGCTTCAACTATGAGATTCTGGTTTCTTAGATATCCTCTGCATTGACTTTTTTTAAGCAAACCATGCTTGTATAATCTCTGCTGGGTTTCTGTGCTTCAGGAAGTAAGGAAAAGTTATTATTTAGTCCCACCCCCAATCAGAGGGAAATATGGGACAGGGGAAGGAAGGCAGCATACATACTTTCATGCATATTTAAAGGCACAAATACAAGAGACACCAATACTGTCCTTTACGGAACATTTACAAAAGCATTATTATACTCCTCTTGTCTTAGGTTAGTTTGTTTGGGTAGGTTACTTATCATTGTAACCTGCGTTTGTTATTATTATTGTAATAAAATCTGAAGGGAATACAGGAACTGCATGAAAAGTGGTCAAGCCTGCTAAGAGAGGGGGACTTATTCTTTTCTGAAAGAGCCAGGATAGGGTGTTTTCATAAAAAGAACTGACAAATATAAGCTATTATAATTCAGATGCATGTATTTATAAATCTTGGGGGTTACTTCTCTTTTTGACCTGCATTTGTTAGTGTTATTCTAATAAAATCTGAACATTATTGTCGAAAGAGAAAAAGATATGGCAATGGCAGGAAATTTAGGAAACTGATAAAGCTACTAGGAGGCGGGGACAACTTCTTTTCTGAATGGCAGAGGATAGGGTGTTCTCATAAAAGAAACTGAAGGAATAAAATATAGTATAAGTCAAATGGATATATTTATAAATATTGGGGGAATTATGCTGTTAGTGTTTTATATTCCCAAGAAAATTTTTATGTTAGTTAACAATTTTAGATGGCTGTTGTTGTTTATTACTGAAGTAAAAATAAAAATTAGGTAGCTGAATCTTACTCTAAGAGGATCTGAGGGATTCTGGGTCTTTTGGATCGTATATATTGTTTATTAGGGCAACATAGATAGATACTGTTGGAGTTGTGTTTCTATATTTGATGATTTTATTAAATGTATAAAATGGGGTTCTAAATATGCAAACTACCTGAGTACCTCTCGTCTACAGTCTACAGCTGACTGCAATCAAACCATGCTTTTAGATATCTTATCCATGATCATGTTTTCTCACTAGTTTGGTAGGAGTTACAAGTTCCATATGACTCAATTGCTAATCCTTTCTTTTGTTGCTCCAAAAAAAATGCTAAATGGGTAATCCATGTGTGGTAGTCTTGGAATTATGAGTGAGTACGTAATTTTCTTCTATTGTTTCTGAGAACTATTTTCTGTTTATAACAGGTAGACAATGTCTCTTCCACTCAAAGAAAGATATTTGGTTTAGCCCTTTCTATCATCCTTACATTAAGGCTGCCTCAAGTTCTTGATAAACTTGATCAGATCCTTAGGTGTGATTTGATTGCAAATTGGATACTCTTATCTTCTGTTCAGGTATTTGATGATATTTGTATTCACATGAAAATGATTCCTTTCCCTCTTGCAGCGTATGTACTGGTGTAATTTCGGGTGTGAATGATGACTTAGCTGAAGAAGAGTCGAGGTAACATCACTTATGAATTTATTTTGGATTTTTTTCAGCTGCTTTAAGAGTTGATGATACAATTATTATTTTTTGTCGTTAATGGCAGTGGTGATAACATGAGCTCCAGCAGCTTCCATGGTGAGAGCACTATTCCGAGTAAAGAGTTCAGATGTAGACAGGTGAATATTCTTGGAATAATTTCAAACCTTCTCTCAGATGAATGTATTGATACAAGGATAAATATGCCTGAAGTCCCTCTTCTTTATCTAAAAGTGAAAATGGGCCTCCCTACCTTTTCCGTCCGAACGAAGCCTTTTCACTTATATTTGACTCCTAATTCTCCTCTATACTAGACGGTTTATTGTGTAATTATCCCTATTTATACAAAACCTTGGCTGTCTTTTTCTAACTGATTGTTCCACCATTTCAGATTAAGTTTTCAGACCCTATCAACCAGTTATCTCTAGAGAATTCTGTGAGAGACAACCTTCAAACATGTGCTGCTCTTCATGGAGAATTTTTTAGTTCAGCTATTGGTAAAATGCATCCTGCATTATTTGCTCAAGTGAAGCAGGCTTTGAAGATGCCATAGTCATTGAAGTCACTCTTTGTTGTAATCTTTCTGTGTTCTCGTGCTTGGAGACCTTCAGGCTTTCGTACTTTTCCATGCTTGAGAGGATATGCGGTGAGTACCTTAATCCTTTGCAATAACGGTACAGCTTCAATCAAAAATTATTTTCTTATTTGTTCTGTCGAAGTTTGTTACATATATGCGTGATACATATAGCTCCCTGTGCAAGTTACGTTCACCGCTTGTTGTGTGCGATAGCTCAGTTTCTATTCACAATGCCAGATGGTGCTAATTGCAATATTTAAGGTTTAAATTATATACCTTTAAGAAACCAGTTTATTCCACTTCATTGGAATATATAGAATAACACTTATCCTGATTACGGAAATTGGATATCATGCATGTCGTTGATGAATAGCTAGCTCTCTCATATTCCCAGTGCAGGTTGCACTGACCTGTGATTTTTTTTTTCTCAGGTTACATTGATGTTTCTTTGAGGTGTTCTGCCAGGTGGGTTGATGATTTCTAAATTCTTTGTATTTCTTGTACCACTGTTTTGAGTGATGGGTGCTCATTTCATTATTCACACGTTCGATTTGTATATGTCGGGACGCTGTATATAGCTTGCCGATCCTTCCATGTCTTGTTTTTCTTCGGCACAGAAGGGTTGCAGCAATTGAGTTAATAGGTTTTATTGTCAATCACCTATTGGGCTTGAAATTATACCAGAGACGGAAGCGCAATGTGCATGGCGTTTTTGAAATTTTACAAGAGGGGAAGTAATGTGCATGGTGTTTTTGTAGCGGGGATCAAAATATTTGTCTTTTCTGTTTATTATTTTGTTATAAATTCCTCTCACTGAAAAAAAAAATTGAGGACAATGGCATACATGGATTTTTACCTCGAATGATTTTAATTTTTTTATTCCCTGAACAGTATGTTTAGGATGTAGGACGACTTTGATCCGCAGCTCTACTCGCGGAAAACATTTGATATGTTATATCCTGTCAGAGTCAGACCCCCTAGGAGAATTTTGAGGATTTCAATTTGGGAGGAGACGGGGATCCGCTGAGATTTATTATTCACTTCATCTGGCAATTTCTCAAGCTTTTATTAACGGATTGGGGGCTCTAAATTCCTTAGAATCTATCATGTACCTTGCACCGATTCACATCTAATGGTGAAAAAGTCGTACATGTTTTAAAAATAAAAATTAAATTAAATTAATGTGATATGACACATTTTTTAAATCTTTAGATTTAAATTGTATCATTTATTATTGACATCCTCGAACCACCGTTCGAATTTTAATTTTAAAATGTAATTTTGGACGACGTAAATATTTCTTTTTAATGATGTAAAATAATTTGATGAATCTTATTTGCACTAGCATTTTACTAAGTATATCCCATTAATCTGTAAAAAATTTAATCTATCAACACTTGTACTTAACCATATCATTTCTATCCTAAATTACCCAAATTCTTTACCTCCTCTTTCTGTCCTTTTTCCCCAAATCCTTTCCCTCCGTCTCCTTCTTCCCTTACTTGACAGCAACGGTGATAAAATCCGGTTTCCTTGCTCCTTCTCCTCCCCAAATGCTTCCCTCCTCCTTCTCCTCACCAAATCTGGTTTACTTGTTGCACAGCATGTGAGAAAGGCTGGTCTGAGCTTCTTCTGAGTGCTGTGTGTGAATGGAAGGAAAGCTTCTTTTGCCTACAAGATCTGGAAGAAAGGCTGGTTTGGGCTTGGAAAAACTGAATTATTCGGCAGTAGTGGTGGAGGCGGTGAGGTGGTGGAGCATGGAGCAAAGTGACTAGAGTGTAGTTAAAAAAAAACACAAAATAAGGTGTACTCATAATTGTTGTGTTTTTCACTGAAATTTTTTAGAATGGGGTGTCCGTAATAAATATTGAGGTGCAAATAAAGTTCATCACTAATTTAAGCCTTAATCGAATAACTCATCACATTAACTTTGTAGTTTGTATACCTAAAGTGATCATTAGGCCATGGCTTATACGTGGGTTGGGTTTGAATGCTTGAACAAGGAAGTATTGCCCACTAAAGTTCTGGTTGGACTTGAGCCCAGCCCAAGGATGTATTCGGACACTCACTGTAACATGGAAATTTAGGAAAGCAAAGACGGCCAAGAACCATAAATATATGCCCACCATTTTTTTTTTTGATAAGCAAAATATATGCCCACTTAAAACCCTGGGACGACAACATGCTGCCCCTTCCAATTCACATGCAACAACACAACCACCTCTGCAATGCAAATACCAGTACGCCTCAAAACCAGTCAAATAATAACATGCACCAACCAAATCCCCAAAGTAAAACACAATTCACTGATCTCCTTGTGCCAGATGGTGAAGCAGGTCAATCCTTTTTATCTGTTTCCGTCGTTGCTTTCTCATCTTCGACATCTTTATCCTTTTTCGCTTCAGCAGGCACCTTTTCCTCTTCTTTCCCCTTGGTTTCACTATCTCCAACACTCAGCTTCTCAAGAAGTTCAGCAGCGGCTGTAGCGTCTTTATTTTCCTCTTTCTTTACTTGACTTTCAGCAACCTCTTGAACCTTCTCCATGAAGGTTTTGCAATCTGAATTAAAACAAGAACAAAAAAAAACCCAAGAGTGAGATTTGAAGACCATACTTCTAACATCTGTTTCCTGATCTTTACACCTAGCATAGAACACAAAAGGAACTATCAGAGATCTCTACACCATCTCTACTGCTTGGTCTGTCCTAGAACAGAACTTTTCATATGCTAATGACTGCGATTGTCAAGTTTAGCTGTTTTTTGGAGCCTAATCTTTTAATCAATATCAACTCTAATGCTGAAGAAAAAATCTGACGGGCACCAGCAAAAGACAAAAAATTTTGTGTGCTAATTTTACATAGAACTGATAAAAGAGACTTACCACTGGGCAACATTATTTCCCACAGCGTGGTATGGAATCCGGAAGCACCTCCTGAAGTTATTTATTTTTCACTTGGGAAGCAACTTGGGAGAAGATCCTTAGACTAAACAACCCTCAAAAGAAGGGCTGAAACTTAGCGAAAGAGATGTTATCCACACAAAAGGGGAGGAAAGTTAATCACGTTCTCTTCACTGTAATTGGTCAAGAAATATTGGGTAGCAGCTTGGTCTCTAAGGGGATAAACTGGGATGAGTAAACCTCAGCTAGAGGAGATAACAACATGGAGGCGGGTATGAAATAACAAGAGAAACAGAAATGCTTTACATTTCTTTCCTAGGGCTATGGGGCTGCTGTCTAGTTTCATGTGGAATTGAGAAGAATAATTTGGCAATCCATATTACGATTTACGAAGGAGTGAACATGCTCCTTTCCCTGACAAGCTTACAAGGCAAAAATAATAGGGCTACAATTGCAGCAGTCCCATGCATGACATTAGCAAATGCACCTATGAAATTAACAGTTTGTGTCCCTAGCACATTCCAAATCACATGTACCAGAGAATTAAATTTTTCATGTTTTTTGATAGACTCACAATCACCGAGGGCAGCATTAAAATTCTGACAATGTCCAAGGAGCTTAAACTTTGAAATTAAACAAGTACTGCAGCTACAAGGATCAAAAAAATCTTGCCTATAGGCAAATCCGCAACCCTGAACCCACTTAGACACTTGTATTGATTTTCTACCAATGAATCGTTACTTCAGGTTATATTCTAGAAGATCCATACATAATTGACTTTTACCAATAAATTGTTACATTAATTCCACAACAGCGAACCAGAATTCAATTTTGCGGCCCTTATTAAACTTTGCATTACACGCCGCAGTTCAGATGCATATTCCAGCTGCAAAACCCCATTTTGGAATGCTAAAGGATGCAAGAGCACAGACACACACAGAAACAAAAAAAAATAGAGAGAGGACCGACATTCTCTCAAAGCCAATACTCACAGGACTGACTCAGCAAGAATAGATTACTCGATGTATAATCATCAATAGACAATAATTCAACCAAATGCACAATGGAAGTCATGAAATGGTGGAAAACATAGATCTCTATAAGCCATTGGGAATAACGTTCTGTCACTCATTGTAATCAACTTTAATTCACAATTAATGGTTACCAATAATGAAATTGAAGTTGCAATTTTGTTCACGAATCTCCTCTGCAATTATTTCCATACAGCACATTCAAATACACTATAGATCATCAATTTCAAGTCTCTTAGAAAGCACAGAACATTTTTTTGTTACAGATCAATCAAATGCCAAGCCATAGATTGACAACATAAAAATTAAAAAGATAAATTCCCCCAGTCCTCAGAGATACATTGCCCATTCTATTTTTTCAAGGTGGTCAATAAAGAAAGGAACTAAACTCAATGCAATATCAAGCATACTGAGATTATCTACTACCCAAAATCAAGCAGTACAAAGTAAGAGAAAGCATGATGAAATAACACGTAAAAGTTAAAAACAAAATACTCACTCTCAATAGAAGCAAATCTAATGCAGAATAGCTCCTCCTTCAATTCCCCATCCGCAAAATCAGGTGCATGCCAGACACACGATTTATCACTCCCAGCGTGTGCTTGCACGGTCATTGTTGGAAAAACTGCAGAAAATATAATTTTGGACGTTAGAAAATTGTAGACAACGAATCACGCAGCCCACAAAAAAAATTCACTCCATGAAAAAATTGGAGACAGCATTTCAGATTGGGGAAAAAGAGGTACTCCATTCAGTCACTGAAACCTTCATTTATGTTTAGAACACATAAACATGCAAAGGAGGGAAAGAAATAAGGAACGAAACGCATTGGCATTAACATTGAACGGGAAAATTGAGAGATCCCTGCATTACTTGTCTAGATAAACAATACAGTAATTAAAGCACTAAAAAGTTCAAAATGATTCATGGCATATTCCCTCAGTTATCAAACTGTGGCAAATACTCGTAATGGAAGAAGATCGACTAATCCATATTTGAAAATTAGTAAAGAAGAGAGAAGGACGACCTAGATGGTTAGCGCAGATCTTTAGAGTCTTCGATTGGCGCATTACAAGCCGAACCTTGCCAGTCTCTTTGTGCTTCAACAGCTTAACACTTCCGGCGCCTCTCTCCTTCCACTGATTACCTTCTTTGTCAAATCGATACAACTTCGCTTTCCTGTAAAAATCAATCCACGCACAGACAAACACTCATAAAAATCCTGAAAACAGAACACAAAGCCCTAGGACTAAAGTAAAGTTGAGTGAGATGTATTGATTCCGTACAGATCTAGAATCGGATCTTCGTCTTCCTCGCCAGTGGTGACAGCCACTTCTTCGAGCTTGACAATGGGAGCCACCTGAGCTCCGGTGTCCTCGTCCTCTGCTGGCGCGTTCTCATCATCTTCTCTGTGATCGTCGCTTTGGTGCTGCACTGCTTCGCTACTCGCCATTGCTGGTCACTGCAGAATCTGGTAGAGAGAGCGATCGGAAAGTAGAGGGTTTTGGGTTGCGCGGGTATGGTCGATCTTTTTGGTAACCGAAAGAGAGTACGATGGCGTGCGAGGTGGGTCCCAATAACATTATGCGTGACAGGTGTATATGTCGTATTGTGCTTTGTTCATTTGGTATTCTCCTAAATGAACCGTAATATTGAGTACATCCCACTTTAAATAAACCTCAGATCCCATTTTATTCTTTTTAAAATTTTACAAAGTGTACCCCATAATCTCAGTCATTGGATCTCACCAACTGTTGAGATTAAAGAAAATTTTTAAAAAAATAAATAGATTCATCTTCAACCTAGCTTTAAGAGAGATTGAGGTTAAAACCTTGGAATCAATTGTCCTACATCCTTGAATGAAGAGACCGAAGGAGCAGCCTCCTAAATTACACCAGCGAATTAGAGGGACTAGTTCACCAAATAGCTTCAAATCCCCAATTGTTATTATGAAACCAACAAAACAAGGACCCTTCTATTCGATCCCTATGTCCCATCGATAAGAATATTGGTGCCAAAACGGTAAAGAAAGGAGGCTGTAAAGAAAGGAGGCCCATCCCATAGCTAGGGTACACACAATTTCAAGCAACTAAAGGAACCTGGGAAAGAGCTTCTTTCAGTCACCAACGGGAAGGAAGGAGCTAGTTTACGAGCAGAAAGAAAAGAGTGGACTGACTTACGGAAAGATCCAGATAAACATATCTCTATTGTTGTCTCTTTCTCGAGATCGAAGAGAAGACTTGGAGCTTGACTATGGCAACTAAAGCCTATAAAGCAACTCAACTATGGGCAAAAGGTGCTGCCTATAAAGTAGCTTGACTATGGGCCTCACAGAGTGAAGACTGGGAGCTTGACTATGGCAACTGAAGGAGAATGACAAAAAGAGGAGGAAAAAGGTAGGGTTGGCAGGGGGTGTGTATAGATTAGGGTTTTTGATGTTTTTTGGGATATATTTAGTAAAAGGTGGGGTGCAACTAAGGTTCTCATTATCCTATTCTTTGGAGTAGGACTATTTTTACCCCATGAGTTATTAAGTGCACCTCAATTTCTCGTCAAAAAACTCATTCTCAAAACACCCCAAAAGTCCCTATCATTTTTCAATCCCAACTATGTTTCTTCTTCCCTGAAACCCTAGATACCCAATTTGGTGTTGAAAATGGTGGAGATGGTGGAGGTGATGGTGTGAGGTGCTGCCATGGCAGCCATGATGTTAATCACCTCAAAATCGCATTCTTCTTCATGAACCCCCAACTCCTTCTCTCATTCTTCTGCCCCAAATCCATGGTTACTACTCGAGAGAAGCCTGGACTTCTTCTCGTTGTTTTGTGAAAAAGAAGGGCGAGATTGACAAATAAGGAGGCAAGTCAAGTAATGGAGGTAAGATTGACAAATAAGGACACATATATATGTATGTATATACCTCGTCTATTTGCTTTATTTTATGCTTTTGAAGTTTAGGGAGTTCAAAACCCCATGCCTTTGAGAAACAATTTGATTGTACAGAAGACAAAGATGTTTTTGGTGGAAAATGGAGAGGGCAGAAGCTTTGTGGAGGTTGAAGAAGGCCAAAGAAGCTTAGATTGTGGTGATGGTGGTGCTACCAGTCATGGAAAGTTGGAGATTTAGGGTTTGTGATTGGGGGTGCATTTTGTGTTTTTATTCCAAAACAGAGAAATGGGTGTATTAGTGAATCTTATGTTTTTAATTGGGGTGTATTTAATTTTTTTTGGGTGCATATAATGTTAATCATTCCTTGATTGTTTGTCAAGAAAATGGGGTAAAATAGTAAAGTGACAAAAATTTAATTCAACATTTTGAGGTTTCAAACAAAAAAAAAATAAATTATCAAACGAGAGGTGACTCAATTGGCAATCGACTGAGTTAGACATGTGTGCGTAAGGTTCAATATAGATGTACAATCGGGTTTATCAACAATTTAGGTGTGCAGGTAGAGACCCAATATTTTCTGAATTCTTTCAACAAAGATGTGAATTAGGAAGGATTGGTGGATGAAAATAAACCAGAGATTGAATCTTAATCTACCTCCCACTAATACATTTTTGTTATCAAGAGGTACATGGCATCTATAGGTTATTTGATTGGAATGAAATTTGGAATACACAAACTTAATGACAATGAACCATTTAAAAAATAAGCATATTCAATTGATATCGCTAATCTCTTATAAGATCCATTGATCAAAAGATCCAAGTGAATTCATAACCCGTAGGTTTCACAATCCCACATGATATGAAATTCTTTGCGTACAATTCAACAGATCGGATAACTAGAATACCAACTAATTAATGATTACGGTGTTAGTATTTACCAGAGCAACAGAGAGAGTAAAATAAAACTAGGGAGAGCAGCATTTCCTCTTTTTCTTTTGATTATTCTCTCATATCAAGTTAAACTGTCAAAGTCAGTCAAAATATGCATATCTAATTCGATGCATCCCGAACAACAGAAGGAAATGTCCATCCTACAGCAGTTTAGACATTGTCATACATTACATAATCATTTACAAGTTCACAGACCCTTCATCAGAAGAATCAAGTACCATACAAGAAAATACACAACCACTTCCTCTGGTATGAAACAACTCATTGACTAATCAAGAAAAAAAAAAGACTTAATTCACAGTTCCATGCTCACAAGAACATTTTGCAGCACAGGACAGGAACGTCAAAGCACTTGTACAAATCATTTACCATGTCAAAAGGCGATTTATAGCTAAATTTTTTATCCTCAGTTGCGAGTAATAGGTTTTAAATTTTAGTGCCTGCATGAGTAGGAAAGGAGACTCATTTAGGATTGTCAATAAACACTATTACTTGTTAACAATCATGACTCATAACTAACCAGTTGCAATGAGGAGAACAAAGTGGCAAAACTGAATAAAATGTTGTACAACAGGCTCATTCTTGTGATGCATCCATAGGCTCAGCTTCTGCCGATGCCCCAGGCTTGTCGCCCTTCTTACCTGCAAAAGAAGAAAAAAGCACTCTCTCAATATATACAAGACTAGAAAAACTCGATTCAGAAGAACATATGGTAAAATAGGCATTGTTGTATCTGTTTTTATCGATCTGTCAATAATCCATTTTGTATGATGTTCCTCTACAACTCACCTTTCTTCTTTTTTCCGCCTCCTTTCTTCTTTGTCTTTGTGCCCAAGGCCAACCAGGCCTTAATTTCAGGATCATCTATGGTTTTTGTAGGCTGCAGCTCTTGCAGAGGATGGGATGTTTTGGCATTAGCAAAACTGTGAATTTGATGTGAGCGACTAGATCACCTACAAAATGATCAACCCAAGCCCAAACATAAGCCGGGCTCAATATCATGGCAAAACCAAATAAACTAAAGGTGGCCGCACATTATCACCAGACTTCTCATGAAGAACAGGATATGGCTGCAAGAGTTCATGATTCACACATTCCACTAATCCCAAACGAGCCATTTTCTCTTCCAAAGCCCTGTTTAAGAAAAGATCCAAATGTTGAGCAATATGTGCAAGGGGAAAATACCAAAACACTGAACCATAAACAAACCTTGCAGAGAATGGCATGATTGGAAATTTCTGACTAATTTCACTAAAAATAAATCTGGAAGCTTTCATCTTCAAGCGATAGCTCTTGTCAACTGCCCTCTTGTAAATAGTAGTCTGCTTCTCCTCCAAGAGCTTGGGCTGCAGGGGAAAAAAGCAAAAACAAAGCATCAATTTTAAAGAATGTAAGAGGGAGATGTAGAACAAGAGATTCGTACGATGCTAACATTGACTCCATGATCACCTTGCCTTCACCTGTGCTTGCAACTATATCTACAGCATAAACTTCATTCTCCTCAAATTCTGCATCATCAATCCTGGTATCTGGACTAGAAACACTAAGTACGACCTTGTTCCCATCTATCACAAACTGCTTCAACTGGTGGCTAAGAACACCTTCAACAATTTTGCAGTCATAAGCAGCAGCAACCTTCTGAATTGCATCTGTTACATCTTTCTTCTGCAAAGAAAGGAGAGATTCAGTAAAAGGAGTCAAAGGGCTAACCGAAAAGCTTGAAGCAAGATCAATTAATAATATTCAAGACACTTAAGCGGTTCAACGAACAGAGAAAAAAAATGAGGAAAAGGAAGCATTACTATTTCTATTCTGGTTATAACACATCAAAAAATCATACTCTTGAAAACCAACTTGAGCCCCTGTATCCACTATAACACAATTTAATTTTTCATCTAAGCATCAAAACAACATTGGTATTTGTCCAGACATAAATTTATGCAGACGACAAAATAAATATAAAATTGGTATGGATGGACAAATTTCGTGTTCATGGCCCACTAAATGAGAAAAAATATTTCAGCTGAATTGAATGAGCTTTCACCAACTATATATAGATTGGTATCTACCACCCAAAACTAGCCAATTACAATGTCAGCAACAGGGAAAAGAGGAAACCAATAAGGAATTGATCACCTCGGCAAAGTTGCCTTTTCGTTCATCCCATGATTAGGGCTACCCGAATAACCATGTTCCACAATCATCAATTAAGGAGAAGAGACATCCGTGTACAATAAATATGATATAACTAGTGTCTCTAAGATATGAATCAATTAGTATAAGAATCTATTGCCCCCCAGTTATAACATACAAAACATTCTAGTTAATACATAATATAGGAGAAGCCTGCCTACTCTTACAAACTTCATTCATTACAGCAAGTGGAAACTGAATTCATTGCCCTTTTAACTTTAAAAGAAAGAGAAGGAAAAAACAGGAACAAACACAAATAAATGATGCTCTATCAGTGTAACTATGACTAAAAGCGGCTTCATTGGAGTAATCCATAGCCCAAGGCAGTTCACATCATGTGGAGATCACATCAAGCAAAGACAATACAGCATCAAATGAATGAAATGATTTATCTAATATAGAAAAAGCACACCTAGCCACCTAGGTACCCAGGGGGTATCTAGGAATGCTCTAACAACCATTACAATATAAGTAAAGAGAGTAATGTGAATGGCAGGCCTAGAGCTGACATTTTCAGAAACAAAAATGCACTAAACTATCATCACTAGCAACTTAGAAAAAACAGGAAATCCCACAACCATTTTCCAGAAACAGTACCAAGAAAATAAATCGAAAGCATCATTATTCATTAATATGATGCAAATGATATATCGGTTTAACCAGGTAATAGGTGTGATAGCATAGGATGTATCAACCTACAGCAGAACTGGAATGCCCAACAATATTGGCAACAGGGAAAAGAGGAAATCAACAAGGAATCGATCACCTCGGCAAAGTTGCCAGCGACATGTCAAAAAATGACAAACTTCAGGAAAGCATCATTAAAATGATGTAAAAGATATCGGCTTAACCAGGTAAAAGGTATGATACCATAGGATGTATCAAACCCATAGCAGAAGTGCGGAACTGGAATGCCACTCAAGCTTTATCAAATAATCCATTGTTTTGTAGACGACAAAAATAAATCTACTAAGAAACCTTCCTAAACTCAAAAGATCCAAAAGAAAAGTCAAGTAGATATTTAATTACAACACATAAACAACATAAGAAGGAAATCTTCAATGAACCGTAGCAAGAATAAAAAAAAGACCATCCACTGAGCTCTCCAGCCAATACAAAGCTAGCTTAGATCCCAAGTGTTGCTCACACACCAATCTGACACAACTGTTGTCGAGGTTTCTTCTGTTGGCTGAAACACAAACATCCCCTATTAGAGTAACTATGACATTCAAAAACTTCATTTGGATCTTAATCCTTAGCGTATAAAAAATTATCATCATTTAGGGGATGCTATCACATCAACTATAATAACAATTCCAAACAGTAGAAATCACAGAGGCTTCTGTCTTATCAAAATAAAATATAAATCTCACTGACACAGGTTTTCTTTTTTGGATCTTACCAACACAGTTAAAGTTTGTAACATGTGATCTATAGATATAGTCTAATTTAACTCTACCAGGTAGCATGTCACCATCCAAAATAAGGTAAGACCAGAGACATGACGATTTGCACAAAAAAATACCTTCTTCCCTGGCCTAACAAGCCTCATCGCGACTTCGACAGCAGTATTGACAGCTGCAATAACATCTACAGCTTTCCCTGTAACTGGCCCTTCTTGAAGGACATGGGTATGTGCAACTACAGCAATGTACCCATCAATGTGACACCCCATATCTCTGCAAATAAAAAACATTAGTAATTATCTACCTGGCTAAACACTGATTGTGTAAGCATATACACACATCAAAGAAATACAGTACACAAGCTTGAAAATGCTTAAGGCTTACATTTTCACCAAATCACCTTCTTCCAAAACTATCTCATCACTGGCAAGTGGTGAGAAATGGCAAACAGTGTTGTTTACAGAGATGCAAGTAGGAAATGCAACGCCCCTTTCAATCTTCCTCTTAACATTCTTGTACATGTTACCTGACTGCCTTAAAACACAATAAAACAGGACTCTCAATCCAAACTTTAAAAAAATTTTCATAATACAAGTCGCGTTAATAAATCAACCTCCATTTAAAATAAGACCAAAAATGAAAAGAATAAAAGACTTACTCTCTGATATATGAATCACCCTTCTCACAGACGTCAACAACCTTTGCCTTTGGCTTGCATTCCCATATCACTAACTGTAACGCCTCTGCAAATTTTCCCAGCTCAGCAAACAATCCAGTAGAATATTACAGAACTATACTACAAAAACTAATTACATAAACCGAATCTTCGACAACCACCAATATATATATTGGGTGTCTTTAAGCAAATGCAATGCACAGCAATAGAGAGTGAGTGTGTAACTGTTAATGATCTCGGCTGCGCTCTTATACTTGGTGACGACCTCAGGAGAAGTGAGATCCAACTCCTTCTCCTCCCTTTCATCGTCCGACGACATCCTTTCGGTATGTGTGAATATCGCGACTCCTGAAACAAATATGATAAACGAACTCAAGATCACGATGTTAGTAACCGGAAAGAGAGAATTTGATGAACATATAAAAGAAAACTCACAGGAAGTGTTGACGGCGGTGAATGTTTCGAGCGTCTGTTCGGCGAAGGCTAGGGTTTAAGAGGGATAAGAAAAGGTGGTAGGAGAGCAAACCCTAAAGTGGCACGATGAAGCTAGGGTTGGCGTAGCGGACCAGACGACGGCGTTTGCATTTATAGGAGTACGGTGTTCCTACCGCTGACCCTATAGTTTTGGCTTTAGTAGTGTTATGTACTTCATATAGTGATAGTCTATGAAAGTCCAAGTCTCTTAAATAAACTCTCAGACTTGATTTGGAAGACTTCGTATTGATTTGGAAGACTTCGTATGATATAAAATTATCCATTATCGGGTGTTTGAATGTTTTTTAAAATACTCAGGATAGTATAACTTTATACAAAAATAATTCTTATACGATGTCGATCGTATAATATTAAAATATCTCTAACTCATTTTTATTTTATACGAAGCACTTAGTATAACTTTATATAAAAATGGTTTTTATACGATGCCAACCGTTTAATATTAAAGAACCTTTAACTCGTTTAGTATAAGAGATAACATATCAAATGATAAAAAAGACCCTCAGCCTCACTTTAATTGAGAGTAATTTAAACATATTACTACAAATCTTATACTATACAAGCCTAATATCCAATTCTTTCCAAACACAGGATAGAATTAAATTATACATCAATTTATACAAGGATTAAATTATACATTGGATAGCAATATTATATTATCATATATGGAGCCTCAAAATATACGTTAGATTTAAAAAAAAAATTACATATTTGGAATCAACACTTAAAGCTCTTTCTAACAAGATCCATTGTCAATAAGTTTTATGGGGTGGATCTTAATTCCATTATTTTTTTCAATGGAATTTCAAAAATAATAGATTCAAAACTAAAATAATAAATTTTATACTGTACTTCAAAAAACAATGAAATTTATATTAAAACAATAATTTTTGAATAATAAATTCTGAAATAAAAGAGTGAAATAAAACTATTCCATTGATTTAATGAATAGAATAAATTCTGATGAGCTACATATCATTTTCGTTGGGCTTTAATTACATGACGCACCACTGCGTCTTTATTTTGCTTGCTTTGTTTTTAATTTATTTTGTAACCCCCTTTTAGCACAATTCTTTTTTCTTTTCTTTTCTTTTTCTTTTTTGAGAGAAAAGAAGACTTCATTAAACAAAAGAAAGGCTGCAATCAGCAGCAATAACATGGACAAGAAAATCTGGGCATATGTCAACCCAGTTTCTGCTCTGAATACATTGGATTCCCCATTGCTACCGCGTTGACTGCTTTTGTTTGCAGCTCTTTTTACATGACAACAACTAACAACAGCAAAATGAGAAATCCTTGGCACTTTTAAGACACAATCCAGCTTCTGAGAGGTTACTGTTTTCGTTATTTAGCTCCACAATGACCAGAAGAGAATCTCCTTCCAGAATGGACTCACAGTGAAGATCCTTGGTGGAGAAACTGGTGACTCAGAGCTGCCCTAGCTGCAAGGCATTCGGCAAAGAGCGGATTTGGAGGGCCCTTCAGGCGCGATTCTTTCAAATTGATGCACGCGAATCCAAACTGTGTTCGTCAAGCCGAACATCATCTGATTCTGCTATGGTAAACCAGAAATTAAAATCAATAGGAAAGACAGGTTAGAAAGGCCATCAAGACATGCAAACAATACATCAAATTCCAGACCCCTTTTTTATCCATAAAAAGGACCGACTTCATCAAAGAACATTTCTAGGTCCTGAGCCATTTGTAAGACAAAAGACCGATGGCAAACAATTTGGTTTTGCTTGTAGAGAGAGACGCCTAAACTCATGGTGCCTCTCAAAGTTGATTACAACTTCCTCACCATGAAGTAAACAACTCAAGATTCCAACGTCTGATTCAACTCAAGATTCCAAACAAAGCATGCAACTTAATTTGCAATAAAGAAAACATGCAAATAACTTTTAGCGAAAAGAATTTGATGATTCATTTCATTGCCTGATCTGAAAATTGCCCTGGCCTAGAAAAAAATGAAATGAAACCCCAAAAGACTACATCTACTTTGATGTATCAAATAAGGCATCGGCATCGGTCCACAAAACCAAAACTACTTGGGCAGAAACATTAAACAACTTCTGAATCTGATTCATGCTTGGAATGAAATTAACTATTATGAACCATAACAAGCAAAACAATGCAAATACCTATAAGTGCGCATTGTGAAGATATCTCCTCTCGTAAAATCCAGTAACTTGGTCTGCCACAGCCCACATAATAGCCTGGCCAGGTGGGATCCTCATGAGACGGGGTAGCAATCCTTTCCACAAGGTGAGAAGCCCTTCCTCAGCATATATTGTTCTGATGGCATGGAACATACCTTTGTACTTCAGCTCACCCCCCTCTCGACTTTGAGCCATCAGCCTTGTTTTAACAACATCAAAGGGGCCTGTACACACTGGACCTGCCGTTCCAGCTAGAAATCCTGATATCATAGACTGCCATGGTTGAAGTACTTTACCGTCACCTTCATGTTTCTTCCACAACAATATATCAAATGCATTTTTTGCAGTAAACATGGCAGCCTGGTTTGTACCATTCCGCATTACAGTAGGGGCTGCCCCTGCCCAGAGCCCAAAGAAGCCTTCCTCACGGATGATCGTACGAGCACAATGGATGGGACCCTTGTATTTTAGAAGCTCAGGACTTAACCCTCTTTGTTGCTGCAGTCTTATTTTCACTACCTGCACCAGCCAAAGAACCACCAACTTACAATTGATTCACATTTTCTTAACAAATTCTATAGATGCCGCTAAATTCAAATTCAATCTTCATGGTCAAACAGCAAGGGAAAATGAACACCAAATTCTCAGCAATATGAAACGGCAACCATTTTTTTCTTGATAAGTATAAAACGGCAACCAGTTTATCAATAAAACAGACGATATAAAATATGCTGCGGTTTAATGCTCTCCACGAACTTTGCTCATCAAAGGTAGATTCACTTTTATTTCTCTATTGGGGTTAAGGAGTAGAGATTTTTATAACTTATAGCATTTTGTAAGTGGAATTTATTTCAACAACAGTTCATCATAATTTTTTCATCAACTCCTATCTGACGAAAATTTACAATTGTTATCTGAAATGATCATTTCTCTTCATTGTATGAGGAGCAGCAATAACAGATTGAAGAACAGAGAGCAAGAAGACTAATTTATTTAACATTTGTGTTGCACCACTATATAGTTAAAAGCATCTACATCATACTTTAACATTATCCAGCACCTGTGATAAAGAGTAGGTAATCAAGAAATTACAGTTTAGCATTGACCACAAACGAGGTTGATACTATATTAACCCTCCAATGATAAAGTCAGTCATTTGTACTTGACAAATGTTCGTAAAATGATAGATAACTAGATGGCACCATACTCAACAGATGCAACAAAGAGAAGTTCACACAAGTAAATCCAACTCAAATAAGAACTTGAGAAACACACCACCCACCCCCCAACAAAATCCTCTTCTCAATTCCAACAATGAAAGCCAAAGCACCATTGATGCAGGAGAGGTAAGGATTTTCTTCGATGAGTTCAGGTAGGGAAAATTGAATGACTTCACGTTAAGAACTTGCATGTCAGATTTATGATCAGTACAACACAAGAATAGGGTGGCACTTCGGTCAAAGCAAGCTGAAAATTTGTAGAAAATTAGAAATTGTCCAAGGCGAGGATCTTAGTGATTCCATAAATAGAGACATGAAAGATGAAAACATGAATCACCCCTCTCATCCTTCTCCCTCGATACTCTTACCTCTTTATACTATCAACTATTTCACTCCATTGTCAAAAAACGTAATTCTTTTATCGTATTTGCTATTCAAAGAGAATATTGCTACTAGTTATCATTACCTACCACATATTCTCAGAAATCTCTAGCCATATGACCACATAGTCAAGTAAAGTCACCAGACTCCCGCATATTCAGAAACAAACCTCCAAAACAGAATTATCATTGACAAAAGAGTCAAGAAACTAGGTAGCGGGAAGTTCGAGCTAGAACCAACTTTAGTGTAGGAATTCTAAGATCAACGTTTTATAGATTTATCATTGATTCGTTATTGGAACAAAAATGCGTGGCAACTTTCCGATTTCAAACTCACAATATCTCGAGCATGGAAGAAATCCTAATCCCAAATTCTTGCGAGCCCAACTACAGAAATGCAACACCAAAAAAAATAAGGAACAAAATTACAATTAGAGTGAATAACATTCTATAATTCCACGAAGAGATGGAAGGGAAAATGCCTAAAGGCACTAACCTCAAATGGAGTAACGATAACAAGTGCCTCAAGAACCCCAGCACCGAACCCGGCCAACAACCTTCCCTGATTGCTGATATTGCCGGTCTGCGAGTCCTTAAACGCAGACTGCAGCACCGCATTGGATCCCATGCGTAGCGAGTACTTTAAGGTCAGGTGAGTCGCGAACGGTGTCAAACCCTTCCACAGTGCCCGCACGCCCTCCGTGCGAACCACGGTGGAGCCGCAGTGGATTATACCCTTGTAAGTCCTGGTACGATCCAGTTGAAGCCTAGTCTTAATAACATCTATAGGCTGCAAGCAACACGCCTCCACGATCCCTCCCAACGACCCAGAGACCGCCTTAATGTACGGTGGGATAGATTTCTTGGAATTCGCATTGGTGCTTCTAGTGTTTTGGTCCGTCATGATTTGCGCGAAGTTAATTGGCGCAAGAGTTGCTCATTTTAAAGAAGAGAAGTTGGGCAATGCTTCTCTTCCTCTTCTTCTTCTTGAATGTCTTCTCAGCGTCTGCGCAGCCGAGGTTAGGAGTAAAACTGGATTTTTTGACAACTAATGGGTGATGTTTACCGTTGGTATTTGAAGTGGCGACTGGAATTTCTTGGACCGTACCACAGAGATTTAGGCATCCCTCCAGACCAGGCCCATATCGTTGGGTTGGGCTATCAGTAGCCCAACAATAAGCCTTCCAGAAGTCAAGAGCAAAATTGCTTCATCGGCCCAGGATTCGAATCAGCCTACGTGTACTCACGGTAACCCCCTACGCTACTCTTTCAAATTCTTTAATTATTGCCTCAATTTCCACTGAAAGATCAGCAACTTGATATATCAACTGTAAAAGTTTAGATTGAAGCCTTCGAGCCTATTGTTTACTATCTTCTTTGATCGTTGGCTTGCCTTCATTCAAAATACTTGAACTTTTAACTCCTCTTGTCCATTTACTCGAGATAAACCTTTCCAGTATTATCATCTCAATTTTTCTTCACCATTAGATGTGAATTGTAGACTCTAGAGAATTACGAAACCTTCAAATTCATTAAAAAGATAAAAATAAAAATGTGATGTGACTCCAGAATTTTAAACGAATTGTGGAGCCCCCAAATATACTTGTTACATTTTCAAAAGATGATGACTATTTGCACTTCTTACTTAACTAAGTACACCCAATTCTAAATAAACCCTAGCAAAAAATATAACATTTATGAGTACACCCCAATTTTAGTTTTTTTTTTTTCAAATTTAACAACCTGCACCCAATAATTTCAGCCTTTGGATCTCGCCGAAGGCTGAGATAAAAAAAAATTTAAGAAAAAATAAAAATAAAATTAGAATTTTGTTGCTCGTCTAAACCCTAACCTTGCAACCCATCTTCTGCGCTAACCAAAGCAGCTAGGCCAAAAGCTTCTCCACCGACAAATTCCTCTCCATCTTCACCTTCCAAAGCCGGCCTCACGCCCCATCCCCCAACTTCCGAGCCGACAAATTCCCCTCCACCTTCATCATGTCATCATTGCTTGCTCCAGGGGTTCCTAATCAGTGCATCTTCTTTTGCATGATGAGGTGACTCATCAGACTCAATAGAGACAGGAATCATGGCAGGTTCTGGCTCATGAGCTGATGGCTTCTTCATATCTTCATAATTAGAGAGGACTTTCTGGATCTCATCATTACTCCGACAAAGGGTCCGTCGAAGACGGTGTGGGGAGTGAGGGTCCGGCGTTGTAAGGGAAGAAGGAGAGAAATGAGATGTGGTAGGGTCAGTTGGAGTGTTATTAGATTGAGTTTTTTTTAGATTTTTGAGGTGTACTTAGTTAACTCTGGGGTGTAATTAGTCCCCATATTTTCAAAATAACTTGCAAGGGAAATAACAAAACATTCACTTCCAATTAGGGCTGTTAAAAAAACTACCAAAACAGAACCGATTGGTCGATTTTTTCAAAAGAAAATTTACACATTTCTCCACTAAAATCGAACCAAATAGAAAAAATCGACCAAAAATCGAAAAAAAACCCGACAAAACCGACCTTTTGGTTTGTTAAATTTATGTCAAAAAACCAACCGTTAACACCCCTACTTCCAATGTATTAAAAAAATTTCAAAAGTTATGGATCTTAATGTTTTTTTGTCTCAGTTATCACAAATGCTGAGATGGACGCAAATGATTTTATATGAATCATGTGGGATATGTGGGACTCACAGTTTCACATGGATCATGTGCGTCAATCTTAGAATGCTTTTGGTATGACCATTTTCTATTTTCCTTTTCAAAAATGTAAAAATTGTGTTTGGTTATCATTTTCATTTTTAAAAAAAGGAAAATTCGAGTGCGTTTGGTTTAGAAAATATTTTGTATTTTATTTTTATTTTCTAAGAATAGGAAACATGTTTGGTTTAAAATATCAAAAAACTGTTTTCTATTTCTATTAATCGTATTATGAGTGTATTCATGAACGTATAATTTTTTATTATAACAGATAACACGTTTTTATTTTTTAATTATGGATTGTTCATGATATATGCTATTTGTAAATTTTTAGATAGGTGAGACTGATTTGGTTTAATTTTGTAGGTGTTTGAAACATATTTCATTTGAAAATTTACGGTATATTAAAGTATGATGAAACATATAACATTGTGGGGAAACAGATAAAATTTCAATAGATCCAAAATAGACAACATATAAACATATCCAAAATAGATCCATCAAACCAGAAGAAAAATAAAATACAAAAAAGGTTCACATATAATTTCAGCATATCCAAAACAAATATAATATATTAGCATATACAGAACATACATATATATGCTAATGACAATCAAAGGACGACTTTTTCATTTTCATTTTCGTTTTCTATTTCTATATAATCTATAGATCAAAAGCTCTGCATTGAAGATCTGTCTCTGTCGCAAGCAAAAAAAGAAGAAGCCCCGATCTCAGTGGCAAGGAAGAAGAAGAAGAAGCATTGATTTGTGTCGCAAGTGAAGAAAGAACAAGAAGCACCGATCTATGTCGCAAGCGAAGGAAGAAGAGAGAAGAAGCACTGATCAACAAAGAAGAGAGAAAAAGCAGTGAAAGAAGACGAGAGAAGAGGCGCCGATCAAGGAAGAAGAGAGAAGAAAGAGACGGAAGAATGGAGAAGCATGTTTCACTGTTTTGTAATACAAACGTATTTTGGTGAGTTACAAACTTTTGTCTTTATTTCTAAATTTTTGTTTTGATGTCACATCTTTTCCTTTTGTGTAAATCCCCTACTTTAAATGGTAAACTCTACAATTGTAAACGAATAATAGTGTCTCCAGATCCAGACAAGATGGGAGTTTTGGGTTCCTTTGCCGTGACCAAGTCTAGTTTAGTTTTAGTTTTTTTTAATCAGGTAATCCATTGTTTTCACTAACGCTGTCGTTGGAGAAAAACTCTACAATACGTGGTAGTCTGTTCGCTTGCCAACTCGCAATTCTAAGAACTTCAATTCTGCAAACAATGCTTAGCATAAATGTAAGAAAAATAAATTCTGCAAAACCGTGCAAGAGGGAAAAGAACTAATCTCGTAGTAAGAATCTTTTTCCCAATCATTTCATTTATTTTGTCAGCCAGCCAGCCAGCCAGCCTAAGTACTCCCAGAAAACCATTGAGAGAACCAATATGGGAGAAATGCCCCAATAAACTAATCTCACATCGTGAAGTTTACAGGAAAATTCTATGAATATGCCTAAGTTTTTCACCTACATTTCTTTCGGATACAATCATGTGCACAAAATCGAAAGCACATCTACAGTATCAAAGTTATTCTCAAAAAATCTGGAAAAAAAAAACATACATTGGCAGAATGAGCTACTTTTTGTATTGCTTTATCTCTTTAATCACACCATCGGTAAGTGAATCGACGTTCTCATTCTTCCCAAAGAATTTTACAAACTTCATCTCTGGAGACATCAGGTACCTGCAGACGATGAGATGAACTTTGTTAGACAAGACTTCAACGGCAGCGCCGTTAATCACAAAAGCTGTTTGGTTTCATAACCGAGCAGGAAGAGAACAGCTAGCAATTCTCTACCCATGACATGATAAAATCATGCAAAAATGTGTGAAGCAGACTCATGCAGTAAAAACCAACATTCCTTCACCAGGAAACTAAAAGCATCCCTAGAAAAGGGTCAAAGAGCATCTAGCCTGAAATGCATTTGAGGGGAAGCTTCCACAAAAGCAAACAAGTCATACTGTCCTAGGGTACTTTTGGCTTACTCAGCTATGTGCCCTACAGTCTGAGTATTTGCTCTAGGGAGGAGACTGATAATCACTATTTTGCAAGAAAAAAGATATGCATCATGACAGGGAAAAAGCTTACTGTATACTAAAGACCATCATAGTGCGGAAATAAAAGCTTCAATTTGCAGATATGCAACATCCAGTCCATATGTCTCTTACTGCATATAGCTAAAAGGATCGTCCAATCGTTTCAACATGTGATGCCTATTTTTCTCTCTCTAAATTTGAACATATGATGCCTAATGTTGTGATAAACAACTTTGCCATGGGCTCAAAGTTTTCCCCATTGAGAAGTAGATGTAAGTTCTTTTAAATCACGTGCAAAGTTAGTTAGCACACGTTACAAATTAACCACTTTCTATGAAAATAAAAGAAAAGAGCCGATAACATTGAAAGCAAAAGAAGTATTTGAAGATTAATTTGTAAGACATTCATCATTTGACATTATAAAAAACGTCAGCACCACTACATGCCAGTTTCAGAACAAATATGATAATAGTAGTTTACTTACATTACTATGGAATGATCAACAAGATAATCTGAATCTTCCTCCTCCGTCTTCATAAAGTAAACTCGATATGAACGGGCAACTTTCTTTATCTCATCCATTGTCCCAGTTAACCCAATTAATGTTGGATGAAATTCTAAAACGTAAAACAAGGAACATACATCTTACTTTTCTCAGCAGTCATAACTAATACACTAAATTTAACTAGCATAATTGAAAGTCCGGCAGAATTACCTTTGACATATTCACGCACTTGCTCAACAGTGTCTCTTTCAGGATCAACAGAGATGAACACGGGCACAATATCTAGCCCTGATTTTTTCTCTAGAAGCAATGGAAATGTAAACACATGAATATTACAATCACTAACAGATGATAGTGCAAATGTCCA
This sequence comes from Tripterygium wilfordii, assembly GCF_013401445.1. Lineage (NCBI taxonomy): Eukaryota > Viridiplantae > Streptophyta > Magnoliopsida > Celastrales > Celastraceae > Tripterygium > Tripterygium wilfordii. The sequence continues at coordinate 9,807,965 of NC_052236.1, read as the reverse complement.
ATCTCATCAACTGAAATAACATTTCCGAACAACAGCAAAACAAAGAAAAGGTATGCCATGACCAACTTTAAAAAGTTATGAGGGGATACTCTCTAAATAATTTCTTATCTATGGTACATGCAACAGGCAAACGAAACATTGATCCAGAACCACTGAGTACGATAAACTTTCATCACAATCTAACATCAATCACAGAAATTATGAACATCTTCGTCTTTCTTTTTCAGAATGGCAAATCACGATTATCTCTTATAGAGCTTACTTAACAATTATAAGACAACATGTTATATCAAAGAGTTGGTGTGGTTAGTCACTTGTACAAGCCAATATGATAAGACTCCCAGTAATGAAACCTGCTAATGCAACCTCTTCTCTAACTCAAAAATGCATCAAGTTCAATAAACACTGGTAAATGCTGGTCCTGCTTTCATGTCTTAAACAGACAGTAACATCAAGACACTATTAACAGACAACTAAAGTTTTTTCAAGTGTCAGGAATACATTAATTAGATTGTAATTCCAGGACAGGAACAACAGAAATAAGATTCCAGTTAACAAATCCTAGAATGTTGTTGCTGAACTATACGGAATCATTAAATAAAAGATTTCTGCATATCTACTAAGTACTAACTACTAAGACATACTTTGCTCCACAACATAGATCTCTCTCTCTCTCTCTCTCTCCCTTTATATATATATATATTGCAATTTTAAAGCCATTAAATTCCATTAAGTAGAAAGAAGGGTTCCATAACTTACTTATTTTGTCAACCGCATCTGCAAGCTTTATTAGCTCGTCGGGGCAAATGTCGGGGCAATGAGTGAAGCCGAAATATACCACTGTCCATTTTCCCAAAAAGTTTTTCTCTGTTACATTCTTCCCATCATGATTAATGAGATTAAATGGGCCCCCAATGGCAGCTTTGCCTGCAGAGGGTCCCTCTTTCACTGCCTTCGATGCATTATTTATTCCTGTATCCATGAAATTTCAACCAATTTAGGAAAATTCCAAAAAATATGTATAATGCTACAAGAAACATAAAAGAGTTACTGATATGATCCCACTGAGAGATAATAATATGAAAAACTAGAAGCATAATTAGCTAAGGGGATAGGTGGTCTTGGCTTAATCTCATCCTTCGCTCCTCTCCAAATTAAAATGAGATATTCATCTCTCTCCAAATTAAAAGTGGGATTCTAGTTTCTATGGAATACTTCGCAGAAACCACTAAAAACATAAGGCCTTTCTTTGGTTTTGACAGAATACAGCCCCAATAATGCATAAATGTTGCACATAAGATGAACAACATGTGAAATTTACTTGTGTTTTAGCTATGTCACAAATATTTAGACAGCAAAATCAAGCAAGGATGTCAATATGACTATTGAAATAAAACTATAATCTCAATGTAACCCAAGTATTTATCATGATAACAATAGAGGCAGCAGTACTAAGATGATGATGTCAGCTTCTTTGTTTAATCGCCAAAAACAATCTGGTGAGGAAACTCAAATCTCGAGCAAACGAAAGGGGTATGTCCATGTCTTCAACTATTAAAACCATCACAATGGTCCAATACATATGTTGAAAAACTAAACTGACACGGCAGTAGAAACACACCAACACTATTGTGCATATATTAGATAACTCCTAGGTCATTAAAAAACTCGACTAAGACAATGGTGCAGGATTGGCACTCTGGGACGCATTGGGACAGAGACAGTTTTGAGAAATCTTCACTCTAATACAAGATAATATAGTACAAATTTTTTAATAACCATGAGACATGCAAAAATAGTGAGCATCAATTAACCAGGTAAGAGCAAAAATATCCAAGATAACAGCGAATAAACCTCATTTCACAGCGAAAACTAACAAAAGGTGCAACTCATAATAGAAGTCTACCTTCAATATATCGCTTCTTCTCCTTATCAAAGTAGTACAAAATTCCTGCCCCCGTTGCAAGAAGCAAGAGAAAACTCAACCATGAAACCGGCTGCGAATGGCAATCAAATCAGCACAGAATTTTCAAAACAAATACGTCTTACAAAGAAATTTTAGTTAGCAAAAGAATTACACAGAGAATTTTACCCCGCCACGGATAGGCTTCCCAGCACCACCGCTCTGTTGCGATTCTCCAGACGTTTCGCCTCCATCAGATTTAGTGTCAGTTTTATCACCAGAATTTTCGCCACCATCGGATTTAGTAGTGAATTTATCAGTAGTAGTAGTAGCAGTGCTCGACACGAATCTTTGATAAATCGCAAAAGACTGAAATCCATTTCTCGGATAGATGCCCTATAAAAAATCAAAGGAGGAGAGAGTGTGATCCTAGATGCATTTCTGTTCTGTCACTAAAACCGTCCCCAAAGACAGATAATTCTGCGAAAACATCTCTAACAAAAGAATGGAGGACAAAGCAGAACAAACCGATTGAACTTGAGGAAGAGTTCGATGCCGGAGTTCGTTCGAGACTGGCGAAGAAACCGTCGACGATGCCCATTGGCATAAACTGCGGTAATAAATTAACCGACTAAGATGGCGAGCACAATTGGCGTTTCTGGACAAAGCAGCCGCCATTGTAACCTCTGCCCCCAATTTTGATTGTTCCTACCAGAGGGGATATGCAGGGTTTATCATTTTGCTTCTTATTTTTGCGACTGAAAAAGAAAAACAATACAAAAAAGGAAAGGGCAGAGGGTCCAGACGAAAGTCGAAACGGCCCATTGGGTTCACAATTATCCAGCAGCTATTTTTCGAGGATCTGGGCCTCCATAATTTAAGAGTATGTTTGGTATCACTTTTATTTTTTATTTTAATTTTTAAAAAATTAAAAATATTATTTGTTTGTATTTTCTGTTTTGGTTTTTATACAAACCAAAAACAAGTTTTCAAAATTTTTAAAAACAAGAAAAAAAAGGTTTTTAAAAGTTTTGGAAACAGAACTAGTTACACTTATTATAGATTGTACTTTCTTTAAAATTTCAGATTGCAAATTACATACAGATATGAAGACAATGATCAAATATACTTTGGGTTATTATTTTATTTCTTTTTTTTTCTTTCTGCTAATGTTTTCAATGGTGAAACACGGCAAAGGCTGAAGTTATAAAAAATATAGTGGTGTGGATATATTCCATTATTATGAAAATAAAAGCATAAACACACATTTTTTTTTCAATTTTATGCTTTCATTTTTTGTTTTCAGTTTTTGTTTTTAGTTTTAAGTGTTCAACCAAACAAATTTCAATTTTATGTTTTCATTTTATGTTTTATGTTTTTGTTTTTTATTTTTGTTTTCAAAATTTTGGGAAGTGATACCAAACACAAACTCAAATTGGAGATTACAAATTGCATAGAGATATGAAGACAATGATCAAATATACTTTAGGTTATTGTTTTATTTCATATATTTTTTTATTTCTGTTGATGTTTTCAATGGTGAAAACACGACAAAGGCTGCAATTATAAAAAATATAGTGGTGTGGATATATTATATTATTATAAAAATAAAAGCATAAACACGCATTTTTTTCTTCAGTTTTATGCTTTCAGTTTTTGTTTTCAGTTTTAAATGTTCAACCAAATAAGTTTTAATTTTATATTTTAATTTTACGTTTTACGTTTTTGTTTTTTATTTTTGTTTTCAAAATTTTTGAAAGTGATTCTAAACATAACCTAAATTAGGAATTAGGGGTGTGTATCGGGTCGGGTTTTGGGTTATCGGATCGTGTTTGACCCAACCCGGTATTTTTTTAGAGGTAAAGACTCGGTCCGAACCCTGTTAAGGATTACCGAGTTTTGGGTCTCTGGGTAATCCGTTTAATTTAACAAACTAAATTAATAAATTCCCTTAAACTGCAACATCCTGCTCAAAGCCATAAACCATAAAAAAATTGACATGGGAACAAATCAAAGGTACTGCAATACATATCTGCTTCTTCAGTAATACATATCTGCTAATTCAATAAAATCAGTACAATATCAATATGCAGCACACCAAACCAGCAAGAACAAAACTTGTTTTCCTTAATACAAAGCTTGACATCAACTTTAAAACTTAAAAGTTTGCAGCACACCAAACCAGCACTGCAAGAGCCTAGTACTACCAAACCCCTTGACGTCGAAAAACTCTATATATTAAATTATTAATGCCAAAAACACAATAATATCAAAAGGTGCAAGAAAATGCAATGCCGTTAGCTCAAGTGCTCAACAAAGAAAATCAAAATTATCTAGCATCGTGGCACATTCCCAATTTAAACCCATAAATTTCATGCAAAATCAAGTCGAATCAGTAAAACACGTCTCTCAATACAATCATATCAGCAAAACACATTTTCCAATACAGTCACATCAATAAAAGATAACACCTTTATTGACCCAACAATAATTTACTATTACAAGTGTCCTAACATAAAAAATACAATCCCGGTACATGGACCTCTTAACTAAGGTCTAAGCCGGATTTGACCCTATCTGATAAAAACTTTGTTGAGTCGGGTTTTGTAACCTGGTGTACACCCTTAATTTAAATCCAATAATTTAATGAGTATGTCACATCATATCTCATTTTTGCTTTTTAATTTTAAAACTCATCTTACTTTTTCTTCATCTTTAAATTTGAATGATAGGCTTTTCAATTTTTAAAACTGATGCGACTTTTTCTCCATTATTAATGATTTGAATTATTGATTATAGAAAAATGGAACCCCCAAATCTCTTTTTCCAGCACAAAACCAACAAAATAGAACCACCAAAACCAACAGAAAAAACAGCGTTTTGCTTGAGGTTTTCTTTTTTAATTTTTTAATTTTTAATAATTTTCTTCCTTTTATTTTGTTTTCATTTCTTTTTGTTAGAAATTTGGAATAACAAGCCCATGCAAAAAAAAAAAACAACCCTGCATTTAATTAAACACAGAATACTGACAAATTTTAGGGAAGAAAAAATTAAAAATTGAGCCCTGGACCTGTGAAACCCGGGCATATTAAGCCAACACAAAATTTCCCCATCAGAGAAATCAAACAAGAATGGGTGAGGTGAGGCCATCTGCAGCTGGATTTGGTGAAGCATACCTATGGGGGGGACGAAAAGCCAAAGAATAATGTTTACTTTTGACTTGTTCTTCAGGGCATATAACAAAATTGCTCAGTTTCCCTAGCTCCTAACGTCTGCTAAACCAAGGGAGGTAATCTTGTGCTCACTGAACCCCTTGCAGAACAATCATCAATAAGATTACCAGGAGATCATTTTAACAAGCAACATCTTATCTGCTACAGATCATCATATCAAGTTTCAAGCTCTGACTTCTGCCTCCATGATCATGAATCTTTATCCCCTCTATAAACACTTCTCTTTACTTGTTTCTTCTCTTCTTTTGATGTGTTATGGTCCATGTTTTCTGCCTCAGGCCATCCTTTTTGATGCCTTGCTGTTTCTCTTTCCTTTTGTATTAATATACCTGCTGCTCATAAAAAAAAAAAAAAAAAAAAAAACAATAACCATTCTCCGCCTCATATCATAGATTTACAAATCTCATCTTAGTTGACATGGGGTGGCAGATAAGAGATTCAAAGTTCATTGCACGAACAGTTAATCACCATTGCATCAACGGTCTTTGGGCGGCGACTGCAGCAAACACAAAAGTTATTAGAGCCATCCACAAAAGATCAGAAAATCAAAGTAGTGGGTAGGATCCAAGCAGGAAATTTTCTGAGAAATCTTTCACCTGTTCAGAAAGTTCCCGCTTCTTTTGTGAAGCTGGAAAAGGGAGTGATTCCAAGATATGCAGAGTTGTAGACTAGCACCATGTCAAAAACAAATCAACAAATTAATTATGATAAGAAGAGAAGAGAGATACCCATTTTGTACATAGCCTCAATTTTCCTAGATGTTCTTACAACAAACCTTTGGAATGAGATACTACAATAAAAGGTTGAAAAATCAAAAGAAACTATAGTCAGCTTTTTCTACCACTAGATGCTTCAAATATAGTCTAATTGAAATTAAAAAAAAAAAAAACAAAACAGCAACCAACCATCCTTGAATCCAAAAGATAACCACAACATAAATCTTCGGTACAAATAATACACCAGCATTAAGATAAATGGAGATAGCAAATAATACCACTGCATAAACAATCACTCAGATTATCTAACAAATAAAACACACCCTACAAAGTACAAAAAATAAAAAGGCTCAGCCATTTGACAGACAACAATAATGTACTATTAACAACCAGCTATAAATCAAGCTTCATTGAGCTTCATGTATTGTTATCATTTTCACATAGATGAATCCTTCTAAACACAACAAATCACAAACCTGACTTTCCATTCGGTCAATGAAAGGAAAAAACCTCCTCTAACTTAAATAGAACTTATAATTCACCAATGGCCAATAAGAAGTTTTTACTAGATCAAGAAAATAGACCTCAAAAAGAAGTTTTTACTATTCACCGTGTACATGGGAAAAAATCTTTTGCATTTAAAAGAATTTCTTGACCTGCAGATAAATTCTTCTAAAACTCCATAGCAGCAGTTCTGTGCAAATCTACATTGTAAAACCAGGCCTCTAAAGCTAAAAATTTTAAATGGTAAAATGTTTCTTGTCTAACAACATAGTCATATATAGGCAACTTGGAACAAAAAAAAAATCATAATAGGCCAAAAGAACAGAACATGGGAATTAAACTCAACATGTTTTTGAAATTTCTCAAACTCCCAATTTGCAGTGAAAACAAATTACAAAACAGATTCCACTGCCGATTAAAAATTTAGAAGTTTGAAAATTTTGCTTCCGGGAGCGAACCAATTGGAAAGATGCATTATTTCCAATGGCCTAGAGTAAGAAGCTTTAACCAAGGGTCGAGTCCAACCACAATTGAACTGCCTCCCAGTCAATAAACTAATTACCAATATGCTTCCGGTTCTGAGCAGATGCATAAACTGGGAATAGCTCCTTGTATATGACATAGTCACAGAACAACTTCTTTAAATCCATTTAACTCACTGCCACACTTCTCCAAGTAAAGAAAAACAACAATCTGAAATACTCTCTGTAAAATAAACAAACAGACATCCAATAACAGCAACGAAGTAAATTAAGTAGGTAAACACACGCCAAGTTACTTCTATTCATCCCTGTCAAACCCAAATCATACAAGCAAAGCTTAACAGAATGGTAAAAAATATATTCAAACTTCATATTCTGCAGCAGATTAAAAATGAAAGGTTTGAAATTATTTTGCTGGAGAACATACCATACAGGGGACCATCACTCCTGACAGCTCAAAAGAAGCTTAAGATGACTATAGAAATCACCATATTGTATAATGCAAAGCTTTCATCATGATTTTCACAGCAAGATAGAAAGGAAAGGAAAAAATATGATATATATATATATATAACCTACTAAGACAAAGAGTTTCTCAAACTTCAAAATTTCAGCTAAAGCACACAAAAACGCATAGTGCTGTATGATAAAAAGACTACAAATTCTGATGTTGTTCCCCCTCAGCCTCAATAGACCAAAGAAGAACAACTTGTAATTGGCAAGATTCAGTAACTTAACATATTAGCATAACAAACAGTCTGTGTTATCAGAGGGGCCCAAAAAATTACAATACTAAAATTCCAACAAAGACTGAACTTGATTACTCACAAATTTCCCCATGACAAAAAATTATGGTATTTCCATGTGATTGAAAAAATCAAACAAGAACCACAATGCCAAATCGGATACGAAACCAACCACCAAACTTATAACACCACAATTTAAAACAGCAATAAATCGAATGTGCCTAGAACAAAAAATTATTCCAACACATGCCATGAATAGCTGATGAAGCTAACAGCCAAGGTCTCTCTCCACTTTTAGCAACACGGAATTAGAAACAAAATTCGGACAAATAATCTAAACAAACAGATAAAAAAAAAAGTATTCCCCTTTAGCGAGAGTATTAACGACTAGCTCATTCACCACGTCAGACAGAACCCTATGCAAGAAATTACCCCGCCATTATCGTATCTCCGGCTATACGACGAACACTGTGAGTTACAAAAAGAAATACAAAATAAAAATCTGCAAATCGAGATTACAAAGTTGATCTAAATCAAACTCAACACAGAAAAATCAAGCACTCTTGATTAGCCGGTATCGGAAACACTTGAACGATAAAGAGTAGAAGAGATCACTCACCGAAACAACGTGGCGATGAATATTTGGAATCCTCTAGATTCCAGCCAGATTACGATAATGATGGCAAATGCAATGGTAATTAATTCGCTGACCAACATTTTTGTTGGCCCGGTCCCACCTTTATTACATAAAAAGTCAAGTCAAACACGAATTCTAAGAGCATCCACAATGGTGCTATATTTAACATTGTTAACAACACTTTTTGGATAAATATAGCGCTATATCATCACAATGGGTATAATGGAGTGTATTTTAAGTACTTGAAATGTTACTTTTTTGATAAGTATAGCGCTACCATGCACACAATGGGTGAAAAATGACACTTGAAAATTTAGTTATGGAAAAATGATACTTGAGAGTTGAAGTATATATATAGTTGATGAATAGTGAAGAGAGAGGTGATAAAAAGGAAGAGAGATGTGATAAAAAGGAAGAAAGTGAAGATTAAAAGGAAGAGAGAGATGATGGAAAAAAAGTGAGATAAGATGAAAAGGAAGAGAGAGAAGATGGAAACGAAGAGAGAGAAGATGAAAAGGAAGAGAGAGAAAATAGAGAAAATGAGTATAGAGTGTTGGAATGTATGGAGTGTTGATGAATAGTATTCATTGGAGACCCACTCACCCAATTAAACTGTGCCACATAGGAGAGAGGAGAAGATAGAGAATGATTTTGGAGTGCTGGATATTTATGTTACCACTGTGGACGCTCTAATACAGCCACATCAATAAAACACAAATTTCTATAAACTTTTTCTTCCTACACACTTTCTCTTTCCACCCAACCCAACAACATTTCATTCCTCCATATTATCCACAACAAAACTACATCAAATATCAATACATCCACATCAACAAAACATTTATCTCAATACAGCCACATAAGCAAAACACATTTTACAAGACAGCTACATCAGCAAAAGACAATATCTTTGTTGGCCCAATACCACTTCACCATTGCATTTGCCCTGAGCGTCAATCTACATAGTCATGGACATGGAGTCGAGAGACGGAAGTCTCTGGGTTTTGGTGGTCAACATGATCCGTGGGCCATATATATAAGCCCGCCCAATTTATGGATCATCTAAGCCCAATCGGTGGATTATTTTGGGCCGAATATGCCTTTGTTGACTTGTTTTTTCCAAAATCTAAAAATTTTTAAAGAAATGAGAAAGGGAGTTTCGAACCCAGGATGATATATACCATTCTTATCATTCTAATGACTCGTACTTTTCAAAATCTAAAAGTTGAGATGTCATAAACCCAATACAACTTTTTTTTGATAGACCAATACACCATTTATGAATGGCCACATTATTGAACATTAATTATGGATGACCCCATATGAAAAAATTTGACCAGAATGATTGGAACAAGATTAGTTGAAAGTTGAAATAATTGGAAATCATAAAAGCATGTCACTATCAGATGCCAACAATATTGGATTTTCTCATAGAAATAGGCATTAACAAGTAGTTTTTTTTTTCAAATGAAAGTTATTATTATCTTATCGTTATGTCAAATCTTGCTAAGTTGGAATTTGACTCTTGATATATCGAGAAAGAATTACTTATCATAGGTCTGTTATGCTGATATCCGTCTTAAAGGTATGGATCTTGACAATACCATAAATGAAGAAAATATTGAAACCCAAGATTAAGCAAAAACAATGATTTGAGTTTTTCGTAAAGATAGTGGATAGCGAAGGAAAATCATTGTTTTTGTCGTAAAGATGGAATTAAGTTTGTACGCAACTGGTGTGACCACCACTTCGTATTCCCATTTCCCCATTAGTGAGAGAGTTGAGCAAGTCTAACTCCATCATCAAATAATGTTCACATGTTACAATTCGAAAACCTAAAGTTACAATTTATTCTAATATGCACACATGAATGGTCAAAAATCTACACGAATGTGCATATTGAAACAATTTTTAATTTGGGTTCTCTAGTTTGAACATTCAGTGATTGATTAAGTTTGACAATTGAACCTGATCAACTCTTTCGATGACCAAAATTACACTAGACGTGAGTATTGAACACGAGAGTACTTCACTTCAAAGCAAAGGAACACCTTAATAACCAATGGAAACACATTTGGGTCCTGTTTTTTTGGAGTAGAATCCGATCTCAGGGACGCCATCAAACAAATATTTAAGAACAAAGGGATTCAGCAAGGAAAGCAAAGAGGATAATCCAAAATGAGGGGGATGATCAGATTCAGGAAACTAACTTCAGCAATGTTTGTGTCATTAGAGGGACAAAAGAGTACATGAGAGGAAGCAAATTCTGACATAGAAAATTTGTTCAAAAATTAGGTTGGTCAGTGGGATGAATGATGAAGAAGTTATTGAGCAATTTGAGAGTATGGTGCAAAGGGAAAGTTCAGAATGGGCTCTGCAAGCTATTGCTACAAGTATGCAAGAAGAATCTGATTCCATGTATCAGGAATTCCTGGCAAACACCAATGTATGCAATCTGCATGGTGTAATGGGTCAGCTTTCTGTTCTTCAGTCAACAATTCGCCTCCCCTCTCTGTATAAACGGATGTGTGTCCATCCACGCGGTAATCAGATAGTTGAGTTATGTTGATGAAGGTGACCGGAACTTTCATTCTGCTCATAACGCTATCCACCACACTCATTACCCAGCCATCGTAGTTGCTCCCCCAAAACTTGTTCATGACTGGTCTGGTTTCATTGTAGCATTTTATCCCATTTGTGTGGTTCCATTCCGCGCTCCTGAAGAAAAAAATCAACATGAAATCTTATGATATTCACCTAAATTAGGATTATGTGGGTGAAAGAGATATACTTTATGTGTATTGGGGACATGGTGGTGAACAAGACTCTTGTTTTGTTGGGATTTACAGTGGAGTCAATCCAGTTAGCCCAAGTCCGCAAAGCCATTCTGTAAGCAACGCGAGTGTCCATCACTTCGTACCCTTCTTCTCCATTTGCAAATGAACCCCATCTGTTCTTACACATAATGTGATGCAATAAGCAAACCATCGATCTCGAATAGTCATGATTTTAAGAAAACTTACAGGGTTTTCACAGACAAGCGACTTGTCCACCATATGTAAGTATTGAACACAAGGATATCCACTCCTTCCCAGTACTTGGCATGCTTGGCGACTGAATCCACTTTTAGTACTCTCTTGTCAGGATCTGCTACAATATCAATATCCGTATTCGACTCAATCAGAAATGGAGCCCAATAGAATTCTATTTTAGCATCATATTCCTGCAATCGTGGTGTTTTAACAGATTCAATCGATAAATTGTGGTGATAGCCATGAAACAAATCACGAAAACACAAGAACCCAAACGAGTATAGCAGCAAAATAGAGGATAAGGATAGAAGAACAACATAGAATTTATCCTTGTTCGGACTCAATACGATATCTTACGTCCAACAATGATGCTTTTAGTATACTATGATTTCGATAATGTTTACAAGATCAAGAGTACAATAAATAGTCCTCACAAAACTCTAAGGTTGCCCTTACCCCTTCTAACGCTCTCTCCCTCAAGCCGCCTCCTTCATGCTCTTAGGATTATGTTACAAAACAGTAAGTTTTTCCTTATTTATATCAACCCTAATTATGACAGAATGCAGCAATTACAGTCATCTTCAACTTGAACCACTCCTTCACAGAAATCTTGACTGCAATTATAGTTCCTAGTAATTGATTTCACAAATGCTCATAAATCATGCAATTACCTTGGCTGTGAAGATTGAATGAGCAAGTCCTTGTGCCTCCATTGACCTCTTGTCTTCAGGTATAATTGATGCAATCATACAAACGAAAGACTCCCATTGATATTTCTGTACTGAGTCCCCAACGAACATTAGCCTTTTCCCTCGAAGTTTCTTGAGGGCACGATCTGGATCAAACCTATACTCATGAATTCATTATATAAAGACAATAGAAGTATAGAACAACCAGCAAATGACATTGAATTTCAGTGTAAACGAAATTGGTTTCAACCTAGGTAAGGTACAGTTACGTGGCTGCCATTCCCAGTGGAGATAATCTGAATCTGGGCGTCCATTCATGATGCAAGAGACTTGTCTATCTAGATATGGACATGAAGTGTCGGTGTACAGAGGATTAAAAGACTTGTTGAAGGTCCATTTTCCATGGACAACACTGCACTCTTCTGGATCGAACCGAGACCCATCGTCGATTCCGCATTTAAAATAAGAATCTGCTGACAAATACAATGAATTATAACATTTTCATGTAATACGGAACAGGGAATAAGCTTGATTGATAGATAAACTGAGTAGACTTACTGGATTTGGAGGCGATGCTAGAGCACAAGTACTTAATCTGGGAAATTGAAGAGGAAGAAAAACTTACTCTCTCTGTATATAAGAGAGTAACGAATGTTAAACTGCAGAATAAGACAGCAATAATGGAGAGAGGAATCTTTCGTTTTGGAGAATTCATTCGATTAGAAGGAAATGGAGCTGCTAAATGTTGAAGGGGTAAAGAGAAGCAGAGCACCAGAGACGGATCGACCGACGAGCAAATTTTGTTTGAGGTCTCTTCGAGCAGGAAGTGAAGTCAAAAAGTATCGTTGGTTTCTACAACAGCGTTTAATGGAGGTCCGTCAGGACAAAAAATTTTAGAAAGAAAATGTGACGATGGAGACCCGGTGGCATTTATATTCACGTGACCTGAATTTCCCCAAGATAGAGAATAATTTTGATGGAGCAAATATAAAAGTGTGTTTGTGCCATAAAAAAAAAATATATATATATATATATATATATATATATATATAAGTGTGATGTGAATCATGTGATGCGGTTCACCTCCAAACAGTTAGTATCATATTCAATAGGATCTTAACAATTCACAAACGGTTGATAACAATGCATAAATAATTAAGAATGGAGGTATATAGTTTGCAATTCAAAATTTTAGAACACATCAATCTATGGGTCAATTTGGTAGAGTATTTTGATTGATTTTCAATGCTAACGAAAAAACTCTAAAAAAAAAAATTTGAACTTAAAGTTGTGAAATATGTTATGGGGTGCTTGACGAACTAGAAGTTGACGTTAGCGGATAAACGGTTGAATAAAAATATTAGTTTAAACCTTATAATATTATATTTAATGATTTTATAACAAATTTCTTTATCAAATTTCTTTACGATTAGATTAATTTCAAGCATAAATTATAAATATCAAATTTGAAAATTACTTAAAATTTTTATCATTAAATTATATCATATATGAGCTTTTATTATATTTAATGTGTATTTTCATTTTTATAAATATTAAATTTAATTTATAATATTAATTAGAACAATAAAATATAAGTTAAACTAACAGTATATTATTATTGGCAAAATATTAACTGTTTCTCAAAATATTTATTTTAAACTAAATACAGTATTTAATATATATTATTAAAACATGGGGCCCACATTAATTTATGCAAAAAGCAAAAGACATACATGGGCCCCATAATTTAAAAAATGAAAAAAATAGGTAGAAATGTTTCCGCCCTCAGAAGCTCCATGTACACGAAGCTTCTGAAATGACAGCGGAACCGCTGTCATGTGTGCAACGGTTCCTTCAGCAGAGCCACTTCGGCTTCCACTGCACCAAACATGCGGTTTGTGAATTGACACCATCGCGCCACATAATTGTATGATGTGGCAAACCTGAGCCACTAGTTAGAGTGATAAAGATGATGTGTATTATTCTGGTGATCAGGGTTCGAATCCGCCTTCTCGTTTTAGAAAAAAAAAGAAGAAGAAATCGTATGATGTGGTGTGATAGAACCTCTCAATAATTACTGTCGTAAGGTGCTATTAGACCGTATTAGTAATAAACAACTATAAGTGCGTTTTGAAGAATTTTGAATCAGAGAAGCTTCATGCTTTAAGGTGGTGGAACCGTGGAAGAAGCCTGGAATTCTCAAGTCTCTGGCAGCCCTGCATTTGTGGTATATCAAAAAAAAAAAAATTAGCCCCATCTGCCTCTCGAAAGTGGAACAAACTGAGTATTCAGGAAAATATAGAAGAGAGTTTATGTGGAACTTAAAAGATATTCATGGGGCATGGTCATTTGATTTCAACATCAAGAAGGAAAGAAGTTTGCAAGCTGAATGGGAGGAGTGGATGTTAAGAGAAGACATGGTGTGGAGAAGCAAATCTAGAGACTACAGAGCAGTGGCTTGTTTCTAAAGAGCTCAATACAAAATATTTTTTCCATGAGAATCCATATTACAAAGCCCACGATTGCCACGAAGACCTCAATTAATGGATGTCGGATCATGAAGGTCCAAGTTCTGCAAGACTTGGGCCCGATGTCTGTCAAGGTCAGGCCCATCATAGGACAAGTCGAGCCCGATCTACGTGAAGGCCCACTAAAAGGCCAATGCCAACAGGTTCATAGAAACTCATATATTCTACAAAAGACTCAAATCCCATGCTATCAGGGAAGCTCTTATCTAATTCTTTAGGCCCAATCAAAGCCCAAGGCTAATCCGTATAGGTCGACATGTGCGAATAACGTGACTAAAGCACTATAAATAGAGGAGGCCCCTGCTCATTTATACTCCCAACTATATGGTACATCACTCTCTCTTTCTTTCTAAAAACCTTTCACCATTGACTGACTAGATCGTCAGAGTTTCCCTGACCGACACCACATTGGTGTCCAAACTTCACGATCGACCTCTCGTGTGATATTGAAGTTGTAGATCAAGAGGAGGCAGAACATAATCAACATGCATTTTAAAAACTAGTGAGGGTGAGCATGGTTCATAATTTCTTTCAAGAAGGTAAAATGCCGAAGCAGGAAAATCATTCAAATATTGTCTTGGTCCCAAAGCAAAACGGAGCGTTCCAGGTTAAACAGTTCAGGCACCAACCAATAAATCTTACTAAAGATTCAACAAAAGTATAGGTTTGGAGACATTTTTGTCAATCTGATAAAAGAATGCATGCATATCAATAGTCCCTTACTCTTATCTTATTTAATGGCTCCCCCCATGTGGTATGATTCATCCAACTAGAGGGGTGAGTCTAGGGGAACCTTCATCCCCTTTTTCTGTTTGTCATTTGTTCTTATATCTTCTTATCTAAGCTGTCGTTGAAGGCTGAAGTGACAAATGATCTCAAAGGATTCAAACTCAACAACGATGAGCCATCAATTTCCCACCTTTAAGCAGTTAACAATCCTAAACTAGTTCAGAGCTGGAAGATTGATTCAATCATTCAAAGTATCTCATCAGGGTTCTGCTTCTTTAAGGGCTTGAAAGCTGTAAAAGCCCACAGATAAGCAAATGGTCTAGCACACCATGATGGCTAAATGGGCCACGAAGGTTCATTGGACCGGGGCGCACTCCCTAAAACCTTTTACAAATCCAAAATGAATGGTCCTAACCCATCGTCATGGTTTGTTTGGGAGTATGTTGTGTTTTGATCTCCTGCAATGAGGTGAGATGAGGTGAGTTCTAAAACTTTGATGAGGTGAAGTGAGCGATGACAAAAAGTGTTTAGCGCGTCACTAAAAATAATGTGGTGAGGTGAGGGTAAAATTTATTTTTTTTATTGATATCAATTAATTTTTGATGAATTTATTTTTGAAAAGAACAAAATGAAATAACAATATTCATTGATGATAAAATTACAAAAAAAAATATTTTGACCTCGAAAATGTGGTCAACCGCGTTGCGTCGCAAGTGGAAGAATCCACAAACTTTGTTCTCTCTCATGAAGTCTAGCCGCATTCTCTCTAACCCTTTTGGAGAAACAAATCAATAGGAATTTAATTTACATTCTTAAAATTTCACTTATATTTACACTGAAAACTGCAGGTTTCGACAGCTGTCCAGACGTACACTTAACTTGTCTAGACGACAGGGAGTTCAGACTTGACTTTCTAGGATACCTGTTCGGACACTCAGATCATTCGACCGGACAATTATTCATCCTTCCTCAATCGGATTGTCTAGTAAGGGTCATCTGCCACTACCGTGCACCAGGACTTTTAGGACGGCTATAACCCCCGTCTGGACGGCGACTCTAGAAACAATATATCAAATGTCAGATAGTATAATTAGCCTCGACATTCAACACTAACATGATTCTTAGAGCTCAAACGTTATCAATTTTTTGATCAAATCCTAATAATCCCCACCTTATCAAGAAATTACATTCCTTTTTCTATAACACTGTCTTCACCAACAGTTACAACTCTCAACATAGAGAATCCTCATACTCCACACTCAACACTGACATGACTCTTAGAGCTTAAATGTTATCAATTTTTTGATCAAATCCTAACAGTGTGCCGTAATATACAACTTGGCCAAACACTCTTTTTATCAAAAGGTGATGCGTTAGGCAGGTGCAAACACATTGCCAAATTATCCATGTATTCTTTTTTCTTTCAATGAAAGTATGAAAGTTTCCATAAGAAAAAAAAACTGTATCTGTTTGGTAGTGTGTTTGCACTGCGTTCAGGTGCATCTCACCTCACAGCACCATAGTTTTTTGTGACACGCCAAACACTTTTACAACAGAACTCACCTCACAGCACCACAACTTTTTACCTCGCAGTACCTCACCTCACCTCATTCTCAAACGCTTACAATATATGTTGAATTGTCACACGTAATCAAATTAGGTCAATTATTTTATTTTATATTAATGTACAATGTAAACATTAAGTGATTTTATATTAATATTATTAGTCGTCTAATATAACCGTAATTTAGATACGTCAAATGCACCTCATAGCACCGCACCACATCACAGTTTTAAAAGTGATGCGTCAAATAACTTTTACGTTCCAACTCACCTCATAACACCATAATTTTATAACTCACAACACCGCACAACATTTCACAATAGTTGACAGCACCACTGTGATGGCCGGCCATACACATAATCGCATAAGCTATTTTGGGGGTTGGCAGCACAATAAAAAGCATGGGCTGTAATTTCTCTCTGCTTTCTATGAACTCATGTTACATGTGTAACAGGGGCCTGTCAAGTCCCTGTTGGACCGACCTTTGAAGCACCATAAACCCAATGAACTTCCATAGGCAGGTGAAAAACACGGGTTATTTGATTTTCCTCCATATCTTCAGTCATATATTTAATAGTTAATATTATATTATTCTCCTACCCAAGATATTTTGCTATTCTGACGGTTGTGTTCTATATACTTTGTGTTTCTCTGACACACGGACCCGAATTCTCCATCGGGGAGTTCAATGGCAGGTTGGGTCTTATCAGAATGTGGTTTAAAGCCTCTCCCTCAAAATTTCTCTAGACCCAGAACTGGAGCCGTCTCCAACAACCACACAAAGCTCAGATTCTTGCAATTAAACAAGAGTTTGACGGATCCAATTGTTTCTCCAGTCAAATTCTCAAGTGGGTGTTTCAGAGGGAGGAATTGGGGGTTAAGAGTGAGTGCTCCATTGAGGGTCGCGCCTCTGGATGAGGAGGATAAGAGAGTAGAGAGAATCAATGGTGTTAATGGGGGACAAGAAGGAGAAGAAACCGAGTTTAACCCTGGAGCGCCGCCGCCGTTCACGCTGGCTGATATTAGAGCCTCCATACCAAAGCGTTGTTGGGTTAAGGATCCTTGGAAGTCAATGAGCTATGTTGTTAGGGATGTTGTAGTGGTATTTGGGTTGGCTACAGCCGCGGTTTATCTTAATAACTGGCTCGTGTGGCCTCTCTATTGGTTTGCTCAGGGAACCATGTTTTGGGCTCTGTTTGTTCTTGGTCATGATTGGTAATTACATTATTCTGTTCAAAACTAGGCCTTCTTTTCTCCATGTTTACAGCTTTTTGGTTTTGTTGCTTATGTAATTCTTGTTTCTCTGTTTTGACATTGGATTTGGTTATGCAGTGGCCATGGCAGTTTCTCAAATAACCCAAAACTAAACAGTGTGGCTGGGCATCTGCTGCATTCTTCGATCCTTGTGCCTTACCATGGATGGTAATGAAGTCAATTTTGTTTTCTGAGTTATTTGATAATTGGTTAAATTGATGTATTCTTACTGCATAGGTGGTATTAAATGCATTTTTTGTGTGGAATTTGTAGGAGAATTAGTCATAGAACTCATCATCAAAACCACGGGCATGTTGAGCATGATGAATCATGGCACCCGGTATGTAATTCTCTCTTTCAAAGTTCTTTGTTCTTGCTTCTGTTAGATTCTGTCTCTTTGGCCACTTTAATACTCTTAAATACTCACATTTTTGCTATTTTGCATTTTCTTCCTTGCAGTTGCCAGAGAAAATATACAAGAATTTGGATAATGCGACGCGATTCTTGCGATTTAAGTTGCCTTTTCCAATGTTTGCATATCCCTTTTACCTTGTAAGTATGCCTTATCTTAATTGAACTCATTTCTATCACAATATTCTGCAATTAATTGCTGATTAATTTTTTTTTATTAATTTTATTTCAGTGGAATAGAAGTCCTGGAAAGACTGGTTCTCACTTTGACCCAAATAGTGATTTGTTTGTTCCAAATGAGAGGAAGGATGTTATTACTTCCACTGTATGTTGGACAGCCATGGCTGCTTTGCTTGTGGGTTTATCCTTTGTAATGGGTCCAATTCAGTTACTGAAACTATATGGCATCCCATATTGGGTAATTTTTATATATATATTTTCTCCTAATATGTTTTAAGCTGAAGTATTTGAATGCAAACTCTTCTCTTTTCCAGTCAAAGAATGCTATTGCTTGACTTTGCTTCAATTTGCAGGTTTTTGTCATGTGGTTGGATTTGGTGACTTACTTGCATCACCATGGTCATGAAGAGAAACTTCCTTGGTACCGCGGAAAGGTATGCTTTGCCAAAACTGAAATTGTATGATTCTCTTTCGTGACCGTTGTTCTTTTGCATATCATAGATGATTAGAGTCATGAAAGAAAATTATGGTGGTTGGAATTTTGTTAGTTGATTTTTGATTTAATTCTTACCTTAAATTCTACAACAACGAAAAGACGATCGGTGTTGACTTTTTTGTTTGTCTTTGTTTGTCCTGAAATTTATGTTCTGAGTTCTGATTATGATTTAAGTTTCTTCACACTCTTATTTGGACAGGAATGGAGTTATCTAAGGGGAGGGCTTACGACACTTGATCGCGACTTCGGGATGATTAATAACATCCACCATGATATTGGAACTCATGTCATACACCATCTCTTCCCTCAAATCCCACACTATCACTTAATTGAAGCAGTAAGTATATCTCTTCATCTTTGTTAAACCAAACTCGGGTTTTATTTTTTCAATCCAAAGAGAGTAGATTTGGTAATTTACTTGTCCTAATTTTTGCCTATTAACATTGCAGACCGAGGCAGCAAAGCCGGTGCTCGGAAAATATTACAAAGAACCAGAGAAGTCAGCACCTCTGCCTTTTTACTTAATTGGAGTTTTGATTAGAAGCTTGAAAAAGGATCACTATGTAAGTGACACCGGCGATGTTGTGTACTATCAGACAGACCCTCAGCTTACCGGCTCACCTAAATCGCAATGAACGAACACCCCGATTAGTTCCTCAGCTGGACCATAAGATGGTCTTCAAGCTTCTTATATTGAATTATTAAACTGCATTGTGTTGAAAAATTTTCTGACTCCCTTGAAGTCTCGACTCATATGTTAGTGAAGCAGAAGATGTAGACGGGATGGATTTATAAATCATTGTTGTAACAGTGAAGAAGAATTCCATAATATTTATTAGTTTTGAAGAGGAAATGGTCTCTTCTGGTTTCTGATGATGTCTCCTGTACTATTTGAACCAAATTTTGGGAATTGAAGAAATTGAGATAGAGATGAGAAATAAAAATTTCAATGATCCTGTTCTCTGTACTTGTTTGTTTCTTTTCTGGATTTTTGTGGACGGTGATATGAGTTTGCAGCCGGACTCAAGTTCGGATGAAGGAGGAGGGTTGCGGTGGGTTGACAGTCAATGTTAATATAAGAGCACTTACAATGGTTGGTATTTGATGGCCCATCGAGTGTTTTGTTGGCCCATTCTAATGGCCGAAGTAAAAAAAGAAACTCTAAAATGTATCAAATTAGCTTGCTCATTTTTGTTGGAGCATTGATGTGGGCATGGCAAATATCATGCTCATATATTTGCTCTTAAGTGGTTCCCACAGCACACACACTCACATTTTTACACAAAAATCAATATTGGATCTCACCTCTATTATACAAATCAAACCAACAAATTTACATCATTGTACCAACACATTTTGTTGACTCAGTCACATCACCAAAACACATATCTCAATATAACCCATCAACAAAACACGAATTCTCATACATTACCCATTCCCCATAAAAAAAAACAACTATTGTGATTGCTCTAAAGGCTCGGATAATGATGATGAACGTGATACAATAATTTGTGTGTGTGTGTGTTTTTTTTTTCTATCTATATTATGTGATGGAGAAGGAAACATGAAGCTGAAGAATCATGCCACACATTTGCTTGTGCAAGTGGGCCAAGCAGAAAAGACTTATGAAGTGTATGATAAAATCTTCAATTTTGAGATATCTTTTTGCGTGGCTTTGATTAAATGATTATTTTACCTTTCATCATGCATGATCAATAGTCAATACCATCACCAATTAGTAATTTGATTGATGGTCATCGAAGTTTTTGATATGTCATTTTTCTCTCCATTGATTGATTGATAGTGCACATCTAAGTTTGTCCTTGAGGCTGTGCGTTTATGGTGGCTCGGTAGCCAACTTTCATGTGTGTCTGCCTCATCCGCATGTGCCTTTGTTGTCCACTACTCCCAATAGTATTTAGGAAAAAAAATGGCTATAGTGGTTTCGGCCGAAACTATTTAAGGTATTGCTAACTTTATCCTTAAAAAATCGTCTCAAATATTTGATATTGGACTCACATTTATAAATAAGATCATTGATTTACACTAAATCGATATATGAGACTTTTTACGAGTTGAGATTGAAAATGTCTAAACGAGAGAGCAATGGAGATTGGAGACTTTATGGAAGAGTGGTTTATCCCTACTTGTGAACATCATAATTATTGTTAGTGTGTTATAATAGGCGACTTTGTAATTGTATTTGATAATCACGGTCAAATTGTGACTCCCAATCACCATATCCTACTCAACTACTCAAGTTTTGAACACTGATCAGCTGGGTCTTACCAGCAATCAAGCAAGCGAATCATGATGCTCAGTACGGGACAAAGTACGTGTTGCTGGGCCTTGATCTGATTTCAGTGATTTGGAATCCGTTTAAGTGGGCTTAGTTTACAGTTTCGTATTTGGATTTATTGGACTTGAGCCTGTCAAAAAGAACATAAAAAGCCCATATAACCTCCTTAAGCCCATTTCTCCTACAACAAATTTATTCCTTAATTTTCTTGGTAATAACCAAACAAGAGCAGCCTGCAGCCGAGCTTTCCAAGAAAGTAATGCAATATAAAAACTCTGTGCGATCTGTTTTCATTTTTTTTTTTCAAGAGCAAACCCCAAAAGTCAACAGATATCTTAAACATAAATTACAACACAAAAACAAACATCTCAATCCCTGCGTTTGATTAATTAGTACTAGCAACAAACCCGAAGAAACTCTGTGCAAAAGAATATGACATATATAATATTATTAAAAGCAATATGATTCAAACCTTTTGACAAATTGAACCTACAACGTACGGCATCTCCTCACATTTTCAACAAGGACAATACAATGAAAGAATTATTGATCAAGTGGGGAGGTCGTAGTATTCGCTGTAGTTCTTGACCTGTTTAAAGATTTGCATGCTGATGTTGCTAACATTTTGAGCTCCCATTGTTCATCCCTTAAATAGGTTTAATAGAGGGTGAGAGTGTATCCTCATTTAAACAAGTGATCAAGATTATTCCTAATCGATGTGGAACTCCAACACTCCCCTTCTACATGGGCTTGGCTTTGTTTAATGGTTGCATGAAGTTCAACAACACAGAGCATGTGAGAGGACTTATTTAAGAAATTAATACCCACAAATCAATATTTCGGAGGTTCACGAGGCTTTCACTATCTTTACTTCTGACGAAGACGTTTGGGTTCTTTGGGATATGTGGGCGAGCTCCGCTGTCGTAGTTAGAAAATATTCGATATTTCGATTACGATGAATTTTTTTTTTTCATTGAATTTGTTATATTGACCACAAAAAAATAAGAAGAAATTTTGATCACAAAAAGTGCTACAGTATTCCTCGACGACCTTTGTAATTTGACTATTGAGATGTACAGGCGTCACCTAAAAGTCAACAATTTTTGGACCCACCAATAAAATTTACAACACATGTATGACTAGGGATGGCAAAAAATCGATTTTGGATAGAATAACATCACGTGTTTATGAAATATTTAAATCTGGATAATAACTTAATATGGGTTAGGGTTCGAACAAGTAAACTGAGCAAATTTGTATTTGGATCCGCGTTTCGAACATGTAACTTATATTCAAACTTTGTTTAATTTGGATCGGACAAATTCGGTTATTTGGATTGAATAGAGTTTTGCCACTCATATATATATGAGGTCCATTTGTTTACATCGTTGAATTACACTCATAAAGCATAATTTAACGTAGCTCATTTTTTCTAAGCAATTAATATAAACGTCTCGCTTACTTTGGAGAAGGTAGAACTTCTTTGACTCTACGATATATATATATATGTTCACACGGTCCTACATAAATCCAATAGAGTAAGATAGATAAACTGGTATTCTCATTGTAGCCCACCAAGGGAGATTGCACACCTGATCCGAAAATAAACAAAGCAAGACCCGTTGATAGAAAGAAAGTAGAGAGAATCGCGTGGTTTATTAATATAATATCAATCCTGTCAAGTCAAGATCAAAGGTCTGACCCAACCATTTTTAAGGCAAAAGTCAACACGCTGAATGTGAACGCAATTTCCTTTCACATTCACTGTGACCCACGAGTCATCCTGATCTGCAAGCTATGCATTGCTTGCGAGGGATGAGGCCCATCCGTAATTTATTTAAAATTGTAAAATCTTTAATTTAAATCTAAGGATTTAGGAGGTGTGTCACATCAAATAATATTTTTGTTTTACATTTTTAAAAATTATCTTAGTTTTTATCTACCATTAGATTTAAATTGTAGACTTTAAAAAATTGCGGAACCCCCAAATCTACTTGCGAATGTGGTATGGAATTTGTCTCCATTTATTCATTATGTTGGAACATGGGTGTGGTTTTTGTAAATTTTGTTGGGCCATGGATCAAAATTATGGCACAATAATGTCACTTTGGTGGCGTTGTGTTGTTAGGTCAAACACAGGAGTATGGATTTTGATTGACCCCCATGTTGACTTGGTTTGTAACTTTAAGTCATACGAGTAGTTTTGGAGAAAAACTTTATCCCACTCTTGGCAATCCAAGCAATCAACAATACACCGTTGTGTGGTCTTTATATCCCTGCTTATGTCATGTCACCAAAACACATTTCCCAATAATTTTAGTGGGCTCAATGGCAATGACAGTATTACGATTGCTCTAAATGTTGTGTGGATTTTGTCTCCATTTATTCATCGATTTAACGGATAAGTAACGATTGCTTATATAGAAAGGAGCCTTAGTTTAATTTTCTTTTCAACTATGAATGAGAACACATATATTGTTGCATCAAAGATTGCAAAATGGTCCCAAATAAAGGATTGAAAATGATCCTTTAAAGGATTGAAAATGAGAGAATAATGTGGGATGGTAATGATACCCAAGAAGATAAGTTGTGTGCCACTAATTTAGTGCAAATACATTTTCGTACGTATGGAAGTGATCATTATAATTATATATTGCTTCCCCACAAGGATCATGGGACCTCATCTATGTATGGTCTCTAATAATTCTAACCATTGAATCCACTTATAATATATAGTCAACATTTTGATTGTGTTTTGTTAGGTTAGTATTCAATAATGGAATTCCAAAAGGCACAACTCATGCTATACAAGAAACCTAGGGGTGTAAATAGACCGGTCGAGCCAAATGGGGTTTTGGCATGTTAGCTAGGCTCGGTTTGTTATATTTTGTTGGGTTCGATCTTGTAGGGTTTTTAAAAAATTGACCTCAGACTCAGCTTGTTAAGATTTATCAAAACTCGATTTCATCATATGCATCATGTAGGACCCACAATTTCAATTGAATCATATATGTCCATCTCAATATTTGGAAAAAAAATGACATCCTTATCATTTTTGTTATATTTATAATAATATTTTATATTAAATAAATAGATTATTGGCTTATGAGCCGAGCTTGCTCAAGCTCAAACTTGACCCTTTTAGTAAACAAGCTTGAGAAGAATATCAAATTTGTGCTCATTTATTAAAGGACAATGCTAGAACCTTCAAAATTTGACTCTCAAAAGTCTCTTAAATTTATGTAACATTAAAATAGTTATGGATTAAAAACACACATGTAGGGCACACAAATTTATGTGACTCTCAAAAGTCCCTCAAGCATTATCCTTTATTAAAAGGGTCGAGCACGAGTCAAGCCCTTAACGGGCTATCCGCAAGTAGCTCACGAATAGCTCGGTCTGTTTATACTCCGAAGTAAACCTATAATAATTAGGCATGGGTTTAATAGAACTTGTTATCACTAAAACATAGTTTGTGTTCCAATTTGGACACTAAAAATCAAATTGTGCCAATACGGACATTCGGGCATATTTTTCCAATTTCGGTTAGTCAACCAGCCACATCAATAGGTTGAATGATCGAAATTGATAATTTCTATTCGGGTGACCACATTGACACAAACTAAACTTTCAGTGATTAAATTGGCACAGTTTGACTTTCAATAATCAAATTAGAGTATGGATAGTCTTTCACTGACCACAAATTCTATTAACTCGTTAGACAAAACATCGTGACAGCACATGCATTAGCACAAATCATGCGCGGCCGTACCTGCCTTTGACAAAACATAAATATTCTCATACGGTTTTCTTCGCTATGAATGAATGAATGTTTCTATAATAAAAATTCATAGTAAACACAAAGATGCTCTTCCAAATCTTCCACTGCAAATCATGTGCGTGCATGATTCAGACAACGTGGTCACTATTTTGACTAATCTCAAAGCTTGCAGTACTGTATGCCAGTACATCGAGCCGTTCAGAATCAGAGGAAAAATGTGACAAAACGTTATATTATGCCAGTCAAAATCTCTGAACAAGATCGAAAGAAAACAGGCAGCTGAATAGCTTTTCCTTTCTAGTATAATACGTACTGGACACACAACACAATACGTGTCGGTGAGAAATTCGCAAGAGGTAATATATAACTCCTGCCCAATTAAGACACACGGTTATGATTATGCTTTTAGCTGTTACACATTGCAATCAATTCAAAACTGGCTGCCAATGTCCAAGGTTATATACTACGCGGTGTTATGATGGCATATGCAGAGATTGCATGAGCTGGTCCGAACCCCACAGCCAGCAAAATACATAATTGCTCAATACACACAATTGCATAAAATAATGGAACAAACTTGATTTTAGTTTCCTCCCGCTTATTTACAACAACAAAAACTTGCACCCATATTTACAATGTCACCAGTAATGCATGGGTAATAAAAATCTCGACAATTCCAGTGGTCGGCACCTTTAATCAGGACAATATATAGGAAACCAAATTTGCTCAGGAATTACATACAACAAACAAACTTATCATACAATATAAGTACGTATAAACAAAGCGCTATTTATTTATTTTTTCAGTATTTAACCCATGAAAAACTAAATAACTATAACGATAGAGACAAAGGAATTTGAAAAATTGACACATTTGAAAACGTAACACCAAAGCTAAACCTACGTTTAAGCCTAAAACACACGAAACTTGAATCCAGTACTAGAGAGAAGCAATCTCATATATTTTTATAAAAACATAGAATGATATCTTACAAGATTACAACCCTTAATAAATGGAAAAACTTAAACAAAGAAAATTATAGAAATTACGAAAATTTCGAAATTTTTTTAAAAAAAATTCCAAAAATATTAAAAAGCTAATTGGAATGACACAACTCCACATTTAATTTCATTTACTATAAGTGAACACTTAGAACACGTCTATATACATGTATCATGCATGCATGCATGCGGAGAATAAAGTTATGAAATATTCGCGCCTACAATTCATATCCAATGGTGAAGCAAAAGTCATACAAATTTTAAAACTGAAAAAACAAAAATGTGGTGTGTTGTGACACATGTCTCAAGCCATTGGATTTCCATTGTAGACTCTAGAATTTGAAACTAATTGCGGAGCCCACTAATCCTCAATGACACATGTAAGAATCTATAGTTCCATACTTTTTTTGCATAATGAGCTTAAATTATTTGTCATGCCTGGTATTGTTTCCAAAGTATAACTTCTGTAAAAGACGAAATTTCAACCCTAGGATAATTTCTTCAATTTCTTAATAAATAAGTAATCCTGCATAACAAAATCTATAAATAAAATCAGAGAATAATGAATACAACCTCTCAAAAGTCAAATGACAAACATTTAATATGCAAATGTTAATGAGTGCCCTTAGGACACTGGATAAGAATGTATTTTAAGTTTTAAAAAATATGTGAGAGAGTGTTTATCACAAGAGGCATATTGTTATATATTGTAGTCAATTCTTAACAAGTGTCTTTAGGGCACCCGTTAACACTACCCTTAAATAAATATAGCCTTGTTTAAACATTTAAAAATAATAGTCCATTATATCCAAAGTGCACCACGCAGGAATTAATTGTGTGCCTAATTAAATGATGATTACTTCCTTGAGCATTATCTCAAAAAACATTAAGGTTTCTTGGTGGAGCAAGATATATATGCTATTATATATATTCCCACTAATACCTACATATATATATATGCATTGTAGTTCGTGTTCTGTGAATATCTAGACTTCTCTAAATTATAACATCAATAATAATGATAGGGATCATAGCTGATATCTCAATTATCCCTATTGTTGAGTCGTACATACAGAATTTTATGTATATCGTATGGGACATGTAGAACTCACGAATTCACTTGGATCATGTGCATCCAACTCAACAATTGGGATAATTGGAATACTAACTACTCGGATCTTTATCAATTTTTGTAACATAGAAGCAATTTCAATGTTGGCAGAACGAAAGGCGAGATCACATTGAAAAGGAACCCTCATGCGTTGGGCAAAAAGGATATCATGATATGAGAATTCTCTGAACTTAAGAACAAGTAAAAATTTATATTGATGAGATCTAGTTGAAGGACAAACCTCTCAAGGGCTTCTTTTCTTGTCCAAAAACAACAAAACAACAAGAACAACATTATCCCATCCATTGCTACATATGATCCTCTCTTCTTAGTTTGTTCAATAGTGCTGTAATAAGTGCATCCCTCTTCTCAGCTCTTGCTTCCTCTCTCATCCTTCTTTGTTCATCTCTTTCTCTCCACCTCCTATCCATCATTATCCTCTCATTCTCCAATGCTTCCATGGTCTGCCTCCACTCCATCTCCTTCATCATCCTCTCCTTCTCTCTTGCTTCAAACACCTCTCTCCATTGCATTTCTATTTGCATCTGCTGCTTCATGAAATCCTCTAAAATATCTCTTATATTATTACTACCACTACCACTACTACTACTAGGCCCAATAACATTTGGACTACTACTCTTACCCTTTTTCTTCTTCTTTATGGTAGGCTTCTCTCCTTGATCACTTTCTTCATTCTCATCTTCCTCTTCGGATGATAAGTTCATCAGCTTCCTCTTCGACCCGCTCGCTCCTCCTCCTTCTGCCTCTGCCCACAACATTCGTTGCATTCTCGCTGCGAAAATCGCTTGCATCTCATTGAAGAATGGAAACTGTTGCCTCACATCTTCTGCGTCCATTGTTTCACATCCCTAAAATAATAATAAATAACAAACCAAACACATATTTATTAATTAATAGGGTTTCTCTTGATGATAAATATTAAATTGGAGAAAAATAGAGAATCAAATATTTGAAAACAATAATAATAGGGATCTCAATAGATGATATCTTAGTTATCCCAGTTTTGAGTTGTACACACATAATCTCATGTGAGACATGGGAATTCTTCGAATTCACTTGAATTATGTGCTTCTAACACAACAGCTGAGATAACTGGATGTTAAACTGCCATGTACGATCTTCATCGTTTTCGATTTGAAAATGAAATGATGGAAAATCTTAGGATTTTGAAGGGTTTGATTTGGTTGAATCTAGCTACCTACCTTGTAACGAGTGACGAGGTTTTTCCATTTACACTTGCACTGCTCTGAGCTTCGATTGTAAGCCTTTTCTTTCATCCTTGAAGAGATAACGTCCCAGAGAAGCTTGTTCCTTTTTGTCTCCATGAAATTACGATCTAGTTCGGATCGAATCATCAAGAACTCTTTAGTTTCTTGAATACTCCATTGAGGAAACCTATCACCTACCCCCGTATCCACAGCTACCTTACTCATCTGATGCTGCTGCTGCTGCTGCTGCTGATGAGATTGATGCTGATGATGATGGTGTCCCTCCATAACTAAGAATCTAGAGAAAGCTACGAAATTGATTTTGATGGAAGAAAAATCGGGAAAACGATGAGAAGGAAAAGACTTATAATTAACAAAGGTGGTGTGAATGGGAAAGTGTGAATGGTCAAGAAGGGGAAAACCAACGAAAGAAAGAAAAGAGAGAGAACTATCTTACGCGTTAACGCAATCTCTCTCTCGCTCTCTCTCTGTCTTTCTTTTTGTGTTTTCCCATTGCGTCTACGTGTCGTCATGCTTACGAGAAATGTCTTAAACTTTGTATAGTCCAAGGGGTCTATATTCTCTACTACCGGTTTTCAAAATCTTGCTGTACACGCTATTATTATTTATTTTAAAAAATATTTAACTTCTGTCGAGTGCCTTTAATTTATAGTAATGATAGAGATCTCAACAGTTAAAATTCCAGTTATCACAGATGTTGAATTGTATGCATATAATTTTGTGTGCATTATGTGGGATCTATGACTTCCACGAATTCATTTGAATCACGTGAAGTAACCTCAATGAGTGATTTTTAATGGTCAATGAATGCCATTTGATGTTCATTTTAATGGGGCATGAATAAAAAAGGGTTGCAATAATGTATTATGTTGTCCCAATTTTGTTGAGAACAATATGATGGAAGGGAACATGGATGACCTCCATGTTGGCTCTAACATATGGGACCCACTTGTACTACGCTCACAATTACACCAAAAATCAATACTATGCCACACCTTTATTGAGCAACCACAATGACTCCATTTTAAGGGGGAAGGAATGCCTTTTATTGTCTCTTTTAATATGGCATGGGAGGAAAAGACCTCCAATGATGATAATTTGTTGTCCCAAATTCGTTGGGAACAACATGGAGGAAGGGAACATGGGTGACCTCCATGTTGGCTCCAGCACATGGACCCACTTATATCACAATCACAATTACACAAAAAATCAATACTTGATCTCACCTCTATTACACCAAAAAACAAGTCAACAAATTTATACTATTGTATCAATGTATTTTGTTAGCTCAGTCACTTCAACAAAATACTCATTCACATCTGCAAAACACATTCTCCAATATATTTTGTTGGCCCCAATAAATTTACACCATTATTATTGCTCTTACACCAAAAATCATATCAATAAATTTATATCATTGTATGAATACATTTTATTAGTCTAATTAAATCCATAAAAGACTCAACTACTTCAATAAAATACATCTTTTAATACATTTTATTCACCTCACCAAAATGACACTATTTATGGTCGCTATTAACGAGGTCTTTCAAGGTTTCAAGACTGTACGTGGAGGGTGTTATGTACAACGAATTTGCTGATACATATTTTTTTTGCATGGATTTGTGGATCTAAAGGGTGACAAGATGTCGTGATGATCTTTATGGGAGCCTGTGCGCCGTCCCTTTTTTTTTGGCTTTCTATGATCAGTACTTTTTAATCTTTTAATTAATCTCCTCCGCGTTATTCTGTCCGTCTTTGTCCTACACTCCCACGTGTGTACGCATACCACTTTTGTCCACGTGGCTTGCATGCAGAGATAGTAAATTTTTTTAAGGAAGGGACCCAGTTCCCTTATGGTTCACACCTGCATAACCCCCCGTGGTCCCTTGCCCAAGCAATTTGATCCATTCATCAGTTGCTTCAACGCGTACATAATATTAATCAAGTGTCTAAAAGAACAAAATTGCTAATCAATACCCTAAATTAAAGTATATAAACTATGGAGACCGACCTTCAAAATGTGAAAATCTAAGGGCGTATTGTCTTACTTACAAAAGTAGTCATGTCAACTTTAGAATGACATGTGGGATACTTAAATATTCTGGGAAAAAGAGGGAAGAAGCCTTGCTTGACTAGGCTTTTAATATCTTGATATGTATATATATATAGGGGGGTTGTAGGAGGTCCATTGACCGTGTACTCGATCGAATATTTCTCCCCCAAACTTTAAGTTATGAAACGAAGAATACTTATTCAATGGTCTTGTCGTATCATAATCAATAAGATGGTGCTAATTCATTAAGAGTTGGGGACAATATAAGCTTAATTAAGAATGGAGACATGTGGGTTATAATTCAAAATTTAAAAATGTACCAACTGTTTGTGAATTGACATTGTTTCATTAGTTATGATGCACCAAATCAACATATGACGTGATGTATGGAGATCAATAATTTCTCATGAAACTAGGCCGAACGATGTAATTCCGTGATTGACCCACTATTTTATTTCCTACATCCATAAAATTTCTCTGAAAAAAATAATAATTGAAGTTCTTTAATTAATCCACAAAGTATTAATATTTTCGGAGAATTTGTAACTGGCGATTATGAAACGGATCCAGTGTTGAAAAACCCTCAACCCATCCGATGCATCATTTTATTGCATCAAAAAATTTAAAAAAATAATAAATTTGCAGTATTTAGCATGATGAATTTAACAGCATATTTTTTTCTTCGAAATAAAAATCAAATTAACATGAAAAATATATGACAATTTTAGAATGTTTATGAACTAAAAATGTTTATGTTCGATCGGCATAAATTTAATTTTTGTTTACAACAAAAAATATACCTTCAAATTTAGAATGTTCATGAAAAATGCTACACATTTATGATTTTTTGGGAGTTTTTGAAAATTTGATGCACCGAATGGGTCTAGTGTTTCTCAACACTGTGCCTACCCCAAATCATTGTGAAACTCCTAGTTTGCGGCTGCCAAGGACACGAGCGTTATGGGCTAACAACTAGAATCATTGTAATAACAGTGATTGGCCCATTACAGATATTAAAGTGGGCTCTTGGCCCACGTAAGTGAATCGGGACTCAAGGCTGCCATCTTCAGTTCTTTACTGTGAAGGACAGAAGCATTTTGGGCCACTAACTAGAGTTTAGAAGGATTTTGTTAATTGTGGTCGGCCCACAAAGCATAATAATGTGGACTCTCGGCCCAGGTTACTGAATCGGGCTCACGTGTTCTACCTTTACAATGTTGGTCGTGGACTCGTGGGTGGGTTTCCAGTCCTGTTGAACAGGATCAAGAGATCAGCTGAGCCTTGTTGTCCATTGAATCTGATTTAAGTGCCTCGCATGATGTATTGTTGGAGAAATATGGTAGGATTGGTGGTGATTGCAACAAAACTTGTACAAAACTGGTGCTTCAAGGCGCGTAGTCGCTTTCCTTAAGACAGTATTTGCCCCCCACCAAATGGTTGCACTAGGTTACAGCAAATCTGCATCCAGGATACAATGAAGCTTGGTCTATGGACCACCTTCTTCTTGGTGCAATGGCAATAGAAGGTCAGAGTACTTTGAGAATAATCAAGAGAAAGAAAAATACTTGTCTTTCTATTTCTGCAGCAATAGAAAAACAATAGAAAACTTTATGAAGAGAAAATGGAAGAAAGTTGAATGAAAAATTGGATTCTCAAATGGTTGGAGAATAACTCTATTTATAGAGTTTGTGGTAACTCTTCACATAGGACATGTCTTTACAATGAATGATCATGTCCTTACATCGAATGATCATGTCTTTACAATGGTGACTCTTCTTTTAATACACCATAAAATAACATATCTTTACAATATGAAGAGTTGCCTCCAAACCAAATAAAGACATGTCTTTTAAAATGAAAGTGTATGTTAAAAAGTCATGTCTTTTCAAAACAAAAATCAAAATAATTTTGAAAAATCTCTAACAGTCTGCAGATTCAATGGACGAAGTTCAAGCAAATGATAGTATTAGTGTCAGCTTCGTAATAATATGATACGTCAGAGTATCACGAGTAACTCATATGACACTCATTTGTGTGATATCTCATAGATATTTCGAGTTCAAACCTCCTCATCCCCTGTATTCAAAAAAAAATAAAAAAATAAAAAATATGGTACATCTGATAACGTAATTCAGTGTTCTTTCAAGCATATTATTAAGAAGCTCCCTACAACAACTTCTTTTTGCCAGCGGATCCGTTGACGTCTGAAGGTAGTTTGGTGCAACGAAGTCGCTGTTACACCAAACACACACTTAATATTCAAAGTGTGACATTATTTCCACATATACTTAGATTCGTTGTACACACATTCTTAAAAGATTTAAATTTATCAAATTATACTTATATATAATTATCTTAAAATATGTTAATTTTTTACACACATATTTTTTCCTCAATATAAATAAATTGAGTTAAACATTGTAATCCTAATCATTTTACTTAAATTTATTATACAAATAATCATCTACTTTCTCCAAATTCAAAACCCAATTCAGTCAAAATTTCAATGATATTCGTTTTGTCAATTGTAGCTCATTCCTCAATTTCTCAATCTCAAACAAATAATATCCGTCAAGCTCCTCAAACCATGCATCTAACAAGGTGCAGTTATTTATGGATCTCGTACTGACAATTTCAATAATCATTGTGATGCAGCGTGAGATTATGGAACGCAGAAAATCGAACACACAACAAGGAATCAACTCTTCTATAATCCTAACTTATGCAACAAAGTCAGAATTATAGGTAAATCAGCTCACGCGCTTAGGCGGCCGTTATTTCATATATCAAACTCAATAATAATCTTCAATGACTCAAGTAAACTATAAGTAAGTCTGCGCCAGAACCCTAAGGGCACCCACAAAAGACATAAATGCCAAGTCTTTCAAAAGGAAAGAAAGTAATTTAAGTAATAGAATAATTAAGTAGTAGAAAAGCAAAACACTTCTTGTCAAACACCACGTCCAGGGTCACTTGCCACGCCGCTTCGTATGCTCAAACTCCTCCGTATAAGACAACGCCATATCATCAATATCATCCATACTATAAAGCCCATGACACACTACATCTCTGCCACCACCTGCATCATCCCCACTGGGTTGGGAAAGAGTCGACCTCGACGATAGAGGCATGGAACCAGCAGAGACAGCACCAGAATACGGAACTAAATGGCGAACATTAAAGACATCATGAGTTTTGAGGGATGGTGGCAGCTTCAAACGATAAGCATTGGAATTAATCTTGGCGAGCACCTCCACCGGACCAATTTTACGAGCCACCAGCTTGTTGTACTCACCCGGAGAGAACCTGTCTTTGGTCAAGACAGCCCAAACAAGGTCCCCCACGGCAAATTCTACAGCACGCCTCTTCTTATCAGCTGCGGTTTTATACCTGGAAGTAGAGTCCCGCAAATGTTGTACAGTAGTATCATGAATATGGCGAACCTGGGCCATCAAATCCTCTGCCTTCACACTAGGACGAGACATATCGGGAATAGGAATGAGGTCCACTGGGGCACGCGGATTATAGCCATAAATTATCTGAAAAGGGCTAAAGCCCGTGCTACGATTGACGGACCGATTATAGGCAAACTCTGCTTGATAAAGCCGCTGATCCCACAATTTAAGATGTTCACCCACCAAGCAACGCAAAAGAGAACCCAAAGAACGATTGACAACCTCCGTTTGTCCGTCAGTTTGAGGGTGGTAAGCACTACTAAAATCCAGTTTAGTGTTTGATAAACGCCATAAGCATCGCCAAAAATAACTGAGGAACCGCGTATCACGGTCAGACACAATAGAGAGTGGTAAGCCATGGCAACGATAAACTTCCCGGAAAAACAATTGAGCCACATGAACGGCATCAGAAGTCTTCTTACAAGCAATAAAGTGTGCCATCTTAGAGAAGCGGTCAACTACCACGAAAATAGAATCGTGACCCCGTTGCGTGCGAGGAAGACCCAAGACAAAATCCATACTGATGCTAGACCATGGTCCTTCGGGAATAGGGAGGGGCATATAAAGGCCTGCATTAGTGGCGCTTCCCTTAGAGATTTGACAGATACGACAACACTCTACGAAACTGGTCACCTCTTTGCGTAGTGACGGCCAAAAATATTTTTCTGCAACCAGTTTCAGTGTCTTGTCACGCCCGACATGACCTTCATTGTGAAGTTCTTGAATAATCTTCAGCCGTAGGCTACTATCAGGCACACAAAGTTGGTTCCCTTTGAATAAGAAACCGTCATGCAATGTAAAGGCACAAGGAGTTCCAGCATGTAAACCGCTCAATATTGGACTAAAATATGAATCAGTGGACAATAGATCTTTAAGTGTATCAAAACCCAAGACATGCATCCGCAAAGTTGTTAATAAAGAGGTCCTGCGACTGAGGGCGTCCGCAACTTTATTCACACTACCGGACTTATGTTTAATAGAGAAGGTGAACTGTTGAGTAAAAGCTGCCCAACGGGCATGTCGGGAGGATAATTTGTCTTGGTTCTGAAGATGCTTCAATGCTTCATGGTCTGAGAACAGAATGAACTCATTGTAAGCAAGATAGGAACTCCAATGTTTCAAAGCCCGAACTAGTGCATAAAATTCCAAGTCATAAGTGCTGTAATTCAGTTTAGGACCACTCAACTTCTCACTGAAATAGGCTACGGGTCTACCCTGTTGGCTCAGTACCGCACCAATACCGACGCCCGATGCATCAACGTGAAGTTCAAAAGGAATCTCAAAATCAGGTAGTAGTAAGATCGGTGCAGTTGTTAACATAGTCTTTATCACTTCAAAAGCAGTGGCTGCTTCTTCCGTCCACAATAATTTGCCATGTTTTAGACAATCCGTAATAGGTGCAGTGATAGAGCTAAAATTACGAATGAAACGCCGATAAAAGGAAACTAACCCGTGAAAACTACGCACCTCCTGCACTGTTGTTGGGGTCGGCCAATTACGCACCGCTTCTACCTTGGACTCATCAACAGCTAAGCCCTGCTTGGAAACCACATAGCCCAAGAATAACACGGATTCTGTCATAAAGTGTTGGACAGGAATTTTATTCTAGGGTATAAAGAACACTATCTATTAATTGACGGATCGTACTTAACACAAGAGGGGGGGTGAATTGTGTCCCCAAATTCCGATAGGAATCTCTTTTTATAATTTAAGATGAAATCAATGTCAATTAACAATTAGCACACAAATTTGAACTTTAATGATTATCCTAATCAATATTCATTTGAATGCAAGATGTGATACAATATGGTGAATGATCAATTATCAAATAATCAAGGAATTGCAAAAACAGATTTTTTAAACAACACACTGTGCACAGATTTTACAACTCAAATTTCACCTAGCAAATCAAGTCAGAATTCAATGAAATTTGGTATGCAGTATCACAACACCCTAATGAATACTATATCAAAAATTCAGATTAAAATTCAAAGTTTAGCTATGTGAACAGTGCACGGACAGACTAGTGGTTCAGAAAATTCTGCAATCAAAACACTTAATCAATCAACAAGCAAGCAATGGAATCAAGAAAGTCTACACAGCAATTTATAGTAGTTCGGAGACTCTTCTCCTACATCTACTACCTAGGTTCACCAACCTAGGATTTTTCAACCTCCACTAAGGATGTGGTTTTCTCAAGAGCTCCACAAAACTCACAAGGGTTTTTAGGTCACCCTTAAAACTGAAGATTTCAAGATAATCTTCAAACTTTACAACCAAGGGTTTCAAGCACTCCCTTAAACTCAACCTCAACAAGGTTTTTTGCCCAATGAAGGGACTTTTACAAGTGTTCGGTATAAATGGTTCACTCAAGGTTTGCACTAAGCAAATGGGGTTGAGGAACACTCAAGAATCACAATATCACCTCACGGGTTGGATAGAAAATGAAGAATAATGAGGATTTTCGAATCTGAAAATAAGAAGCCAAATGAGAAGCACTCCCTCTTTGCAAAAGCAAAATAGTGAGGAAGCCTTTAGAGTGGCTTGGGTAGAAGCTTGGATTCAATGGCACAAACTAGCTTGGAAGCTTTGAGAACAAGAATTTCTTCAATGTAATTTTTGGCTTCTCCAAGTTGGAATGAGGAAGAACCCCTCTTTATAATTTACCAAGCTCTTGTGATTTCCACCATTGGATCTTTTTCTATCTTCAAATCTCGACCTTCAATTACATGTGCAAATCTTGGCCATTGAATGAATAGATCATTAAATCTTGACCTTACAATATGTAGCCGTTGCACTTGCATTATTTTCCAAGTCTAGCTTTCCAAGATTTGAGTTGTCATGTGCACTTGCAGCCATCTTTGACAATTTGATCAAACTTGCACCAAATCTTGACCTTGGTATCTCCAACAATTTTGTCATCTTTGACCATTTGATCAAACTTACACCAAATCTTGGCCTTGGTATCTCCAATGATTTCCTACAAAATGTGTAGCAACTTGCAACAATCTTTGACTCCAAAAATCAAGTAAGATCTTCTTTTAAGTCAAAAATTGCAAGCAAGAATATGGTCTTATGCACAACCATTGGATTCACCTTTTAAATGGTCATCTTAACCCTTCAAGTCTTGTTGTAATCTGATCCATTCATAATTCAAAACAATTCAATCTCAGCCATAGATTAGTGTACCGTTGGAGCTTGTAGTCTTCAAGAATATCTTCATAATCTAAGTCTTGTCTAGTTGCAAAATATACTTTCTCATCTCTTACAAATTTCAACCATTGCATTTGTCCTTTAGCTTCATCAATTGTCTTCTCACAAAAATATGATCATTGACCTCAATAAAGGAAGCATGTGCAAGATCTTGTTTGATGAAGACAAGAGATCCTTCAAGTGACCAAACATGTCCCTCCAATCTTGACTTCAAACTCTGAATTTGGCAGCACCAATATATCCATATTATACAGCTCCAAGGCTAATTCCAAACATCAATCAAAATGCCTTAGTGGAAGGTTGATGAACATAGATTTTTCTTGGTTTTCTAGAGATCCAAGCTCATACTTGAAAACCGGACTTCAATTCACCTGAGCATACTGAACTCTGAGTCATATGAGACCACAATGATGATTAACCTACAAGGAAATAGGAGGTAGAACTCCCCAATTGCATGTAAGCTCAAAGAGCTTCATATAGAGCGCATAGGTTAATTACATTAGAAAAACAACCCAGAAAATTCGTATTACTGCATGATAAATCATTTTATATATATTAGAATGTCCACATAAAATTTCATAACAATCGGAAATCGTTTGGTCACTCAACCAAGCAATTTGATCACTAATAGTGAAACCGATAAATTCTAAGTGTAAATTCAAAGTCATTTTGCAAACTCAGTGTAAATGACCTTTTCTTTTGAACTTTACTAAATCAAATATGTTCATAGTGATGAAACTAAGATGCACACGAAATTTCATTTAAATCGGAGTTCATTTGGTTCACTACGTTCACAAAGAACACATATGCACAAAATTAGGTAAAACCTAGTTTTGGCGGAATTTAAGCATATGACCAAATATATATGTGATGCACTTAATTTCTCATGATTATAGTCCTAGAACATATATTAAACCTTCATGTGCATGTGGTTCAAGTTTCAAGTAATTTGGACCTAAGTAAGATAAATTATGATCATTAGAAGATTAATACCCTAACTTAGTCCATGTATATTTATTTTCAAAACTTAATTTCCAGCACTATCTCAAAAATATATAGATACCAAATTCATATAGAGATATGCATAAGCCTTCATTTGTATATGCACAATTAAGATATTAAACAATTAACCAAATAACCATTTAAGCATGTTTTCTAGCATTTTAGGATATGTTCAAGTAAAGCATGCTCACACACATTTTAGTATACAATCATACACAATCATCAAAAACACAATGTTGACTAGACACTAAGTCTTGGTCCAACAATCTCTTCATATTCCATTCGTATAAATATTCAAAAGTAAGAATCATCATAAACCAATATCTTTCTCAAGAAATCTTCAAGGATGGATACTCCTAACTCTCCACCTGTAAAAAGGTCTAGAACTGATGAAGGTTCTACTTCTAAAGAAGAAGAAGGTGGAGGTGATCCCAGATTCAACCTCTCCCCTATAAGGGAAGACGTATACGAGGATGATCCCCAGAAAACCATCGAATCTCTACAAGAAGCTTTGAGGGAAACCAAAAGGAGACTTAAAGAAGCAACCGACAAAGTTCAAGACTACAAAAGGCAACTTATGGTTTCAAAGTATGCCATACAAGGTGTTCGATATATGTCATGGGGCAGACAAGCAAGTACTCATGACCCAGATAAATTGCACGAAGCAATCACTGAGATCACAGTACAACTTGGATCTGTTGTAAATGGAATAGATAATGTTCTTTATACCCTAGAATAAAATTCCTGTCCAACATAAAGGAGCACTTACCCAATGCAGCAAAGAATTTTTCCCTCCGTAGGACAGTGAGTACCTCCCTCAGATGGTCTAAATGCGAGTCCATGGTAGTACTATAAATCAAAATATCATCGAAGTAGACCACAAGAAATCGCCCAATAAAAGGTCGAAAGAGTTGATTCATTACCCGCATGAATGTACTAGGTGCGTTAGATAGTCCAAAAGGCATCACGAGCCATTCGTATAAGCCTTCTCTGGTTTTAAATGCTGTTTTCCATTCGTCTCCTGGACGGACACGAATCTGATGATACCCACTCTTTAGATCCAACTTGGTGAATATAGTGGCCCCACTCAATTGATCAAGCAAATCGTCTAGCCGGGGTATGGGAAACCGGTACCTCACGGTAATTTTGTTAATTGCCCTGCTATCAACACACATTCGCCAAGTTCCATCCTTCTTTGGTGTAAGCAAGGCGGGCACCGCACAGGCACTAAGACTTTCACGTATATGACCCTTCTCTAATAAAGCTTCGACTTGCCGTCGTAGTTCTTCGTGCTCTTTTGGGCTCATACGATAATGTGGACGATTCGGCAATGTGGAGCCCGGTATTAAATCAATTTGATGCTGGACATCCCTCAAAGGGGGCAGTTCATTGGGAAGGTCTTCGGGGAAGACATCTTTAAATTCAGCCACTAATTCACGTGCACTCTCTGGTATGCCACTTCCATGCATTGTCTCTTTACCCAATAACACAAACAACACTCCCGAAGTTTTAAATTCATCAACAAAGTCACACCTGGTTAATAAAGTAGCATTTAAATCCACCGTAGATGAAGGTTTCAATGTCTTCTTGGGGAACAAGACTATCGTGATATTCTTGAAGATGAAACTGTATGTATTTTGTTTACCATCATGCTTTACACTTCGGTCAAACTGCCAGGGCCGTCCCAGAAGAAGGTGACATGCATCCATATCCACTACGTCACACCAAATCTCATCTACATATCGCGTACCCATAGAAAAAAGGCACTAAACAACGCCGTGAAACTCCGACAGCAGCCCCTTTTTTTAACCAAGATAGTTTATATGGCGTAGGGTGCTTCTCTGTAACCAACCCTATTTTCTTCACAACCTCCTCCGCAACAACATTCTCGAAACTACCGGAATCAATAATGAGTTGGCAAACTTTTCCTCCAATCGTACACGTTGAATTAAAGATGTTATTTCTCAACCAATCACTCTCTGTTTCTTCACATGGTGCCAGGAATATTCGTCTCATCATTAACAGGGGACCATCATCTCCATGGATGTGTTCTTCATCACATTCTTCCTCCTCATCAAAAACAGGCGCTTGATCAAGGTTTACCCCCGCACCTATTGGTGCTTCTTCTGTCTCCACAAACAATCCCTTGCCATATTTTTCACCCTTTCGACAGTCCACCATACGATGCCCGGACTCCCCACACTTGAAACAACGTACTCCAGAACTTGATCCACGGTTTGGTTGGGTATTTGCACTTCCCCGTTGCTGTACAGGCTGCACTCCTGAACTCGGGGATGATGCTGTTGATGGTCCGCCCATACGTCGACCCATGTTTCCACCCTCTAAGCTCCATGAGCGTCTATTCATTGATCTTTCAAGGTGTAATGCCTTCTGATGTGCCTCTGAAATCGTCATAATGTCTATGAAATTTAAGGATTCTTGAAATGGCTGCCGCATACCTCCTATATATCGTGACACCAACATGTCCTCAGACTCATTCAAATCCAGCCATGTAACCAACCTATAAAATTCAGTAGTGTAGTCATCGATAGTCCGTGGACCTTGTTTGAGATTCTGTAATTGTTGATAGAGTGTTCTCACATAATTGTATGGCAAGAAAGCACTCCTCATGTGTTTAACCAATTTTGTCCAACTCGCAAGTTTGGGTTTCCCTAGACGTAATCTGCTTTGTTTTAACTGCTGCCACCATGCTGCAGCTCGTCCTCGGAATCGGGCTGCAACTAAAGGAACCCGATGTTGATCCGGCACATCTTTAAATTCTAGAATTTCTTCCACGACAGCAAGCCAGTCTAACAACTCTTCAGGCTGTAGACATCCCTGAAACTCTGGAATATCTAACTTGAATCCTGCTTCCCACCGGTTACCATCACGTTGTTCACGCCGCCTATTTCTGTCTTCTCTCCCAACGAATGGGTTCACCATACTCTCAGCATCACTATCATCCTCATCGGTAGTGGCAACATGCAAATCCTGAGTTCTTCTTCGCCTACGGTCAACAGACAGATTAGCGATTTGTTCGGTAATCGTATCCAGTCGCTCATCCAGCAGGTCCCATCGTTCTTCTATTCTTCTTACCCGATTATCTAGTTGTTCTTCTTGTGCTGTTTCATCGCGTGCATAAATCTCTTCCAACGCTGCTCTCCTTCCACGGCCTCGTCCCCGAACCATGGCTCTGATACCAACTGATGCAGCGTGAGATTATGGAACGCAGAAAATCGAACACACAACAAGGAATCAACTCTTCTATAATCCTAACTTATGCAACAAAGTCAGAATTATAGGTAAATCAGCTCACGCGCTTAGGCGGCCGTTATTTCATATATCAAACTCAATAATAATCTTCAATGACTCAAGTAAACTATAAGTAAGTCTGCGCCAGAACCCTAAGGGCACCCACAAAAGACATAAATGCCAAGTCTTTCAAAAGGAAAGAAAGTAATTTAAGTAATAGAATAATTAAGTAGTAGAAAAGCAAAACACTTCTTGTCAAACACCACGTCCAGGGTCCCTTGCCACGCCGCTTCGTATGCTCAAACTCCTCCGTATAAGACAACGCCATATCATCAATATCATCCATACTATAAAGCCCATGACACACTACATCTCTGCCACCACCTGCATCACATTGTTACTAATTATCGACCCTTTATTTAGTCGTGTTTTTATGGCACTTTCTTAAATGTCGTTTCTGATAAATGTCGACACTTTATTATGGATTTTTAAAATGCTAGTAAATAAGCTTATATTGTTGTAGTGGTGGTGGTGCGGGCATGCTGTAATATTTTTAAATTTTTTTTTATTTTCCACGCAATTGTCAGAATTCGTCAATCCACATGACTTAATCATTGACTTATCTATGTCATGTAACAAGTTGCTCGAGTTATTAAATTAGAATAAATTTGAACTTTTAGTTATCAAATTGAAACGTTTGAATATTTGATAACCGAGTTAAAGCGTGTCAACACCTTCGATTACCAAGACTTACTTCTAACCCTGATATTCAACGTGTATTCATCCGTTTATCCACTTTTAATCATTCTCTACGTATAGCGACGGATCAATAAA
The DNA here is from genome assembly GCF_013401445.1 of Tripterygium wilfordii. Taxonomy (NCBI): domain Eukaryota; kingdom Viridiplantae; phylum Streptophyta; class Magnoliopsida; order Celastrales; family Celastraceae; genus Tripterygium; species Tripterygium wilfordii. The sequence goes on along the minus strand of NC_052236.1, from coordinate 9,765,607 downwards.
AGTAGCCAACACCGGAGTGCACATAGAAGACCGTATTGATACTAGATTCTGTGTCCGCAACTGCACGAGCCTCTTGTCTTGTTAGGCGCTGCAGCTTATGTTCATATCATTTTCAATCACATTATCATGAATCACTACACCGCACCAACATGCATGGGGAATAATTGTCGTGTTATCCATCCTTATCTTCAAGAATTAGAATCGAAGTGCTCGCACCATTATTCTTAGAAAACATATGTCCAAATTGCAGAATTTGATTGGCTAACTGCACATATCAGCATCAGCATGTAGTTAAGCCTTGAAGATTTGGCAGCTCTGCATATTAGAATTTTTAACCCAAAACACATCAACAATATTGTCCGCTTCCCGTGGATACGTAATGTCCGCATGTAAGACTTTGCCATCTCAAGATGTCACCCACCTAATAATGCTCGCTCAGAAACACGCTTAACTGCAGAGTTACTATGAGATGTTTTCTTTTAAAAAAAACGCGTTGTTGATGATTAGGAACTGAAATAATCTATATATGTTAACACTGCAATAAAATATACATACAGACACGTTTTCCTACCAAACTCTTTGTTATTTAGTGCAATTAGCACTAGATGAAAAATGCTTTCTCTGAGTAAGCATCGACGATGATGATTGCGATGGTGATTGGCTAATGCCCACCATGATCGTCAATTTCTTTCCAATTTTAGGTAATTTTTATCTCTCAAAAACAAGTGTAAGTATGGTGCTAGGTTTAGTTGATGTGAGATGATATATATTACTTTCTTTAATGGCGACATTGTAGTTCGACGGCTGTCTTGTTTCTTGTGGAATCATTATGGTTTAGGAATTGTGATGAATCGACATCTGGTCAGTGTCCAATGTGTTCCAGCTTTACTCTTTTCTTAAAAAAAAACTTTTAATTAGCTAGCTGGTCAATACTCAAATTAAAAGCTAGCACTTAAGAAGATATAGCACTGCAAAGTGTAGGTGGAAGTTACTTGTAAAACTTGTGCACATGATGCACCCCACCATTTCACTTTTGATCGGAAAAGTATTACACACGAGGCCAATTCATTTTCTCAAACGAAAGATGTGAAGGATATATCTCAGTGTCATTGTCCCAGAATCTCAGTTATCACAAATGTTGAGATTGAAGCATACGATTTATGTAAAATTGTGAGTCCTACATGATTCATATGAAATTATGTGCATCCATCTCAAAAGGGTGTTCGCGCGCTTTGTTAAAGGAGAACAAGTATCGCAAATGATGTCGTGGCGCTTTATCGTAAACATCGCATAAGTCCTCAATTTACGACGCTTTTGGGAATCGCTGCAAAACAGTTAGTAAGCGCCGCAACGTACTACACACGAACTCTATGGCGAGAATTTTTTAATTTTTATTTACGACGCTTTCTAAGAAAGCGCCACGAATATAACGCATTCACGGCATTCTATGGTAGAGTCATTATCGCTAACAAAATTTACGACGGTTAGATAATGAAGTACCGTTACATTATGCAAGCCGACCCTTGTTTAAAAGTGTCAAAAATAATTGTCGTGGTTGGTAGCAGTTTTTTTAGTGTAAATTTCTTCTGAAATACCACAAATAAATAAATAAAAATCCAAGAAGAAATTAAAGTATACATCCTCGCTCTTAATTTGGGCAAGATTAAAGTAGAAAATTTGAATCTTTTATTATAAAATTAAATCTTCACCACTAAGCTAGCCAAAACCTCTCTTGATTAAAATCAAATGTTTTTTTTTTTTAAAAACTCAAAACTCTTTATAGTTACAGAATTACACTGTTTGATATGCTAAGACCATTAGGTGGAATCATGCATGATTTGATTTGAATGACAGAAATGGTAACCAGGCCACGCAGAAATATCCCAAACCCATATAGGACCAACCAATCCATCTACTTCTTTTGTTTTGGTTAATTTTCTTAAAAAAAGGTTTTATTTGATTGTTCCATTAGCTTAAATGGAAAGCGTGTAGCTTAGGTGATTTGTTAATGGACATAAAATAGTAAGGCAATTCCAACATTCCTCCAACATCCTTTTGATCTGTTCTGGCAATCATGCACATTCTTTGGTGACAAGAGGGGTCCAGTCTAGTGGTATTACTACTAGAAATGAAGATTTGTCTTCTCTATGGATATATTATTGTCCGATTTACTTCTCAAATTTAAACGAATTCAAGTTTGATCAATTAAGTACGTCCAAAATCCAATCCGGGTTAGGGTCCAGACATGTAAATATTTCGTAAATACGTGTTATTGTCTTACCATGAATCAATTTTTTGCCACCCTTACAAATCATTAGATTCAAATTGTAGTCTACAATCTTAAACGAATTACGGAGTCCCCGAAATCGAAGGGGTTTACCCATCATCAAATAAGTGCTTCAATCTTCATTCTTTAATCTTAGATTACATTTTCTTAGATATAAACCACCAAGCATGTGATGCATGATATAGCTTCTATGGTTCATAGCTATTTTGGATTGTGGATGAGCACCCGTCAAGGTCTGATTTTTAGCTATTTTGGATTGTGGATCCAAAGTCTCCTTGAAGTCATCAAGAACCTCAAGTTCTTAGATCACAGGTCAGTAGTTTAAATTGTTTTTGTGATGTACATATATAGCTTCTATGGAGCTGAGTAGTGTACAGATAACCATGTGGATTTAGTTTAGGATTGAAATAAAAGGCATTCTGAGGTAGAATTTTTGTTCACAAATAAAATATGTAAGCTATTTTATTGAAGATCTCGTTGGCGTAATGTTTAATTTCAATATATTTTGTTTGGTTTTGAGTCATTTTTTTAGATCTATAAAAATAATAGTTGGATAAATATATGATATGATATTTATAAAGCCAAAGAATGAACAAAAATAAAAAAAAATTCAATAATAGTGGTTAGAAATGCCTATTTTACAGTTTAGGAATATTTTCACCCGCACTTTTGAAAATTGCATGTAAAGAAATCACAACAACTGCGGTCAAAAAACTGCGAGTAAAGGTCTTCCGATGCTCGCTTAGCTCTTGGTTTTGCAACCGCATATAAAGCGTACACGGGTCGAGTAACCTTCTAATTAGAGAATACCAAAATCGTTTCCATTTAAGGTACCATATACCAAAACTGTTTATAAAACCATTTAAATTTCTAAAACCGGAATCATTCCATAATTGTTTATCATCATGTACTCGTTTACCATTTAACTTTTAATATTTTAAAATTCTTTCATAAATGATCGTATAACCCTTTTCAAACCCACAAATCGAACCCATAAAATATATTACTACTAGTGTAAAATAAATACATTTATTAAGTGGTTTGGATATCCTACACCCGGCATAAAAAACTAAAATTGATCAGAAACCATGATGAGTTTGAAACTCAAAACCAAAACCTTTTCTAAACTCTATAGGATCGATTTTCGAGTTTTAAATGGATCGGGTATCCTATAGATAGTGTTCAGATTATTTTTTTATCATCTCTAGTAAAGTCTATTACCGCGGTTTTTTTATACTTATACTAGTGCGGTTATAACAGCTAACGGGTGTAAGTACACTTTGTTGTAATTGTACGATAAAAGGTGCCCCAAATTTACTCAATTCCTTCATGGCGCCGAAATAAACTCCTGTCAATCCTTATATATACCGAAGCACAGGACCAGAACAAACACATTCAAACACACACATTCGATCATGACTTGTCTACAGAGTGGTTGGCCTGAACCAGTGGTTCGAGTCCAGTCCTTGGCGGAGGGTGGCATCACTGCAATTCCTGAACGCTACATCAAGCCTGCCAACGACAGACCAATACTCATCAACCACAACGACAACAACCTCAACCTCAACAACAACAACATTCCTGTCATTGATCTCCAACACGTGTACTCCAACAATAAGGTACTGAGAGACGAGACACTGATACGCGTATCCGACGCGTGCCGCAACTGGGGATTCTTTCAGGTGGTGAATCATGGAGTGAGTCATGAGTTGATGAGTCGCATGCGAGAGGTTTGGCGTGGGTTTTTCAATTTGCCGCTCGAGATGAAGCAAGAGCTTGCTAACAACCCTAGCACGTACGAAGGGTATGGGAGTCGATTGGGTGTGGAGAAGGGCGCCATTCTTGACTGGAGCGACTATTTCTTTCTTAATTACTTGCCTCTTCATCTTAGAAACCCGAACAAGTGGCCTACGCTGCCGACTTCTTGTAGGTACGCATGATCTAATCAATTAGGCACGTTTTGTTAAAGAAATAAGTAGCTCATTGTCTGATAGTTTGACCACGAAAAAACCCTATTGACAATACATCCTGACATTAAGTATAAAGAAATGCAGTTATGATAGGGACTCCCGTAACTGATATCCCAGTTAGGACATACCCTTACTCATTAGCTAGGGCTTTGTGCACTAGGGTGGTCTTGTGCACCACATTTTTTATTTTTTTTTTACACCTAACACTCATTAGTCCAGCAACGTAACCCAAAAATCAGTCAAAAAAAACCTAACCAGTTCTTTCCTGCCTTTTCTTTCTCTCAAGCCTCAACACTCACGCACACGACACGAGTATCATCTCACTTTGTAGGAAGTTTTCTTTTTTCAATAGGACACCACTTTATGATACCGCTTTGGACACCAAAATAGCTAGGAACGACCTTGATCCCAGTTATCCAGTTATATGCACAAGATTTCATGTACATCATGTGAGAGATATGAAGCCCCACGAATTCACTTGAATCATATGCATACAACTCAGTAGTATAACTAGAATACCCAATTGATAGGATGTTTGTCGTTTTCAAAAACAATGTCACAAATGGTCAATATATATGAGTACCAAAGGCTTTTGAAGTTTCTAGGAAAGTCTCCTTATGATGCCAAATTTGATTTGAGGCTTTAATCAACTTATCACTCACAATGTTTATTGTGAGTTAATTAACATAGGCCTTCTAGACAGATGTACGTAGACCCTATCCCTGCATAATTTCTAAACCATTTTTGTGTCGAATCTATCTTTTAAAATTGATGAGAGAGTAACTGAAACGTTTGTACGCAGGGATTTGGTAGCTGAATACGGCAATGAGGTGGTTAAACTATGTGGGAGACTAATGAAGATACTATCCTTAAACCTTGGACTGGGAGAGGATCAACTTCAAAATGCTTTTGGAGGTGAAAATATTGGGGCAACTATGAGGGCTAATTTCTACCCAAAGTGTCCACAACCAGACCTTACACTTGGTCTCTCTTCTCACTCTGACCCTGGTGGCATCACACTTCTCTTGCCGGACGAAAACGTCGCCGGTCTCCAAGTCCGTCGAGCCGATGGTTCTTGGGTTACTGTTAAGCCTGTTCCTAATGCCTTCATTGTCAACATTGGAGACCAAATTCAGGTATAACTTCCGTCATAATCTCCATATTTTGATCGATCTATTAATTATCATTTTCTTGCTTAATTACGTGAAGCATGCCACTTGTTCCGGACCCACCTGACCTAGGGTAACGCGGATTTTGATGACTGAAAGAGTTATCAATTTTCAGCTCAATCACTCAATGTTCACACATTCTAATTGGGAACCCAAAGTTGAAAACTATTCCAATATACACAAACGGACATATTTCTCACTATTCGGACGAGTTCTTTATATTGATTTTTTATGCCACATCAGTGCCCGAATTTTAAAAATCATGTTCGAGTGTACATATTAAAACAATTTTCAACTTTGGGTTCCTAAGTTAAAACATCTGACGAGGTTGCAGTATTAGTGGATGATGAGGTTGCATTAGTGGTGGTTGTTGTATAAGTGGAGGTAATTTGTTTTGGAGGGGCAGGGTGAGAACCATCGACAAATTTGTATACTATATATATAGATACAGATGTGTGATTGACCTACGTGTGAACTATTACTCTATTAGCACTAATGGCTAAGATTACATACTAATACAAAGCACTAATCTTGGGTTAGTTGAGAAGATTGTGGAGATGATGATGGAATGTCAACCATATCATTAAGTGGCCGTGGAGGAGATTGTGGCAAGATTGGTGTCTTCATGATTGCATGATTAACATTTCTATGACGCATTACCTTTCTTTTGTGTTTGTTTTAGGTGCTAAGCAACGCAATCTTCAAGAGTGTGGAACATCGGGTTATTGTTAATTCAAGTAAAGAGCGTGTCTCTCTGGCTTTCTTCTACAATCCCAAGAGCGATATCCTAATCGAACCTATCAAGGATCTTGTAACAGAAGACCGGCCGGCGCTATATCAGCCGATGACTTATGATCAATACAGACTTTACATTAGGATTAAAGGTCCTTCTGGCAAGAAACAAGTTGAATCACTCATGTCCTCTACATAGTTTTCCATGGTATAAGCTAGCTAGCTAGCTAGCTTGGCTATCTAAATAAGACCATTTGGGATTCTTCATCTTCTAATGATGATTCTTCATGTTCTGTTTTAGCAGGAAAAAAAGTTAAAAGAATTTTCTTCTTCAGCCATTGCCCTTCGAAGAAATTGCCTATGTCAATTCAGGAAATTAATTATAAGACAAAGTGATTCTTGTGGGGGAACCCAAACATGCTTTTTTTTTCCTCCATGACCATGTGAGGTTGTAATGGTTTGCTTGGGTTGCTTCAAGAATCAAATTGAATGATATATTCACGTGTTGATGCTTTTTTCACCAATTCAACTACTGTATATGTGTTGATTGTCTTTATGATTTTATGATTAATACTGTCAACTTTCACTCACTTAGCGTAACAACGAGTCATTGTCTAAACAATGGGTTATTGGTTGAGACAATCAATGAGATCGTGGTAACTCTTAACGCAAATGGGAGGTCGTGAATTCAAGTCACATGAATGTTTTCATTGTCGTAATTTGTGAGATAGACATTTGCTCAGCTCAACGTGTGTGAAAGTCAGCATGCTTTATCTTTCTGCATTGGGTCTCGGCTCATGTCTCAACTGGTTCATGGGAGTTACAACCCTGTGGGATCTTCCATGTAGCCAGGAGTTTACCACGCAGTTGGATAAGTTTGACATTATAAAAATAAAAAAAAGAGTTATTGCCAGAGCCATCGGAACGACTTGAAACCATGTCAGAGTTAATCAGATGGTATTGGTTGATGCCCCAAAATGTCTGTAATTGTCGTTGGAAACCAAGATTTGGAGCTTGGTGCTTGATGCGGACAAAGACTATTGTACGGACAAACGCAACGAGCCTCCTTTTCGTGGGCCTCATCTGGGATGGCCCATTCTGTTTGCTTTGGCAGCCCGTCTCCTGTAATGAGCCTTTTTTCTAACCTTCATTGGGCTTTTCTTTCCAAGGCTCCTACTGGCTACTGGATAGCCTCCTTATCTGGGCCCGAGACAGTCTCATCATTCCAATTTTGATCATCTATCTGGCCCAGACTCTCACTTACCATCTCTGAGCAGTTCGGTTCACGTTAGGATTCTTTGTTTATTATCTTTGTTATTTTGAAACGTTCCATATTTCAGTGACCAAAATGAAATTTTCTTATCCTGTTTGGGTTGTAGTTTCAAAAAAATGAAAGATCCGTGTGCCGAGTGTGTGTGTGATGTGTGTTGACACCGTGTCTACCACAGCCTCCTTTGCAGTTGATAAGTTCCTTCTACCATTTGACTTTTTGCTTGTGATGAAATACTCATGGGTGTCAAGTGTGTAGTGTTGTCTTATCCTGTTTGGGTTGTAGTTTCAAAAAAAAAAAAAAGTTCAATTAACCTCACAACTTTCATTTAGATATTAAATTGATTTTAGGGAGATAAAAAAAGGTTTTATATGTACAAATTATTGTGCAAAATCACCAACCCAAGTTAAGCACCAAATCGATTGAGAAACAAACAACCAAGCTAACTAATGCAAAGAATAACAAACAGTAACATAAAAGAAACGAGATTTACGTGGTTTGGTGTAAGCCTACAGAACTTCAGCTCCTCTGATTGACACAGAACCAAGGCTGTCTGGACAGCTCCTGAGGCCTGTCCAGACAGAATATATTAGATAACAGTGCCTGCTACATAGTTGAGCCAAAAAAATCACACATTGTTATGACTAATAAACATCTCACATCACTTGGATAACTCAAAGCGATGTGGATTTATAAGAAAACCCAAGTTCCTACCATTTAATGATGCTTTTTCTTGAGCTTAAGTACCATTAAGTGAGACGACCAATAAGAACAAAGTCGTGCAAGTCTAATGTATCTATGAAAACCGATAAATCCAAAAGGGACAATATCATTGATGTGAGTAGGCTAGAATTTTAAACACAAATGGACATCAAAATAATCCAAAAGAAATCTCTTACAATATGGAATTGTTTTTATTATGCATAATCACACCCACATTCTTTGTTGCAAAATTTAGAAAAAGCTAGGCACAAAAGGAGAAGGGAAGGATGCAATGTTCCATGGAAAGCTGATATGATCATGAGCAGCATATGAAACTTTTGCCTCCTTTTGATTATGGTCAAGCCTTGAGCTTTGAGGGAAAACATGGTTTCCGATCCTCATCCTTGTAAAGAGCCTGAAATTCTTCTTTCATGTCGTATTTCATTTTTAACAATCTCTGAATCACATTCGAATTCCTTTCCATTGGAATCTGAATACTCGCAGAGGGCAGGAAGTGATGCTGGAGAGAGAGGCTTGATGGATTTTGCAATAGATGCCCGGTTCCGATGCTCCTCTGCAACTCTGTCGAAAAAACGCTCTTGGGCTTCAAGTTTAAGCTTCAAGCTTCTTTGAACCTTCAGTGTTGGAAGCATAAAAATACGTCAATAATGGCAGATACTGATCCAAGCGAAAAGGCCAAAAAAATAGGTAAGAATAATTGAAGTTTAATAAACATATACTCCGCTTTTGAATGCAGAATCATATGACAAAGTTGGCTACCTCAGTATGGTCATTCAATCGCCTCTGTACTTCCATTTGCAATAGTAAAGCTTCTTTTTGTTCAGTGAAACTGCAGAGTTTCACAACGTTTATATTCTTATAATGGCTGTGAAGAGTACTAAAGTCATTGTAGGAGATGCTATAACTTACCACGTTGCGCCGAAATTTGGAAATAATTCTGAAATATGTCTCCTCTCAAACTTGCTTCCTGGTCACAGAGAAATATTTAATTTTCATGCTTGTAATTGTAGGCAGAGAGGAAATACTGAAATGAATGTCCTCTAAACTTACTAGGGCCTGATTCTGGGATCAATTTCATGATCCTATATTTCTGAAATAGAAAAAAAAAATCATAAACTATAAACAAGTATGTTTCTATTTTAGAACAAATATTAAAACACTACACAAACCAGATGGATAACATGACGCTAAACATCCGAAAAAGTAAAAATGTAATCAGATGATGTAATATAATTGTCCAGTTGTTCAAACAACTTCCATGATCCAAACCGACTTTCAATGCTTTTTGTTGATTTAAACTTTGAAGTTCTGTGTGTTGGTAACTGCCTATAGAAGAATCCAATTATCAAATGATAGAGATGGAGATAAATAAGAGGTACCTACCTGTAAGTGGCTTTTAACATGGTAGATGGTTAGTCCAGGAATGGCCATAGCCTTCCATATGCCCTTTGGTGTTGCCACTGCCAAGAGAATGCACGCAAAAAAGAACAGAAGCCGTAAAAAGGTTCATCATTCTAATATGATAAAACCAGAACAAGGAAATTTTAATCAGTCGTAATTTTCATACATAAATATTCAGAATTTAGGCTTACTCTCAGGGCCGCCAAGTCTGTTAACTGCCTCTTCAAACCGATCATGGAGCTCTTCCGTCCAACGTAACCGTTCCTTGCGAGAGCCATCGGAGCAACTTGAAGTCATAGTGAACATGCTGTCTCAGAACCCTGGGCAATGGCATGACAATGGCCGCTTTGTGGGGAAGGATTATAAGGATAAGGGACTAAGCCAAATACAGCTATGCAGTGAAAAGGCAGTATGGCGATATGCACCAAGAAACATTGATAGAGAGGTACCGGATGCCTCAAAGTGTCTACACTCTACAATAATGGTTGTAAACCAAGACTTAGTAAAGTCCAATTAAATTCCAAGTCAAAACAAATTCTCTGATCCTACTCGGCTGGTGAATTTCAAGCTTAGCACTTGATGTGTCCAAAGAACGTATCATTAGGCAAACCAGGTCAACCCTTCTGAACTGAGCCATGAAGGGTTATGGTAACAACTTTGAAACAGAGGATAGAAACCGTTGAGGCAATGTGAGACTGCCTCTGATCCCAACTTAACCAGAATGAACATATCATGTTCAAGGGGATTCTTGATCAGCGGGGTTTGGACATAAATAACACTAGCCAGCTGACAAGTAGAGTTGGCTGGGCTTTACAATCAAACATAGGATGAAAAATAGGATTGCAGTACATCTTGCATAAATGGTACTTTATAGGTCTATTTTTGTAATAAATGCACAATAAAGATTAAGAGAAGGAGCTAAAGAAATCAATACATATTCAGAACAATTCAAAAGGGAGTCAAGATCATTAAGAAAACTAGTGGAAAAAACATCATCCTTCAGTTAAATTACTATGGAAGTTATAAGATAACTGTAATTGTACAGATATACTTCTTCTATGTGATAAAAGTAAGATACTCTAACTCTCTAAGACAAGTTGACATACACTCATACAGGCAACGATGTTGCAGGGAATCAGGCGAATTTCAACCTCTCAGATGCAATCCCTTATAAGTGAACGACATAACAGATGAGTTATATAAAACTGTGATGTTGCAATTTCACGTTTGCAGCAACAGAAGAAATGCTCTCCGTTCTCTTCAGTTATGTCTGATAGCCAGCACTACCTGCCCTTCTTCACGCAAGACGGGCATTTGTATTGCTTAATACTCTCAGCCTTAGCAGGTGTTATCTTCACACACTTTCCATGGTACCATCTTTCACAGATGTCACAGCCAATCCAAAACTCGTCTGCATTGTAGTTTCCACCACAGCTCCCGCAGAAGGTTTCACTTTGCTCATCTTCATCATCCTCGTAAATCTCATCTGTTAGCCTAGGGTTGGTTTTCACTTGGCCTTCACTTGACCTCTGCATAGAATAAATCAATAAAAAATCCAGTCAATGGCTCAGGAAATAGGTATGCTTAAGAGAGTAATATACAGCTGATCAAAAGATAGATTGTGAAATCTTCCTTCACTGAGAAAATCCAATGTTCCAAGACTACAGTTAATATTCTAAGCCCCAATAATTGTACAATGCAACCTCATTAGAATTGTAACACTAGCCAAAATTTTCATGCAAGATGCAACTCACTTAACTATTATCCGTTGACAGACTTTTCTTTCTCTTCCTGATTTTAGTAGATGACGAAAACTTCTAGATTGAGGTTTTTCTTTAGGAAAAAGGAGATTGAGTTCAAACCCTAAAGGGGTAGTTGCATATAGAACTAGTTCAATATAAAGTATAAACTTGGTTGTGTCATTTTACCGTATGAGATCTTAAAACCGACCAATCGAATCCAGACCATTAATATATGCTTGACTGCAATTATCATCTTGTATGAAACTGTGAAACAGAATCCAGACAACTAATTATCTTACTGTCTTAAACCTATCCAGTGTCAAAGCTTATATAGTTCCCAAATATTACGCTGAGAAAAGAGTTTGTTTGATCAAACCTTCAAGCTACCCTTAGATTTGCTTCCACTGCCCATGCTTGGTTTATCCTTTATAGGCTTCCTTTCCGTTACAACTTCAAAGACAGTAGGTTGATCATTGATCAAACTAAATAGTCGTTTCCTGTAAAGCCAAATAACAAGAAGAATTTACAAAGCATGCTATAACTGACACAACACTCTGTATTAAACATTTTAAAGAAATTTAGAAAGCTGAAATAAATGATATGAATATGAGCGAGTAGCGAAAATTCTTCTGTAAAAAAAAATAGTTGGCCTATTAAACTGTTGTCAGAGAAGGTGAAGATCTAAAAGAAGGAAACTTCTATTTTCCTATAGTGAACTGACATATAACATGACCTGAATTTCAAGAAAAGATCGTCCTTTTTATGGGAGGCCCATAAAACTGAAATTCTATTGTATGTGGCATTCAGACGTGATACATGAATTTGATTCATTAAAGAATCTGGAACACCAAAATTCAGGCCATAAAAACAATTTATTGATTTAACTAAATGCCATCATTTCAAAATATTTAAAGGACAGAATTTGTTGGCAATTGAAAGCCTCATTTCCTTTTTCAGGACTCAGTTAAAAAAAGATCAATGAAATCACATGAAGCACTTCAATTTTCAAAGAAATTCTCAGCTATGCTAAAAAAAGATCAATGAAATCACATGAGGCAGTTCAATTTCCAAAGAATTCTCAGCTATGTATCCCCAAAAATGGATGGAGGACATTTGCCTTCCATTGCCACCCATGATTCCCCACATGCATTCAGAAAATCAAAAGAGCTCGAATATACCTTTCATTGCGGTTAAGACGAGCACCAAAGTAGAAAGCAACAGAAAGCAACCAAGAATCGCTATGTACAGCAACCAATGAAAGCCAGTCTTTGCGTTGCATGCCATCTCTAGCAAAATTAATCCCAAGTGCGGGTTCAGGAAGCTCTGGAGGAACTTCTTCTGCCGGCAGAGTTACCTCCCAGGTTTCATTTGGATGTCCATACAGACAAAGATTCTCCTTGTCTATACACAAATGGAAATGATACTAGAATCAACCAATCAACGCAAAACCCAAAGCAGTATGTCTATGTGGTACTTGAGAAAACAGGGGAATAGCAGATGAATGAAAAAAACTAAGATCTCCACTTCACAAAAACCAGCTTAATTCACCCACTTAAGTTTTCTCGAAGTCACTTAATTAAAGTCTTAGTGAGATCACTGCAAATTGGATTTGATAAGCTAATCATTTTCTATAAATTTCATCTCGAACTCTAGATTCAACTTTGAACTAGAGAAACAATACCACTGAAATTTACAAATATACATACATATAGTGCGCCAATTCTAATTATGAGACAACAATATTACGCTAAATGCACATATTCAAATTACTTTCCACCCCTCACCGGAATCTGAACCTCGGAAGCCAAGAAATTTCCCATGCAAACCTAACCCTATAAATAAACAAATAAAAAGAAATTTCGATCTACAATTACATGATCACGGATTACCTGGATCGCAGAGTCTGTAAAATTCATCGACATCTGACAGAATTACGACAACAACAACAACGTCTAGGTTATATATCAAAATAACACAGTAATTGAGACTGAGAGACAAATTAGAGTCATAGAAAGAGGCGTTTACCGTGTGTTAAAGCACGAACAACACCAGCTCTTCTGCCATTATAATCTTTGAAGATCTCCTCGACGGTTCGAGGACTTGAGCCCATGTCAACAGCAGCAACTTAGTGGATATCCGTAAAGGGATTTAGAATTACCAGATATACGACTATATTTCCTGGTGAATTACGAACTGTGGAGGAAAAACGGTGAGACCATGATGATGGATCGAGGAGAAACAGTACACAAGTAAACGTGATAACCGAAACAGACGACGGAGCATAGATCAATATATGGAAGGGTTCGGGGATCCTGACCCGGATCCATACATGTTTATTCGATATCCACACCCGTACTCTTACGGGTAGGTGTTTTCCGTACCCTAATTTTGGCAAAATTTTTCCCAATCAATAGTGATAGGAATAGGAACTAGGAAGCCTAAGTTTACCTAGCCAAATATATCCTAGTCTATGTGACAACTTGACTCGAGTAAAATTCGAAATAGTCCGCACAGCATCAAAGCGGGAGGTATTGGGTCACGTGAGGAGTATCTTAAAGAGGGACGGAAAATTATGGGCGTCTATGGTTGGTTTTTGTCGATTTTATAATTTAAATTTAACCGATCGTTTGGTGGATTATTGATGATTTGATTAGTTTTTTTTTATTTTTCGATTGATTCTCACTGATATATGTTGGAGAATAACCGACTAAACGATTGGTTTGACAATCAGTTCGGTTTCTCACTTTTTTTTGGATAGCCCTATGAAAAAACAGGCAAACAGCAGTGGACCCGTGGCTCCTGTGTGGCGTATAGACGAGACGGAGAAGTTAAAAGATAAGAGCCAAGTGAAGAAGAGATCAGAAATGGCGATTCAACTGAACCAGCTCTACATACCCACTTTGAAGTATGGAAAACAACCACCTAAGCTTCATATCTCCACCGCACGCGGTTCAAATACATTCATAGTCAATGCAGCGTCCACCAGTGCTCGGCAGCTAATCCAATCGGGCGTCGTCAGGCCCATACTGCCAAAGGACGCAGCCAAGGCAGTGAACTCCGAAGGATTCTCAGTCTTGGACATCAGACCAGTGTGGGAGAGAGAGAAGGCAAGCGTGACTGGGTCACTGCACGTCCCACTTTTCATTGAGGACCCTGATACCAGTCCGATAACACTATTGAAGAAGTGGGTTCATTTCGGCTACATTGGGCTATGGACAGGCCAAAAGTTTACAATGTTGAATCCCAATTTTCTAGCAGATGTTGAGGCAGCTTCTCCTGGTAGGGAGAACAAGTTGATTGTAGCTTGTGGAGAAGGGCTGAGGTGAGAATCTCATCTTCTTATGAGTGGTTTTGTTTTCCTCATGAAATCGAAAATGATAAAGATGATAACCATTGGTACCTCAATTATTCCAGTTACTGAGTTGGATGCACAAGATTTCACGTACATCATGTGGAGCCTAGAAATTCACTTAAATCTTGTGCGTTCAAGTCAACAGTTGAGAAAACCAAGATACTAGCCTTGGGAGGATCCCTATCATAGCAATGAAAAGGATAAAGATCTCAGCCGTTGGTATCCTAATTATCCCAACTGTTAAATTGAACGCACATGATCCAAGTAAATTCTTGGACTCCACATGATGAACATAAAATTATGTGCGTACAACTCAATAACTGAGAAAATTGAAATACTAACTACTTGGAGGATCTCTATTGTAACCCTTATAAAATGGTAGCACAAACCTTAATGTTTCTTTGATTCAATAAGGTCAATGATGGCCGTTTCCAAGTTACATGAAGAAGGATACAAGAATTTGGGATGGTTGGCAGGAGGATTCAGTCGCGCTGCAGAAGACGACTTCCCGGTTGAAGGGACAGAGAAATTGCAGTATGCAACGGTAGGGGGTGCGTCATACTACTTTCTTCAATTGCTCATACTATTACAAGCTGTGGGCAGTAAGAGCCCCTGATTAACTACTAAGTTTATGTCTCTTTTTGATATGCCCCTTGAGCCAGAGCATTCGCAAAAAGTGCTAAACTTTTTCACTTGCAATTCAATCCGACCATGCCCCATAAATGCCATCACTGCCAAGTCTAGATATTCACATACAAAAGGGTATAAAAGTACTGGAGTATAAGCTATCAGTCGCATACAAAAGGCTAAGTAGCATGGCTGCAACTGCAGACAGCTTAAATATGAAGTCTTGCAGAAACCCATTGCAAAAACAAACCGAAAAATAATGCCAAGACAAAGGCGAAGGGACTGAGGCAAGTAATCACATTGAAGGGAAGGGGGCACCAACAAGGACCAAGGTAAAGAGAGAGAAGTTCACATTTCACTGAATTTTTCACCAACACAACAATTGGCATCAGAAAAGCCAAAACCATGTAATCCCATGGGCCTAAACGCCATACGGTTTTCCTATTACATCCGCAATCTGATGTAACTGTTGCTAGAATTCGTCACAAGATCAAATTACAACTGGGACAACTAAACAACCATGCAAATGCAATGATGATTATCACCCAAAAAGATAAAAGATGAAGTCAAGAAGCCAACAGGAGGCAACAACTTATTTAGAAAAGGGTCTAACACCAAAAGTATAATTGACAGCCCCTTCCCCGCAGAACAGGGCAATCCGGTTTTACATCTTAAAGTCCGCCCAAACATTTGAAAATGATGCACAACGCAACAGCTGAAGTGATGTCCTGCACCACCTGCAGAGCATTCAAGAAATATCAAGCCACAAACTTAAATCTATTGTGCGATGAATGGACTCAAAAGCTTAAAACACAAGCAATCTAATATCATATAGTAAATGGAACTCCCTGACATAAGCTATTCTCCAATCCCTAAAATGCCTTAAAGTATACCCATGGCTTAAACTGTATTTAAATCCTCTAGTCATTAGAGATTAGATGCTAATTTTACTCCCTTGCTTCATCCAAATAAATTAGATGCTATTTTAAGCACCAAATTAAGCCCATAAGTTCAGAAAATCTCCCAAGTAAATGCGTATAATCACAATAAATCCACGTAATCACCTTGCTTAGATCTTCTAGCTGAGCATTAGGTAGAAAGCTAACTGAAGTTTCATATATTTAGAAGCCTTGGATGATTAAGTAGGTTCTCCATTGAAAATTCTTGTACTTTTCTTATAAATCAGAGTTATAGACCTAAGCAAATGAATTCTGTCTTGATTAAGAATCAATGACCATGTGATGTGATTAATGCTGAGAGATTCATGCAACTTCAGTCGACAATGACATTAATCCACCAACTTGGTCCATGAGATTCTATTTAATTACATCCCTTAGGTTGTAGTAGGTAATGACTAATAAAACAAAATATAAGGACTAGAGAACCACATTAGCACAAACGACAAGTAGACAAAAATCCATTCTTTGCACTTAGTATTAGGTTGTGAATAAAAATAAATAGTAGTTAAAGAAGAGAATCCAACTAATTCAACACTAATTATATTTTTTTCCCTAAAGCCAGAAAACATTCAACTAGTTGAAAGCTCCTATTTTTTTTTTCTTTACTAATAGAATGGAACACACAGCCATGAAATTGCACTCATAAACCAGTAATCAACTTTTGGCCATTGAAATAACTTTGAACACTATTAACAAACAAGCAAATGCACTTTAACAAATCAGTAATCATCCTCAACTTAACCATGAAGTGTCAAAAAAAGTCCAGGTAACCCAATAACCAACAACATAACCAGTAACATTTCTTCAATGGCATTCACAAAAGCACCTAACAAGCTATCACAACACTACAAAACCTTCGAGGCCACCATAGTTTGTAACATATATCTACCAAACTAACACTTTGAAAAAAAATTTAAAAACAGAGCAGAATGAATTCATGATTGCCAATGGTGAGAACTTCGAACCTCACCTACAAGCGAGAACATTTTCGACTACTCTGACCGGTTAGCAAACCTCTCCACTTTCTCATCCTTCAAATTGAGACCAACCATGGCCTCCCCAAGCCCACAACTGACTTCGGCCAACACCTCAGGGTCACTATAATGAGTGACTGCCTGTACTATTGCCCGAGCCCTTTTTGCCGGGTCACCACTCTTAAACACCCCAGAGCCCACAAAAACCCCGTCACAGCCCATCTGCATCATGAGCGCTGCGTCAGCTGGCGTCGCTACTCCTCCTGCTGCGAACTGCACCACCGGGAGCCTCCCCAACTGCTTCGTCTGCATCACCAGATCATATGGAGCCGCAATCTTCTTCGAGAAAGTAAACACCTCGTCGTCATCCATGTTCCTCAAAACCCGAATATCTCCCATCACGGACCTCACATGCCTAACCGCTTCGATTATGTTACCAGTTCCGGCCTCTCCTTTGGTTCTGATCATTGCAGCTCCCTCGCGAATCCTCCGCAACGCCTCACCCAAATTGCGGCAACCGCAAACGAAAGGGATTCGGAAGTTATGCTTGTTGATGTGGTTATCTTCATCGGCGAGAGTGAGGACTTCGCTCTCGTCGACGTAGTCGACACCTATAGCTTCAAGGATTTGGGCCTCGACAAAGTGGCCGATACGGGCCTTGGCCATGACAGGGATTGTGACGGCCTGTTTGATTTCCTTGATAAGCTGTGGGTCACTCATGCGGGCCACACCGCCTTGAGCCCGGATGTCAGCAGGGACACGCTCAAGCGCCATGACGGCGCAAGCACCGGCCTCCTCCGCGATACGGGCCTGCTCTGCGTTAACGACGTCCATTATAACGCCGCCACGGAGCATTTGAGCCAGGCCAACTTTCACGGTGAAGGGAGATTTCTTGGACTCTGTCATTGACCCATTTCCGTACACCGCCACCACGCCGGTTCCAGCCATGGAGAGTTAGTTGCGTACAAGTATCTTCGCTAAGAGAGAGGCGGCGGGGTTTGGAGGTAAAAGATGGAGAAGTGCACACTGCGATACGGGTGGTGGATGTTGTTTAAGTAGAGAGAGAGAGAGCGAGCGAGGAGAGTTTAATTTGAGTGGTTCTTGATTTACAGTTACGAGAGCGTGGTGTCCGTCCGATGGAGATGATTATGTTGAGATTAGACTAATCAGATAAGATCATTCCAATCAGACGGAGGGCTGTGATTATTAAGATGGTTATGAACTTATGGTTCATTGAGTGACCACTGACCACGAGAACGAGATTCAGTTACGTGGAGAGTCAGCATTCAACCGCGACCGTAACTACTGTTTGGGTTAGGGGTGGAAAAAAAAATCGATTTCAAATCGAACAAGAACATGTATACAAAATATTTACATGTTCGAACTTTAATTTGAATTGAATTTCGAACGTAATCAATGACCCAGATTCAAATTGATTT
Organism: Tripterygium wilfordii; assembly: GCF_013401445.1. Classification (NCBI taxonomy): domain Eukaryota; kingdom Viridiplantae; phylum Streptophyta; class Magnoliopsida; order Celastrales; family Celastraceae; genus Tripterygium; species Tripterygium wilfordii. Next base: position 9,746,962 of record NC_052236.1, on the reverse strand, counting down.
AAATCGGAAAATAATATAATTCAGGTTAGAATCTTAACATATAAATCGGATAAAGTTTATATGTTTGAACCCGGATACATTTTAAACCAATCAAAAAGGCGCTGGCTGCCTTGGACTAGGGCTCAATTACTATCAAAGATTCAAAATGCAATTCGTTATCTTCCTAGAAAAAGCATGTTAATGGTTTGGTATACCGGAATCCATGGTCGTGGGCCCATGAGGGTATGTTTCACATTTCATATGGTCTAAATTTGGATTGTCAAATCCATATGTACACAGAAAAATCAGATATGCACATCGATCCACGTGTACAAATATTTAGCACATGATGACAAGGTTAATCGGACTAAAGCTCATAACATGATATGACCACAAGAATATTGTTCTTTTAAATTCATACGATTTGATTAAAAAGAATTTATCACTAGTCTATCATGCAAGGTTTTATTTTTTTTAAATCGCTGTTGAGTGAAATTGTTTAATTTCATGTCAAGATTTCGATGGTGCAACAAGTGGTAATAATTTAAGAGGGGTGGCAGTGAGGTGCACCGTTCGTTTCCAATCTATGCAACTCAATTTTCTTTCGGCCTCACATGAGTCAGTGGACGAAGAAATCGTCCTCAACTTGTTTTCTTCTTTCTCATATCCTTTATAAAAAAAATTCGAACCGTCAGTCGTATTGCCGGGTCCCTTCAGAAAAGAACAAATCAATCTTTGCCTCAATCCTCCCTTTCCACTATAATGTTTTAATTAATATAACATCCAAACTCTAGCCGACCCTAAACTTTTGATAGAAATGAATAGAGAAAACAAATATGTATGATGGATTCCCGATGATATTCTCATAGACTCATGTAGTTCACCCCAAACTTTTAGGATAAATACTCGATTGATTATGATAACATCTAAACAAAAGTGAATAACATTCAACTTAGAGCAGGGCATTGCTTAACACTACTTGCTTATACTTTCACTTCCAGAGAAAATCAGTGAAAAAAAAAAAACAAGAACATGTAGGAAAAAAGAATGCTAACTCTATCTCCGAGCCATCATCCAAGAAGTCCAAAAAGTTATTTGGGTGTGGGGTACATCAGCAGTACTTAGCGGCCCCGGAAGCTGATTCTAGGAGGGTTAACAAAGACAAATTGACAACATCTCTTCAGGTAGTTTCCCTTTAATGGGACCTATAAGCATGTAGTCTGTAAAATACATAGAATCGTGGAATGCCTCCTGGAAAAGGAAAAAAAAACAAGGGCAGCTAATTCCACTTTAGAAGATTCTTGATTCAAATATAGCCAATCTGTTCCTCCCATCAATGCTAACCAGGTATGAAGAAAACAGCATAGAGACTTCAAAATCGCAACTCACTGAACCAGGTCTGAATAATTGTAACAAATACCTGGGAGTTGATTAAACTGTGAAAATCTTCCTCACTTTCTTAATGTTCCTGCGACAAATGGGACAAGTTCCAGCAGCTTCTGCTATCCTGCAAATATAAATATACAACAATGTCAACTGGATTGAATTTGAATTTGTATTTGCTTCATGTAGCCACAAGAAAGTATATACTAACTTCGGAGCAAATGTACATGTAAGATGTCGAGAATAACTTTTTAGCACTTCATGCCTGAAATAAATTTCTTACCAAAGGGGTATGACGAAAGGATATTAGAGAAATATGGTTGATAAAATATATACCCTTCAAGTTCTCTGTCTTTCCCAAAAACTAGATGATTCTCAACTTATGCTAGTAGCAAGTAAGGCATCAACGCATTTTACAAAAGTAGAAGTGCTAATTTTATGCCATTAACTATAAATTTACCATAACATCATTTTAAGGTTTCCCCAACCACAAAACAGCCAACAGAAAGTTCAGGATCTGTCGCCATATCTTGGCACGGACTATTCATAATAATGTTCTTAAAACAACACGGTAGTCGTGACCTCAACCTCTGATCTTCCCATGGATACTATTTCAAGATAGGACTTGCCCGAAGATAATAAAACTCTTAAGAGTAACAATGATCGGAGATTTCTTTAATTATTGAACACATCAGGCAGGTCGGACGTAGTAAACCATTTCATCTAAGTCCAAGTGAAAGTCTGGAAGATGAGAAATTAAAATTTCAAACAAAAACTATATTATCAACAATGCAGAGTGGATTGAAAAAACTATAATCGTATCAATTTTTCAGAACATATTCATCACATCGTTATCTATGCACAGCACCAAGTGGCTCAAATGGAGGTTCACTGAATAAATCTCGAAGTGGCATTACAGAATGCAAGCCCCAGACCCAGAGCCTCTATGCTCTCACAAAAGCACCCCAAAAACATGAAGAGAGAAAAGAAAGAAAAAGATCCTACTTCCTAGCGACCATTTACAGACGTTTTACTTACCAAAAATATGTTGGCCAAAAAAACTGATCTATCCAACTTCCATAACTCCTTAAAGAAAAATAAAACATTAGCAGTGCATTTGGTTTGGGAAAAGTTTTCAAATTTTCATTTTCAGTTTTCCCTCAATAAAACATATATTCAACATTTCTAAGAAAAGATGAGGCTCTCCTTCATGAGAGGAAACTATAAGAGTGAACCAAACAGGTTTCCACATCCCATTTCGGTTCTCTGCAAAAATGAAAAAGCAAAAAAAAAAAAATATATATATATATATATATATATATACCAAACACCCCTATTCTGCCTCACTCCACATATCATGTGAACCTGTTAATTATTCTACAAACCCATTACATGATCTGTAATAGACTAATAGCGTTAAAGGAATAAATTGGCGCAGAATCACTATAATTTCCACTATAAAAATGCATAGACACGTTACAGGGCTAAAGGTAAAGCAATTCTCAACCAACAATGGCGTAAAGCAGATAGTCGACTGAGCTTACCTTGCTCCACATGCAAAGCAAGCCACACAGTGCCCACATGGAAGGAAGAAGCAATCTCTTGGAGCATCAAAGCAAATTGCACAAAGACGCCGAGTATTATTTCCATTTTCACCATCTCTTGATGATTCGCCTTCAAGAGTACCTTGTGCAAGAAAGTCTCCAAGATCCTCTTCATCATTTGAACCCGAATCATAGAATGATCCCCAACTTGAGAGATCATCATCTTTATGAGAAAGCAAAGGGGCTCTTTCAGATCCAGTTAAATGATATCTATCTCCATCTCCATCTCCATCTCCACGGGTACATTCAAACTTGTTCAAGCAGTTGAAGGCCACCAACATGAGCACAGTTAGTCCACCTACAACCAGAAGATGAGTGAAGGTACAACTTATAGGCTGAGGTCACCAATTCCAACAAGGTGAGCAAGAAACTGGAACAATGCTCACCTGTGCCAATAATATATGAGAACCACCTTGGACCATAAGAGACCTTGACATTCCACTCATCACTAGTTGAACCCTGAAGAAACCAAAAATCCACAGACAAGCTTGAATCCTTATTTTTAGGGTTTGTTTCAAAGAAAGCTTCTTTCTTAATGAAGAGGATTTTTTTTTTATCTTTTTTTAAAAATATTTTTTTTGGTCTTGGATGCAAAACCACATGTTGACATTTCAGTTTGCCCAGGGAAAAAAATCATTATCCCACTGAAAGTCCAACAAATCTCTATTTTAGTTGCACGAGGATGCTAATAAGAAATTAAGAACCATGCAGACAGATGACAACTGACAGGATAAAGTAAACAAGTTACCTTTCCCCCACCAGGGGAGTTTAAGACAATAGCATTTCCTTGGGAAAATAAAACACTTAAGCTACATACTCCGTGTCGGAACATACACTTAGAATAAGCTTCACTCGTGTTGTACAAGAGAGCCAGAACACTGAGGTTCATCTGCACCTGTTTAATGTAAACATACACCCATGTCATAAAATTAATTTCTAGTTTAGAAATGGGGCCAAGAAAAAAAAAATAGGTTGTATTATCTATGTTTGTTACCTCCACCACCTCTGAGTTCAGGTTACCTAATGCTACATAGTAACTTGAAGATCTCCAAATGTTCTGCTTGATGATACCACTTCCTGTAAAAAAAGAAGTCACCAACATTAGAACTAAACTAAATGACACACCATACAAACTTTTGAGTTTTCTCCTTACCATGAATGACATTCCATGATAAAGTGCTGTTGGGATATGTTGGGTCCTCAAGCCACTGAGCAAGGCCTTCGTTCCCTGTGATGCACAAACTTTATTTAGGACATCATAGCAGTGAAATCTATAGTCAATCAGTTGGTACTTGGTAAGAATGATAAGTGCCAAAAATATACACTTTTAATAATGAATTATTAAGGCATTTGTCACATAATTAGGGCTTAAAGTGATTATTACACCACTAAAATGCAAATATCATTTTCACTCACTTTGTATTTATTTTTATATTTTCAGGCCCAATTCATACCAATCAATGTTCAACATTTGCTAGCTCATTTCATGAAGAGCCCATATGCTTTTGTCCACTACCATCTTGATCAAATTCTTGATTATCATTTGAAAGCCACCACATGATTTGTCAAAATCATTTGACATCATTCCATGCATCACCATCATTATAGTACAAATTGGACATTCAATGATGGAGACTCCACTTAAATGCAATGATGGAGATTCCACTTAAATGCAATGATGGTGACTCCACTTATTTTGTCATGGTTGGTCATTCAATGGATGGATAGCTCCTAAATTCCTATAAATAGAGAGCTAGGGGAAGAAAAGAGAACAACATTAAAGGAGGAGAGAAGGAGGCAAGAGAAGAAGAAGAATTAGAGAGTGAGTTCTTGAGTTTTATTTTCTCTTTTACAACAATTCTCTCACATATTCTTTCTAGAATTTTGTGAGATTAATTGTTGGTTGTGTAAACCTAGTATGAGGAACTAATCTTCTTACTAGGGTGATGATGGATCCACTCTATTGTGTCTAAATAAATTTGGTTTGATTAATTATTAGTTTATTTATGTTATGTCAAGTGTTAATTAGCTATTCTTTATTGATAATCAAATCTTGATGCTTAGCTACCATCTAGGTTTGATTACCATGATGCAAATTGAGGCAAATGCCCATGTCCAATTTGAGACAAGCTTCTTGCAATTAATACCGAAGTTACCTAGACATAAATGCCATATGCTAGGATCTTTGTGATCACTACATAAGTTACCATAAATCCTAATGCATTCTTGATTGTCTTAGCCAATCCAAATGCCCATGGTTGGTTGCAATTAAGAATAGGCGTGGTAAGTCAGATGCCCATGACTATTACATAAATTAGGGGACTTGATTTTTGACATGCATGAATGAAATGATAATTGTCGGCTAAATAATTTAAATACAATAGAGTTGGTGAAATTGGATCCCTAGTTTTGTTTATTTGTGTTAATCCTTATTTATTTTGTTTCCATTGATAATTACAAAGAGTTGGAATTGCAGATATTTTATATTCAGTCCATGTGGGTACGACACTCGTATTTGCCACTTCTATACTACAATTGATTCGTGCACTTGCGAGTATAATTTGGGTTTGGAATCGCTATACTTTTAGCGGGTCATAAACCCTACATCAAGTTTTTGGCGCCGTTGCCGGGGACTGATTTAATATATTGTTATCTAACTCTTGTATATATGTATATATGTATATTAGTATAATACACCTCCTTAATGGAAGGTTTTTCAGTTTTATATTTGTGGATGGCTTAACCGCCCCATCTAACTATATATTATTGGCTGGTTCTACTGCTACCGCCCATATCTGTTTATAATAACTGTCACTAACACTTACTAACTTATTAACATTTAAATTTCTGCCACTAACAGTAACATTTATTTATTTATTTATACAGTATTATTTATATTTGTGGTTGGCTTTACACTGCCCCACCTGTATATATATATAGATATGCTTATATGGTCGGTTGAGCCGCCTAAGATAACCTTTTAGTTCTGTTAGTATTTATGGTTGGCCTCTATGCCCCATTTTATTTATTTATTTATTTTTATTTTTTTATATATTAATTTTTTTATTTTGTGTATATCCACTCTTTTAATTTTGTTAAAAAAAAAATAAAAAAATAAAATAAAATAAAATAAAAAAGGGGTTATTATCATTGACATTTTCTTTTATGCAAGGACGTCGATCTCAAAATCCAAATCTTCTTAAATTCAATCCAGAGATTGAACGAACTCTTGCACAACTGAGAAGAGAAGTAAGAGGAAATATGGCAGAAGGGAATCCTGAGAATGCTCTTGCTAGAATTGCAAATCCACCAGTCGATGCACCTGCTCGGAGGCCAATGAAGAATTCATTCATACCTCAGAATATGGAGCAGCCATCCAGCATAGCATTTCAACCCAATGTCCAAGGCAATGCCACATTCTCTCCAGTTCTACTCAATGCAGTCCCACATTTCCGAGGCACAACATTTGATGACCCTTACCTACATATCAGAGAATTCTTTGAACTCTGTAAGACACAATCTGTTCAGGGCTTGACGTCAGAAGAAGTACGACTCATGTTGTTTCCATTTTCTCTCAAAGACAATGCGAAACTGTGGTTCAACTCTTTGACCCCAGGATCGATCACTACATGGGAACAAATGGCAACAAAATTCTTGAAGAAATTTTTTCCAGCCCAGAAGACGAAGCAATTAAGAAGGGAAATTCAAACATGGCAGCAAAAAGATGGGGACTTATTTTATGAAGCTTGGGATAACTTTAAACAGCTACTGCTAAAATGTCCACATCACAACTTGTCACAAGATGATCAAGTTCAAGCTTTTTATGAAGGACTCGACGCAACAAACACAAGCATCGTAGACTCAGCTTGTGGAGGCATATTAATGGAGAAAAGCAGCGAAGAGGCTTTTGACTTATTTGAAACTTTAAGTGAAAATTCTCAACAATTTTCATCTAGAGTAAAGCAAGGGGTAAAACTTCCAAAAGGTGTATATGAAGTCCACACCAGAGTAGAAAACCAACCTCAGTTGCAAGCCATGGAGAAGAAGATTGACATGTTAATGGAAGCAATTTCATCTTCCCAACAAGCAACCCAAGTTGAGATGTGTGCTATTTGTTCTCAATCTAACCACACCACGGAAACATGTCCTATGTCTTCGAACTCTGAACAAGAACATACCAATTATGTGGGACAAGGTGGCTTCCATCCCAACAACAATCCATTTTCAAATACATACAATCCAGGATGGAGAAATCACCCAAATTTCAGTTGGGGAGGACAAGGCCAGCATAAGCAATACAATCAGAAGATGACACAACAAGTCCCTATTGAACCAAAGAAGCTTTCTTTGGAGGAGCAAATGGCTCTTCTAGCTCTCAACACCAACAATTTTATTCAGAAAACGACGGAGCAAAACAACAGGTACGACCAACAATTCAGCAACATACATGGATCTATTCAGAAACTTGAAGTTCAAGTTGGTCAAATTGCTGAGCGACTAAGTGAAAGGGAGCTGGGCAGATTGCCGAGTCAACCAGAAGTAAATCCAAAAGGCAAGGAACAAATCAATGCTATTACCACCAGACGCGGAACAACTGTGGGATTTTTAGAGAATGATGGTGAAAAGGCCAAAAAGCCTAATGATGAAATTCAGCCCAAGCCAACTGACTTATCAAAGCATCAGATGAATGAGTCTCATGTGCCTTTCCCTAGCCGGTTGGTGAATGAGAAGAAGACTGACCAGATGCGGCGAATGATGGATATATTCAGAAAAGTTGAGATCAACATTCCGCTTCTTGACGCTATTCAACAAATTCCTCCCTATGCAAAATTTCTCAAAGATGTCTGCACCAGAAAGAAGAAACTGGCACCATATGAGAAGATTATGTTGTCTGAACAATGCAGTGCCGTTCTAAACAAGAAGCTACCACCAAAGCTAAAGGATCCAGGGAGTTTCACTATCCCTTGTACTGTTGGGCAAGTCTCTTTCGAGAAAGCTTTTCTAGACTTGGGTGCTAGCATCAATCTGATGCCATATTCAGTTTTTGTGCAACTCGGTCTCGAAAAGGAATTACAACCAACTTCAATTACTTTGCAATTGGCAGATCGATCAATAAAATTTCCACGCGGTATCATAGAAGATGTTCTTGTCAAAGTTGATACATTTCTGCTTCCAGCAGATTTTATTATCCTTGATATGGAGGAAGACAGAAACATACCAATTATTCTGGGGAGGCCTTTCTTGGCCACTGCAGGAACTATTGTGGATGTACAAAAGGGTTGTTTGTCCATGACTGTACAAGGACAAACGGTGGAATTTAATCTATTTGAAGCTACTAGACACCCTTCTGATACAAGGGAGTGTTTTAGCATTGAAGCTTTTGATGGCTCAATTTATGATTCATTTTTGGAGCATCAATCTATTGACCATTTGGCAACTTGTCTTGCGTTTCCTGAACTGCAATTTGAAGACGATGGTGAAGTTGCAGAATTTTGTGCATATTTGCAGGCACAACAACCAGTGAATCATAGGTGGATTCGTACATTTGAAGCTCTCGGTCCTTTACTTCCGAAAGTGGTTCGTTCTATTGAATCTCCACCAAAGCTAGAGTTGAAGCAACTTCCAGATCATTTGAAATATGCTTATCTTGGTGCTAAAGAGGCATTACCTGTCATTGTCGCTGCTAACCTTACTGATTCAGAGGAAGAAAGTCTCTTGAGGGTGCTACGACAATACAAAAGTGTCATTGGATGGTCCATTGCTGACATCAAAGGCATAAGTCCCACTATGTGTATGCACCGAATTTTACTGGAAGAAGATTCAAAATCCTCGCGTGAAGCACAAAGACGCCTCAATCCATCAATGAAGGAGGTAGTTCGATCTGAAATATTGAAGTTGTTGGATGTAGGAGTCATCTATCCTATTTCTGATAGCCAATGGGTCAGTCCTGTTCAAGTGGTTCCCAAGAAATCTGGAATCACGGTAATTACTAATGAGAACAATGAGCTCATTCCAACAAGAAAGCAGACAGGGTGGCGTGTTTGTATTGATTATCGAAAGCTGAATTCTGCCACAAGAAAGGATCACTTTCCTTTACCATTTCTTGATCAGGTGCTAGAAAGACTGGCGGGCCATTCCCATTATTGTTTTCTTGATGGCTACTCTGGCTATAATCAAATTGTGATCGCACCAGAGGATCAAGAGAAAACAACTTTCACATGTCCTTTTGGGACATTTGCATATAGAAGAATGCCATTTGGGCTTTGCAATGCACCAGCTACTTTTCAACGGTGCATGACAAGTATATTCTCTGACATGGTGGGCCACATCATTGAAGTCTTTATGGATGATTTCTCTGTGTTCGGATCATCTTTTGATACCTGCCTGTGCAATCTTGCCTTGGTTCTGGAGAGATGCCAGAAGACTAATCTGGTGCTTAATTGGGAGAAATGTCATTTTATGGTTCAAGAAGGCATTGTTCTTGGTCATCTTATTTCCGAGAAGGGGATTGCCGTTGACAAAGCAAAAATTGAAGTTATTTCTAGATTGCCACCTCCCATTTCTGTAAAAGGTGTGCGATCTTTTCTCGGACATGCGGGGTTCTATCGCCGGTTCATCAAAGATTTTTCGAAGATTTCTAGGCCATTGTGCAATTTGCTTTCCAAGGATGCCACTTTTCATTTTAATGATGAGTGTTTGCAAGCATTCAGCAAATTGAAGCAATTACTTACATCTGCACCTATCATGATAGCACCAGATTGGAGTTTACCATTTGAGCTCATGTGTGATGCCAGTGACTATGCAATTGGAGCCGTCTAAGGGCAAAGAGTTGACAAGCTACCACATGTCATTTACTATGCAAGTCGTACTCTCAATGACGCCCAACTTAATTACTCAACAACGGAAAAAGAACTGTTGGCTGTAGTTTTTGCATTGGAGAAATTTCGATCATACCTGATTGGATCAAAGGTGATTGTCTATAGTGATCATGCGGCTCTCAAATATTTGTTGTCTAAGAAAGATTCAAAACCGAGATTGATTCGCTGGGTGTTATTACTCCAAGAATTTGATTTAGAGATAAGAGATAAAAAAGGAGCAGAAAATGTTGTAGCAGATCATCTTTCTCGTATTGTTCAAGCAAACGATGGTGAGAAGACGAAGCTTCCATTGAATGAAACGTTTCCTGATAAACAGCTTTTCTCTGTACAAATTGAGATGCCTTGGTATGCTGATATTGCCAATTACCTTGCAAAAGGTGTTATTCCCAAAAATTGGACTCACCAACAACGGAAGAAATTTTTCTCCACAGCCAAGCATTATTTCTGGGATGAGCCTTACTTATACAAACATTGTGCTGATCAAATCATTCGAAGATGTGTGCCACAGGAAGAACAACAGAGTATTTTACAATTCTGCCATACATTCGCTTGTGGTGGTCATTTTGGTACTCAGAGAACTTCTGCAAAGATTTTACAATCAGGGTTCTATTGGCCAACTCTTCACAAGGATGCCCACATTTTCTGCTCTACCTGTGAAAATTGTCAGAAACTTGGCAACATTTCTCGCAGGAATGAAATGCCACTCAACAATATTTTGGTGGTTGAAATCTTTGATGTTTGGGGAATAGATTTCATGGGACCATTTCCCAAGTCTCATGGGAATGAATATATACTGGTGGCAGTAGACTACGTGTCCAAATGGGTTGAAGCTATTGCAAGCCCAACCAATAGAAGTGAGGTGGTAATTCGGTTACTTCAGGGTGTAATATTTTCAAGATATGGCACTCCACGTGCTATAATCAGTGATGAAGGGAAGCATTTTCTGAACAAGAGTGTGTCTACACTACTTGCCAGGTACAATATCACACATAAGATTGCCACTGCTTATCATCCTCAAACTAGTGGACAAGCTGAGATTTCTAACCGAGAAATTAAACGCATTTTGGAGAAGACTGTGAATATCAAAAGAACTGACTGGAGTATAAAATTGAATGATGCTCTTTGGGCATATCGCACTGCATATAAAACTCCAATTGGCATGTCTCCATATCGTTTGATTTTTGGCAAGGCTTGTCATCTTCCCGTGGAGCTCGAGCATAAAGCATTCTGGGCAATAAAAAGGTTGAATTTTGATTATGATGCAGCTGGTGAGAAGAGGAAACTGCAGCTCAATGAACTTGATGAGCTACGTGACGAGGCATACGAAAATGCGAGGATTTACAAGGAAAAGACAAAAAGATACCATGATCAACACATTGCAATGAAAGAATTTTCTCCTGGTCAAAAGGTACTTTTGTTTAACTCTCGTCTCAAACTTTTTCCAGGGAAGTTACGTTCAAGATGGTATGGTCCATTTCAAGTTGTTCGAGTATATTCCCATGGAGCTGTTGACATTAAAAATTTGGAGACGGGAAACGAGTTCAAGGTTAATGGCCAGCGCCTCAAACCTTATTTGGAAGCTAATCTTGACAGAACTGTCTCCAGCATTACTCTCCAAGATACAGGTAATTGAGTGTTGGGAACACTCTGTCTTGCCCAGACAATAAATACAGCGCTTATGGGAGGCAACCCATACTTCTTTTTCATCTATTTATTTTTATGTAATATTATCTAAAAAAAAAAAAAAGTCTTCCTCTAGCGTGGAAATGAGCAGCAATAGCCCGGCTAGAGATGGGGCTATAAACATTAGAGGATGGACAACACAGGCTGGAGCACATGTTGGCTGCACTCATGGATATGATACGAAAGTAAAAACATGGCAATGCAACGGCCAGAAATATTTTTTGTCAGGTTGTATTTCTCTGAACCATAGCTTTCCATATATATTTTTCATATTTTATATATATATATATATATATATTTTTTTTTCTTCTTTTCCCATTGAGGACAATGCAAGATTTTAAGTGGGGGAGGAACTGGTTTGATAAAAAAAAATGAAAAAAAAAAAAAAAAAAATTGTAGCTAGAGGAGGCAAGTGCTGTGCTACCTTAGGTGCAAGCTTGAAACACTTGTAGTTGATCTCTTGGAGGGATGCCAACTCAACCAGCTAAGTAATTAGTAGTTTGTCCAGGAAACAACCACCGATAAGGTATTTGGGAGTCCTAAGCATGGACTGGACGAAATGTCCATAATTGTAGAGCCCCAAAGTGGAGATACAAAGGACTGTTGACCTTGGCGTGGGTTCCATTGAGCCGACCAGAAACTCTTAGAGAATGACAACCTATTGTAAGGCCTTGTTAGCCTTTTGCCCTTGCTACGGGGTACATCTCTTTAGTTAGGTTGATAGTAACCTAGCATCCAGTCTCAAGGATCCTGGTGTTGAGACAAATTCCGTTTGTTTGCGGTGCTTTGGGAATATTGAGTCTTAGAACCGTTTGTTTGTTAAATATCTATTCTATTTAATGATTGCTAAAAAAAATAATAAAATAAAAATTTTTGATTTGGAAGTCATATTTGTATCATATTTCTGAATTGGTCTGATTATTTCTGAAGTGTGGATAACAATTTGAGTTGAAAACCCATAATCACTTGTCGATTTTTCTGACTTTAGTTTTGTCTCACCTATTTTATTTAATAATTGGATCAATTGCACAGAATTACATATTTGTGGGGTATGATATTTAAGATTAATTATGAACATTGTGATTTTCTTGAGTTGATTTGGAATTCTTTGAATATTAATATCTTGGGATACATGTATATATTCATATTAAAAAAAAAAAGAAAAAAAAAGAAAAAAAAAAGAAAAAAAACAATTATAAATAAATGGGAGTGTTTATAAGTTTCTCTGCTGAGTAACCGGGCCTCTTGCCTCAGTAAGCAGTGAGTGTTCGCGTAAAAAGGTAGAAAAATCAAGACATCAACCCATGTGATAAGCGAAGTTTTGAAGCCTTTTTGACTCGAGTTATTAAACCCGTTGGGGTGTCTTTACACCTAATGCCCTGAGCCAACTGGATTGGGAGTCATTGGTTGAACGCTTGTTACAAGGGTCATTTAGAAAGCTTAATGAGACTGAGCATTGCACAAGTCACATAAAAATATTATATATAAAAATAAAAAAAAATCAATAAATAAAATCCCTTGATATTAATTATTCATTGAGTCTGATGATTCTTGTGATATTGCAGTGTTTGTGTTAATATTATATTAAAGCCACATATTTACGTTTAATTCGCTACGCACTACACATCACGCTAAGATAGAATGGGTGATATGAGATTTAGTCAGAATTATTTGTTTAAGTGATAGTGGTTGGTGGATTCTTAAATATATTCATACTAAAGCGATAATTAGATTCTTCATATATGTGATATGAATTTTCCGAACGCTTAAATTGCTAGGGGCTAGCAATAAGCTGGTTGGGGGTTGTGATAAGTGCCAAAAATATACACTTTTAATAATGAATTATTAAGGCATTTGTCACATAATTAGGGCTTAAAGTGATTATTACACCACTAAAATGCAAATATCATTTTCACTCACTTTGTATTTATTTTTATATTTTCAGGCCCAATTCATACCAATCAATGTTCAACATTTGCTAGCTCATTTCATGAAGAGCCCATATGCTTTTGTCCACTACCATCTTGATCAAATTCTTGATTATCATTTGAAAGCCACCACATGATTTGTCAAAATCATTTGACATCATTCCATGCATCACCATCATTATAGTACAAATTGGACATTCAATGATGGAGACTCCACTTAAATGCAATGATGGAGACTCCACTTAAATGCAATGATGGAGATTCCACTTAAATGCAATGATGGTGACTCCACTTATTTTGTCATGGTTGGTCATTCAATGGATGGATAGCTCCTAAATTCCTATAAATAGAGAGCTAGGGGAAGAAAAGAGAACAACATTAAAGGAGGAGAGAAGGAGGCAAGAGAAGAAGAAGAATTAGAGAGTGAGTTCTTGAGTTTTATTTTCTCTTTTACAACAATTCTCTCACATATTCTTTCTAGAATTTTGTGAGATTAATTGTTGGTTGTGTAAACCTAGTATGAGGAACTAATCTTCTTACTAGGGTGATGATGGATCCACTCTATTGTGTCTAAATAAATTTGGTTTGATTAATTATTAGTTTATTTATGTTATGTCAAGTGTTAATTAGCTATTCTTTATTGATAATCAAATCTTGATGTTTAGCTACCATCTAGGTTTGATTACCATGATGCAAATTGAGGCAAATGCCCATGTCCAATTTGAGACAAGCTTCTTGCAATTAATACCGAAGTTACCTAGACATAAATGCCATATGCTAGGATCTTTGTGATCACTACATAAGTTACCATAAATCCTAATGCATTCTTGATTGTCTTAGCCAATCCAAATGCCCATGGTTGGTTGCAATTAAGAATAGGCGTGGTAAGTCAGATGCCCATGACTATTACATAAATTAGGGGACTTGATTTTTGACATGCATGAATGAAATGATAATTGTCGGCTAAATAATTTAAATACAATAGAGTTGGTGAAATTGGATCCCTAGTTTTGTTTATTTGTGTTAATCCTTATTTATTTTGTTTCCATTGATAATTACAAAGAGTTGGAATTGCAGATATTTTATATTCAGTCCCTGTGGGTACGACACTCGTATTTGCCACTTCTATACTACAATTGATTCGTGCACTTGCGAGTATAATTTGGGTTTGGAATCGCTATACTTTTAGCGGGTCATAAACCCTACATCAAAGAACCCAAGAGAAATCACCAGTAAATTCCCTATTACGAGCACATAAATATTCCATAAAAGCATAAGAAGAAAAGGGAGATAGAGAAACGTCAGAGGGTCTCAGTGCATAAATATTATACCAAAATTGCTATCAACCAGAGCAGATACTTGGGGGACAGAGTCTTTCTTAAATCTCCCCCACTCTTCTCAACTAAAGAAAATTAGGATATATTGCAGGTTTTTGTTGAGCTGATCAAGTTTCATTATGAACTTCTGCTAAAACTACATCCTTAAGACAAATGCCTTCTTGCCCTGGGTAAAGTACACCTTCATTAGGCATAAGAATGTGCAGAACCTAATTTCCACTGCATCAGAAGTCTATTACACATAGGTGTATACTCAAAGTTGAGCAACTATTTACTTTATAACATACCACAAGTGAAGGGTATGCAATAGGATGACAAAAAAGAAGGCGGCTTTATCAAGAAGGTTGCTATTCACCATCAACGATAAAAATCAGCACAAGTCATGTTGGTGTACAGTATGTTTCTGAATTTCACAGAAGGATGCTACTTGACTGACTAAATGACAATTCTTAGGATGCTGCCTTTACTCACAGTAATCATGTTTAATACGCATTGATAATTTGACAGTTCCAACTCCATGATACTTGGAGATAAAGAATTTCGAAAAGTTTGTAGCACTCTCATACAAACCCAAATATATAAAACTTCTTATCGAGAAAAACGACAAAGGCATATTTCACTAGTGAAAATTGATATAGAAGCCTGTAGCCGTACCTTGGGCAATAATGAGGTAAATAAAGGAGCTATCAGATTTGACAGAGTATGAAATATTTATTTGAGACCCTTCATTCAGAAAATATATTAACTCCTGAAAAGAGAAAATCATGAACTCAAGTTCATCAATTACATGAAACCCAAGCTCAAGAACAAACTCAGAAGGCAATGATCACAGGTTAAGAATATGTCGATGAATCAAACTTGCCTTATGAGAATCTGCGGGAACAGAGGCATTTGTAGTTTCCGACCACATGGATACAACATCAAGAGGTGGAGATCTATACAGTCCATACAATATTAACCCAGGCTTTGTCTCACCCAACTCTTCGACCTAATAAAAGCAGACGTAAGGATAACAAACCAAGTCAAAAACAACTGTGAATGATAAAGCTACAAAAAGTGGAAAACAAATTACCTTTATTGACTGCACAAATATGGGGCTAGGTCTGATAAGAATTGAAGAATTTGGACCAAACCGCAAGCTCATAGAACCATAAACCCCCAAAATCACAGTCATTGACACTGTCGCACACCATTCAAATGACATTTCAAGGTCATGAAGCACATTCAGTAAAAGTTTGGTACTATCTTCTATCAACCTAAAATAACAGTCGAATCCTTCCTGTTCAAATAAACTTTTCAATCTAATAAGGTACTTTTAACTACTTAAACTAACAATAGCTTTACAATTTTGACCGAGTACAAAAAGGGGTAACCAACTACACGTTATTCAGTTATTGTATATTGTAACTGAAATTAAACATTTCAACGCAATTGCTTGGTCGTAACGACACAATTCATCAAGCTCCCAACATTATAAGATTCTTAATCAGAATCTACAGGAATACTAGAAAATGTATCCAAATCGCAAGTGCTAACAAATTTATATCCAAGAGAATTATTTGCATTTACGGATTATTGAAGCCAAAATATAGAATACATTGACTACACAGCTACAAAAAAATACAATGAGAGAATTAATTCACTAACCGAAGAACCAGAAGGTAAGAACCACAGCAATGCAAGACCAAGTATCGTCCATAATCACATTCGACCTGTCATCAAATGTCCAAAAACTCCCTCTATGGATACCGCCGATATGTTGTTGCTGCTCCATCTCTGGTTCTCGAAATTGATTTTGTTGATCACTATCGTGATTCTGGCCATCCTCTTCTTCCCGAACCTGCGAAGAGGGAGGAGCATTCGAAGAAGACGTTGCAGCAACTGAAGACGACGGAGGAGATGTCGAACTCTGATAAGCTGCCTCCGCCATTCTAGAACGAGAGCGAGTTTGAAGAGGAAAAAAAGAGTGAAAAGATCAGTGTGACGAAAACAAATCACAAAAACGTAACCCTAATCCTGACCTCCTTAAGTGGAAAGAAACTGGTAACGCACCTTCAATTCTGCAAGGAGATAACTCCATGGAGAGGAACCGAGAAGGGTGAGTAGCAAGGGGAACTCACCAATCAGTCTCAGAGACTGGCAGTTGAGACTTGAGAGGAGCGACAGTTTTTCTGGGTTAATTATACTGGGGTTGGGTGGAAAATTCCATGCCGGTACTTGGACACCTAAGTCCATTCAAAAAATATATAACACATAAGTATAAATGAAAATGTCAATTATATCATTTCTCTCATTATATATCAGTTCATGTTAAGGTTTCAAACATGAAAGAAAAAGTTTCAAATCTAGACAATTCTGACAACGGTTCGCTACATCACCATCGTTGTTAGACTTCCCTCATTGAGATGTACAATACCCAACTAGATTCCGTCCAAAATGGCCATCGAAAAAGGAGACCCAAAGTTGACCCGTTTTGCTCGCGTAATGTTTCAAATAATAACATTGAAACTGTGGAGTAAATAACTAAACACTCTAAACAGCTCTAGAAGATTGGCAGCTCCTAGACAAAAGAATCTTATCCGGAAGCAGTTTATCTGACAGTTCAGTTACCGACAGTTACCACGAGCAGTTACAAGGAGAGGTTACCAGAGGCAGTTAAATTGCCTTAAGAACTGCCATAACCGCATCAACTCACAAATCATAAGCCTATAAATACATATCATTCTACATTTGTAAGGATCATCGACATTCAACTCTAATAAAAGATTAGATTCCGTGGACATAGGCAAGTTGATGAACCACGTAAACTTTGTTGTTATTCTCTTGAATCTTTCTACTTTAAACATATTTTATACCTCGGTGCAAATTTAGCATCGATAGAAACAGTAACATACGATCTCATATATGTAGTAACATTGAAACAGTAACATACGATCTCAGATATAAACTCAGATCACGATCTCATATCTCATATTACATCTTAGATCTGACAAGATGAAGACGAAAACTTATAAAAATAAGAAGAAGAATGAGAATAAAATAATAATAAGAAGAATAAGAAAATGAAAGAAGATGATTGTGGAGGTGCAATGGTGGTGGAAGAGCTACGGTGGCGGTGGTGGAGATGGAGGTGAACGGTGACAGTGGTAAGATGGAGGTAAACGTGGAAATAATGGAGATGGAGAGTATGTGCCTTAGATCTAGGTCTTTTTTATATCCATGCATATTAAAGAAGAATGACAAATATCAGATTAAGTAATTTTTAATTTTTAAAATAGAAACTTATGTGAAAAAAAATGTACTTATATGACAAAATGTTTTTTCATTGACTTATGTGAAAAAGATGTAATTATATGTCATTTTTCATAAATGTTGTCCATGGCCCATTACATGTCTCCTTAGAGTAATTTCAATGCTGTAAATTTATTAATTTATTTTTTGTTGTAATAAAGGTGAAGCCCACTATTGATTTTTGATATATTTGTGAGGATGATATAAGTGGATATATGTGTTTTAGTTAACATCGAGGCATCTCATATACCCTTTCTCGATGTTGTTCACAATAAAATTGGGACCGCAAATTATTACCATTGAGGACACTTTATTCCCATATTCTTATTAAAAGACACAACAAAATGTATTCATGCCCCTTAAAATGGAGCCATTGTGTGGTTGGTCTTATGCTTTAAAGATGGCCAACAAAGTCCCACCCTGTCATCAAGTAGTACTATCAATCTATCATCACTCGTTTAGTTTACATCTGTTTGTGGGTGGGGTGGCGGGTGACCCAACTCAAAGGCTCAAACATGCACTTTTTTGTATTGGGCTGCTTCTTTTTTATGGGCCGGCCTCTAAGACCCATAGGTCAAGCTAGCTACTGTCATAGGGCAAGAACCAAGAAGGCAAGAAGTTGTAGGCTGGCGGCATTCCCCCTCGCCCTAAATCTTTTGAAGTCCCAAATTCCTAACTTTAGCATTTGGGAGTTGATCCACCTTTAGGTCTGCTTGAATTGAAAAAATGAATAGTTAAGTATAGTTAAGCGAGGCAGAGTTAAGTGAGGGAGAGTTATGGGAGGATAACTAACTCTATTCACCCTTAGACTTAACGATAATTAAAGAAAAGTTAAAGAGATGTGAGTTACATTAATACCTTTATTAAAATTAAAATGAATGAAAAATTTTATAGATGATATAAGAAATAAATTACAATTTTTTTTCTCACCTCCGAAACTCTCTTAGCCATTTTCGCAATTCAAAGTTGGAAAGTCAGCTTCTTCCTCTATCGTTTTAGGGGAGCTCGGGGTCTCAAATTTTCCTTATTAAATATAAGGGGTGCTTTGAAAATCTTCACGTTAAGAAGATCTGGGCGGAAGAAGGAATCCTCAAAATATTGAGTTGGAGAGTTAAGTGAGAGGAATTTCTCCTCTCTTTCATAGCACTTAACTCTCTCTTATATAATCTAAGCAAATGTGAAGCTACTCATCTTTTCTTAACCCTCCTCACTTAATTTTGCAAAATATCAATTCAAGCAAGTTCTTAGAGTTATTTCTTGTTTTTCCTCTTTCGTATTACTAACACCTCTGAGGCATTCATACGGGCATGGGAATACAACAATTTCTTTGAATTATTAATTTATGTATATATAGATTAATACATGCATATCATATGGGAGGTGTGATTAGGACTTGAATACAACCGAAGACATGAAGGAATGTTAATCTTAGATTAATGTGATGAGTCATTAGTGGATCTTATAACAGAATGTGGATGAACCCCCAGCTCAAAACAAATTATTGCCAAAAGTGATTGCACACGTCATTGTACCAATTACTGTGTTAGTGGACAGTCAAATGTTCCAACGAGTTAATTGAATTTTACATCACTAAAAGATCATCATTGTTTCAACTCAGTCACCCATTTTCAAATTTGTTTTAATTTCATCACCCTGAGCAGATTTCCATAAATTTGAGCAGTCAACCTTGTCTACATGGTATTTTGACTGTTAAGTGTCTAACAGAATGGATGGCATGTCTAATGGTGCTTACGTGTAATATTTGAAAGAATAAAAAAAAATCAAAATTAAAAACCAAAACCAAGAAAACCCTAACCCGACTCTCATATCCCTCACGCACAATTTGCACTGCGACACTCCTCTTCTTAGCCCACCAAAATCTCCCTTTCACGAATCACCCAACTCTCCTCTTCTTAGCCCATCAACCTTGCGAAATTCATCTCCCTTGATCGAATCAACTCACTAGGACGAAAGCTATTGCATACGAAGCAAGGGTGTTGGACGAAAGCTCTTGCATACGCAACAATCATAGCTTTTAGCTACTGGTAAGTGATGATTCTGATGTTCTCTTTTATTATTGTCTAAATTTACTTTAATTTTTACGTTTATTTGAGTTTATAAGAATTTTGGGTATGGGGATGGTAGTGATGGAGATAAAAGTGGACATGGAGGGAATGGGGATGGTAGTGGAGATGATTTCAGTGGTAGTGATGGCAGTGATGAACTTTATGATAGTGGAGATGATGGTGGTAGTGGTGCTTACGTTTCAAGATGAAGTTTGTTACGTTTTTGTACAGATCTGATGTATGTAGGGATTTTTTTTTACTTTCCAGGTGGCATTTGGCATTCCAACTCATTGTTGACTTAACGGTCAAAACGCCATGTAGGTAAGGCTAACAGCCCAGATTTGTGAAAATCTATTCCGAGTGACGAAATTAAAACAAATTTGAAAATGGGTGACTGAATTAAAATAATCTGACATTGGATGACTGAGTTGAAACAATGATGATCTTTCGGTGATGTAAAGTTTAACTCATGTTCCAATAGACATTAACTGTGGCACAGAATTAATAGATGACAATGACTTAGTTTAAATACATTCAATAATAATAATTATTATAATAATAACATCCAACAACTAAGATATTTATTTTTTGAAAAGAAAAGGATTTCGTTGAAGCAAACCAAGTTTACATTCAGAGAAATAGACAAGATTTAATAGAGCTTGGAATATCATCCAAGAGAATATAGGGAGTGGCTGAGTCTGAAAGCCAACCCATAGAGGCGATGGCATCCGCTACTTTGTTTTGGTCCCGGGAACATGCATGATCCTTTGCTCCATAGACTGTAATTGGTCTCGAACTCGAATCTCCTCCAATATAAAGCCATGAGGAGTAAGGGGAATAACATCTTCATTAAGGCATGCCACAATTTCGGATGCCTCACCTTCCAGATGGAAAGGAACACAGGTTATGGTACTTAACCGAGAGAATCCCAAATCGAAAGGCTAGAGCCTCTATCATCGTCAGAACCCTAGCCGTCGGTATATTTCTAGTCTTAATAGATTGTGGATGAAGACAGCAGGAGCTGGTATGCTTCATTTACGTCTCCTTATGTGGATCACAAATTCATAACTCTTCTAAAAAAGTAAACCTTTCCTCAAGAAAATAAAAGAAACCTATTTCTTATAAATCTTTCCATCCAAAGTTGTCAAAATCGGGATCTTGCATAAAATCGGTGGAAGTCATGCAAAATCGAATCGTAAAATCGTAAGATTTTATAAAATTTTAAAAATAAATGTAAATAATATAATTACTTATTTCTAAGTAAATAATTAACATGATATAATATACTATAGTTTATAGGTAATAAAAAATTTAAAAATATGATTATTATTTATTTATAGACATGTTAATATTTCACAAAATTGTAATTTTTTAAGACCTCCAGAGAACTATGAAAAGCAAGCACAATAATTGTGTAAGATTATATCATGTTAATAGATTAAAACCAATTTTTCAACAAAAACTAGGATTAGAAACATAAACACATTATTAGTATACCACAAACCATAAGTCCATAAGTCCATAAGTCTATTAAGGTTAAGATCGGTAAAATCGATAAGATCGTAAAATTGGTAAGATCGATAAATCTTATCAATTTTGGGATTTTATATTGATTTGAATCATTTTGATTACCTAAAATCGTACGATCTTAAGATCAAAATCAGGATTTTGACAACCATGGTTCCATCTGTAACACATGCCAAATTCACTCTAAAACTAATCCATCAAGCAAACAAGTCAGCCACCGAACAGCAGGTCTGAGCTATCCCCTTAGATTCTCGGAGTTCTAACCTTCTCTTTATCGATTAGATTAGAAAATAACTGCCCTTGGCCAAAGACAGCTAGATCAGAGGAAGAATCCCCCCAACGCAAAGGAAAATAAAGAGGAGAAGCTATATCGAAAAGAACATCACTGACGCAATTTTTTATTATTTTAATATGATAGGATTTTTATGTTATAATAATTGTAACATGAATTTAGTTTAAATCAATAAATGACAATTGTAGAAATAAATATAGGGGTGCACTTTTACTTTATATATATATATATATATGTTAAGAAGAATTGATATACGGATGAGAATGGAAGACATATATATTCCAGAGTGCACAAAAATCGAAAAACGAAAGCAACCTCCAACAACATATTAGCCGTGCATTTTTGCGCTGGCGACGAGCTCTCCTTTCTCTTTCAAAAATCTCTACATCACTGCATGCTTCGTAAGTCGTCCTAACTGCAGTGCATGGATCAGCACTAATTTCCCTTAACAAATTTTCCTAAAATACAAATAAAATCTCATTATTCCATATCTTACAAATTCTCTATCCAACTAACATTGCATCAAATTACTTATCATAGTCTTTCCTTCATTAAAACAATATTTCTTTGTCTTTCCATTGGAGGCACTTTATTTTCATGTTCCATCAAAAGATACAACAAAATATATCTATACCCCTTAAAATGGAGTCATTGTGATTGTTCTTATACTTTAAAGATGGCCAACGAACTGAACAAAGTCCGACCCAGCCATCAAGTAGTACTATCAATCTATCATCACTCTTTTAGTTTACATCTGTTTGTGGGTGGGGTGACGGGTGACCCAACTCAAAGGCTCAAACATGCACTTTTTTGTATTGGCCTGCTTCTTTTTTTATTGGCCGGCCTCTAAGACCCACAAGTCAAGCTTGCTACTGTCATAGGGCAAGAACCAAGAAGGCAAGAAGTTGTAGGCTGGCGGCATTCCCCCTCGCCCTAAATCTTTTGAAGTCCCAAACTCCTAACTTTAGCATTCGAGAGTTGATACACCTTTAGGTCTGCTTGAATTGAAAAAATGAATAGTTAAGTATAGTTAAGCGAGATAGAGTTAAGTGAGGGAGACTTATAGGAGGATAACTAACTTTATTCACCCTTAGACTTAACGAGAATTAAAGATAAGTTAAAGAGATATGAGTTACATTAATATCTTTATTAAAGTTAAAATAAATGAAAATTTTTGTGGATAATATGAGAAATAAATTACAAATTTTTTTCTCACCTCAAAAACCCTCTTAGGCATTTTCACAGTTAAAAGTTGGCATTCCAACCGATTGTTGATTTAACGGTCAAAATGTCATGTAGGCAAGGTTGATAGCCCAGATTTGTGGAAATCTGTCTAGGGTGATGCAATTGAAACAAATTTGAAAATGAGTGACTGAGTTGAAACAATCTAACATTGGGTGATTGAGTTGAAACAATGGTGATCTTTCTGATGTAAAGTTCAATTAACTCATGTTCCAACAGACACTTACTACGGCACAGAATTAATAGATGACAATGACTTAGTTTAGATACATTCAATAATAATAATAATAATAAAAAGCACTCAACAACTAAGCTTTTATTTATTTTTTTTATTTTTTTGAAAAGAAAAGGATTTCGTTGAAGATTTAATAGAGCTTGGAAAATCATCCAAGAGAATATAGGGAGTGGTTGAGTCTGAAAGCCGACCCATATAGGCAATGGCATCCGCTACTTTGTTTTGGTCCCGGGAGCATGCATGATCTTATGTTCCATAGATTGTAATGGGTCTCGAACTCAAATATCCTCCAACATAAAGCCATGAGGAGTAAGGGGAATGACATCTTCATTAAGGCATGCCACAATTTCGGATTATTATTATTTTAATATGATAGGATTTTTATGTTATAATAATTGTAACATGAATTTAGTTTAAATCAATAAATGATAATTGTAGAAATAAATATAGGGGTGCACTTTTACTTTAAACAAATATAAAAATAAAAATAAATCTGTTAAGAAGAATTTATATACGGATGAGAATGGAAGACATATATATTCCAGAGTGCACAAAAGGAGAAAAACGAAAGCAACCTCCAACAACATATTAGCCGTACCAAACCACGTTGACGTGACCCATTTTTGCTTTTGTATTTGCGTTGGCGACGAGCTCTCCTTTCTCTTTCAAAAATCTCTACATCACCGCATGCTTCGTAAGTCGTAACTGCAGTGCATGGATCAGCACTAATTTCCTCAACAGATTTTCCTAAAATACAAATAAAATCACATTATTTCCTATCTTACAAATCCTCTATCCAACTAATATTTAACAGATTACTTATCATATTCTTTCCTTCATTAAAATAATATTTCTTTATCTTTCCATTATTATTCAAAATAATAATGGAAACCATTATTATACTGTTCTTCAAACCTGTGCTAATTAAATAACATTATATGCTAATGGCTGGTTATTAGGGCGCCACAAACCATGTAGATAATCGGATTTAATAGTGACAGTTTATAGTTAATTAAATAAAGATAGAAATGGACCTGCAGATAGGGTCTGGTCTGGTCCCAATTGAAATGCTGCAGTTTTTTGGAATAGACAGAGGAAACTTCGCGGAAACTGCAGATTGGGGCATACAATCATACTTAACTGATTGTTGTGTGTCCATAAATATGATTTATTTGATAAGTTATTGGTGCATAAAGATCGACCGCTCTCTTTAATTAACAATATTTTGTCCGTTTAGGGTCCTTATGGATTTGTCTCCCTAAGTGCAGTTCATACTGAGCTCAAGAGGCCCGGTCCAACAACGATTCTCTTGAGGCTCATACCTCAGGAAAACCAAAAACCGGTTGTTAGTTAGTTAGGGAGTTGGGACTCCTTTATATTTAATACTTTTTTTCTTAAAAGAAAATACCATTAACAAATATGTTTTTCATTGAAATCAAATTTTGGATACACATATGTCTAATCCACTCGATTATCAATCGAGCCATCTCTCATTGGTTTTATATCTAGTACTTTACTTCCACATCTAAGCGACGTGGGTTGTAACAGTTTTTTAACATAAGTGGCTATGAGAGTAGAGAAACCGATTTTGGATAGACACCAGAGAGAGAGAGAGACAGTATGGCCGGCCACAATATATACAAACTACAATGACGAAAACAATAGACACCAGAGAGAGGGACAGTATGGCCAGCCACAATATATACAAACTACAATGACGAAAACAATATTGATAGAAAGGCAAAATAGTTGCTGCAAGTATTTGTCATATTGTTCAATAATATCATGATCTCAAATCCATCAGAAAATGACTCCAAAGGACTGTTTGTACATGTCATAGGAAGTTTCCCGGAAAGTTCCTACCTAGGATTCCATAACTCATGCAATTGTACGTCAAGTGTTTGCTTCCAAGATGGGGTATTGGGGACTAGTATGTATCAAATGGAAGAGATATTATTTGCAGTTTTTGACGAGATTAGTACGGCAATATGTATTGGCTATTGCTTATAAAAAAAAAACAAATACTATTATCTATTTTCTTGCGTGATCCTGCATCCTTGTGCATGTGCATGTGCATGTGCATGTGCATGTGCGTAGATATTAAAACCTAAAGCAATTAGGCTGCTTGCTCTTTATAAAATGTTGGGATAATTTTTCTTCATTAATTTTTTGGAGTGCAAAAGTAGGCTTTTAATTATTATGAGGAAAAAGCGTAGCTTTAAAAAGTTTAAGGCTCTATTTTGATCGAATTTATTAGATGTCAAAATAAACTAGTTTATAGCTTGTGAAAAATAAGTAATTAAGGTATGAAATAGGATGTCCGATATTTAGTGAAACTTACAGCTTACGCTAGTTTATAAGATGTGAAAAATTATAAATTTTCTTTATAAATGCAGTTAAAATTAATATTAAAAGTTTATGTAGTATATATACAAAATTCTCTTGATAAAAGAAAAGAAAAAATGAAAAAAATATACATAAACTTTAAAATAAGCTTCGAAGTTATTTTTTGGAGCTTATTAGAGCTTATAAACTATCTTATCTGAAGTGTTTGGTATAATTTATTTTGAAACATATAAGCTCTGTCAAATAGGTACCAAATGAGAGAAACTCACATTAAAACGTATGTACAAACAATAGTAATACTACAAATGATATCAAAACCTTACATACCTTAGAAAATGAGGGAGAATCAGAGAAACTTCAACAACAATATGCTAAATGTGAAAGTTTTTAAGTTACAAGACAGAACTAGCTAGTAATTTGTGCTACCAAATTTATAGGCTCTTTGAGCTCTTGATGAACAGTCAAATATGACAGGAAACTTCTTGCTACCTTCCATAAAGTGTCTTTTTGTTGATTGAAAAAGTTACCATATATATAAACACTAATCTTTAACATACTTGTCCTCTTATAATTTATGTTTTTTTTAAAAAAAATTTACAACGCTGTAGTTACTAAAAAATCGTATGACCCCACTGAGCCACTTAATGACGAACCTAAGTCCAAAATTCCCATTTCATGGGCCCAACTGACACACTTTTGCCCATGATGAGGCCCATATGAAACGTTCGAGACTCTGTCCATTGACAACATCGTCAAGCGACAACAAACAGAGACCCTGACACCATATCTGACAATAGTGACTAACATCCCGTCTTATATCTGCCTTACTGTATTCACGACATTATTACTTAACAGGAACTTCCTCTCACCTAGCTATGGCGCCACCACAATGATGGCGCCGAGACGCCCAGGCGTCAATCCGGCTCATGATCATTCCCTTCCAGGGAGCATGGTCCAATCCAGTTCACACCAACATCCTTGGACCTGACAGGTACGTATCTCCATGTATAATCTCTTACCATATGATATCAGTTCATTTATGGTTGCCTATTGCTACTCGCCATCCTATGACCAACACATGTCAAACTCCCATCATATGTCCTTACATTTTCACCTTGTTTTTCGTCTACCAACCTTGACACGTCCATTATGCTTGACTTTTATACGTTTATACCCTGGGTTTTACCAAAAAGGACACAAGTTGGTCACACGACTTCCGAGACAAAACCTCACTCTCATATAAATACCCTTCTCCTACCTTGGGAGAAGGGATTCGGACATTGAGAACCAAAAATCGAGACTATCCGACCCCTGACTAAATATTCAGTCATAAACACTCCAGTCATCGCCGGTCTTCCATCTCCGATCACCATTGACTTGATTGTCGAAGCCTCTACAACCGGCACCCCCAGTCCGGTCCAAGAGCTTTCACGGTTGCTTTTATTGTGATGTTTGCAGGATTCAAAGGTACAGACGAGCCCCCACGTAATCAAAGTTGACTCTTCAACGATTGTAAAATCTGCACCTACAAACGCCTAATGGTGTTCATGGAACGATGCCATATGAGGACTTGCCTCGTCAGTTTTGTCCATATATTTTTGCCATCCATGAACATATAAAAACCTGTAATTAATTAACTATTTAACTCCCATAACTGTCTTTGTTAATGTGTTTTTTCTATGGTTAGATGTAAATATGTAATAGGAAATTTTATTTTGAAAGGGGAGAGGGAGATTTGAATCTTAATGACTCGGGTGTAATACGAGGAGAAGTTTCTACAAAGTTTTCTGTGATGAACTGATGGTACGGACATTTGTACGTGCAAGTCGATGTACCTAAACATTGCTAATCATTCATTTTCGTTTAGTCTGAGCCTCTATGGCGTATGCAGGAAAAAAAAAAAACAGAGTAAGGAAAATGACGTGTCTAAATTAAGATCATTGTCGTCAATAACCTATCACGTATTGATACAGCATGAAAATGCTATAATCTGGATGAAGACATGCTAGCTACCATTCTTTTAACCAGAATTGACTAAATTCCTCTCAAAATCATGTTAAATCATGATTTTTTTTAAACAAGTAACATATTAGGGTTTATGAGTTAAGATTTAGTATTTAGGGTTTAGCTTTTAAGATTTAGGGTTTAGGAGAATGTTCAACTCTCACGTCCAACAATTTCGACATTATTTACGTATATGGAGGATTTTGTGGAGTTAACTCGACTTTGTGAGCTTCGGCCTCGTTCTTCTCTCACGGGCTTCGGTCGAATCTTACCTGTCATCATTGTGGAGCGAGATGGGTTGGCTACTCGAGTTTAGAATTGACCCAGTTGTCCGGTAGACTGTGGGCGTGTAGGGGTCGAGAATTCCTAACTACCAAATTTTTTTTAAGTTTTAAGATTTTTTTTCAAAATATACTATATTATAAAATTATGAACAACCAAAATACTCAATAACATATTTTAAACCATGATTTAACATAGTTTTAGGAGGAATTGTAACCAATCCTAATTAAAAGAATTGCAACCCCATCGATGCGCCTACCGATCAGTTTTTGATTTCATGTGTCGAAAACAATCATGAACATTTTTTTTAATGTAGGGGGGAAGGAAATGGGAACACTCGAACTCGAGACCTCTGTTAAATACCACACAAATGAGCGACATCTAAGCTATTCGTGGTTCTCAAAAACAATCGTGAACATTGATTATTAGTCGCTTAGTAAATTAAATTTGGCTTTAGCTTAAACAAATATTTGGCTTTGTTTTCATTAGTACCGAACCACCGGTATAAGGTTAGTTCTGTTTGTTAGTAATTAAAACAAAACTCGTACCTTTGAAAGTACATTGTTTGTCTTTAATAAAATAAAAAACAAGAGTCTTGCACTTAAAACGTGCACGTTAAGTACAAAACTAAATTATAATATTTATGATTAGGATGAATCACGTTTTCCAATCAGAAAAAAATTCATCACAATAAATGCCAAAAGTGAACTCAAAATATAAAAAATAAAGTACTTGGTTTTGGACAATAATGTTTTTTTCCTAATTTAGTAATTAGAAAAGCATCTTAGTTATTTAAGGAAAGACATAATCGGTAGTTTACCTTTTTTTTTTTAAAATAACAGAGAGAATTATGTTTATAGTTAAAATGGAACTTTGAGCACACATATATCTAACTCAATCGATTGCCAATCAAGCCAACTCTCATTGGTAATAGATAATTTACGTTATAACTTATATAAAAACCACAAAAATGATAACAATTCTAGCAATTCGAATCTGAGTTATCTTTGTTGTTCCTGAGTTAGACGCATAAAATCCAAGGGAATTTGTGGCTCTACACAGTGACGGACCTAGGAATTGAAATCATTGGGGGCACAAAAGTGTTGCTAGGGTTCGGGGGAACGCCCCCAATTTTTTTTTGGTTCTATATGTAATCGATTTACGATTATTGATCGCAAACACAAAAACACATTAATAATAATTTAAAACAATAAGAAAATACATTGTAATTGACGCAACTTCAAAGTTTGAATCGTTCTGAGTCTTCGAAGTCTAGTGGAGTGGGGTAGTGGGCTTAGGGCTCTTATCCACAATGAGAATGGTATTGAGAGATTGAAAGGATTTGAGGGGCTTGGATGTAGGTGGACTTGATAAATGACAAAATAACTTAGGGCCTAAGATTTATAAGGTTGGATTGGGTCAAAGCTAGTTTAGTGAGCTGAGTGAAAATTGATGGACTGGTGGCCTCAAATTTTTTGATTGGAGACATTAGGCTTAATTTACCATGAATTTATTGTATATTTAGTATAAAATTTATTTTTTCACCCCAATCCCACAAGCTTTAGTCTGCCACTAGCTCTACATATTTCACTTGAAAGCCCCAATAATAACGGTATATTATAGGAGCCCAAACTATGTAATTAAATAAATGCAAAATAAATCAAATCCTTACGTACAACTCAACACCTGAGATAACTTCGATTTATAATTGAAAAATACCATGCATGTAATTAATAGGGTGTCGGGGCTCTGCTGTATTATGAGTGTCTAAACATTTTTCTTTTATTTTTAAAAAATTATATTTGTATTTTGATCGGCTTTATGAATCTAATGACATTTTTTTTGTTTAAAACAAAAATCAAATTCAGTATGAAAAATGTATATAATGTTTTCGATTCAGATCCAACGGTTCAGGATTGTCATGCACTTTTCATGTTAAATTTGATTTTTGTTTCAAACAAAAAATATGAAAAATGTATATAATGTTTTCTATTTATATCCAATGGTTCAGGATTATCATGTATTTTTTATATTGAATTTGATTTTTATTTTAAACAAAAAAATATACCGTTGAATTTGTAACACCAATCATAATATCAATATAATTTTTCAGATTTTTTTTAAAAATTTTAAGTTACCTTATGGAACTGCAGCAGCCCACTGTCATCCGCATGTAATATGCATTGCCACAAAAAATAAGTATGGGCCACGTGGCACTACCAACCATCTTTTATTAAATAAATAAATATAAGGAATTGTAGGAAATTTCCTGGAAGGTGCCTCCAATATGTCTGATTACCACATCCATCACTCACTTGCCATAGATATTATCGAATTGCTTCTCCTATTTATAACACTCTGTGTCACACTCTCACATCTCACAGAGAGAGACAGAGAAAGTAGCGAAAAGAAAACAGTAATCTCGCTTGCTCGCTTTCTGGAAGTTTTCTTCTCCTCAAGCATTTCTTTGATTTTGTGCATCCACACAGAAACCAAAGATGGCTTCCCAAGATCACCAAGCGTGGCTGCTGGAGCAAGGCAACATCAAGGTTCTGAGTCGAGAACATCGACATGGTCATGGACGAACTGCGCACAACATGTCATCGTCTTCTTTGCGCAAAAAGTCTAACCCCAGACTTTTGTCCAAGATTCAGCCTGGTGTTGTTAGATCCATTCTCACCAATTTTCAAGAGGTCTTTTTGGGGACTAAGCTTTCTGTTCTTTTTCCTGCTGTGCTTCTTGCCATTATTGCTCAACTCTATCATTTTGGCAGAGTAAGTCCCTTCATTCTCATGTTTTTTTTTTCCTTTTCAGGAAATATATATATATATATATATATATATATATGTATGTATGTATGTATTCATTTTGGCCCATTTTGTGAAACGAAAATGATAAACATTCCAGCAGTTTCTCAATATTGGTTTAAAACATTCCGACAATATCCAAGTTATCCCAATTGTAGAGTTGCATTCACTAGATTCAAGTGAATTTGGGAGCTCCACGTATCCCACATGATTCATATGGAATTTTGTGCATACAATTCAACAAGTTGGGATAACTGATAGTTTTGGCAGAAATTCAGTAATGTAACTTGTTATGTTGATGCATGCAGCCATGGGTTTTTGCTTTGAGCTTGCTTGGACTTACTCCACTAGCAGAGCGTGTCAGCTTTTTGACTGAGTAAGTAGATAATTAGAATTGTTTTCAGTCTTTTTATCATGAATTTTTAGTTTCATTATTTAATTAAAACAATCATTAATTATTTATTTATTCTTTTTTTTTCCTTCTATTTCCTATAAACGTGCAGACAAATTGCTTACTTCACTGGTCCAACTGGTAAGCCTTGTCAATAATAAATTATTCATGCTTAATAATGATGATGGGAAGCAGTAATTTATTTACAATTAATTAAGGGAATCCAATTCCAAGCCATCTAAAGTGCATCATTTCCTGTTGATGATTAGAAATTTAAAAAGTCTAATGATAGAAATTGACAATCAACTGATTGAATCATTGTGGGTCTGGTTCTTTCTTGTTTTTTTTTCCTTCCGACTTTAGATGCTTCCTTTGATTTCTTCAAAATGGATTTGTTTGCAATGTCTCTATCTCACTTTTGACAATACAACCAGATTTATTTAAGGCTAAATATAATTTTCCTCCCCTCAACTATACACGTGGTTTCATTTTCGTCCTTGAATATTTTCTTCTCCCAATTTCATACTTCAACTATGAGAAAGTGCCTATTTCGTCCTTCAAGTCGGGAAAAAAATAGTTTAAGGGCGAAAATGAAATCACGTGTATAAATGAGGGACGAAAAGTTTTGTGTCTATCTAACGTGTATTCCACTATGTACACATCATGCCAAGTGTAATGCCACACAAGATTTTTTTCGACATCGGAACTTTTTGAGGGACGAACGGAGGTTGTTTTCCATAAGTTGGTGTATGAAATTAGGAGGAAAAATAGTTTGGGGACGAAAATGAAACCACGTGTATAGTTGTGGGACAAAAATTTATATTAACCATTTATTTAAAGTAATGCAATAACTCAAATATCTTGAGCTAATTTTGTTTATAATGTCATGGTTTTGTTTGATTGATTTTGCAGTGGGAGGGCTTCTGAATGCAACATGCGGCAATGCGACCGAGCTGATTATAGCGATTTTCGCTTTAAGCCAAAACAAAGTAGCTCTTGTGAAGTACTCTCTGTTAGGTTCTATACTCTCAAACCTTCTTTTGGTTCTTGGGAGCTCGCTCTTTTGTGGTGGCATTGCCAATCTTAGACTGGAACAAAAATATGACAGAGTAAGTTTTATATTATTTCAGATACCCGGTAACAGACAGTGATTGAATTTGTTTTTATGAAATGGTCAGAATCTGAAATTTTTGTTTCATTAACAGAGACAAGCCGACGTAAACTCGATGCTTCTGCTGCTGGGATTGTTATGCCATATGCTGCCATTGCTGTTCAGATATGCAGCGGGTTCGACTGCTCTTGCAGCTGTTCCAACGCTTAATTTGTCGAGAGCAAGTAGCATTGTAATGCTAATTGCGTATATTGGATACATAGTCTTCCAACTGTTCACACACAGGCAGTTATTTGAGGCTGAAGAGGATCCCGAGGGGGATGATGTGAGCTCAGAAGAAACGGCGGTGATCGGACTGTGGAGTGGAATTGCTTGGCTGGTTGGGATGACTGTTGTTATAGCTTTGTTGTCAGGATATGTTGTGGGCACGATTGAGGTATATGAATATAGTTAATCTAATACACGAAGAAAAAAAATAAAGTAATTGAGTGACTAATAGTCTATTTTGCTTGGAGTAATATGTCGTAAATTATTTTCTACGTTGTTTTCTCCTGATATCAGGCTGCTTCGGAATCTTGGGGAATTTCAGTGAGCTTCATTAGCATTATCTTGCTACCCATTGTTGGAAATGCAGCTGAACATGCAGGAGCTATTATTTTCGCTTTCAAGAACAAGTTGGTAAGTAATATATATAGATACATATATTATATATAGATGGCTCTCACATACGGACGTTCGCAATCCTGTGGTGGTAATAACTTGACTATCTAAGTGTGGGCCCCCACCCCAGGTGTGTTGATACCGATCATGTGGACGTGAAAGGAGTCTGTAAACAAGTTTGTTTATGGACGCCCGTGCGTCCGTATGAGAGATGTGCTCTATATCACATATTCCACATGAAACAGGAAAAAAAATGAGAAAAAAAACCAAAGGACAAGGTTGCTAATAACACATTTTTTGGGCATAAATGCAGGATATAACTCTAGGTGTTGCTCTGGGATCTGCAACTCAAATTTCGATGTTCGTGGTAAGGCTTTGTAACAAAAACAAAAGCTAAATATATGCGCGCACATACTCAAATTTGAAAGCTTTGTATTGAATCTGGGTTTGGAAATGCGACTCTGCAGGTTCCTTTCTGTGTTATCATGGCTTGGATAATGGGCATGAAAATGGATCTTAATTTCAACCTTCTTGAGACGGGCTCTCTTGCCGTTGCGATAATTGTGACAGCTTTCAGTCTACAAGTAAGACTACTAGACTACACATGACAGCCAAAATGCAACTGTTTTTTTATTTTCTGCATACACAGTCTCTCTCGGGTCTCGGCTTCGATTCATGAGTTATAGGGAACTTAATATATATTTGCTGAAAATGTACAGGACGGGACTTCTCATTACATGAAAGGATTGGTTATGTTGTTGTGCTACATTGTAATTGGATCATGCTTTTGGGTAACCAACATCCCCCTCAGTAAGCACTCACCACACTTGTTCTTCTGAGTTTTCTTTTTTCTTATAATCTAATAAGATGTCTCTGAGTTTAGTTTTCTTGACAAATTATACAGATCAAGGGAATGTGGTTAATTTGGGACTTCAATCGTCAACCGGAGCGGTCTTACAAGCTTAATATATGTAAGTTTATTTACAGATAATCAGCAGTGTGTTGTGCATAATCAAATACACAAATTTCTTGATGCTAAATATGGTGAAGCTGTGTTGGAATTGCAGGATCGACATGGCCGGGCGTTTTTGGTCACACCGTGAATGATATCCCAGCTTGAACTTCAACAGATCATGTTAATGGAGACTGCGATGGATTTTGTATTCTTTCATTTCATTTTGAACCTTGATCACCTGAGAGAAAAGCCAACATTTGATAGATCTGCAATTGGAGATGGAAGACAGCCTTCGGTTGGTTTTTTGGGTTGGTGTTTGGGAGGTTTTGGTGCCAATGGAGTGGATGCTTCATTACTGTTTGTAGCACAATAATAAAATACAATAAATGAGAATTCCTTTTTTTTTTTAGAAACGTTGAGGGGATTTCAACCATAGTCATGAGAGTGATATATATCATCTTTAACACTGTAGTATCTTTATCACTAAAATTATAGTGGCTCAGGTGTTACGGAATTCTTGTTGGCAGTCGAATGTGGGCTGCTTTTATTTATTGGGTTTTTTTGGAAAAGCAGTATTTTTTAAAACACACGTTTGAAAAGTAACCCACTTTTGTCAAAACCTGAAATCGAACACGTTTTTGAATTTTTTTAACTCAAATACCCTTATCACATACCACAATACACAGAAATATCATTCACCTCCCACAGTACACTTGGATACCTAAAACCCATCTGAAAAACCCAAAATCCAACTTATGAAAACTCCATTCCTCACATTTGAAGGTGTTTCTTTGCTGCACCAAGTTTGTAGGTGTTTCTTCACGAGGTCTGGTCGAGCTACCTTTCCTTGGGCATTCTTTGGCATTGTGGGCATTCTCATCTCTGTCGTCATTCTTCCTCTATATCGGCATTATAACCCGAAGTGAGTGAGTGCTTATTAAATTCGCATTGCAGATGGGTTTGGTTTAGGACACACTTATCGTGCGTTGAATATTAGACACAACATATTCAGTTGCTTCAGTTAATGTTATTGTTATTGTATTTGTTGATATATGTTCGAGTATTTGTTGATCTCTATTCAAGTACTTTATTTATAACTGTTCGAGTATTTTTAAAATTTGTTCGAGTACGTTAGATATTTGTTCGAGTAGTTTTGAATATATGTTCGAGTATTTGTCAATTAGTTCGAGTAGTTTTTGATATTTGTTCGAGTAGTTTTGGATATTTGTTCGAGTACGTTGGATATTTGTTCGAGTATTTTTGGATATTTGTACGAGTAGTTTTGGATATTTGTTTGAGTAGGTTTCGATATCTGTTCGAGTAGTTTTGGATATTTGTTCGAGTAGGTTTCGATATATGTGGATATTTGTTCGAGTAGGTTTTGATATCCTTTCGAGTATGTTTCGATATCTGTTTGAGTATGTTTCGATATTTGTTCGAGTAATTTTGAATTCATAGAATGATAAATGAAGTATTTGATAACATGGACATGAAATGATATGATATAAACTCTAACGTGCCCATGTACGGATTACATCATTTATGGCATTCATTGCAGTTCCAACATGGGCTGCAAGGTCCAAAAGGGACTCCTGTAGTCGATAAACATTTTGGCCGCGGGAGTTACCTCAGGCATTGTCACGAATGCTGAGCAATGCATCCTTGGCTGAAAGAAGCACGTCCGTGTAGGACTGGTTACTTTCATATTCGTTGTTTAGGATACTTTGTGTGCTATGTTCCAGTATTTCATATTTGTTGTTTCGAGTATTTTGTTTTATCTGTTCGAGTGTTTATATTTGTTGTTCGAGTATTTTGTTGTGTCTGTTCGAGTATTTCGTTTTATTGTTCGAGTATTTCAGATTTGTTGTTCGAGTATTTTGTTTTATATGTTCGAGTATTTCAATTTTTCAACTTTGACCGTCCGTAACTTTTGATCCTCTCGTCTGTTTCTTTACTATAATATGTTTCCAATGACTGATTTTGAAGACCTAAAAGTCAATTTTGGGTTTACCCCAGTTGAGATTCAGAAGGAGATCGAAAAGACGTCGTTTTAAAACAAAAAAAATTATTGATGAATATTCATCTTAATGTTTGATTAACCCAAAAGGTTAAAATAAATACATATTAAAATTGATAAAAATTAATCGAAGATCATGTAAGAAGAAATAACATATAAATATATAATTAGAAGACATAAGTATTGTTATCTATTGTTGTTTAATATAAAAACAATATAATGTAGATTACTATCGTTTTGTATTGTTCATTACCATTAGCTATTAGCTAATGAGTATAGGAATAGTCTAAATATACAAACATATATATACACTTATTAAAAAATACACATATACTATTGAAGAACGTGAATTTCATGGTTTCTAAGTGGTGGGAAATGGGTGCGAGGAACCTCCGCATCCACTCCATGAGAAGCCTTGACAAAATGGAGGAGATGACGTGTTGCTCATACAGATCGAATAGGCGATGAGTATAAAAGCATGAACCCATCACTTCACTTATAATTGATAAATAGTAATTTTTGGTGATGCTTTTTGAATTTCCACGCTTCTAAGCCATACTCATTTTTGGTTTTTGTAGAACAAACGTAGGTAGAGAAAAATTTTCTCTTAAATCATATAAAATTGTTTTTTGTTGTCTCTCCTACTTTTGTATTTTATCTCTCATATTTCTTAAATTTTAATATGTTCGAAAATATTAAAGTATTATATTTGATGTTCAAATAGGGTATATTGTTTATTGGCCTTAGAATTAGAAGATGGCCCCCTTAAAAAAAAAAAGAGTAATGGGATGCCATTGACACCTCATTTCCCCCAAAGTCGAAACGCGGCCCTTAGTCACCTCGAGTCTCTGGCCGGTGAACTCCAATAGGGCATTTCGGTGTCAATTTCGGCCGGCCAAGAGCTGGATCGGGTTCATCTCTGGCCGGTGAACTTGTTGGTGGTGGTGATTTGTCGTTTTGTCGCCGGATTCAACCGGATATGAGCTTTTTCTTCACAATGGCCGCGAGCTTCTAAGGACGATTCAGGAGGCTACAGGTGACGGTTTGAAATGAGGTTGGTTGGGTTATGCTCGTAAGGGTCGAGAGAAGCTTTTCGGTATGTCAGTGGTCGAAAACAGTGGCCGGACCAAGCAGTGGCAGTGATGGTGCGCGTGAAAGGAGAGAGGGAAATGGGATGTGAGTGGGGCATTATGATGTCAGTTTCGGCCGGCCAAGGGCTGGGTCAGGTTCGTCTCTGGCCGGTGAACTCGTTGGTGGTGGTGGTTTGTCGTTTCGTTGCAGGATGGGAGTTTTTTCTTCATTATGGCCACGAGCTTCCAAGGACGATTCTGGAGGCTACATACGACGATTTGAGACTAGGTTGGTTGGGTTATGCTTGTGAGGGTCGAGAGAAGCTTCTTGATAGGTCAGTGACCGAAATAAGCAGTGGTAGTGGTGGCCAGTGATGGTGCGCGTGAGAGGAGAGAGGGAAATGGGGTTTGAATGAGTTTGTTAAGATTGTGTTTGGTGGTTTTTGAAAAGTGGGGTGTCAATGGCAAAAGGAAAAGTGTAAATAGTCCTCATCAAATACTAAAGGATCGATTGGCGGCTAGAAGGGCTTCTTTGCAGGAAGTCTGTCTTTTCAAGATTAGTTGGAGTGATGTTCACCTAAAATTAATTTTCAGTTAAAATTAGGGTTATAAAAGAAACTGCGTAAATCAAATTGATTGTCAAATGGATCAATTAGTCAGTTATTATAAAATACTAGTTGCATGCCCGCGCTTTGTGTGGCACATAATTAGTTTGAAAAATAAAGATTTTGATAATTTTCAATATTTTGTTACCATGATGAACAACAGAGTTTGAATTTTAGAAAATGGAGATAATTGTGAGATAAACAAATAACTACAATATATTTTTCTTAATATGCTAAGAAATAATTTTCTAAGAGGGAGCAAGAAATTTGATGCATAAGGAAAAAAATATATTCAGAGTTTAGCAATTCTTGTTTGCGTTGCTTTTTTCTCAAAAGTGACAAAGGTCATCAAGAACATGTGTATGGACAACATTATATGCATATTAATAAATGCATATAATCATGAATCTCATTCTAAACCTAAGTACTCAGTAGCGTCAATAGATTTCATTCTAAATATGTGTGACAAAAGTTTGAGCCATACAAAAGCAGATGTGACAACTTCTAAAACACTTCAATATTTTGTAATACTTTTTCACAATTATTAGTATTGATTTTCCCATAATTAGCATCTTTAATATTATGTTTATTTAATTTTTGGTGGGTTTTTATTATTGGCATTGATGATTTTCTCATAATTAAGGGGAAGCTTTTTACCCTTTCTTTGCTGTTCTCCACAATTCAAGGGGCAGCATCCTTGAGGCTTCCATTTTATATATATAAGGCGTGATGATTGAAAGCGTTTCTTAACACAACTTCAATTTTATTTTATTGCATGTGGCAAAAGTTTAAGCCATACAGAAGTAGATGTGGCAGTTTCTAAAACTATGATTGATCACATGAGACGGAAAAGAAGTGATGATTGAAAGCGTTTCTTAACACAACTTCAATTTTATTTTATTACATGTGGCAAAAGTTTGAGCCATACAAAAGCAAATGTGACAACTTCTAAAGTATTTCAATATTTTGTAACACTTTTTCACAATTATTAGCATTGATTTTTCCATAATTAACATATTTAATATTATGTTTATTTAATTTTTGGTGATCTTTATTATTGGCATTGATTATTTTCCCATAATTAAGATGAAGCTTTTTATCCCTTTCTTTGTTATTCTCTACAATTCAAGGGGAAGTATCCTGAGCCTTCCACTTTATATATATAAATTGATTGATGACGATTGATGATATATTAATGAGCACCGACTGAAAATCCAAAAATACTAATCAAATTGCCAATAACCGAGGTCAATTAAATTTATGTCAAAAAATGGAGAAAAAACGGACTGAACCGGCCGTTTGACACCTTAGTTAAAATTGGGGAATCTTGTTTCCATTTTGTTGGTGCCGCACCATTTGGGTGGTTGGGGAGCAAACATGACAACAAGGGGAAGACGGAACTAGAGAAGAATCGGCTTTGCAAACTCGGTATTTCCTTTGAAGCCAGAAATGACTCACGTTCTCCACAACTCATTCACTGCTCCTGCCCTGGGATCTTCGAGAAGGCGGTCGAGTAACAGAGACCGCTTGCTGCGGCTTCGTTGTTCCTCCTTGCAGCCCAATCTCCAAGAAGGAGATGGAGAGACCGATAACGGAAGGTACAAGTTTCTTCCCTCTCAATTTTCCGTTTGGTTACCGAGAAAGAAGAGAAATGTGCACTCGTGAAGAAATTATCTATAGATTTTTCCGTTTCTTTCTTCCCCGAGGAATATCATGAGTTTCGTGAATTAATATATTTTTGTTTCACCAGAAATGCTGAGAATAAGATATTGGATATGTTTTCTGTTATGTTTATCATTAGGAAAATGCGGTTTCTTCAATGTTGTATTTCTGTTGATTACAGAGTTCAAGGCCGAAAGCACGTGATTCTGATTGAGAGATATGGCAATGGAACCACTAGAAGGTCTTTACTTTAACACATTTCTTCAGTTCTTATTTTGTCTCTTTGGTAAAGTTTCTTTGTCCGCGGCTTTGGTACTCATATGGCTCATTCTTTTTATCATTTAGTAAACTTGAAGTACATTTTGCAGCACATCTTAAATTCCTTGCCAATTATAAGACTATGAAAGATTTCGAAGTTAGATGAGAATGATTTTGACAACGTTCTGTCTGGGCATTTTACCAGCATTTTGTGCCTGATAGATGTTTCTTTCTTTATTTTCTTTTTTTAAGTTCAGATTTTCATTAACAGGTCCATGTTGGATGATGACTTGACATCACATTCCTTCTTTCTTTTTTTAATTGACCTTTTCATTAACAGATACACATTGGATGATGACTTGACATCACAAACCTTCTATGAGGAGCATGAGTCTGGGAACGATAAGCTTCAGGACTTCCATTTCTCTGACCCCAAACTATCCTGGCTTCCAAATATCGTCAAAGATTTTGTTTTACCTTCTGGCTTCCCAGGTCTGATATATGAAGTATATTGTTTCCCTTCTTCCATTGTTGCTCCACTTGGCATTTTTGTTCTTATTTTCTGTAATGTCATGTTGTCAATCGACTAAATGTGATCCTTAACATGATAAATCTGTTTATTGACATCTATGAAGATAAAATGTCTTGTAGTATGTAGGTTGTGAGTAAAGCAAATATAGAGTTTCCTATTTAACAGCACCCTCAAATTGAAAATTTCACCTGTTTTTAAATCATGCATGAGCAGTCCTTCAATTTTTTGTTTTGGTGATCCTGACGGTGCTGCCTTGTTACACTTCTTTACTTCTGATGCAGGTTCGGTTTCTGATGATTATCTGCCGTACATATTGCTACAGTTCCCTACAAACATTACTGGATGGATCTGTCACACCTTAGTCACATCAAGTCTCCTAAAGGCAAGAATCTAATTCAGGGATTTTTTTGGGTATGTGCATAGTATTTTAAACACCTTAAAACTTTTCGAATTTCCTGTCGGCCTGAGGTCTTCCTGTTGAATATTCTGTTTTCCTTTTTCTGAGGTGGTTGTATTTATTGAGATGGATTTTGAATGATTTTCGATTATGGTTATAACTTGTGAGTTGTCATAGAGGGCGTTAGTCTCTCTCCTTGATGAAATTTTGGCATACTTCTTTAGCATATCTGAAGTATATTAATTTGAAACTTGTGATGTGAAAGCTTGAATTACTGTTGAGGGTGCTATTGGGTTGATAACGAAACAGTATCAACACGCTTCATTCATTTCCTGTAATTAGCTTTCTGCTTAACCTAACGCCATTATCACTTCCAAATTTGTGAGGTTATTTTAAAATATAGGGAATAGTATATCAAGTATCTTAATTTTTTTATATTTTTTCTTTTTGAAAATCTTTATCATATTACTGACTGTGATTTGAAAAGCTCATATGGCATAAATTTTATTGCCATTCCATGTTTTGTATGGTTGCTCCACCTTGTTCAATTCATTGTGATGAAATGTCCACTTCAATGAACTTCTTCTATGTCCTTGTATCTTCGGCGCATCTTCATTGACCTTAAATCTTGTTTAAATTTCTGGGAAAAAAATCTATCCACAAATTCTCAGGCTGTTGGTGTTGGCACTTTCTCTGGTACTACTGCTGCTGCTTCTGCTGCTGCCATCAGGTGAATGTTGACACATATTGTTGATTGTGTGCAAGTCGATGACTCGATGTATTACATTAGTTTTAGTGCATTGAACTGTAGGTCATGTCTTCTGCAGATGGGTATCAAAGGATGGCATTGGCGCTGTTGGGCGCTTATTCATTGGTCTGGCCATTGTACAGACATTTGAAGTGGGAAAGTGATTATATGC
This sequence comes from Tripterygium wilfordii, assembly GCF_013401445.1. NCBI lineage: Eukaryota > Viridiplantae > Streptophyta > Magnoliopsida > Celastrales > Celastraceae > Tripterygium > Tripterygium wilfordii. The sequence continues at coordinate 9,705,500 of NC_052236.1, read as the reverse complement.
TGAAATTTACTGCTAGCTGTTGCTGTTTCTCCAGGTGGGCGGTTTGGAAATCTTTTTGATGATGATCCAAAGCAATGGCGCATGTATGCAGACTTCATTGGTAGTGCAGGAAGGTCTGTGTAATAAGCTCTGTTCAAGTTTGGAAAGTTTAAATTAAATACAATTGATGACTTTTTGTTGATTCACTGTGCAGCATCTTTGATCTAACTACACAACTTTATCCTGCCTACTTTTTGCCATTGGCGTCTCTTGGGAATCTTGCCAAGGTATTCTTCTTAGTTCCCTTGCTTTTCCTCACTCTCCTACCCCTCCCGGCCTAATGGTACCCTGGAAATTTCTTTTTTATCATCTGTTAGGTGGTCTATGAGCTTATCTGCATATCTGTACGTGTCATTAACTTTCTAGCTGCACTTCAGCACAGTGTAGCTGAAACAGCCATTTGAATGCTGATAGTAATGTTTGGCATTAGAATAGAGACGTGTGGAGTATGGACCTAAGTTGGTTATAAGATGCTCATGCTTTACACATTTCTCAACATCATTTAAACAGGCAGTAGCGAGAGGACTGAAAGATCCTTCATTCCGCGTCATTCAAAACCATTTTGCAATCTCAGGAAATCTAGGAGAGGTAGCAGCAAAGGTATGCATTAATCTGTTTCTATACTGTAAGATTTATAATTTATTTAGAACATTTTCACTTCTCTGATCTGATGATGAGTGTTCACAATCTTATATTTGCTGAATTTTTCTGCAAAATCAGGGTCGGTTCTTAGCAAGCCCCAGTTGCTCTACTGCCATTGATATGATTCTCAAATGCATTCATCTGAACTTTCCCATTTCATGAAGTTTCCTATCTTTGTGATTTACAAGACGTCCATTTCATGGAACGCTAGATAATAAAATAATTTGGTACCCATTGCGGTCATTATTGTTTTGGCTCTTCTTATATAGCCTGACTTGGCATACTTCAGATCTGCCTGCTAATAATCAGTCAATTGCTTTATCTTTCATAATATCCAAGATAGTGTGCATTTTTTGGTAAAGCTTTCAACATTTTCAAGTTTCAACAATGACCATCAAGTGGAATGCTTTGTGGGCACTTTTTGGCTTGATGAGGAAAAGTAGACAAGTTTGTTGTTCCATGCTTAGCATTTGAATTCATTTTGAGATGCTTAATGTGCTCATGTAATTATTGTTCTATCATAAGTTTTAACTGTTGAGACCAACTATTGAATTTGGCTTGTGAATTCTATTGTTGTAGTAATGATATGCCTTGCCTTAACATCTGAAATAAATTTTATGTTCTCACGTTAATTAATTCCCTCAATCATCACTATATGAACACCAAGAAAAGTCATATACTCTAACTCAAGTCTATCACATGTAAGCTTCAAATTTACTTTCCTCATGATTAGTTGGTCAAATATTTCAGGAGGAAGTCTGGGAAGTAGCTGCGCAGTTGCTCGGCCTTGCGGTGGGCATATTGATCCTGGTATGTTATACTGCCTATCAGGTCCTCTATCTTTGGGTATTAAGGAACTAGATAAGCAACTAATCGTAGTTTGCTGTATTAAATTCTTGCAGGATTCCCCTGGCCTTGTAAAATCATATCCAGCGATGTTACTGACATGGATGAGCATGCGGCTTCTGCACCTTTGGTTGCGTTATCAATCACTTGCTGTTTTACGGTTTAATACGGTTAGAATGTTTCATTCTATTCCTCATTCCCCGCTAAATGGGTTAATGCATAAAATCGCCTTGTGCAAGGAGTCTTCTAGGGAAAGTAGACTACATTAAGTAGTGTCATTCCTCATGATACCCTCATAAATTGTTCTAATGTTCGGTTCTTTGATGGGTTGTTCCCTCTGTTCTAATCTTTTCAGATAAATCTTAAGCGTGCTCGTATACTTGTAAAATCACATGTTTTACACTCTACTGTACTGGGTAAGACTCGTCCTCTTAGAGTTTTTAAGTGCTTTGCCACATTTAGGTTATTTTAATCATGACAATTACCAGTTGCTTTTCATATGTTTGCAAAGGATCTGATGACTGCAACAAGAAAGAAAATATTTTATCATGGCAAAGATTCATGAAGCCGCAAATTGAGTTTGGTGTGCCCTTGGAAAAGTTGGTTGGCCGTGAGAGATCCATTTCCAAGGTATTTCCTCATTTAGTGAACAATAATGTAGTAGAGACATCGAAAGCTCCAAAGTGGTTCTCTCTTAACAATTTTTCATTTGGGCTAACCATTTATAAGTATTCGAGTAAGATAGTTCAAATAACTAGGCAAAAGAAAATTAGAAATTGTGTTCTTAATCTGGTACTTAAATAGAGTGAAGCACCGCAACAATATTAGACTTGAATCATTTGATAACTTCTATAGAGGTCAGTCTAGAGTTGTACTTCATTCAACAGATGCCTTGGCCTGCTCTTTCCAAATTAATTTGAAAATTTATGCTGTAGTTTATTGATAACATGATCTGAGCTAGTTTTACAATTTTGGAGTTATTCTTCTGCCTGCAACGGATAATATGCATAATGTCTTCCTGCTTAAGCTTGCAGACATCAGTTGCATGCTTATTTCGACTATCCAAGTTACTCTGTAGATAAATGAGCTTCATCGCGTATACCGGATGTGACAAAAAGCCATTAAAGACGGGCAACTTAATACTTGGGAGCTTGAATTTGGTCCACGGATGTTTCTGAACGTCAATTTTCTTTCCCTTTCTTTCCCTATTTGGAACAGGTCAAGACACTACTGAAATTGTATGCAAATGAAAAGTATATTCTCATGGTGAACCAACAGCAAAGAGATTTTGAGGTCTTCGTCTCATTCAAGGTATTCATAATCTGGCTTTGAATGATTTATAGACGTTATCATCATCTTTTACAAGCTTAAAGTTATAAAATGAAGGTAGGAGCAACAAGTTTGTCAGTCTTGCGAAGTGTGTGGCAGACTTACTGGCTCCAGGAGAACTTCAAAAGCTCTGATGGCGTATTTGATCAGCTTGCAGAAAGTGTACTGGAGATGGAAAGTAGGTTTGATGACTTCATCTGCCAGTTGGATATGGCTGGATGGGATACACATAACATAAACCTGAAAGTCCCTAACGAAATCTCTATTCATGAAATTGATCCTGTTTAACATTTAAACGTGGAGATCAACACATCTTCTATGTTAGTGAGATTGTGAGATGATGCCTTGCTGGTGGACCAAAAGGATCAGACTCCAAAACAGAGAGGATGACCGCTGGCTTTCTATACAGAAAGGAGCCCTACACTAGGGAATCAGATTTTGGCAGCAGGAAAAATTAAGGGTGTTTGCAGTCGATTTTTTTTAGTTTTTTTACATGAATATAACTGATCAAATGGTTGGTTTTTTTTTTTTAATTTTTTATCGGTTTTTAATAGAGAAATGTGTAACTTTTTATTATATTCAATGAATACAGACTAACAATTACTAAATACTATATTCAACGGATATTCCATTATCATTGAAGGATAAAATGAATTAATGTTTGTAGCCAAAAAATTCATTGCAGTTCACAGTGTAAGTGCAGAACATGGTGATCCTATCTATATACTTGAGAAGCAAGACACAAGCCTAGAACTCTTAATACCAAGACTACTCTCATTCTAGCACGCAAATAAAAGTTTTCGGGATAGCAAATTACATTATCACAAGTCGCATACAAAGCATACAGAATAATACAAAATAGAGGGGAGTAGGGGACGTCCATCCCAGCAGCTATTATCATCATAGCAGGACAAGGGTATGTTACCCCGGTCCAAGAAGCATTACCCTTTATAACCTATACATATGAACATACAGAATGAAGGATCATTGTCTTATATCAGCCACATGCATAGGCCAAATCCATCTGATTTTAGTAGTCGGAGTCGTCATCTTCTTCTTCTTCCTGCTCCTCATCATCTTCCTCGTCATCCTCCTGCTGCTGTTTTTCTTCCTGAAAAGGAATAGACATTAAAATTAAAAGTCCAAAACTTAACCAACAAAGAACATTACAACAGAACAAATAGCAAGGTAGAACCCAGGAGGTGGATTCAAATGAAGGTTCAGGAAGAAAGCTTTCTTATGGATTTAGAAGGTTGACACGGAATAGTTTGAAATTGGAGTTTTGAAGATGGCGATGACAGTTAATAGAGCCAAAGCAGATTTGGCTTTCCCGTACACCACACATCACCAAATCCAAAACCTAATGAGTTTGCTCTGCTATTTAACTAAGGCATTTTCCACAACTGAGCATAGAGTAAACAAGAATGGGAGAGGTGCTGTCTATACAGAAACACTAAATAATCCATCAACATGAAAATGTTAAATTGAATTACATCAAAACCAGGCAATATGTAGGAAAGCAACTTAGGTTTGCAGTATAGATTGAAAAATATTGACAGGTTGGAATAGAATTACCTCAGCACTGGCCTCATCCTCGTCGTTTACTTCAGATTTTGACTTATCTGACTCTTCATCACCATCATCCTGCAACGATAAGAAGAGAGTCAGGCACATCTAAAATTTTTATTAGAGTCGATCGCATCTAATAAGTTAATTAAAAGCACTACTCAGAATGAGTGAAGGCTGCAGCATTTTTACCTGGTTGTTATACGCGTTCATAAGCTTTTCATAATCCACCTTCCTTTTTGCGGCTTTGGCTTCATATGGAGCTTTTTCCTTGACAAATTACAGTGTACTTGCAAGTTACAATCATAAATATACATAAAAGTAATCTTTCTCTGCAGAAATCAAAAGGCACACCCAAAACCGGGAGGGCGGCAGTAAGCTGCCATCTCTTCACCATTACAAAAGTGAACTTTGCAATTAAAGTATTAACCCCAGATTAGTAAATGAAAGTTGCAAGGTGAAAGCCCATCCCTCAAATCACTAACTATATCCAATACCCTAATGCAAGAGTCATCCATTACTTTCAAATAAAATAGTTGGCACCATAGCAATTACGACTTTGAACATTAGTCCTTTCACCGGAACAGAAGGTCTTCCAAACAACCACCACAACCAAGAGTAATCCATTAACCAACAAGTAAGATATGATCCTGTACTAGCACGAGACTTTGAATACTTACAGCCTTAGTCATGGACTTCCACTTTTGTCCTCCTGCTTTTCCAACCTTCAATTAGAGCATTTGTGTTATTGAATTTTCTTCCAAAGAGAAAATATTGCCTTATTATATATGACTACAAAATACAATATATCATCATAGGTTATCAAAAGCTTACCGCTGAGACAGCCTTCACATTTGGATTTTCTTTCTTGAAAGTGGTTCTAAATTCCTCACTGAAACATTAATATAACAATAAATTACTTACATCAATGAAAGTGAATCACAAGAATCCAATAATTAACACCTAGAACAATTTATGAGGAAGATACATACAGGAAAACAAAGAATGCACTAGCAGGCCTCTTTGGTTTGTTAGGGTCTTTCTTGGCCCGTTTGTCCTTTCCAGTTTGACCTTTGCTGCTCTTATCAGCTGCCTTTCTCTTTCCAACCTTTCTGAAAAGAATTAGAGATATATATGATCCATCACTACTATATTCCTGTAAAATCAGTATCCACACAATTGACTGTAGAACATCAGACGTCAATACAAAATAATTAACCTGCCAACTCCCATGAAACTACCCCAAGAAGAATTTTGTATCATAAAGTCATCTGAAAAAACGATTCCCGACCCACAACATAAAATCATATCTAGAAACTAGAAAAATAAGGAACTAACCGATCATCTACAGGTTTCAAAGCTTCCTTGGGGGTCCTTGCTGCCCCCTTTCCTTTCGCAACCTTCATTCTCACAAGATATTTGCCTGTATGAACAAAGGCTTTGATCAGAAACTCCAACAATCCAATATATAACTTTGTGGTAACATCAACAAATCTAAATGCAAAATAAATTCAATTTAAAGATCAAACAATCAATACATCAAATCAACGGACACAACATCTCAAAAAAAGACATACACACACAAAATCACAATTCAACTCACTAGGAACAAATTAGCTTTGAGGATCAATAATATGCTGATAGCCGAGAAAGCTTAAACTTCACATATCTGCTCTATAATTCAACAAACAGTTCCAATCATATATAAAACGTCAAAAATCACAAATGCAAAATTCAAAAAAAATAACGATATAGAGTAAACCTCTTTCGCTTCTTCAAACAATCAGTAACAGAAAACAGAGGTATTCGACACAATACACTACAGCATAATCAACAAAAACAATAAAGCAGATCTGAAGAAGTTACCTTAGAGAAGGAGAAGAGCAGTCGGTCTGTGAGAAAGACAGAGTTGCAGAGAACAACGAGAATGCGTCGAGAATCGAATCGAAGGCAGAGAAAGGTTCGATCAGTGAAGAAAGGAAAACTTGGGAAAGCTAACCGGAAGAGCCAGTAAACCAAAGAGTTGGCGCGAGATGAGTATCTGAGTCAGCTTGTTGTTACCGGGTATAGCCAGTGTACACATATTCGGGAATGCTTTGATCGTTAATTACTTAATTACCATTTAATTATGCCATCATTGTCTTTTGATAATAAATATCAATCAACAGGAGGTGGTGACAAGGAAGAAGTGGCGCTTTCTGTACCTGACACGTGGCATCTTTGCAGGCCATCGCCGTTCGACTGTGTGAACCGTTTAACGGTTCAAGATTTAACCCTACCCTACAAAAGTCAAGTCAAGTCTTGTCTTCACAGGACCTTTTTGTCTACTGGGCTGTCTGGTCTTGTCTAGTTGGCTCTAGTGTTGGAAACTTGATCTAGCCAGTAGCCACGTATGTAGGAGGCACCGAAAAATAGGGGAGTTAACAAAAAATCATAGAAACCAAATTGATCGTGAAATTGTTTAATTCGTCAACATATTTTAAAAAAAATACAAAGAATCGACTGAAATAAGCCAATAACTGATTGATTAATCCGTTATTTTTATGTCAAAAATCAAAAAAAAAAAATCCTACTGTTTGCATCGTGGGTTTGACAATATTGGGTTTGTGTAATGAATGGGTTGAAGAAGCCTGAACTGATAGGCCCAATTAATGCAGAGAGATCTAATTTGACATTTTAGGCTTGGTCATGAAATGGGTTGAGAAAATAGGCCCAGGTTTTAGACTATGAACAGTCAGTCGGAAAGACAACCTCGTCAGATTTTTTTCAAGCAAACTTCGAGAGTTTTTTGTCAATATAACACTGTCTATCATAAAATATCCCAATATAACACCTGAGTGAAAATATTTCCCAAAATAGCATTATAAGTCACTGACAATGATGTGTTTTTTGTAATTTTTAAACAATCACGCCACCGTCGGTAATGTGAATAGTGTAAAAAAACTAGTCAAGACAACGTAGTTGGCGTGACTATTGGATTTACAAAGGTTGGCGTGACCTTAAAAAAAATAAATTTGCAGCAAGTTCCAGCTCCAATTGCACTCAATCAACTTGTCTATGTTTCTTTGCATTCCAGTTGATTGTCAGGCCCATAAAAATACAGTTGTGGCAAATGTATAGTAGCTGCTTACTGACTGCGGGATCACTCTTAGAAGAAACCATGAGAATGGGATGCCCATGAAAGCACTGAACTGCGCACACATGATCCGGCCTTTGTATGTTTTCACTTTTATAACAGCCTTTGTAGTCGTCCAGGACTCCAACCAGATGGATGATGCACTAGCTTTGCTTTTCTCAATCAACAAATCCCTGAAGCCACAAACATCCAGTGATGCAGCGTGGCGTGGTGGGAAGAACGCGTATTTGGACTTGTTGATTCGACACACGAATACCAGGAACAAGTCTACTTAAATCTGTTGATTCGACACACGAATACCATATTTAAGGCTTCAAAACTTTGTTTATTCTAGTGAATATCAAAGAATTGGAAAATACTAGCCGTCTCTTAATTTTATTCAATCAAAAACTCAAAACTAAAATTACTCAATGAGGGTTACAACCTTAAATAGTAAACTAAACGAAACCCTAGACACTTGTAATAGGAAACAAATACTTAAAAAGATACTAGACTCCTAGAAAAATAATACTAATTGATTAACAAACAATTGATTTCCTAAAATACTAAAATAAAATATTTAAGAGAAATATCGCAATCTCAACCTGCATCATCCCGTCAACAAAACTGGAAAATGAAAATATAAGCAGCTAAGTACTTCTAAGCTCAATAGATCCTATTAACAGATGAAAATGGCAAACAGAAAGCAACAAGATAAAATAACTGATACATGAGGTTGAAGCAATAATATCAAGAGATGTAGGTAGCAGTATGCATTGAAAGACATAGCAATAATAGAGCATCTCAAGTGAGCAAGTATACCTATCAGAGTCCTCACCAGAAGCATGGCTGACACTGATTGCTTTCTTTGGGTCTGTGACGAATATCAGAACAAGAAACCCAATTAGTGCACTCAATGCTGCCATCAAGATGAAGGCACAACGCCATCCTGGTATGCCCCAACAATGCTGGCCCGCCATTAATGTTGCCAGAACACCACCTCCTATGCCACCCAAGGTACCAATCAGGCTTAGCAGTCCAAATCCGGTGCCCCTCACACCATCCATATAGCTATCAATGATGAAAGACTACAGAACTGGTATCACAATTGCGAGTCCAAAACCATTTACTGCTGATTTTTTTTTTTTAGGTCACGCCAACAAGTTGTAAATCATTAATCACGCCAACCTTGTTGGCGTGACTAGTTTTTATACACTATTCACGTCATTGTCTATGGCGTGAATGGATCACGTCATCTGTGATGGCGTGATCATTTAAAAATTATAAAGAACACGTAATTACCAGTGACATGTAGTGTTATTTTGGAAAATATTTTTACTCAAGTGTTATATTGGAACATATTATGAGAGTCAGTGTTATATTGACAAAAAACCCCAACCTTCAACCACACAAAAAATAGCACAGTAGTCAGTGTTTGGTGTCACTCATGTGGGGCAACTCCTGCACATCCACCGGATAAGACCTGGATAAGACCCATTCTTTGCCATTCGTCAGATGGATATTCCCCTTCAATCCAACGGCACAGAATCACTACCGTGGATATAACCCCCGAGCCTTATTTAAAAAAAAATACGCCCATATCAAAATATAACCAACCAGCACAACTCCTCTCACCACCCGTCACCACACACATCATTCTCGAAACGACCACCCATGGCCGCCGCCACAACAGCAGCTGCCGCTACATCTTCCTTCATTGGTATGCGCCTCCCAGAGGTGCATTCCAAGTCTGGTCGGGTGGTGGCAAGGTTCGGGTTCGGAACAAAAAAGGCTGCACCGAAGAAAAAATCTGCCAAGCCCACTACAGACCGTCCCCTGTGGTTCCCAGGAGCCAACGCGCCCGAGTACCTTGACGGGACCCTGGTGGGTGATTATGGTTTCGACCCATTTGGATTGGGAAAACCCGTGGAGTACTTGCAGTTCGACGTTGATTCGCTGGACCAGAACTTGGCCAAGAACTTGGCGGGTGACATCATTGGGACCCGGACGGAGACCGCGGATGTGAAGTCTACTCCTCTTCAGCCTTACAGCGAGGTTTTTGGGTTGCAGAGATTTAGGGAATGCGAGCTGATTCATGGAAGGTGGGCCATGTTGGCTACTCTTGGTGCTCTCGCTGTTGAATCGCTCACTGGCATCACATGGCAAGACGCTGGAAAGGTAATTGATATTTGTCAAGTTTTAAATTGGCCTCTTTCATTTGTAGTTCATGCTAATTGTTTGTTTTAAGGCGGTAAGAAAATTACTTGAAAAATCGAATGGTTAGCCGATCAAATGACCAATTATCTTGAAAAAAATATTTAGTGAGAATCGATAAAAAAAATGATCGAATATCTGAAATAATCGTTCGATCGATCGGTTAAATTCTAGTAAAAAAAACCAGAAAAAAATTTGATTGAAACCGACCATTTACACTCCTCATTTATTTCATTGTGAATGTCTGTTTATGCAACTTTTGGTGCTAAAAAAGTTATCAATTTCTAATTCAGTCACCGAATGTTCACATGTCCCAACTTAGAAACTCAATGTTAAAAATTGTTTCAATATGCACACATTAACAAATTTCTCACTATTCGGGTAGATATTCTGCATAAGCAACTTGATTGCTCGAATAATTGAAAATATATTTGTATGCATATTAAAACAATTTTCAACTTTAAATTCTCAAGTTGAAACATTTAAACATTCGGTGATCGAATTAGATCCACTCAACTCTTTCAATAACCAATACATTTCCCCTCAAGAAATCCAACCTAACTCTATATTTAATTGATTTTCATTTCAAGGCTTCATTGATTTTATTACATTGTATGGTTGCTATTGTTGGAGCCAAATTAGCCTCACAAAGTGACTAATTTTAATGGGTTTACATCTTCAGGTGGAACTAGTGGAAGGGTCAACCTACTTGGGCCAACCACTCCCATTTTCCATAACCACATTGATCTGGATAGAGGTGTTGGTGATTGGGTACATTGAGTTCCAAAGGAACGCAGAGCTTGACCCGGAAAAGAGGCTGTACCCAGGAGGCTCATTCTTCGACCCACTTGGCTTGGCCGCTGACCCAGAGAAGAAGGTCACCCTTCAGACAGCTGAGATCAAGCACGCCCGCCTTGCCATGGTTGGTTTCCCGGGCTTTGCGGTCCAAGCTGCTGTTACTGGTAAAGGTCCGCTCCATAACTGGGCTACGCACTTGAGTGACCCTCTACACACCACCATTATTGACAACTTGAGCTCTTAAAAGTGTTTTTTTTTTCACTGAAAGAAATTGCCCGGCTGTAATCGTATTTGTAATATCCTTGTAAAAATCTTTAAGGTTTACTCAATGACAGTTTCTAAGCGGAATATCATATTGGCTACTATATGCAAAAATCTAAGTGAAATATGTTTCAGGCTCTGAAGACGGGAACTCAGATCTTGCTCATGTTAGAAGTATTATCTAGTACCTAAAAGCTCTGTGAGGAAAGGGCAAGTTGTGTAAGAGGGGAGTGTAGGTATAGTATTACTGATGTGGATTGTTTTTTTTTGTATGGGGGTATAATTATATTTTTGGGTAACTATGTAGCTGGTAAATTAGGGTTACAAACTCGAGCCGAATGTACTAAATAATTTCTTATATTAAAAACAGCCGCAAACCTCGAGGACGTAGGTAAATTGTCAAATCTCGTAAATCATGTGTTCTTATTCTTTTTTCTTTATATTTTCGATTGCTTCTCTATATTGTTCTATAATTTATGATTGTCTGTGAAGAACTTGTTTAACAACAATTTCCTTATGTAATTACTAACTTTTTTCGTCATTAAAATTTTGTCCAATATCTTTTACTCTCAATTCTTATAATTTCTTAGATATTTTTTTGGCTCTATGTGCTAAGAATCACCTCAATTTTTCGAGTTCATTTCTTTAGCACATACTTGATTCTGAGATATACTCATTTAAATTTAAACAAGGTTAACGCATTGTGATATATAGTTTTCTTTTTGGTAATGGCTCTTAGGGAGCGCAAAGTAGTTGAACCACTTTCATTTATAAAACGTAGGGTGCTGTCAATATGGCGATTGAAAAAATCATCTTACAATTAGAAAAATTATTTCCCCACCAAATTTACCAATTGACTAGATGATTGTGGGTTGGTCTTGCCACAAAATTAACAGGATTAAAAATTCCTGGGCCTATATGCTGGCCAAATGGGGCGCATGCATTCCCAACACCACCTTCATGGCTTTATGCATGGTGAGCTTTATTTACATCACAGTTTTTATTAATTACTCCCCAACTCTGATCAATTTATCTTTGACCATATGTTTTTCAAAGTATAGGATTAACACACCCCACTCCAAACCTAACTTACAACTTATCTCTGGTATCCAGTTCTTGATTACCATAATCATCCCGACTCCTTCGTCTGTCGTTATTGTTCTCAAAAAGGTCGTGTGGATTCTCTCGGAAACAATAAATCGATGACTTCAACTTCTCTATCAGGGATGACGATGATATGTAGATTTTGGAGCTGTATTATGCAGATTTTGGGGTTGTTTTGGTTCAGATTTTGAAGCTATTTTGTGCAGAATTTTGGAGTTGCTTTGTGCAGATTTTTGAAGATAGTTGGTATAGATTTTGGATCTGTTTTGGTGCAGTTCCTCTATTTCTCTAGGATACAACTTATAGCTTCCTAGTTAACTTGAGCTACTTGTTGTGAAAGTTTTATCTTTTCATTTGAAAATTTCGTTTTCGGACTTCCATGAGACATGCCCTCGTGTATAGTATATCTTTTTTTTACCAAAAAAAAAAAGAGATCATTGTCTGTTGTTTTTTTTTTTTTGTCATTGATGTGTGTTTAATATATGTGTCAGTTTTTGATTATTTGGGGTGTGGTTAGTTATTTTTTAATTTCTATGGGATGTAGATATATCAGAGTATGATTGGTAAAAACTGAGATGTAAATAAAGTGGAAAATGACATATTAATACCACTTTTAAAACTGTTGGACATCTAGATCCACTTCAAAAAACTTTATCCCTCATAAGTCCATTTTTATTTTTTATAATATTTAAATCATTTAAATTTTATCTTATTCCTTTTTTACCCTTTTTAAAGAGGATTAGATCTAATATAATTTTCTCTCTTGTTATATGCTACATCTCTCTTATCTCACTACATCTTCTCTCTCTACTACATCTATCTCTTATCACAATAACTTTCTCTCTCCTACTGCATCTCTATCTCATCACAACAACTTTCTGTCTCCTATTGAATCTCTCTCTTTACTACGTCTTTCTCTCTTTCTCATCTCTTTTTATGGCTATCGTTTTGGTCAAAATATGACTGGGCATTATGCGTCTCTATGAGGGGAGTCTAATGGTGATGGTGGTATTACAAATTATTGTCGAAATCGATCGGATCTGAAGTTTTTTATCCAAATTATAACACTGGTCGACCAATGTTACTGTTTTGAAACAGTAACATTGGTAACACTAGGCGATCAATGTTACTATTTGAAATAGTAACATTGACCGAACAATGTTACTATTTTAAAACGGCCATATCCGATGATCGTTTTGGCCCATACATGACTGGGCATTGTGCGTCTCAGTGAGGGGATTCTAATGGTAGTGGTGGTATGGCGAACCGTCGCTAAAATCGACCGGATCTGAAGTTTTTTCAAAATAGTAACACTGGCCGACTAATGTTACTGTTTTGAAATAGTAACATTGGTAACACTGACCAACCAATGTTTTTGTTTTGAAACAGTAACATTGACCAATGTTACTGTTTTAAAATGGCCAAATCCGATGGCCGTTTTGGGCCGTACCTGACTGGGCATTGTGTGCTTCAATGAGGGGAGTCCAACTGTGATGGTGGTATGGAGAACCGCCACTGAAATCGATCGGATCTGAAGTTTTTTTTCCAAATAATAACATTGGGCGACCAATGTTACTGTTTTGAAACAGTAACATTGGCCGAGATGGATTTGATTACCAGAAGATGTCTTCCCCGATTTCCAAATCGTAGCAATAAAGCAAATCCCATCTCGGCTCTCGAGATGCTCTCTTGTTTATCCTTTATTTCTTTATGTGTTTTTATCTTCTTGTTTTTTTTTTTACTTTCTTGGAAGGATAATGTTGTTTTTCTAGCTAATTCTCACTTATTTTGTTCGGAAATCAAAAACCCTAGAATGTCTGGTTCTGTCTGTGAATTTTTGCATTCAGATCTACGAAGTTACCACGTTTTTGAGGTTTATGTGGTTTGAATTTTGTTTTGTTTGGTGTGTTGGCAGCTTGAATTTGGAGGTCGAATGGATGTTGGCGGTAGTAGTGGTGGTAATGGGGGCCAGCGTAGAATTTCAAAGTTGTTATGAGAGAGATGCAATAGGAGAGAGAAAGTTATTGTGATAAGAGAAGAGAAGTGTAGTTGTGGGAGGAAGATAAGGATAAAAAAGTAATTAGCATAGTAGTGGTACCTTAGAGGGATAAAGTTTTTTGGACTGGACCTAAGTGTCCAAAAGTTTCACAAGTGGTACCGGCCTGAAATTTTCCCTAAATAAAGTTCACCTTTGTACATTACACTGTTGGCTCGATAGCCGGATGCGATGCTCCGGACTGTGAATTTGGACTTTGGCCCCTAAGGCCCGTGTAGTTGGTCTTTGCTTTTCTGTATTGCTTGCTGCCTTATAAAAAGGGAAAAAAAAATAATTTTATTCTACGGCATCGTTTGATCATTGATGATAATACATACATGATAGTATGATAGAATGTTAGAAATCTAAGCTCAAAAACATCAAATATTATTTTCATCATTGATGATAATAAAAACATGATAGAATGTTAGAAATCTAAGCTAAAAAAAACATCAGCATTATCCTATTTGGTCTAACATAGCTCGACTCCTTAACTGAGAGTTGATATGTGGTTTTATGAGAAATGATAATATGTGTCCTTAGCATTAGATATTGATAAAAATGATGTATTGGAATCTGAAAAAAATATATATATTTTAAGTTGTATTTTTAGGACACACGCTATTAATACCATTTACTTATATTATAGGAGGATTATACCAATTTGATAGGATAGTGTCGTACTAGGTAGTTATAAAAAAAATATTAGGTGTTATTTAGCAATAAATAAATAAAAGTAGAGAACACAATTAGTTCATATGCCACTCAATGTGTGTGATATTTTATAGAAGCCTCGAGTTCGAATCTTCCGATCTCAATCCCCTTCTCTGTATTAAAAAAATAAAAATAAAAACTGAAACTGAAACTGGAGTAACCTTAGAAGTTATAGAAGAATGAATATACCACGTTTTCCCATTTTCACCGCCACTCCTTTATATTCATCCTAAACGTTCTATAGCCGCCTCGTTAAACTCAGAAGCAAATTCGTATTTTCCGTCAGCGCCCAAGCTCACCAGAAAATTTTAGGAATTCCGTTGGTATTGGCTTTTACATGCCAGGCCGTTCTTCCTCGTGTCGTGTGGTTTTGAAAGATCCCACGTAATACGGTTTAAAATTATGGAGATCTCAACACTGTCAAGATTGAGCTGACAGGTAAGAATGCCCCCTTTTTTTGTCGATTCATCGTATCTTGTTTGTTAATACATGGAATTGTTGTCGGTGATCTTGTTTCCACTACGTTAGAATGCCGACGGGAGTAGTTGATAGTTGTTGTTGTTATTGAATCTGTTTGTTATTGAAATGCCTGAGAGGGAGCTTGCTGCAAAAACCCCCCTTAAACCCTAACCTAATTGGACCAGTCCATGGGCCTTTTGTTCTTCCCTTCTGTGTAAACTCCTTTTGGCCTCACTAGAAGTTCTGTGGGGAAATTTGTTGTTGCAACTTTTTACCCCATCTTGGTGTGGTTACATATATGTTGTTATGTTTTTGTTTGTTTGGTTTCTTCTAATGGTGTGGGCTCATGTTAGAGTATATGTCTCCTTTGGCAATGGCAACAAGATATGTTGAAATAATGTGCTTATGCTATGGAATGATTATGGAGATTTTGTCCATTACATTGTTCTATGCGAGTAAAAAACGATTGAAATATGAGATTATTGTAATCGGAGTAGTAGCTGAAATATTCGTTGTTGATGGCACGCTCTAATAGATTACTTTTTCAGCTGACACTAATTTCCAGGCAAATTTGGACATGGGAACTCGAAAATTCTTATGGGATGTGGCAAAGAAGTACTTTACAGTTGGACTCATTACCTTCACCATTTCAGATTATGCCAGTGTTATTCACGTCCGGGGAGCCTCTATGACTCCCACATTTAATCCTGAAACAAATACCACTTTTGGGTCACTAACTGGTAATAATATATTTAAAAGCAAGTGTTGGACCGCCATTGCAATTATCACTGTCTTATCATGTGTTGGATGCAGATGACATGGTTCTGGTGGAAAAGTTTTGCCTAACAAATTACAAATTTTCACGCGGTGATGTGGTAGTTTTCAGGTAAGGTCTCTCCATGTCTATTTAAAGAAGCATTTATACTATATTTTGCTCTAATAACCCAGTTTTGATTACATTATAAAAAAGATGTTCCTCAACATTGTTATAGAACTGGGACAAATGAATGCCAAACCAATTGTAGTGTGCAAATCAAAGATAATGTATATGTTTGGCAGTACTTTTTACTGCGTTCAGTTGCACTTCACCTCACAACACCACAGTTTTTTGTGACACGCCAAACGCTTTTACAGTAGACCTTACCTCACAGCACCACAACTTTTTACCTCATAGCACCTCACCTCACCGCACCGCACCCCCAAACGCTTACAAATATATGTTGAATTGTCACACGTAATCAAATTAGGTCAATTATTTTATTTTAGATTAATGTACAATGTAAATTTTAAGTGATTTTATATTAATATTATTAGTCATTTAATATAACCGTAATTTAAATACGCCAAACGCACCTCACAGCACCACACCACAATTTTAAAAGGGATGCGCCAAATAGCTTTTTGCGTTCCAACTTACTTCACAGCACCACAGTTTTATAACTCACAGCACCGCACAACACCTCACAGCAGTTGACAACACTCCCAAACAGGACCAATATGAAAATCGATGTGGGCTTGCATTAGATAGAATGAATTTGTTTCCCAATTGCCATAATAATTGTGAATTCCTCTTACTGATTTTTGTGATGCTGTGTGGATCGGTTAATGATGATTGAGTAACTTTTATCCGTTGAGCAATGGCCCTTCCACTCGACACCGTCGGATCACTAAGGCCGACTTTCGTGATGCTGAGTGTTGACCAGTTAAATTGATTTGGTTTTTGTTGGTTAGAGATTTATTATGATTTAGATAACATTTGAGTATCAGAAGAAGTTGTGATCCCAACCAGAATCTTTCAAACTTTGAGTTGGCTTATTCATTTGGTCAAGTTTGATATCAGCTGTCAGCTCCCTTGATGCAGAAAACCATTCACACGGTGGCTCACTTGACCAATAAATCATTCTTCAAGCTGTTTTTATCCTGTAATTGAGTTTCTAAAAGTTATTGGCTTATTGGTGTCTATACATATTGCATGAAAAGAGTACTTTGAGAATTTGATCAAAGTAAGAATTGGTTAGTGCCTTATTAATCCTCGTCTGTCGACTGTCAATGATATCGAGATTAATTATTGTTATTGTTTATCAAACATTTCAGCTATGATACACATACACAATATATGTCTCTCCAATCAGTTTACAGTGCATGAATAGTCTTGAAGCATGCTATTGATGCAAAGCCTTTTGTGTTATAATCTGATGTTGCTAATGTGGGATCCCTCTCCAGCTCTCCAAGCAATTACAAAGAGAAACATATAAAGAGAATTATCGGCTTACCAGGTGATTGGATAGGAGAAGCACCATATTCTTATGATGCAATCAAGGTTCCTGAAGGACATTGTTGGGTTGAAGGAGACAATCCAGCATTCAGCTTGGATTCAAGAGCTTATGGGCCGGTAAGTTTTCCGTGCCACCATATTTGTGCTTAGCTTGAACAATGTCATAGTGAAAAGTTTGATGATAATTGTTCCAACTGTCAAAAACATTTCCTTGTTCACCTAAACCTAATAGGCTATTTGTGTCAGGTTCCATTGGGTTTAGTTCGGGGGAGGGTCACCCATATTGTATGGCCGCCTCAGAGAATTGGTGATGTCAACAGAATATTTCCTCAGGACAGACTTTCTCCTAATTGAAATTCAATGAACGCCCCATTTTCGCATGGTAATAGACTATTTTTCCTCAGCTTTATGAAATCCATTATTCTTTGATTGGATCATTTTTCTCTGATAAAAGAAATGTCAGGACTGTTGTATGTGTTTCCATACCCCTTTACAATTTTGGACTCTTTCCATATTTTACTCCTTTGTATTCATTTTTTGGCACTGATTTGCACCCCCCTGAGCGTGCAAATGCACGAATTGGGCAATTGGAAGTTTGGAACTAAAATCTAGATGATCAAGACTGTTGCTTGAAGATCGTCTCCCTGATCGGTTTTGTGCCATCAACTGGAATCCAAATGGAGATAATTCTGCATTGTAAAGTTGTATTTGTTCAGATCTTCTGATTGTAGGGTACAGAGTTTCCAAATATGTCAGAAAATAAGCTTTATCAATGCTAAGAACTGAGAATTCAGTAGCTTGTTAATTATTAGCCTAAGATGCTCTGAATCATTTTGTTACATAGGACATGGTTTAAAGGTCCCTGGTATTTCCAATCACTATACTTCAGGTTCAGGCACAATCTGATCATCTCTCTTGTAATCATGAATACATAAGGAAGCAAGAGGAGCTTTGTTCACCTTGCAAGGATACTCGTTCCTCCTCCATTGGAGCTCATTTGCATGGGGGACGTATCTTTAAAATTGTTAATATTCTCCTGTTCCTCATGGCAATAAATTATTCAATGGTTGTGACACGCCATGTCAATTTACAAGCGGTTAGTGATAATGTGCATATAAGTAGTTGAGAATGGAGATGAGTAGTTTGTAATATAAATTTTAAAAATATCTAGGTTCTTATGCATCATATTAATGTATAACATGGTTTGTCAAAATTATTGAATAATTACTCTATCATCATATGTTGAAAGAAATACAAGCTTAATTCGGTACATTAACATATGACATATTAGTATGGTGTGTCAGAACCACTGAATAACCACTCTATCTATCATCACGTGTCGTAAAAAATATAGGTTTAATTTGGTACATTGATTTATGACATGGTGTGTGCTAGAACCATTGAATAACTACTCTATCATCACGTGTCGTAAAAAATACGGGTTAATACGGGTTTAATTTGGTACATTGACTTATGACATGGTGTGCGCCAGAACCATTGAATAACTATTCTGATCACGTGTCGTCGTAAAAAATACAGGTTTAATTTGGTAAATTAACCATTGAATATGGTGGCGTGATACCGGTTTAATTCAGTGAACGTGCATGGTATATTTTCTATTGTAGAAAAGAGGACAAAATGGGATAAAAAGCTTAAAGAGAAAAACGAGGGGCAAAAGGATTTCTCCCTGAATCCATATTTTCATATTTCCTTCCAAAATTATTAAATATTAATTCTATAAATACAAAAAAAGAAGTGCGTATACAGGTGCACGCACCAGACACCCTTTCTCTACTTGTTACGCCTCGGCAGCCTTTTATGCTCTCTGTAACTGCAACTGCAACTGCTTGTAAGATCAATGAAACAACCGATACATTGTGAAGCATTTCTCGTTGAACTTCGATTTCTGATTCGGGGTTTCTTGAATTATGCTTGATTTCCCTTTTCTAGTTCAGGTGATTGTTTTTTATGCACTGGGCAAGAGAGAGAGAAATTTTGGTATGCGAAAGATTGATCAGATAAGCGATAAAGGAAAGAAATGGGGAGGATTTTTGTGATCAGTCTTGAAGGAAGTTTCTATAGCTGCAAGCACTGCCGGACCCATCTTGGTTTATCCAAGGATATCCTATCCAAGGTTCTTTTTGATTAATCTGTTGATCTTTACTTTTCTTTCTCCATTGATGTTTATGTTTCTTTCTCTACAGTTGTTCATGTTGGAATATGATGTTTTTGCTTTTTGTGTATTAGTGTTTAGACGGGCAATACCCCTTAGCCGAGATGATTAAGGCATATAATCGACTTGGTCGTACACAAGTCGACTCCTCCACCTCACTTAACAAAAAAAAAGTGTGGTTTAGACAGAAAATCTAGTGTTAAGTTCCTCTATAATTGTGGAGGGCAAATAAATTCACAAGACTGACAATAATTTTAGAAGGGAAACATTTCGTTGCACGTAACGTTGGAAGAATTGGTGGCGTTGAAATATAGTTGTTGAGTAGTGCTTGCACATTTCATCTATGAAGAAATAACTTGATATATATGGTGCTATTGTAGCATGTTTCAGTATCATTGATCTTCATTCAAACCCATTCAGGTTGGGATGATTAAATTCTGTATTGGTAAGAACAATTTTGGTTTCCTTTCCAGTTACCATCCTCTATGATTTTTCTGTCTAATAAAAACATGAATAGAAATTTTACTCGATTGATGATGTAGGTATTTGCATTTGTAGCCTTAATAGAGGATTCAGCTCTTTAATTATCGTAGTTAAACTCTGCAAATTTACAAACTAAAGATATGCTATATTCAAGGACAAGAATGTGAGTTTTAACCTTCAATATATATGTTTTGTCTTGATTCTTATCAATTTTTACGTATCTTCCTAGAAGACAGATGCTAGTCCATTCTCTCCTGATTTTCTCTGACTATTAGGCGTCGAATTGAAAATGCTAGTTTTGGTAATCTGCACAAATAAAGGGATACGTTGATTATATTTCTATTTGGAGACATGACCTGTGGTATTTGCCCCCAGTTTGCAGCTGGCTCTTACGCTTGTAAACTTCATCATTGCAAAGATAAATTATGTTATTCCTATTCATTACTCATTGAGTGTCATGTTTTGACTGCTCTGTGTCTGGATCATGTTGAGTACCTTTGGGCATCCAATAGACTGCCTCCTTCTAACCATTGTTTTGCCCATGTTTCAGTCCTTCCAATGCAGGCATGGCAAAGCTTATCTCTTTGATAAGGTGTAAGTGTTCCATAATTCTTAGCTGGTAATCCCAATTTAGGTTTCCTTGATTTTTGTGCATTTCTTGTAAAATTGAGTATTCATGGTGTTTGGACTTCTAGTTACAATATGTAGCATGTGGCTTGGTATCTATCAAACGTGTAGCATGTTGCAGCCATTCATACAAGTGAATGCATTTGCAATTAAAAATTCTTCTGCACCATGTATGCAATATACTAAAGCAGCCCATATTTTTCGGGAAATTGTTGCTGTCCGAATAACATGCCTCGTTCTCTTAACTAGTATGGAAAACCATGCTGCTATCAGTAGGCTAAAGTAGAACCACTTCCATTTCCTGCAGTGAACTGAAATAGCCTGACATATTTTCCTTATTGTCATCGTCATGAACAACTTCCATTCCTGTATTGAACCAAACGCCTGACATACAGCATTGAACATTAATATTTCTGAAAATGTTTTTTTGGGATCGGATTATCTTTTTCATGCTCCACATTTGAGGTAGTCATTTCCTAATGGCTGATATGGATATCCCTTCTACGGCCCATCAATTGCATTCTTTCACGTGCATTCCTGTTTACTTGCATTCGAACAGAATCATACATGAGCTGTAAGCATTTTCTCGCACTAAATGCTCTCACTAAGATTTTTTATTCTGAATAAATGGCAGTGTCAATATAACAGTTGGAGAACAAGAAGAGCGGATGATGATGACTGGAATGCACACTGTTGTTGATATATTCTGCGTTGGTTGCGGCTCACGTCTTGGTTGGAAATATGTACAATGTCTTTTTCCAAATTCACAGCCTGTGGTCCTGCATTTCTTTTTCAGTGCAGTGCTCCGCATCAATTCATTGTTTCCCGGCTCTATTTTACTGATTATGTTTTCTAATTTCAGGAGTCTGCATATGAGAAGTCCCAGCAGTACAAGAAGGGAAAATTTATACTTGAGAGGTAGCAGTACTTACCATTTGTGGAAGTGCTTTAGAGTGTTTTTTCAATGTTCTGAGATGCAAATTTTACTGTTGATTAGGTTTCAGGTGCTGGGTCCCGATGGAAGTCAATACATGGTCCGTCACGAAGTTGAGGTTGAGAGTAGCGATGCTGAGGATGCTTGATTGATCGTTCTATTTGCAAATTGATCCACTTTTTTCCTGAAATGTACATCCTCTTCTTATTTTGTTTCATCTAAGCCTGCTATCCAGGTTCTTAAATTTCATTGTTTTCTGTTTCTAGTCTGTTCTTAACAGCCATTAGACTTGTAATTCTTTTGGATTATCCAACAATGATAACTGATGCGGATTATTTCCAACTTTACTCTACTATCAGCATCTATATACTGTCTTTAATTGGAGATGAGATGCCTAACAGGTTGAAACCCTTCTGCTTTCCTTATCGATGACCATAAAATTTCGCTCCTGCAGCCTTAAGAGCTGGACGATATTTTGAAATGCTTTCATTGATTTCTTATATTTGCTTTGACAATGGAGGCCAGATCAACTAAGCCTTTGAGGAATGATGAATGCATATCATGCGTTTTAGCTTTTGTCAGTAACTGTTCAAGTTTCATAGTAAAGAATAGTGTGTAGCATTGTGAGCATCTCAGGGTATGCATTTTATGGTTGGAAAGCAAAGTAAAAGAAAGCTTGGACGTGAAAGCTGGATTCTCTTCTGTTTTCTTGTTGAGGGAGGCGACTTCTCTAGGCCGATACGCCATTGGGGCTTATGTCCTCGGTGGGTTTGACAGTGTGTTTGACACTACATCTGGTTTCGCCCCAACACACCGAGTTCGGGCTGAAACCCGTTTGGACATGATTCATATGCGGTGTGCTGGAGTGTCACGACGGTGAGTTTCAGACTGAAGTTGTAGTGAGATTTTTTACAATTTTGCCCCCAATGAATTCCATAATACTTTTATGTCATATGCCATTTTAACCTAGATTGCTCATCTACTTCGACAAACCCGTTTGCGAATCTCCCACAAAAGTTGATGCACTCTATGGACCTAGGGGATGGGCCCCAGTGACTCAATAAATTTTCCACTAACCTTAATATGATTGATGTATGGGCTCCCAACTAAAAAATGACCCCCAATCCATTCAGATACTTAACATGCCCACTAAGTGACCCACACACTCCACTTTGACCCAATCCATTAAGATACTCAATAAATAAATAAATAAAAGCTCGTCCAGTCCACTAAGTGACCCACACATCCCACTTTGACTCAGTCTTTCTAAACCCAACTCTTTCGTGACCCAACAAAGCCAACCCAATCCACTATGTATTTTTTTATTGTTTTGAAGTATTATTAATGTGTGTGTTGTGTTTACAATCTATATTCGTAAATTCATGAGATAACAAACTCCAAAAAAAATTCTAGGACTTGTCAAACCTCCCACATTAGCTGGGAACCAAGAAGCGCCTGTATATAAAGCAAACATTCCTTCCATAGGCCTTTTAGGGGGAAGAATATGGGGGTCTAGATTTATTACAAGACTGTTGCCCGAACTCCCACACCATTTTTTTGTGCCCCCAATGATCTCAATTCTCGAGTCCACCATTGATCTCCCATAATTGTGCAATACATTGATGAGGCTTGGTCCTGTGGCCCCTCAATTCTTCCTTGTGATCCTCATATGATGCTATTGCTCGATTTTGAGCTGCATAGATAAGGTACCCAAAATTCTTTCTATGCTGTTGAGTGTGATGTGCCTTGCCCATCATTCCATCAAGTGTTCGACCATTTTGCCACACTCATTTACACCACTTTTGATTGACACGTGTCTTTTTCAACATGGGTTTTCTTCTTTCATTTTCTTATGTGATTTTGAATTGTGATTGAGTGGTTTCCATCTATTAGAGGCATTTTGTATGATGGAGGAGAAGAAGAAAGGAAAGTAGTGTTTGCACAAGTGGAAGGACTATTGCTATTGAAGGGTGCATTTGTGGATTGCAGCAAAGGGGAGACCTTCTTTTTTCTTTTTCTTTTTTTATGAACATAGAATATATTAAGAACCAGAAGAAACAGTGATCCTTCAACAGAAAAGAGCCAATACAAGCAGGGTACTCTTCTAACCAAACAATTAATAAGGGGCCCCAACTGCTGAGCATTTCTAGCTAAAGAGTGAGCCACAAAAATTACATTCTCTATTGACATACTGAAAACTCACACTCCCCATAAGTCTAGCTACAGCGTAAATAGCTTCAAGGAGATGGCCAAATGTTGTAAGCTAGAAGGAAGCAGAGTGTATCGTAGAAATGAAAATAGCCGAATCAGACTCAACCACCGTATCTCGAAACCCAACTTCATAACTGAAGGTAAGCCCATGAAGAATTGCCATAATGTCAGCAATAATTGGTTCAAGGCCTTCTTTGGAGGAAAGGAGATTGGGTTTTTGGACAATGCATTTGGGTGTAGGAGACCAAATTAGTATAGTGTGCCAAAGAATAGTACTAGAGAGTAGGCGTAAAACAATTTTAATTAATTGAAAAGATTAGGAAACAATACATAAAGGGATAAAAAAAAAATCCCAGTTTTAATTAATGGGAGTTTATTCTTTTTTTCTAAAAGGGAATACGTCTCAACAATTCATTTCATGATAGCCAAGTTACACCTAACGCCGACGATAGCAGCCTAGAAAATTACAAACCGAAACCTAGGAAAGTAGGTGTCATGACTCAAGAACAACAAAAAACAAACAAACATCAAACAACATTAGTGTACATCTCCTTCATCGTGTTTCACCACAATTTATTTGTTGATGCTAAATACATTTTCACCATAACTCACATCATCTCACCCGTAAGAGATAAAAACACAACAGACGCCCAAACAAATTCAATTTAATAATGTTAGTGACTCTTATCAGAGAGCACCACATTTGGAAAAGCTAGTATGAGATTCCTGAACCCCTTCTCCCAATCTAGTCAAAAGTTAAAATACCCAAATGAAAAGTTGAAGCTTTTCTTGACAATTCAAATTTTTAGGGACACGTTCTGATTTCTGAATCATATGGATTGTGGATAGGTTCGGCCCACTCATGCTCATACAACTATACAAGCCTGATATGGGCCAAAAGCTTAAATTATATATTCATAATATCATGACTGTCCTTGGGAAGGGCCATCTGTATCTGGACTATGGGCTTCAATTCGCCTAAACCCATCAATTACTAATATTTAGGCATTTGATTGGGATCTTATGAAAAATGATTTCTTGGAATTATTTCAACAATTCCACATGATATGCACCATTGAATGCATTGTGTGTGGTATTGTCAAATATAATGCATTATTGTATTGGATGGTGGAATTGGTTGGATTAATTCCAGCCTCCTATCGTTGATCTTATCGATGAGATCTAACGATATGTTTAGCCAATCGGAACCAGTTCTCCAAGCTCTCTCTATTAATGCTTTCATAAAGTATTAAATATAAAAAAATTCATAAAGTATTAAATATAAAGTTTTGTGATAAGATTTAGTGTTGTGTTGTTTCTTTTCATAGACTCCATGTTTTTTAGGTTATGAAAACAAATAGGAATCACATGACCAAACCACAAATAGAAATCAAATACATGATGACGTTTGATTCAAGAAAACTTACTCTGACAACCCTCTCTTGTTACCCATTTTTAATCCTCCTAAATCAATGACTTAATATATTATACCTACACATTTAAAAAAAAAAAAAAGATTCAGGGGGTCCAGGCTCCCCTCGTCCCCACATAGCTTTGCCTTGGGCTGAAGTAATATTATTGTGGCCACGAGATGGACTTTGACCCAACTTATTTATCATCAGGTGATAAATTTCTGTGCGTGAAGCCATGATCATCTAGATTTATGGCCACATCGGACATTCAAATGAAAAAATTGTATAATGTGGTTCTCGATTATAAAAAAATTCATATAATTGAAATGGGTTTAAAATTATTTGTAAAATGATAGTATATTCTTCTCGTTGCCCAATTTCTTTTTAATAAAGAAACTACTTGTGAAAAAGGTTCACATTATGAGATTTGGAACTCTCCTTCAATTCAAAGACACTTTCACAGAAGAGTTAAAAGGACCAATTGACCCAAAGTTGATTTGGGTCCAAAGCAAGGGCCAAGCCAAGCACCGAATTTTTTGAACTACACGATTCACGAAGCAATTTCAAAAGAGTCTCTGATGTTCCTTAATTACTCCGTCCAATCATAGCCGTCGGATGAGGAGTACAGTCCATCTCGAGAACTCCAACGGCCCACGGTGGTCGATTTTGAATTCCTTCCAATAGGAATAATCGCCCGTGCCGCAGTCTATTTTAATTTAGTCAATACTCACTCCGCCTGTGCGGAGACAAACAAGACTGTTGTGCCTCACTTGCTGATATACATTGCATTATTAGGGCCCTCTTGTTGCACATAAATACAAAACTGCCCCTCACGTTCTGATTCCATGATTCCAATTTCATGGAATCAATTTCAAGTCGAACAATATTATGGGTTTAAGAAATATTAGAAATATTTACATATCTAAACTCTAACCTGAATTGAATTTCAGACGTTTTAAATTGACCAAACCTAGATTGATTTAAATCGGGATAAATAAATTGTACAATAAATGAATCCGAGTTAAGGTCTGGACAAGTAAATTAGATAAAATTTTTGTGTTTGGACTCATACCTGGTTTTAAATAAACAAAATTTTTTGATTGAACCCAGATCTGATTTTAAACGGAGGAAATTTTTTTGTGTTTATCCAAATTTCGAACATATAACTTATATACTATAAACTCAACTCAAAGCGAGTTAGACAAATTCGGTCACATGGCTTGTCATCCACTCATCCCGACTTGTGAAGGGAACAAGGTTAGAATGGCAGTTTCGTATTTATGTCAATTACCATGGTCATTTCACGTAACCTTGGTTTATCCAAAAATCTGGAAATCCTGTCGTGTGTTAATATTCTTCAGATTTTGAAAAACCTGAATGCGAACGCCAAACAGGGAGAGAGTTTGTTTTTTCTGCAACAATACAAAACAGTCTGTTGATTATATAAGCTCTCTTTTATGGTTTCTAGGAGTTGAGATTCCAGATCTGTTGCTCTCTGGCTACCGAATATACAGAGATAGGGGTAATGGTGACGAAAGAGAGGGATGAAGAGCTCGCGATGTTCTTCGAGATGCGAAGATGCGAGATGGAGAAGGAGAGAAACAACCTTCTTAGCCTCCACAACTCTGGTGAGCTCGATACTGCTCCAAGTACGGCGTCGTCGTTTCTGCAGTTGCAGTAGTTGAAAGAGAGACATTGTAACATGATGAGTCTTATTTTGATTTGAAATTAACTGATTTTCGTGCTGTTGTGTTGTTGCACTGATGCAGCATCGAACGGAGGGGTTTCTCCTATCACGAAGATTATGTCCTCTGTGCCACAGCGAAAGACTGCTGTCGAGAATTTCTTGAACTCGGAGAATGAAAAAACAGACTACGATTGGTAATCTTCTAAACTATTGACATTCAGTGGGAAATGTTCCATTTGTTTTTCTTAAGATTTAGTGTTGGTGTGGATGATTTTGTTAGCTCATTCGTATAGTTTTGGTGTTTATAATGCTTGTAGATGCTTTTATGCTTTATTTGTTTTCTCCCCGAGGTTACGCTTGAGAAAATATGATCGAAATTTATATTTATTGCTCAAGAGGAGGCAAGTTCTTGATCTTTTAAAATTGGAAAACATTTGCTGAAGCAAATAGAACTTAACACCATTGTAGTTGATAATTCCGAAACAATGGTCTGAAAAAGTGAAAAATCCCAATGGAAAATTTGAAATTAAGCATGTTCGGATTAATGACTTGAATTTGTGGAGAATTAAAATTATGGGAGTAAACATAGTAGATCAATAGCCTGAATGTGTGAATCCATTGAATGGTGATAATTGTTAGTTGTTACCCCACCCAATTGTACTCTTTTCTTGATATATATATATATATATATGTATGTATATATTTGGTATTTATCTGATGTGCAGACATAAAATAATGGTAAATATATGCAGTTAGCTATTCAATAGTAGACTTTCCATTGCTACATGTATCATGTTTACATCTTATTAATGGGAGATGTCTTTTATGTTCAGGCTTCTTACTCCACCGGGTACCCCACTGTTTCCTCATTTGGAGAAGGATTCACAGAAAACCATGATGACTGAGATTGGAAATGCAAATGTCTGTCCCACTGCTTTGAGATCTAGGGTAAGTACCCAAAATATTTGTAGTTGTGAATGATTGAAATTCTGTCAACTGGTGGAATCACCATGTTTTATCTTCAGCATTCTTACAGTTAACTTATCATGGTACGAATTTGGTCTTGTGTTGGTGAATTGCAGAGTTTTCTCCATTGTTGAATTTTTTTTTTATCTAGGTTGAATGCTATATTATATTTTTCCAATTCATTTTGCAGTTTGAAAATATCCCAGCAGATCCTGCTCCTGGGAGTAGTGTTGTAGCCAGGCCTACAACGATGCCTTTAGGATTGAATTCTTCTAATGCTGGTAACAGAAGGCCCTCCTCATCAGGGGGCAGGAGTGATGTTACAGCCAAACCTGCAACTATGCCATTTGGTTTGAATTCCTCCAATGCTGGCAACATAAGACCCTCCTCATCTGGTGGGAGGCCATCTGTTACTAGATCTTCCTCACCTACAGTACGGCACAGTTTGCCCACTAGTGCCAAGACTTCAAGATCATCCACACCTACTTCACGGGCCACCTTGACATCCATGAAACCTACTGCTCTTCCAGTGAGATCCTCCACTCCGAGTAAAGCTGCCACCACTCGTTCTTCTACACCAACCTCTAGAACTTCTGTAACAGCTCCAAAGACAGCATCAAGATCAGCAACACCAACCCGACGACCATCGGTACCATCAAGTGCACCTAATGTTGCTGCTCCCAGTGGTCGTTCTTCTTCAATGACAAAGTCTGTCCCCACAACATCGAAAAATCCCGTGCCATCACGTGGTAGTTCTCCAACTGTTAAATCTAGGCCTTGGAAACCCTCAGAGATGCCTGGTTTCTCTCTTGAGGTTCCTCCAAATTTAAGAACATCATTGCCAGAGAGACCGGCTTCAGCCTCTAGAGGAAGGCCTGGAGCTCCAAGTGGTCAGTCACCTTCTGTTGCAGCCAATTCCAATGGAAGACCACGACGGCAATCATGCTCGCCTACCAGAGGAAGGGCTTCATATGACAGTGTCCATGGTACTCAGAACTCCACTACTGCAAAGAGCAGAGCACGCACAAACAACAGTGATGATGTGAACCCAGTTCTTATTGGAACAAAAATGGTTGAAAGAGTGGTGAACATGAGGAAACTGGCGCCACCAAAGCAAGATGATACGCACTCTACTCATACTAATCTTTCTGGGAAGTCTATCAACCTTGACCGCACATGTTTCGGGAGAACGCTGTCTAAGAAATCACTTGATATGGCTTTGAGGCATATGGTATGCAATCCTTTCCCTTCACCAAATATGCCCATTTCAAGTACCTCCTTGGCTCTGTCTGGATGATGAATTGACTAATTTGCATTGTTGATTGGTACTCCCTGCTTTAAGTTGCCTTGAAATTATGTTTTTTTGTCGTGGGGCTATCAAATATCTTGAATGATAAAAGAGGAGATGTCTGTTTGGAGCTGGTTATCAATTGGATCTTGCGATGTTTCTGTGTTCCAAATGTCCTATTTCTCATTTTATGCTCTTTTTTCTTTGGTACAGGATATAAGAAAAAGCATTTCAGGTAATTTAAGGCCAATTGTGACGAACATTCCAGCTTCCTCTATGTATAGCATGAGATCTGGAGGCTCAAGGAGTGGTAGTGCTTCAGGCTCTCCTCATAGCAATGCTAGTAGCTTTGAGCTGCGCATCAATAGTAACTCAAATTTCTATGATGGGAACGAAATGGAAAACTATGGTTTTGGAAGTAATAGAGGGAACTCCTCTCCTGCCAGCAGCCTCCATGACAGGTGACCCAAGGTACCCCCAGCCTACTCAGGGAACAGGTTGTACACGAAAACTTTTGTTTTCTTGTTATGCATAGATGCATGTAGAATCATATCCACCGTGATATTTAATTAGACAATTTTTATCAAGTAACTTGCGGTAATGTGGTAGTAAGATGTCAACCTTCCTGTAAAATGTGCTTAGCTAAGTGGGTCCTCAAATTCATCTGTTCTACATACGATAATTGGTGACTTTAGATCGACATACAAACCTTTCTCATGCAGTGAGAGGAGCATCTATTTTTACAATGTGATCTGACTGAAGAACTCCTTCAGTTTTAAAGCTTTGATGCAGATACTTCCCGAGCTTTTTGAATTTGTATAAATGAGCTTTTTGAATTTGTATAAATGTGTTTTTTTGATAGGTAAGCGGGGAACTTAGGTACCACCCAATCCGAATATATGCTTTAACCGTCTCAGCTTGGGGAGTAAATATTAAATTAATGTGTGGAGTTCAAGACTCCAAGTGTTGTAGTTGTTGACTGAAGTCTGCTGCATACTCAACATGGCAACGCATATCAATGTGTATTAAAAATTTGCTAAAATTCAGAATTTGGCATGCAGTGATATTTGATATGGGTGTCCCAATCGTTGGAACAATTCATTAGGGAATCAGTATGATTCTTTCTTTGTTCGTTCCGTTTGAAGAAAGGAAGGATCCCAAAGAATCGATCTTTCTTTTAGTTGTCCGTTTGAATCCCAAAGAATTGATCTTTCTTTTTAGTTGTCCGTTTGAAGAATGGAAGAATCCCAAAGAATTGATCTTTCTTTTAGTTGTCCGTTTGAAGAATGGAAGAATTCCAAAGAATCGATCTTTCTTATAGTTGTTGAATCTCTCTTTGATTGATCAATGTGTGATATTCTGAATCTCCAGCCCATTCTAACACTCCTGTATGGTTATTTGACAATATTATTTGATAATTCACAACTTACTCTTCATGTGATTAATTTTTTTTTAATGAGATAACAAGTGCTTCTCTTTTCATATACATTTTTGCTCTCAAAAGAAATCTTGCCTTGATACAAAGATAATTTTATATATTATCTTGTATTAAACAAAAAAAAGAGAGTTTATTATTATGAATGGAAACATATGATTACATCAAAAAACTTACTTATCTTTATTATTGAGAGTAAATTTTTTTAATTGACAAAAATCAATGCCTCGAATTACATCCGGTTAACTTTGTGTGGCAAAAAGGTATTTTTTGTCCCTCAATTATGGGGCAAGTTTTATTTTCATCCCTAAGCTTTTTTTCCCTCTCATTTTCGTCCATCAACTATTGAAAAGTACTATTTTCGTCCTTCAAGTGAGTTTGAGGTTGGAAAATGTTTATGTTGCAATTGGAAAATGCTTATGTGACACGTCGGAGAAATATGATATGAGAAACAATAGGACATCAAGTTGGATTTTTCTGTCGTCGGATTTATTCGAGGAACAAACGGGGTACTTTCCTATAATTGAGGAACGAAAAAGAGAGAAAAAAAAGTTAAGAGATGAAAATGAAACCCGACTAATAGTTTAGGGATAAAAAAAAATACCCTTTTGCCAACTTTATGCACTAGAGTTGTTTACATTTGTTTTACTAATGATTAATTGACTAGAAAGAAAATTATTTATATATATTTATCTAGTTTTAAGGTATAAGAATTATGGATTGATTAATCAGAACAATGTCATTATTGATATTCTGGTTTGCTCTCGTCAACTTCATTCCTCTTCTTTTAGTCATGTTAGGAGGTCGACCAATGTCGTGGTCCATGAGCCATGCGTTAGCCAAGCTAAGAAAACTCTCATACCGAGGATGGCTTGTTTTATTGACGATTGTCCTCCATCTATTTTGTAACCACAGACAAGTTTCCAAATTAACGCAATACCCTTTTTCTCAAAAAAAAAGAGAAGAGAGAAAAGAGAGAGAAAATGGATTTTTAAAAAAGAGTTTATGGTAATTTTCATTAACCGATGAGAATAATTTTGTCTTTAATTACTCTTGATGATACCAAAATGACATCCTCTTAAAACTTGCCACGTGTCTTGACACCTAACATAAAGGGTGAGCACCCTAGGATAAGCAATCAAGAAGACAAGGAGGAGAGCTCCTTGGCAAGACCGAATAGCCACTCTCGGTGTGCCATCTGAGCACACATACTCAATATTCCGAAGATCAAGAGTCCCTAAGATCATCAAAGTAGGGTGAGGAGGAGAGCTCTTCAGCATGACTGAAGAGCCACCCTCGGTATCCCGTTGAGCACACATGCTCGGTTTAATGAAGATGCTATGTCTTGGTGTGAAAGGATCCACAAGAAGATCAGTTACAAAGGAAGCAATAAATTATGGATCCACTCAGCCATGATCTTTGCATTAATGATGAGAGACCCGTGATCTTCCGTAACTACTCTCTTCTAGCCCCTATGAAAAGGACCCCTGCCTCAGGTAAAAATTACATTAGATGCATAGGCCGAAGCCTAAGCACATTTTAAGCTCTAGCATACTTAATAGCAAATTGAGAGAAGAGAGTTCCGAACACTCTCCCTTTTTGATTGTTTACTGACTTAAGCATAAGAGAAGTCCCTCTGAGCACATCCTTGGGATCCCCATAGCTTATATATTTTCTTGTGCAGAGCGACTAAGATGATCCTGACTTTGACCCAACCATCGATGAAGGCATCAAAATCGGAGAACGTTTTGAACGTCATCAATTTTCAAACTCAAATTAATGTTTTTTTTTTGCTCTTAATTTATTTAATCAAGTATTTAAGACATATTTTACTATTGTAGTCTTTTTTCACTCTCACATAAACATATAGATGGAAAAAAAAAATGTCGATGAAAGAAAACTTGTAGGTGGGCCACCATGAATCACAGCCCTTAACGAGTTCCCGCGAAGGGCCAAGACCTTTGTATATTCGCTGGCAATATTTAATATTTATTATCCGGCTTGTAATATGGTATTCTCGTAATTTCAGTCAAAAACCAACACTATAAATTAAGCCGATGCCTCGATTCCTTTATCCTATAAATGCGGCCCCACTCTTGCTTGATTGAAAACAGGACGCAGAGACGGAGGGCGAGAAACCCAGGAGCTCCTGGCCCTGATAGAGTTAGAGTAAGAGGTAACAAGTAGAGGAAAACGGCGTCGCATAAGCCAATTTGTCCGCACACTGGTAGCCTGGTTCTTTCACCATCTGTTCGCCGTAATTTCTTCGATTTTGCCGTTGAATTCGAATTGAGAGCGGCTTTTAGATGAGTCGTTTAGGGTTTAAATCCGCTGTCTATCTTGGGGATGTCTGTTTGGGAGAGCTTGATAATGTCCCCGTGACGGACCAGAATTTCCAGTTCCCGAACAACGAGATTCGAATCCATTACATATCCCCGCTCAGCGACCGATGTCCTCCTCTTTCAATTCTTCAGACAATTTCTTCGTTTTCTGTTCGCTGCAAACTGGAATCCTCGTCGCCTCAGGAACAGAAGCAGTTGATCGATCTCCATGCGTCTTGCTTTCATGAATTGAAGGTCTCGCATCTTTTGATTGTGTTTGTATATTCCTTGTTGAAGTGTTATTTTGATGTTTGGTTTGGTTTGGTTTACCGTGGATGATCTTTTGTTTTTGGTGTGACAGACGGCGGTTGTGTTAGTTGGAGACGAGGAGATCCATTTAGTTGCAATGCCGAGTAAGCAGAAGAAGTTTCCATGCTTTTGGTGCTGTTCCGTGCGCGCAGATCTTTATAATTCTTGCTTGAGGATGCTGAATATGCGGTGCCTTGCAATTGTGTTTGATCTTGATGAGACACTTATAGTAGCGAACACCATGAAGTCCTTTGAGGACAGGATCGAGACTCTACGAGGGTGGATTTCCCGTGAAACTGATTCGATGAGGATAGCAGGGATGTCAGCTGAGATGAGACGCTACATGGATGATCGAGCGCTGTTGAAGCAGTACACTGAGAACGACTGTGTTGTGGATAATGGAAAGGTGTTTAAGATTAAACTGGAAGAGGTTACTCCACTCTCTGATGACCCGGAGAAGATTTTGCGGCCTGTCATTCGATTGCCAGAGAGGGGTACTGTACTCACTCGTATCAATCCTGAGGTGAAAATAACACTTTTTCATATAGTTATCACCATTTAGGTTATTTTTCATGCGTTTCAGTAAATGTATTTTGATTTGGTTGTGTGAATTAGTGACATTAGAAGGTGACTGTAAGATTTCTTGAAGATAGTTTGTCGCGTTTATGTGGTGAACATACAAGCTCCTTTAGTGTTCATGAAAAAGCTTGTATTAATATTCATGAACGTGATTGGTTTTATGTTTATAATAGACGTTGAGATATGACTTAATTATGTGGTCATGATCAAGGTAAACTTTTGCATTCATGGTATTTGTTACCCTCTCATAAACATATGCGATAAACATTTTGTTATAAAAATAAATGTGCTTATTTTAAAAAATAAGAATTTCTGTGTTTGTTAGCTCAATAGAGAGGTTGATAAACATCTGCTTATAAATAATTATGATGTTCTAACTTAAAATTGTGGTTCTGCAATTCATTTATTTGCAATTGAGGGGCTGCATAGATGGTATAAAAATAGGGAATGCCGTTCTCATTGTTAGCTGTATCCTATATGTAGATTCGAGACACCAGTGTGCTTGTGAAGTTACGACCTGCGTGGGAAGATTTGAGAAGTTATTTGACTGCAAAAGGACGGAAAAGGTTTGAAGTTTATGTTTGCACTATGGCCGAAAGAGATTATGCCTTGGAAATGTGGAGGCTTCTTGACCCAGAAGCGCACCTTATAAATTCAAATAAACTCATGGACCGTGTTGTTTGCGTAAAATCAGGCAAGTACTGGACCATACTATTTGATTGACTTCTTTTTCCCTCTACATGAAGCCTCTATCAGTACCTCAAATTTATTTATTCAAATCCGCGATTTGTGAATTGGATATATTTTGCATGGACTAAATCCTAGGGTTTTATGGTTACATTGTAGAGGTGCAACCTAGAGGTATGAAGTTCAATTTCTGGAAACGGCCTCTCCAGATATTATGTGGGGGTAAAGTCTGCGTATATCTTGTCTGTCCCCGACTCCGCCCATTGCGGGAGCTTTGTGCATGGGTGGAGTTTACCGTCACCTTTTTCTTAACTTAATCCTAGGGTTTTGTGGTACATTAGTAGCATGTTTTAAGGCTTCTGATTCTAGCAAATCATCATTGTTGGCAGGAGCTTGACGTAGTGAAGTTGTTTCCTTTTGTTTAACATACATCACCTATGCTTATGCTGCTTTGTAATCCCCCTTATTTTAAATCAGGCTCGAGGAAATCTTTGCTAAATGTCTTCCAAGATGGTACGTGCCATCCAAAGATGGCGATGGTGATTGATGACCGTTCTAAGGTTTGGGAAGACAAAGATCAACCCCGAGTTCATGTGGTTCCAGCATTCACTCCTTACTATGCTCCTCAGGCGGAGGTACTGAATCTTATCTTTTATGAATTTAGTATTGAGTTACATTCTTTTCTCTAATATTTTTCTCCTATTTAAGTTATTAATCGGGTCTTATTTTCCCCTCCCTCTGTTTTGTAGATAGCAAATGCTGTTCCAGTGCTCTGTGTGGCAAGAAATGTTGCATGTAATGTTAGAGGTTATTTTTTCAAGTACGTGGTGGCAATTTTTACTAATTTGATGTTTTATTTGACGCATTATACTTGAGATGAACATTAGTCTTGTTTGTAATGCTATAATCTTCTTCAGGGAATTTGATGAGATTTTAATGAGAAGGATCTCTGAAGTTTTCTTTGAAGACGAGGTAATCAATTTACCTCCTGCTCCAGATGTGAGCAACTTTCTGATGTCAGAGGTATTTGAACTGAAAATAGTTGATGCTTAATTTACTGGTAATTTTGTGTTCTTATTTGTATATGCTCATGCGGCCTTACTAACTTCAGGATGCAAGTTTTGTTCGTAATGGAAATGGCAATGCCCCTATCAGTGAGGGTGTGAATGGTCCAGAAGTTCAATGGAGGTTAAACCAGTTGGTGAGTTCAGAACAATCATACTAAGAAATGATTCACATGTTGATCACCCATTTCTTTTCTCTCTTTTTTGCTTGAGACGCTTTCTTGAGCAGTGTACTGTCGCAATAGGTGCAGATATAGTGATAATCCGCGTACCCAGGAAACTGGTAGACTATTTTAGCATGTTAAGATTTGGTTGGCATATTGTATTTGTTATGCTTGTGGTGGGATATACACTGCTGTGCTTCCTGAGCATGAACCATAAAGGCATTCAGGCGCATGCTTATGTGTTAATTTCAAAAATTTCCATTCCATTTTTCTTGCCAGACATTTTTAATGATTTTACTAGAGGAATTTCAATTAATTAGATTTCTAAGAACCATTAAGTCCTTGTTTGGCTTTTCACTCTAAAGCGAAGTGGATAGGCTGGTATTTGGGGTTCAGTCTGCGGTTCAACCTCAGAATTCTTGGTTTCTGTATCTCTGGAATAGGAGTGTGTGACTTGTTAGAACTGATCCTACACTCTTACATTGCTATTTTTTAGGATGAGAAGTACAGTATGGAACCACCGACTCAATCTATGACAAATAATCCTGAATTGAAATCTGAAACCTCTCAGCCAGCTGTTGCAGTTATTCCAAATGTTGCTGGCCCTGCATCTTCAACTGCACTCTTTCCATCTCAGAGTATGGAATTAACTTTATTTATGTTTGGAATGGATTGCCTGTTATACTGCACAGAGTTTTAATTATAGTTGAATCTGAAATTTATTTTTGCGTTACATGTTAGAGCCAAGTTTGCTCGGACCTCTAATTAAGGAGAGTGACAATGAAATGAAGAGAAGACTTCCTGCCATGAAGCATGGTGTGGATTTGAGGAGTCACAATTCAGGGCAACCTCCTCTGCTATCTAGATTACCTGCACGAGTATCAATCTCTACCCAGCCACATGGGGGCTGGTTGGAAGAAGACGCCAGCAGAGTGCAGCTTAACAATCGGCCTTCAGGATTTGTTCAAGAATCAAAGCTGCGAATTCCTCAGAATTCATTTGGTCCAAGTGCAGCTTCAACTTCAATTGATTTGCCCTTGCACTTGTCCCAAGTAAAGGGTGAAGAGGTTCGTATGAATTAGATTGAGATTCTTACAAGAAAATACTTCATTGTTTTGATACATCTCCTATTTTGAGTTCTGAAAATGACTATCTGGTCATCCATGCCCACTTCTCCAGGCAGGTGCTGGACATGAAGTGCC
Source organism: Tripterygium wilfordii (assembly GCF_013401445.1). NCBI lineage: Eukaryota > Viridiplantae > Streptophyta > Magnoliopsida > Celastrales > Celastraceae > Tripterygium > Tripterygium wilfordii. The sequence continues at coordinate 9,668,561 of NC_052236.1, read as the reverse complement.
CAAACAAGGTCTTCCTCATGTCAATCAGCTATCAGGTATGAAAATAATTTATTTAGTTATCTGAATGCATATTATTGGTTGTTTGATTTACCTCTGATCAGTCCAACCCTTTTCAGTGGCATGATTTTCCATTAGCGGCCAACTTCTTAAACATTACGGAAATTAATGCAATTTTTAACAGAGAGCCTGTTTCATAGATTTAGTGGAAATTTTTGTCCATTAGCAAGATAATAAGCATTGTGCTAAAGATATGAGTCATAGGCCTGCAGAAACTTGTTCATCCATCAGTTCGTTGCCTTAAGGCCCTTAACAGAGTCTGATGAAGTGTCATGGACATGGGGTGATGGTACCTTGAAAAACTTGTTGAGGTCAGCCTCCTAGGGAACTGTGTAGTGTTAGAGTCTTGGATGTTTAAGGTAGTTTTACTTGGATTTTGTGATTCTACGTCAATGGCTCCTGGAACTTGTAGTGGTCTTTGGTTCCAGTTTTATGCAATGCACTTTGAATCTAATGACTGGAATTGAAATCCATTTTTCTTCCATGTTTGGTTTTTATTTTTTGTGTGTTCAGCCGTGGAGATGGAGGAATTGTGATCGACTTTTAGACCATTACCTAGTTTTGGTCATGCTCATTGGGTTTCACTGGCTGCATATTATTAAGCATTTAACCATGAATCAGCCTCAAGAACTTGCGATTGTTACCATTTTGCACGAGAACAAACATATTTGAATTTGGTCCAATTTAAGATTGAAATACGATGTATACTGAAGAAATTTGATTTCTAAGCACACATGCATAATATAACTCTTACTTGGAAATAACGCTGTTCACAACTAGCCAGTCCTTCATACACAAATCCTTAGAATGCTCAGCATGATCTGTATCGGTCAAAACCTCCTGCAAGCATTTATGCCTTTTGTTTTAGTGGAGTGCTGTATTTTTCAGTGGGATCTAACCATATGGACCCCTATTTCTGATGAATTTTCTTTGCAGAAGTTGGTGTATCTCAGATTCATGCGTCTACTAGTTATAGAGAAGTCCAGAATGAAGCTGTAAAGTCTAATATCTTGCTATCCCATTCATCTATTGGAGTTTTACTTGAAATTGGACGAAGATGCAGCTCAAAGGTAACAATTAATGCCAATCTTGAGCACAATTTACAAACGTTGTCAATTTAATGTGTAAACATATGTGACCTTTTCAGGTTGAATTTAGGACTGTTTTAAGCACCAGTAAGGATCTGGAATTTTCTGTTGAGGTCAGTCAATAATTTGTTTCTATTACTGCCTTTACTTTTTCGGGTATGTGTCTGGTAGCTTAATAATCTGAAGTCTGAACATCTATCATGTTTTGTTCGCATACAGGTTTATGTTGTTGACTGTAATATAATCGTTAAACCTCTTGCATTGATCAATTAATATCATGTTTTGTTCTCACACAGGTTCATTTTATTGACTAATATAGTCATGTGTTGATCAAAATTAGAATCACAAACATTTTTCTTCAATGGGTGTTGCTGTTTGAACTTATGAAGCACATGTTGCATGCAACTGGATAGTGGTTAGGTTTCTCCATTTGCTTTGATGTTATGTTGTTGTTTGATATGTTGTGGAATGCCCTTTAATCACTTTGAGGATGCCGTCGTGTTCATGGTACTGTTCATGATAATACTCACAACGGTAAACAATATCATTTCTGTGTCATTCATTTTAAGTCATAAGTACCAAATGCCTTATTACTGTCTTACCATGATATCCTTAAACCTTGGCCAAAAGCCTTTTTCTTCTACAGTCGGTCCTTTTTGAGCAATAGCAGGACTGATATTTAAGCATTGATTGTATTTTTTTTAAGCCTAAGGAATTTTTTTTGTTCCTTTGTAATTTGACAAGTGTATCTTATTTCTATGTGTACAGGTTTTGTTTACTGGTGAAAAGATAGGTGTAGGAATGGGCAAGACAAGAAAGGATGCTCAACAAGCAGCAGCTGAGGTTGCCCTTCACAGCTTGGCAGGTAAAATCTCTCTAGGCCTTCTGTCATGACTTGTCTTTTCTTTTGTGAAGGAGAAACGTCATATAGTTATAGTTTCGCTTTTCTCTTGCCTCCTTGGATGCGATCTCAAAGAATCCGTGCTTAGATAATTTCCAGAATATATATTTTTGAATGTGAAGTGATGAGGCTAAGGGGGCTGATTAGTTGAGCAGCCCCAATGGACCTTTTAAGTAGGTTGGGGTGGACTTTGGTTACTAAAAGTTAGGTTTCATATGCTGGTCTCCTCATTGTCTGATGAGTGTTACACATAATTATAGTGGCTTCTTTTAATTTATTCTTTCTTTAATAATAAAATCACTGGATCGCTATATGCAGAGATATAAATATTATAGGTATTTCATGTAAGGAGTTAGGGCTTTATCTCTCCCATGTGCTTAATTTTGGTTTCAGATGACAATATTATATAAAGTTGTGGTAATGCGTTGTTTGTTTTTGTTGTGCTCAGAAAAATATGTAGCATATATCAAACCTCATTCTGGAGCTGTTGACAAAGATTTCAATAAGCTTTCATCTGGCAGCGAAAATGGATTTCTGTGGGACACTGTCAATCCTGGATCATATGAACAAGATGGGTTGCTCGATGAAGGTAATCCTGAGGTGGGCTCTTCATAGTTGATTTGATTTCTTTGTTCAAAAACATTGGTGATGCTTGGATAAAGGGTATGCGGACTGAGCAATTTCCAGATGAGAGGTTGTTGGTTATCTGGAAAGAAGGCACCCCTTCGTGAAATTCGTATCGCACCAAGATTTGAGCACTAAAACACTGAAAGGGAAGTTGGTTGGTTTCATGTCCACTACTGCCACCTTTACAGGCTCCTTTCACTCTTTTTTTTAGAGGTAAGGCTTGGTGGTCAGTCTTATTACCCATTATCCAAGTACTCCCATGTTTCTGAATAACTGTTTTTCTTCCCAAATATAAGGGCTGATTAGCCATTTGCAGTGCTTTGGAACTGAGCATTGTGTTATTTTAGTTGTCATGAATGCATGCTCTTTCCTCTTCCTATTGGGATCCAGCTATGCCATTTTTGAGTTTGTGTTTTGTTTTAATTGGTGTTCATAGAAAGGAGAGATGGTTGGCATCTTGCTAACAGGGATGGAATGGCCTTTTGGGCCTTCTTGCAAGTACACATATGTGTATACATGTTTAGGCTATCTGCTTCAGCAGATCTGCAAAGAAGTATTTGGTTTTGAACTTATTTCAATGGCATAGTCTGACTTTGTTATGGGGATGGAACTGTTTTTCTTGGCCAGGTGCACTTTTTTGAACTTTGAATGACCTATTATTTGTAAAATTGTGCAATTGGAATCATATTATGTAATAATCATCATCTCAAGTTGTAATTCCTGGAACGGTATGATTTGATATGTTTTGATGCATGTTTCCAGACAACTGAAGTTGAAACTGGGAGTACCTCCTCCAATTTGGTCAATCAACAAGTCCAGAAGCGTGCAAATTCTCCAAGGTAACATCCGGTGAAGGTTATTTCTTTTGTTATCTCTGTGTGCGTGCGCATACTTTTGCCATACACAATCTAGCACTACCGTGAAATCTGAACCACTTATTTATAGGAAAGTCACCTGAGACATCGCTGTGGTTACTTTTGATAAATGGGTGTTTACTGTGTCCAACAAAGCACCTTGTGGAATCTTGACTCCTAATTCCTCAAATTTCTTAAGGTTCTTAAGTATCCAAACTTCAAGATTTCTTGCTTTGCCCTGTTGAAGCCAGCGAAGTCTTTTGAATTAGACATGGAGAAATTTAGGGAATATTTTAGTTTTTTTGTTAAGGGACAAAACAATGTCTCCATAGTTAATTAGTTATTGTGCCGGCATATTGAAAAAGGGTGAGAGAATCTGCTTGGGTTTGTGTGTTGGTATGTGTGTTTGAAAGAGGTATAAATTGGTACTTCACTCAACTTCTTAAGTCATAAATTATTTATATCTTACATGTCCCCGACCTCGCCTAGTCGCCCACTACCGGAGTCTTGTGCACGGGGGTGGTGTTGTTTATGTACTTGTAAATATGCATAAATATACATGACACATGAGAAATACTTATTTTTGAAATTTATAGCTTTGTATATGTAGATACTGCTGAATTTAGTTGCTTGTGGTTCCTTTTGTCAGATTGTCGCAATCTAGTCCTAGTAAACGATACAAGGAACACGTAGCGCCTGGTTCACAAAGCCCATCCTAGTTCCTAGTCATAGAAACAGAATGATGGGCATTGTGTTTCATGAAAGACCATTTGAAACCTCCAATTTGACGCCTTAAGCTTGCAGTATTCGGCTTATACAGACAACAGAGGTGAAGAAATTCTCATTATCCTTCTATTTTAACCTTTAAATGGGAAGATGGGCTATATTTTTGTCATTGCCCTAGTTTTTCGTATACTTTAGATGGCAGATTGCAGGATCCAGCAGTCCATTTTGTACTCATCCTTTCTTATAGAAGCCCATTTGATCTTCAGTTGATCAGCTTTTGATACAATTGAATTTGCATTTGCCATTCTGAATTTGTTTGACAATATGATTAAAGGTATTATCAATGCAACTAAGCCTAGAATTGATTGACAAACCACCTCAATTTTGACGAGGATCTGGTTAATATCACAATAAATATTAGGTTTAAATACCAATAGATCACAGTTTATAGATCAGTAATGATTTCATTAAAGGAAAAAAAACCTTAAAATATTGTCAAAGGAAAAAAAAAACTAAACCTTAAAATTCCACAAATTTACTTAAAATAAAAATTCGAAGACAGTTTTATCATTACCTTTATTTGTACAACGTATTTTATTCTGTTTTATCATGTTAAAAACAAATTTCAAAACGTTTTATCTTTCGAAATTATGTCGGATTAAAAATATATATTCAGAATCAACGTGGATAGTTCTCCCATTGTCGATATTTTTTGAAACTACTGAAAAAAACTGGTCAAATAGATGATTTAAACGAGAGAGCTTTATGTTTTTGCACATTGATTAATAGTATAGAAATCATAACTGAAAAAATCATATTAGGCACATAAGACTGAAAATTCATACCAAACCGAGCATATATGATTACTCAAAGAAGTAATATGATCACTCAAACAAGTAATATCATTGTTTTATAAGAATATTAAATTTCTTTAAATCAATAAGATTTTCAATCATAATAGTAAAATTTCGTTAAATTTCAATCATGATAAACTATATTAAACATGTGCATATTTGGTTTCCTGTTGATCAATTTTTTTGGTTTCCTATTGACTCAAAGTACTAATTAATCCTGACCAGTATCTTCAGGTTAAATCTATGAATCTTCCCTCAAGCAGCAGACATAGCCAACTCTCGGGGGAGAAATTTTGTTCATGAACCATGTAAGTTTTCACAGATAACACAGTGATCCAAGATTAATCTGGTGATGACACTTTCTTCTTCAATTCTGAGTCTGCTACTCTGTTTGTTCGATAGGTGAATCCTTTATGTTTCTTCCCACAACTGAAGCAGTTTGGCTCTAATCCATCACGAAATGGCCTCGTTTTTTGGGTTTCTAAACAGCCCGCCAATCCGATTCCAATCGTCAGGATAAAAGGCCATCGGAGGCAATACTGTGAAGTTAAAACCAGGCAGGCCTTCAACTCTTTGCACAACTCTTGAAACCAAGTATGGTCCATTATGTCCCCATTTGTTTCCATCAAAAGTTGAGGCAAACTGCTGAATGAACTTGAGCAGAAGTGGATGGTTCATGTCAAAGACCAGAACAGCATTGTTTAATCTGGTCCAATTGTTAGACATGACATCAATACTTTGTGCTCCAATTGAATTTCTTAAACCCTTGAAACTTTTCAGAACTATGAAATCTGCATCCAAGTAAACACCTCCATACTTGTACAGAACTGCTAATCTGACGAGGTTGTAATTCGTTATCAATTAATCTTTCAAATATGATCAAGGTTGCAATGTTATGCAAGTATGGACGAGTTTACTCAGACTTCATAAGGCACAACCCACAACAAACAAAGGAGGAAAGCTTGCTTGCACTTTTAAAGGATTTTGCAGGGTTGAGGAATTCAGTTGGGCACAAAACATGAATAAGATGGCTAAGCAGTCAGACCAACTAAATTGTGCAATTATGGTATTTGATATAAATCATCCACTTCTGGTTGATTTCTTGCAGGAATTTGCCTCAACTTTCAATGGAAATAAATGGGGGCACAATTGCCATCACCTGGTTTCTAGAGTTATTAAGAGAATAGGCAATGCACCAGGATATAACCTCACAATCCTCTACCACCCAAGGCCTTTTATCTAGTACCTTGGATTAAGATATGCAGGCTTCTTGCTAAGCCAGAGATGGAAGATAATTTCATATTTTCATATGGACAGAAAAAAATGGAGCAATTGGCTGAAGAGGGGCAGTTTTGCACTAAACCTGTGGAACAGGTTAACCAAACAATTGAAAATTAAAGATGGGAGCACAATTGAAAAGTTGATCTCACATCATTGTGCAATCTGTCAACATGACTACAATTCTTATGAAAAAAAACTTCTGAACTAATGCGAGGAAAAAAAAAATTCCAAGTTCAGCCAACAGTGAAAAATAAGGCCAAGAATCAGAAAAACTCAACAAACAATGAGTATACATTGCTGTTTTTAAAAGCTATTTTATAAATATCAAAATATTCGGCAAAACAATACTTTCTATCCCTGAAGTTTCCTAGAATTATCGATTGTCCTCAAAGTTTGAAAAAGATATCCATTTCTGTCCAGACTTGATGTTTCCGGTGAGATGGTGCCGGTTTTTGCTGACATGGCAATTGGAGTGTTTACATGGCTTTTATAACTCATTTTGAGATTCATATATCATAAAATTAATTTAAAAATATTAAAAAGAAAAAAATCCTTTGTAAGCACAAAAGACCACCAAATTAGGGCACTATCGCATCGAACTTCATCTTCCTCTGTGCTTCGATGCTGCGACCGAAGATCTTCTACAGTGAAGGACGATTCAACGATTTGGGTATTTGACTGTTATAGGGTTAACGAGAAGCCGTCAAACAGGTTAGATTATCTACCAAGCTCTATCTATTTCACTGTTGTCATCAACGATTTGGGTATTTGACATATGATTGGGTCGTAGATGTTTGAGTATATATGGGTAAATTGTACTATATGTTATGTTGGGTTTGTGTTTGGCAGGATGAACAAGCACCATAAATTTGTTATGACAGTCCATTGTAGAGGAACTTTGGATGTGGAAACTGGGATATACACAGGGGGATCTAAAGAAACTTGCATGGATATTACGATGGAGGAGTGGGGTACTGATGAGATGAGATGGTGGATTAACGGTTTGGGTATTGATTTTGACAATGTTGCAATCTTGTATCGGAAGCCTTGGAGGGCACAATGTCATGGATTGAAGTTGCTGGAGGATGAAGAAGACTACATTGAGATGGGATGGATGGGGGTGGAAGATGGTAGTGTGCACATGTATGTTGACCACACCAACACATACACTCCTGCTGTATATTTGCAGCATAAGATAGCTAAGAAGACTTGTGGGTTCTGTGGGTACTCAGCCAGACAGAACTCACCAACCTTGGTAATCTGTTGGCTTTTACATGATTTTAGTAAACATATATGTAGTGTAAATTATATACATTGTTCTTGTTCATACAGGTGGAGTTTATTGATCTGGATGAGGACTCTGCTTCTGCTGGAGAGGAAGAAGAAGAAAAAAGGAGAAAATGGAGTTTATCGAGATTGATGATGATTCTTCTTCTGCTGGAGAAGTAGATAAAGCAAAGGAGAAGAAAGAAGTTTCCAAGAAATAGGATTCTAGATCACCCCTTTGTACGTAACTACCCCACTCATTCAAGAAATAGAACTCTAGACCACCCAATGCATAATGCTACTTCTGCATTGGATTCAATGTCTTTGTTTTATGGTAAACTTGTATGTTTAGTTTGATACTGGTATGTTTAGTTATGGTGGTTATAGACATGTTCTGTATCATTCATAGGTCTGTATTCAGGAAAAGAGTGGGCTATCTCCATCACCTCTTCATCATCTTCATTCTCAGAAGGTAAACTATATAAATCATCTTCATCTACAATTGCCAATTCGTCAACGTCAAATTCATCATCACCGTCGTCTGAAAAATCAGTTACATTATCTCCTTCAACAATGGCACCCTCATCAGTGACAAAGTCTTCAATATTGACCCCACTCATTCTCAGTATATCAATAGTAACACAAAATCACCAGACTACAAACAAAATGAAATCAAGAAAGAGATATATTCCACCTAGACGATTTGACGACAAAAGCTGCGCACATCCCTTTCGCTCATCTTCAAATCTTTCTAAGCTCACTAGCAAATGGGTTTCAATGGAAAGCTCTAGAATAAGATTAGAAAGTTAGGATTTGGTGGTCTTTCGTGTTTACAAAGGATTTTTTTCTTTTTAATATTTTTAAATTCATTTTCTGATGTGGCAATATATATAAATCTCAAAATGAGTTATAAAAGCCATGTAAGCACTCCAGCTGCCATGTCAGCAAAAACGGCACCATCTCACTGGAAACATAAAGTCTAGACAAAAATGGATATTTTTTTCAAACTTTGAGGACAGAATTGATAAAATTTAAACTTTAAGGATAGAATTGATAATTCGGGGAAACTTCAGGGATAGAAAGTATGGGTTTTGCCCAAAATATTCCCTATAACTTCCCAACCTCCAGAGAAAAGTTCTAAGGGTTCCAATGTAAATAGTTACCAATACTAAAACCCTACATTTCATGAAGCAAGCAGTTCAAAATGACTTAGTTGAGATGTAAATAGTTACTTATTATCCTCCAACTCTATACATCAAACTTCTTATCTCATCAAAGGTTTGAACACGACCAATCAAGTTAATACCATTGTTACACAAAATTGAGCCATACCTGGTTTACAGATTGGCAGAATTCTCTATATCAAATATCTACAGAGATGTGCGCTTCCTGCTTCCACCAATTCCTCAGTAATTTTGAAATACAACTAAGATTCCAGTACTTTATAATCTCCAAGTTTTCATTATATACAACATGAATTGATATACTGCTTTTGGATTAAGTTATTTATTTCTAATGTAATTCAGATATGAGCAACAGAAAGGAACTAGCATGAATAATCTGTAATCAGCAGCAAACTCATAAAAGCAACTTCCATAGACGAAGAGAAGCTTTACAAGCCACTTCAAAGTTTACAGAATACAATAAACGACAGTATTTAAGCATACTTGATTAGTTCGAAAACAGCTACTCGTCAATTTCAATCCTAACAACGTCGGTGTCCTCGAACAGATCTTTCTTTGGTGCAGAAGGAGGAAGCGGTACCCTGGGCGGTCCTCTTCCTTTCTTCTTGTCCCGAGGCCTCGCCTACCACAATTCAACACAATCGGTACCAGAACCCGAATTCATCAAGCGAACACCATCAAAATACTCGCATGAAAGAAAAATATGGTTAAAATAGAACGAGAAGCTACTCACATTGCCGAAAGAGTGATTGAAACGCTTTCCTTTCGCGGTTTTCCTATCGCCTCGGCCACAGTACACTGTAGCAATATAAAAAATACAAATCAACGAAACTACAGTATGAAAACAATTTGTGAAAGAGATGATTAATCGTGCTTACGGACCGAAAGGAACGGAGGATGAAGGAGTGGCAGAGAGCGAGAGTGAAGATGTTGAGTCGCAAAGAGGGAGGCCTAGGGCTGAGGATTGGGAGGACGAGAAGCGAGAAGAGAGACTGAGGCATTGAGGAGTCATTGGTGGAGGTCTGACTCCTGTTATCAACGACGCCATGGCTGTTCTCTCGGCCTTTCGAGGTGGAGAAGTGGTGGATAAGGTTTCTGAGAAGAGACCGTTTGCTCCGCTTATGCTTTTCTGCTCCTGGGTTTCTGAGCTTGAAAGTTCACCGCAAATATGGGCCTGGAGAGATAACTATGGGCCCAGCAAATGAGATCATGTACGGCCCAACCCAGTAATACTTTAATTAAGCCTGAAAGTGAAAAGGCCAGACCGACTTAAGAATAGCTAATCCAAATTTCTGCGTTGTTGGACTTCGGGCTCTACGCAACTGGGGCCTATTATTTTTTATTTGGATCAGCTCAAATGTGCCTAGAGTATGACTATTGAGTTCCGAATATGATAAGATTTTTTTTTTTCCTTCAGCAGCCGAAGATTTTTTTTTTCTAACCGAGAACAACTCAGCATATGTGCCCTTACAACTTACTAAGTCCAAACTCGGGCTAGATTAGGCATATGTAAATCTGCCTAATATGTTAGTTGTACAGAAACCCGACGCAAATCACTTAAAAATGGCTTCACATGTTTAGAATCAAACTCACAACCTCTAGCAAGATTTTTTATGCCCTCAGAAGATTTGAAAGACCTTGCCATAATTAATTAAGATTTGAAAAATCTTACCATAATTGCAACTAAAATTTCTTTTTTTTTTTGATAATTTGATTCTCACATGCATAAGCATGTTCTAAGCAATTAACAATTCCTTAATTCTCAATCCTATTCTACAACTTGCTGTGCGGACTCATTAATAATCGTATATAACAGTCTAAGCTGCACTAGATTGTGGGGTGTTGTACTAAGAGAGGCAATCTTGTAGAGGAAGGAGAGATTAATGCTCTTAAGTGTAGATTGAGTAGAAAAAGTGGCTTATAAATTAAGAGTTAGGGCACCCATCTTCTTGAGTATAGATTGAGGAATTTTTTTTTTTGGGGTTTTTATTCATAAGGATAAAAGTTGTATTCCAACAAGGACAATCTAAAAAAAAAAAACTTTAGAAAAAAGGATAAAGCTTAACAACTTACCAAAATACCCTCCATCTTTCTTCTTCTTCTTCCTCCTCTTTCTTCCTTACACCATCATATAAAAAGTTGGCCGTCCGACCATCATTTTCGACTAATGAACTACCGAAATGAAGCTCTAGGTCAGCCCGATCAAAGCTCAGTCATCACCAACAGTAGAAAATCACTTTAGTCGTCGAAAAAGCTTCTTGAAATCAAGGCCACCGTTTGAAAAAGAGCTAGATCCGACCAATACGACGACGCCGACGACCATCAACACCTCAAATCAACTCCACAGACCAAGGCGCATCACCTTTGAGGTTTTATTGCTTTTTCAAACCCTTTTTTTTCCATCTGAAATCGGATCTGAATCTGCAGATATTATATCTGTTTTGTATCTGTCAATATTATATATGTTTTGTATGTCAATATTCTTCTGAAATCGAATATGAATCTGTAGATATTATATCTGTTTTGGATCTGTTATGATATGTTATCGATTTTGGTCCTTTTGAAACTTCAAACAGATAACATTTCATTAAGGACATATAACATTTTAATAAAACAGATAACATTATGACATATATCAAATTAATTGAAACAGATAACATATCACTTACAGTCTGCAGATCTCACATTAGAACGAAAATCACCACAGAAACTGCCAAAAATAATGATATGATGACAGATCGAAGGAAAACAACAAAATCTACAAGTTTTGTGGTGGGTATGAGTAGATCTAGTTCGAACACAATAAAAATCTGATTGCAAAATCACTAAAAAATGCCATAAAACTCTTGAATAAGCCACAAGAGGCGGAGACGAAGCTTCCGGCGGAGGTCCAAGATGAATCATGTGCAGGAGGCATGTGTCATGTTTAAGGATGAAGATAAGGGTATTTTAGGCAATAAAATTATATATTTTGACTTTTTGTTCTTCTTGGAATATTAATTCAAACTACATGGATTTTATGGAATAAGACTTTTAAGAGTGTCCTTATTGAAACAAAACTTTCTAATGAGGGACTTATCCTTAATTTTCTCTCTGTTTTTTTTTAGTAATTGAAAACGGTATCATACAAACTTACTTTTGTGACATTCAATATGGGTTCAAACTCGGGCCGTCAGGTTTTGTACGCACAGAAAATTTCTCACTTGATGACATGGTAAGTAGGCAAAAAGCCCAGTGATAATCGAATAGCAGACCTTTCAAGTACATACGGTTTGGCTCCAAAAAAATTCATCAACTAGGCTATCACCCTAGTGATTATAAATTAATTATAAATTGAAGTACCCGTAATCAAGTAATTCAGTTTTGGTAATATGTACATAATGCCAAACTTATCAATCGTATTAATGACTAACCTAACTCCAATTATTTGAGCTATGTGACTAAGATTAACGTTCAAGCAATGAAATGTTGTAGGGTATGTATCAAAACTTCCAACTACTTAAGTACTATTACATGCAAACATGTTCTTTTCTTTGCTTGAGTTTTGACATAAATGTGATTACCAAATCACTAAACCAACCACAATATCAATACCCACTTACCTTAATCTTTCACATTGACCAATACATGTCAATTCTTACTTGCCCCAATTGAAACTTTTAGTTGGATTATACCTAACCTTGAGCTAATCAGCAATTACGTGTAGAAAACTCTAAAGTGAGAGACAAGCAATCGTGCTTGATTTCAAAGCTTGCTTCAGTCAGTGATCAGCACTGTCAAATTAAAGGGGACATTAGCACACTTTTTGTTCAATAATTTCAAAAGAAACAAGAATTAGGCATCTAAAATTGGATGCATGTGAAGCTGAACAATAAGAAATTAATTAAGTTTTGAAGTATAGATTAGTCAAAGGGGTTTGTACACAGAATTTCTTAACAGAAGTGATAGGGATCTCAATCATATCAATAATAGATGTGTCATTCTTTGGTTCAATCATCAGGTTTTATGGACCTTACACTTACATTAATTAAGGGACAAGATCCACTATTGGAATGACTGAGATTCCTAGCATTTTTTAATTTTTAAAGAAATTTTGATTTGTGGGTTCAATTACCGTATAAGGTTCACGCATGTTAACATGTGAAATTAATAAGGAGAATACTTTAGGAGTGAAGAGTAGCACGTGACAAGCATATGACCTAACGTGCAACCCATGTGAAATGTTCCCGGGCCCGCGGCCCACTTCCACAACGGAATCTAATTCAAAATGGATCCATTAAATAGTTCACATACAAATATGCAATACAACCATCTCTTTATATATTTTTTTAAATTTTTTGGTAACCGAAAACAATTCAACAAGCATAAATTCAAGTTGGACACGCGCAAATTCGTCAAAAAGACTAATTGGGATGAGGACCGGCGTGCTTGGAAATAGTGTGTCAATTTTATTTTTTTTCCCCTTTTATAATACCAAGAAACCCCCGACTCAACGGCCTCTTTGGAACCCCTGAACCGGTTCTAAACCCGGGTTTGACTGCCATAACTTATAGTCATCCGACCTCATGCACTTAGATGCACAAAGACTAATGGTATAACCAAATGTGTCAACTTATAATCAAACTCTTGAACAAGATTTTTTACACCCTAAATTTGAAGAGAAAGTAGTTAGATTATGGCCAAGTGTTCAATCATCTATGAAGCCATACCGCATTTAAAAAATTCCTATGATGGAACCCATGCCGACATGCTTGTTATAATGACATCACAAGCATTTTGACATAAAGCAAGAACAAAATTTTATAATATCCCAAACACATTAAAGGTGGAGAAAATAAAAACCCTAAAACATATATATGTATTTGATTTCATTAGCCTATACTTTTTTTACAGCAAAGGAATCATCACAACTTCAACACACTATTTTATAAAATAAAATTAAAAAAACTGAATTTAACATATAAAATATATATTTAAAAAAAAGATAGAAGGAAATCAAACACACATGATCACATCCCCATGTATGATACAAAAAATGAGACTGGGTTCAGCTTAACTATGTGGGCTAGCTCTTTTTGAGATTAGGCTCGGCACTCATCAGTGATGCAGAGGTGGTGCGGTTCCTGGCGGTGTCGGTGGCTTGCATTGATAGCACTTAGCGAAGAGCCCAAAAGTGTTCACTTGCCTCACAAAGTTGGTCATGCTGGCCCATCCCCCGAACCCAAAACCAACCACAAACACCCAAACCACCACAAATATGTTAACCACGTACATGGCTGTCCAGCTCGGTAAAAATGGAGGCGGCTTCTCTGCAGCGTTCTGCAACAACAAGAGTAACCAAACAAAGACGTTAGATCATATGATTAGAGATTAAACCGGTCAAAGATTGAGTAATTAGGTTGAATTCATTATTCTTTTTTATTCTGTCAAGTACTTGACAAAGTTACTGGATACTGTAGTGCACTATAGTACTGAACAAAATAAATTAGGGTTTAGTCAAGTCAGCCAGCTCATTCGGAGACAAGAGTACAACACTCCCTAAATGAATAGGACATGCCACCATCTCAATATTTCCAAATCCAGGTCTAAATGCTCTCCTTGTACACTAAGCTGGCACCATCCCTCATGGAATTTGGCGAATCCCCAGTTCCTTTCATGTTGGCGAGAGAAAAGATCGGACCGAAACCCATGTGAGAAATAATGTTGAAATTGTTGGGTGTGTGAGTTGAACTTGTATCCTCTCATATTTATAAGAAGTCATCATAATTAATTTCACATCTCAACCAAAATCTCTTTGTTGACCAATACACCCCTACCCAATCAAGATAATCACAAATTGTGGGCTTTAAGTAAAAGTTCAGTTTTACCTGTCTAGCAGATGCTTTTCTGTAGGTGAGCATATGTGCTAGGGATGGGATAATGTAGACAGTGAAGCTAACCAAAAGAGCACCAACAGCAGAATTTATAGGCCCAAAGAATGGGAAGATAATGGCCAAGAACCATATTGGAATCACCACAGGCAGCCTTGCTAGTGCTCTTAAACATATGCTCTTTGTGTCATGCATTCCAATCACCTTCTCCCACACAAAGTACAGAGGTGTACATGCAAACCCAAATGTAATAAACTGCAACCCAGATCCAAAGTTTTTGACTTTTTACTGTCAGATTCCAGTAAATGTAAAAAACAAGAAAGAGAACAATTTCCATTAGTTTACAGACCTGGTGGATGAGCATTAAGATAACGGCGGCGTCACGCCAGCGTGACTTGGGAAGGAGGGAGAAGGCGTTTGAATGGTTGAGCAACTCATCCCCAAACGCCCAGTAAACGGAAGCAGCCGACGGAAGCGTTAGTGTGAAAACATAGAGTGTAGCCATCAAGTATATGTACTTGAACTTTTGGGGCTTCCACATGGCATGCATAATTTCCCTGGAAAATAATTTACATAATATCTTATTAATTATTAATTTCAATGGTAAAAAAATACAAAAAATTACTAACATCTCCTTAAGCTCCTTGGATTCCAATAATTTGTATGATTAAGGCGTAATAAGATTATGATAAGGAGTTAATTCTCACATATATACAAATAAGACGACATGATTAAGGACAAGATCAAACGGAGACTAAAGAATATGACTTTTTTTAGTTAAGTTATAATAGGGATCTAGTAACTGGTATCTTAGTTATCTCCAATTATTATTAAGATGTGCGCATAAAATAAAATTTTCTATGCATCATATAGAGTTTACAAATTCTCTTAAATCTTGTTCGTCTAACTTAGACGCTCTTGATAATTGGAATAACAAGATGCTCGGATATTAATCATTTTTTGTTTTTAGTTTACTCTTCTTTTTATGTACTTTTAGTTTGGTAAAATACGAGAAGGGGAACAAAACAATAATTTTGCATAATTTTGTCTGTGGGTCTCGAACCCCAAGACGGCGGGCAAACGCTACAAACAGAAGCCGAGTGGAAACGAAAAACAGTAAAAGAGGATAGAAGACTTACACAGTGACGGCGTGTCCACCGAATGTGTAGAGTATATTGGTGGCGCCGGTAAAGTACAGAACCAGCTTTTTTGGTCCAGAGTGTACGACTCCTTCAGCCTGAATTGGTTACAGAAGCTAAACTGTTTAGCGAATTACAATTACGAAGTAGGTGAAAGTTCTGTTCTTTTGTACCTGTCCATGAACAGCGGCGGCTATGGTCAAGTACCAAGCAGTGTAAGTGGTCATTCCAAGGCCCAGGAATGACCAAATACGGTAATTATGAAAGGAAGGAATGAACACTGTTGTGGCACAGCAGGCTCCAAAGATATATGTCCATGTCCTCTTGTCCAAGTTATCATTGATGTAGTAAATGTTACTAGGGAAACAAAACAGAGATGTCAAAATTGAGTCAAACCCAGTTGTGATTTTACCTTATTTGGGTATAAACATGATTAAAGGTGTTACCTAGCACAGGCTATTAGTTGAATTACAGATCCAAAGAGGAGGAAAGTACAGTTGAAGGCTAGACCCAATGCCTTCCAGTATGGACCCAACAACCCATCTAGTACTTCAAACCACTGCAGGGCAAAAAAGGGTTTTAACTTGGTCCAACTCTGTAGCTTTGAGAGAGAGATTTTAACTAGAAGATCAGGAATCAATGGTGGTGGTAGCTCTTGAATAAGAGAGAAACAGAAACAAACCTGTATGACATGATTCTTGAAGCTAACGTTCTCTTTCTCTTTTCTGCTTCTGTATTCAACATACAGGACACTAATCAGGTAGGCTGTCCAGCTTCCCAATAGGCCATAGAAGATTTGCAGTATGATCCCTGATAGCATACCCAGTTGGGAGAAAGAGTAAGGCAGTGTCAACAACACTTGTGCCACCTGAAATTATCACAAAACAAAGATTGGTTAGTTTCATGTGAAGAATTTGACTAATCACAAGCTGGGTATGATGTAAAAAAATGGATAGTAATGGTTGAATAAGTACTTGATTGGAAGCACAGCTGAACCAGGCGTCCCAAGCAGAGCCACCATGCCAGAGGAGGCTCTTGACGCCAATTATGGACTCATTTTCAAGTTGGGTGTCTTCTGCTTCCTTGCCTTGATCATGCTCTGCTTCGGTGAAGCTGGACACCACTATTGCTTCCTCTGCTTGCTTCTGAGGCAACATTGTTGTCTTTGTTTTGCTCTATAGGCGACGACCAAATTCTGACAGATTTGAAACATATAAAAAAAAAAAAAGACACTCAATCAGACAAAAGGAAAAGAAAAAACAACCATCATTGAAAAGACCTCAGATCCAGATACAACAGAAATTCCCTTCCCAAATTTCCAAAAAAAGGTGCGAAAACAAAGAAGAACTGACATGTTTTTTTCACTGACAAGACTGAATTGAAGAAAAACCCAGTATTATTAACATTGAACTAACCTTGTTCTTTATGTCTCTATTTCTATTTCGGATTGAAGTAGCTGCGGAGATGTCTGTTAACCCAAAACAGAGTATAATAAGAAGAAAGTGTCGCAGGTTTTTCCTTAATTTCAGAATGAAAAAGAAACGAAAGGCACAGAGAGAGAGAGAGTTTATGAGTTCTTCAGTATAAGATTTTGACTTAAAATGGCCGATAATTTACACGAATTAAAGATCTCCGCTACGAATCTCTGAGTACAAGCTCCTCTGTTTAATGCAGCCACTCTGCACAGACAAAAGGCGCAGTACTGAACCCCAACGACGGCGAGTAGCTCAGAAGCAGGAGAGTTGAAACAATAAAATTCTCCGCTTCTTTCAATGGGTCTTCAGCAGAGGTTGAAGAAAAAGACCCCTTTTCCTCTTACATATATACACAAAACGATACTCTCTTCTATTAAGATGAGTGACATATAGCCTTTATGTGCTTATAATCAAAACACAAATATATTTATTTTTAAAAAATATTTTGTACCTTTTAAAAATGAATCATAAAAGTTAGGATTTCATTTTAATAACTCACTTTAAAACGTAATTCATAAATATATATATATAATTGCTCTGTGTTTTTCTTTTGGGCTTTGGAAACCAAAATTCCCTATACTCCACATAAATGTCAAAATATCATAGCTCATCAAAATACATCCATCCATACATGCAAGGATTGTAAATGAGATCGGATCCAAATCCCAGTAATAAGTAAGAGAATTTAATTTCCCTATTAATTCCATTTTATAAGAAAAATGATAATGTGTACCTTTAGAACACGATATATAAGGAAAATGATAATGTGTACCCTAAGAGCACTAAATAAGGATAAAGAAAGTGTATTGAAATCTGAAATTTTTTTTTGTATTTTCAGTATTAAAAATTAGGTGAAAGAGTATTCATCACACACATAATGTCATATGTCATGGTGAATCCTTAACAAGTATCTTTAAGAAACACATTATCATTAAGATGAACATTATTTGTACCCCACTTTTTACTAAATACACCCCACTCTAGTGTGTTTTTAAAGGGTTAATAGGATGTACTTAGTAAAAAATAGGATGCAAATAATGTTCATCTATCATTAACCTTAATATAATTATTAGATTTGATTGGCAAAATATAACTTTTCATCCTTCAACTATATAGGTGGTTTCATTTTCGTCTCCAAGTTTCTTCTTTTTTTCCCCAATTTCGTGTCCTAACAATGGAAAAGTACTCCTTTCGTCCTTCAAGTGAGATTGAGGTCAGAAAATGCATGTGTGACACCTATGTGGCAAACTATTGATAAGTTCAACGATATATCCCTAACCTAACTAAAAAATAATTGTTTTTATCCCTGAAATCTAATTTAGGATTATTTGCAACGTCCCTCCCTAAAATATCTTTTTATCCCTCTCTAATTAATTAACAGGAAATCAGAGAAAATTAGAAGCCAAAGAGAAGTCTAAGACGGTGCTTATACAAATTCCTCTACGATTCCGAGACTTCCAAGATCCTGAACTCCTAGGGAGCTAAGATCATACTATCTTACTAGATTTGCTATTTTATACCTATCCGGATCATTTTATTGACATAAGATCGTAAGATCGTAGAATCTTATGATCTAAATCCCTATTTTGACATCTATGACCATGAGAGAGACGATAGGGTATTTGCATATTGGGCTGCTAAACCCAATCAATATAACCTCCTAATAATACCATAAATTATTGTCGCTGTTTTTTTTTTCCCCTCTAATTAGAGCATAAATTTAATTGAGTGCGACTGTGAAGGACTGACTCAGGTGCAGCCGGCCGAACCATGATGGCTCCAGCCACGAGTTCTTAAGCACGCTTTTAAAGAAAACACGCGCGTAAGCCCATTTCGCCGTCGGCTCATCATGGGACAGCATGCCGTATTTTAATCAAACGGCTACGAGTGGCCTATTATCGGCGGGCCGGACCCACACTTTCATGTCCAACACTATTTCTCCGACTTAGGATCCAACCCCCCCCCCCCCCCTTTTTCTTCTTTTTATTTTTTGTTGACCAAAGACGATCTTTAATTTTTGACGCACATCTAAAAATCAAATATTATTCCTTTTTGTTCCCTCTCTTTAGTAGTAAAAGCTTGAAATTTTGGGCACCGTAATTGTTTGTAAATAACAGGTGTTAAGTATCACATCGGAAAAAGATACGGGGTCTTACCTTTATAAGATCAAGTCGTCCCTCATTACAATAACAAGGCCTTTTCTTAGCCCAAATGAGTTGGGCTTTAACTTATGAGCTTCGGTCCTTAGTAGTTAGGATAAGGAGGAACAAAGTCGTGGGGCTCGATGTATCATTGAGAACCGAATAACCCAAAACGGACAATATTATTGATGTGTATGAGGGTGTGATTTGTAACAATTGGTGTGCGACAAAGACGGATGATTAATTAGAATCAACTAACTCCATTACCTCACTCAAAAAATATCTTATTAATAATTTTTATTCCTCAAAAAATAACTAATTGAGTTATTTACACTAGTGAATAGAGTCCTGAAACGCATGGACGACCAGTATAAAAGACAAAAAATAAGAGGGAGGGTTTTCTGTTGAGGGTAATTTTGGTTTTGTTGGACAAAAGTCCCACATCGGGTAATAACCCAGTAAAAATCATGTATATAATAGCAAGTCCTCCTTCCCTCTAATAGGCCTTTTAGGGGGAAGACAATGGGAGCCCAGAATTTATGCATGGTATCGGAGCAGGTGTGCAATGGTCCTCAGTAAGACGTCCACTCGTTGGGCCTTGGGCAAAGATGCCCCCCACGAGTGCGGGGGGTGTTGGACAAAAGTCCCACATCGGGTAATAACCCAGCAAAAATTCTGTATATAAATTTATAATAGCATGCACTCTTTCCCTCTAATAGGTCATTTAGGAGGAAGATAATGGGGGCCAGAATTTCTACAGATTTTCAATAAAATTTATGATTGAACTATGTTTTAAGTGATATATAGTGGAGTTAGTTGAAACATTCTTATCTGGTGCCCTTCATTACGCATAAATAACTATCAATTAATAGACATTGTCTACAAAGACATAAACAATGATTAATAACTATAAACATTGTATAGGAAGACATAAACAATGATTAATAACAATCTCACCTGAAAAATAGCTTATTAATAAGTTTTACTCCTATTTTATAGGAAGACATAATTATCCTCAACAAACAACTAATTGAGTAGACAAAAATAAGAGGGAGCATTTTATGTTGACGATAAATTTTGGCTTCCTATAAAATTTATGAACGAACTATGTTTTAGGTGATATATAGTGTAATTTGTTGAGCCTAATTAATCATTCTTGTTTGGTGCCCCTTCATTACCCATAAATAAGTACTATCAATAAACATTGTACATGAAGACATAAACATTAATGATTAATAACTACAAACATTGTATAGGAAGACATGACTAATGAATTAATAACTATTTTAGAAGTCTTCTTTTAGAACATATCGAGGTGGTGGTGGTGGTGGTGGAGGCTCCACAAGGGTGTTTGGGTTGAGAGAAAAATGCATGTAAAATGGGAAAATGTGTAGCTCATAATCTTGCAGAATCCACAGGTTTTCGCGTTCAACGGGGATTTGTCGGCTTTGTGAGGCTTCTTTTCTTGGCCCGCTTCCCCGGCCAAACACACATTACACAAACCCTACTCTCCACTTCTTCCAATACATATATATATAAATCAAAAATGTGAATCAATTTTGTGAATATAAAATTCATTGGTTATATAATAAAACACATCAAAAGAGTGTTTAAAAACAAATTTACAAAGTTAATTCATATTTTTTATTCACATAAGAAAATTCCATATATATATATATATTATTCATGAATTCCGCAAAATCACCCAATTAATTTTTGGTTGGTGACTAAACAGTTTGACCAAATGAAAAAGTGGACAAATGAACGTGGGAGATGTGGTGTCGACCAATTAATCAAGGATAATATAAGTCTACTTTTTTTTTAATGCGATATTTTTTTTAAAAAAACTTTAATTAGGCGTTTTTTTAACTTATAGTGGGAGAAGTAATGATTAGTGAATAGATTTTGACCCCCCACTTCGGTCTTTTCCATGAGAATCAAAATTCGGAATATGTTCCATCCATGTCCCTCAATTGGGAACCCCCATTGTTGTACAACCATCACCTTTATTTCCTCACATTTCCACTATTTATATGAAATTATGTAAATAAAATTGTAAATATTGGGTCTTAATTTTTCAGTCAACTCTAAAAATACATTTGATTGTCAATTTTAGAAAATACGAAAAACAAAAAATGAAAAATGACATTCTGAGAAAAAGAACATATATGGGAATAGATAAAACATAAAATAAACCAAACGAACCTTTAACAACGTAATCATAAATCTAGATCCAATTATTTAGTGGGGTGTTGTATATTAATGATTTAATATACTTTGTAGGAGAAGGCCTCTTTGCACTAAATGCGTTTAGTTTGTATATATAAAAGAAAGAAGAAAGGGATCTTTAATTTGTGTAGATAAGTATAAGAATGAGTTGTGGACCAAGGCAACAAAGCCTCAGACGGAAAATGCCTTTTTTGAGAGTTTAGGGTTCTCTAGTGCTTTCAATAGGGGGATTAGGGGGGTACTCGATGCCTCCACTTGCAATAATTTGACATCAACACAACCTTTTCACTTTTATATATGGCCAGTTTAGGGTTCACCATGGCATCTCTTAATTTGTTCATGCCTCTAATTGTCATGAAGCATGACATACTCCATCAAATAAACATATGAATTAATTCGTTTTGAAAGTTTTAATTTTTTTCAATTTATGATTTAATGGTACATCAACATATAGTTGACCCTGAATCGAGCTTAGGGTTTTAGGATTAGGAATAATCTACAAGTAGGTGAATACTCAGCTCGAAACATATATTGAGTTTGAATTTACGGGTGATGCAGATAGTTAGGGTTTAAATTAGAGCCCACCTTACACCAAACAACCAAAGCTAGCACTTTGGGCACCAGACTGGCCCAAGACGCACCACATATATATGTATATATGTGTTAGTTTACATAGGTGATAGAAAACTGTTGTTGATTACATTATTATTTCCTCTACAGTCACCTGAATTCGAATTTACTGAGCAACACCAAGAGACAAGAGTCAAGGGCGTCATTTTTTTTCAATAGAGCATCACTTGCCATACCGCTTTGGGTACAAAAGATGATAGGACTGGGCTTGGTTTAAATCGAATATAAAGCAAAACAAGATAAATAACATTGATATCCTTTGGGGCTAACGTAGAATCTCTCAATTTATTAACTACCAAAGAATTACAGAGAACAAGTGGAATTTCTCCACAAACTAAACTAGGAACTAGTTTCTCATGACATCCAAGTCATGGTTTGAAATAGTAAGAAAGGATATGGATTTAATAGAAATTGATGAAAATATGATGAGTATATAGAATTAAAATTGAAAATAAATGATTGAAATTAATTAAGAATAATGAAGAGTGGACCGTGGAACCAATATGTTTGAGAATTTAGCACATACAATATGTGTCAATCCTTTTCGTATCTCCAATAATTGCCATAGAGATCCTTCTTTCCTTGAAACTTACACAAATACGAATAAGGTCTCTAATTTTCAATGCTGGCACACAATGCATTTACTTTGTTCATACCCATCTATAGAGTACTATATACATACATACATATTGTGGATGCAAAAATCTGAACGATCCACACGTCAGCTGTTGAGAGGGCTGACGAAGCGACAAGCATTCTTGAATCTTGCAAGAGCAAGGGAGAGGGCGACCCTTCGTGGCTCAGGAACACTCCGTCGTTCAAGTCAGTAATCTTATTCAAAGCAAATTACTAGTCAAATATCTCTGTTGTGAGAGCATACCTAGGATGGGTCTGGTCATCCTCTTTTTATAGTGTTGTAGATCATATATGTTGCGATTTTTCATGTCCCAATTGTTCAAGTTGTTGAGATCTTGACGTTGAGGTTGTGATACGAGGATCCATTTTGATCACTCGTTGTCATATGAGAATTCTTCATGATTTCTAGGTTGTCGTTAGGAAGTCTTCACTCTCTGGGTTGAGTCTAGGTTCTTCCCTAGATAATGCATGGTTATTAGGCTGGTATGAATTCTCACGTTCCCCTTTTTTGGGTTGTCTCTGGGAAGTCATCCCTCTGTATGCCATCTATCATGGTAGGAATGACGTGGAGTGTCATGGTAGGTAGGATCAAATCCGTCCTGATCCCTGATCTTCTTCACGTTTGAATGTTAGCTTGAGGTATTATTCCTGGGGCTGATAGAGATCATTTCCCAGCTTCTTCCCTAGTACGATATTTCCAGAAAGCTGGACATACATTTTTCTTTCTCCATACCACGTGTCATGCTGACCTGACACGTGTCATTTTATTTATCCACACACATGTGTATATATATATATATATTAGGTTTTGACTTGTGGAGGGCAGATGATGTTTAGTAGTCTTGAATTAGTTGGGTTTAGGTATATAATATATATGGCAATGATTTTAGGATCCAAAGCTAGGTAGGTCATCATCATATATATACACTTAATTTGGAGCTTATTATGAAGAAAATCATGCATATATGTTGTAGTGGGGCTTTAATAATTGAGCAGACGCAGAAAGCAAATTCGGATAATTGACGAACCTAGCAGTGCTGCTGCTACTGCATGTAAATGAACAAAAATGGACCCCCATTCATTAGAGAAATAGATGTCTTAACTCAAGTGGAATTTAATGAAATGACAAAAGGTAAAATTTGTGGGTATCCAAATGTCGTAAAGTGAGTTTTTCCTGGGTTTTTACTTCGACAAATAGTAATATGATATGATTTTTGGTTTTGGATACGAAAAAGATAAAAGATCCCGATTGTTGAGATGTATATACAAGATTTAATATGCATGTAATGGGCTCTACATGCATATTAAATCTTGTACATACACCTCAGTAAATAAGATAATTGGAATCCCAATTATTAAGATCCGTAACACTCCTATTTTAGATAAGTGAAAGAGGATTTTCATCTTCTCTATATCTTTCCCCTTTTGTGTTTCCTTCCTTCCTTGACCTACTTGCTTAGATTCTTTTCTTCATTGGTGGGGCAAGGAATTAAAGAACCTTGAGACTAATGATGAGCTCGTCACTAACGTTTTTGTTCGGCTTCGCTTTACAAAGTCTATGTATGTATATATGCAAATTAATAAAATAATACATACCTAGAGAAATCAATAATAAGATTAAATGGTCAACTTTGTTTCTCGTCCAACCGTTTGGGCGATTTCCGTTTTAGTGTTTGTGTTTTCTTAGGTTTTTTTTAATACTCTTGATTGTACTCTATCTTTATGGTGATCCTCAGCGCCTACGGGCCACAATTACTCAATTCATTGGATAACTTAATATAGTCAGGTTTATAACATATATATATATATATATATCATGATGATTAATTTGCTTCTGATTTGCATGAGTTGGCATGCATAATACAGTATGATAACTTCATAATGCGATTAAGAAGGCTTGGGGGAGGGCCTGTACATTATGCACAGGTCATCTAACTAGTGCACCAATTTTTTTTGCAAAAATCATAAATGTGTAGTATTTAGTATTACGAATTCAATGATATATAATCAAATTCATTGCGATCGAATATAATTTCAAAATATTCGATGCTTCCATTAGGATAAATTTTTATTTTTATTTCGAAAAAAAAATATCATTAGATTCGTTGAACTAAATTCTACGCATTTGTAATTTTTTCAAAATTTTACAAAAAACAAATTTGTGCACTAAAGTGGTGAACCCGACATAATTAAATACAACATAATCTCACTCTAACTGTAACCCCACATGCACAAATGCAGATTCTAAATAAACTGAAGAAATTAATTGTTTAATTAATTAATTAGGTATGATTCCAACACATACCATTTTAGCAGTTCAAATAGTATATATGGATATTTGTCTCAGTCCATCTGATAGATAACCTATGACATTTGAACAGAGTAGTTAAGAAAAGGAAATGTTAGTTGAACCCTGTATATATATATCCCTTTCGGTCCCAACCTAATAATAGTGACTGAAAATGGAAGTTTTAGGTGTAAAATAGTATTGATATAACATATAACTATCATCAAAGCCGAGTCCTATTCTCTCAACTTCTCCAAAATTCTCTTCATCGACAGTGAGGTTGGAGGAGGTGGAGATCTTTTCTTCTCCACCTCCTCTCCCTTTGTTTTTTTTTTTCCCTAGTGGGGTAGCATTAATATACTTGTCGAATAATTTTAGTTATCCACGTTTTCTACTTGTCGGTTTATCGATTGATAACATCAGTACGACAATGGAGAAGAAGATGATGATGATTGTCGATCTTTTGTAATCTACACCCAAAACTGCTTCTGTTTCTAGATCTGCTTTGATACTGCCTCAAATTGTCATATTTGTCTTGGATGCAGTTTCAAATTGATAGATCTGGTTATACAGATGCAAATTTGTTGTTTTCAATCCTACTTCAATGGAGAAGAAGAGATGGGTGTTCTGCCCGGTGTAGTACCTCCAGTGTCCTTTGGTATTGATAGGTTTTAATTTGTTTTGTTTTGTTGATGGATCTTATCTTGATGTGTTTCGTCTATCCATCGCATTGAGAAAATTATCACTAGATGTGGTAATATGTATTTATTTTTTACTAATGCAATAAGGTCTTTTGATCTTCCTTTAAAAAAAAAAGGTGTAAAATAAATAATTGACATACATAAGCAAATAAAATCATAAATCATGTATGTCTTCAACAATTAATCAATTCAGGATCTTCAATCTCACATACATTCATAAATAAAATTATTTATATGGAAACATTGCATACCTTGAGTCATCACTTTCTTACCAACAATCCTACGAACTTGATCTTCTAGTAAGTGCTGCTTTACGACCATCAAAGTTCGCGTTCTTATTTAGAAAATAAAAATGTTAGGGATAGCAATAATCTCAGTAATTTATAGATCTTGTCCCTTAATTGATGTAAATGTAGGGCCCTACAAAATTGGTGATTGAACCAGAGAGTGACATGTCAATCACTGGGATGATTGGATCCCTATCACTTATGTTTAGGAAAACCTCGCATTATTCTATTATGTTTTAATTGGTACGTAATTATTAGAAGTTGTGGCACAACTCAACTCTTATCAAACAAAAAAGATTGTTATGTGGACCACACTTTATAGGTTGTGCTTGGGAGTTTAGTTTTTATGTGTTCTAGGGTGTTCATAAGTTTAGTTTTTAAAAAATGTGCTATCATGGGTTTGAGAAAAACCCTAAACCATGAGAACACCTACAAACACATTAAAATACTCCCAAGCATAATAGAGATTATTTCTAGCATTAAGTACATAAATATTGTTATCATTGATAATAAAAATCAGACATTTGTTCATGTGAAGATAAACAAATTGTCAAGCCAAGTAATTTGTTCTCTCTTTACTCATTGCTTAATTGTTGTTTGCACGTCAAAAATCAAAATATCTTGATCATTTATTTTTTAAATAACCAATATTTTTTTTAATAAAAGCAAATATTCTCTAGGCTTGATACAATTCCAATCAATCTTTTCAGGAAATCCTCAACTCCAATCCTATTCATAGTGGGTTATGAGGACTTACTCTTTGGACCCTTCCCTAATTAATCACTTGTGGTGCAAAAATGACAGAGATCTTAGTAATCTCAGTAAATGATTTTGTCCCTTAATTGATGTTAGTGTAGGGACCCACAAAACTTAGTGATTGAAGAGAGTGACATATCATTGTCTGAAATGACTGAAATCCTATTTATTGGGATTCCTATCACTTCTGCTTGTGGTATATGATTTCAGTTGGTTGTCTATACTAACACAAGCATTTAGGGCAAATGCAATGGTGAATTGGTATTGGGCCAACAAAGATGTTGTCTTTTGCTGATGTGGCTGTATTGTAAAATGTGTTTTGCTTATGTGGCTGTATTGGGATAAGTGTTTTGTTGATGTGGATGTATTGATATTTGATGTTTTGGTGTAGTTTTGTTGTGGATAATATGGAGGAATGGAATGTTGTTGGGTTGGGTGGAAAGAGAAAGTGCGTGGGAAGAAAAAGTGTATAGAAATTTGTGTTTTGCTGATGTGGCTGTATTAGAATACGTGTTTGACTTGACTTTTTGTGTAATAGAGGTGGGACCGGGCCAACAAAAATATTGGCCCAGTAAATTGTTTCTCATTGCATTTGCCCTTATACTGGATGATCTAGTGAGGTCATAATATGATTATTCATTTTGAATTTATATTTTGGTCAAAGGAGGAGGGGCCAATGTCTTGATCATCCATATATTTTGATCATCAATTGATGGAATGATAGAGAAATGGGTAGGACCCACAATGTTAAATATAGAGTGGGATCCACTTAAAATATGATAAGATAAGGACTATTTTGGAGTTAGTGCTTCTACCCCCACAACAACTTTCCCTCTCTACCCCTCACATTTATTTGTAGCCTTAGCCTGGCATATAGGGTTTGGTCTGTGGAGGGTGTAGTCCACCCTCACCTTACCAGGGCCCATGATCCACATTCAGTAGTTTACCAAAATACCACTATTGGATGTACAAAATCATGAACAAATTCAAGGATTGATAATCCTTTTATATAATTTTGGGGACCTCTCGTGCTTGTCACGTGCTTTTACTCCTAATACAAAAGGCAGCTGCCCAAACAAAACATATCATCCCCTTCCAACACTCCCTACTGATCTAGGGCAGTGTGATGCAAATAACACGCATTTGGATCTATTAGATTCGACACACAAATATCAGGAAGGCCATCTGTCTTTGATGCGTTCGCGCTGCATCACCTACCCTATTCATGATCTGCCACGTGTCACTAAAAAATTGATTTTACTTAGGATATCGGGGAAAATACCTAGGTAACTGATGGAATCCGATGATCCAAGTATGTAATGAGTATACACCAAACTATTTTGTCCCATCAATCAATATATATATATCACAAGAACCGTCGAATTTGTGAGTATCTTTTGACTTTTGGGGATACCCTCTACGGCTACCTTTATGTGCCTTCAATGCCTAAATTATATTGGCAGAGATATATTAATTTATAAGAGATATATACATACATATATAAGAATTCTCACATAAAGATCTAAAATGATGATATAAAATAAGGGTTATATTTTAATGCTGTGGATGAATGAGATAATAAATAGAATCCATTGCTTTGGGTTCCATATATTTCAAATCAATAGTGTTAACATAGATCCTTATTTGATATCCTTATGTGAGAATTACTCCATACATATAAGGGAAAATTAAGTAAAAAGACATTTTGAGACTTATATATTCTAAAAAGGACAAAACGGGAAAATCATTACAAAAAAGTATATTTGTGTTGAGTTGACAAAAATATCCCTAAAATCCACTTTACACTGACCATTGGAAATTGGTCTTCCAACCATCATTTTCGACGAACGAACGAACTACCTAAACTCTTGGTCAGCCCAATCAAAGCCCGGCCATCACCGGGCATCAATTATCACTTTATTTGTAGGAAAAGCTTCTTGAAATCACGACCACCTTTAAGAAAGAGCTAGATCCGGTCAATACGGCCAACTCCGGTGACCATCAACATCACCAATCAACTCCACGAACCTAGGCGGATCACCTTTGAGGTTTTATTGCTTTTTCGAACTATTTTTTTTTTATCTAAAATCGGATATGAATCTGCATATATTATATCTATTTTGTATATAATATTATGTATGTTTTGTATCTGTCAATATTATATATGTTTTTTTTATCTGTAAATATTCTTTGAAATCGAATCTGAATCTATAGATATTATATCTGTTATGATATGTTATCGATTTTGGTCCTTTTGAAACTTCAAACAGATAATATTTCACTAAGGACAGATAACATTTTAACAAGATAAATAACATTTAGCAAGACAGATAACATTATGACATACATCAAATTAATCGAAATAGATAACATATCACATGTAGTCTACAGATCTCACATCAGAACCAAAACATCACGAAAAATCATCACAGAAAATATCGAAAATAATGATGTGATGACAGATCGAAGGAGAACAATAAGATCTATAAGCCCCATGGTGAGTATGAGTAGATCTAGTTCGAATACAAAAAAATGGGGATGAAAAATCACTGAAAATGCCATAGAATTGTCGAATAAGTCA
Source organism: Tripterygium wilfordii (assembly GCF_013401445.1). Classification (NCBI taxonomy): domain Eukaryota; kingdom Viridiplantae; phylum Streptophyta; class Magnoliopsida; order Celastrales; family Celastraceae; genus Tripterygium; species Tripterygium wilfordii. The sequence continues at coordinate 9,638,991 of NC_052236.1, read as the reverse complement.
TGGAGGTCAAAGATGAATCATGTTTTGTGCCATATTTGAGGATGAAGATGAGGGTATTTAGACAATGAAATCATATATTTTAACTTTTTGTCCTTTATGAAATAATATTTTAAACTTTATGGAATAAAACTTTTAAGAGTGTCTTTATTAGAGTAACACTTTTAAGAGATGGATTTATCATCAATTTTCCCTATATAAAATCGCAAGAAACACTTTGTCCAATAACAAGGCTCAATTGTGCAGCCACACGCGTATATACCAAATAGTTTCTTTTTCTGTATGTCTCCTACGAAAATTAAGAATCCAAACTTTTTATGGAGCATTTTTGTATTGTTAGAGGATTGAAAGTTGATAACATATAGAATGAACAAACACTACTTTCTTCTTCCATACAAAAAAAAAAAAAAAACACTACTTTCTTCCTCTCTTTACACGTGAAAACCTCTTTTTCTCTGCTTTTGCTTTATATATATATATATACTTATATATATATATATATGTTTTTTTCTTTATTTGGTGTGTGTCACGTGGGCGTTATATATTCAATGTAGCAAATCAAAGGAAAATAAAGCTGGATTAGACTAGATTTTGTTGTTCTAATAAGTTAGGTCTCTCAAATGGACAAATGAATGGAATCATAGGGTTTGTGCCCTACACCTCCAAAATCTTGTGTGAGATGATGGATATATTGAAGATGTTGCACGTGCAGGAGTCTGATATTTCTCCATCTCATGGTAGGAGTAGTAGAATCCACCTGATCAGTCCTTTTCGGCCAAGTCATTTTTGTTTTGTAATCAATAGTGTTTAAACATGCAGAGAAGGTGTTTGTTGAAAGTCTTGCGAATCCACTTTGAGTTGCCTCCTTCGATTAGTTTGCATGAATGGATTGAACACAATGTGGCAGACATCAAGAAACCCAGATCAGATTGCATTTGAAAAGGAAAAAGAAAATAAAAGATAGATTCCAAGCATGCAAAGTCATCAACTGGAAAAGTCTCTTAGTGGATTCTCTCATCACGGTTACATATCTCCTACGCTTTCAATAAATATAGCAGATGAGATGAGCTTTTCATGATTAGCTGCTACGACTAGTAGTTTTGGGCTGATATGGGAGAACTCAGAATCAATGGGCTTAGCCATCTCCGGTACAAGGTGGTCTGAATCGGCTTAGATTGGATTCAACGGCGAGGATTACTTCTGAAGATCTAACGAACTAAATGAAGTGGACCAAGCTGCGTGTGTCAGGCCTTATAGAATTTTAAGATATGGGCCTGTCTCTATTGGGTGCTGAGCCGGACAGTAAAGCATTGGAATTGGAATGGAAAGATATGTATTGGGCAGGCTTATGAGCCATTGGGCTTATATTCTTGCCCGGGCGCTAGTCCAGTCCGAAGTTTTTCTAAATTTTGTTCTGAAAGTCTTAGTCACCCTCATCTATTTCATGAGTCCGGCAGGTGTTCGAATTTATAATCAAAGAATATTCAAGACGATCAACAATTCGTAAAATATGCAAACTGAGCATTTCTAATAATCTCAAGTGTTATCCCTATTTTGGCATTTCAGTGCCAATCGAAAACCTTGAGTACCAGGCAGAAAGGTTCCGACAAATCAGTGGAGGTAAGAGCATAAAAGAGATGGAGAAGTGTAGGGTGATGTAATGCAATCCTTAGAACGTAAAAGTCTCACATCGTTTAAAGATGTGGTGACTATGCCCTTTATAAGGGTTAAGCCCACCTCCTACCACTTACAAAGCCTTTTCCTAGGTTTGAGTGGGTTGAGTCTAACCCACTTGTTTCGGCCTAAGGAGAAACAAAATCGTGCGGACCCGATGTATCCACGAGAACCAGACAATTCAAAGCGGACAATATTGTTGGTGAGTTTGGGGGTGTGGATTTACAACATGGTATCGGAGCAATTTGGTCTAGTTGGACATGACCTCTACCCCATTTGGTGGGTCCGGCATAACCCAGCCCACAAGTGAGGGGAGTGTAAAAGTCCCACATCATTTAAAAATGCGGTGACTATGCCCTTGATAAGGGCTAAGCCCACCTCTTACCACTTACAAGGCATTTTCCTGGGCTTGAGTGGGTTAGGCCTAGCTCACCTGCTTGGGCCTAAGGAGAAACAAAGTTGTGCGGGCCCGATGTATCCATGAGAATCGGGCAATCCAAAGCGAACAATATTGTTGATGTTTATGGGGGTGTGGATTTACAATATAGAAGAGTAAAAGTTCATAGAGAAAGGTCTGATGTTGCGGTCTAGTGATAGTGACAAGGCAAGCGTTGGCTTCATGTATTAAAGGAAAAGTCTGAAACAATAGATTTGTAGGAGATATGTTTAGGGTAATGACTTTATTGCTTGTGGTAAAACATGTGTGAGTCTCTATTATGACCCACTAACAACCGAGGCCCAACCGACACCCATCTAAAGCAAGGGCCCTCTCCTACCCACGCATGGGCTGCCCACCTGCCCATGGGCCGGCTGTAACCAAAGCCCCAGTCAGGCCCATGCCCTCTTGAAAACCTTGGCTACTAGGGAGGGAGGGTCATCCCACTTAAATACTACATCGGCACGCCCACATCTTCCGATGTGGGACATGACAATACCCTCCCCTTCTAGAGACCAACGTCCACGTTGGTCAGGCACCATGGCCGGCCCCTCCGGCAGCCCACCCCCGTGGGTCGAGCACCATGGCTGGCCACTCTGCATACGCGGCCCCAAGTTGAGGGCACTGGACTCTCAATGAAAGCACCAAATGTTATGACCCACTAACAACCAAGACCCAACCGACACCCATCCAAAGCAAGGGCCCTCTCCTACCCACGCATGGGTTGCCCACCTGCCCATGGGCCGGCTGTAACCAAGGCCCCAGTCAGGCCGATGCCCTCCTGAAAACCTTGGCTACTAGGGAGGGAGGGTCATCCCACTTAAATACTACATTGGCACGCCCACATCTTCCGATGTGGGACATGACAATACCCTCCCCTTCTAAAGACCAACATCCACGTTGGTCAGGCACCATGGCCGGCCCCTCCGACAGTCCACCCCCGTGGGTCGAGCACCATGGCTGGCCACTCCGCAGACGCGGCCCCAAGTTGAGGGCACTGGACTCTCAATGAAAGCACCAAATGTTATGACCCACTAACAACCAAGGCCCAACCGACACCCATCTAAAGCAAGGGCCCTCTCCTACCCACACATGGGCTGCCCACCTGCCCAAGGGCCGGCTATAACCAAGGCCCCAGTCAGGCCCATGCCCTCCTGAAAACCTTGGCTACTAGGGAGGGAGGGTCATCCCACTTAAATACTACATTGACACGCCCACATCTTCTGATGTAGTATTTAAGTGGGTAGGAGAGGGCCCTTACTTTAGATGGGTGTCGGTTGGGCCTTGGTTGTTAGTGGGTCATAACAGTCTCGAGGCAGGTCGGATAGGTATACGACGATAAGGTTGGCATGAGGCCTATTTGAGGGGAGGTCGAGGTTAAGACACTATGAAGCCAAGGTTAAGATCAATATGGCATAAAGGCGAGGCCGAGACCAACGTAAAGTAAAGGCCAAGCCGAGGCTAAGGTAACACAAAGGGGATGTCGAGGCCAGTGTGGGATGATATGCAAGCATGTTGGGCATGAGTTAGGATAATTGGTTGTTGGGGCAGAAGGCCCAACTCGACATGCTTGATGTGATACATTATAATATACTTATATAATTCAAATGGTTATACCTTACTAATGAGCCGCGGGCTTGCCAAAGCAGCCCATGACAATTTTTTGCTATTATAATTTTTCCTCCACTCTCTAAATTAAGTGTAACTGTTCTTAAAGAATAATTACGGTGTTGATGGTTTAGGGTTGTTATGAGTGGTAAAGCTGCTTCACATTACATTGGAGACCTACGACCTACGATCTTAGAGGACTAGTAAACACAGAGTGATAGCTCATTTGGTTAAATCTATGGGATTAGAATAAATTGTCGTTTCAGCGTGTCACTAAAGTCAAAAGTTCGAACCAGTTTGGAGTTTTCCCTCAGTAAAATATTACGGCTTGTATTCGTTGCTCGTAATTATGAGGATGCCAATTAGCCAAATAGGAGAAGCATGTCAATTCGCCAATAGCATTTCAAGATATGGGCCTGTCCATGGGGTGCTGAGCCGGACAGTAAAGCATTGGAATGGACAGATATGTATTGGGCAGGCTTATGAGCCCATTGGGGTTTTGTTCTTACCTGGCCACTAGTCCAGATGTGTAGCCTAGTCCAAAGTTTTTCTCAATTTTGGTATCCGATTTGTATTTTGGTGTGTTACTTCTGTAAGTGTATTTTTTTTTAAAAAAATTAATTAATTAATTTTATTTTAATGGAAAACAAAGAAATAAGAAACACCAACTAGAAACCATACCATGTCAAACCAAACAATGATCTAGGGGATCGCACTCACTGTACAATCAATATTGCAACTTTGAAAGTCGGTGACTGAGAATACTACCTGAAAGTCTCAAGGTAGCAGCCCATTTGGCGAAGGCATCCGTCCATACATTCTGATGTCTGTTGATCTTCAAAATAGACCAGCTCTTAAGCTCATCTAACTAATTGCGAGTCCCCTCTATTAGATTTTCAATAGCCCAATGAGAGACCAAGTCAGGTTGAGCAACTGCATTAATAATAATCAAAGCATCCCCTTCGAATTGCACCTCCTGTAACCTGAGATCTAGACACCGTTGGACATCCAACCTCAAAGCCATAGCCTCACCAACAACATCCCCTTCGAATTGCTACTACTGTAAGTTTTAGTCACACTCATATGGATTTGGTCCCTTCTCAATAATTTTACATCTAATCCTCAAATTAAAATTTTATAATGCCCCGAAACATGACAATTGGGTGCCGGGGGTCTATTGTGATTGTGTTTACAGTGGACTCCGCGCTATACTGCAAATGAGACACTTAATTTTTTTAAAAAATAAAAGAAAATAGTGAATCTGTTTTGATCGGGTTTATGAGTCTAACGGTATGTTTTATTTCCTCAAACAAAAATCAAAACCATTACCAAAGAAACATAGAATGTTTCAAGTTTATATTCAATGGTCTATAATTTTCATATCTTTGTTATGTTCAATTTGATTTTTGTTTGGGATAAAAGAATATATCATTATACTAGTAAACCCGATCAAAATACATTCATAATTTTTTTAGGGGTTTTTACCCATAAGAACAAAAACTAAAAGTTTAATTCCAATTAGGACAACCTAAAAAAACTTTAGAAAAAAAAGACAAAACATACCAACTTACCAAAATACTCTCCCTCCTTCTTCCTCTTCCTCCTTCTTCTTCCTTGCTCCACCATATCAAAAGTTGGCAATCCAGCCATCGTTTTCAACGAACGAACTATCAAAATAAAGCTCCAGATCAGCCCGATCAAAGCCCAGTCATCATCGTCATCGTTTGAAAAAGAGTTAGATCCGGCTAATACGACCAACGCCGACGACCATCAACACCCCCAATCAACTCTACTGATCAAAGCGCATCACCTTTGAGGTTTTATTGCTTTTCAAACTCTTTTTTTTCTTCTGAAATCGGATCTGAATATGCAAATATTATATCTATTTCGGATCTGTTCTGATATGTTATCTGTTTTAGAACTTCAAATAGATGACATCTTATTAAAGACATATAATATTTTAACAAGACAAATAACATTATGACAGATATCAAATTAATCGAAACAGATAACAAATCACCTGCAATCTGCAGATTCCAAATCATAATAAAAAAACCACAAAAATCACCACGGAAACTATCGAAAATAATGATATGATGATAGATTGAAGGAAAACAACAAGATCTACAAGTCCCGTGATGAATATGAGTAGATCTAGTTCAAATACAATAAAAATCGGGATGAAAAATCACTAAAAAATGTCATAGAACTCTCAAATAAGACATGAAGGGCAGAGACCAAACTTCCGACGGCGGAGACAAAGGTTTTGTCGGAGGTCAGAGATGAATCATGTACAGAAGGCATGTGCCATGTTTGAAGATGAAGATGAGGGTATTTTAGACAATAAAACTATATATTTTAATTTTTTATCATTTTTGAAATATTAGTTCAAACTAAATGATTTTATATAATAAGACTTTTAATAGTGTCATTCTTGTAACAAAACTCTTCGACTAATATTTAATTTTCCTTTTTTTTAAAATGTAAAATTTGTTAGTCCCTTGGTGGATTTTACAGTCACTAGAGCGGGACTTGTTGTAAAAAATTTAGACCCCAGCCAACCCAAACCCACTCAACTACCAATTCTATTTCATGATTGATGGTCCCAACAAGTCAAACAATGTCCCTTATTACCAAACTTTAGCACACATGACAAAACAACTATCAACGTCTACTAAAGAGCTTGAAAATTTGGTGCCGCTCGAGGAATTTTCAATGTTGAAGCACATTATTAGACTACAGTGTATAATTGCTAGGCATGGGCGGCAATGGTCGGTCGTCGTGACTCTCAAAAAGCAATTAGCCAACAAGAGCGGCTTGTATTCGTTGCCCGTGACTGTGAGGCTGTGAATTAGCCAACAAGAGCCAGCATGTAGATTGTAGACCCCACACCAAACCCTACATTGTTTTCCCAGCTCTCCACAATCTTGTAGGAAAGTTGTTCACTTCTTTGCATCACTACTGCTTAAGTACTAATACTTATCATCTAATAACATGAAATTTTAGCACTTGATATATCCTTCAACCATGGACACTTTAGTATTACTAAGCTTGGAAAATGAAAATGCAAGCAATGACAATATTAATATTATTTAACATCATTTAATCTAATCTTCCAACTTGTTCTTTATTACTATTATAACAAGAAGGTCGATTACATGAATAATAGTCAGTATGCATATTCCATGACATTGGTTATGTTGGGATTTAGTATGGAGTCTATTTTGTGCGCAATGACCCGACTCAAAAAGATTGTGGCGGTATACCTATTCCAAAATTGTTTCATATGCGTTAATTCATATTGGAGTGTTTTTCATAAGGTGTGTTAAATAAATCCTTATATTACCAACAAGAGGTGGTTGGGCTGACAATCGACTGTGTTACACATATGTGTGCCTAAGGTTCGATTTCAATGAGAAGCAAATTTCTCAATGATATTTCAAAAGAAAATTATAAGTCCTTATATTTAGTAGAGACGGAAGCAAACGCACTGCGTTCGGAGAACAAAAGTGTTTGGTCAAACGGTGCATTACGATATCACAGCACCACAATAAGTTCGAAGATGAAGTTGCAGTGAGCTATTTCCACTCCGACGTAACACAATTAATCGCATTTTTTAGTGTCAAAACTTGAGTTTTTTTTTCCCCAATTTTGTCTTCAATCAATTTTATTATTTCATATATAGTTTTTATGAAAATAAATTCACCAAATTTTTGGTTGATATCAATGAAAATATCCAATTTTATTTTCAACTCGCCACAATATTTTTAACCACTACCAAACACTTTTTATCACCTAACTTAGCTCATCAGAGTTGTGAAATTCGTTCATTTCACCGAAGAATGTCAAAACACAACACACTCTCAAACGAATTCGTAAAAACACAACACACTCCTAAACGAACTCGTAATGAGCTAGGTGAACGTGCATCGCGTGCTACTTTTCTAGTCCTTACCAAAACATCCCAAATCGGTGAGTGGCTCTTTCAATCATACTTTGCCAGCAATTCATTTGGGAAAAAATGCTTGCAACTTTCACTAAAAGCTAAGAATGCAACACCCACACATAGAGTAAAGTAAAAAACACCCCATGAGGCCATGACAATGATCACATGATAAAGAAGTGGTCATCAAAAGCCACTCCATGATCTCCACCCAAGCCTACCACACCTTTTCATCAGTCTTGGATGGTCGGTCACATGTGTCACCACAACAAAAATTCAAAAATATTCTCAATATCTCTCAATTAATGGCAAAAACACAAAAACCTCTATTTGTCTTTTTGTTTTTTAAAAACCAACAACAACCGACAAACGTATATTTTTCGACAGCTGACTAAGCTTTAAATTTGGGTCGAAATAGAGACATGCAAACCCACTTAACAAGTTAGTCAGGTCACGACCCAACGCAAACCACTTGAAAATAGTGGCGTCAGCTTAGAATCAAACTTTCAGCCTTGAATGGTCGATAACGTGTCACCACAACAAAAATTTAAAAATTTAAAAATACTTGCAATATCGATTAATTAATGGAAAAACACCAAAACCCATCTTTGTTTTTTTTTTTTGCGTAACCAAGAGTGACTCAGCAAGCATGTCTTTTTGGACAGTCCATAAGTTCAAACTCGGGTTCCACTAGGCACCAACAAACCCCGATTTGCAGGTTAGTTGGACCGAGACCATGCAAACCACTTGAAAATGGTGTTGTTAGCTTAGAATCAAACTCCCGAACCCGGGCAACATTATTTACTCCCTAAGTTCGAAGGAACTAGCTAGACTATCACCAAATGATTCTCCTCTTTGTCCCTGACTTACACTATAAATACTCACTTCTGAGCCTTTTATTAATCCAATTCACAACACACAAGCTCTTAAGACTAAGCCTAAAGAGTAAACAGTAGCCAAAAAAATGGAAGGGAGAGAGGAAGATGTGAAGGTGGGTGCAAATAGGTACAGAGAGAGGCAACCAATAGGAACATCTGCACAAACCCAGGACATCAAAGACTACAAGGAGCCACCACCGGCACCGCTCTTTGAGCCAGGAGAGTTAACATCATGGTCCTTCTACAGGGCTGGCATAGCCGAATTTGTGGCTACCTTTTTGTTCCTCTACATCACCGTTTTAACTGTGATGGGTGTGGTTAAGGCCCCAACCAAATGCTCCACTGTGGGTATTCAAGGCATTGCCTGGGCTTTTGGTGGCATGATTTTTGCTCTTGTCTACTGCACTGCTGGGATTTCAGGTACATTACATACATGTATTAAAACCCAATATCAGTTAAGTATGAACCAATTTTTGCTTAAAATTTTGGGTAGGGTTGTCCACGGTCGGTTATCCGCCGGTTTTTCCATCAAAACTCAAAAAAAATATGTACTTTTTTAAATAACCGACCAACTGATTCGGTTATAGATCGGTTCGGTTATGATCGGTAATTTTGGACAGCGCTAAGTTTGGGTTTGTACAGGGGGTCATATAAATCCGGCAGTGACATTTGGGCTGTTCTTGGCGAGGAAGCTGTCATTGACCAGGGCAGTGTATTATATAATAATGCAATGCCTTGGAGCCATAAGTGGTGCTGCTGTCGTTAAAGGATTCCAGAAAAACCAGTATGAGAGGCTGGGTGGTGGTGCCAACATGATTAGTGCAGGATATAGTAAAGGGAGTGGTCTTGGAGCTGAAATTGTTGGCACTTTTGTTCTTGTCTACACCGTCTTCTCTGCTACTGATGCTAAAAGAAATGCCAGAGACTCCCATGTTCCCGTAAGCAATTTAATTTCAAAATTTGAGTTTCTTAGGATGAAAACCGTGGTTACGATTGGTTTTTTGACATAAATATAACTGACCTATCGAGGGATTGTTTCGATTATTGATCGGTTTTTTAAAAAAATATGTTTTTTTTTTTAAAAATAATTGACCGATCGATTCGATTATCGATCGGTTCAGTTATGATCAGTAATTTTAGACAGCCTAAATCTTTTTTTAATATGATTGGGATTAGTTTTGGTGATAATTGTGACTGTTGAATGTTTTGGTTATCAGATATTGGCACCCCTTCCAATAGGGTTTGCTGTGTTCTTGGTGCACCTGGCGACAATTCCTGTTACAGGGACAGGGATTAACCCAGCTAGGAGTCTTGGTGCTGCTCTCATTTACAACAAGGACCAAGCATGGGATGAGCATGTAAGTTTCTGTTCAAATTCAAATTAAGATTAAAAAACATAATTTTGAATTAGTAATTGATTTTATCTTCTTAATTTTTATTTTTTTTTTGTTACAGTGGATATTCTGGGTTGGACCATTCATTGGTGCAGCACTTGCAGCCTTGTACCATCAGATTGTGATTAGGGCCATCCCTTTCAAGTCCAAATGAAAGATTATCAACACAATGCTCTCTCTGTGGAGGTGGATTAGATGATATAATTGGACCACTTCTCTTACTCTCTTAAATTGTCTGTAATTGTCATCCGAGCTGATATACTCGAACTTAATGATATCCAAATTCGAGCCTCCACTCCCACCACATGTATATTGAGTACCCCAACGGAATTGGGGAGTTGTGCTCTGTGGTATTGGTGGGTTTTAGTTTTGCCCATCTAAGATATTGTGTGACATTTCCTTAATTAAAAATAAATTATTGCTTAAGATTGTTCATAACTTCCAACTCTAGATAGAGAATCACGAGTGGCTCAGATGACACTCATGTAGGTAGTATTTCATAGAGGTCTCGAGTTCAAGCCTTCTTCTCATCCCCTTCCCTTATATTCAAAAAAAAAAAAAAAATTCCAACTCTAGATGTTAAAACTGCAAGATGGTCCAGGGAAATAGAACTTGAAAGACTAAAACAAAACAAGGTAAATGACCAAGCTGAGACTATTACCAATGGGCCTATATCTATTGATCTCAGGCCAGAGCCTATAGTAGAGAAAGGCCCATATAAGCTGCCGTTGTGCATTATACTTACTTCACGGGCTTGACCAAGATTTATGGGCCTTATTGGCCAATGAGATGGGCTTAAACAAAAACAAGTGGGTTGCTGTTTAGCCTAATTGAGCCCAATTACTTTACGGGACTTATTGGAATGTTCAAAATGCAAGTAAACTTAACGGAACAAAATATAACGTTTTAATGAGGAACCCATGGATGGTTCTCCCAAAATTTTATTGGGACGTTTTGACCATGTAAATAATGGACGTTTGTGTGGCCTTAAATTTTTTCTTATTTTTTTGAAAGGAAGAAATCTAGACTGGCCACTAATATATAACAAATATTTAGATATACATAAAAGTATTAGAACTTATGTTGGTATATTTTGTGGCGGATCGAGGAATTGTGGCCTTTGGAGCACAAAAAGTGATTCGGTGCTTGGGGACAGCCTCTTTGAAAATTTTTGGGTTGTTTAAGTCATGTATAGAGAATTACCAAATGGGACAATTATCAATAAAGATAAAATGGGTAAAACTTATTTCAGTAAGGACAAATGAAAAAAAAAATTATTAATAAGGATAGAAATTACAAAGTTACATATATACCCCTTTTCACTTAAAGAAATTACACCCTATGTAATTATGCATCGGCGTCTTTTCACATCTTTCCTCAACACATGACTTCATCAGCTCTTACTTTTTTCTTTTCTTAAACAAAATTTTAAAATGATTTATCTCTCAAAATACATAACGGAATTTGAAAAAAAAATACATATTCTCAATCATCGTGAAACACTCTTTCAAACAAGATTAATCATCGATATATTCTGAGATGAAACAAATCTTGCACATAAATTTTATTGATCTATACTGCTCTGCACTACATAAAAACTATTTATCTACACTACAATAAATTTATCTGCACTGTATATAATTTATCTGCAGTTCATAAAAACTATTTATATGCACAATATATGAATTTAATTGCACTTTACTACATATAAATTTATCTAAACATCATATGAATTTATTTGCACAACATATAAATTTATTTGCACTGTAAATGAATTTATCTACACTACATAAAACTATTTATCTGAACTTATCTGCACTCCACTACATATGAATTTATATGCATAGAATATGGATTTATCTGCTTTGCACTACCTATGAATTTATCTACACAACATAAAAATTCATCTGCATTGCAAATGAATTTATCTGCACTGCATAAAAACTACTTATATGCACTACAATGAATTTATCTACAGTGAATAAAAACTATTTATTTGCATAGCATATAATTTATCTGCGTAGTAAATTAATACATAATTTATCTACAATGCAGAAAAGTTATTTATCTACACAACATATAATTTATCTGTAGTATATAAATGTAGTGCATATATATTTCAATATGTACTAACCATAAAAAAACCACAATAGATAATGCAGATAAATTAGAATTTAGTGCACATAAATTTGTGTCTATACGATTCATAGTTCGTTGGTGCTGCTGAGTACCTTTTTCCTATGAAGTGAATCGAGTTCATGGTAGTAAGGGCAAGTCTTGGAGTCTACCAGGCGTTTCTTATTAATCTCCCATTTTCCCTTAAATCTCTTGGAATTCCTCTTGTACCCCAACCTCGTCATTCCTATTGAAAATCTCTTCTCAAAGTGGACCTTTAGGACCCACCTCTTGGTACCTTGACCCGAGCCCACTTCTCAAATTAATTAATGCAAGTATCTCAGCGTTTAGCCATCTCGATGAGATCGGTAAGTAACTTCCACCTACGCTAACATCTTTTGGTGGAATTTGTTGTTCAGGTACTACCATTACTATTTTTGACAAAATTGATCGCAAATGTTTCTGTTGAATTTGCTGCGGAGAGAGAAGAGAGAGAGAGAACAGACTTTGAAATTAGAGAAGATAACTTGTGGTGGTAAACAATGAGTTGAGGATACTTTGGTCAAGAAAAAAGATATTTTTTTGTATAATTTGTCCTTAATGGAATAAATCTTATCCACTTATGGACCTTATGGGTTGAAAAAAATTGGACTGGAGCTATTGGAATAAAAGTTTGATTTGAGGGATCTATTGCTCATTAACCCTTAACAAATATTGACTGCACACACAAAAACACATTAATAATACCTTATAATAATAACACAAAAACACACAAAAGAATTGGGGGTTCCGTAGATCCAAAAATCGGCAATCAATTTGTAATGTCAATCGAGACATTCGACAACCCTACAAAGATCATACCAAATGTAGACCATGAAGATGGGGCACTAGTGTGGTACCGGCGGGGGAAGTTTCGATGGTTAAGTCAGTCAATGGTGGGAAGATACTTAGTGAGAGAAGTGAAATGCTACTTCAAAGAAAGAGGGAGAGAGATACCAAGCTGTTGAGAGAGTTAATGAGGAGCGGTCCTCATGTATTTACAGTGCTCTTAGTCACGTGACTTGCACATGTCGATCGTAGGATGGGCTTAGGGCATTGGTTGAGCCCAAGACCTTGGAGGGAGCTTCTAGACCACGGGCTTTGAGCCTTTATGGAACGCGTGGGGCCTTCTACGGACCTGCTAAAACTAGGCTCTTATGGGTTTTTTGTGTCGACTGAAGTCTTCATGGACTTTTCTGTAGATTGCCCAGGCTCTCGTGGGCCTTTTCGACATGGTCCAAGACTCTCATGAGTCTCTTTAAAGCTGGGCTTTAAACTCTCGTGAGTCTAGTTGCCAATTTATTTGGGCCTTGAGCCTATTGAGCTCAACTTAGACTCTTGGGTGTCTAGTAGTGTTTGCTGAATGTTAGGTCATGGCTTGGTTGTGTCAATTGAGGCACTCGTAAGCCTCGTAATGTCAATTTGCACATGGACGATTTTTGGCCCATACAAGTTTTTTATGTCATGAATTCACGATTTACGAATATAGACCGCAAATACAAAAACACATTAATAATACTTCAAAGCAATAACATAAAACTATTTTTAAAATTTGGGATTCTTCATATCATGGGGTCATAATTCACAAGTATAGACAACAAACACAAAAAACACATTAATCAACAACACAAAAACACAAAAAAAAATTTGAGTTATTTTTGTCATGGGTTCAAGACTTCCAAATATAGACTGCAAACACAAATATTTTTGTGGGGTTTTTTTTTTATATCAGAGGTTCGTGGTTTACAAATATAGATCACAAATACAAAAACATAAACTTGAGTGTGGAGGTTGTGGTGACCTTTATAAACATATCCTCCACTATCTTGTTCGCGACCACTTTCTAGGTTGCCCACAAAGATGGGCTTCCAAGTGCCAACAGAGATGGGGTTATCAACCAAGTAGCTTTGATATGGACTATTGGGCTTGCATTTTTGAATAGGCACTAAGGGCCTTAAAAAATTCATTGAGGGCCTTGTCAAAAAATACAATAGAGTCCACTATTGTATCAAAATTTTACTGGAGTCAACAATGTCCATCCGCCTATGGAATGCCTTGCTTATAAGAATATAAATTCCTTATGAAAAAATGAATATAAACTGGATAGAAAAAAAATATAAATTGAACTGGTAAAATTATGATAGATTCCTTACTCATGGAACGTGTAATTGGTTTGTGTTGAGAACTTGGATACCGTTTGGTAACGTAATGATTGTTCTTAGCAATTTTGGATAAGTGATACAAGATGTTGATGGTTTAATTCGAGGAAAACCAACCTCCAAAGACTTAAGAGTCTTGTAATATTACTTGATCTTCTCATTCCCTTCAACGTCAAATTAAATACATCACAAGGAGGAAGTTTAGCCAGAGTCATACGTGACCCACTATTCCTTCCATTAGGAAATTTACATAGAAAGAAACTGAAATAAACTGACATGACATGTAAAAGATAACTAACATAACATGGACACCACCAATTTCCTAAACAAATGGCAACACTATCCAACTTCCATACAACTCCCACTACTGCATGATCCATCCCTTCTATGTAGGAGGTTAAGTTGACGTCATGCACATGTGTCCCTAACAAATTACAAAAAAATTCCTGGGAGAACATTAGAAATTATGAAAATTATTAAATCCTTGTCTAAAAGGTATTACAAGAAAATCGAACATCTTTCAAAGGTAACACATCAAGCAGCCATTGCAATATCGTACAGAAGAATCCCTTTTGTGTAAATCTTGATTGCTTGAGTCTCTTATGGAACCCTTTGTTTTCCTGTTAGCACCTTCATAATCAAAATAAAACAAAAAAATATAGAACTTATAGAGAGTTTCATGTACACAGTTTATTAGGGACAAAAAGAAAGCAAACATTACCATGAACACTCCACATTCTAGTTTGTTCTTCTGCTTCTATAATTAAATCTTCTTGTGTTCCAGCCTTGTATTCCTTCGATCATTCTTATCTCTAGCCATTGTGTTTTTCCTGTTGGAAATATGATATATCCAATAAACGATCCAGTCACTAGTCCACAACCATAACCCATCGTCACAATTTTCCAATCAAACCCACTTGCATTATCACCCTCTTCGTTGAGAAGTGATGGTGGACTGGTGGTGGTGGTGACTGTGGATTATCATCATCATTTCCACATGTCATTGACAGTGGAAATGCACATAACCCAAGTTCCCTTTATAGAAACTATTTGCCCAGCTATATGGATCCTGCAAGCTTATTATGCGAGAGATTCAATGGTGCCAAAAATGTTAGACTTGCCAATTCTCAGGAATCTCCCCTATTAGCTTGTTGGAAGAAAGATTTAACCATTGAAGACATGTCAAATTTTCCAATGATGATCTAATTTGACCTCTAACCATATTATTTGAAATGTTGATGCCTTTAAGAGCTGTACGCTTTCCAATTACTTCTGAAGTATTTCCTTGAAAATTGTTGTTTATGAAATCAATGGTCGTGAATGTTGATATAATTTCACCAACTTGTACTCTCGCCGTCTCATCGACACAAACACAAAATCTTGATAAAACAAACCTACTCCCACATATTGCAAACTATTTCTACCATCTCCAGTATCCATCATGGGCTTCAGATTCTTGATATAATTTGCCGGCAAAGGACCAGAAAATGCATTGTTTGCAATATCAAATATCTATAAAGATATAGGCAAAAGAGGATTGTTCTCATAATCATGTATAGGACCATGAAATCTATTGGACCTTAGAATAACAATTTTCAGTTCTGGGAGAGTGAGCAACCAGTAAGGGAATGTATAATTTATCTTGTTGTTGCCAAGATCAAGAACTTCAAGTATTTTATGATTCACAATTGATCTTGACAAAAGCCTTTCAAACTGATTTTCGTTGAAGTTGAGAGTTCTCAAGATACTGCCATCTGTAAACTTTTTCGAGATTTCCTCATGAAATGTATTCCTTGATAAATTCAACACTTCTAGATAACCTATTTTGTGAAAGATCAATTATTGTAATTTTTGTGTTATTTTTTAAATTGAGAAATGTTAAGGATTTATGGTCAACTTCACCGATAGGACCAGTAAACTGGTTACTATCAAGGGACAAAGGACCCATTGATGGAAAGGTATACAAGCAAGATGGAATGGTACCATTTAGAGAGTTAAAAACTCCAAGAAAACTAGTTTTGAAAGATTTGACATGTTAGGAATTGAGCCTAACAGTTGATTATCTTGAAAAAAAATTTGTGATTCGTTATATCTTGGGTTCATGATTCACGAATATAGATTGTAAACAAAAAATACATGAATAATATTTCAAAGCAATAACACAAAAACATAAAAAAAAAATTCGGGTTCTTTATGTCATGGGTTCATGATTCACGAATATAGACTGCAAACACAAAACATATTAATAATACTTCAAAGCAATAACACAAGAACAAACAAAAAAATCGGTTCTTTATGTCATGGGTTCACGATTCACAATATAGACCGCAAACACATTAATAATACTTCAAAGTAATACCATAAAAACACACACAAAAATTTGGGGTTCTTTATTTCATGGGTTCACAAATATAAACAACAAACACAAAAAAACCCGTTACTTCAAAACAATAACATAAAAACACAAAAAAAAATTGAGAAAAAACTTTTGGGGTTCTTTTAAGTCATGGGTTCATGATTCACAAATATAGGTTGCAAACACAAAAAAACACATTAATAATACTTCAAAGTAATAACACAAAAATTTGAGTTAGTTATGTCATGGGTTCACGATTCACGAATATAGATCACAAACACAAAAACACAACAAAAGTGTGGAGGGTGTGCATGACCTCTACAAGCATATCCTCGACTCTTTTGTTCGCGAACACTATCTAGGGTTTCTGGAGGTATGCGCACACAACGATATAGTGAAATCATACATACTAATTACTTGGCAAAAAACAAGAGTTATTAATAGTCGGTTGAGTCTAGGTGGACTTGTGGCTTAGGATAATAGTTTAGTGGACTAGGCAAGTGCCAATAGAGGCGTCTCTTTTTTTTGGTCGGGGGCTTCCACATCAACCCATACTAGGGTTAATGAAAAATTTGTTGGATCACTAGGGCCCCTTGTTGTGCTAAAATCACTAATACCCATAAATAATAGCACCAATTAATTGACCAAATCAATATTCCAACCTAAGCTAAGCAGAGAATCAAACAACCAATAAAATTAAAACGATAAAAAGACAATACACAACGATATGCATGATTCGACACACAAAGATCTACATCTACGGGCGAACCAATTTTACTATATGGAGATGTTACAAACCAAGAGAGACTATCCAATATAAGTAGAACACGCCCACTCTAGATTGTAGTACCCGGTTTTCGTCCGGCCCCCCAAAAAAAAAAAATAATAAAAAAATAATAATAATAATAATTCAAAAGCCCGTTCTCGAGCCCGTAAGCTCACAAAAATTCAAAGCCTGTTTCTTGGACCCACAAGCATGCAAAAAATCCTAAAGCCTATTTCTTGGACCATAAGCCCATAAAAATTCAAGCCCAATACAACAAAACCCTAGAAAATATCTAGAGAATAAAAATAAATAAATTAAATGGAAAACTAAAAAGACCAAAAAGAATAGCCAACTTGGTTAAAAGAAAAGGAAAGTAAGGGTAAAAAAGACAAATTGAAAGAACTAGGGTTTTAGGAGATGAGGTCTCTCTTAGTATAAAAGGAATGCAATATTCTTTGACAAGGGAGGAGGAGAGGTAGCAGCCGCATAACACACAAACAAAAGGGAGAGAGCAATAGAAAGAGGGGAAGAAAAAAACAAAAAGAGAGAAAGGCGGGGCGGCAGAAAGAGTAGAACAAGAGGGGAGAGGAGTAAGAAAAAGAAAAAGGGCCAAGAGAATAAGGGGGAAACCGAGAGAAGAGAGAACAAAAAAAAAGGGAAAAAACAAAGCAACAGCAGCCACTGGAAGAGAAGAGAAAAACGGAGAGAAAGAAGGCGTTGCACAAGGAATCGGGAGGAATCGGAATCGGAGCATTGACAAATTCGTGAGATAAGAAAAGGAGAGGTAATAATCGGCTATTTCTTTGCTATTTTTCGATATTGTTTCTAGTTTGATTTCCGGTTTTGTATCTTTGAATCTTATGGTACATGTTCTGAGATTTCTTCTTGATTTCGGTTTCTGGGTGTGAAGTTCTTGGCTTAAGGTTTATGGGTGTGATGTTCTGGGTTTTGGTTGCTGGTTTTGTGATGTTCTTGGTTGAATTGTTTGCTATTCTAAAATCCGGTGATGGTGCCCTTAGTATGAGCTTTGTTGGCTTACTATTTGAGACTGGACTTATGTGTATATATGTGATTATTAGTTGGTGTTCTGTCATGACAGATTGACCATAATGAAATGAGTTAGGATATATAGGTTGGGCTTCTATTGATTGCTGGCAGCTGGCTGTAGTTTATTCTTGTATTTGATTTGGTTTTTGTTCTGATTCCGTGAGCTGTGTGCTGGTTGCCGTTTGTTCGAATTGATCTTTGGATTGAAATTAGTATAAGGATTCCATGTTTTGCTTGCTGGTTGCTGGTGATGATTGATGCTTGTGTTCAAATCAATTTTTATGCTAAATTTGGTGTGAGAATTTCACGATTCCATTTGCTAGGTGTTGGTTGATCCATAATGTGCTGATTATATTTGTATATGTCTAGTTGCTAGCATGTTGATTGATAATTTAGTCTATGAATTTTTGATCCAAACTTAGTTTGAAATACCATGCTGTGTACAATTCAAAAATTGTGCCTATGTTTGTGAATCTTTTAATATGATATTGGTTTGACCCATTTTTGTGTTTGATATTGGGTTTGGACCGAATGGATTACTTGGGCCGAAGGGAATACTTAGATGATTTGGGCTGGATTGAAGCAATGGGCCTCGCGGGCAATATTGGGTTTTTGTACATTTGTATAAATTTCATTTTTAATTTTATTATTTGTTATGTATTCTTGTAAAATGTAAGTCTTGTAATAGTGTAGCAAAAATAGTAGATGTAAAATAGAAAATGCATACATGATATTCTAGGATGTTAGAAGCATATAGAAATGAGGAATTGATCTCGTGAATGATGATGGCATTAGAATGCATGCTTAGGACTTTGTTTTCTCACACTATGCCATGATATTTAGATGTATGCTAGGATTGTTTGAATGCCATGAAAATAAATGCAACGCGTTAGTCATTAGAATTAATCTAAGCCGTCTCACTTTAATAAACACACCAAGATTAATTTACGGAACCATTATGTTTTCTTTGAATACCAAGGAGCCTTCAAGATATTGGGGTTCCATTGGCATTCATCCAAAACATTTGGATTTCGTGGACCCGGAAAACAAATATGTTTTTAGGGATTAGGAGAATTTATTTAAGGACCCAAAGGGGGGTTTAAAGATATTTGGCCCGTCCGATGGGCCTTAAATGAATTCTTTCTTTTCTCATAAAGAATATAATTGTGAGTAAGGCCTGAATTGAACATTTTTTCATCGATCGTGGGCCTTTTTGGTGCATCAACCAAGTTCCCAAAAATCTCTTCTCCAAAACCATCAAAACCCATTCCCATGTTTCTATCCAAATAGCCTTATTTCCAAATCATCCAAAACATCAAAACCCATAAAAATAAGATTTTTAAAATCAAATCTTGGTCTAACATTAATGGAACATTTCCACCCATTTGATAATACATGATTTTCCGGGCATTTGGAAAACTCATTAAAACATTTGGGACATACAATCATTCCTCAAATCAAAGTAGAGCCAAATAGGAAATTTGTTTTTGAAGGTAACCGTTTTCGGGAGTTGTGGGGTGCCTAACACCTTCCCCATACTCAATAGACCCCCTTACCCACTTTTTTCGTAGACCAAAATGGGTGTCCAATTGCATCCTAAAAATCAATTGGTGGCGACTTCATTGTTTTTCAAGCCGGCTGCTTCAGCTGGCGACTTCACTGGGGATCATGGTTGTTGTACCAAAGGGGTCGGGCCTTGTTGTCTTGGTGTTTTCCTATTTGGTTGATTTGTTTATTTTGTTGTATAATAGTCTTTCAACATTTTGAGGAATCTAATGTGTTTGTTCATGATTGTAGATAAAATAACAGGTTTTTGGTTTCATAAAATTTGAGTGTTTGAGTGTTTGTTAAGGATACGGTATGTTCCCCCGCACACACATCACTATTCACATGCACACAAATGGCCCATAAAAACCGGGTCCTACTAGTGATTAGTGAGGGTTGATCTTTGCTTTTGATGGATTTTGTCCTCACGTAAGCAAGGAAAAACATCCTCCTGGATTGACGTCCCTTCAAGATATTGGGGGATGGGTTCCACTTCCAGATATGGGGTGTGAACTAACCTGATCTAGTGGCCTCTCGCGTAGCCGCGTTATAGTTAGATATGCCACCTATATGCACATTAGATAACCATTAGATCTGGTTCGAGACCTTCAGAAGTTTGTAGGAACCTCATTTTTTAGGAACAATGGGGGAACTCTCCTATCCTTGACTCTATTTATTTCTTGTATTTTATTCTTCATTTCATCAAACCACACATGTACATCTTTTATACACTTGCCATGAATATGTTAGCCTAGGTTATGATCTTACACATTTGTTAATCATCCATACATATTCATATACACTTGTACACTTGTTAACTACCCATACATGTCCATATATACATACACAATTGTTAATTACCCATACATGTCCATATATACATACATAATTGTTAATTACCCATACATGTTCATATATATCTCATACCCTTCATATAGGTATAGTCATTGGAATTTGGTTTGGTAAAATTTTCAAGACATCTTTTAATTGAAATAGGATATGCACAAATAATAGCCACATATATGCACATTTGTAAAATAAATGAGAACTGATGTCGTTGTTTGTACAATGCACAGAAAATCATAAATAATCATAGCGCCCAAGAAGCACCATCGACACCCCTATCAGACTCGCCTACAATCAAGAATTATTGAGAATATGGAGCAGGAAACGGGTGAGCATAGTCAGAATCAGGATATAGTCGAACTGAAAGAGCAGATGGCCCTATTAATGAAGAATATGGCGTTGCTAATGAAGGGAAAAGGAGTAGTTGGAAATTCTGAAACACCAGAGGTTCCTGACAATCATTTGCACCAAGAAGTACCAGTTTACCCACCCGGGTTCACTCCTGTCCGTAACCAATCTTTGCCTGGTTTGCACCAGCATCAATATGTTTCTCAACAGGGAACGACTCAGAACCCAATGTACATTCATCAAGTTGATCCTCATGGGCATGAGAATCCCTTCCCAGTCGGTGCTGATACCGCGGGAACCTTTATTGGCGGGGTAGTAACTGAGGGAGTTCAGAATGAAGAAAGTAGCTCAATGGATGCTATCAAGAAGTTGGAGAAGAGATTAAGAACCAATCCTCACTAGGGCCCCTTGTTGTGCTAAAATCACTAATACCCATAAATAATAGCACCAATTAATTGACCAAATCAATATTCCAACCTAAGCTAAGCAGAGAATCAAACAACCAATAAAATTAAAACGATAAAAAGACAATACACAACGATATGCATGATTCGACACACAAAGATCTACATCTACGGGCGAACCAATTTTACTATATGGAGATGTTACAAACCAAGAGAGACTATCCAATATAAGTAGAACACGCCCACTCTAGATGTTATCTTGTTCCCAGTGTTTTAAATACCGGATTTCGAATCGTGCCGGTTAGATCACTGATAATCGATTCACCGGTTTGATCAGCCGATATGATTTAATTGATTGAGACAGAGTTAACAACTTAACATGGAAATTTAGTGCTTCTTGATACATACAGAGCATTGATACATGGATACATACATAGCATTGATACAAGGCAATACCCCTTATCTATCATTCCCTCCGTCGTTATCATCATCATTATCCTTCAATTCCAAAAATAAATAAACAAATAACACCACACTCAGTCCTTATGGGCTTTTTCGATTAAAAGGTATTCTATCAAGAGTTGGTCAATTTCTTCAGCAAAAATACAACACACACATGAGCTTCTGAGTTGAGTAACAACAACCCATAGAACCTAAGAACTCAAGAGCACAGAAGCAAGCAAAATTAATAAGGAAACTTTGTGTCGAGTTGCTTATCAGGTCCGAAATTAGAGAATCTGAGGCAAAGCCAGTTGTTTGAGTCTGTTCAGGGAGATAGATCGGGCAAAGATACTTGAGGCCAGGAGCTATTGGAGGGAGGGAGATTGGGCGGAGGTACAGGTAGAGAGATCGGGCGTCATAGGCGAAGGTGATGGAGAAGATGAGAGATTGTCGGTCGAACGGCACGCCGGCAGAGAGAGCAATGCGCTCAACAAGCTGTCAGTAGAGAGAGGGGGAGAAGATGTAAAGATGGGGATGAAATCATGAAATAAAAATTAGGTCTTTACAAAACTCTTCACTTTTCATTTTGGGCATAATTGAACCGGACATCCAGTACACAGTCCAATATACCACCAGTCAAACCGGTATTTGACCAATATTTAATCAAATCAAACCGATGGATCCTCTGGTACCCGGTTCAACTGCCCAGTCCAACCGATATTTTAAAACATTGCTTCTTCCTACAAGCTCCCTCAACAAAAAAACCAATGGAGAAAGCAACAAAGACAAGAAATCCACTTACCCACAAGGCAATCGAAACACCAAAAACTGCTCTCTTTTATCCCTCCATTCTCTCTCAAGTGTTTCCCCTTCGTAAGTGCTCCCCCTCTCTCTCTTTATTTTTCTCTCTAGACGGCGTCCAAAAACCAAGTTGGGTCAGAACCCTACAAGTCTTCCATTTATAAGTTGTCAAAAAAAATATAAAAGTTCAAAAAACTCCAGCTCTCTGTCTCCAAAATTGGCCAAACCATCCTGACGGCACAAGAGGTATCCGGACGGTTCATCAAAAATGCAAAAAATGAGCCAATTAATTCCATAGCATGTGCCCCCAATGACCCATGAGTGCGTCCGCCTCTGATTGTGTGAGGTTTTTAAGTGAAGATGGTATCTCACCATTAAGATTATTGGATGTGAAGTCCAGCCTTTTGAGTTGTCTAAGGTTCCTAATAGAGGCAGGAATCAATACTGACAAACTGCAGTTTATACAAATCAAATACTCCAAGGACAACAAATTGTTGATTGGTACTGAAAATTGGTCCGTGAACAAACTTTCTAAGTGTAGGTGCTTCAAGAATCAAATTAAATGAAATAGAGATCAAGAGCAATCAATGTGGATAGATAGGAGATCTCTTATGGGACTTGGCCTCAAAACCGGGAATCACGGAGGTCAAGATGTGTCAAACTCTTGAATTGGCCGAACTCAGGAGAAATCCTGGAGTTTTTAAATTATTAAAAGCAAGTTTGACGTCTTGAAGGTGTCTGAGGAGGAAGAGGTTGTTGTTGGGAGATAACGTACCTTGAAGCCAACTCCAACTGAGGTCAAGACCAATCACTTAACCAACGACAATACAAGTAACCCCATCCCATAAACAACAGTTCACACCTTCTTTCATGACCCAATCTTCACATAAGTAACCCTATAATCAACATAATGACCAGAAGCTGGTTGTTTTATTGAAAGTGTGTTCTTGAATTCTAGGTAGGGCAAAGCTCTGGTCATGAGGACATATATGAGTGGAATTGTAAGCAAAAAAGGATGAATTAAACTGAAGATTGAAAAGCAAGATAAGGAGGTAGAGCCAATGGCACATCATCTTTAAGAATTTAGTTCGAGAGTGGATTGCAATGGCATATACAAAGCATAACTGGGAGAATATAAGAGCATGCTTTGAAGGCGACAGGACTAAAAGAGTATTTGATTCATAATTGAATAAGGTGAGCGTGAGATGAGCTTTAGGTGAGTGTGACAATAAGGGTGGAGTGAACATGATCATATTTGGTAGGAAATAAGGATAAAATACACTTTTTCATATTAAAACTCATTCTCCCTCCCTTGTTTGTGGAGAATAGTCATTCTCACCATCTTGGGGAGCTTGAGTATTCTCCATAGGGGAGAATAAATGATAGTATGAGTTTGAGATTCCATCATCCCAAAATCAACCAAACAAGGGAATGGGTGATTCTCACCCTCATCTCACCCTCTAAATGCCAACCAAATGTTCCCTAATAGTCATGACCGAACTTCTTCGCATCAAGTGTAGCACTCAAAATAAGCAACTATAGATCAGGCCGAGCACGAGCTAAATCCATTAGGAATCCAAAAAGAATATCAGTAGACACAGTTCTTTAATGGGCCTCATCCACCATAACCACACTGTAACTTGCCTAAGTCGCCTCCACATGAAATTCCCCAAGTAGCATACCATCTGTTATATGCTTCAACACTATGTACTTCGATGAGCAATCTTCAAATCGAATAGAGTAAGCAACAACCGCATGGCCGAGTTTGACACCCATCTCTTTAGGTGAAACTTCCATAATCTGAGCTAGGTGAAACTTCCATGTATGGCACAAAAAAGCCACAGCGCAAGCAATAATTCTAGCAATTTCTTTGGGTTTTGTCATTCTAGTCATAACCCTTCCACAAATTTTGGGTCAAAATTTTTCAAGCATGATCACTCCGACACCGGAGTAATCCATGTGACATGGAGAGAACAATTTAAATGGTGTACCTTTTCATGTTCATTTTAGAGAGAACGATTCATATATTGCTAACAGGGGCGGCCCTGGGCTTGGGCAAGCTGAGCCGTCGCCCAAGGCCCCCAAATTTTTAGTGTCTCCAAATTTTGAAATTTTTTAGTTATGATAGCTTATTTTAAAACTAATCCCAACTTATTTTAAAACCCACAAATATTACTTAAAAGCTCATAAAGAAAAAGAATTGAGAGCTAAAACAAACTAACAAAAGGGAGGTGACCAACCCAATTACAAAAGACCACTTTAGAGTCTTAGAGACTTAGACGTTAGACTAGTCCCAACTCATAAAGAAATTAAAAAAATAAATAATCAAAAGCCTCCTCTCTAAATTGACAGAATCGTATCCCATCCTTCTCTTCTCCCAAATCTCCCCCTTCTCTCCTGGCTGCAACTCTTTTACTCTTAACTCTGAAATTTGAATGACTAAATATTTGTTAGAAGAGACATATTTAAGTAATAATTTTTTAGATTTAAATTTTTAAGAACTATATGATAATCACGATTTTTTTTAAGAAGTCCCATTTTTAGAGTTCGCCCAAAGTCCCTATAGACTCAAGTATATCACTGATTATTAATGTTGTTAGACTGAGTTGAAAATTTTTTAACTTTGAGTGACCATACTAAATTTTTTTGAAACAAAAGTGACCAAGTGGAAAATAAGACTATCTTATATTGACCAAAGTAAGATTTTATTGCCTCATCGTCTTACACATTGTATGTACAAAAAATAATAAATATATGGCACGTCATCACTCCGGTGCCCCATGGATAATTCCAGTGTCATGCCCGAATTTTTTTTGAATCTTTTTTTTTTATCTTTGACTGATTATTTTGATAAATTTTAAACAAGACTGACTGAGTTGACAAAAGGGGTTTTCATTTGGGAGACGAATAGAGACGTTACTCGAAAATAAATAAATAAAACGAGGCAAGCTGAGAGCGGGCGATAGGGCAGATTCGGAAGGGAAGATCGGAATGGATGTGATAAAGGAGCAGCAAATATCGGCGAGGCCCATCGATAAGGTGATAGTGCATCCACTAGTCTTACTCAGCATCGTCGACAACTACAACCGAGTTGCCAAGGACACTCGCAAGCGAGTGGTCGGCGTCCTCCTCGGAAGCTCCTTCAAAGGAACCGTTGATGTCAGCAATAGCTACGCAGGTTCGTTTTCTTCACCTTTTCGTGTAACCATGTTTTCAAAGAAAACCCCCTACTGGACCTTTAGCTTATGGTGGTCAAGAAATTTTGTTGTTTAAGATGAGAATTTAACTGAATGAGTTAAGAACCCTAGCTTCTTCTTTTTTTTTTTAATGGTTGTTGATTTTTGGACTTGTTTTTCATTGGACATACTAGTAAAGTGTCTTTATTCATCTCGGATTAGACATGATAACTGGGGAAGTCTTTATTTGTGATATTATCGTTCAATTGATGATTAACTTGCGGGTTTTCTATGTAATTATTGGTATAAACAGCTTGCGGGGTTTGAGTTTCTAACCTATTTGATGCTCATTGCTCGTTAGGGGTACTTAGGTATTAATTAGTGATACTGAACCCTAAATTATATATTGTTTTTAACCTATTTTTTACATGGTTTGATTGATATTCTCAAAAATCAACCATGCATTTAATGCCATTTTGAGATGTTGAAGCAGGGATTTTTGCTCTTGATCTTGTTAAGTTCAGGGATTTAACCAAAACCGAAAGGAATTGGATTGAAGCTTTAGTTGCACAAACTGAACTCTTATCTTATCTTATTTAATGAGAGAAATTATGCTTGAAAAAATAAAGAAAGTGTAATCAAGATGGCCAAGTTGCAGAACTTGTCAATTTGAAAAGCAGAAAAGGAAACCGGAAGGAATTGAATCGAAGCTTTAGTTGCTCAAAGTGGACTCTTATCTTATTTAATGAGAGACATTCTGCTTGAAAAAAGAATGAAAATATAGTCAGGATGGCCAAATTTCAGAACTTCTCAATTTCAAAAGCAGAAAAGGTGGTTAAGGATTCTTGCATTGATAAGTTTTAGAAAATAAGGTTCTTTTGTGCTTTGATTAATTTGCTGTGTCACTGTGAAGTAGGCATGCAGCGCAGCAGATGATCTGGTGATTAATGGTTGAAGTGCAGCCTTTTGGTTTGAAATCCGTGTGTTTGGAAAACCTTGTGTTCTTTTTTTAAAGGAAATGCATAAAGTTTACAGCAGCTATGTAACATAAAACTGAATTATTTGGGATTTTGTGATGTCTTAAAATTTTCTTATTCAAGTTGTTTTGATGTGTGCTTGTATCCGATGGTTATGACTGATCATGATAAATATTTGACTTATCAAATTTCAGTGCCATTTGAGGAGGACGACAAAGACCCAAGCATATGGTTTTTTGACCGTAACTATCATGAAGCCATGTATTCAATGTTCAAAAGAATCAATGGTCATTCTTGTTCCA
This sequence comes from Tripterygium wilfordii, assembly GCF_013401445.1. NCBI lineage: Eukaryota > Viridiplantae > Streptophyta > Magnoliopsida > Celastrales > Celastraceae > Tripterygium > Tripterygium wilfordii. The sequence continues at coordinate 9,611,739 of NC_052236.1, read as the reverse complement.
AGTTCTTGCTTTTTAACTATTTCTTATATATTAATTATATCCTTATCTGAATTTGCTAATATTGTTTCAGCCAAAGAGAATGTGGTGGGCTGGTATAGTACGGGTCCAAAGTTACGGGAAAATGACTTGGATATTCACCAATTATTCCACAAGTAAGATCACATTTATATGTATATTTATATACATATATATACTTGTAATGAAAAAACTTATTGGCCTAGGCATTTAAGGAATTCAATGCATTATTTTGCAAATCTTTTCCGAACTCTACTTCAATATTTTTTTTATTAAGATAGCTAGCAAAATGCTGCTGTTTCAATTTTAATTTTGGCGTGGCCCTTTTGGCATCAGCTGGGCCTCGCACATTATACTTGATCTACTATATTAGAAAAGCTGGTTGGTTTGAGATATGTTATGGCTATGTTTTGATTTTAGAGGTTCATTTTTCTGATAAGTTCTTTACTGCTATGTAGCTATGTCCCAAATCCGGTCTTAGTCATCATTGATGTTCAACCAAAAGAGCTGGGTATACCTACCAAGGCGTACTTTGATGTAGAAGAGGTTAAAGAGGTGGGAAGGATATCATGCTTTCTTATCTCGGTTTACTCTCTGATTAATAGCTATTTAAAGATCTAATATTTCAACTGTTACGGACAGCTCCTCCGTGTTTCGGTTACATTAAAGGATTTGCGATTACTTATGTTCTTTTCTTAAGATGTGATACTGCGCTGATTTAACCTTGTCTAAAGGTTACTTATTTGATGTTTCAGAATGCTACTCAGAAAAGCCAGAAGGTTTTCATTCATGTTTCTTCTGAGATTGCTGCTCATGAAGTTGAGGAAATTGGTGAGATGTGAGATAAAGTCGGACGTAATCGGAATCTGATGTAGAATTTGTCTTTCCGTTAGTTTTGGTTGCGCTGCTTATTTATACGACACTTCTGCAGGAGTGGAACACTTGCTAAGGGATGTGAAAGATACAACCATTAGCACACTTGCAACCGAGGTAGATTTTTTCCCCATGTATCCTTCTTAATTTGTTGGGGGCCACAGCTTCTGATGGATTCAGATTAAGTCACAGTGTTTTTGTACAGGTTGTGTGATAATATTAAAGATTTGTTGTGTAAAAGTATTGTGAATGACTACCGTGATAAATGTTGTCAAGTTTTTTGATTTAGCACTATAAAGGTGTTTTAGAACTATCATGGATGTCTGTGTATTTGGTGAGAATAGTTGTATATGTCGGAACTGCCTATGAGCAGGGTGCTTCTATCCTCCCCTGACCATGTAGTGGTAGCAGATGCCTTGTGCATTGGGTTGGAATCCTGTATGCTGTGGAGAGAACACAAGCTACAAACGAGTTGTATTGATTTTGGCCTTCATATTGGAGATGCCCAATAAAATGGAAATTGATACCTGGAGTACTGCATCTGCAGTGTCATTGGCTTGATTGGCACTATTGATTTTTCTGAAAGTTTACCTTAACTAGGACTAACTTGAGTACTGAAGCTCTTATGTGATGTTAAATTTACATCTTAATTACTGATTATAATATTGTTATAAGTGTTTGTCTTTCTCAGGTTACCGGTAAGCTAACAGCCTTAAAGGGTTTGGATGCACGGCTAAGAGAGATACGCAGTTACCTCGATCTTGTTGTTGATGAGAAGCTTCCATTAAATCACGAAATACTATACCACTTACAGGTATCCTGTTTATTCTTGGTTAATGGGACCAAATGATTATCTACCTTTATTGTTGCTGTAGATATATGGCAGTGTGAAGGTTGGATCATATGCATTATTTACCCATTTATGGAAAAGATCCTTTTGGCATTAACTTGGGCTGTAATAAAACCCACCCAAAATTTTAAGGAAATCTGTCTGATCCATTCCATTATGATGTATCTTGGATGAATATATCACTCGTATATTAATGTTTTAATCATGTCTTTAGGCTTAGTTAAGGATGATGCCTTAACATGTTGGGTGTGCTATATCTTATGTCAAATGTCCCTATCATTTGTCTATTGGTTGATGCAGCAAGATAGGGGCCACTTGGGTTGTATGTGTTTCTCAGCTGAAGAAATTTGTATTTATATGCTAAGCTTCCTGGCAACCAAAATATAGTGGACAATCTACAAGTCAGAATTACAGCATTTAACGTGTTGTCTGGACGTTACAATGTACTCTATAAATTTCTGTATTCATGTTTGCTTATGTTAAAAATTTCAGGATGTCTTCAACCTCCTTCCCAATCTTAACGTAGCTGAGTTGATCAAAGCCTTTTCAGGTGTGTCGAGTATACTTGATTCCTGTAATCTATGACGGATGGTTTATCAACCATTAGATATTTAATTATTCGAGACAATTTATGGACTTTCTCATGTGCAGTGAAAACAAACGACATGATGCTGGTAATATATCTTTCTTCTGTCATTCGAAGTGTAATCGCGCTCCACAACTTGATCAATAACAAGGTGATTTGGTCTTTTCCAGGACAAACACTTGCTTACTCTAAATCCCTTTGAATGCGGCTAATGTGTTTATTTGTTTTACAAATTTTTTTTTTTCCTTCCAGATGCTAAACAAAGAACACGAGAAAGCGGAGGATGCCAAACCAGCAGCAGTATCCGCTGGCAACGGAAGCTGAATGCCAAGCCTGTGGTGATGTGTTTTAATTCGGGCAATTCGATAGACTTCTTACTTAGTTGAGCTTTGAGAGCCTGTGGAGCGGACCCTGTTCGTTCTTTGGTCATAAAAGACCGCTCAAAATTTTCAGTCCCAATCTTGCCATTGATTTACCAGCATTCGAATTCGATAATTTGAATTTGATGCATTGAACTATGTAGGAGAAAGTTTTAATCAAATATTAAGTTTCTGTTGAGTTTGGTCTTTAAGTACCACAAATTTGTCCAGATTTCCTTCGTGAGTGTTCAGTTTTTGGTTGCCATCCAAAGCAGGAGCCCACATGGTGTCTCAAGCCGTCTGAGCCCGAGTCTGCAGAAAAATTGTGAAGGTTATTACAAGTTTATCAAGGTTTATGTTTAGGGGTAACGGTGTCGGAACCGAACCGTGGGATGCATTGCAAAACAAATTCATTTATTTGCTGCGCTATTGCGATACAAACAATTTCTTTTTTTAATAAGAAATTAGGAAGAATTTCATTGCTCCAAACAAGTTACACAATCTATAATTATAGCATGGTTGACAAAAATAAGGAAAATCTTCCGATCAAACACGGAAAACCTCTCAAAACTCTGAAAATTCTAGTAAGAATTTGAGCAATTTTATTGCACTCAGAGTATACATAGTTAAAAGTTATGGAATCCAAATAGAAGAGCAACCTTCTTAACATAACTAAAAGTTACAGAATCCAAAAACATAGCAACCTTCTTAACGATATCCATGATATGTTCAAAAGCAAGCTAAAAGGATTTGGTCGTCAAAGCATAGAAGAATCTGTTTCTAGGGAACTGATAGGACTCTCTCACATAATTTTTCTAACTTTAAATAAATATTTTCTTTTCAGATTTCAATTCACATTTTTGGTTTTTACACCCTAAGCACAAGTCATCATTTTCCTTCTATAAAAGAAGCAAAAAAATCTAAAACTTGGTGGTCTCCGCTTTCTTTTTTTCCCCGTTCTTTTTGTTCGTCCATCCGCTTCTGTGATTACCGATGTAAGTCATCTCTATGACATCAATTTAAGCTGATGGTTAGCTGTTCGTATAAAGGATCCCTGGAATCCATTTATTTTACGTTTTTACTTTTTTTGGTATGTAAGCAACCTGTTCGATAAAATGACTGTTTGGTAGTTGGATTACTGTTCCTGGCATGATACTGGTACTCATGGCAAGAGCAAGAGATTTGTTTTTATTTGAAGTGATGCCCACTCGAGCTTTATTTTTTGACTATAGAGTGGGATCTTTTTGTTATGATATTGGTCAGAAGGATCAACGGTTTGGATGGTGACTGTCTTTGAATATGTTATAGTTTCAAGGGCCGCTGAGGATTGTCGACCTGATAAAAACAAGCATCGTAACCCATTAACCTATGTGGGTTTTGATGACAGATCCCAATGAAACTTGTATGATATCATAGTCGAATTCTTCCTTGACTTTTTTAATTACTTTAAGAGGAGGACACTGTTATTGGTAGAAAGGAATATTTTGTTACTGGTTTGTTCCCTCTTTGTGAGCTTCTTCTGATTTTGGAACTGATTGTTGTGACGGGAGTTCTTTTTCAATAGCTACAGAAATTCAAGGGCGTTGAGGACATGGCTAAAGCATGGATAAGAGGGTAGGGTTTGTGGATATTGGTATTCCTTTATCCTTTTCCAGAGTTTCCTTGTTTTGTGAACTAAATGGCGGGATAGTTGGGTTTCTAGGATATCTATTATCAAAAGGCAAAAGAAGGTTGGCGTGCTCGAAGTGCCTTGAAGCTCCTGCAGATAGAAGATAAATTCAACATATTTGAAGGTGAGGTCCATGTTGCTTCTCTCTCTCTCTCATTGTTTTCCAGTTACATTGATAAGTTGACAGGAGATAAAATATTCAATGTAAATGTTAAGACTTAAGACTTTTCAACATGATAGTTTTATGTTTTTCGGTTTGGTTCCAATCAAAAAATGATTTTCGGTTTGATTACATAGAAGAATCATTAACTAATGTGTTATAGACAGAAAGTTTATCATGCATTTTCCCGTGCCACCTAATAATATTTATTTCTCTTTTTAAATAAAATTATGCTGCACCTAGTAAAATTACCTAGGATGCACGAATATATGATTATGTTTCATCTTCATATTGGTTGATGAAAATGTGATTTCCAAGGGTTAAGTGTGGATGAATCTTATTTGCACCCCCACTTTTGTTAAGTACACCCCAAAAATCACAAAAAACACACATCTATTCACACCCCCTATTGACCCTACCATTTCTATCGTTCTCCTTCGTCTCTTCTGGTATCTCTCCATTTTTTTTTTTGTGTTCAATGATGAACTTGGACTACCATTTTCATTTTCAAGGCCAATCCACCAAGAAACATTAAAAGGAGAATCAGAAGTTGTTCAAGGAAAGGGTTTTGATGCTAGTGAAGAAAAATCATCAGCCATGAAGAAGTTGTCTGAAGATTGTGACATCTTTAAAAGAGTGTGAGTATTTGACCCATTGACACATCCTTTGTACAAAGAGGATGAGTGCAAGTTTCTGGATGAGTGGGTCACATGCTTGAGGAATGGTTGGCAGGATTCACTATATCAGAAATGGAGATGGCAACCCAACCCAGAGATTGTTCATTACCCAAGTAAATCATTTTTTCTTTTCTTTTGGTTGTGACTCTGGTTTTAATTTGAAGGTTCAAAGCAGAACTGTTGCTGGAGACTCTTAGAGGGAAAAGGGTTATGTTTATTGGAGACTCAATACACCTGAACCAGTGGCAATCCATGGTTTGTTTGGTTCAATCGGTAGTTCTACCGGAGAAGAAGAGCTTGAGCTGCGGAAACTATAATACTGCCTTCAAAATGGAGGTCTCTCTCACACAATCTCTGCTGAAAATGGTGATACTCTGTTTTTGTAACTGTTGTGCATGGGGTGCAGGTTGAAAATTTTGAAAAGCTGAGAAAATGGGGTGAACTCATAATTGTTTTAATTTAAGCTGGGGTTTATTTAAAATGGGGTGTACTCAGCAAAAATTAGGGTGCAACTAAGGTTCATCTTAAGTGTGTCGTGGATTTATGCTGTAGCTGGAGTCAGGTATGCAAATTTCGTATTCTAAATGCATAAAGCTGGTCTGGACACGTGTTGCATTAATAAGTGTAGATTGCCTCATTCTTATGCTGTTTGGGCTGGAGACATTAAAAGAGATTCTACTGATTTTCAATGCTTACTTCCCATTCCTGGTTCTGAGCCGTAAATTATATCTTCTGGCAAAGCTTGCACCTGATTCAAAGTAAGTTTTGTCTAATGTGGTCATGCAAAGGTTGAAGAAATTCATGTTGCCACATTTATCAATAAGTATGTGTTTTCCGATCACGTGATTTGGCACGTGTGTGTCTAAGAAGAAGATGGGAGAAATGATAGGTGATTGGATGGTAGAAAAACGTATATGGACTATGCATTTGCATTTATGATTAAGTTGCCTTGGATATGAAGATTTCTCAAGCATGAGCTCCTCATGGCATGTAGATGTTTGTCTCTGTGTGTGCTTATGATGTTCTTATTTTCCTATTCTTAGGTTTGAACACTTTTAGACAACTTATTTTATAATGCAAAATATTCAAATATAAAATTAAATGCTACCTTCCTGTAAACACCATATCTTCTCATTGTATTTGCAGGCATAAAGATCTTCCCCTTATTGTGGCTATTGATTTGCAGCCCATGGCTCCAATTGAGTCATTCAGGTGCAGGGTGATATAACCAATGCTTGAATTGCAGAAGTGGTAGGATTGGTTGCATTCTTACAAATTATTGATTTTTTCCCTCAAATTTTTTTTTTCCTATTAACCTTATTTATGTAAAATAATCTGCTCGTTGTTAAAAGAACTATATTCCAGGATTATCATTCGTGGTTACTCTAAGCTCTCGAAAATGGACTCATAAATATGACCCAAGGGATCATTTTTTTTATATTAATTTAGATAGTGCTGCGAGACACTGCCTTTATACTATACTGTGGTGATGAACTTTCACTTGCCTATTTTACAAACTTAGACCCCATCAATGTTGACTGTTGATTTTTGTCACTACCAATTTCGGAGGCTATTGTGGTTTCAGTTGAATGCTTGGACAAGTATGAATATGGACATACTGAAATTTGGTATTGACTTTGGGAACAAACAGGATTGTGTGATTTGATGGATGATGATGAAATAAAAAATGGAGTAGACATGCTAGTTCTTATGAAGCCAAGCTGAAGTAGTTGGCCAATGCTTTGTTCTTTTTCCATTGAACACTCTCCATTTACTATCATTTGTGTTCATCTGAATCACATTTATATGACTAACTAGATTGGAGTGTATGTTTCATGGTGCTTTGAGTTATTATATCTTTTATTTTCAGTGGGTCTTCATGACATGGATGAATTTGTTCAGTCCCAACTCATACTGACTATAAGTTTTTCGGACTCTCATATCCAAACCGAATGTAAATAATTTCCTAGCAAAACTAATTGTTCTTAGTTATGAGTGGTAGTTTCTGATTCAAGGAGGAATTTTTTTGAATACATTTGGCGAGCATGCATGTCATTCTGTTATGTTCAATAGCTCCAAAATGCTTCTAAGTTCTATTCAGATCTCATATTTTTTTGCATATAATTCACTCTTTGATACTTTTATCTGTTTGAGAACACATATTTAGTTGCTTTGTCGATTTTTTGGTGTAAATATTTAGTGTAAGATGTAAGTGAATCTTGCTAAGTGTTTCTGCTCTCACATCATTTGGGTCATTTTTCTTCCAGGGTTCAACAATTGTCACACATGTCCTTGAAGACGGTGGGACATTTATTGCGAAAATATTTCATGGAAAAGATACAAGTCTTCTGTATTGCCAGGTACAGTATGATCTCCATTTCTGGTAGAGATGTTAGTGATTGCAACTTGCAATCGTTTCCCAACGTTCATGGCACAATTTTTGGCAGCATTAAACAAACCAGGTTCAATATAACTTATTTTTCTGCCTCATCACTGCAGCTGAAACTGTTTTTTCCCATAGTGACTTTTGCGAAACCAAAAAGCAGCTGCAATTCAAGCATAGGTAATAGTGACATCTTTTTTAACTGTTCTAATTTTCTGTACATGCTCTTATAGTCGGCACACAGATTCCCTTAATGCACAAAGGATACAGATCTGAGATGCCTGTGCCCCGGATCCAGCACCCTCTTGAACATGGATGGCCCTTCGTGATATTTAACAATATTATTAAGACATTGAGAAAGTGGACTGACATTGTGTAGCAGTCAAAATCAATATATTTTTTTCTGTCATGCAGAGGCATTTGCAGTTTGTGAGAATTATTCCCCTTCCTGAAGGATTCAATCCTAAAGTCTTGCATCGCCTGCTGGAAAAGATTGGGAGTTTACCATTCAATTGAAAGAAAAATGAAAAAACCTTTAACATACAGAAATTGGTTAGGTATGTTGTGGTTCATCGCTAATATGGTTAAGGTTCAAATCTTTTGCATGTAGTTGGAAGAAGTTTTTAAATTTTCCAATTAGTGGATTTAACTAATGAATTGTTGTTTTCTCCAGCAGTATGTTCAAAATCGAATTCTCTGTGTTTGTTTTTTCTTACTACTAAAAGATTATTTTTACTATTTTAACAACAGTACCATGCAAGTCCATCTTGATTTTTAAGACCCTTTAATTGTAAACCATTAGATGAGAAGGCCTTTGAGTTTGCAGTAGTTATTTACAGTCAACTGGGATTACAGACTTACGGTATAGATGATGGCAGAACATAGGGAAATGAAAATTATTCACCTCCAAGAATTTTTAAGCATAAATACTAAAAGGGCGAACCATTGGCCTATTGGTAAAGTTGCTTAACCGCAACCTAGAGTTGATGGGCTCAATTCTTGGAAATTGCCTCTCCACTAGGTCAGGTAAGTTGCCAACATTTTACCTTTTTCTTGATCTCGTGTCTATTTTAAGAGGCTTGCATGAATTGTTGACCTTTACCTATAAGCCTTTAATGAAATACAAGTATTAGAATGTTAAATTGGTTTTGCATGTCGCATTTGAAGAAAATATTTACTTGTGGTTTTCCTTGACAATATTATTCCAAAATTAAAATCTTCAGGGGAATAGTGGGTTACTGGGTTTTTGAATTCGGATGTGGCTTAAATAGATGTACTGATTTATTGTTGTTGGTGTTTATGTTGTCATCATATGGGTGTGAGCTAGCTTTGCTCTACTATTCCTCTAGCTCTAGTGTACTGCTTTCTGTTGTAATAGAAAGAAGAGTTATTCATTCGGTTAAATTTTTAGGGAGTTTTTAGGTAATACTTCTCTTCAATCCTATGCAGTTGTAGATACGTTGATCAAAGTTTCAAAATTGGTGGAGTCTTTATTTTGTGAACTACTGAATACTGATTCTACTGAGAGCGCCATTTTTTGTATATTGCCCGTAGTTATTTCTTTTTCCCCCACTCTTATATAAATGTCCATGTTGCATGGCAGATTGTAGTAGTGGGTGGATGGACTGTCCGAACAAGGTATATATCCCATTTCTAGCTTGTGGAGACCTCACTGGGAATGATTCTGACTGGTCATACCCACTGCCAAAAGTTGCTGAGGGAATTTATCAGAGCTTGGATTCTGTACAGCCTCCCATTGGCCCTCCTTATAAAAGAGCCCTTGAATTGAAGAAAGCTTCCAGTCATGGTCCCCAAGAGCTTGAAAAGCTCTCCTTGGATTCTTGATGGTCAGAAATAATTTTTGCTTCTCCATGGACTAAACTATTCATATTTCTTTTGCACATTTTATTGTGGACACAATGTTATAGGGATTTTTTCCCCCTTCATAACAACCACTTCCCTTTGTCAGATATAATTATTATGTATTTGGATGAAATGTGTATGTGGCAATCTAGAGTCAGATCCTTTTGTACATGGTTTGATTTCATTAATTATTAAACGGATACTGGCATGCAAGGAAATGAGGTTTGCTGCATTGAGCTTTAATGTGGGAAGATTGGACTTTAATGCAGAGAAAGCCAAGTGGGTATGCCCTACTTGTCTATTTTGGTCCCAATGCCTTAGAGACTTCCCACCCGCAGTGTTGGAAATGGAAAAAGACTTTTGAAGATGATAGATGAATATTCTACAATTGGCCTATCTTTCGTGTTTCCAGTGTCAATGAGCTGTACATGTTAGTGATATATCATGCTTGGATTTTTCTGCAATTCGTTTTTCTTTGCTATAATTTTCTTGTGCAAGTTTGCCTTACATGTTAAAAAACCTTGTACTCCTCGTGCTGCGAAAGTGATGTTCTATGATCCTTGCTGCTAAATATTGTTGGTGATATACACAATTTAATCTGTTTCTTTACATGCAATTATGCAACAAAAAACAATTTCTTAAGACTAGTGAATGATGATAAACATATTTCTTTAATTCACATGCTCTCTCCTTATGCCTAGAGTTTCTAGCTAGAATGTGCAGAAACCGAGTTTGATCTTTGCAAAGAGGAAGAAGAGTTCAAGAATTCAATGCAATCTTCTACAGCTTCAGCTCTTTGAGAATCAATTGCATCGGCTAAAGATCGCGACCTTGCCAAAATAGCTGAAGAGACTTTGCGTGAAGACCTCCTCCTCATGGACATACGCCGTAGAGCTCTTGCAACCTGAGCACCGAGACGCCAGAGTAATCTTGCTGGTGAGTGAGTAGAACTCCTGAGCATTCTAAAACTGAAACATATTCTAACCCTCTTCTTATTTCCTGCTCTTCTGGTTCCCCCTCCATGGTTGAGATAGATTGTCGGCTTATCATTGACATCTGGACTGGAACAACTTCTCTTACTTGAATTTCCTAGCATTTTTACTATGGAAGTGCTTATATGATAGTGAAGAAACTGGTTCTTCCTTGTTTTGGGAGAGACAGAGGTAGAGAGGGGACTAAAGGAGTTTTATGAACAAAGAAAGAGCAGTTGCTAAGGTAGTGGGGAGTATTTATTGATGAATTATTATTAGATAAAGAGGACAGGGAGAAAAGATACTACTAGGAAAAGGTGAAATAGAGAATTAGTCTTCTCATTGAAATGTGGAATAATCAGTGTTTTGTCAGTGCATATATATCGTATGCCTACATAAATGCGAAGACTGTTGATGGAGTTTGGTCCTGATGACTAAGCATGCATAGCATTTAAGAGGGTGTTTCATACATGGCCCATGCTCATGCCATATTTTCATGCATATATAATTTTATAAATTCCAAAGCATCTCTATCAGCCTAGGGTGAATTCAGCGTTGCATATGCTTTGTTCTTATGATGATAACGCTGCTTTATTAGTCTTCGACAATTGTAGTGATCTTCTATATCAGGAAAAGTCAAGAGTAGATAAGAACTTTAACACCCACTGCTAGTTCACGCCTGAGTCTTGGACTGCAGCCATGTGATGGTTGTATCAACCAAAAACTCTCCCTAATTGATGGCGTGCAAAATCAGACCAACTTATCGACTATTTAGTTTTGCAGGTATCTCAGTTAATCAGACTTGGAATCAAGAAGCTGTTATTGTCTCTTTGCACAGGTAAAGAGCGTAAATTACGGGGTCCCTGAGGTATATCTCAGGAGAATGCTTCGACACTCGAGATCAGTAGACAATATGACTAGTGAGACAACTTATTATTTAGAGCTCTCCCTTTAGCTATTAGTCAAAAAGTGAGGAGTTAGATTTACTTGAATGAAAATTCATTTTTATATGTATTTCGAAGTACAAATCTTCCCAAGTTGTGGTGAGATTTTTGGGGGTAAATCCTAGGGCTGGCCGAATTAGCCATTCGGACCGAACAAATTGACCACACTGACCGATTGGTCGGTTGTTGTCAAAGACAAGATAGTGAAGACTGATCGAAAAATTGATCGAAATTCTGAAAAAATCTATCAAACCGTCAATAATCTACTGTTTGGTTGGTTATTTTTATGTCAAAAAATCGATCGTGAACACCCCTTGTAAACCCCCCAAAGATCTCTTATGGATCTTCTTCTTGATCGGTTTTAGATGTTTTTCGTTACCTGATGTGTCTTGGTCACTTGGGGTTTTTGAGATTATGCTCATTTAATAGTATCAAAGAGTAGGGGGTCGAGGTGACATCCGGGTGTACCGAGATGCTCTCTAGTTTCTATCTCCTCTCATTCACTTTGTATTATGATACGTGTTAGCATCTAATTGGAGGGGTATTTTAATATTATCACTAATATTCGTTAGAATTAATGGTAGGGCAAATACGAACAAGAAGATTAGGTATAGCACAAGATTTAAAATCCAGGAAAAAATAGGTTTGGTCAAAAGGAAAAGACAATAGGTGGGGCCAGTTACAGTAAGAATTGAAGGATGTCATAGTGAAAAAGAGAGGGTGGAGGATGAGGAGGCAGAGACTGACTACACTGAGAGACAACAATATTTTTGTCATTTATTTACTTTTCCTCACCAGCGTTGCTTTTTAGGTGGTCTCATGGGCATTCTATTCCCCTTTGTTGGCCATCTTGAATCTATTACCTGGAATCAGAACAGCCCTTTGTATTACTTGTGACAGTGAGACACTTTTGGAGGGAATCTGTTTGAATATTAAGGGTTAAGTGTTAGTTGTGTTTGATGCATTTCTTTTGACTCGGTTGTGATAGGCCCAACTTTTTTTTTTTGGAGTAACGACAATGACATTGCTAAAACCAATCAGGAATGACAGTATGTACAACACTAGATTTAAATGAATGATCAATACAAAATAAATAAAGACAAAATCAAAATACTGTTATACTGACTTGATTGATGATAGCGTAATGCTATGTCCTGTAGTAGAAATTGGTCCCTACTCTTGTGTTTGTAGTTTGATAAGCATTTGCCATCAGGATTCAATAATTTGTAACCAAGAATCGAGCACTTAATTCTTGGTCCTGGCGAATTTACTAGGTGTTTCTTCTTAGATAAATTGGTCCCTACTCTTGTGTTTGTAGTTTGATAAGCGTTTGCCATCAGGATTCAATAATTTGTAGCCAAGAATCGAGCACTTAATTCTTGGTCCTGGCGAATTTACTAGGTGTTTCTTCTTAGATCAAAATGTATGTGTTGAAGGTTTTTTTTTTAATATAAGAAACTCATGTCCTTCCTTGTATTTATAGAGTACCAACATTCTTATCCGTGTAGGCAGTTATCATAGAGGAGTTGTGTTGATCAGACACAACTATTCAGACAAAACATAATTGTTGGATAAAACCGCATCTACGTATCTTTATCCAATTTAGTAAGTGTGTTAGGTCCATACTTATAAACTTCTCTTTCCTTCTCTACTTTTCCAATGTGGGACTCTCTTATTGCTATACAAAATCCAATAGACATTACACAAATTTGTCCTTTAAACATCTAATATGAGCATAAACTATGACCGTTAGGTTTGCGCGCACAAAAATTTTCTATGTAATTGCATGATAAGTTGGGTTAAAGTCTAGTGCATGACTGCAAAGATATTGTTTCTAGTAAGAATCAAACATAGTACATTCTGAATCCAGCCAATCTTGTATCCTAGATCTCCTCTTCAAGACTTCAATATAACATTGACTTATTATTAATTAATAGCCCAGCCTAGCAGCCCAACTCAGAATTACAAAGTTACAAAAGAAAGTTTTCAAAAGAAAATTCCAAGAAAAAAAATTGAAAGTGGTGGAAGTAGGAATTATCTCCAAGAATCTGATTTTACATTTGTGATAAATAAAGATGTAATATTTTATTATTTGATATTATTACTAGTGATTATCTTAATGTCATATAAATAACCCAAAAAAATTTCTGGGGGTGATCCCCTCAAACGCCTGTTACTTAATTGTGTCCCCAATGACTTTGAATCCTAGATCTGCCACTGCATACGTTTTAGTCTTTGAGAGATTCGCCAACTAAACTATCTTCCATAACGATTGTAATAGGCCAAGTAATTGAGAAGGCATGTGATATAGCCTTCGAATGTGAGAGCAAGCACATGCTTACAACCTTGACCAGGCTATATCTTCAATTTAGTACTGTTGCATATAAAAATATACAAATGCCACGTGGTACAATGATGTTGTTTAGTTGATCGAATGAATACCGATTGAACGGTTAGGTTAGGACAGTAATTGGACGAGCTGGAAACTAGAGCGAGGTAGATTGACCAAGCAATTAACGTTTGAACCGCAATACATGGCAGTTACCTAAACACCACAAGAAAAGTGGCCAACGTGGGAGTTATGGCCCAAAAGAAGTGGAAGAGTATCAGGACGTGGAGAGCACGTGTCAGCCAAGGAATGACCAGTTATTTAGCATTACTGAGCGGTTAGAAGAACGTGGGACACTTGGCAGCAAACTAATGAATCCAATTGTAAATATCAGCGTTAACAGTTTTGTGAACATGTATATAAGCCTAGATTTTAGATTTTACAAAGGATGATCAATCAAAGACTCAAACAGAACATGTAATTTCCGTTTCATAGCTTTTAAAACAATTGACTTTTTTTACCTTTTCTTTCTCGTGTACTTGCGCCCCTTGGAGGCCACCATCTTTCTCGTGTTTGCACCCTTTTTTGGGACTTTGTTCCAAGAGATTTGTTCATGCACACATCGTCTGAGATTTGTTTGCAACACTCGAATTCCGTTCAGATTAGCTTGATTGAAATCTCTGGGATGACAACTTTGTTCATTATTCTTTTTTGCAAGTTGAATTGGACGGTGTCCACCATCTTAAAATCTCAATCAAGCAAACCTTTGACACTCTCAACCATCCCATTTAATGCCTTCTTCCTTTGAGGAGTTAGAAAATCAATCTGACTTTGTTTTCTAACATTTGTTTTGTGTAATGGTGGATGGACTCTGTCTGTTGGTCCACTACATAGTGGGCCCTGGGTAGAAAAGCCGAGTGGCCCTCTTAGACTCAATAAGGACAGATTGGTCAAACTTTGGGTCGGCCTATTAGGTTTTTCCCCAGGATGTAATGGGCCTACCTATCAGCCCATCATCAAGGCCCAAAACACTGAATAAGTTGCTACTTGCTAGATAAACTGAAGGGAAAATTCTAGGCCGCTACCACTTGTAAAATTTTTGAACACTTAAGTCAAGTCCAAAAACTACTACTAATATGCTAATTACTTTCTTACTCTAATCTTCCTCCTCCCACAACACCAACACTTTTCTTCTCTCTCTCTCTCTTTCTCTCTCCTCCCTTCTTACTTGTGATGGATCTGGAAATATCTGCAAGCCATGCCAAACTGAGCTCCCCATTACAGTGCCTTTGCCACCCAAAACTCCACCACCTTCTCCACCAGCAAAGGGTATGAGCAAGCCATCTTTGATTTTTTTAATTGTTGGTTCCGTTGGAGCATTTTTTGGCATTTGTAGTGTTGTGTATTGTTTATGGATTGGGGCTTGTGGATTTTTACTTGGTAGAAATCACAATTCTGTGCAACCTGCAACTATGGATGTCAAGGCGGATACTTCTATTGTGTCTGTAATTGGTCCTAACACGTCACTTCAAGCATATAGAGTCCGACAATACGTCAACACATGAAGTTGAATGTCAACTGTTAGAATATATTCAAATCTTTAATTCATCCATTTCATGTACTGAAGTTGTTGATCTTCAACAGCTAAGTGTCTCACTGAACCTAGAAATTGATAATCAAATCAAGTAGTATTTGGACAATGTTACTATTTCAAAACAGAAACATTGATCGGTATGTGTTATTATTTGGAAAAAAACTTCAGATCTGATAGATTTTGGAGGTGGTTCACCGTACCATCACTACCTTTGAACTCCCCTTACTGAGACGCACAATGCCCAACCAGGTACGGCCCAAAATGACCACCGGATATGGCCGTTTTAAAATAGTAACATTGGTCGGCTAGTGTTACCAATGTTACTATTTCAAAACAGTAACATTGGTCGACTAATGTTACTATTTGGAAAAAAACTTCAGATTTGGGCGATTTTGGTGGCGATTCACCATACCACCATTACCATTGGACTCCCCTCACTGAGACGCACAATGCCCAGCCAGGTATGACCCAAAACTGCCACTAGATATGACTGTTTTAAAACAGTAACATTGGTCGATCAATGTTACTATTTCAAAACAGTAACATTGGTCGGCCAGTGTTATTATTTGGGAAAAAATTCGGATCTGACCTATTTCGACGACAATTTACAATACCAACATCACAAATATGTTTGGACCAAAACGACAGTAAAAAAAAGAGATGAGAGAGAGAGAGGAAGGCGTAGTAAAGAGAGATGTGGTAAAGAGAAAGACAGATGCATCAAAAGAGAGAAAGTTGTTGTGATGAGAGAGAGAGATGCAGTAGGAGAGAGAAAGTTGATGTGATGAGAGATGAATGCAGTAGAGAGAGAAGATGTAGTGAGATAAGAGAGATGTAGCATATAAAGAAAGTAACAAGAGAGATATCATATTAGATCTAATCATCTTTGAAACTTTGAAAAAAGAGCAAAAAAGGAATAAAATATTAAATATTATAAAAAATAAAAATGAATTTATGAGAGATAAAGTTTTTGAGAGTGAACCTAGATATCCAACAGTTTTAAAAATGGTATTAATATATCATTTTCCCATAAACTGAAATGGATTTGAAACTGGTAAGGCCGCATGGGCCCTATTTGGGGTAGATCCGTCAGACTCTGGGCGGGCCGGACATTCTTTTAAGACGTCTTTTTGCCCAAACCCCTTTCATATTCACATTGCCAGTAACCTAGTTGGCAAGTGATTCAATTTGTCATTCGTTGCTTTAATGTATCATTTTTCACTTTGATGATACATAATACGACCTGCCAAACACAAGTTGACACGTAGCACCCTCAGAACGATTATCATCCGACAAACCTTGGTAAGGCTAATCTCAGTCTGACCTAAATATCCACAGAATTGAGTAAAAACCCAAAGCTGCATATATATCTCCATACCAGGAACATATTCCAACTTACGTCCGCAACAAAACAGTTTTTGAAACACAACAAGAATTCCTAGAAGAAGACTCCTAACTCAACTCATAGAACAAAGGCAAACATCTCCCACTTTGCATAAAAGACTGAACTCCTATTTTAATATGAATTAGAATAAGGCGTCCAGTCAGGTAAAATATTCATTCACAATTTTCATATTTTTTCCATTAGAGTTCATTTTCTATAAGAGTTCTGTGGACACAGAGTTAGTTCTCTCTTTTTACTTTTCTGACTTAAATATCGGAGTGGGAAATCTCTTTTTGCTTTTCTAACGTAAGTATCGGAGCATCTTTCCCAAAGACAAAAAAACTTGGGAAGACTCTTTAGTTTAACTCACGGTTGTTCATTTTTCAGTCCAAAAATCCTCACTAGCAGCACTGCAATCAGCCTAGTTTTCAGTCCAAAAATTGATGGAATGGGATTCTATGAATATAGAAGAGGCAATTGTGGCACAAATCCAGCAAGGTTTTATGAGGACAATCGGGTCAAGTATGGGAAGTCGATGGAATTGATCAAGGGAGTTAATGGAGGCTATAGTCTAGCACCTATAATAAAGGAAACTTGATTGGCTCCATTTCCTATAATGGTGGCTACGTTTTCAATCTTATTTAGAGGACATGTATTGTTTGGTCTTAATCATTCATATTATGTGAAGAATAAGCAAAGCTTGTATTAGGAGTGATTTCTGATTCGTATTTGGAGAGTGGTTCTCTATTTGTTCTATTTATATTTTGTGGAATAAACCTTTTGTGATTCTTGGATTATTTTGCATCAAAAATCCTCACCAACAGCACTACAAGTCAAGTCAAGTTGAATCAACCTGAGATGTCTGCAAGTCAAGTAAGGTTTGCACGTTATCACACTTCAACAATATTAAAAGCATATCCAACTTTTCTTCTTAAGGGGGGACAAAAACCAAATTACTAAATTTTTTTTTTTAATTGAGCCAAAGATTAAAAAACTCCTCTGGTTCTACCACTTATTTGATTTGATGTACTATTTGTGGAATAATCCAACAAAAACAGTAACGTTGCATATGACACAAACTTCACAAGGTTGATTGAAAAGTTTATATAAGACCATACTTCATCATTCACAAAAGGGATAAGAAAACGTAAGAACCAGACTCATTATCGATGTCCCTTTCAAGAATCATAACTCATAAGTGCATGTATATATACACACACATATACATATACAACTCAGCTGCTAGGGAATCAACATTAGTTAATTAAACACGTTTGTCATTTAAAAAAATATTCTCTACGTACCTAATTAAGAATATATTCTGGCTAAGATTGGACCCCAATGCATCATTATTTGCTTGTGACCCACAATATTACTTAAACGATAGAGGATTAAGGGATATCCAATGGAATTTTTTTTGACCGAGAACGATATCATTCAAAATTGGCCTCTGGATTTCTAATATGAACTTAAATTTGGGTCTTCAGTGACGTAGAACGGTCCACGGAAGAGTTCCTTGAGAAGTTGGAACATGTTCGAAGGAATCCAAATTGAAATCGGAATTGAAATTGTTGTTTTTGGGAATTAAAGATTCAGTTGCAAACTTTGACCGTCCATAACTTTTGATTCCCTTGTGTGTTTCTTTATTATAATATGTTTCCGAGGACTGATTTTCAAAACCTAAAATTTAGAATTGTAAAGAGATCGAAAAGGTATCTTTTTATAGTCCAAAGGAGTTAATGAAGTTTCCTGCACGTTTTATGTTTCCAATTTTTCAATTCTAGTTTAATTAGGAGTCCAATAAGGGTTTGGTTGTTTTGTCAGTTATAAATAGTCTCATAAACTTTTGTAATTGATACATTCAGTTTTATTAATACAATTCCTTGAGGTTTTCTCAATTGTTCTTGGTGGATTCCAAGTTTCTTGATTTCGTCGTGAACGAATTCAAGTGTTCTAGCTTCCGCACTGAGTCAGGTAATCCAAATTGAAATCGGAATTGAAGTTGCTGTTTTTGGGAATTAAAGATTCAGTTTTCAATTTTGACCGTCCATAACTTTTGATTCCCTTGTATGTTTCCTTATTATAATATGTTTCCGACGACTGATTTTGAAGACCTAAAGTTTAGAATTGGAAGGAGATTGAAAAGGCATCGTTTTATAGTCCAACGGAGTTAATGAAGTTTCCTGCACGTTTTATGTTTCCAATTTTCCAATTCTAGTTTAATTAGGAGTCCAATAAGGGTTTGGTTGTTTTGTCGGTCTATAAATAGTCTCATAAACGTTTGTAATTGACAATTCAGTTTTATTAATAAAATTACTTAAGGTTTTCTCAATTGTTCTTGGTGGATTCCAAGTTTCTTGATTTCGTCGTGAACGAATTCAAGTGTTCTAGCTTCCGCACTGCGTCATTCAGGCTCACGTGCACATAAAATTTTCATCTAACAACATGATAAATTGGACCAAAATCAAACACATGGCCGCAAATATATTGTTGTTGATAAGTCATCTCTATCTTCTCCTCCAAGAATCATGCACAAATCAGACAAGTCAGCAGCAATATCCTCTCCACCAATCAAGCACAAATCTCCATCTGATTGATCCGTACTTATGCTTGATATAGTCTTCATGAATATCACGAGACAGACACAAGTCAATAGCCTAGCATTGATGTGTATTATTCATTTGTATTATTCTCATTAAATGTTGTGTATATTTAGCATTGACTTCTCACTGTATAAAGAGTGAGCATTGTAACTCTATGAAACATAATACAAATCATTACTGTATTATCGAGTCTTTTAGTTGTTCCATGAGAATCGAACTCATAACCTTCCAAATTCATATTATTTGACCTGAGAAAATTCACCACTAAACTATTACCCAAGTGGTTATCCAGTGGAATACACACTTGCTCCCCAATTGTTATCATCATAAGCAATGCCCATTCATTAAATTAAGGGCGATTCCATATTGAGTGTTTGTTGGAACAAAATACACGTTAAACAATGCAAATTATGATGAATAAAAGTTGATCGTTAGTTAGTTCAAACTTCAAACAACCTTCTCTTGCTCAACTACTCTACCCAATCCTGCTTGCCCGTATCCACACATATATACTTTTATTTTATATACATATTTAGTTATAAATAAGTCATATTTTTTGGGGTGAAAATTGTGTCATGTTTGGAATATATATAGTGAGGCCAATGATAAAAGTGACAACTGGAAGTAGTACTACAAGAAAATGTATGAGCCACTAGAATAAGAGTAAGATAAGTTGGAGGAATCATGGTTGCCAGTGGAGGAGTGGAGGAGGGCTCCCACAACATTGATGGTTTCATAGTCCAGAGGCAATAAGAGATAAAAAGAAAACTAACCATTAGTGATAATTTAGTGGTAAATCGCTCTAGGGCCAAGTCGTATGAACTAGGAAGATCATGAGTTCAATTCTCACTGAGAATAATACCATTGTGGTCACGCATTGGATTTTGGCCAAACTTACCATGTCGTCAGGTATTGTAACCACGTGTTGGATTTTGGTCCAACTTTCCCTGTCGTCAGGTGAGAAATTTATGTGCACGCGAGTCTTATGGGCCCATATCGGATGACCAAATGGTAAGTTTGTATGATGTTATTCTCCATTAAAAAAATAATTATTGCTATGTCATTTTTGTTCACAGACCACTAATCAAATGCTAAATTCTTTGATTATAAAAAATATGAAAGAATTATATACTATTAAATAAAAAATCAATAATTTACAGTTTTGGGACACTTGTTCATTTTAATGGAAAATGATATACGTTCATAAAATTTAGTATTCATGAGAACTCTTAGGGGGCACATGAGGGGGAGGTGTTGGCCAAAGGTGCCACCGCAGATGAAGGTGGAGATGTTGGATGGTGTGATGTGTTTTTTTGTGTGGAAAAGGCAGTGATAATATAATGCATATTATAATTATACTACTGTTAAGATAGTGTAATTATTAGCCATAAGTGTATTGAAAACTATTATTCATTGTTCACACTTTTTAATGACAATTTGTTATTGTATTGCATAACATAATTAACGTTGTAAATGCACCGAGTTGTCATTATAATATGCTCTTTGATTGTATAATGTAATTGCATTGTGTAATTAGACCATGTAATTATACAACTGCAACTATTATAAATTTAGTCGCCATCGATGATAGAATACAATCGCAAATGGTAGTTGTGGGTGATAGAATACAGTTCTCGTCGAGCTTCTCGATATTTCTTTGAAATTTGGGAGGGAGGTTAGGGCTCAAACTGGTATTATCGCTGCTAGAAGCATGAATATAGGGTTCCATTTTTAATTTTTGAATAGCCCATTCAGTTTCTTAATATTTTGAAATAGCAGAGCAAACATATTACATGACAAATCATGTCATTATGTATTTTTATGGATACTAAAATTTTGTATGTGTTTACAAGATTAGAAAAAATGTTCTCAACAACACCGTTGATGTCACCATGCTCATCATCTTATTAGTATGTGACACTCATTTACAGGTATTTATTCCTGTCCATTACTCCATTTATTACCAAGGAGGGCGGTAAAAGTGGTATGTTTGGGTAACAATAGCGTATGAAGAAACGTGTACGACAGCGTATAAGCATGTAAGAAACGAACATGAGTATGACCGAGGAGCATATACTCAAAGGAACACATAATTGATCCCTGGCTGTCCCTCCCTGAACAGAATATCCATTAACATTGTGCGCTTCAATCCACTCAGATTCCTTCAACACTTCCATTAATTTCTCTTCGACCTGACAATTAATCCAAACAATATCACACTATATTATATAATTTACATACCCTTTACTTGTTCAACCATGACATCCTCCGCTTCTCTCTCTATAAAATCCAATCTCTCTCCTCCTACATTTGCTAACCCTTCTTCTTCTTCAAGTTCTCCTACTCTGCTGAATTTCCCAATTACTCCCGGATTTTCAAGTGTTTGTTCCTTAAGAGGGAAACCCATTAGCGTTAGCTTGATTGTTGGAGAATCTAATTTGTGTGAATTTAGGAGGCTCAGAAATAGTGAAAGGAGGCTTCTTGTTAGCGCAAGCAAGATGACCATTGCAGAGTTGAGGGAAGAGGACGAAGAGTGCCCTGCTTTGATCGAGAACGAGACAGTTTCCAGGCCTAGGCGTATTGCTCTTTTTGTCGAGCCTTCTCCATTTGCGTGAGTATTTTGACTCTTTTCTTGCATACCCAGTACTCCAAATTCTTCAATTTTTTTGGATTAAAGACATGTCCGGTGTTCTGGAATTTTTTTTATAGATTGTTTAATTTTGTTATTATGTCCTCTTTCTGTTTGATGAATTGACTATGATAGTATGGGTTTTCGCTTTGTTAAGCATTTTAAGCTTTATCTTCTGCTATGATGGTTATAAGTTAAACTTGGCTTTGCTTATGGGCAAGAGGAACGGATGAAGGCTTTTGACATTGAAACAATCGTCTAGTATGCTATGCCAGCTGCTTTTCACTTGAAGTTCTTATCTACTTAGGTTATTTCTCAAACAATCCTCTACCTTGTTTACTAAAACATATAGATGCCGTTTTGCTGTCCTCACTCGTCTGTATTTGGGATATTGGAGTGATATCTATTCTCATTATGTCTTGTCCAACTTCTGAAAGCTGTATATGCAATAGATGGAAGGCATGATGCACTCTTTCCATGTTTGTGATAAATAACTTAGTGAATTTCACGGTTAAGAGTTGCTGTTGGTGTTGAAGTGCTCTTATTATTAGTTTATTTCATCCAAATGTATTTCACCATCATCTGTGGTTGGTGCTGATCCAATTGTATTTGTTGATTTTTATGTTGCAGATATGTGTCAGGTTATAAAAACAGGTTCCAAAATTTCATCAGATATTTACGTGAAATGGGAGATGAGGTATATTACATTTATTACCTATTGCTATATAGTTTTATTGTCAGTGACACCCGTCCTTATCTTATGCTAGCAAACCCTTTGTGAATCGGAGGTTTGAGCATCTGGATTGTTGTTAAATTGTTCATTGACCAAATTTTCCAGCCAACATTATGATCATCTTGTCTTCTTTAAACCCCTGAATTAGCAGTTTTGGACATCAATTTTGCTACAGCTGGTAGAAATGTCATCACAAGAGAATGTGACAAATTGACTTGTTCACGTAGGTAATGGTTGTCACAACACATGAAGGAGTGCCCGAGGAATTTTATGGAGCAAAAATTATTGGTTCCCACAGGTTTCTTTCATCCCAAAATTTCAAATTCTTGTCGCCTTTCTTTCCTCGTCATAAGTCTTATTGTTACGTTTATTTTTTGGATAATTCTCATTTTTACCTTGTACTTCGATTTGGGTCTTTTAGCGAGACACAATTACGCTTTTAAGCAAATAATGCTTTCTATATGCTATTCTTTAAGTTCTTCAGGTTCTTCAATGTAGGACGGCATCTGGGAGTTTGGTTTTATGTAGCTCACAGAGTGGGCTAGTCTAATAATTAATGATTGAAAATGACAATTTATGGTGCATTTTAGGTGAAAAATGCCCACTTTCGAAGAGAATGAAATGGCTGATAAGGGAAATAGTGTTGCACG
This sequence comes from Tripterygium wilfordii, assembly GCF_013401445.1. Taxonomy (NCBI): domain Eukaryota; kingdom Viridiplantae; phylum Streptophyta; class Magnoliopsida; order Celastrales; family Celastraceae; genus Tripterygium; species Tripterygium wilfordii. The sequence continues at coordinate 9,588,467 of NC_052236.1, read as the reverse complement.
AATTCCAGGAAGTGCTAAGATAATGGCCATTAAGGTTAACTTTATGGTAAATTACGACAAAAGATCTTGTGAATACAGGAGAGCCAGTCCTCAAAACTCAAAAGTGCTGGGTGGGGAGTGGCTTCTGGTTTTCAAACGGGCAAGTAGAAGCCCTGGTTTTGGACTTTCTTGGCTTGATCAAAGAAGAGGAGTATTCAGCCAACTATTTCTTTGGCCCTAAACCAAATATAATAGATACATCACATTCACATACTAGCTTCAGACTTTTCAAAATAAACTTGTACAATAGTTTCTATTCATTTGTCTTCATAAATCATTATGTAGCTTTATACGAACTCTATAGTTTATTCACCCTCGTAAATCATTATGTCTCTTTTTGGTCTTATAATTTTAATAATCTTGCCTATTGCTACAATTTGGTGATCAAGGCTTAAAATCTAGCATTCTTGTCACGGTTCTAATCATTTATTCATTTTGTTACTTATTTGCAGCTTCCCTTGCCCCTGGTATCAGAAGGTCCCTCTTTCTCTAGCACTTAGTCCTAGAATAATTTCAGAGGTTGCACGGTTTAAGCCTGATATAATACATGCATCATCACCTGGGATCATGGTAGGTCTCTCAAAAGTCGAAATTGCTAATGTCAAATCTTGAAGATCCTTGCTCATATAAGTGCTTGAATACTGAAAGCTGAAACTTGTGTTGTAGGTTTTTGGTGCTCTCGCTATTGCAAAACTATTATGTGTCCCCATAGTGATGTCTTATCACACTCACGTGCCAGTGTGAGTTTCATAATCGTGATTTTCATGCACATATATATGCTCTTAGAATTTTTAGCTAAATTTCAAAATTTTAGCGTGTTTGGATTGCTTGATGATAGAGAGTCTTATATTGATAAATACATCTCTTTGGCTGAGTTGATTTTTGTTTTAAATATGCAGTTACATCCCAAGATACACTTTTAGTTGGCTAGTAAAACCTATGTGGTTGGTTATAAGTATGTAGCCTTTTTTCTCTCGTCACGTGGTTCAATATGTATGATTGTGCTCCAAGATCTTCTAGTAAGAAATTGATTATTTGTCACTCTGTGTCAGAGTTTCTGCACCGAGCTGCAGATCTTACTCTTGTGCCGTCAGCTGCCATTGGGCGGGATCTCGAAGCTGCAAGGGTGACAGCAGGTGAATATGATCTGACTTATTTGATATTTTGATTACTACTTTATAGGGATGAACAGTTGTTTATATGAAATTCTGAATCACAGTAGTCTGATCGTTCCATCTGTAAATTCCTCTCTCTCTCTCTCTCTCTCGTTAACAACCAAACTCACCACCCCCCTCACCGCCACAACACCCCCCCCCCCCTTTGTGGATCTGAGCTTGCATGTCAACTTGGTCGTCCATTTAGTAGTTCTGCTTTTAGTCGTCAATCATTGTTGGGTTGACAGCTGAAAGATTTACCTGCAGAAGTTTCCTAAGCTGCCTTTGTTTTTTCCCTTGCCCATTTAGCTAATAGGATTCGCCTTTGGAACAAGGGTGTTGACTCTGACAGCTTCCATCCTCGCTATCGCTCTCATGAAATGCGATTGAGACTAAGGTAAGACCAAGGTCTCATATTTTGAGTTTATTTCATTCATGTGCAAGGAATTTGGCTTGATCTTGTACTTCTGCTCTAAACAGCAATGGTGAACCAGATAGACCATTGATAGTCCATGTTGGGCGACTTGGAGCAGAGAAGAGCTTGGATTTCCTTAAAAGGTATCACTTGTCATTGCATAAGCTATAAAATGAATGACTATTTTTTGGGTGGTTTTCTCCACATTAGTCCCCATCCTTCTCCTTGACAAGGATTCTCTGCTTGCATAAGCTTGTATTTATCTCGCACACTATCTACTTTGAAGTCATTTGGCTACTTAATATTTTATTAGTGACACGCCTTGTCAATATACGTTTCATTTTGCAAACATTTGACATTTGAATGACATGATTTGACAGTGTCATGGATAGGCTTCCAGATGCACGAATTGCTTTCATAGGAGATGGGCCATATAGGTAATCTTGTCTTGTACTCACGAGATGTTTTTCCCCCTTATAATAGACTTTAGCCATTGTGTGAGAAACCAAGACAAAAATATTACTGCTTTTGCCAACTAATTGTTAAAGACATTGGATTAAATTATTTTAGATCTCCTGCAATTACATATCTGACATAATATGACATCCTTATTGGCAGGGGAGAGTTGGAAAATATGTTTTCGGGGATGCCGGCTGTGTTTACTGGGATGTTACATGGGGAAGAGTTATCTCAGGCGTATGCCAGTGGGGATGTTTTTGTGATGCCATCAGAATCTGAAACGCTCGGTCTTGTAGTTTTGGAGGCCATGTCTTCAGGAGTTGCTGTAGTGGCAGCGCGTGCTGGTGGAATTGTTGATATAATTCCATCAGATCAGGAAGGCAAAACTGGCTTCTGCTTTAGTCCTGGAGATGTGGATGACTGCATGGCCAAATTGAAGCCTCTCTTGGACAATCATGAACTAAGAGACACCATAGGCAAGGCTGCTCGCATAGAGATGGAGAAGTATGACTGGAGAGCAGCCACTAAAAAAATACGCAACGAACAATACAACGCAGCCATTTGGTTCTGGCGCAAGAAGAGAGCACAGCTACTGAGACCTCTTCAATGGCTGACGAAACGTCTCTTCCCATCTACTCAAGCTATTACCTACAGGTGATTTTTTTAAGTGAAGATTTTTTAAGGCGTAGTCAGGGTGTAAACTTCCTTTTGGCATCAATAAAACCTGTATTAGGTGTTTGTATGGTTGATTGTTTGTGATATGCTCAATTGTTGTGTACAGTGGACCAAATTGTGAACTTGTGCTGTAATTTATCATGAAATGAAGTTAGTTCAAGCAACTAATTGTTGCTTTATTAATCTTGATTTTCTTTTGAGTTGTGTTTATGTGATTCCGAATGTTGTATTTGCTATGAACTCAATTCCACATCGGAATTATGGGATTCTGGTGAGGGGGTTATATGAGCATTGGGCTCTCAAACTTCACAAGCTAGCTTTTGGGGTGTGGGTCTCCCAAAGGTTCATATCAATTGGTATCAAAGTCTACACGATGTCTCTCAGTTGCAATCGTGCGACACAGGTGGTGACATCGGCATAGTAGTGTTCGTTTGAGACTAGTTAGTGTCAAGCCACAAAAGTGGTGACGCCGGTTTGTCAAGACTAGGTAGTGCAAAGCCAACCCACGTGGGCGTCGGGATACAAAGCATGGCGGAATGTTACAAACTCAATCCCACATCGAAAGTATGGAATTCTGGTATGTAGTTTATATAGGCATTGGGCTCTCTAATCTTACAAGCTAACTTTTGGGGGTGTTATGCTCCAAACATACTTTTTTTTTCTGGTTCTCCAGTTTCGGAAGTGACGACAGCGAATTGGGTCCACCAAAACAACTGCAATATGATATGGGCCGAATTTGACATTCTTTCCACGTGTTGGGGTTATTGGGCCATAGGGGTGATTAACATATGGGCCGTATTGGGCCCTGATGCTCATGTGGATTGGAATCCCAAATCCCCCAGAATGAACTCAAAATTAGGGTTGCTCTTTGTCTGGTTCGAATTGATTGGCTGTCCTTTTTCTTGTGGATTGGAATCCCAAATCCCACTGAACAACTTGTTACCGAAAATTATGGTTCGATTTGATTCGCTTTCCTTTTTATTGTGATTGCAAGTTTGCAACTAAAAGCCATTGACTATGGGTGCATTTGGAAGTATATTATAGGTGCATTTGACGTGAGTTCCTAAATTGTGGTGTGGTGTGGTGTGGTGAGTTTGCGATGTTAAAAAATATTTGGCGCGTCAATAAAGACACGGTGGTGAAGAGAGGTCAAAATTTGATATTTTTCATTGATATCAATTTACGTTTTGATGAATTTATTTTTGTAAAAATATATATGGAATAATGAAATTTCATTAACGGTAAAATTGGGGAAAAAAATTCAATGTTCTAATTCCAAAAATGCGATCAATCGCATTGTGTAGTGAATGGAAGCAACTCCCTGCAACTTTTGTTTCGAACTCACTGCGTTGAGGTTACACCATAGCGCATCACTGAGTCAAACAATTTTTTACTCGAATGCAATATGTTCAAACCAAAGTACCGATCTAGGGGTTCCACAGGTTGTTTAAAATGATAGAATCTATAATTTAAATACAAGAGTTTGGGATGTGTGTCACATTACACAATATTTTGGTTGAGTTTTTCTCTAATATTAAATGTGAATTATAGATTTTACAGAATTACGAAACTTTCAAAACCTTGTTTGACAAGTGCGAACACACTACCAAACAACGCACTCTATATGCGCTATGATCCAAACCAGACATGATTCGACGACCTTCAATTTCGTATTTTTGGACACCTCATTAATCTTCTAGGTTGTTTTTTTTTTTAACCTCATTTATCCTCTAGGGTTGTTGCTTTTATCAATGATTGAGGACATTAATTTTATTTTTAATATTTTAGAAAGATTATTTTAATTGGTGCATTAAGCTTTTTTCATTTTATGTATATTTCTTTCATAAAGTCAGGTTAATCATAAGACTTTCTATTCCTGATTGATAAGTCCTTATCCAAAAGAAATTGACATATTTAATGGTTGGTGGAGATTGGAGAAGAAAATATCATTTTATTCCTAATTAATTTGTCCACTTCACAAAACCCAAATAAGAATAATAAAAAAAAGGACATAATTTGACATGAATATATAGCAAGATCTCCTTTAAATCCCATCTGGAGTTGTCGGACTGATCGATGATATTAAGTCTCATGAGAAAAGTGCTGCTGATGATCCACATCCACTTGTTTGATCCCCAGGACACAAGCTAGATAGCTGCCCAACTGGGGGCACATAGGGTGCCAGACTTGCTTTTCATGAGTTTTATGGCCCCTATTTTGCTTGCCAAGAATCAGTGATACCAAATATCTGAAGGATCGACGTGGCCAAATTTCTAACCAAATGAAAGCTGGACTACCTGCCAATAATGCCTGCCTTTGTACCTCTATACATTATACATGCACGTTAAGCCTATACATATAGACAAAGAGTACATGTTTCGGTTGCATTATTGTTGGTTTATTTTGTTAGAGCAACTTCGACAAAGGATGTATATGAGAATATAAAAACATTATCGTTAATATGTATGCTCATTTTTAATTTTTATCATTCCAATGGAGTTGTGAATTTACATTTCCTCAAATGAGATTCTAAATATACAAATCAGAAGGAGGTGGAGAGTGAGTTTTGTGTATTTTGGATAAAATAGACACGAAGTCAGGCATGCCCAATTTGAAGTGATAGGGTTTGGAAATCAGGACAGAGTACGTAGTGATGTGACCGGGGAAAAGAAAAGTGAGTCGTCTTTGTTATCCTAATAATGTCTGCCATAACTTTTATGTGTGTTAATTCCATATTCTTCTGTTTGGAAGTAATTGATATATATATATATATGCATACAGATGTGCTACCCGGCCAATAGCTACTTGTCCAAACACTTAAATTCCCGCTTTATTGCTAATCAGTTATATCATATAACATATCTTATATCTTGTCCGGTTTTTTTTGCTATAAATTAAAGAAAAAAAAAGAACAAGCCATCAATTTAACGAACACAAAGCATACTCTCTGCTCCTAACTGGCATTTCCTCGAGCACGTAGAGGTCACAAATACTACAAACACTAAAATGCCTTCTTCTTCTACCACTGTCGTCTCCAAATGCACAATTCATCCAGACCAGAAATCCACCCTCAAGACATTGAAACTCTCTGTCTCTGACCTTCCTATGCTCTCCTGCCAATACATCCAGAAGGGTGTTCTTCTTAATTACCCTCCTTACTCCTTTGAGGATCTCATTTTGTTCCTCAAGACCTCTCTCTCAGCATCCCTCTCTCACTTCCCGGCTCTCGCCGGCCGTCTCATAACAGACCAAGATGGCCATGTTCACATCTTATGTAATGATGCTGGAGTCGAATTTCTTGAGGCCAAGGCTAGACATTTAGACACAAACACGATTCTGTCACCAATTTATGTCCCTGACTGCTTCAAGGAGTTCTTCACTTTCGACAGGACGCTTAGCTATTCCGGCCACTCCAAGCCCTTGGTGGCTGTCCAAGTGACGGAATTAGCTGATGGGGTTTTCATCGGTTGCACTGTAAATCACGCGGTCACTGATGGAACCTCGTTTTGGCATTTCTTCAACACGTTCGCTGAAGTCTGCAAGGGAGCGAAGAAAATTTCGAATACTCCAAAATTTACTCGAAACACAGTGTTTAACTCTCCTGCAGTGCTTGAATTCCCCGTCGGTGGACCAAAGGCGACGTTCTCCGGTGAAGAGCCATTGCGCGAGAGGATTTTCCATTTTAGCAGAGAAGCGATCTTGCAGTTGAAATACAGAGCCAATAACGGTACTCTGTTACAGTGCGCAGAGATATTAGGGAAGCAATGTAACGACCATTTGAAAGTCGTTAACGGAGATGCAAACGGCAAGATAACGCCCGTTTTGGAAACTGTACTAAAGAACAATCGGACGACGGAGATTTCTTCCTTTCAGTCTTTGAGCGCTCAGCTCTGGCGCTCCGTGACACGTGCAAGAAAGCTGGCGCCGTCCAAAACGACCACGTTCCGAATGGCTGTAAACTGCCGACGTCGGCTGGAGCCGCAGCTCCACCCATACTACTTCGGCAATGCGATACAGAGTATCCCCACCCTGGCTTCGGCGGGAGAGCTCTTGGCTAGCGATTTGTGCTGGGGAGCCGATCTACTCCACAAAAACGTGGTGGCACACGGTGACGCGACGGTGCGACGCGGCATAAAAGATTGGGAGAGAGAGCCGAGGGTTTTCCCGCTAGGGAACTTCGACGGGGCATCGATCACGATGGGAAGCTCGCCAAGATTTCCAATGTTTGACAATGATTTTGGGTGGGGCCGGCCTCTTGCGGTGAGAAGTGGTAGGGCCAACAAGTTTGACGGCAAGATCTCAGCCTTCCCTGGAAGAGAAGGAAATGGAGCCGTTGATCTTGAGGTTGTTTTGGCACCAACTACGATGGCTGGGCTTGAGAGTGATCCAGAGTTCATGCAGTATGTATCAGCAATCCTATGATTGGTCTGAGTCAAAAGTTCTGTTACAATAGATACCACTTGAGTTGTGTTTATAAGATTTGATGTGCATTATGTGTGATATGTGAAGCCCATGAATTCCCTTATATTCCGTGTCTCTGACTGAGCGGTTGGGAATTGGGATACCAACTACTGGAATATTTATCATTTTCGTTTTCATTGTTCTTTTTTTTTCCGGTGTAAAACATAAGTGGGCAAGTGGCTCTAAATACCAAGAAGTATAAACTTGGATATGTAAATCTATTTCTGGCTTGAGAAACTTTAGTCACACCCCGATCTTTATGAATCACACCCTTGTTAACCGCAGCCCAAATTTTTTTAAATATTTATAATCACACCAAAAGTAACCAAAATATTATACAATCCTGAAATACACGCCAACTCATAAATCATATTCTCTCCCTCTTTCTCAGAAGCTTTTAGAGACCTACATAGGGTTGGAGAGACCCACACAACTGATTCTCTCTCCCTGCTTATCTCTGATTCTGATTGTTTCCCCTAACACAGGGGCCCTAGTTTGCTCTGCCATCGTTCGCAAGCTCCATTTAATCAAGTCTTTCTATGTATTGTCCAAATAGAAAGAAGGGCCTAAATGAGCTTTATCACTTGAGCAAGGAAAGAGACGTACATGTGACATGCGAGAGCAAACGCGTTTGTTGAAGGCAGGGGCAGAACCAACTTTGCATATTGGGGGGGCGAAATTTTAGTGTCGGGGTCCAGGGGCAGAGCCTGCAGAATTTTTTTTGTTTTTATATGTATCACTTGTTAAGATTCGATTTTACAAACATTACTTCACAATCTTCATATACATATAGACAAAGAGTGCATGTTTCGGTTGCATTATTGTTGGTTTATTTTGTTAGAGCAACTTCGACAAAGGATGTATATGAGAATATAAAATCATTATCGTTAATATGTATACTCATTTTTAGTTTTTATCATATCAACGGAGTTGTAAATTTAGGGTCTGTTTGGTATCACTTTTGTTTTTTGTTTTAGTTTTCAATAATAGAAAATAAAAACAAAAAATATTGTTTGTTTGTATTTTCTGTTTTGGTTTTTATGAAAACCAAAAACAGGTTTTCAAAAAATTTTTTTAAAAGTTTTGGAAAAAAAACTAGTTACACTTATTATAGATTGCACTTTATTTAAGATTTCATATTGCAAATTACATAGAGATACAAAGACAATGATTAAATATACTTTGGGTTATTGTTTTATTTCTTATCTTTCTTTCTTTCTTTTTACTGATGTTTTCAATGGTGAATTACGTTGCAATAGACATGGCAAATGCTACAGTTATGAAAAATATAGTGGTGTGGATATATTCCATTATTATGAAAATAAAAGCATAAACACACTTTTTTTTCTTCAATTTTATACTTTCAGTTTTAAGTATTCAACCAAACAAGTTTCAATTTTATATTTTCATTTTATGTGTTATGTTTTTGTTTTTAAATTTTTTGAAAGTAATACCAAACACAACCTTACATTTCCTCAAATGAGATTCTAAATATACAAATCAGAAAGAGGTGGAGAGTGAGTTTTGTATATTTTGGATAAAATAGACACGAAGTCAGGCATGCCCAATTTGAAGTGATAGGGTTTGGAAATCAGGGCAGAGTACGTAGTGATGTGACCGGGTAAAAGAAAAGTGAGTCGTCTTTGTTATCCTAATAATGTCTGCCATAAATTTTATGTGTGTTAATTCCATATTCTTCTGTTTGGAAGTAATTGATATATATATATATATATATATACACACACAGATGTCCTACCCCGGCCTATAGCTACTTGTCCAAACACTTAAATTCCCGCTTTATTGCTAATCAGTTATATCTTATAACATATCTTATATCTTGTCTGGTTTTTTTTTTATTATTGTATGATTTTCATTTATTATATCGTTAGATTCATTTCGTTACGACGAATGCTACACATTCATATCTTTTAAAATTAAAAATTTATTGTCCGCCACTTGAGCCAGCACCTGTTGTGCTCAAACCTTCTCTATTTATGCACTAAATTTCTATTTATTTATTATTTGATACGTGAAAAATTAATGTATTAAAAAAAAAGCCATCAATTTAACGAACACAAAGCATTATGTAAAGTAACATTAAAAAAATGAATGTATTAAAAAAAACAAGCCATCAATTTAATGAACACAAAGCATTATGTAAAGTAACATAAAAGTTTTGGCATATAACATCCCAAATTATCAATTAATGAAGTAGGTCTACATGCATGCGTCAACCCCGCCTTGGGGTTGGTGTACCCCGTCCCATGACTCGGTCGAGGTTGGATTTCTTAAACCATCCTCGTCCCAATAGGGTGTCACACAGGTTGTCCCGTCCTCGTTGACAGATGATAGATAAGAAAATAAATATTTTATTTAGTTTTTTTTATTTGAGTTTTGTTTAATTTTTAAATTTTGTTTTGTCAATTTTTAAGAGTAATAGTAATTAGTATTTATAAAGTACCAAAACAATCATAACAACCTATATTATTTATATATATATATATATATTAATTATTTTCAATAAAAGCAATTGATATTTTTTGCAATAAATTAAAATTCCTAATCCCTCAACAAAAAAGAAAATGGATGATGGAAGATGGAAGATTTCTACTGTCTGAGTGTCTGACATGGGCCCTTGTAACTGAAAAGACAAGAAAGGACTGTGTTCAGACAATCTACTTTAATTTCGTTAATTGTATTTATTTGTTTCCAAACATTTGGACCTAACTAACAACTTGGGACACCATCATCTTCTTCCTTTTTCCTTTTTCGAAGAAAATTGTAATTAGGCTTACCATTGTCATGTGTATATGTCAACATCCACCAGTATTAGATAAACCACATATCTTTGTTTCGACAATCCACCAGTATTATTACAAAAAAAAAAGGGAGTGATATTTGAACAAATCGAACAACCCATGGTACACTTGAAATTTAATCTAAGTTAAGATCTCGACATGTAAAAATTTCGTAATCTATTTATGTTGTCTAATCCAAAACTGATTCGAAACCCATTTTTATCACTCCTACTAGTAATAATAATGACTTGACTAAAGGAAAGAGTAATTATTATTATTATTATTATTATTATTATTATTATTGTGGTTGTAAAAATTGGTGCATTTGAATTGAGGGAGTGCATGAATGACTTGTATTAGATATGTGGCTAGTGGGGCCTACTTCATGTTTAAAGAAGTGGCGTCAACGGTGTCACTGTCATGTTTTCTCAGATGCATGAACGGGGACGTACATTTGCCCTTTTGGTCTTGTTCATTACTGGGCCGGGCCCAAAGTGTAAATCATCAGGACTCGGGAGTCTCTATCACTAATACAAAAGGTTATAATTGATTTTAAAAATCAATTATATCAGTGGACTTATACAGCTTAACCAAACTAGTTATGACAGGTCGGTAAGCTCAATTAAGCTAAAGCTTATCTCAGCCAGGCAGGGCTACCTCAGTCTCACTGTATGTGTATAATATCTATATATTGTGGAAAATGGGAACATAAAGGCCTACCGAGCCCCCACTTTTGTTTGCTACTTAAACCATGTCATAAAGTGTCTGGAAAAAGGTCCCACTTTTTAATGGCTAATTATATGCTGGCAAGCCTAAACATCATGATTAGTTAATGTAGTTTATTTTGGCTCAAAATTGAGCTGTCTAGAGGTGTTGTCCGGACAGCAGGCCTGAAACAAGTTGTAGAGTTCGTCTCCCGGTCTTGACGCTCGACGAAGGCTCAAGACCTGTCCGGACAAGACCTATGCTGTCTGGAGTCCGGATAGGGGTCTCAGTTTAAGTTATGAGATAGTTTCTGAGCAAATGTCACTTTCATCCATTCACATTCAAAACGTTTCAAATTGGCCACCAACTTTGCTAACTCGTTCCACAATTAGGGTTTTTTTTTTATTATTTCGGTTAGTCAAAGTGTTGACATGGCACATTGACCAGATGAAACCACCTAAAAATGACATGTTAATTACAAGGCACAAGGTCCAGCTTACCCAGAAGAACAGAGATGCCATAGGTCCATGTCTCTCCTACTTTTGGCCACCGGCCATATCTCGTCGGAATGCACTTGCAGACAGTGGATATGATGTCTACACGATGGCCGATGAGTGGGTCGTGGTGATTGTGACCTGCTTGTCTAGTCTGAGTTCGAGAGTCATCAATCGCGGCCTCATCCGTGTTGGATAAATGGTGGTGTACCATAGTTTGACCTAAATTTAATGACTAATGAATGAGAGTTATAGAATAATAATTGATGTGTCTTAATCTTCAATATAAAGAGAAGAGTTTGGAGTTTAATTTGGTCCAAAATCATTTTTCGGTTAAATAGAAATTGACTCCAAAATAACCATGTTAATCATGAAGAACAAAGTGCAATAAGGGTGTGTATGGGAATCCCACATTGGAGAAATTTAATGTGGATGTGTTGTTTATAAGCTTAAGTTTTGAAGTAAAGCTATGGCCCCAAGGGCACCCAAGTTTTTGTAGGAGGGAGAGGCTCTCCATTATGGGCTGGGGCTTGAAAACCCACATGCCCGCCCATCGGACCGGCATGGCGAGGCGAGCGGGCTAGGCCCAATAGTCTCCTTAATTTTTGCACAAAGTTTATTTTTGGCCCAGTTTATTTTTGGCCCATTAGTAATCCTGATACATTGAATATAGACAGATGACTTATTTAAGTTAGGCCCGCAATATCTGCGGCCCACTCCCCGTTACCTGGTCAAGTTAGTTGCAGCCCAAGGATAATGATTACACGTCCTGGTCAAGTGGAGGCTCGAAAATGAATGATAGTGCACTGATTTTTCTGGGTTGTTGGTTGCTGGACTCTCCTATATAAGGAGAGCTTGGCAGCAATTCCAAAACACCAAAACATTCATTCATCTTCTCTTTTCTTCCTCTATCATTTGTCTGAGTGAGTGTGTTGTTCTTAGTTGGTTCGTTTAGTCCACCAGTACTGATGTGCCGCTTATTCGTGGTGTGGAGCATTGTATATTGGGAAGAGATTGTTCAAAAAGTGAATGCACCAATGGTTGGAACAAATTCTTTTTAAGGAGATTCGCTAATGCGTATCTCGCTCCTCCTATTCAGTTGTTTCAACATTTTGGTTTGGTATTTTAATTCAAACGATTTATTATTGTACTCCTATGTCATGTTGTGTTGATGAATATATAGGTTACTGTTATGTATGCAACCCGTTAATGTTATCTGTTACTACTTGTGTTAATTGGTTGTTGTTCAAGCAATATAATTGTTACTACACTTGTTTATGCATGCAATTTATCCAACAATCCGCACCTTGTCGCTCTTGTTCTCATGCTCCTATATGACAATCCAGTCATATTCAACCCTCTTCTCAGGCTCGTTTGCACCTCTCCAATTTTAGACCCCAAGGTCCTTATTATTTCTAACAGTGGACCATGGCCGTGCACGTCTCTCTTTCTCCCATATCATGTTATAGAGTTTGCCTCAACCTAAACAAAAACTAGCTGGTTTTTGACATCAACGACAATTTTTCAAAAGTTGAACATGTCAAGAATGAAAAAGGGTGTTGGAAATGCACGATATTGCCTTTAAAATTGTTCCATCTGTTTCTAATTTTGAGTTGAATCCCAAACCGAGCAAGTAAATCAATGGTCCCATGAGCTTTATAGCAGATAAGACTGGCATCGACTCTCTGACAGTTGCACCCGAGTAAGATAAGCCTGTAATCACAACCAGAAGTGTATTAGTGGGTTATAAGTATTTTTTATAAAATTGGAAACATGAGATTGAAACCCTAATTTAGAGTTGTCGTTGGGTTTGGAAATGATGATTTTGTTTTGAGAGAGATTTATAAGAACTTGTATTTTATAAAAAATAATTTGCTCAAAATTTCCACATAGGTAGCTGTTAGAGTTTTTTTTGACTTTTTTATGACAGGTTAGCAAGTTCCTGACCGAAATAATAATAAAAAATGGCCATGGAACGACCCAACAAAGTCAGTGGTCAATTTGAAACATTTGGAATGTGAGTAGCAGAATTGTAACATGACCCATCTGTCAATGATCAAAAGTGACATTTACTTGACAGTTTCTATAAATAGTTTTATTTTGTTGGGTTTCGTGTAAGAGTGTTGTATTGAGTTGCCAATATTGGGAGATTGTCGTCTAGAGCTAGAGAGATGGGTTTGAGAGTGTGAAAGTATAAGAGAAAGATATTTGAGTTATTTCTTAAGTTTGAGAGTGTGAAAGTATAAGAGAGATATTTGAGTTATTTCTTAAGTTCAATAGCTCATCTTTTTTATAAATCTTCCATATATTAGTGAAGCTTTTCGTTGTTCTTCGCTCAAGAACATAGACAAATTATACCAAACATCCTTAAATCTTGTGTCTTGTTCTCTTTTGTTTATGCATATTTTGCATATTTGAGTTTTGTTGGTCAATTTAAGAAGAATAATAATAATAGAAAGGGTTAAATGGTAGAAATCTAGGACTGTAATGTGAATATGTTGGCCGGAACCAGTAATGTGAATATGTGATGTCCATTCAATTGAAGAAAAGTAAAACGACAAACCATCATGTGTCCCACGTTTAACTCCCTAGTATTAGTAATATCTCCAGTAATTGTCAATTTATTGGGTCAAAAGGTGCGTGGGAACACACTAGTAGTTGCATCCACATAGAAATTCAAATTCCACATGAAACACAATCATCTAGTTTTAGATTCCTGGTTTTGGGAAAAACAGGAATTTCTATAGCACATTGCTCATACATTTAAAATATATGCAGTGTCCCCGCTCATGTATGGAGTACCCAATTGGCCAGCACTTTACCCCTTAAATGGGCCGACCCGGTGCGAGTGGGGATTAGTCTGGGTGTGGTACGGGCTTAAAGACGCCTCCCACTGTTGGGGCCCATTCAGGACACCTCATGCCTCCAAGCAAAAAAAAAAATATATGCAGTGCGATTGTGTTAAAAATCCAAACCCAAACACATTAACGATATTGTCCATTTTAGATAGCACAAAGTTGTTCTTCGTAGCTAGGGATGGCAAAATTATGTCTGGTCCGAATGATCGAATTTGTCTTATCAGGATTAAACCAAGTTTGGACATAAGTTATATGTCTGAAATTTGGGTCGAAACACAAAAATTTTGTGTGGTTTAAAACTAGGTCTGGGTCGAAACACAAAAATCTTATCTAATTTATTTGTCTGGACCCTAACCCATATTAGTTTATCGTCCGATTTACTTGTTCGAATTTAAATCAATCCGGGTTTGAGCAATTAAGTACATATGAAATTAAATCCAGATTAGGGTCCGGACATGTACATATTTCGTAAACATGTCCTGTTGTCCGACCCAAAACCGACCTGGAATCAATTTTTTACCACCCTTATTCATAGCTATCGTCATTGATTTTTAAACTCAAAAAATGTGTCATTGTGTAAGAAGTGCAATCCCTTTACTTATATATGACTCGATTGAGTTATATCAATTCATATTAATATTAGTCTTGACACATTGCAATCTACCATTAGAGAGATAAACATCTAAAAAATGTTTGAATTTTCAAAATCATGCTTGATGGATACCTCGGCATTCAAAAAAACTAGTCCAAATTCCAACACGAACTTTTGATTATTATTCCTTCAAATCACCACGTACCCTCCTTGGACAACCATCTCCTCTCTTACACTTCCACCTCAACTTACCACGTCACTATTTTTTTTTTAAAATACTATTGAAAAATTTGATTCTCATTAGTGTTAGACACATATATATCTAATCCAACCGATTTTCAATCAAATCACCTCTTATCGATTAAAAGTCATTATTTAAACACACCAATCATTCATATTTTCACACATTCTCTGTTGATGAAAAAAACAATTTAAAAAATGAAAGGTCAATAAAGTACTAATTCATTAACAACCACCGCGAAACTACCACCTTATGTTCATGAATCCTGACTCATAGCCCTCCTTATTTAAGCCCAACCATACTCTCTGCTCCTCACTGGGATTTCCTCGAACAAGTAGAGGTCACAAGTACTACAAACACTAAAATGCCTTCTTCTTCTACCACTGTCATCTCCAAATGTACAATTCATCCAGACCAGAAATCCACCCTCAAGACATTGAAACTCTCTGTCTCTGACCTTCCTATGCTTTCCTGCCAATACATCCAGAAGGGTGTTCTTCTTAATTACCCTCCTTACTCCTTTGAGGATCTCATTTTGTTCCTCAAGACCTCTCTCTCAGCATCCCTCTCTCACTTCCCGGCTCTCGCCGGCCGTCTCATAACAGACCAAGATGGCCATGTTCACATCTTATGTAATGACGATGGAATCGAATTTCTTGAGGCCAAGGCCAGACATTTAGAAACAAACACGATTCTGTCACCAATTTATGTCCCTGACTGCTTCAAGGAGTTCTTCACTTTCGACAGGACGCTTAGCTATTCCGGCCACTCCAAGCCCTTAGTGGCTGTCCAAGTAACGGAATTAGCTGATGGGGTTTTCATCGGTTGCACTGTAAATCATGCAGTCACTGATGGAACCTCATTTTGGCATTTCTTCAACACGTTCGCTGACGTCTGCAAGGGAGCGAAGAAAATTTTGAATACTCCAGAATTTACTCGAAACACAGTGTTTAACTCTCCGACAGTGCTTGAATTGCCCGTCGATGGACCAAAGGCGACGTTCTCCGGCGAAGAGCCACTGCGCGAGAGGATTTTCCATTTTAGCAGAGAAGCGATCTTGAAGTTGAAATACAGAGCCAATAACGGTACTCTATTACAGTGCGTAGAGATATTAGGGAAGCAAGGTAACGACCGTTTGAAAGACGTTAACGGAGATGCAAACGGCAAGATAACGCCCGTTTTGGAAACTGTACTAAAGAACAATCGGACGGCGGAGATTTCTTCCTTTCAGTCTCTGAGCGCTCAGCTCTGGCGCTCCGTGACACGTGCGAGAAAGCTGGCGCCTTCAAAAGTGACCACGTTTCGAATGGCTGTAAACTGTCGACGCCGGCTGGAGCCGCAGCTCCACCCATACTACTTCGGAAATGCGATACAGAGTATCCCCACCCTGGCTTCGGCGGGAGACCTCCTGTCTCGCGATTTGTGCTGGGGAGCTGATCTACTCCACAAAAACGTGGTGGCGCACGATGACGCGACAGTTCGGCGCGGCATAAAAGATTGGGAGAGAGAGCCGAGGGTATTCCCTCTGGGGAACTTCGACGGGGCATCGATCACGATGGGAAGCTCGCCAAGATTTCCGATGTTCGACAATGATTTTGGGTGGGGCCGGCCTCTTGCGGTGAGAAGTGGTAGGGCCAACAAGTTTGACGGCAAGATCTCAGCCTTCCCTGGGAGAGAAGGAAACGGAGCCGTTGATCTTGAGGTTGTTTTGGCACCTTCTACGATGGTTGGGCTTGAGAGTGATCCAGAGTTCATGCAGTATGTATCAGCAATCCTGTGATTGGTCTGACCGTGATAATCTCGCTTTTGACCAAAAGTGGTTTCACTTTCCAAGTCAAAAGTTCTATTATAATGGAGGATATCATCCCAATTGAGTTGTGTTTATAAGATTTAATATGCATTATGTGTGATATGTGGAGCCTATGAATTCACTTTTATATTCCGTGTCTCTGTCTGGGTAGTTGGGAATTGGGATAGCAACTATTGGAATATTTATCATTTTTGTTTTCATTTTTCTTTTTTTTCCGATGTAAAGCATAAGTGGGTAAGTGGCTCTAAACGCCAAGTTGTCGGAAACTTAGATATGTAAATCTATTTTTGATTTGGAAAACTTTAGTCATATCCCCCAATGTTTACTAATCACACCCTTGTTAATCACAACCCAAAATTTTTTAAATATTTCTAATCACACAAAAAGTAACCAAAATATCATACAATCCTGAAATACACCCCAACTCATAAATCATACTCTCTCCCTCTTTCTCAAAAGCTTTTAGAGACCTACACAGGGTTGGAGAGACCCATACAACTGATTCTCTCTCCCCGCTTATCTCTGAGTATGATTGTTTCCCCTAACACAGGGGCCTAGTTGGCTCTACCATCGTTCGCAAGCTCCATTTAATCATGTCTTTCTATGTATTGTCCAAATAGATAGAAGGGCCTAAATGAGCTTTATCACTTGAGCAAGGAAAGAGACGTACACGTGACATGCGCAAGCAAACGCATTTGTTGAAGGAAGGGGCGGAACCAACTTTGCATATTTGGGGGCGAAACTTTAGTGCCGGGGTCCAGGGGTAGAGCTTGCAATTTTTTTTTTATTTTATATATATTACCTGTTAACATTCGATTTTACAAACATTATTTCACAATCTTTATAGTTAAAAATGTCCTTTTTACGTTTATAGTTGCCATAAGCAAAGTCAATTGTTAGTGTTATTAGTGTATACACAAATAGATACACCAAGTTATACCTTATCAAATGATAATCTCTTTGTGATTAATCTTTTATTGGATTAAGGTGGACATGTTGCATCATCATTATCCTAGACCTAAATTATACAACTAATATTTTACTGGGCTAGGGGATACATATTGAATAACCTAGATAATTCAATTATATATACACACACACAATCCAGTCAAGAAAATTTGTCAGATTGGGGTTCACTTGTATTGGAGATAAGATATTTGTTGATGGGCTTCTCTTCTTGGAATGCATCCTACGTTTTTAGAGAGGCCAATGAAGCGGCTCATCTGCTGGCTAAGAGGGGCCTAGCCTCCCCCATTTTCCAATCGTGGATTGAAGATATCCCTTCGAAGCTGAATTCTACAGTGGCAAGGGAGTTGCATCAAAGTGCAGGGTTGGCCGCTTCCTTTCTAGTGCGGTATGAGGGCTTTGTGGCTCTGGCTGCAGTTTGAAGTCTTTTCTTTGTGTTGGTTTGTGTTTTTCTCCCTTTGGTTTTGTGTTCTAGTTTTGTCTTTATCCTTATCGATGTTGTTTCGTCTACCCTTCGGGTGGAGAAAGTCACCACTTGCTGTGGACGTGTATTGGTTATTCTAATACAAATAGGGTCTCTGACCTTTCTTTCAAAAAAGAAAATGGTTATTAAAAAAATTAATATTAAAAAATCAAGAGGGGGCAGCCGCCCATCTTGGGTCGGAGTGGTTCCTTCCCCGGTTAAGGCGAGAATCGAACAAGGCAAAGTACCAGAAAATGAATTTTGGTACTTAAGTAGCAAACATGTTTCGTGGCAATAGCCGAGCAAGGAAAGCATTGTTCTTTCTCACAATCTTGTTTCTGGGGAGAAACAAGCGGTCGAGCCACGAAACCAGCAATAGGACTGACATCCGTTGATTCTACATGTTATGCGATTGTCGAAAAATTGAGACCGAAGAATGAGGCGTCGACGGAGGGAGTTGTACGGCAGAAGTTCACCATCTTTTGTTTTTTGAAGTCGTCGAAGGAAGTGGGGTGAGAAGAGTTCAGACATTAAAAAAAAATACAAAGTCAAATTAAAGTCAACTTAAATCGAGGTGTGATTAGTAAAGTTTGGGATGCGATTAAAGTTTCGCTTCTTGCTCTCATTGTCATCCAGGTGAAGGCAGCCCAATTATAGTACTTCATCAGTGAAGTCCCAATATATTTGGGCTTGAAGCCATACAATAATAGTTGGGCTTAAGGCAGAAAAGATTACAACAAATCTTAATTTGGGCTTCACATACATGAACCTCTTGTGCAAACCGAAAGCCTTCATTACTATTGCTGCCTTACACTCTGCAACCAAGATCGACCACTAGAACACAAGCCTTTCAACATCCATGCTTAATGGAAACTTATAAAATGAGCATCAATGCCTAGAGGTTCTTTTAAACACCAATTATCTTCTATTGTTTTCACATAACACACCATCTATGTCAAATGTCTGAGGAGAAGTACCCTTTGAACTAGGATGGACATTTACATGATTGAAAAACAAACTTTGAATTTAAAGATATGGCAAGAACAACTTAAATAGTCAGAAGCGGTGACTAACTTGCTAGAATCTACAACCGTTGGAAAGTCAATATGGATCATCAGCAATCTGTAATAAGCAAAAAAGGTGACAACTAGAGTATCATTGGCACCGGTGAAATGTCGGCCAAAAGGGTTATGACCGCAAGTCAGTAATGACATTAGGCCAAAAGTGAATGAGAAATTGACACAGGCTTGAGAGATACAACCTTTGGCTAACGTGAGTGGCGAAGTAGCAAAGTATTTTCTTGATGGTGGTTTGAAGATGGTGTTTGGGTGATGAAACTCTTTGAATAAGGAAACTCTTTCCGGAACTATAGAAAGTGAGCATTTAAGAATGAAGTTTCCTGAATGCGTGGAATCCAATCCCCTAGAAGGTCTTGGTATTTATAAGAGTTTCTAGGTGACGTGAGCATTGTCAAGAACATGTGGGGGCACAAATGCCAATGTTGACTTTTGACAAAGAAGTTGCAGCAAACTTGTGCTGGAAGAAAGTCTGACATTGTGACTCAATGTCATTAAAAGGATGACTGAGAGGCCCGACCCCGAGGTCGAACTTGGGCTTGACTTGAGGTAGACCGCAGGCTTGCATGTTGCTGAGCTTTGTATCACGAGTCCACTTAGTTTGACTTGCGCTTACTCATTAAGGCATATGAGGAGAAATTGGGATACAAGTCCCGATGTTAGCTCTTAAAGAAAGATGTCATATCAACCAGTGGATAGATACTGCGCTTGGTGTCACAGACAAGATAAACATAGGACTCGAGGGTATCTTTCAGGAAGACTTGACAGAGGTCCTTTCAAGAAAGAGTAGTGATGGTTTGATGAGACACTTTTGGCGGCTGGTTTTGGGTAGGAGGTCTGTTTCAGGCAGGTAAGCTGTGAACCTGTTTGAGAAGAAGGCTTGAGGCAAGTACCTGCGCATAAAAATAACGAGGTCATGGACCGGTCATAGCTATTGATGAGTCATGGGCCTACATGAACTGTTGGGCTAGAACTATCAGTTGCATTGAAATGAGCCCCATACGATTTTTAGCCACTACAATGACCTAATGAGTGGGTGATTCCTTACATATAATGTGATTGTCGTTCAACTAATGACTCACTTGTACTACAAATGCTAATCTTAATCTATTCACTAATTAAGTAACATAGTTTATAGCTATGTATTAAGATTACTACATAAGGTGGATAGTAAAGCTTCATCCTGCAAATTATTTATAGGCCTTGACCTCAACTATGGATTGGCGGAGGCCGAGGCGGATGCGGAGGTGAATAGGACGATCCCTAATGCTTCTCGGTCACCACTGCAATGGTGGAAAATTCGTCTCCTCCAACAAATTGCCTTACGATTGCTATATCGAATCATCAAAAGAGGATACCTCATCAGGTTTTTGATTGTAAATTGGTCTGTGAAAATAATTCGTATTGAACAATTTGAGCGACCACGCAGAGAAGGTAAATCCCTTTCGGAACTTAAATACAATATCAAAAGCTCAGATATTCTATCTTTAGTACACGAATCAATCGATACGAAGGTAGAAAAAGAATGCAATGTATAATGTTATCAGACTGCTCAAACAGTTTTATTAAGCCAAAAGGCCTAGGCAGAAGGAGGAGCTCCTACGAACAACTTCTCCTTCACGAATCTTCGAACTGCTGTTTATTTTTTTAACGAACTCTCTGCTTCTTCACGTTGATTTTCTCTTCTTGTTTGTGGATTTATCTCAACATTTTGGCAGATCACTAGGAGGCGGCAGGAGTGACTCATTAGGGCCTTTGCCATCGTCAACCAAAAATGCCATCTTTAGTCCCCATGTTGTGTGCACTTCTAGATGACAATGCATGAACCAAACTCCTACAAATTCGCACAAAGCAGAAATATGTGAGAATTATTGGCAGCGAAAAGCTCATAGAAGATACAAATTTCAATGCCATTGCACAATTTACCTGGATTATCTGCACGGAATCGAATAGCAACCCATCCACCAGAGGGTACTCCAATTGTGTTCCTTTCGACAGGATCAACAAGATTGAAATTGTTAGGGTCTGTCTTTGGATTGTAATTTCCAACTCCTCTACCGACAGCGAAGAAGTTGAAGCCGTGTAAATGGACTGGATGGTTCTCAGTGGATATGATTCCTGTATCTTGCATAACAAGTTGAACGGTAGAATTGTATTTCAGCTTATAGACCTTTGTTCCATTTGTAGTCTGCAAATTTGCTGGTGGAGTTCCCGTGTAGTTGAATTTATGTGGTGGGTTTCTAGGAAAATCAGTGGTGAATACCCCACTAATGTTGAAAAAATGTGCTTGTAGCAAAGCTGTGGTTGGCATAACAAATGTGACATTGTTAACACTAGCAACCACTCTGCTTCCGTTGCCGGCTTTGCAAGTTGGACAAGGATTAACTCCTAGACCCACTGTGAAAAACAGATGGTGATCGATCTTCAATGGGACTTTGGCTGGGTATTTTTGTGAATTAAGGCTTTTAAGAGAGTTAGTAAACTTGTTCGCGACTGCTGTGGCATTTTGTGGTGGTGGGGTGGTGAGGGTTGTGGCAGCATTAGAAAGTGTACCAGAATAGTGCAAGGTGGCAGTGGCGGTCACGTTATCAACCGCGATAGGCGAGTCCATGAAGGGTGCTGCAGCAACCAAGTACTTGCCAGTATTTTGATCTGTAGTGATGAGAGCATTAGTTGTTTGGCCAGGAGCAATCAGGATTGTGTCTGTTTTGAATGGTTTGACATATGTGGCATCAACTTCTACAATGGTGAGCTGGTGCCCAGCAATCTTAAAGAAGAGCTCTTCATTGAGTGCAGCATTGATTATCCTTAGCATGTATGTCTTCCCACTTTGGACTGGCAATGTGAACCCACCTGCCAAACCCAAACAACAATTTTGGTATAAGCTCTTAACAGGAATCTCATGAAAAAGAGTGAAGTTTTGGTTCATAGATTTCACTACCTTGTGAAGGACAAGTTGAGAGGGTTCCAGGATGGCCATTGATAGTGTGAGCATCAGAGACATTTGGTGCCAATCCAGATTTGAGAGCTTGATTAATCACAGCTTCAGTGTCCGATTTCCACCATTCAGCTGCAATTGAAAATTGTAAGCTTTCAATTTCTGCATCATAATGATAATCGAAAATATGTTCTTGAAGAGTTTCATAGTCACCTAATATAACCACAACTTCTTTGTGGGGAGTTGGGAATGGATATGGGACACCACGTTTAGGCAAGATAACAATGGCACCATGGACAGTGGACCTCAACCAGAGAATGTGTGCATGCCAGAGGAGTGTGCCTCTCTGGCCTGTAATGGTGAAATTGTACACATAGTTTTGCCTTGGAGGGATTGGGCACTGGGTAATATATGCAGGTCCATCAGCCCAGCCGGTTCGGAGTTGCCGGATGCCATGCCTGCCAAAAAAAGTGAGACTTTTTCAGTAATTTTTGGATTAATCAGTGTTTTTTTTTTCTTAATTAAGTGCTTGTTAATTTAGGTGAACTTACCAGTGAATAGAGACATTATACTTGACTTTGTTGATGACCCTAACAAGCACTGTGTCATCTTCCCTGGCATAAAGAGTGGGTCCTGGGAACTTCCCATTGACAGTGACAATAGGCTTACTTGAACATAGTCTGGTAGTATTTTTCATCACCACCTGTTTCAAGCAACAAAAACATACATTTTTTCATCTGTTGTGATGTGCCCTACTGTGTGCTTGGTAGTGAATTGAGGTCTCACCTTACATGTCCCTTTGGACTTTTCACCTACCTAAATATGTTTCAATTGCACATGTTGGACTTTTCACATACCTAAATATGGTTTAGTCTAACAAGACTTTGACTTTTTACATGTATGATTTACCTAGTAATTAATTCTAAAGCAAAAAACAAGAAGTGGTTGCTTTACGAATCCGAGGTTTTTTTTGTCCCCGCTATCTAAAATGCTGAGGACATGCACACAATTTCATATGGATCATATAGTACATATGGGGTTCATGATTTCACATGAATCTTGTCCGTCCATCTCAACGTTTAGGATAGGTGTGACAAAAAAATACTGGGATCCTTAGCATGATTTCACATGGATCATGTGTGTTTATCTCAACGTTTAGGATATCTGTGACAAAAAACACTATTGAAATCATCTACTCTTGGAATTGTACTTACATTGAAGGTGTAGTGCCGGACCCTGCATTCGACCAAAGCTGGAGAAAGGCAGGCAATGAGAAGCAGAAATCTAAGACAATAAGAGACCTCCATATGATCCACTTTGATATTTGGGCTTTACTAGGTTTTGTTGTTTTGAATCTGATTGATGAGAGCTTGTTACAATCATGTGTGACTCGCTAGCTTGCCCTTATGAAGGGGAATTGTCTAATTGCTGCCTTGTCGTTTTTGCTTGGTTAGGTGCGTGTCTGCATGGATTCTTCAAAAACAAGATTTTTAGGCCGAACTTATGTTTCTTCTAATTTCTTAGTTTTTACATAAAGTCCATTTACTCTAAATCTAGTTTAGTCGGTCCCCCTCACAACCAACCTTACTGAGAAAAATATTTAAGTTCTGTGAAACTTGTCATAAAATTTGCAAGTCGAAACATCCTATTAAACGACCTTGATTATGTAATTAGTGTCATAAGTACTTAATTAGTTGCTTTAATCTGTAAATTTTTGTTCTTTTTTTTCTTGATGAGTATTAGATTTCTTGAAAGTTGAAACTGGTATTAGATTCAGAGGTTTATTATGCTTGTAAGAGAAGGAATGGTTGAGAAATGGCTTTCATGTGTGATGCATAGGAATCTGACAACCCATATCCAGATAGGGCATCGAATCATGGCTTGTTTGAAAGCAAAGATTAACCAATCGGTGGGTAAGTTGATAACTCCATCAACCCATTTAATTCGTTTTATAATCATGGATCACTCTCCACAGATACAATATGGTACCAAATTGTGGTTAATAAGGGTGTCTCACTCATTAAAAAAAAATAGTTTAAATGTGGGGATTCAAATTTATGATCCTTACACCTCTTCAGAGGTTGGGACGGGTGTCCAGGCCCTACCCACTAAGCTTGACGGTGTAAAACAAAATAGTGGTTAGTCTATTGTTCAAACCTTGCTATACAAATTTACAAATTTGGCAACCAAATGACACACACCAAGTAACTATATATTGAAAAGTTTCTTAATTGGTCATGACTCACGGACCTCCTATGAATTAATGCCAGAGTTGATGCTTGTTATGCTGGAGCTTAATGGGTCATGACTCACGGACCTCCTATGAATTGATGCCAGAGTTGATGCTTGTTAAGCTGGAGTTTAATTGGTCATGAGTCACGGACCTCCTATAACATATGCATATAGTGTAGATACCCGAATCTATAATCATTGAATAGTCAACGTAATTTATATGGAAGCCTTCTACAGCGGAATCCTGTGAAACAAAGCAAGATTGAGATCAAAGAACTTGGGCACCGATGGGGTACCTACCAAAGAACCTCCGACGCTCAAGTCAGTTCATCGGAATCAGGTTGGTCAAAACAAAAATATAAGAATCGTAAATGTGAATGCTGGTATGGAAATGGTGGATGTAGGGTGCAAGAGGGCTGTGAATGAGCTGAAGGTTGAAGAAAGTGAGAGAGCAAAGGGTCTAAGTTTCCAAGATTGTCTGTCCCTTCCTCCCGAGGAGGAGAGGGCCTTTTATAGTGGGGTCACTTGCCGACCAAGGCTAACATACTGGGTACTATAGTACAATTAACAGGCAGATATGGGAAGGTGGTGTCGAATTTCAGGACATGCGGCCTATTTTGGTTTGCTGAGGTCAGGGTTGTACAGTGGTCAGACGGCTCGGTGTCAGTAGGTGGTTGCAGACTGTTTGATACGGCGTGCTAGGTTGTTCGATTTGTCGGGGTGAGGTTCGACAACAATCTTAGACGACCGTTGAGGTAGGGTGGCCAAGTTAGGATAGGGGATAGTGGTTTAGGTGTACGATTGATATGGTATGAGGTATATGCATGTATGAATGTAAATACGAATATGGTATAGGATGCATACCTAAGACTTGCATGGTCTTTGTCTATTGTCGATTGGTTAAATTGAAGAATGACTATTTCAATGTAGTAATATTCTGAAAACATTTAATTATATTAGTATTGCTTTATATAAGACTCCATTTTGTACATTTGAAAATATTCCTAATTCGTTGTTTTAAAATGAATGTGACTAACAAATTATATTTGGGCATTAAACTTGTAGAATAAATTTAATAACAATATGTTATTAAAAATCACTGTTTATATTTGTTAAATTAATTTGCATAATAAATGTATTACAAAAGGCATAAAATGCAATTAAAATTTAATTCAACAGGTTTTCTGCTTGCGTCAGTTTTTAGTTCACCAAATACCTCACAACATATTTTACAGTTTAAGTTCAGCTTTTTTTCTACAATTTTTCCGTTAGTATTGAAAATCAATCCAACCGCTCTACCAAACGGACCCATAATGTGGAGATTGACTAGCTTGGCATGTATCCATCTATCTATTTATCTCTAGGAAAATTTTATCTACACACTACTAATATACTATTTTTACATCACTTTTTAAAAATTCTAAGTTTACCAAAAGTTCTAAGTTTACACACAAAATTTTGATAAATATACGAAAATACCCTTGCTTTATATAATATTACAAATGAATTTGTTAAGTTTACACACAAATTAATCACAACTTAATATTCTCCTCCCTCACCACTTTTGTGATTCGTGGGCATTCCAATCATGCAAACACACCCATTTGAGTTGACTAATCATTTGGATGGATTTCAGGAGGTGAATAAGGATCGAGAATGCGCCGACCTTTTCGAAGATTTTGGTGACATTGATTGGGCCATAAGGTGTCGGAGCAAGCGCTGGAGATTGAGCTAGGACTAATGTGGAGCAGTGGAGGAGGCAGAGGAAGATAAGTGAGGATGTGGAGAGAGCTTGCTTCAACATCCTTGTAGTTTGTGTTTTAGAGGACTAAATTAAAGTTGTGGTCTTCGACACACAAAGTGTTTGATGAAATGTAGGCAATAGAGGGAGGGGTTTTATCATGGTTGAGGAGAAGAAACTCAAAATACACTTCCATGACCTTTTGTATGTCTTCTTTGCAATTAGAAAAGCCCTTGATAATGTCATAATAAACAGCGATATCCGGCTGTCTGGAGGCACAATCGAGCTTCTGGGTTTGAAATTTTCGAACTTGTTTGATCTCCCGCATGGATCTGCATCCCCGAACAAGGGAATGGAGTTCCTCTTGAGACCCGTAAAGTAATACTATTGCATTGGTTGATCACTAAACCTGCCATTTTCAGTGTTTTAAGCATAACATTAGCAGCAAAAACTTGAATTAGAGAATGAAAATACGTCGAAATCTCCAAAGACGATGAACAGATCCTCTCTCTCGAGTCTTTCACTCGGCTCAGACGCGAGAGTACAATTAGGGGTGACATCTTTCATATTCTACAATTACGATTTCTCACTGAAATTGATTTTGCTCTTTAACATTTCTTGGTGTGAAAACTAGTTTTTTTTTCTTTGGAAAATTATGGTGTAAATTTAGTAGTTTCTAATAAATACGTAAATATTATTTATTTTAAATTTTTAGTTAAAGGGTTAATATGTCATTGTATACAATGATATTTATGTAAGCAATCAAAAATTAAAAAATGGTATAAATATAGTGTTTTTTGTGGTGTGTAGATAAAATTTCTCTTATCTCTGTATACATACACACACAACTACTGTAGTGGTCAAACACTGGCCTGGCCCATCCCAGTCAGCACGCCTGGTCAAAGCAAGCTCAGAAAACCAAATATCGGATCAGCATTCACTAGAACCCATACTCGACAAGCCCAGTCCACTAGCAAAGCCCATGGGCGCCAAACATATCTTTTCCTCCCCAAATGGACAGTGAGTAATTGCTGTCTAATGGGCCTCCTCAAGTGGGATGAAAGTCGCTGGGCTTGAAGATTCAATGAATTGTTGGGCCTGCCGTGGGGTTGGACAGTTTGAAGATTCAATGGCCCAATTCATAAAGTAACGGGTCCATTAGGCCCATATAAAACTGTTCATGGACTGTTCCACAGATGCTAATGTATGAATGGAAACTGAATAGTGTTTTGTCAAAAAGGTCATCCTTTGTGCGCACCAATTGTCATGGAAGACAAAGATATCTGTTCTTTTTTATTACAAGGAAAGTTGGTTTACAAGTTCCACTAGAATAAATTATGGTCAGAAAAAATGGGAAACAACTCAAACAAGCAATCTTCTTGAGTACAAACGTTGACAAAATAAGGCATTTTGTCACCTTAAAAACACAAAAATTATTTGCACTTGCCACTCTTCACACTTCACACTTCACACTTCACATGCCATTGCCTTTTGTATCCCTCTCTTTTCCTTTCTTTCTCCCACTTCTTTTGACTTAATTGCCAAGAATTTTTTGATTATGGAGCAGGAAAAAAAGAGAGAAAACATAATCTCAAGTTGACATGATCCCTATCACTTTTATAATATTGGTGATTGAATCATAGAACGACATATTCACTGTTGAGATGGTTTAGATTTTATTTATTGAGATCCCTATCACTTTTATAATATTGGTGATTGGTTAGATTCCTTTGAAAAAACCGAGGAAGAAAAAAAAAAATAAAGTATCATTTTGTGGGGAACAATCTTTTTTTGTTCTGCTAATGGGATTTGAACCCTACTAGTGTTCAACAAACAATTTTTTTTTTCCTTGTTGGTCAAAAGCCATTCTAGATTCGTGATTATTTCATCAAGATTTGGGGCTCCAGTGTATATCCATATGATGGAGACTAAATGATTGTAAGGACAATGTACACTAACTATGAATTTTATCTGATGTTTGGGAAGGGACAACCTGAAACTATGAATGAATGAAGGACAAGGGCCCGACATCCTGTTTGTTTACCAAATTTAAAAAATTGTGCGGACTTCACACTGGTAAAACATACTCGAACGTTTTTGCCTAAAATATGTAGGAAAATTGTAGTGACATCTAGCGATGACAAAAAAACCATTTCGTGTAGGTTTCAATCAGGACAACATCGCGTGTTTACAAAACATTTACAAGTCCGGACCCTAACCCGGATTGGATTTCAGACATACCTAATTGATCAAACATAGATTGGTTTAAATCTGGACAAATAAACCAGACAATAAATTAATCCGGGTTAGGGTTCAAACACACAAGTAAACTAGTGTGTTTGAACCCTAACCCAGTTTTAAATCGGATAAAATTTTAATGTTTGGACCCATATTTCGGACATATAACATATGTTCAAACCTAGTTTAATTCAGATTGGACAAATTCGATCATCCGGACCGGACAGAGTTTTGTCACCCCTGGTGACATCTAATAAAATCCACGGATTTTACATCATCCCTGCATTTCAATTGAGCAATAGTCACACTGGTATTCTAGATCTTTAAAATTGGTTATGCACCTAAAAGGCAAGTGGTCATCTATGAAGAAGATAGACAATAAAGGAAAGAATCTTTAAACTGGATACCATTCATCTGCGTTGGATCAGGAGAGAGCCTTGAAAGGAAATGATCTGGAAACAAACTACTATATTCACAGGCTACTGGTAAAATGAAAAAATGGAAACTCCTGAAAAATACTGCACTCATGTTCAGGCTAAAACGTAATTCAAGCAGACAGAAGAACGGGGCAAGAGAAATGGCAGTAAAAAAAAAAGCTGCGTGTACTATAAGTAGATTACACCCGGCATCCCCGCTTCATTAGCATCAAATGATCTACTACAATTGTATGATTCTTCTCTCATTTGAAGTTTAGCTCACTCAGCTTGAACAATGAATCTGCAGAAGATATCTTAAATACAACTCTAGTTAACCCATCTAACCTCTCAAAGCGACTCCATGTTCAAGAGCGCCACAAAGAACTCTCAGAACCCCAAGTAATAAAATGTTACGTCACCTTGATTATCAACATAATACCCATATTGAAGCCAAAAAAGTACCATATTGATCAAGTTTTTGATCCAAAGCACAGTCTTAGCGAGAATCATTCCATACCTCATTTAAATTTATCTCCATACCAGCCAGCCTTGTGTATCCTAACCATGTCGCCCACGTTGGTGTTTACTTACTAGGAGGCTCGAAGTATGTTGCCTGTCACTACAGTTGAAAACCAAGACAAATAATTGGATTGAAAATGACTGTCTTTTTGCCCTGAGGGACCATAACAAGGGCAAAGAGCATGAGCCCACATCATTCCCTCTTTAGCAAGAAGTCAAGAACATTAAAAAA
Source organism: Tripterygium wilfordii (assembly GCF_013401445.1). Lineage (NCBI taxonomy): Eukaryota > Viridiplantae > Streptophyta > Magnoliopsida > Celastrales > Celastraceae > Tripterygium > Tripterygium wilfordii. Next base: position 9,558,945 of record NC_052236.1, on the reverse strand, counting down.
AAAACAAAGGCAGCAATCCATCCAGTTAATAAGCCTTGAAAGACTCTCAAGACCACTTCACATTTCAGCTAATTCTATGTAACATGGAAAAAAGGTTCTTGAAGAGGAATAGCATGTCTTGGCATATCTGCACATATATTACCTGTGTACCTCAGCTTTTCTGGAAAGAAGAGGAAGAAACAAGCAAGCAAATGAAAAATGAAAAATCAATGCCATCCACATAAGGATAATCTGAGACAAGGAAAACTTGTTATTTGAATGATTGAAGAAGTATGTCACTACGAAGAAAGGCAACAATTTAGAGTTCTTTTATCCAACCAACCATCAAGAATACATTAAGCAAGTGTGGTTTAACACAGCAAATGCATCAAAATTAACAACAATGTAGCAAAGAGAACAACTCATGAACCTTTCATATTAGTACAATCGTAGTACGCTCCTTGCAATAGAATGTGCATGATTCGCCCTATTCTTCATGATTCCAGCTCGCCTACTGCCCCTCATTGGAGTCAAGTAGAACCTCAGCAGTCCATTATCAATGTTGTTGGGCGAATACCTCGCACTCCTATTCCGTTCCAACACAAATTCATCCTTCCTCTTCTTTCCATTCCCAGTTGTCTCAACACCATTCTTCCTTGAGTTACCAAATAATCCACCAATGCCATTAGAATTTCTCCAACTAACGCTACTGTTGCTCCTCAAAACTTTGGGATTGAAAGTCCCCCTTGCTTCCCCATTACCCTCTCCCCTTAGTTCCTGCCAAGACTCAGAGAAAGACCTCTCTACCCCATTTGCTCTACTATATCTATCATCATCCTCATCCTTGTTAATGCTTCGCCGGTGTATAAAACCCCAGATGTTCCATGCCTTAGTCCATCTCTTAGACTTTTTTGTCCCCTTCCGTTCACCATTACCCACCACAGATGCATTGTCTCTGAATCCAATCTCAAAAGTTTCAGAGCAATCATCCCTCAATGAATTCGAATTGGAATCCCTCATATCAGGTAACTTCAATCCATTGAAGTAATCAACAGTAGCTGGAGTTACCTTTGCGTTAGAAACGGACTTCATTTCATCCATCTCTGCAACTACTGCTGCTGCAGTCTTTCTTATGGAGTTTGACCTGTCAAGACTCCTCCTTCTCCTGGAAGAAGAATCCGAGTAGTACTCCCAAGTCTGCATAGACCCGCCAGGAACAGTTCCGTCCTCATTGGTCGAGGTCGAGCTCGTGTGCTCTTCAACTGGGATTTGGGTATCAGACCTTGAAACATGGACAGGTGCATCCTCTACAACTGATAGCATTGTAGGCATTCTAGTACTTGCAGCGAAATTTCTTCCAGTCAAATACCCATCCCAGGAAGCGCGAGGCTCGTCGAAGGAGTATCGCGGATCATCAAAGGATATCCGACCCGCATCGAGTGAGAATCTTGGATCCGTGTCGCAGGACCTCCTCCCTAACCCGTAATCTGCAATCTCCGACTGGGTTTCTCTATATTGCCGCCCAATAGGCTTCTCTACAGGCAATGTGGCAGACCCACCACCATCATTTCTCCGCTTCTTCAGTTTCTGTTTTTGCCTCCATTTCTGCCATTTCTTGCTGAATACCGACGCGGCTGACCAGAAGCTACCCGCAATCTCCTTAAAGTCCCTCCCAGATGGCTTCTTGGCCTGGGCATCGAGATCCATGTAGTCCTTCATTGGTTTCATATCCTCTTCATGCACTATCTCCAGCACTGGCTCGGGCTCGAGCTCGAGCTCTTGCTCTTGCTTTGGGTCTTCCTCCTCTTCTTCAACTTCTTCCTCAACAATCTCTGGAACCCTGTGTTCGATTGGATTCAAGGGGTTCGAGCGTGAGTAGTTGACATTTGATGCTAAATTGGGATCCTCCGAATCCCGAGAGTTGTCCTCGTCTTCGTTATCGCTCTGGCTTAAGGTTTCAATCTCAACTTCCTCCTCTTCTTTCACGACGCGAACACTTGAAGACGACGCTAAATTCCTGGAATCAACAACCTCAGTGTCAACATTTGCTCCTCTGGTTTCCTTCTTCGACGTCTTTCGGTCGTCTTCCTGGTAGAATAGAGACCAGAGAGTGCTTCGAGCCCTAACGTCACAAGATTTCCTCTGGGGTTCAAACAACCCAGAAAACCCCAATCCCTCGTTTTTCGAGGCAGAGAACGATTGCGTCCGACGGAGCTCGGAGAAGAAAGAGGGCCTTGACGAGCCTCCTGCGCCGGAATTCGAGGAGGATGGCTTGAAGATGGCCTTGAGGGCGGCTGTGGCGGTGGAGGTGGTGGGGATAGGAGGAGGTTTACGTGATGTGGAGGCAGAATTTGATTTGTCCAAGACGGAAAGTCGTTCGCAGAGACATGAAGGACAGAATCCGGTGAAGTGCTCGTCAGGGTGCCGGTCACAAGAGGTGGAGAAACGGTGGGGCTGCGGAGGCTGTGGTGGCTCTGCGTTGAGATTCATAAGTAGAATTAGTGTGTAATAAGCCCACTCTCGCTCATGTTACCGGCTTCAGAATATGTGAGAGAAGCAACTTGAGAGAGCGTGTGACTGAGTGAGTGAGAGAAAGAGAGAGAGTGAAGTTAACTGTTTGGTTCCAACGGACAGTGAGAGACCCAGAAAAGGACGAGAGAGGAGGAGGAGGAGGAAATATGATGGAAACAACGGGAAAAGAAAAGAAAAGCAAAGAAAGTGAAAGAGAATATAAAAAATGTATAAATACACACTCTCTCTGGAGTTGTCTCTCTCTCTCTCGTCTTTATATCTGTGCTGTGTTTGCTTTCTTTTCCTTTTTCGTTGTGCTTTGCTGCTACTCGGGCTCTCACTTGAGAAAAGACAATTTTGCCCCCTACCTTTAGTGTACTTTGTCTGATTCGGATTAAATCAAATTTTAATAAAAGTTATGTATCATAAATTCGAGTTTAAACATAAAATTATATCCAGTTTAAAAGCACGTCTAGATTTAAACAAATAAATCTTATCCGGACTCTATCCCGAATTAAGTTTTTATCTCATTTATTTGTTTGGTTTAAATTAATTCGGATATGATCAATTAAATATGTTCAAAATCCAATCTGAATTAGAGTCTAAACATATAAATATTTAATAAATATGTGTTATTGTCCGACTTAAAACCCATTTTTTTTACCACTCCTACTACGTTGCTCCACAATTTCTTGAACACGGTTCTTTTTTTGAAAAGGATGATATAAATTTCAAACATCAATATGGCGGCACTAGTACATTCACTACGATATATAATGGAGTTCGTGTGGAACTTCTCCTTCAAAACAGCCATGAGTATGGTATCTATACTTAGAGAGATAAGTGCATCTTTCAATTTATTATTGTCACACTTTGTTTGTATTTTTGTGTAATCAACTTTCCTTAGTAGATTTGTGTTTGAAAACGGGTTCCCTCACAAACGATCACAGATTATAAAACAATATAAAGAAACAATCGAAAAGCATAAGGGAGAAGAAAAACACAAGATTTACGAGGTTCGGCAATATGCCTACGTCTTCGGAGTTTGCGGTTGTTTTTCAATATAAGAAATTCATTTGTACATTCGGCTAAGGTTTTTAACTCTCATATACCAACTACTTAAGTACCCAAAAATATAATTTTACCCTACATATAAAAATAACCAACCCACATAAGTAATATCGTACCATACCATGGGGGCAAAGCCCCCGCACCCCTGTCCTATATTGAAAATGGCAAACAACTAGGGATCATGATACTCTCCCACAACTTCCTCTTTCCTCATAACTTTGAGGTAATAGATAAAAAATTTCTAATATGAGTAATTATTTTATAGTTTGCTATATCTTCAAGGACAAAACCATAGCACGTAGGACTATAAAAATTTATCGACAAAATCAAACCGCTCGATTAACCAATTAAACAATTGGTTTTCAGTTAAACAAATTTATATATTTCTTTAAATGATTGATTTAGAAAACGGATTGAAAACCAAAAAATCTGATGATAATCGATCGACCAATCAGTTAAATTTAAATAAATAAAATAAACAAAACCAATCATTTTCACACCTAATCGTATTTATTTCGAAATAAATTGCTCTCAAGGGTTGAAACAATTCCCAAAGCATGACCTTCCAAAATAAATTTGGAAAAACCAGAATCTAGGTGAATTTGAATCCCAAATAGAAAATCCGAAACTAATACTTGACCCTCATGGTCATTACACTAGCACAATCTGAATCCAATTTTCAAGATAAATCAACATTGATCTTGATAGAGTCATCCATATTGAAAATTCGATAACAGTTTAGATGATTTACGCATAAAATCTCGATGAAAATTATTTGTACTCCATTTTTTATCAAGTACACCCCACTCTAGTGTGTTTTTAAAAGGTTAATGGGGTGTATTTAATAAAAATCGGGATGCAAATAATGTTCATCTAAAATCTCCCTAGAAGCCACTCTCTGATCATTCCAATTTCTATGGATGTTCTAAACAAACAAATGTTTGATTTTATTTTAAAAGCAAAATTGTCCTCAAATTCACAAAATATGGTGATCGATATCCAGAATTTAGTGTTTGTTTAATTTGATTGTGGATGATTCTTTGGATTTTCAAAGATTCCCGTCTGAGAGAAAAAGGCAAAAGCAAATCACGCCATCACTAGATTGGATTTGGGGGGAGAGGAGGTAGAAGTGAGAAGTTGCTGTTCTTCTCTCTTTTATCACATTTCGCTTTCCTTTCTTTTCTCTCTCTTTATCCTTTTTTTTTTTTCCTCTCTTTTTCTTTATCTTTTCTCCCTTTTATTCCAAACAAATAAGTTCAATATGTGAAGTGGCTTTCCCTTTTGGATTTATTTTGTTGCACCAAACATATAGTTGTCTCTTATAAAACCTCAACATCAATTTATTGGAAGCCCACATTGAAACACCATATGTATATATATATACACACAACAATTCTCATATGTGACCCAAAAATGTGAACAATTTGATGAACTAAGTTTTCAACCATAGAAGCGACGGATTCCACAACAATTGTGTGACCCCCGATTTTTGTTGTGTTTTATTATCGGAATTGGATTTTGAGTGCATAAAATTGATACATATGTGAGAATTATCTTCTATATATATATACACACATAGTGAAAGTAAAGCGGTGTCGTTTCTTCACTTGTGATAATCTAGTTACGGTAACTACATGAAGCAATCATGAAAACTGGAAACACGTAAATGAATGTTGTTAGTTTGTTGTGAATACATAAATGCATACATTATTATCATGAACCCTTTACAAGCATCCTTTCCTTTCTAGGGTTAAAAAGGAAAAGAAAAGGTATGTATTTTGTAAATTGTTTCTTACCAAAAGAAAAGATGAGTCGACAAAGGAGAAAAAGAAGAGGGGTTCTAACTTCTATAAGCCAGCTTTACCAATTTTGGGACATTCATATATGTTGGTGAGATTTAAAGACTTTTTGATTTGAGCATTGTTTCATTTTACTTTTCTGAAAATATAAAAAATGGTGTTTGGTTTACCATTTTCAATTTCATTTCATTTTACAGAAAATGAATGGGAGAAGATCCAAAATGGCTCCTCTACTTTGACAAAAGTGCCCTTTTGATTCCTCTACTTTTATTTGTTAAAAATAAGCTCTTATACTATTTGAATCGGAATATTTAAGCACTTACCATCCATAACCGTTAACTTGGATGATGACATGTCATAAGAATTGTGAAGTAGATTTTATTTTAAAAAAACAAAAAAAAATGTGGAAAATGAATTGATAGTGTAAAACGAAAAACCCAAATCACTCTCTGAAAGTTCAAAATCCTAAATCACTCTCTCTTCCAAATCACGCTTCTGCATTCACAAAGAGCAAGCCTGCTTTGACACCTGCTTCTTACAAAAAAGAATTCAGAGGGCGAATATCGCCGAGAAGCATTTTTACCAATTTTGTTATTGTTTCAATAGTAAAGATGCTTATTTATTCCTTTTGTTGAAGCTGAAGGGCTTATTTGTTCCTTTAAGTGTAATTTGTGTGCCACCTGTAATGTCCACGTCATAAGTTAACGGTGTCGTTACTCCATGTGAGCAACGATTTAACAGAAATTCATCATAAGGGCTTAAATATTCCGATTCGCATAATATGAGAGTTTATTTTTAACAATTAAAAGTAGAGGGGTCATTTTGGATCTTATCCCAAAATGAATAGTAAAAGACGTTTTAGAAAAAATGAAAACTTAGAAAACTCTGTTGCCCTATCAAAATTATTTTCTGAAAGAGGAGACAATATATTAAAAAAAAAGGAAAACCATCTCTCGTCTATATTGTGTGACTTTGGGTTTTCGAGAGACACTTCAGCAAGGAAGGCCGGGTTAGAGGAGTCCGTCGGTGGCTTCTCTCCAGGACGATTCACTGACAACGGAGTGGGAGGGGATGGCTTGGATGGAGAAGGAGATGCAGATGGTGTCTTGACGGAGACAGGGCCTGACATAGTTATATTAGAGAGAGATGGGGCTTGAAAAGTTGGTGATTGACGTGCTTAAAGTGTTTGATGAAAGCACTCAGAGAGAGGAAGAGGATGTGCTAACAAGTCTTTATACAAACCAAACACAAACACAGTTTCTGAAAATAGTTTACATCCATATTTTAATCAAACGCATTTTTATGCACACTGCAAACACTGAATACAGTTTCTGGAAAATATGTTCATAAAACAGAAAATACTTTCCAAACCAAACAACAACTTATATTTTAGAATAAAATGAAAACCTTTTATTAAAATAAAATATAAAATGGTCGGCGTATGATTAAGTAGTGTCTAGCGGCCATGATCAGTTGTAAAAGTTATTGTCGGTAGGGGCAATCTACTCTACAGAAGTCCAAGTCTATAATCTAAAATCAAACCATGAAGGAAAGCTTGTAGTCGTATGATTCCCACGTGTGGGTCTTCTCCACATATTTCGATTTTCGATTTTCCGAGGTATATTTATATGCAGATTTTCTCACATAATGGTGAAAAATGCAGACAATTTTTTCACCATTGATTTAGAACATGTGAGATGTTTGAGACCACCAAATGATTCCCATTTAATGTAGAGTATTGGATGTGAAGTGAGTCATATATGTGTATTTTTAATAAATGACTATTTTAATGCCACAGAAATTTGAAAAACTTTTGGAGGTCATATTTTGGGGTCTCTAGCATTGTTCGGAGCCAAAATATTAACCCCATTTATCATTTCACTTAAATCAAAAAAGTGATCTACATTTTACACCGTTAAATGAGAATTCTTGTATTTATATGTATCTATCTAATGAATATAATAACCCAAGCAGTTGATTAATTGAGAGCCACCGTCGGGTCACGAGATTTAACCGGGGCGGGTTTAATGGAATAGGCTAAGTCCAACTGGGGTCCATTTCATTGTGTTGCTTTCGGTTGCATATCACGGGGTCCCATACATGAGTCATCAATATGAATCAATCTCTCTACCTTATGTTTAGCTTTCAAGTTGTCGTGGGTGGGTGGGTGTTGGTGTGTGGATTGAAGCCAAATTGTGTATAGTGTGCGGGTGTGTAAAGTGATTCAATGTCCTCTACCTTTACCACTTATATTAAAACCAACAAAAAAACAAAACAAAACAAAATGAATAAACAAAACGAACCTAATACTACTAAGGCTAGTGTTTTGTCTTTCTAGGGTTTCTGTTTGTTGAGTATCATCACATAGTTTTCAAATTTTCTTCATATATAAATATATCCAAAGTGCATGGAATTATACGTCCATAGAAAGTGTAGTGGGAGAAAAAGGTTTGAGAGCTGAGACACAAATTCTCCCCAAGTGGGGTGTGGACCCTCTCCAATCATCCCATCACCCCCCACATTCCCCCATCTTTCATATATATATATATATTGTCTGTACTGTATGTATCTATGACTTCATCCATGGTTTATATACTGTGATAGTCCAACTAGACCCCACCAAATGTTGTAACATTAGACTACTTTACAATCCGTATATGTCCCAGCTCTCAAATCAATCACTGTAATATGTCCCAGTTTTCATGTATCAAGAATATCTCAAATTAACTCAGGAACAACAATCAAATCGAGAGCTTTGATTATAAAAATTTTAATGCAATATTAGGTTTCAAAAGTATGGGGCCTAATCAAGCTAATGGAGGTTCACATCTGAAAGGGCAAGAAACTGACTACAAAGCATGCGTGCAAAGGAAAGAGTTAGGATCGCTCACACAAGGCAATCTTTTGTTTAAGCTTTGTGTTTCTGTTCTCTTGTGAACAACTGAAGATTCGATCGGTGTAGTCAGGGCTGGCTGGCTGGCTGGGCTACTAGTTTTCTTGTCCCTCTAAAGAAAGTTTTATGCAGTGAGAATGAGCTTTCTTTCTTTTCCTTTAAATACATTTGTCATCTTCTCCCATGAAAACAACAGGAGAGAAAGAACTTCTGTCTCTCTGTTATTTTACACCCTGTACACAAACATGTTGTTGCAACATCAGAAATAAAATAAAATAAAATAAATACACACTTGACAATGAATCAATGATTGTACATGATATTGTAAATTTCTCTCCCTTGTTCAGTAGTGAAGATATAAATATTAGATTCTAAGAGCAATTAAGATCTCTAATTCAAACACCCAAACCACTAGTTGGAGTGGTAAAGATGGTGTGTATAACCCTAGTGACCAGGGGTTCGAATCCCCCTCCCCATCTCAAAAAATATCTCTAATTCAAGTTGGCCAACAAATATGCAAAGACATACATTAATAGTATGAAATAATGTTGTTTTATTTATACACCGATACATCATTATTGTCCATAGTTATGAAAACCATATTCAGTGCTAAAGTAGTTTATTATTCCCTCACTGTAACATAGGCTTCTTTTTCTTCTCTCTGTGAGTCTTGATTATTGTAAGACTAAAAGAGATCAACTTACTTTGTAATTGCAAATCTAACAGTGGATTGAAAGGGGGGAAAAGAAAGTGAACCCATCATTACAAAAGAAATATGAACCGAAAAGGGACAATTTAATAGGACACTTTACCCCACAAAACAGAGCATATATACCTTTTAATTTCCCAAATTTTTTAAAGAAACAATGTATGGAGTGATAAGCCACTTTCAACAAAGCCCCCATTTTGGACCCAGCATACCTCTCCATAACTTACATTCACATTCCCCCCACATAATACTGAGCCACCAATTATTTCTTATTTTCAGACAATAATGTTAGTCAAAAGGAGGAAAAAATTTATGTTAAATGCAACAAAGAAGATTCATTTACCCTATCAATTTTGGTGCGAGTCCTTATTTTATTAGACTCTAACCAACTTTATTTTTGTCCATTGTTATGCATGGGCATGTTTTAGAACCTAATTAGTAGTCATGATTAGTCTAATTTTTGTCAATTACCTAGCTAGAGACATATATTGGTATCATCATAGATGAATTCCAATCCTTAAAACTACAAGTGGTATGCCCACATATATATAGCCTTAGAAAACCTACACAATAATACAGACCTAGTAGAGTGAAGGAATCCCAATAAAGGATAGAGAATTTGGCATGTTACTAAAGCAAGACAAAATATAAAAATAAAATAAAATTTGAAGGGGGAGCTTAATGTATTGGATTTTATCATTAGTAGGATTGGATTTCAAAGTTTGAAAGGATATGAGAAAAGAAAAGATGGGTCTTTGCTTTGTTGTTGTTTTTTCACTTTCACTTTTTCTTTTCAAGGATGCACATGAAAGAAAAGGACTGTTCATACAAGAAAGATTCAAAAAAAAATTCCTCTTTCTTCCTAGGAAATTTCTTCAAGCATGAAACCTGGCCTGTTGATTTCAGTGCTAAAGATAACACAATCTCATCAATGTACTGCTACTTAGGCCATACCTATATAAGAGCTATTGATGGGCCTGTTAATACTTAAAACCAGATATTTCAGCAGGATTGATTCAAGCTAGTATTGGGGCCCCAAGACTCCGGGCCCGTTACATTTTAATTCTCACCATTTAATCATTTTATTATATATGCATAATAAAAATAAATAGCCTTCATAAATGATATCTTATGAATTTCATTGTCTGGACCGGATAGAGTTTTACCATCCTAATGCTAATAACGTCAAGTTTCACGACGACTATCGTAGCTATATACGGGCTATTGATGGGCAGGGTGATGAGCAATTACCCTCTATGACTTTGTGACTTTCAGCCTTTCAGTAACTCATCCTGAGCCCAACTCTAGGATAGTTTATGGGCCTGTTCGTATTTAAAACCGGACATTTTAGCGACATTGATTAAAGTTAGTATTAGGGTCTCAACTCTGAAGCCATTACAGTTGATTCTTGCCATTTTATCATGTATTATATTGGTGTGTTTTAGACAATCACACTCAATCAACATATGAAACCGCCTTTTGTTTTTAAAAGAAAGACACAAGAAAATAGACTTAATAGATTACTAGAAGAATTTATTGCAGGTTTGGGTTACTTACCAAGAATTAGGTACTCGATGGCCAACAATTTGTACATTGCTCCTGTCATAAACTGTCAGCAAATTTCCCAATCCGCTAGGTTGGCGTGAATTTTTGTTGCTGTCTTGCACCATATTTGCAATTGCATTAACTTTTTGAGCAATAGATGGCAGTAGCCCAGCTGCCTCAGTGTATAATTGAGCTGTACCTCCAGCTGAAGATTCTTCTGCGCTAAGTGAAGTTCCAAAATCTGAAAATAACCGGACAGCATTGATGGCTGCAGCCTCCAACTGGTTTAGTGCTTCCCTGCAAGCAGTTATTCTTTCCTGCACTTTACTCCCCTGAGGAATATATTCATTCGCTTCATTGGCTTTTGCTGATTTGATATTCAATGACTCTTGTGCTACAGGGTCTTGTAATTGGGTACACCCAGGACGAAGCAAGCTTCCGATCAAGTTTTTTGCATCCTGCAAGGGAAATCCAAAGCCAAAAGCAGTTCAGTATGTTTATTCGAGCACATATTTCCTTTGGTTTAAACTGAATGGATGAAATCTCAATATGGGTTTCAAACTTTGCTGCCAGAAAGTCTAGGGAAGAACAAACATAATTAAGACATTAGAAATGCCCAATGAAGGTAAAAGTAAGGTATGGTACCATCTTCAACAAAAGACAAACTGACTGTTTTGTACTAACTTGACATCCTATAAAATTTTCAGCTCAATTAGATTACGGTGTCGTTTTTTATTCACTTTTCCAAGGTGCCCCTCAGTATAGACAATTGACGTATGAGAGTGCAAACTTTGCCAAGGTCGTATATTATTAATAGACAAACCTGCTTACAAGAATCTACCGGTTGCCATCCTTCTTGAATCTGACATGCTGGATCTTTCAGTGTAGAGCATTTGGCACTTTCTTCCTTATGATTCAACAATTTACCACATAAATCTTTAACAGGTGTTTCAAATAGTCTCTTGCTGCCTCCAAGGTAGTCCTGCCGCACAACATATTTTGCAGAGAATCTCCTCACAGGTAATTTCCTTTTTTTTATCTGAATCAAGTAATACATGCTAACATGAGCTTAACACTCAATAGTCCCATGCAAATTTAAGCAATCAAGTAATACAATATTTAATATGTGTCGGTCTAATTCCTCGGGAGCACCGTTCATCAATAACAATCATTCCATCAACGCTGTGGATAAGATTTACTGACGAATTATTCACAAAACACTTGGAACTGTCTTGATTCATTAGTCAACTATATTCATGAAACTAGAAAGAGGAAAGCAAACTGAGATGTGAAAAAGCAAGAACACAAAAAAAAGGCCTCCGCAGATCAACGATAACAAATTTGCAGAGATTACACAGTAATATAGAATTGAAACCTATTATTTCAAAACCTGGAAAGCCCTGTTTCTCCATTGAAGAGCTAAAAACAAACAGCCTATCTGAAAAGGAAGAACATTAGAAAACATAACAAAATCTTTTTTAAGTTGATTAGGGGACGAAGAAAATTTATAGAACTCAGTTTGTACTAAACTTCTTTGAGTTGCATGTCGCTTCCACCCGACCCAAACACACCCCCGTCCAACACATTCTCTGAAAAATTCAAATTTAGTTCCTGGATGTAAGATGACTAACCTCAGACAACATAGATAGACTGCCAAAGTGCTGCTTGAAAAGATCATTTTCTTCAGGCTTATCGGAACATGCATCAACGTTAATTGCTACTGGCAAATCACTTCCTGAGTTACACGACAACAATAGCTCTGCTGCGTCAACAGCTGGGTCCTGGCATGAACTTGTCTCTGAATGAGCACAGTTGTTAGAAGTAGCACCCTGCTTACCATCTTCATCAAGGTCATGACTCCCAAAGACATATTCACAATTACTTGGCAGCTCAGCTGGGATTTGTGCTGCAAGAAAAACGACATACAACTTACATTAAAAATCTAGAATAACCATAAATGCTCTTGGTGCAATTAGGATATAGTCAGTCAAGATTGGGGTTGCTTTCCAGAGTAATTTCTCAACCAACAAATGATGTGAAATTAGGAGGCAGCCTTACAAAAAATAGGAGCTAACACTGGGAACTTCGCGTCCATTGAATCCTGCGCCTCCGGAGAATTCAGTAGATCCAGGCATACAGTATAAACGTTCAACCAGCGCTTGTCCATGGCAAAGCCACTAACACACAAATGTGGTGATCATGAGCATTGGCTGCCTATCATCCACCAAACATAACAAATTGACAGATATTTACAATGCCTTACCCATGAGTTTCTTCAGTTATTGCCGAAGATTTATTGTTACTAGTATCAGAAGTTCTGGACAAGCTGCTGAGGCATGAAGTGCTGCGGCTTGTTCTAGGAATTTGAACTTCACAACATGGAGAAGAGGCAGGAGCATTTTGTGTGCCATCACTGACCAAAGGAGATAAACTACTTCTGGTTTGCTTCTGCTTCTGCATTGAGAGTGGGAGGCGCCAAGATGCAGGAAAGTTTCAGAATATCAGAAGTTCAGAACAAAAGAATCCAGGGTGTTATAAGCTTCAAGAAACAAGTGATCTCACCAAAACATCAGATAGAAGAAATGTTTGGTGATAACTCACATACATTAAAAATTGAATTATTTTGTGAAAGTCAGTCCACCTAAGTTTTGGAATGTTATCCTCCCTTTTATTTTCCTTTTGTTATGGTCAGAACCACTAAAAGTCTTATTTCAGATGATCCAGGAAACAAAACCCCTATTGGCACAATAATAAATGTTCAAGTGCTCAGAGATATTAAACAGAATACCTGGGATGTAGCGAGTTTATGATTCAAGGGACTGGGACTATAGGTCACTACTTTGACTTGTGCCCACTTCGGAAGTCTTGAAATGCTGAATCTAAATGTTGGGGTTTTCTGAGGACCATGAGCATGACTTGACTGAATGCTAGAACCATCAGGAATGATTCTGTGCTCCTGATCTTCCTCTTCGCAGAACATGATTTGACTGAATGCTAGAGGCTTTGACAAGCTTCTTGGAGATAGTGGACCACGGTTTTCCTTCACACTCTGCAGCATCCTGGAAGATAAATGAGCAGGCACTTTCCATACAAAAATACAACCATCACCCCCTACCTGAATGCATATATAATGTTAGAAGCGGTTTAACGATATAGAAAATGAAATACAAATAGCGAAGAGTCATGTAAATTATTTGATTTTATCTACTCACAATCAATGTCATCTTAAAGAATCCATAATCTAGTACAGTTTTGATGTTTCAGCATTGACAAGTCACCTATGATGAGTCTTACCTCTACATAATGAAACAATGCCATAAATCCTTTCATGTTCAAGTTCTCTGGATCTTCTCAATCAATTTAGAGGCCAAGGAACATGAAGTCAAGAATTCCAGAAGATTTATCGAATAAAAGCAACTACAGTTTGAAATGTAAAATATGTATGTAAATAACCAGTTTGAGAAGAAATAACTGAAACCAAAGGCCTTAAAGATGTTTCTGGAATTAAAATGAGCATGTAAAGAAGAATTGTTTTAAAAATGGTCAACCAAGTAAAATGGGCACTCACCGATACAATGTGCTCGCAATCAGGTAGGAAGATGGCCCCAGTCATGACTTCACTATGTCCTGAGGCTTGGGCAACCATTTCTCCATTGGTCGAGTTGTATATGCACATACATTTGCTCGAGTAGCAGACCACCAGGTAATTATAACTTGGGTCCATATTAACCTGACAAACTTGGATGTCATTTTAAGAATGTGATGATGGCCCAAGACCATGACTAGTCATGAAACTCACCTTTATTGGGTCTCCATAATCTTTATCTAGCTTGAATGATCTAATTAGCTTCCCAGAAGCAATGTCGAATGTGTTAATCTTTTTATCCTATGAGTTGCAAAACTAAACAATCAATTCCAGGCATCTACTCCTCCAGGAATTTGAGGATCTGCTACTAGCATTATAAAGGCAAATAAATCCACAGCTTTCCTTAACATGATATGTGGACAAGTGAAGAAATGTAGTTAGTTGTGGTAGTGGAGGAAGTGGAGGCCGTGTCAGCCACCCCTTGATAATGTAAATTATAACCATGGCTATAAGAGGTTTATGATGCAACTTTACCTGCCCCACTGTAATAATAACCTCCATCATTGGATCCACAACCATGTCGTATACAGTTCCACGAGATGCCAATTGATGATGACAACGCAAAATCTTACATCCGGTATCAGTCGCAACAACTTCACGGAGTACCAAAGACCTGTAGCAATTAAATAAATACACTAACCGAAAACGAAGGTATTTAGATAATGCTGCATGAAAAATAATGATTTCTTTTGTTTCCCCTTCTGGAAGTAAGCATAATCACAAAATAGAATAAATCAAAAAAACTTTCCAACATAATGGACACAAAATTGTCCACAATAGTAGAAGAGAAATGCTATTTAATTTCAATAAGGTGAACTGGTGAAGCAAGGTCATGAACAACAAATCTCTTTCTGTGATAAAACAGAGAATAAAAGGACATGTAGAGCAATTTGAAATCCTATGAAAATACCACAGCTTTCTCATACAAGAAGGAACAACAACAATTTAATTGCATTTTTCTTATTGTGCTTCTCCAAGCACTCCCAATGCTTTTGTGCAGTTAAGTGTTTCATGATGATTAATAAATTTATATTAAACTCTAAAGGCATACCTATCAGCACTACAACTGATAATCTTTTGGCCATGACAAGTGAGCTTTACTGAAGTGACAGCAGCCGAGTGGTCATCAATAGTTTCAATGAGATCAAAGTTCCTGAAAAGACGAGAACCCTAATTAATGACAACATTTAACAAGTTTAAAGGAAGGCCATAAATTCATAAGATTATACCTCTTGACATCATAAAGATGAATTATTTTGTCTCGTCCCCCTGAAACAAGGAAGTACTCATTATTACCCATATTGTCTTCAGAAATAACATCCATCTTTTGTGGTAAGCTGAAACTCAATGAGAGTATCTCTGCATCATGAGCACCCTGCCACAACAGCCAATACATAAATTGCAAAATATGTTAATTTTGCTTTCACATGAAATTGTAATTTTTATACTCATAACTCATTGTGTTTTGTTTCTTGCACGCAATGATTTCAAAAGGTATCAGGCAGCTTACCTCTAGAAATGTATAATCAGAAGTGTGTAGGTTATAGAAATGAATGTTTCCCTCACTATCGCCAGCAGCCAGATACATGCCATCTGAACTAACTGCCATTGCCCTTAACCCTTGAGTCCTAACACCCATCTGCACTGTATCACGTTGGAAAATCCCAGCACTTACTGCAGCAATGTGAAAGAAGAGAATGAACAAGTAAGACATCATATTTTCAAAAATAGTTGTCATCCGCAAAAGTTGCAATGGTTTAGGAATCCATTGAACCAAGTTTCATGGACAGGCTACCTAGATGTGTGGTGCCCCCCGTATTCTCACTCCAAGAGTGATAATTAGCACCATTCTCTGATAAATCAGGTCCTGAGGCAAGATCCCACAATCTGATAGTACCATCTGCAGAGCATGTCGCAAAAGAAACCCCACCAGAACAACCTCTAGCCACACATGCAAAAGTTGGATCATGCATATTCTCACAGCAAAGATTTTTAATATCCCATAGGCATCCAGAATGTGAAACTAGAACACAACGCCTTGTAGCCTGGAAAAAGATAATTCCTGTTCGCAATGACTTACAACCTAAGTTATAAAAATAGCTTGGAAACATGATTTGTGCCACAAGGAATTCCCAATTTACCGAACAAGAACACCTAATTGAGGAAACTTTATAAAAAGAAGAAGAAGAAGAATGATATAGTAAAAAAAAATTAATGGAATCACCTTCTTTGCATCATGAACATCCCATACATGGAGACTATGATCTTCGTAAACAACCACTGCAAAGCATAAAACTAGCAAATTTAACTTATGCCTGTAGGTGATATCCTTGGTCAAGATAACCAATACACTTAAATACTCACCAAGCTTTTCTGATGTACAAAACTGACAAGCAACCGCATTGGGCAAAGTGGGTGTTAGGTGAAAATCATTTTCAGTGGCACCAGTATGGCCAATGATATCAATATCCCCACAACAACTTTTGGCATATGAATATAGCAAACTTCCAGCATATTTGAGAGCCCCCGTAGTAAAGAGTTGTACAGTTCCATTACCACAAGCACAAGCAATGAGCTTTTGAGATGCAGATAGTGCAAAACTTTTATCAACCTATAAGTTAAGATTTTGAATTCATGAAATAACATGGTGAATGATGCGTGAATAACATAAGAAAAACAAGTAATGAAGAGAGCTACAATGGTGTAGTTCCAAGAGCTACAACTACTTATTAAAAACTTAAGCCAGAGCACTAACATGCTCACTTTACCACATCTCATTTAATAGTAGTTGTCAGTGTTAGCATACAACCCATACTCTGTTTCAGGAGACTTAAACTACACCAAGATAGGCTATTTAAAAATCCTTAAACCACAAACCAAAATTCACTATGTCCGTATTCAAATTTGAACCATGGAAAACAAAGACCTGGCCAAATGTTTACCAAGGCTTTGAAAAAAAAAATGACTCACTTTTTCTAACAACTACATGGACGTCAAAAAAGAAGCTCCTTTGCTAGGGACACAAGGAATATGAGATTATAGATCGACCACTGCAGGAATTAAAGATCATACCTTCAAGTCAACTGATTTTCTTACAGATAGCCCCGAATCAAGGAGGCATAAAACACCTGAAAATGCAAGGAAAAAAATTAGCCCGTGTATTATACTTCAGAGTCTCGAGCCCAAAGAACATCATTGATTTTCACAAAGGAAACACCCACCCACATCACTCAATGCATAGATCGGATGAAATTCACCAGTCTGTTTGCAATTGACAGAACTGCTGTCAGTCCAAATGGCAGACACGACAGACACGAATGAGCTTGCTTTTTGAGAACCAAGATTAACAGGCTTCTTATGCAATGCAAGTGATCTCGTCCCTCCATTTAAACGAGTCATTGGGGTAGATGCTCGTGTCCAAAACTTCAAGTGCTTGTTTCCAGCAGTAACAATGAATTTTGTATCTGATGAGAAGCACACAGACATAACAGTAGAACAAGAGGAACTGACTTTAAGCTTCGTAATTAGCATTGTACGACGCCAGTTCCAAAAGTATATGGAGGCCCCTATAGATGCCAGGTGTTCTCCTTCAAAAATAAAGTTGAAATGACAAATAAAATAAAAAATTGAGACAATGTACAGCACACAAAAAGGAAAAAAGGTTGTATAAGGAGCGGCAAATGTGGGGTATTCACGCCAAAAGATTATAACTGACCATCAGGTGAGAAAGCAATGCACTCAACTCCATACAAATGGCCTTTAAGCTCGGATACAAAGGTCAGAGTTGTCAGGTCCCACACCAAAACTGCAGGTTGATGTCCTGACTGCAAAGTCTTATTAGTTGCATATATTTCAAGGAGAAGAATAAAACAAAACATCGATGATCAGAGGAATTTGAATAATCTTTTCATTTCTTCGCAAAATACAACACATAACATATGACAATGGCTTAGGGTTCAAGAAGACAACAAGCCCATAGGGTTGAAATAATAACGTTTTTTTCATGAATATATCTAAGATTCCTGTGCATTAGGAACTTTTCGTTGCATTTTCCACACCAGTCGCAGTCACATCTCCTACACCTAGCAGGTAAAGTCTAATTCAGAAAATGACTGGAAAATTGCACAGAAACAAGCCCTACTTCCACTGTTTTCCCTTTGAGGGGATGATGAGTTGGGTGTTCCAACCAACCATCAGTGGGATTAACCCCCCCAAAGACATGTGTGCCTGCCTCCAAACAAGTGGTCCAAATAAAATCAGATAAGTCCTTGGCCTAAACTCCAAGGTGGGAGTAAGGTAAAAACTGGGGCCAAGTGCCAGTACCAAGCCTTTCCCCAAACATTCCAATACCTAGGAACAGCGTAAGCTACTATTGATAAAACAAAAATACTCGTAAATCATGCCATTGCTATCTTGACCATCTTCATCAGCAAAACATCTATAAAAACCATATGTAGCTCCTAAATTCGTCAAAGATGACGACCAATCTACTAGAAAAAAATTGATGAGTTTCACTCTGCGCCTGATGATGAAATTCGATTTAAGAGCATAAACTTCAACATATATCCAAAAAAGGAAATAGAAATAAGTTGTAAGATTGTGTACTTCTCCAGCAGCTACAAAACGCCCATCAGGTGACAGAGCAACACAACTCAACGGTTTTGGAGTCCGATGAGACACCATGAGGTGTGATTGAGTGCCCGTATCTACATTGTAAACCACCGTAACACATCCCGCCACATACACACAGTTGGCAGACGATTCATTCGAGGCCAGTCCATTCGCATTCTTCACCGTCATTCCGATGATCTCTTCCAAAACCAGCTGGGATTCAGAAACAAAAAACCAGTGGACACAAGTAATTAAGTTTCTCACTCCGTGATTGCAGAGACTCCCCTAATTACTTTCATTCATTTTCTCAGGGAAAGTTAGGGCTAAGAATGGGTGTAGTTAGGATGATCGGAGTCGGAGACGTACCTTTGGAGCAGCTGTGTCAGGTTTTTTGGATTTTCGATTAGGTTTCATTCTGAAGTGAAAAAAGAAACCCTAACTGTGAGAGGAGAATCAATGAAGAGAAGAAGGAGAAGAGATGTAACCCTAAAACTTGGAAGAGATTTCCTTGAGCCGTTAGGATTACACGGGCGGGAAATGTGCGAACAGAGCCGCAGTTAAATTGAAGCATTCGTTGGGAATCCTTTCGAAGGGATGTCAACATTGAAGTTCTGGGCGACTGAAGCCCAGTGGACGATTGGGAGTTGCCAGCCAGAAAGTATCGTCGATGGGCTTAATGATGTCCAGTCATCAAAGCCCACCGGAAATCTAACAGGTTCACTCACACCTACCAAAATAGGCCGTGAGGCATAAGGATCACGATGGTAATTTTTTTGATGAGAATGGGTTATTGGTGTGACTGTATTGGAAGACGTGTTTTGTTGATGTGATTGGACTAATAAAATATATTGATATAATGGTGTAAATTTGTTGCCTTTATTTTTTGTGTAATAGAGGTGAACCCAATATTGATTTTGGTATAGAAGTAAATGTGTTTTATTATAGGATCCACTTGGAGTGCAAAAGCAAGTCATTTGTAAAGCCAGCAACTCTCCATGATTGCATATTTGCCGTAACAAAATAGCACCATTACAACTCTTTTTTTTTTTTTCCATGGACTATTAGTTGGGACAACAAAATGTCTCCATGGACCACTAAAAAGTCATTGCTGCAATTGCTAATACCCAATTATATCACATTGAGTCCAAGTGGGGATCGATGAAAAATATTATTTAATCGAGACTATTAATTTATCAAAAATATATTGTAATTTTGTGTATTGGGCCTGGGCGTTGAGCTGTTTACCAACCTTATCCTTATTATTTTTTTTTGCAACTGATTTATTGTCGGAATGATGAAAAAGTCCCTAGTAGGTAATGGTTGCGAGGACATTTTTGTTAATTTTGGCAAAATATATCCCTTATATTTCAGCAAGTGATTAACGCTTAACTTGCCAAAAATAATTTTCTGTTTTTTAAGATTTGTGGTAATAACATTTTTGGATACTGAATAATTTGATCCAGTTCAACTCGGGAACTCATTTGTTAAACGTTTCAAGTTGGGTATCAAAAATTCAAATTTGTTTCAAACTACCCACACGGACAATGGAGAGAGTTAAGCAAAACGGAGTTACTTCTCTCTCCTTAACCCTCCCCACTTAACTCTCTAAAATATCAATCCAAACAAGGCCTAAAAGTCTCTAGCATATTCAGCAAGCACTTGACTAGAATCAATTCAAAGCTTTAATCCTTCCTCCACTAAAGTATATATACCAGAGTATCCATGCATTATTCATTGCAAATGCATACACATTTAAAACCTTAACACTTCTGCATACACATCCAATCGACCAACAGTCAATTGGACGGTGGCTTCTCATTTTGAAATACACGGTTGGACATATTGTCTTCCAAGTTCCATGGTTCTGTCATTTCTCTCCGATGTGGATTCTAATGAGTTATGAGTTCGTGGGCCCTAGCTGATATGGACTTGACATTTTGTTTGATTGTGGCGAGTCCATTTCATTCCAAACAAATGAATGCAAAACAACCTAACGAAGGCCCATTACATTCAAAACAATGAAAAGGGCTTCCCATATTTTAAGATTTCTGTCACTGAACTTGAGTGACCGGTTCATTAATATCTTTATCTTTTTTTGTTTCTTAATAATTTTATAAATTTCATTGTTGAAAATTGCACATCACCAAATACTAGTGATAAATTTAAATGGAAACTATTATTTCTATTTATAAATAAATTAAATTATTTAAAAATATGCGGTTCAACCATTAATCATTCGGTCCAAAGTCTAAACGATTGAACCTTCAAAGATTATTATCACGGGTCGATATACCTGTCGGTTTTGATGACACTAAGTAAATCAATAATGATTTCAACAATTTCATTTCTTTCTTTTTTTTAATGAGATTAATCAGATTATACTTCTGACTTCCAATTTTCAAACAAAAACCCACAACCATTATTTTAAATAGTGTCTATTAATTGTTGTGTTTAAAAATAATTAACAGGAGATAGATCTGAGGCTTCACAATTCGTTTAAAATTGTAGATTTGAATCCAACAGTTTAGAAGGTCATCATGCCACATTTTTATTTTTTCATTTTTAAAACTTGTATTACATTTTTTTCCCCATTCGATAGAAGTTATAGACTTTAGAGAATTGCGAAGTTGCTAATTCGAGAGAAATAGGGTTGGTTAGGCTATAGTATTAGAGGCAGGTGGTAGGGAGGGTTTAAAATAGCACCATTGCACCTCTCTTTTTTTTCATGGGCTATTAGTTGGGACAACAAAATGCCTCCATGGGCTACTAAAAAGTAATTGTTGCAGTTGCTCATACCCAATTATATCACGTTGAGTCCAAGTGGGGATCGATGAAAAGTATTATTTAATTGAAAATATTAATATCACTTTCAAAACTCTTGTTTGGACATCTAAGTTCACTCCAAAAAATTTATCCCTCATACTTCTATTTTTATTTTTTATAATTATTTAAATCATTTAAATTTTATCTAATTCCTTTTTTGTCATTTTTTCAAAGAGATTTAGATATAATATGATTTCTCTCTCTTGTTACTCTTTCTCATCTCACTACATCTTCTCTCTCTATTGCATCTCTCTCATCACTCCATCTCTCTCTCCCCCTACATCTCTCTCTCCCCCTACTACATCTCTCTCTTATTACCACATCTTTCTCTTTCTCTTTCTCTTTCTCTCTCATCTTTTTTTTGGTGGTCGTTTTGATCTAGATATGATTGGGCATTCTACGTCTCTATGAAGGGAGTCCAACAATAGTGGTGGTGTGGCGAACCATCATTGGAATCAGCCGGATTTGAAGTTTTTTCAAAATAATAACATTAGCCAACCAATGTTACCGTTTTAAAATATTAACATTCGTCAACCAATGTTACTGTTTTAAAATGGACATATCTGGTGGTCGTTTGGGACCATATATGGTTGGGCATTGTGTGTTTCAATGAGGGGAGTCCAACAATGATGGTGGTATGGCGAACCACAGTCGGAATCTACCAAATTTGAAGTTTTTTTCCAAATAGTAATGTTAGTCGACAAATGTTACTATTTTGAAACAGTAACATTGGTCGACCAATGTTACTATTTTTAAACAACCATATCCGATGGTTGTTTTGAGTAGTTTTTGGTTGGACATTGTGCGACTCAGTGAGGGGAGTCTAACGGTAGTGGTGGTGTAGCCAACCGTCGCTAAAATATGTCCGATCTAAGACTTTTATCTTGCGGTGGTCGCAGCTTTCTAATCATTTTCCGGGCAAATGGACGGCCATGGGTGGTGGTGGAAGGTCGGAGTATGTACGTGTTGATATGAGCTTCAGTTTAGGTTGGATACTAACGGATAACAATAAGGAGAAGTGTAGTAGTTGTAGGAGGAAGAAGACAATGGTAAGAAAGTAATTAGCGTACTAGTGGTAACTTAGAGGGATAAAGTTTTTTGGACTGGAACTAAGTGTCCAAAAGTTTTACAAGTGGTACTGGCTTGGAATTTTCCCTTATTTAATCGAGACTATTAATTTATCAAAAATATACTGTAATTTCGTGTATTGGGCCTGGGCGTTGAGCGGTTGACCAACCTTATCCTTTTTTTTTTGCAATTGATTTATTGTCGGAATGACGAAAAAGTCCCTAGTGGATAATGGTTGCGAGGACATTTTTGATAATTTTGGCAAAATATATTCCTCATATTTCAACAATCGATTAACTTGCCAAAAATAATTTTCTATTTTTTAAGATTTGTGGTAATAGCATTTTTGGGTATTGAATAATTTGACACAGTTTAACTCGGGAACTTATTTGTTAAACAATTCAAGTTGGGTTTCAAAAATTCAAATTTGTTTCAAACTACCAACACGAACAATAGAGAGAGTTAAACAAAGTAGAGTTACTCCTCCCTCCTTAACCCTCTCCACTTAACTCTCTAAAATATCAATCCAATCAAGGCTTGCAAGTCTCTAGCATCTTCCTTTATCAACAAGCACTTGACTAGAATCAAAGGTCTTCTCAGTAACTTTTTCATCTCCATCTATCTTGGTTTAAGCAACTGTAAAAGTAGAATTTATCCTAGAATTGTTGTCACAACCCGATTTTCACAATATGAAAAGGAAACATGAAGGAATGACGAAAACACCCCAGGATCAAATGACAAACATGGTGCAATATTGCATAGCAATAGCTCTACAAATATCCCCACATTCACCATCCAATCCATCAAAGAAAATGTGTACCCATAGCCTCAATCGACTTATGATATGCCTCAACATCTTTTATCACGATGGTCCAATTCACAAAAAATTGTAGCCAATTCTCTATAATGCATAGAAAGGGATTGCTCGCTTTGTTTGGCCTTGAAGGCTAATTGATTCAAGAAAAACATATACAATTCATCACTTCCATCTTAGAAAGCCTTTTGATAGGGTACTCCAACGAATATCATTAATCCTTCAAGATCAGGAAAGCGAATCACACAAAATCGGGTAGGGATATAAATGGTCGATTACGGTATATTTTTTAGTTTTTTGACATGAATTTAACATACCAATCGATTGATTATCGGTGATTATTTTGATAATTTTAGTCGATTCTAAGTAAGCTTTTTAAAAGATAATCGACCAACGGTCAATTTGACGATCGCTTCTCATTTTGAAATACACGGTTGGACATACTGTCTTCCAAGTTCCATGGTTCTGTCATTTCTCTCCAATGTGGATTCTAATGAGTTATGGCTTCGTGGGCCCTAACTGATACGGACTTGACATTTTGTTTGATTGTGGCGGGCCCATTTCATTCAAAGCAATGCATGCAAAACAACCTAACGAAGGCCCATTACATTCAAAACAATGAAGCTTCCCATATTTTAAGGTTTTTGTCACTGACTTGAGTGACCACTTGGTTCATTAATATCTTTATCTTTTTTTTGTTTCTTAATATATTTATAAATTTCATTGTTGAAAATCGCACATCACAAAATGCTAGTGATAAATTTAAGGCCCAGTTTGGTAAAGTTTTTTAAAAATAGCAGATATATCAATAGAAATGGTGGTAGAAGAAATGCTAGACAATTTTAATAGCAGATATGCTACATGAATGTTTGGTAGTGTTTGATTGAACTTTTACTGGTAACAATTATGTTGTGTAGTATATTATGACAAATTACGTGTAGGGGTATTATACATTTTAGTTGTAACATAAAAGACTGAGAAAAAATATCTCGAATTATGTGTCAAAAAAACCTGTTTGGTTTGGAGTTAGCACTTATACTACAAAGTAGTATAAATGATATTAAAAAACCTAAACCAAACGGGGTCTAAATAGAAACTATTATTTCTATTTATAAATAAATTATTATTATTTATAAATAAATTTAATTTTTGTAGTATAAATGATATTAAAAAACCTAAACCAAACGGGGTCTAAATAGAAACTATTATTTCTATTTATAAATAAATTATTATTATTTATAAATAAATTTAATTATTTAAAAAAATATGCGGTTCAACCATTAATCATTCGGTCCAAATGATTGAACCTTCAAAGATTATTGTCACGGATCGATATACAAGTCGGTTTTGATAACACTAAGTAAATCAATAATGATTTCAACAATTTCATTTTTTTCTTTTTTTTTAACGAGATTAATTAGATTATACTTTTGACTTCTAATTTTCAAACAAAAACCCACAATCATTCTTCTAAATAGTGTTTATTAATTGTTGTGTTTAAAAATAATTAATAGGGGATAGATCTGAGGCTCCATAATTTGTTTAAAATTGTAAAATCGACAATTTAAATCTAACAGTTTAGAAGGTGTGTCACATCACGTCACACTTTTATTTTTTCATTTTTAAAACTTGTATTACATTTTTTCTCCCATTCGATAGAAATTATATACTCTAAAGAATTGTGAAACCGCGAATTCGAGAGAAATCGGGTTGGTTAGGCTATAGTGTTAGGCGACACGTTTTGCCACGTTGAATTGATATAGGGAGAGTTTTGTTTGTAGCCGATACTCTTTTGACCACTTCTTTCTCACCAACCCCAATCCCAACAACAACACTCACCAATCTTCCTCATCTTCCCTCACCGTCTCACCAAACCTCTTCTATTAATTAATTACTCACTTCTTTATAGACATTTTATAGTTCCACTAAACATTCTCTCCCTCTAATTTCCATTTCTAATGGCGACTAAATCTCTACTGCATTCTTCATCAATTCCTTCTTATTTTACGAATTCCCAATCAAATTTGATTAATTGTAGGAAAACCCAGTTGAGATTCGATCCTCAATTTGCTACAAGACCAATCAAATGGAGAATTGGTTTCCCGAGAAAGGAATTGAAAATTGGGCAGTATGTAGAAAGGGAGAGGCAGAGGCAGAGAGGATTAATGGTGGTCCGGTGTACGGCGGAGGGGATAGAGAGAGGAATGTTGATCGGAGGAGAGGCGGAGGCGAGACTACGGGCAGTGCCGGAGAGGTGGAAGGTGGCGGCTTTGATGGCGTGCGTGATGTGTCTCGCCAATGCTGACCGCGTTGTTATGTCTGTTGCGGTTGTTCCTCTCGCTGCCAAAATGGGTTGGTCCAGTTCCTTCCTGGGCATTGTTCAGGTACATTTTTATATCATATCATGAATATATCAAACTCCATCATAAGATTTCATCCTCAGTCAACTCGATCATTCCGGATAAACCAGTCTGATGCTTTGATGCAGTGGGCCTAACTCACCCCTTGAAAACCGACTTGCAAAGGTTGAGGACTTGAATTGCTCTCACCTATCCAATATGGGATAAGGGAATGACCAGCGCATTGCATCAATTCCCTTCCCACCCACCCGACCACCTATCCGATATCCCCGACCACCTATCCGATATAGGATAAGGAATGACCAGCGCACTGCATCTTCCCTTCCCACCTACCCGACCACCTATCCGATATGGGATAAGAAAATGATCAGCGCACTGCATCAATTCCCTCCCTCCCAAGGAACACTGTGTCTCACGTGTGGCACCCCACCCCGTGGACCCACATGCATCCACATCATCAGCATGTGCCTCGCTTCGATACCAAATGATGTAGTGAGTCTAACTCACCCCTTGAAAACCGACTTACAAGGTTGAGGATTGCCCACCCATATAAAACACTTCACTTGCTCCCACCTACCCGCCGATGTGGGATAAGAGAATGAACAACGCATTGCATTATGCTTCCATGTTCTTGTATCCACAAGTTTTCTCTCCTAATTGTCTCTCCTACTTAAATTTTTCATACAAATCTTTGCGTACAACTGTACATTCAATAGTTGGGACAACTTGATATCAACTATTGAGATCTTTATTATACCTGCCTACAACTCAAAAGTTGGGATAACAGAATATCAGCTGCTGCTGAGATCCCTATTACGCTCAACAACCGCCGACATCTCTGTCATACCTAATTATGATGTTTTACCAAAACCCTAAGCTAAATAAATAGAGAATTGAGTGTTTCCTGGTTCATTTTAGTGCAAAGCATGTACTTCTCGTGGGCCCTACAGCAGCCTGTCAAACCAAGACCTGACAGAAACCCCTACGAACTCTCCCATGACGCCATCTGTTTCTGTTGGGCCATTTGGGCAGAGTATAATTGCGGGCCTGGTACTTGTTGGAACTTCAACTTAGAAAGACACTTTTGCATGGGCTTTTTTTAGGGACCTTTTGTGTCGGTTAGTTTCAAGGTAAACTTTAGTCACACCCCTACATTTACTAAAGACATCCAGTCAATTGATTTTTATAAGAGATGGTCAACTTAAGTTGGAATATTTTTAGTAAACTTAGTGGTGTCACTAAAGTTTACTTAGTTCCAAAAGATTGAAATGAATTGGATTGTGGCCCTTCAACATGAAGTCATTTATTTTTTCTTTATTAATGAAATAATTAACTTTAATAGGATAAAAAATTACTGATTTATAAAACCTAACGATGACAAATGAATTGCATATGTTAATTTGGATATTATTATAATTACGTGTCACAAATAATGGGTGTAAATGAGACAAATCTTGTTTCGTTCCCACTTATGGGTCCAACTTACCATGTCATCATTTAGAAAACTTCTGCATACACGCAGGCTTGACGACCCGAGTTTAGGTCAATATCAGTCAGGTGTTCAAAAGACAAACTTGTATGGCACCATTCTTAGTTACTAAAAAAAAAAGAGACATCTTGTTTGCAAAAAGACTCCAACCAAGATAGAGTACTCATTTTTGTGCAAGCAGACCTGACGGCATTGATTTAGACTTATATTGGGTGTTCAAAAAAACAAACTCATTGTATGGTGTCATTCTCAATCAAATTTCCAAAAATTTCAATCAAGATAAGAGTACTCATTTTATTTTTTTTCATTTCTGGATTCTTATTCGATTGAATTTCTAACAAAAAGTGGTTCTGTTAAACTGTTTGATGAAGTCATCCTTTTTGTGGGGATACATATTCTCATCAGTAATAGCAGGAGCCTTGGTAGACAGATATGGAGGCAAAAGAGTGATGGCATGGGGACTGGCATTCTGGTCACTGGCTACTCTGCTCACTCCATTGGCTGCCAACTACTCTACAGCCAGTCTTTTAGCTGTTCGCGCCTTCTTTGGTCTTGCTGAAGGCGTAGCTCTCCCCTCTATGACCACCCTCTTATCAAGGTAGAATCACCTTAAAATGTAATTGTGAAAACAATTTGTTTATGATGATAGAATTCTGTCTTTGTAGCTAATTTCGTTTCTTTGTTCGATATTGACTAGGTGGTTCCCGAGCAATGAGCGAGCAAGTGCAGTTGGTATCTCCATGGCTGGATTTCACCTTGGCAATGTAACAGGATTACTACTGACTCCAATCATGTTGTCAACTGTTGGAATTTCTGGTCCGTTTATACTCTTTTCATCACTTGGAATGCTATGGTTGACGACTTGGGCATATCGAGTCACAAGTGATCCTCTAGATAGTCCCTTTATCAGCAAATCAGAGCTGCAAATAATCCAAGCAGGAAAAAATCGCTCTTTAGCAAGCAGCGGGAAACGTCCATCCCTACGCCTCTTACTGTCAAAACTACCAACATGGGCAATCATATTTGCTAATATTACGAACAATTGGGTAAGGTCTCTCTCTTGGTGCAGTGAAGTACTCATCTCCTCTGTTAAGTGAGTCCGAGCATGCCAAATTACCGTTAACTTGTGCCTACAATTGCAGGGATACTTTGTTCTTCTGTCATGGATGCCGGTCTATTTCAACACAGTAAGTTATATTTCCGTTGTCTTCGTCTCCACAACTCCACTACTTTTTGAAACAGTAAGTTACAGGTTTTAAATTTCAATAAATACAGGTATTTAATGTGAACTTGAAGCAAGCAGCTTGGTTTAGTGCTGTTCCGTGGGGAACAATGGCTGTTTCTGGCTTCATCGCTGGTTCAGCATCGGATTCCTTAATCAAGGCAGGATACTCTTTAACATTGGTCCGAAAGATCATGCAGGTAACTCTTATTTCTGTTGCAATGAGTGCAAAATTTAGTTCTGATTTATAATCCGTTGACAGTCGATTGGTTTCATCGGTCCTGGAGTTGCACTACTATGCTTAAATTACGCGAAAACTCCTGTGGTTGCTTCCGTAATCATCACGGTAGCGCTAAGCTTGAGCTCTTTTAGTCAAGCTGGCTTTCTCCTCAATATGCAAGTAAGCTTCTTTAGTTCTGCCATGATGATAACTACTCTCTTACCTCCAATTTGATTTAACCTGTGTGGTTTCTGTTATCAGGACATAGCACCTCAGTGTGCAGGATTTCTTCATGGTATTCTTTCTTGCCTACATTTTCTATTAATTATAGACTATTGTTTGGACTTCTGAGAACTTGAGAAAATGACATTTTGGAATTGAATTACCTTGAAAAAAAACAGGAATAGCAAATTCAGCAGGGACATTAGCCGCAATCATCAGCACGATTGGAACAGGTTATTTCGTACAGTGGCTCGGATCTTTTCAGGCCTTCCTCACTGTCACAGCAGGACTCTACTTTGTTTCGGCCATGTTTTGGAACCTGTTCGCTACTGGAGAGCGAGTTTTCTACGACTAAAAAAGTTACGAAACCCAGGATCAAGTTTGGGAAATGATAAAGGCATTAATGTTAATTTGATTCATTAGCAAGGAATGAATTTGTTTCTGCAAAATGTAGGAGTTTGATATGTACAGCAGCTCGAGCGTTGTTATACAAAAAGTAGTGTAACATTCATATATGTAAAGAAGCAATCTTACCAGTACATCAAGAGCCTCCCGGTTCCTTCCACTGTTTTATCATTCCATTGAAACAATTTTTTTTTTTTTTCTAATTACGGGGGAAGGGGATGGGGAGAACTCGAGACCTTTATGATATACCATACACATACACATGACTACCATATGATGTATTCGTGGTTCTCTCCATTCAAACATATTGATTCAGCATCCACACTCAAAACATATGAATGGGATGTTTCAAAATCATAGAATAAGTGTTGTTCAAGTGTTTATTCAGTAATTACAGTTGTGTCTGTCCTTAAGACATTAGTACCATTATGAGATGATGTTGAAATTTTGATAATCATAAATTCACAGCTATAAGACAACTGAAATCAGGGGTTTGTGGGGTATGCTGTATTGGCTTTTATGGTCATAAATTAAGGGTATAAATATCGGGTTTCGATTTGGTTTCAAATCGAAATCTGTAAAACCGAAGTTTTTCGATTTTTATTTTGATCAAACTGCACCAGATCGTTTATGTAACATAAATCGTTTATAAAATGAATAAATTCGAACGTAACTCGTAAACCGAAACACCGAACTATTTGTAGGATTCGGTTCGGTTTTCGGTCTAAGATTCGGGTTGGTTCGGTTTCTTTTACCCTAACTACAAAAAAAAAATCATAAATGTATTTTGATCGGGTTTACAAGTGGATCGTTACAATTTTTTTATCCAAAACAAAAATTAAATTAGACATGAAAAGGACAAAACGCTTCAGATTTATATTTGGAGGTCCAGAATTTTTTTTTTCCCGAGACAAAAAATATAAATTAGAACACTTTAGCACTTACGTGGGCAATTCAGATTGGTTTTGAATACCTGTAATACCAGGAAATCCGTCCACATACCATTCGACAAATGAAAACAAACAAGAAAGTCAGTATTTTTTTTATTCTTTAGGGCACAACTGCTAATTATATGAAACAATAAAATATCAATACAGATCCAATTACACAACAGATGAACTGAAGATGACCAGATTCTCCTAAATTCCTCGCCATCACTTATCTCAAATGACAAAAACCTTAGCCAACTGTAGCAGAGGAGACCGTAAATCTACTTTGATTTCTCCGCACAGAGGGAGATAGCTCCTATGCACCCTTTCAACTCTGTATTGTCGTCTACATCAAAAGCAGCTGCTTAGGTGAAGATTTCAAAGATCCCTCTATTCCATCTTGGGATTTTCTTGCTGAAAATTCTTCTGGGATTTGTTCCTATCTGACCCAGGAGGATCTGATTAGCCTCAAAACCCTCCATCTCTTGCAATTAAATCCAAACCCATATAGAAAATTTGGTCTTTTTTACTCCCTGGGGTTTGCAAGATCATTGCCAATCAAGAGTTGTGTGAATTGGGAATTAGGGTTTTTCTTTAAGAGGGCAAGGGAAATCGAAATTGTGAATTGGGAATTTGGGGTTCTCTTGAAGATATGAATTTTAGGAGCTTGGAAGAGTTCTGGAGCTTCTATATGAGTCAACACTCAAAACCATCAACAAGGCGTTGGCACTTTGTGGGCACTCTTACAAGTATCATAGTTTTGCTGTTCTCATTGCTCTTTAATTGGAAGTTAATGATCTTTGTGCCTTTGTTTGGATATGGTTTTGCTTGGTACAGCCATTTCTTTGTGGAAGGGAATGTTCCTGCCACCTTTGGGCATCCGATTTGGTCTCTTTTGTGTGATTTCAGGATGTTTGGATTGATGCTAACTGGCCAAATGGATAGAGAGATCAAGCGGCTTGGGAAAAGGCCTGTGTTGCAGGTTTTCTGATCATAATGTAAGCAGTTTCTGCTTCCTTTGTAATATGGTTTGCATCTCTAACAAAGATGCTCAATGCTTTCGTCTCCTTTTGTACTCAAAAAACTTATTTGTGCTACCCGGCTATAACATTTTTATTTTGATTAGTTATGATTCTTTTAGTAAAGTAAATTGATAGGTTTCTGGATTTGATGTCTTTCTCCATGTGTTGTCTTACATTTGATTGATTGGGGAAAGAATGTCTGGATGATGGTTATAGTTTTAATATTTACTTGTTCAGTTGCCTATGGTTATGGTTTTGGGATGAACAAAGAAATTCTGGTTGGGATGGTGAAGTTAAATGTGGTGACTCCAGGTCGTAAGTTCAACTCGCCCAGCAGTTTCAGTCTTAAGGTTTGCTTGCGAAATGGGTTGTGAGTTAACTTGTAGCTTTTGGTTCGTCCAGAGTATTGGACATGGTTGTTTGGATGTTTGCATTGAATTGCAATGGAAATTCTTCCTTTGTATTCCTAGACTTTGGAAATTTGATGGTTTAATTGGGATTGGAAGATGGAGCTAGTACTTTCCAAGGGAGGAATAGGATTGCATTTGCTACCATCATCATCTATTGATTTGATCTCTTAGAAACTGAAGTTAGTTCACCTCAGCACAACAAGACCATTGTATCCGCGGTGGGGTTCGACATCCTCTTCTCTTCTTCTTTTTGCTAATTTTTTCCCAATGTGTGTGGCAGTTCTTCTCTCTATAGAACTATACCTGCAGAGTGCAGCACCCTCTATAGTTAAATGCTAGCTTTGAGCTGAATATAATGTAAGATGCATAATTATGAAGAATTGGTTGGTGTTATGCTGTCAAACTGAAACATCCTTCCTTCTGCGAATCTCGAGTGGTTTTAGCTAAGAATATAATTAACAACGTCATATAGTGCCTATCTGGCACTGCTTACTTTGGAGCTTATAAGCTTCAACTCTTCAACTCCGGGGAATGCCCTGTTAGATCTCCCCAATCTTTGAGTTTTTGTTCTTTGGATTGTTTTTGGTTCTCTTTTTCTAAAAATGCTTAAGACTATCATTACTATGTTTCAAGTAAATGCTATATGTTCAAACTTCTATCACAATAGGAGTCATCTTGATTAGGATTTAGGATTACATGCATCCATCCATTCGGCCAAAAATCAAGAACCAAACAAGGTTAAAAGGTATCCCATTCGCTCCCCCAGCTTTCGTCAGGCAATGTTGGCCCAACAGAGGTGCTTTCGCTGTTTGTGTTCTTTCCAGTTCCAATCTCTACGCATTTCACCACCCTATCATACATACTCTAGCTTGGTAAAGAACCAAACCAGGTTACAAAGCATCCTGTTCGCTCCCCCAGCTTTCGTCTAGCAGTGTTGGCCCAACAGAGTGCTTTGTGTCGATAAAAGTTTTTGTTGCTTACCATTGCTCGAGAACAATTTCTAGGTTTTTTTGGTTAATTATCTGTTTGGATTAAGTGAAACGGAGAGTTAACAAGTCACCGCCGTTGGAATCTTAAAATTTTCAATTGAAAGACCATTTTTGAGAAATGCATGCTGCGAAATTCACCATATAAAAATTCAACAGTCTTAAGTTCAAAATAGACGCAAAATCTCCGAGTGTAAAAATTCAAAAGCCGATTTAATTTATTCTCTAAAAATGTTCCATTCCATATGACATGAATGTTCACAATACATGCTCAACTCAAGCTCAGATCAAGGGGCATATTCTATCTTCACCATAGAAACAAAAAGAAGGATTCTTTTTCTTGCTTGGGGCATGAAGAGAAATTACTTGGATTTCCCTTTGTAGATAACTATCTATTTCCCTCAAGATGCCTCACAAAATTACAATCAAAGCTACAAATGGTTTGGGAATCCAAAATCCAATCCAGTATAACTACTCATTCGTCTATGTTACAAGTTCGGACCTTATATCTTCTTGAACTCTAAATTAGTAAATTCTGCCATGCCAAACCCCTTTTAAATGGTAGATGTTCTGTTTCAATTTGAAGTCTTCAGTAGCGCCGAGAGTTCTTGGCCAGGCAAAATATCAACTGCTGTGTGTTCAATCTAAAGTATATGTAGCATGTCATGAAACGTTGTGATCAAAGGTCAGTGTTGCGAGAAAATGATGGTAAAGGCATGGCTTCCTGTGGACGAAGGATGACAAGCACACCAAACATGGCAAGCATCGGGAGGACAATGAGCCACTTCAATAGTTTATAGTAGTACATATGGAATGTCAGGGAAAACTCATCTGAGAAATAGAGTCCATTCTTGTCCACCATCTCGACTACAACAGTCCCAGTGGTCCTGACTCCAACGGTTGGTAGCTTAATTTGGAATTTCCCGGGATGGCGAAAAATCTGGTTTTGTGTTATCCTTCTTTCTCCTTGGTAATTTCCGGGCACTAACAAAGTTATCTGCAGAGTTCCATTGCAAAAAGAAAATGGATACACGGAAAATGTAAGGGTCGAATGCTTTTGAAAAATTATAAAGCATGGGAAAGAAGTAACTTACAGTAACATTATAAGGTGCTTGTGAGCCAGAAGGGAATCTGTATTTATCTACAATCTCAATCTCCACCCAGAAGTTCTTGCCTTCCTCGTCACGGTAATTTCTTGATGGAGATGTTACGTAGACTCCTTCACGATTGTACCTGTTGGCTAGATTATTTCTTCCTTGATTGCTTGATCTCCATGCCTGAACAGAATAATATTTAATGATATTTTAAATGCTGGGAGATTTTATTGGAAAGCACCAAGACGTAAGTTTGAGATCTATCCTGCCTTGAGGGGATGATGTGGAGCAGGAGTTGAGAAGCAAAAGACATTCCCATTCATTGTTGTAACAATTAGATCGAGATCATCCCCACCATCAATGTTGTCCGCCAAGACCATGCTATATCTGCAATTAAAAAAAATCTACATATGATATAAATTTACAGAAGGAAATTTGAAGGAATAAAATCTAGGATGTAAGAATCTCTTACGAAGTTTCACCAATATCGACCACATCGGCACATGCTGTAGGTCCATCTATTAGGTATAGGTAACCATCAAAAGATGTTGTAACAAGAGTGAGTCCCTTGCTTTTTTCCCCACGTTTGCTTAAATCAACAAGTTGAACTTGATTCATCACTCTCCCATGAGTCCTATATGGGTAAGGACCAACAGGTTTACCATCTCTGCCACTAAGAACATATATATTCCCAGACAGTGTTGGAACCACAACATCAGTACGCCCATCCCCATCAACATCACCTATGGTTGGACCCTGAGAAATACAGAAGTGGAAATTAAATCACTCTACCATAAGCACTGATCCAGGTAGTGTCCATCAGCTTACCCTCTAGAACAAGGACATTTGTCATCATATTTGAAGCACAATACATTCAAGATTTCAGATAAATAGAAGAAAGAGCACTGGATAGTTGAAGTGACAGCGTCTCCTACATTTGGTCGTAAGACAACTAATGTATAGCATCTACCACACCCGTGTCATGAAGAGATTGCATTTGAGATTTCCTGGAAGTCTCTTTCATTTGGATTAATGTCCAACTCTTATCATAAGATTGACAACTATCAGGTCGAGAGAGCATTAATTCATCATATATAGTCTATTTGTCTGCACAAAAAACCCTACATATGGAACAATGGGTCAAACTTTTGGGCAGCTTACGTATTGGACACGGTTAATAAAGACAAGTAACTTCAGTATCTACAATTTGACTACGACCAAAATCACTAGCAGCAAAACAAGTAGAGGTAAACGACTCCCGTGCAAAAGGTTCATGTGTTGAAGGCTGGGTAGCCTTACCCAATAGCAATCGAAGTTTGAAACGGGAATGATTTTATATGTAAGAGTTACAAAATCTTTCTAAATGCATTGCCCAATAACCTTATAACTTGGAAATGTGTTTTTTGATCCACTGCAACTTACCTGGGAAACAAGACTTTTAACATGAGCTTCCCAAATTTCCTTTCCTTGTGCAGTCCATGCAGCAACATTCCCATGTGTATCAGTAGTCACCAGTTCAATTTTGCCATCATCATTAACATCAGCTGCAACTACCGCACCTTGAATTTCAGCCATTTCAAGAGGGAACTTCTCTCTGATTTTTCCTGAATAAAAGAAACATTTTTAGTATCAAAATCGTCAGAGGGGAAGAAAGGTTGTACCAATATCAGCTTCATGTAGCAAAAGAGAGCCAAAACACTTGGAAGTTTTTTATATTAACATGGCTACTACATCAAGATGACAAAGCCACTAGGTCACAGATTAATGAAGTTGCTGACATACTTACCAGTAGGTCATGAATTTGCCCTTAGTGCTAAGTATTGAAAAATATGTACTAAACACCATTCTCTCAACAGCTATTTAAAACAATCTAACTTATCCTGTTACCATTGTTTCAGAGATCACAACCAATGAACTTGCAAAATAATGCAATATATAACTATTTCACAATAAGAAATCTAAGACCGATATGGGCCAACATTGTAATAATCAGACGCAAGTAAATTAAAAAAAAAAGAGGGCGGAATTTAATTTACCGTGATGATCCAAAACATAGAACAAGCCAAACGAAGTTCCAACAAGAATGTCCAAATTTCCATCACCATCCAAATCAACAACAGTTGGAGAAGAATTTATGTACGCACGGAACTTTGCAGTATCTGTGCTGAGATCTAGTTGTGTAGACCACTTAACTTGCTTTGTATCAAGATTGAAAACAACAATAGCACCAGCAACATATTTACCAATATCAATATCACCCAGCTC
The DNA here is from genome assembly GCF_013401445.1 of Tripterygium wilfordii. Classification (NCBI taxonomy): domain Eukaryota; kingdom Viridiplantae; phylum Streptophyta; class Magnoliopsida; order Celastrales; family Celastraceae; genus Tripterygium; species Tripterygium wilfordii. The sequence continues at coordinate 9,522,852 of NC_052236.1, read as the reverse complement.
CTTCATATGATCTGGGTTGTCATAATACCTGACCATTTCTTTCCCAATAGTTAGTGCATAATCAATGGTGTATTCAATTTTTGTCAGTGTCCTTAAACAGAAAATAACATAATTAATTTAAATAATTACATCGGAAAAGGGCAAGCATACAGATACCAAATAAAGTCTGGATAATAGATACTATAAATTCAAGCTACCAGTTTTTCTTTTCAAAATTAGATGTGTCATTAAGAAGCACAAAAAAGAAAGAGGGAGACTTATGGGCAAGAAGATATATGTTCAAGCTTTCTTACGGGATTGTCTAATAAAAAACCCAAACATATCCTCATGTTGATGTAAACCAAAGAGAATATCTTACATGCATATAACATGGGTTTTAGTCCGCCAAAGTCATAAGTATTACATGGTCAAAGTAACTTGAAATAAAGACACTACCAATGTAATCGATTGGTGGGCAAAAACAGCACATACATCATCATCCTCCTCAAAGCCTTACAACAATTTTGGGTCAGCCACATGAATCTGTACAGGAAATTAATTAGAATGCACCAAATCCAATGCCGTTACTCTGAAATAAAGACACCCTCTCCACCAATCCTACCTGGCCTACATCTTTTTTCCATCAATTACATCCATGTCTTTTTTTGACCTCTCCACTCTTTTTAGTCTCTTTTACTAGATTTTTGTAACTAAAGAACCAACATCTATTATTTGATCTAATGTAGGGTTTAGGGGAAGCTCCAATCAAAAATAAAATGAATCTTTCATAGATTCATTACTATCTTGAATCAATGAGATTTTCTCATCTATTGTACATGGCAAAATTCAGCCAGCTATCTGCTCTTTTACACTCAAAACTATTCAATGAGTCATAGCACAGTGGTCAATGAGAACAACAGCTAATAATGGTTCCAAATAACCTGGAGTGATAAAGAAAATAAATACAAAGAATAATCAAATAGTTTACGACAATTATACAGTATCCAATGCTTCAAACCACAAAATAAAACAGTGATCCTTAATGTACAGAGAATAACAGCAAATATAATGCTGAAAGGCGACCAATGTCTGTTCCAGCAAACAATAGTCTAGCCACCAATAATCATCCAATTTTGACTTCATAAATAAAACAATAACATGTAAATGCATAACTTATTATGAAAGCAAACTCACTCGTGATCAAAGAAGTGCGAGACTGCAACAACCATTTCTGATACCCCATCATTATCAATGTCTGCTATAACCTGACCAAAAAGAAAAAAATATATGAAACTTTCATCTTGTTTGCATCTGATGTGCAAGTTCCTTTTCTTCTTTAAAAAACAGAAAAGTATAAGCTAAAAATGGACACACGAGCATTGACTTAAGACTCACAGGAGTGCATAAAATATGTGAGTCAATATTAACATAATCTTTCAGTTGCTCATGTTGACCTTCAGTCCACTCCTCATCTCCCCACATGGATTCATCCACATAATCATCATAATCATAACTATACTCATCACCAAGCTCATCGTTATCACGCAATAACTCAAAAGATGAATCTGCATCTGCTTCCAATCCCTCATCATTTTCAACAGTTGCTGCACGGATATCCTCATTACTATTAGTTTTATCATTATCTTTGGATTCAGAAGCACCTTCCTCCGACCCTTTTGAATTGTTATCTTCTAGTAGCCTTCTCCCCGTACCTGTCAAGATCTCAGATTTATTTGATCCGGATGATCCCGCATTTGCAGGAGAATCATCCACACCAGTAGACAGCTTAATGTTTGTTCCCTTTTGACTTTCATTCACTTTCTTTTCATCTGCTAGATTGGATACATTCTCCGGATTCGACACATTTGTTGGATTGGACATATTCCCCATACCAATGTGAGTTTTTGTAGATGTAGAACCTGAAGTGTTTCCCTCAGGTGTATTTCCATTTGCTACATTCCCAATACCATTGTGACTTTCCATAGATGTAGAACCTGATATGTTTCGTTCCGTTGTATTTCCATTTGTATCTGCAAAAGAATGACCAGGATTTACTGATATCACCATAAACCCAGCACTCTTAAAAGTCATTTGCATTTTTCCTTGGGGAGAAACGCAGAATAAATATGAATAAGAACAAGGCATTGTATTCAACCTAGTATAGCGTGACGAGTCAAAACTTAATGAAAATCAACTAATGGATATCCTCAGGAGATGAGAAGTTTGTTTTATCGTAGAATGCTGTTAAGAAGCAAAGATAAAGCATTTTTGTTCAACAGGTAAAGATATCAGAAGCACCTCAAAAGTTACATAGCCAAATAAGCAGCTTGGTTGGTTGATAAGAAAATTTTGAATTAGTTGAAAGGAAAGTGTATAGAACTGTTATGAAAATAAGAGTTACTGACGAGTCTTTGATTTCATTTCAGCAGCCTCCAAAATGAGTTGGTCATCATCAACATCCGGATGAGAACGGTCCACTGGGTCAGGATGCAAACCCACGTGCCAATCTTTACGAACCTTCAGACGGGGTACCACCAATTTTTCTGTCATTATGTAGCCAGATACCCTAGAGCAATATAGAAAATATTGCAACGAGATTGGGTATATTAGGATGCAAGTCCCTTGATAAGAAAGCTCAAATTTTGACAAAAGAAGATATTGCCATGAATGCGAGGAACATATTACCTGAAAAAGAACACTTCCCCGTTGTAGGTAGCCAAAGCAATTTCTCTCACGCCATCCTTGTCAATATCATACAAGAGAGGACTTGCATGTACTGTTGATTGGTGAAAGGCGGGCCAACCTGGTAAATGATTGAACAATTATGAGAATGGGGTCTGCTTCACTAGAGCTTGATTCTCTACTTATGTTAGTGCGTGTTAGATGTTTGTAATGCAGAACCTTGACAAGGTCAAACAGAACCCATCATCCTCTCCCCACTAGACTCTCTTACAATTCCTCTCCTTTTGAATGCAGACATCTCTTATACTTACTGAATTCCACAAATTATAGAAAAATTAGTTTAGGTAAGAGAACTATGGTGACAGAGATCCCATGTAATGATTACGCATCATTGTCCTCTATTCGTGTAGTTTTATTACAAATAAGTAGAATTAAGGTTTCGACAATGATGATGGTGGCAGCAGAGTATTCCAGACAAATTCAGTGATGACTGATGAAAATATAATCACGGAAAGCACCTGGCATTTTATCTCCATCAGAACCTTCAAGAACTTCAAGGTAGTGAACAAAGGAGGGCACCACTACATCAAGTTTCCCATCACTGAGAAACAAAAAAGAAAATGCAATTTCAACATACGGATTTTCATACATAAAATTCAGCTCGCACGCAAAGCCAAACAATAGAACTCGACCCTAATTAAACTCCAAAAACACGTACAAATTACCTGTTGATATCTGCGATCAATGGAGTCGCATAAATGCTAGAACTAACTTCCGTTTGCCATCTAAGCTCCAGATTCCTGGGGCATTGCGTATTCAACAACGCATCCTCATCTCTACACACCCAAAACAGACAAATAGTTGATCAACCCAACACAATCGCACAAAGCCCAATTGAGTCAATAATTTTCAAAAACTAACACCATTTGACTAACAAACATTGGACAATAAATCAAGATCAAAATAGACTCACAAATCGGGGTAACCGAGGGAATCGTCAGTGGCCTCCCGCTTCCGGAACTTATTCTCTGAGGAGTCGTCGCCATGAGCGAAATCCAAACAAACGAACAATAGCAAACAAATCAACAGAACCCTAGTCACTGAGAGATTCATCGGATCTTTTGCGTTTCCCTTGACAGTAAGAGGAGGAATGGGAAAAAAAACTAATCGAAAGAATAACTGTATTGTATCCCTAATACCTAATAAGATAATACAGCAAAGATCAGTCAGGAGCAGATAAACCCTCGCTAATTTGGTAGGGTCTTGTGATACTCTGAAATTTCGACGGAGAAGCCGAACAAGAATTTGGAGCTCAAGACAGTCGAGGCCCGTACTTGGCATTCCAAATTTCCGCTATGTTTTTGTCGAAAATAGCCCTCCTCGGGTGTTATATTACGTTCCTGGTGATTACGGGTGGCAAAACTCTCAGGGTCTAAATGACTAAATTTGTAAATTAAGTTTGAACATCATTTATATATTTTAAATTTGAGTCTAGACACAAAAATCTTGTTTAGTTGAAAATCGGGTTGAATCCAAACACAAATTTTGTTTGATTTAAACCCGGATCCGAATTTTAGACGTATAACTAATGTATCTTCTAATTAATCAAACCATATAGAGATTGATTGATGGCATATGATGATTATACGGGATAAACTGATTTGGAACTTGAGATTATTTGATGTTATTGTCTAAGTAAGATATTGTTGTCAACCAGAATAGAACTCACGCTAATCATTAGTCTCAGAAGTTCTAAATACAAATCCCCCCTTTCAAACAGTAATTTAATTTACGGGTTAATCATTGATATATCTGAATTTTACGAGCAAGAACTGCAATATGGACAAAATTTCTTTTGTGATTTACGATCTTTTGTCATGCGTAAACAGTTGATGAAGACAAAAATGTATTATTGTTATTATAGAATTGAATGATTTCTTGTCCTTGATGCTAATGTATCTGTCCATCTTATCATTATCCTCATCTCCCCGACCTCTCCTTTCCTTCCCGTCAGTTTCTTTAATTTTTTGTAGAAATTGGAAAGATAAATATTATTTGTATCCGTTTTTTATTAAATACATCCCATTAATCCTTTAAAAATACACTAAAATGGGACGTATTTAGTAAAAAATGGGATACAAATAATGTTCATCGTTGGAAATTCTCATCAACTAATAAGGCAAGAGGATGCAATGCTATGCTTGGCAATCCAAGTAAAGCAAAAATGCACCATTGTGTGGTTTTCGTATCCCTTCTTATGCCGTGTTATCAAAACGAATTTCTCGATAATTTTAATGGCCCAATGACAATGACACCATTGCAATTGCTACTCCTAGTGTGATTGTGAAAAGAGAGGTGGAGATTTTTTATTTTACCATTAAATTACATATAATAATTTGTGTATGGGGCGCCCAATGTTGTAAGTGTGACCCATTTACATTTAGCTAACAAGTCGGCCCAGACATTATCCTGTTTATTTTTGAGCTGGCCCAATCCATTACTCCAAATCCATTGTTTTTATTGCCCCAAGCCCATCAAAATCTTACATCCTAGACCTTCTAGCTCATCATTGGCCCATATGCCCATGAAATTAAACCTAGCGGATGGATTTTGTCGTTTATAAAACTAGGCTTGCATCCGTTCTTCCCTCTAGAGCTAGTTTGTTGAGGGGATAAGAGGCTGGACTCAGCCCCACCCCCGCGGGGTGCGATACACTCATCTCCCGTGTAGGAATGTTAAGGGCCCGCTTGGTTAAGCATTTTGACCAGCATTTATATTAGTTTTTAGCACAAATGCTTTGTGCAAGCCAAACAACCATTTTCGGGTACAAATTTCAAGGAATTTTTTGGAGCATTTTATGCTCTTTTGAAAATGCTCTAATTTTAAACAATTTTGGTAGTATTTTGATTCATTTTCCTATCATATCCTCACTACTTTATTATAATCTCCATTTTACCCCTAAAAAGTCATCTTATTTATTCATTTGTTATTTATATTTATTTTTTAATTATTGATTTTTATTTTAAACAATGTTTGTTATTTAGTTTACTTACAACTAAAATGCGTATAATACCCCTATACGTAATTTGTAACAGAATTAATAAATTAAATAATTAACTAATTAATTAATAAATAAATAAATAAATTAACTATTATTAAAACTTTAACTAATTAATTTATTTATAATTTATTATTATCTTTAATTAATTTATAATTTATTATTATATTTAATTAATTTAAATTCATTATATTAATTTTATGAATTAATTTGTATGCTACCCTTGCACGTAATTTATCCAATATGTTACACAACACAAATGTTAACAATAAAAGTTCAACCAAACACTTATCCAGCATTTCTGCTACCACCATTTTTGCTGGCATATCTGCTATTTGACAAATACTCTACCAAACTAGCCCTTAGATTGATGAATAAATTTGGAGTTGATTCGGATTGTGTGGGGGTAAATTTTGTTGTTGAAATGTTGTTTTTAGAGTCGTCAACCAGACGGGGGCTTATAGCAGTCTCCCGGACACCTCAAGAGATTTTATTAATGGCAGCACGAAATTTTATTATACCAATAATATATTTATTGAATCAAGCAATTGGTCGTATTGAAAATATTTCTCTAATTAGAACCACGCAACGCAGGGGAAGTATTTAATAAATTCATAATTATTATGATAATTGATATTTTTTTTTTCAAACTCCTCCCTGTTTAGACCGACTATGGATCAATAGCTTACAATATATTGACATGTGAGAGCACATGGTCTCTCTTTAATTCTACAGTTGGATGTTCTTTGGACTGTGGATTGAAAGAAATATTTCTGTCCATGCCCTCAGCACTTCCAGTGTCCATTTTTTTACCCCTTATTATTAGCATGAAAGGTTTCTACATAAAAAATATAAAATGTACTGCACCGAGAACAACTGAGCAAACGTGTTCTTTGGATAGTCCATTAAGTTCAAACTCAACCCGGACTAGGAACGTGCAAACCCACCTGACAAACTACTTGAAAAAAGTGCACCAACTTGGGATCGAACTCTCGACCTCGAATGAGATTTTTTACCTTCTAAATTCGGAGAAATAACTAGTCCGACTATCTATCGCTAAGTGGTTAACTTATTCCTTTATCCTGATACTCTATCATCCTTTTTGCAGCATCGGTATATCTTGCATGCTCTACTGGAAAGATGTATTTATTTTAAGAATTGAATAACATCTGATGGACTGATTTTTCATATAAATGTGAATGTGAACATTCAACTGATTCAAGTGTCCTATTAAGTGTGAATATGGACCTGAAGACTTTGAGCCAAATCTTGAAGAATGATTACTCAATGTCATCAACCCCACACAGATACGATAGGGTCATTCATTGGAGATTTTACTCATTTAATGAAACAAGGCACATGCCTATATATCGGGACAATGTAACTTTTGATCATCGAAAGAGTTGCTAAATTTCAACTCAGTCGCCGAATGTTCACACGTTCCAATTTGGGAATTCAAAGTTGAAAATTATTCTAATATGCACACACAAATACAGATTTCTCACTGTTCATGCAGATTTCTTATATTGATTTTTGTATGCCACATCAGTAATTTGATCATCCGAATAATCGAAAATATGTTCGAGTGTACATATTATAACAATTCTCAATTTTGATTTTTCACGTGGGAACATTTGAACGCTCCGTGATCGAGTTTAACCTGATCGACTCTTTTACTCACCAAAAGTTGCATTAGTATCTCTATATTCTTCACTTTTCTCGTTTATCGTCAAAGGGCATCACATCTAACTACTGCTGCTTGCCCTATCGCCCATGTGAGCTTTGTCTTCAAATTGTGTCTCTCACGACTCTTTTGACATAAAAGAGGCCCCATAACCTAATCATCCTGTGAAGCTTAATCGCAAGAGAAATGCCCCCACCAATGGCTAGGACCAGAAAGGCAAAAGCAATGCTGGCCGGCGCAATTTCAGCTAAAAAAAGTTGATCAATAAAGACAAGTGATTTGAGACAGACAACAACATTATGTTTGTCTGCATAACACGACCAATTTAAAGCAACCCTTAACATGCCCTTTTTCCCCTGTATGGGGAGGCCCCCTCTGATCCCCAAATGGACAACACATATAATGGCGACAACTGTGTCTGGAAAAGACTCTGCTTGATATTAATCAATATGTCACAAGGCATGCTTATATTGGAGATATTAAACATGGCTTCAGTTCTACTACATAAGTCTGAATACTGAGAATCATCATATGATCTTCTCTCAGTTTCATGATGTGGGCTTGTGGGGTTGTCTGTGAGAGGAATTTTCTGGTCAAACCACAACATTTAATAGATTATATCTCTGTCTTGGTCCTTGCAGCTGTAGTGTAGTGTAGTGTGTCTCCAAAAATGTGCATTATCAGGGTAGAGTACTATAGGACCTCAAATATAAAACGATGAACATTATATACACATATCCCAAAAATAATTAGGTACACCGAAATCTTACTGCTCCACAATTAAAAACATAACATTCAGTAGTACACTCATTTTTCAGTTTTTTCAAAAAAAAATACTATCTGCACCCCTCTTCATCCTACACTATTAGGGTTTCTTCTTCTTCCGACATGTACTGAATCAAATCTGTGACTTTGCCTGAATGCCCTCACAGACGAGTCTACCACCACCACAACAACTAGTAGTAGTAGATTCAGGTTTAGGGTGGGTATGTACCTTTGACTAACAATGTGTTGTCCGTGGATGTTAATCCCTTCTTTGAGCCCACCGGCTTTTGTTGTTTGGAAGGGATGAACATGCTTTGCTTGAAGGACCGGTCTTGAGGCACGCCTTTGCTTGAAGGAATCGTAGTAATTAACCTTGTTGAGCATCGGACGAATCACAACATTTTTTGTACCATTCTATCTCAGCTCGATAACTTTTCACAGTTCAGACTTGATGCGAGACCCATTTGTCTCGCCATCTTCAGGCAATCCTTTGATGAACTTGCAACTGATTCATGTAGAGTGATTCGTCATTTGACTTGCTCATAAGGATATGCATCTGCGCAATTTCTTGGATTCAAACCTTAAGAATTGGTGAGGAAGAACATTTATTGGATTCAAACCCTAGGAATTGGTGAGGAATAACATGGAAGGATTTGGGGCTCATATGGTAGGGACAGTGGAGTGTTTAAAGATTGAGCATTTTGACTATATTTTGGAGTGCACTTAATAAACCGTGGGGTGCGTATTCATGCCTCTTGATGAATTAAGATCGGCTCATGTGCCCCGAGTTATTGATTCACTTGTGCTCAGTTCATGAATTACTGTTTCAGTCTGCTTTATTGAACTTGAGCGGTTGAGCCAGGAACACAAAATAGGTCATTATTAAATTTATTCTCAATTTTGTTGGTTTATCTTTATTAAGCATTCTTTATTCTCTCCATATAAACAAAATTAAGCATGAATCTAAATTAATCAAATAAAAAAGAAAGGTAAAAGCAAAGAAGTTGTCAACGACTTGAATTTATTTTTTCTTGATGTGGGGCATCACCAGGGGTCTCCTTCGAGCCTTTAATATGTTATTTCCTGGTTAACAATATGCTATACTCAAGTGGGGAAAATAATGAGAATTAATTGAATAAAAACATAACATGTTTTCAGTAATAATAATTATAAAAAATATTGATCAAGACTAGCGTTGAACACTGTTTCCTTAGAATTTTTTTGTCTGGTCCCAATTTTATTTCTAAAAATTGAACAAAAAATATCCCAGGATAAAATGATTTTCCTCACACAAAAAATGAAACAACATTTCTTATGTCTATGATAGAACCAAAATAATTGTACACTCTCTTGTATGTAAAAATTCATTTGACTCAAATGAATGAATGATTAATCTATCTCGGATCTCTACGTGAAATATTTGAATGGACTCTCTATTCATAGAGTTTGTCATGACTAACTGACTCTTCACAAGAGGTACCATGTAAATGATATATTTTTCTAATGAATGATTATATATATATTTATATTTTTTGGAATGAAAAATTGCATACACATTAACAGTCACGTCTTTTCAAATGAAAATATGAAACGATACGCCTCTTTTGAAGAGATGATACTTTATCAATTGTACATTTTTAAAAAGAGAAAGGAAAAATTTTCAAAATGAAAAATTATTTTTTATTCATATTTTTGTCCAAGATAATATTCTTCAAAGTTGGCTGTATAGACAAGTCATTGTCTAATTAGGATCTCTTTGAGAAAGCCAGGTGCCTTTCCATGGTTTCTTTGGTACGATACAAAAAGAGGGAGGGCCATCTAGTTTTGTCAATCTCCAAATTAAATACGCAAACAATTTTTGCTTAAGACAGTTGGATAAAGGAATCGTAATAAGGTAAACTATGAAAATGACTTGAGCATTGAAGAACAGGAGAGTGTTAACAACTTGATATTAGTGTAATGGTTATATCTTCGAACTCAGGGAAAGTAATTCCTTGAGGTTTTTTAGGTTCTGTAGATAGATGACACTGGCCTACTTAGCTACTTCTTGGGAGGGATTAAGAACTCTATTCTGGGCTTCAGTTTTACTTGCGTACAGGGTTTTAGCTAAGGACTAAATTGGTGGTCCGTCATGTGCACGGGGTGGCCATCTAGAATTTAAAACTAGGTCAGGAGAGTGTTAACAACTTGACATTAGCGTAATGGTTATATCTTCGAACTCAGGGAAAGTAATTCCTTGAGGTTTTTTGGGTTCTGTAGACAGATGGCACTGACCTATTTAGCTACTTCTTGGGAGAGATTAAAAACTCTATTCTGAGCTTCAGCTCAGTCTTATTTACGCACGGGGCTTTAGCTCAAGATCAAATTGGTGGTTCGTCGTGTGCACGGGGTAACCATCCAGAACTTAAAACTGGGTCAAAGGTCATCAGGTGATCGTTGGGTTGAGGCCTTCTCCATCAAAAAAATAACACAGGAGAGTGTTCAACTAAATAATCAGCTTTTAATGCAACTTAGCCTAATTAATGAATAATTGACGTACCTTGAGTTGGTTCATACGTCATCGTTTTCTTTGACTTTGACCGTAATAACACGCCCGTCATCTCCATTTCGTCGCTGCCTACGCATATAAGAATACGAGACTTATCCACCAATAAAGAATAAGAACCAAATACCCTAAATTGCCCCCACCTTCACACCAATTTTACAGTAAAACAGAATATTGTGCAGCTTTTAACTGTATAAACCTTGGATCCACAAGCTCAAATTTCTTCCTCTGTCAATCGGAATTTCGTATTCAGAGAGCGGCAATGCTCACCGTTTGATCGCCTGCATCTCAAGTTCTTAGCCGTTTGATCGCCTGATTCGATGGGAGCTCGTTGTTCCAAATTCTCTTGCTGCTGTTTTCAGTCTCGGCTCAAACCCTCCGTCTTGGAATCCTCCGATCTCGGTAGTGACTTCTTTCTCTCACTGGCATTTTCGTTAATTTGATTAAATTCCAGCTAAGGTTTTCGTGGTGTGTGTACAGAAAACGGGAGCAAAAATGAACGGAGCAAATGGCCGGGTTTCAGTGAGTTCAGCTTGGAGCAACTGAAAGCTGCCACGTCAGGGTTCTCGCCGGATAACATAGTGTCGGAGCACGGTGAAAAGGCTCCGAACGTTGTTTACAAAGGGAAGCTCGACAATGACCGTTGGATCGCCGTTAAACGATTTAACAAGCTGGCCTGGCCTGATTCTCGACAGTTCCTGGTTTGTTAATCTTACTCCGGATTTTCTTTTTCATTGTCTGATATTTGAGGATTTTTACTCTTCGTATCGATGTGATCATTTTGAGATGTGATTTAGGAAGAAGCGAGATCCGTGGGGAACCTGAGGAGTGAGCGATTAGCGAACTTGGTTGGATGTTGTTGTGAAGGCGACGAGAGATTGCTCGTGGCAGAGTTTATGCCGCATGAGACCCTTGCAAAGCATTTGTTTCACTGTAAGTGAATATATTGGCTGTTTTGTAAATTGACATAAATTTCTGATAATCAGCTAAAGATCTACTACAGTTTTTCTATTGTTTAGTTTGAATGTGCTACTTGTTTATAATGTATCGAGTTTGGATTCACGAATCTGGATGGACTTTGATATGTACCCAATACCTTTTATGGCCTACAAAATGAAAGCCTAAACGTTGTTTTGACAATATGTTACCTTTTATGGCCACTTAAAGAAATGCGATTTCATTTGTTTTACAGTAACTTGATTTCTCGTTTTGGATTCTTTATCATACGGTTGTTTGATGACAACTAATATAGGGGAAAACGAGCCCATGAAATGGGCAATGAGGTTGAGGGTGGCGTTGTATTTGGCTCAAGCTCTGGAATACTATAGTAGCAAAGGGAGGGCAATATATCATGATCTCAATGCTTACAGGGTCTTGTTTGATAAGGTGAACTGGTTTTACAGATGAAACAGTATTTCCGTATTTGTCGATTCTTTGTACTGAGTGAGTGTGTGGTTCCTGCTATTGGGTTAATGAATCACAGGATGGTAATCCACGGCTATCTTGCTTTGGACTAATGAAGAATAGCCGAGATGGAAAGAGTTACAGCACAAACCTAGCTTTCACACCACCAGAGTACCTGAGAACTGGTCAGTTGTTTATGATAATATCTTGATTGAATTATTGGTAATGTCTAACAGCCTCACTCAGATATTGGTATCTATGAATGTATACAAATCCGCTGCCTTTTTTTTATTGACATTTTGGGAGGATGCATGTTAAGAAAAAACTTGTTATCTCCCTCCATAGGGAATGGCAGTTTGCATCAATCAAATCATCTTCATTAACTTCTGTATTTAATATGTAGGGGCTGCATGCTCTTAGATTTCAAGAAGTGAAGGCCATTATATTCCTGTAGATTTATTTGTCAAGGACACTAATCCATTGTTGGTGATTGATGCCTACTTAAATGCGAAATAAGCTAATAAAATGTAGGGGAACCCCCCCGAGGATAGCAACATATAGCACATCATATCTTTCTTCATCTGGTTAACTGTTTTGCTACTAAGCCTCTTAATTCCATTTTAAGCCCTAGCTAATGCAATTATATACATTTATCATGGCAGGTAGAGTGACTCCAGAAAGTGTGGTGTACAGCTTCGGAACCATGTTGCTAGATCTTCTTAGTGGCAAACATATCCCACCAAGTCATGTAGGTTTTGTCTCTTCGTGTTTATACCACTTTTAACGGATATATAATGTCGATAAATATCTATATTGTACTAGCATTGCAGATTACTCTTGCCCCTTCTGCTGTGTAAATTAATTACTTTAACTGGCGAAATGATGTGTCTAGGCACTCGATCTGATACGTGGCAAGAACTTCTTGATGTTGATGGATTCTGCTCTGGAGGACCAATGTCCAAATGATGATGGAACTGAATTAGTGAGGTTAGCTACTCGATGTTTGCAGTATGAAGCTCGTGAGAGGCCAAATGTTAAGTCCATTATCAGTGCTCTCACATCTCTTCAAAAAGAAACAGAGGTACTTACCAACAGTTTATTGAACAATTCTTCTTCTTTTTCATCTCTCTTTATATTTCTGTAGTTCTTTTGTAATTTTATTCATACACATTGGCCATTGCTGTTTGATGTTGTTTAAGCAGGTTCCATCATATGCTTTGATGGGTATCCCTCCTGAGACTGTATCTTCTACTCCACCAATGTTGCTAACACCGTTTGGTGAGGCTTGCTTGAGAACGGACCTCACTGCCATTCATGAAATATTGGAAAAAGTTGGATACAAGGATGATGAAGGGATTGCCAATGAGGTTAGTTACTGTGCTTTCCATAAGCAAAGCTTCCTATGATTACAATGCGAAAGATGTAACCCTATAATGCCCAAATCAGCTATGTGCAAAGTGACTTCTGTATGATCCTACTAGTGGGAGGCTCCCCTCTTCCTAAACTGACCTATCATACCTGCATTCAATGAAAAAAGAAAGTGGGCAAAGGAATTAGCACAACACAAAGCCGGATTCTTTCTAGGCATACAAATTATTCATCTTCAATTTCTTAGTTTTTTGCTTCTCATGCTTGCACATTTCCTCACTAGTCATGATAAACACTTTGCCCAAAGCAGTATTCACATGTTCACAATTAAAAAGAGGGAGAGAGTAAGAGAACAAAGCTGTTGCATTAAAAAATTTCCTCAAATGCAAGTCCCTCTAAGGGTTTTACTGTTTTTCAGCTATCTTTTCAAATGTGGACAAGTCAAATGCAGGAGACCTTGAATTCTAAGAAGCACGGAGACTCTGCTTTTCGAGCCAAGGACTTTGCTACTGCCATAGACTGTTATACACTAGTAAGTTTCTATCTGGAAAGCATAATTGATTCTGAACTAGCAATTTGGTCGCAATAACATGTATTCTTGAAAATCCTTTCAGGAGCGCTAATATAGCAATTTCGTCATTGATGTGTTCTGGATTTCACTTCAACTTAGTTAAAAGTTAGTCAGGGGTAATTATAATGGATGGTGACTTGTTCCAGGTGTTTAATTTCTCATTTCTGTTGCAGTTCATCGACGGTGGAACCATGGTATCACCGACAGTGTATGCTAGGCGCTGCTTGTCTTACTTGATGAATGACATGCAACAAGAAGCTCTTGGGGATGCTATGCAAGCTCAAGTGATCTCTCCAGAGTGGCCCACTGCCCTATATCTTCAAGCAGCTTGCCTATTCAGCCTGGGGATGGAGACAGATGCAAAAGAAACACTCAAAGACGGCACGAACTTGGAAGCCAAAAAGAACAAGAATTAAGAGTTGTATAGGTTTTCTCTTTTGTTTGCATTTTCAACTTCGCTCCCCCTTTTCTATACTCTATAGTTTTGTTCAGGCTCCTGTATCTAATTCCATGATCTATTGTCCGTCAGTCTTTTCAAACATTACAGAATTCTTTGATTATTGTAAGTGGTATTTGTTGTTATATATTTGTGCACGTCTTCTTTGAATGTTGCAAGAGGGGATCAGAGACATTTGTCTTCAGTTTTACTTATACAAGGGGACGCAAGATTCGTTGGATGTGATGTATATTTGTGTACTACTGGCCACTTATAGCCACATTCCAGATCACTTAGACCATTTTTACTGAAGTTGGCTGCAATCAAAATAACCCAACTTGATTGACATGTGGCGTGTAGAACCGAGCTTACATTAGCTGAGAAGTCTTCTTAGCTATCGACCAAGGTAGGGCTGAGAATCCCAACCGAGGATAAAACATCCGAAGAGTGAACAATGGACACAGAAACCGGAGAGAGAGTATATCGGCAAGACCAAAATGCCCCCTCGGTATAATATCAAGCATCGACCCTCGTAGTCCGTGAAGACCGAATATCAAGGAAATCAAGAATTCAAAAGGAGACCAACTTAGGAAGTAAATCAGGATAGAATTTACCTTGTAGAGCGATATCAACATTGCAATTTACTTGTTACTATAGAGAGAGAGCAATAACATCCGACGTCAATCTTACCGCCTAATATGACACTAAAACCAAATACAATTTCGTATGTCAGCACCACTTTATTTGACAAAATTGCAACTAAGCACATTGAGCAGTCCTCCTCTGAATTCGTCATATCCAATACAGTTTCTCAAAAACAAAATGATTGACATTCAAGCAGTGTTTCACCAAATATCGGAATTATATATCCCGGAACACAAAACCTGGACAACTCTCATCAGAGAGATCTATATATAGATACAATAAATTCTCCACACGTATGATGGAGAAGTCCAGAGCTATACTGGCATAAATACAGATTAAATCCCAAGGCTCTCTCCATATCCTGTTGCTCATCATCATAACAACAAAATTGTGCAGGTTCATCTATAGAATTTTCCGTTCTATTCTTGAGTATATCGTGTTTGCGTACTAAGACGATGGCACATTGAAGTGGAAGAGCCATGATATGACAAATGCAAATACCATACATGCAAGCAGAAAGTTCAAGAAACGGTGGCCATGCCAAAAACTTCGAGATTCTGTATGCGGCACTGATGCTGAGACGGCTGTGGCTGTGGCTGTGGCTGTGGCAGTGGCATTGTTGGACTCGTTCAACTGCTCTATTGATGCATTGTCACTTCCTAACGTGACGTTTCGTGCGATAGAATGGCAAATTTCGCAGGTCCTAGCAAAGAAGTAAAGGATATTAATTCGAAGGCAAAAGTGATAGAGTAGCAAGATCTAGTCTCCAGAGAGAAGCATTGCATTATAATTCTCAAGATACAATGGCACACAACATCCACCAATGGAAAGACAAGAAGTGAATGGGGAAAAAAATAAGTGCGAAACCTAAAAGCTTAAGCTGGCAGATTAGATCAGCCAACAAAACAATCAGAACTAAAATACAGATTCATCCAAAATAAGTCAAAAAGAAAAAGTAAAATATGTGAATCAACACACATGAGAAGCAGTCACGCGGACGTCGGATCCATAACAAATTTGCGTTAGTAGCAGCTTATGTGAGAACCGTGTGTTTTAGCTCGAGGCAAACTTTGGTAGCTCGAGCCAAATCAGCCTACGATTGACTTTGTCATGTTGCGTCCTATTTTATTTCGAGTTTGTTTCCTTTTTTTTAGCTAGCACGAATTTTGGTATTTTTGTTGTTTTTTTTAATAGGTTTTCCTAAACCTAATGTGTGGGGATTTATGTCACAACTATTTAAAGGCCCTAGTTTGTATGGGATTTAGAATTCTGGTGCTTAATAAAATTGAGAGGCTTTCTCTTCCTTGGTTGTGAAAAACTTCCAAAACCCTAGTTTTATCGTTGTGGTGCTTCTGTATCAACGACTAGGCTAGATAGTGAGCGTGGACTCGTGGTGTTTCTGTATCGAATCCATTCGTCACTAGATCCTTGACTTTGTGTCGAATCATTCGGTGGTGAGTTCTGTATCCGGAGGATTTATTCGACAAAATCAAGTTACTTTTCTTGTCAACCTAGTTGTTCATAATTTCTCTTCTATCTTAGATACGAGATTGCGAATCCTCTTCGTAGTCCCGTATCAAGCAGCTTCATAATGGATGAAAATTCAAAAAAGCCATTTTGAGAAAGAGTAGCAGGCCTAATTTAGTCATGAGGGTTTGGTAATAGATATTTGGCTTTACAAGCACATACAATGTTACACATGAACTGCAAGAATTAACGGGCATTGCATCCGCTCTCAAGTTATACAATGAATCTAGACTATAGACTTATCTAGACTAATTGTAGTCGTGAGGGTTTGGTAATAGATAATTGGCTTACAAGCACATGCGTTGTTACACATGAACTGAGAATTAACGGGTATTTGCATCTGCTTTCAAGTTATACAATGAATCTTAGACTATAGACTCAAACTCGTTGCTCGAACAAGAATTTTTTCCTCTAAGTGCCCGTGCAGGCTTTTCTTACCTAGGCTACTACTACAAGAGAAAACGATCAATCATGCTACTTTATCTTTACAAGTTTTTTGCGATGCCGTTTCCTGAATAGAAAATGTAGAGTAGGAAGGAGCTCATGCATGGTGGGCCATTTTCCACTAGTGTATATGATAATATGATAGAACACATCCGTCACATCAGGTAAAGCATAATTTATTTTGAGCTTTCAAATTATACACTCAAATTTATTGCCTTCAAAGGTTCTTGAATCTAGACAACCTTGAACCTTTTGTTCAGCTCACAGATTGGAAACCTGTGGATGGCAAACAGATTCAATTGCTAAAGAGGTATAATATAAGTCAGTATCGGGACCTAAGAGGTGATAGGCATAAAAATGTCTACAATGCATCAAGTGATGGAATCAATCACGTTACATACCGGTCGGTGATTCTGATATAGACAGGCATGACAGATGGATTCACCAAAAAAAAACACTTAACAGACATAAATAAGTACAAAGAAAATTACAAGAAAGCTAAAAACGTGGGGGACTCACCTGTCAAAGCAGAAACTAATCAAGAAAACTGTACCTTAAATATCAATAAAATATCTTGGATAAAAAGAGAATCAGGTATCTTCATATAGTGCATTATTGAAAAAATATTTAGCGGGACACCAGACCGCAATAATCTTCTCCAAGTATGAATTATGAAATGCATACATCAATAAGGGGCCAAGTCACTACCCTCTAAAGGAAATGAAACCACAAAAGGAGAATTATTGAGATTCCTAAACTTTGAAAAAGAAAAGAGCAGCGAAGAATTGTCGGTGTACGCATACATTTCATCAGGGCTTCCTAATGCTTTATTCTTGAGTTTTACCATTTCCAACCTCTCTACGTATCTTTTCCAACTTCCTTTTCATTGATCAAAATTCTTACTTACATCCTCTAACCCTTCAATAAGATCACTCAAATCCAGAACAGCCCAACTAATAAATTTTTTATCCTCCTTAAAAGAGTAATTATACCGTCTTTCCTTCAAGTTCAAGCAAACCCAGAAGTGTCAACCAAATAAGCTTATTCCAAGTTTGGACACTTCAGTAAAAGGTAATCTAGGTACAGACAGTTTAATTAAACTAATCAGGCACATCTGTAAAGGTCTGAGCTCTCATAGTCCTACCAAAAAATAGGTATCTCTAATTCATCACATACTAACAAAATTTAACATAAAACAATTAAGCTATAATCATAACTAGTGGGGAAATATAAAGAAATCATGAAAAGGTTGGGCATTTAGTTTTTCACTCACTTGTTTCCTTTGATCTTGAACCAAGCCTCTGCACATCGTTTATGAGCAGCAGCCAAATCATCCTTACATGAACAACCCAGTTCAATGGGAACACCAGATTCATGACTGTTACTTTCCAAACCCAAATGGCAAATTCTACAGTCTCTCTCCACCTTAGCCAAATGCACCTTCATTTCAGGGGGCCCACCCTCAACCCCCACCTCCACCGAACAATCCGACACCGAGGAGGCCCTTCTAGATTCCGACATGCACCCACCAATCTCCGGATCAACACAAGCAAAGCTGTACTCATCGTAGGACCCACCAGTGGTCGAATAGAACTGCGAGTAGCAAGAACCCTCCTCTGCATCGGGAAAACAGTGACTTCCATTGGCGGTAACGCTGGCGTCACTTCCGGCGAGGGAACGGCGGTGGGTTCCTTGCTCTAAATCGATGCGGGACATTTCTAGAGCCGACATTTCAAATACCCAGAAAGAGAAAATTGAATTCAGAGCATCAAAGGACTCAAAGGTGACGTCTTTGCACAATTTGAGATGAAATGAGAAGATTTAAAGACGTGGGTGTTGGATTCGGTGACCCCTGCAACTCCTCTAAAACAAAACAATTCCTCAAAAAGAATTAAAAGCCCATCAAAAAACAGAAGAATTAAAGAGTAACTAGTGTTTACTGATGAGTGCAGAGACAGAGAAAGAGAGATAAACAAAGGTCTGCGAGACAAGGACTCATGATGTAGACTTGGACCGAGGAGGCACTCACTGCAAAGAAGAAACAGAAACGTGCAGTAGGTGCTGCACGCAGAACTGCAAAGAGATTTCACCGATAAAATACAAATAGTTATCGTATACAGTTTCGTGCTTTACTGGGATCTGTCCTCTGCAGATTCTGTACGTTCGATTTCATCAGCTTTGTGACGTGAAATTTCAGGAAATCGCACGGTGGATATTTGAAGGAGCATGCTCATACTGCCTGTAATCTACAAAGACAACACACATACGCAGTCATATAAAATTTACTTTTCTATTAATTATTGTGAGAATCATATGGTGAAGAAACATTCTGTATTCTGTATCGAATTACAAACCAACAAAAAATTAAAAAGACATACTATAAAAAGTGTATGAAGGAGGAGCAGATGTACTACGTTAGATAAACTTTGATTGAGATAAACTTTAGAGAGAGGGAGGAGACACGGAAGCGGCTATGGTTTTTTCCTTCAATTTTAAGAGTGAAATATCATTTTTATTAGGAGTAATTTTATTAGAGAAATTTATTGAAAGGTATCTGACTTAAAAACAATGCGCCATAGACATATTACGTCAATAACTCATTGACTTTTTGTTGGACAATAATGTCCTTATATTACATGACACATTTTTTATATCATCTCCTATCTCAAGCCTCTCTCATTTCTCTCTCTAAACTCACGCATCTCTCTACTTCACACATCTCTCTTCTCTCTCTACCCCACGCATTTTTCTCTCTCTTACTCTCCAAGATTCGACTCTCAATATCTACTTTATTTTGGAATCATGCATCTCTCTTCTTCTTCTTTTTTTAATTTTCGGTTAAAATTTTTTCTAGATCTGCACTTCTAGACGAATTTGAATATATTATAGAAGGTTTGGGCGAGTGATTGATGTGTGGCATATATTTTGGGAAGAAAAAATAATGAATTTTTTTCTTTTCGAAATCTTGGTTTTTATCTGATTTGAAGATGTACGAGTCATTTTTTGAGTTAAAAACAGTGAGGCTCTCACCTACAAATCAATATGTTATGGGTAAAAATCGGAGATACTAATAGGAAATTTCATACATATGTAGCTTGTCCACGTCAACAGAGGAGTTGTCAAGCAAGAAGAATTCCTTTTGATTAAAAACTTTGATAGTTTACTTCCATTATTGCTTAGTATTTACTTTCAATAAGTGTTGCATTATAACAAAGTTTCCTTTAGGTAGTTTCCTATTCATCTTGAATTTATAATTCTAGTAGGTTTGGTATTAGTGGTTGGCTATATAAGCCAAACAAATTGCATAGTATCATGATCAATAAAATTATACAAAAAACATGTACTTGTTCTCAAAATCGAGAGTTTTCTCTTAACTCAATCTTGTTCATAATTTTCCTAAGATCAAAGTTTTTTTTTCAGATCAAGCCTATGAAAGTACATGCGTCAACAGGCCCCACGCAGGAGTCACAAATCAAGCCCACGACACACCACCTGATCAAGCCTATGAAAGTACAGGTGTCAACAAGCCCCACGCAGGTGGCACAAATCAAGCCCACGCAGGGGCAGACTATCAAGCCCACGCAGGGGCAAAATCGAGAGTTTTCTCTTAACTCAATCTTGTTCATAATTTTCCTAAGATCAAAGTTTTCTTTTTTTGTTTTTTTTTTTGAATACAATATACGACACACCATCAGATCAAGCCAATGAAAGTACAGGTTACACAGGAGGCACAAATCAAGCCCACGCCTATGAAAGTACAGGTGTCAACAAGCCCACGCCTATGAAAGTACAGGTGTCAACAGGACCCACGCAGGAGGCACAAATCAAGCCCACGCAGGGGCAGACTAAGCCCACACACCTCCTTATAAATATTCAGAGGAGGTGAGACTAGAACTCATGACCTCAGTCAGGGACATGTAAAGTCATTGCCACCCAACCAATGACTCATTTGCTAAGATCAAAGTTTTCTTTATCTTTATTAAATAATAAAATGCAATAAAAGAGAAGAATAAAATAGAATAGAATAGAAAGATAAAGAGTAAAATTCCAATCTTACCATATACATACTTACAAGAGGAAAAGGTACAAAAAAGATAAAGATTGGACTTCAGAGACTAAAATGAAAATCAAGTTGCATGGTGTTTTTTTTTTTTGCCCCCCATAACTCCAAAACCTTGTAGATGAATGAAACAGTTTTGAATCTCTTTTATTCATCGACGATTGATAAGGGGAGGGATTGGAGGAGGACCACTGCATTTTGCACTGCAGATTCTCCAATTGGTACCCTAAATTTTTTTGAAAAATCATAAATAGGTAATATATATTTCCTACAACGAATCTAATTATATATATATATATATATATATATTTTTTTTTTCAAAACAAAAATCAAATTTATCATAATCAGACTTGACAATCTTAAACTGTCATAAATAAACTCAAAACATTGAATGTTTCTACCGCGTTGAATTTGATTTTTCCTTTGAACAAAAAAAGTATCGTTGGATTGGATTCATTATACTAAATAGTAAAAATTTATGATTTTTCTAAAACTTTTCGGATTTTTTTGGTTGGGAGACCAGTACTATGCACTCTCAGGTTTTTAATTTGGTGGGGTGGAGCTGGTACAAGCTGTTGATGTACCATCTTCTATTTTGGACACGTACTAATACAGTAGGCCTTTCCTTGATAGGCTCAAGTCGATCTCATATAACAATCCATGTGTATCTGGGGTCTGGTTCATAACCACATACAAGAAAGATCCATGAAATCTGGTGTTCACTTGTGTTTGTTTTGTTCACCAACTATACATACATACATATATATATATCATGTCTTTTTCAATGTGGCATCAGAAAAAAGAATTTGAGTTGCTAAGGTATATATGTTCAAAATAGACAGTCCTAACAATATTTGATCATGGATGGGGCAATGAGTAATGAAGAGCTCCTCTTATTGCAAATTTCGTCACCTTTCACAGACCACAATAATGGGGGCATGTGAGCTACTAAAGTGTGATGTAGAAAGTTCTCCGTATGTAAGCAGGGATGTCATAAAAATCGGTTACGGATGGGTTAACATGATGTGTTTACAAAATATTTACGTGTATCCAAACTTGGTTTAATCAAGATCGGACAAATTCGGTCATCGGGATTGGACGGATGTTATTTGCTGTATGAAAGTGGCATAGGCCTGTTAGTGTTGTTTTTTTTTTTTTTTCCCTGTATCAAATTACGATTGAGATATGCAGAAATATATCCATAAATTCACTTTACTAACGTCATTTTGGGCGAATGATGATCTTCCTAAGTGCAGGGTAGGGATGATGGTGGTGGTTGTAAGTGGTGGGGATTAGGGAATTGATGTTGACGCAATCTAAAACGCAGAATTAGGTTATACTAGCATTTAAGCCAAGGATATGAACTAGGAATTCACCATAAAGAAGATTACCTCAAAAGTATTTTTTTATTTAAGGATGATAGCATGACTCAGTAAAGTCAATGACCAATTTGAAACGTAAGAGATTGAGTTGTAACAAGACTTAATTGTTACAAATGTGTGTGAATTTATTGCGGACGATTATGTTTATATTTTGATCGGTCGTACGAATACAACCATATTTTTTTGTTCGAAATAAAAATCAAATTCAACATGAAAAGTGCATGTCAATTCTAGACTACTGAATATATAAATAAAAAAAAAATTACATATACCATTTATGTTGAATTTGTTTTTTATTTGAAACAAAAAATATATCGTTGATTTTTGTTTCAAACAAAAAATAAATTGTTAGATTCATAAAATCGATCAAAATATAAATTTTAAAAATTAAGAAGAAAATTTGAGCCCCATAATGAATTTACGGTGGGCTCTTATTGCTGTTGTTTGCACCGAAATCAAGCAATGTCAAGTAGTTGGAAGTACAATTTGCGGTGGAGAAGGTATTGCAAAACATGACAATTATTTTTTTTAAAAGGGTTAAACCCCTGAACCGTTAAATCTCAGCTTAAGAATTTACAAACGTCGGACAATACGAAACTACATTAGAAAAATACAAATAAACTGCACCGCCTTCAACTTCCACGTGTTGGCTCAACTTCTAAAGAAATTTTATATTGGATTGGGGGCACCATCATTTTCCTTGCATATGCTTTTTAGAGTTTTAAGCTTGATTTTGGTAAGTTGACATGGGTTAAGCGATGACAGGTGATAAATTTTTTTTTCTTAGGCAAAAATGGTTCTCGGTCCTAAGGAACTGGGAATCGAGAAGAGCATTTGCATATATTTCACTAATGATTATAAGTAATTCCCCATGACTAGTGGATTTTATATGACAAAAAAAGAGTTATATTGAAAAAAAAAAAGGAAAAGAAGGTATAGAATTAAATATTAGAGTCAATTTACTGTCGGTATGGAGTCACGAACCGGCCCAAGCCTTTAACTTTGTCGGCCCATACTTAGAAACGTAGAGAGTTGCCTATGCTGATTGCTGGTACATCTCGGCCCATTGAGCCCAGTAGACGTGCAATAAGTCCGTCGTTTATGGAGTTGGTCTTTTGCGGAGAGCATAATTTTATGTCAGGATAGACAAAGTACAAGTGAAAAAAATATAGATTCAAAAGTACGAAAAAAAAATAATAATTATTTATCGTTATTATATGAATTTAGTGTTATTTTTCGTATTTTCGAAAGCATAATTAATAAATAACCCAAAAAAATTTTCAATGGCGCTACCCCTGGATCCCCCGTTTAGTTTTGCTTACTCTCACATAAATTTCTGGCTCCACCTTTACATGGGATTGTGAGGTCTCCTATGTGGCCTGAAATTTACTTGTCAGTTGTACAGTGGACAACTTAATGGATTCAAGGTTACCAAAAAAAATCAGATTTGAATAGTTGAGCTTTGTTTTATCTTTGATATTAGTTGGGTCACAGTGAGAACTCAGAATACTTGAAATTCAACCTGGTTTGCGTGATAGAGAATCGAATTTTCGTGTTGAGAATCATAATTAATTTCTTTGGATTGATGATTAATCTTGCACTTCTGTGCAGCCACTTAGATAGTCAAAGGTCTCAATCAGTGGGAAATTTCTCAGCAAGGATGTCAAGATAACCTCTTCTGTCATGGTTGGCCTGTGCTTTTTAGTGGTTCTAGCTTTTGCAAGTTTTGCATCTAATGCAATCATGCAACACTCTTTCTAGGTAAATTTCACTCTACATTACATTGTCTTGTCTCTCATTTTCCCGTCTTTGACTGTTTTATGTTGAAGGTGAATTTATATTTAATGTACTAGTAGTCTAGTACTTAATTGTTGAAATGTCACTCTGTGTTATCTTCTCGCATTGAGTCTCAGTCCAGATCTCAACTAATCCATGGGGATTGAGGAATTTTTTATATAGCCCAAAATTTATCAACTAGTCATTCGATGAGCAGTTGCGCGGATTTCACATTACAAAAAAACATTGATGCACTATCACAAGAACGTACACATGTCGTGGGGCATCGAGATTAGAGACGACTTCCTTGGTTGTAAATGGGCCTATTAAGGAATCAACATGATTTAACTCAACGTCACCGTTTTGTATTATATTATATTAGCCATTGTACATGTGCCAAGTGGCACTCCTTGATTTGTAATGTTTTTGGGCTATCAAGTAGCCAAGTATATATACCTATACACTTCTCTTGTACCGCCTTGAGAGCTAATATACACAATACCATTTTTCTTCAATACTTTCACTTGGTATCGGAGTACAATGATCTCTTAGGCACCAAAAAGAAAGAATCCAACTCTGACGCCTCACGAATGGTAGAGAGTAGCGTCACACAACTCAACCAATCTATGACCAAGAATTAGTCAGCTAACACCCTTGGTGTGTATTGTTCCGTGATGCTGAATCACAAGAACTATTTATTGTGAAAAAACATGGTCCTGCCCATCATCAAAGGGAACAAACTGGAAGGCTTTATCATAGGGTCCAAAACCTGCCCTCAAGAGTTCATCACTACCACAATTCAGGACTCAACAGATGTTGAAGTCGGGTGAACCCAGAACATGAAAACTGGGTCTTTTAGGACCAACCCCTTCTTGGGTGGCTCTACAACTCTCTAGATGTTGAAGTAGCCTCAGAAGTCTTGGGGAATGAAACCTCAAAAGCCCTATGAGACTCTCTATAAACATTTTTTGTAGTCTAAACACGGTCAAACATCGTGTTTTCAAAAAGGAGTTCAGAAGGATGCAAAGGAGGACTTGAAAATGGGTGAATACCCCAAAGCTATGAAGAAGCTTGCAAACTATTTAAGCTTGGCAAGACAGCCATACGAAAATGATGACTTGGTTTCTCAAGTTCTTGCAGGTCTAAATTCAATCAAATATAACCCAGTAGTACGTCAACTGAATGAAAAGGCTCACATCAATTGGATGGAGCTACAATCTACCTTGCTAAGCTATGAGAGACGACTGGAACAACTCAATGACAGTCTCTCCAACCTAACCCTCAATCAAGCTAGTGCTAACTTTTTCAACACTAGGCACCACAACCAAAACAGATGACATCGCTTATCCTCCAATAAGAATAGAAACCACAACAAGAGTTCAAATAGATTCTTAGGATGAAGCAATTACAGAGGTCGTGGTGGACGATCTGGTGGCAGAAGTGGAAGGTCAGGGAATCATGGGAGACCCACTTGCCAAGTCTGTTACAAAAAAGGACACACTACTACCTACTGCTACTATAGGTTTGATAACAACTATATGGGTGCTTAACCAGACCCCACCAGAAACAATTATGAGACAAACAGATACAATCAATGAACCTACTTGGTGTGCTGATAGTGGAGCAAGCAACCATATGACTAGAATCTCAATAACATCTCTTAGAGGAGCTCATTCAATGGTAATGATACTCTTATAGTTGGTAATGGTCAAAAATCAAAATTGTATATACTGGTGTAGGACAGCTCCAGACCAGAGATAAAAGGAACTTGAGACTCAATAATCCAATGCATGTTCCTACTATTACAAAAAATCTGATTAGTGTGTCACAGATTACCATGCATAACAATGTGTTTGTTCAATTTAACTCATTTGGTTGTTTTGTCAACGACAAGCTGACAGGAGTGGTGCTGCTCGATGGGAATTGGGAAGCTTAAGGATGCCCTCTACCAACTTGATATGTCTACTACAATCAACCAAAGTTCAGCCAAAGCCACCAAACATTCACCAACTTCAGCGTCTTTTCTTTGTACATAAGTGTCTTTATATTCCAAAGAGGTTGAGTATGTTAACTCAAATCATGTAGCATCTTTATAGGTGGTTTCGTATTGAAGACTAGGCCACCTCTCTAGTAACACTTTGTCTCTAGTCTTGGAAAATTGTAATGAAAATATTAACTTCAGTTCCAATTCAATGTTCTATGATGCTTGCCGATTTAGAAAATCTCGTGTTCCCCTTTATCAAACATCTCAATCTCATGCATAAGATGTTCTTGATCCTATTCACACTGATCTATGGGCACCATCACCAATTTATTCAAATTCTGGTTACAATTATTATATTCATTTCATTGATGATCACAGTCGATACACCTGGACACTTGGATCTTCCCACTCAAATTCAAATACGAATCTTATATTATGTTCCTTAACTTTAAAACCCTTATCGAAACACAATTTGAAAAAAAAAAATAAATGCCTTCAATTTGAGATGGGTGGCGAATATAGAAGCCTGAGTGACTTTGTAAAAAAGCATGGCATCGAGTTTCGACATCCATGTCCCCATAATTTAGCTTAGAATGGGAGAGCTGAAAAAAACACAAACATATCACTGAAACTGGCCTCACTCTCCTAGCCCAAGCTCACATGCCACTCAAATTCTTATGGGAAGTCTTCCAAACTACAACATACCTCATTAACATACTTCCCAACTCTTGTGTTGAACAACCACACACCTTTGGAGAAACTAACTGCTAAATCTCCAAACTACAAAGCTCTCAAAAAGTTTGGTTGTGCCTATTTTCCTTGCCTCAACCCCAATCAAACCCACAAATTCCAATGCCATTATACTGAATGTGTATTTTCATATACAATGAATCTCATAACGGCTTCAAATGCCTTAGCTCCATGGGGCAGCTTTACATCTCTAGACATTTAATCTTCAATGAGTCAGATTTTCCCTTTCACACTGGTTTCCTTTAACGTCCTCTTTTGTTATTTCAAAACAATCATATCCAAAATTATCCATTTATTTTGCGTTTTGACAACCATAATTTTTCACAATATTGAACCTTGGAAACATGTCATCGTCGACCCTCGATATCCTATGCACTATAAAACTAGATGTATCCGCCACTACTGAATCAACATCAATCCTTATCCCTATCCTGTCTCGATTGATTGAGCACTGATTGAGCCTCGTCTTCCACCGCGTCCCTCACAACGGGATTGATCTAAGCAAAAACCTTTATGTGTATACATTTATATCACACAAATACACAAACACAAAAACTTATCAACATAAGTTATGCGAAGATTTACGGGAATAAAGAAACATACCGGATCAGTGGAGGTCGTGACATGGCTTGGAGTCTCACTACCCATAACCTTAGATCCCTAAGACACAGAACCTGGTTTCGATACCAAAATGTAACTCCCCGACCCGGAATGCCTTGCTTTTGGTATCATCTTAATCAATCTCCTAATTAATTCAATCATTAAGTCACTGAAAATTTCTGCAGCACCTCCCCTATTATGGAGGATGCCAACCTAGAGTCAATGCGCAGCAAATATCACAATTACGTTCCCAATCCTAGGCAGGGCCTCAGACCATCTAACAATTCATATCACCAATAAATTCACAAATCTAAGCAGGGCCTTAGGCCACCTAATAATCACATATAAATTTTCACACATAATATCATGTATAATCAAACAACCAATGTAAAGAGCAATTCTGCATGCATAATCAATTGTCAAGACACGAAGTCCACAAACCCGGTTCGGGAGTCCCGATAACATGGAGTACCCTCCCAACCGTCCATCCAACCATTGAATTGAGGTATCACACAACATATCTCAATCAAGGAAAACAAGTATGACAAAATACTAGTAACATAATCAAATTCTAGAACCATCTAGTCCTATTACTCTCCAGGGGCCTATCCATGTCACGCATGCTCCTCCTGATCCGCAACCCTAGTACCGAAACTAGACTCACCTGCGAGGAGGGAATAAGGAAAAGGAAAAGGGTGAGCAAAAGACCCAGTAGGGAATAATAAAGAGTAAGTGAATAATATTATGCCGAAATAATAAAGAAAGGCACAAATGCAACAATATGATAGCTAACATCATGTGCACCAACACAAGTAGATAACCACACCATACGAGATCCTAACTTGGCCCACCGGAATCCCTATACATATCAGGATCCTGAACAGCCCAACGACATCATCGCGTGGTGCTTCGAGCACATATGGAATCCTGACTCAGCCCACCGGCATTCCTGTACTCATAGGAACCCTGAACGGCCCATCGGCATTCCACATTACACATCACTCAAACCTAAGAGATATACGGGTCCATACCCAACATCTACCATGCAACTACAATGAGTGTCCAACATGATGATGCAATAGGATATACATACAACCTACATATATATATACACTACATGATGCATGTTCAAGAATAATTCATGCTCAATGGAAGATTGAACAAGTAGATATGCAATATAACTCAAATCATACAACGAAGAAATCACAAAGTGGGGTTGCTCTCCCTTAGGTGCAATTAAGGCGAGAATGAATCATAATGAACAAGAAGAAAAGATAACGTTCTTAATAGGAGACATATTCAAAGAGAATAGCAAAGGATGAAATTTCCCTATCTCAAAGCGAATTACAAATTCTTACCACAAACGCAACGTATACTCCACGTAAATTCACTAACCTATTCAATAAAATAAACTTCGTTAAATTTCCATATTCACCAATCACTCAAGTCTCACATTCCATACTTTAAAATTCAATCCATTTCTTAGAAATCCACATTCTACCCTAAATTCAAAGGTTAAACAATTTGATCCCACCATATATTATTTCTCATGTCAACCCAACCTTAAATAGAACAATTAAAATTAGGACAATGCTAGAGACCCTCAAAATATTATCCCCAAAAGTCCCCTAAATCTATGTGGCATTAAAATAGTCATTGATTAAAAACACACATGTAGGGTCACTTCACATCCAACACTCCACATTAAATGGGGGTCTTTTGGTGATCACTTTTTGGGGGTCTCAAGCATTATTCTTAAAATTAATACACTTACCTTGAAGCTTGTTAGTGTCTTCAATTCAAGAAATCAAACTCTTCTCTAGAGTTGATTCAAAACCCACACTTGAATCTAGTAATACAATATGATTAGAGTCTAATTTGAGCTATTGAACAAAGTAAACTCCCAAAGAATCAAAATCCCAAAACCCACTGATACCCACAACCCTAAGTTTAAAAACTACCTTAATCTTCTATTTTCTTGTAAGAAATTGAAGCATGTGTGTGGTCTTAGAGAGGAGAGTACCTTGCCGGCCGGAAGACTCTCTTGAACGTCGCCGGAAGCAGCTGGCCGGAGGTGGTGGAGAGAAAAGGAAGAGACAACCCTTTGTCTTTTTGTGAAAATGAGAATCGGGTGCTACTACACCCTTTTCTCTTCTATTATTTTTTTTATAAAATAAATCTCTCTTTCTTTTTTTTTATTTGTGAAATTCGGGTGCTACTGCACCCTTTTTCTCTTCATTTTTTTTTATTTCATAACTAAGTCTTTTTTTATTCATTTTATTTTTATTATTTGACATTTTATTTATTTTTATTTTGGGACGGGATATTACATCCACCATCAAGGATGCTCTGACCATTGTTGTCTCAAAGTACTAGGTTGTGAGACAACTTGATATCAACAATGCCTTTTTGAATGGTAGTCTCCAAGAAATAATATATATGCAACAACCTAAAGGTTTTATTGATGTTAGAAATCCTACTTACATATGCAAACTTCGCAAGGCCTTGTATGGATTTAAACAAGCACCATGTGCTTGGTATGAGAAGTTGAGGAGAACACTGCTTGCACGGAAATTCAAGAACTCTTGTATGATACCTCTCTTTTTGTGTTTCAGGAAATGAATCAAGTCCTGGTGCTGATGTATGTAGATGATATAATTGTCACTGGCAACGATCCACAATCTCTCCGAAAGTTTGTTCAAAAACTAAATCAACGGTTTACTCTAAAGGATATGGGTTGTTCTCTTTGTTGGCAAACATTTTGTCTCCTTTGTTGGTGATCCAATGAACAATCCCACTATCTACAGAAGCGCAAAGGAGCCTTACAATATTTGACTAACACCAGACTTGATATTTCTTTCATTGTCTACAAACTTAGAATTTCTACAGCGTCCTACCAACATTCACTGGCAAAGAGTCAAATGGATCTTGAGATATTTGAAAAGAACCCGAACCTTAGGGCTTCACATCAAACCTTGTGGTAGATTAGTTTTGATTGGGTTCACAGATGCAGGGCACTGTGTCTTCTTGGGAGATACTATTGTCTCGTGGTAATCTAAGAAACAAAATGTTGTTGCCATATCAAGCACCGAGTCTGAATTCACAGCTTTGGCCAATGTTGCTTGTGAATTAACTTGGATTCAGTCCCTCCTAAATGAGCTCTCTTTTATTCTTCCAGCAGTCCCTATCACTTGGTGCGACAACATCAGTGCTGGAGCATTTGCTGCCAATCCTGTCTACCATGCAAGAACCAAACATATCGACATTGATGTGCACTTTGCTCAGGACAGAGTTATGTCTAAGTCCTTACAAGTTTGCTACGTCCCTTCTCATGATCAGTTGGTTGATTGCCTTATCAAACCTCTATCACACGCTCGGTTTGCTTTCCTCAGAGACAAACTTGGAGTTGTTCACAGTGTTTCACTACCCACAAGTTTGAGGGAGGCTACTAAGCAATCAAGCTAACTCAACTCAACTCAACGTCACCGTTTTGTATTATTTTAGATTAGCCATTGTAGATGTGCCAAGTGGCACTCCCTAATTTGTAATGCTGTAGGGCTACCTAGTAGCCAAGTATATATACTTGTATACTTCTCTTGTGCCATCTTGAGAGCTAATATACACAATACCATTCTTCTTCAATACTTTCACTAGGCCCACTCCATCAGCAAAGTTGGCTCCACCACCACTTGATCTACCTTGGCGTTGATCACGTTAATTAGAATACCATAGAATAATTCAATGTATTACATTTGAATATTTGATCATAGGAGTGTTAGCGGAATAAAACAATCATGTGAGCAATTGCAACTAAGCTCGAGAACCGTCAAGCCCAAGCACTTGACTAGAGAGGCTGGGTTTTGTTTTTCCTCTTGACTTTGACTTTTTGGATTTGATCAATTCAAAGAAAAGAGGAGGATCTTGTGAAAATTATCTTTCCCATCACAAATATCTGTTAATAAATGTAATCTGTGAACACACGTACCATTAAAGAAAGGTTGAATTGTTGACTAAAGGAAACAAAATTATAATTAAATGTGGAAAGTTGGATTATTGTCATCAATTCGTAATCACATGTGAGCATTAGCATAGTCAAAACTGGTTGCTTGCGGCAAACAATCAATGAATATTCTTCATTCAGATCACTTCTATCCATCCAGTCGTGGATCATCACCTCTATACAAAAACCTTATCCCCATGACAGAAAAAAAAAAAAAAAAAAAAAACGATTTGTCAACTCTACTGAATTGCAACTTGTGATCCTGCTTATGGTTTTTAATAGAATAATTGTGTAGCAAAGATTTAGTTTAAGATATCTATGAGGATCCATGTATACTAAATATTGATTCATAAGAATACGAAAATAACATATATATCCCTGATTCTAACACCTGATATGAAATTTAAGACCTACTAAAAATATAGCGATTTCAAACCCAAATTATACTCGCAAGTGCACGAATCAATTGTAGTATAGAAGTGGTAAATACGAGTGTCGTACCCACAATGACTGAATATTAAATATATGCAATTCCAACTCTTCGTAATTATCAGTAGAAACAAAATAAATAAAGATTAACACAACTAGACAAACACTAGGGATCCGATTTCACCAACTCTATTGTATTTAAATTGTTTAGCCAATAATTCTCATTTCATTCATGCATGTCAAAGATCAAGTCCCCTAATTTATGTAATAGTCATGGGCATCTGACTTACCACGTATATTCTCAACTGCAACCATCCATGGGCATATGGATTGGCTAGGACAATAAAAAATGCATTAAGACCTATGGTAACTTATGTAGCGATCACAGAGATCCTAGCATATGGCATTTATGTCTAAGTAACTCCGGTGTCAACTGCAAGAAGCTGGTCTCAAATTGGACATGGGCATATGTCTCAAGTTGCATCATGGTAATCAACCCTACATGATA
Source organism: Tripterygium wilfordii (assembly GCF_013401445.1). Classification (NCBI taxonomy): domain Eukaryota; kingdom Viridiplantae; phylum Streptophyta; class Magnoliopsida; order Celastrales; family Celastraceae; genus Tripterygium; species Tripterygium wilfordii. The sequence continues at coordinate 9,490,255 of NC_052236.1, read as the reverse complement.
GCTAAACATCAGGATTTAATTATCAATAAAGAATAGCTAATTAACACTTGACAAAGCATGAATAAACTAACAATTAATCAAACCAAATTTATTTAAACATAATAGAGTGGATCAATCATCACCCTAGTAAGAGGATTAGTTCCTCATACTAGGTTACACAATCAGCAATTTATCTCACAAAATTCTAGAAAGAATATGTGATAGAATTGCTGTAAAAGAGAAAATGAAACTCCAGAACTCTCTCTATGATTCTAGCTCACTCTCTGATATTTTTTTCTTCTCTTGCTCTTTGCTTTCTCCAGAGAGACTCCTCTCTTTTTGTCTCAGTGTCTGGTCCTTTTATAGAAGTGAAAAGTTACTGATAAGCTTCACGAATACCGTATTTTGAAGACTTTAGAGGAAAGTTGGGCTGCATACATGAAATATCAATACAAAGATCATTTATTAATGTCAGACACTTATATACATATACATATATATCTATACATATAACTATTACGTTGGACTTTTGCATATATATATACGCACATACATATATATATCTATATATATAACTATTACTCTGACTTTCGTAGCACACACACATATATATATACAACTATATATATAGACTTATATATGTATATATCTACCTATAACACTGTTTATATATAGACTTTTATACATTTATCAACCCCCGAGCCACTAGTTGAAGTTGTAAGAATTGTGTGTATCACTCTGATGATTAGGATTCAAATTCTCCCTCTTCGTTTTAGGAGGAAGAAAAAGAGGAGAGGAGAGGAGAGGGAAAAAAAAAACAGTACAAGTCAACTTTCAGGAAACGCTGCAAATTAATCACAATTAGCAGGACCACTAGTATAAATAAGTGCATTTAATGTGTCCTCTTCTTGTGTTCAACATGTTCATGATAAGTCTCCACTTGGTTGGTCAAATATATAATGTGGAAAAACCATGTAATTGACAATCGATTCGTTAGCTAAAACTTGACTATCAGATAGATAGTGTCGGTTTTCCTAAAACCAAGTTCAAGCCCAACCCATCACAAGGTTTTCTTGAGTCTTTCAAGATTCACGACTTTAAAACATGTCTTACTCATTGGTTTATAACATGTTTATTACATCATTATTTTACCGATATGGGATTTTTCTCAACAATTGAGGTAGGAAAGAATTTTCTCCAAAGCATCTGTTTTTTTAATTTAATTATTTTTCTTATTTATAGAAAATAAAATTCATGAACTTTGAAATTAACTTACAAACTTTTTGTAATTAATATATCAAGGAAAGTGAAACTACCATATCGTGTGCAAATTTCAAACGCTTCTTTACAAGAGACCATGTTTATCTTATAAATAAGGGTTTCTCTGTATTTTTTTTTCAAAGGCTGCAGCTCCTCCCTTCAAGAGTTGGAAATGGCGAGCTACCCACTCGTGGCTTGGGTAGCGTTTGTTGTGCTTCTTTTATCTTCTTCAACTCTTGCTTCCGCTGCAATCGTCCAACACTATTTTAATGTAATTATTTCCTTCTTATGAATTTCCTTCACTTATTTCTCTTCTCTTCTCTCTTTGATTCTTGATTGGAAACTATAATCAGATTGTACAACTCTTATGCTCCGTTTGTTTGGAGGAAAACCAACCTCTCATGAAAAATATATGTTGTTTTTTCTCCTTTCTGGGTTATTTCAGGTTCAAAATCTGACTCTCAATAGACTGTGCAAAGAGCAAGTGATAACAGCCGTGAATGGAAATTTTCCAGGGCCAATTATAAGCGTCCACGAGGGTGATACCGTCTTTGTCCATGTTTTCAATAAATCTCCTTATAACATCACCATTCACTGGTACATATCTCTCTTTGTTTGTCCTCTTTTTTTTAAAAAAAAATTATTTGTTTTGACTTTAACATCTGACCTTTATAAATTTCTCTAAACATATTCTCTAAGATAAACTATTATTGTTATTTCATTCATAAATTTTCTATCCAACAAAATACTGCATGCATCAGATTATCTATTATATTATTTATTTTATTAAAATAATGATTTCTTCTCTGCCCTTTATTATTTTATTAGTTTTTATGATAAATATTTTTTTTTGACCAGCTCCACAAAATAGGTAACACGTAGATAATATGATAAAATTATGTTTTTGACAAATTATTTATATTTTTTTATCATAAATACAGAAGGAATCATATTTAGATAATCTAATGTGACTGCGGTCAGTGTACAAGATATTACTTTTCACATTGACAATAAAAACTAGGAGTCTACTACTTTATCTATAGAGTAGGTTTGGATAGAAATAATAATCATCCTATGTTTTTCACAATAAGACCCCACTGTTTTGTCTTTCTCATTAATGATAGTCATGGTTTTTCTAGCAAGTTAATAAACAATCCTCAATGATTGCAAAAAAAAAAATGAATATGCAGGCATGGTGTATCTGGTATAAGCCCATGGGCCGATGGACCCAGTATGATAACCCAATGTCCCATTCGCACTGGACATAATTATACCTACAAATTTAACATTATAAATCAGGAGGGAACCCTCTTTTGGCATGCCCATGAGGACTGGCTCCGTGCCACAGTTTTTGGGGCAATTATTATCCGTCCCAGACCCGGCCATCCATACCCATTCCCTAAACCCACCCGTGAAATTCCCATCATATTAGGTACGTACGTACCATCTCCTTACTAAGTCTATTTAATTTCTTATAATTCACCAGTAAAATTAATATTTACCATGTTTGTTATCAGGAGAATGGTGGAATATGAGTATCATTGATGTTGAAGACATAACATTGGACTCCGGTGGCACTCCTATACCTAATACTGCTTTCTTTATTAATGGATTGCCTGGAGATCTCTATCCTTGCTCTCAAAATCGTGAGTAACACTTAATTTATTAAATTATATTCTTTCTGTTTTGGTTGAAAATCACAGTTCTATCCACATCAAAGATATTGTTTGCATTGGATTTACATGTTTTCGTGGATACATCGGACTCGCAAGATTTTGTTTTTTTTAGATCTTCTCACTTAATAGTACTTAGACTCGTACTGTTGTAGGAACATGGGCGTTCACGTATACCACGTGGTTTGGGTTTACCAAACCGATGTGGTATCTAACAATTTTTTCTTTTTTTTTTTAATCTAGTTATCTCACATACGCTTTTTGTATTATTTTTACTATCAGAAATGTTTAAGCTTAATGTGAAGAAAGGAAATACATATCTCCTCCGCTTAATCAACGTTGGACTGGATAACACTCTATTCTTCAAGATAGCCAATCACAACATGACAGTTGTTGGCATTGACGGCTCCTACACTACTCATTATGTGACCGACGTCATTTTGATTGCTCTCGGCCAGACCACAGACGTCCTCGTCACCTTTAACCAACCGGTGGGGTCTTACTACATGGCCTCTAGCCACTACGACGTCGTACCATTAGTTGGTGAGAACACCACAACGAGAGGGGTGGTCGTGTACGATGGTGCGGATACATCGAAGACTCCATTAATGCCTGTTCTGCCTTCTCATATTGACACACCTACGGCCCATAGGTTTCAGAGTAATCTCACTGGGCTTACAAATGGGCCTCACTTTGTTCCGGTGCCAAGTAAGGTGGATCAGCATATGTTATTCACTGTTGGATTGGGCCTTGTCCCTTGCACAACAAATGTGACTTGTGCCGGCCCATTTGGGCTAGAATTGGCATCAAGTTTCAATAACGCGTCATTTGTGCCGCCAACAAGCTTATCTATGTTGGAAGCATTTTATTACAATGTGAGTGGAATCTACACCGCTGATTTCCCTGACAATCCTCCAACCCCATTCGACTACACCAACACCAGCATCAGCTTAGACCGTTCATTGATATCAACCAGAAAATCAACGAGCGTGAAGAAATTGAAGTTCAATTCGACGGTTGAGATTGCATTTCAAGATACAGCATTACTCGCATACGGTATCCACCACCCAATCCATCTACATGGGTTCAGCTTTCATGTATTGGCTCAAGGTTTTGGAAACTATGACCCTATTAGAGATCGTGAAAAGTACAATCTAGTGAACCCACCATACCGTAATACTATACTCCTGCCCGTAGGAGGTTGGATGGTCATCAGGTTCACAGCAAACAATCCAGGTAATAATATGATCTTCGTATTTTAAGTATCAAATTAATTTCGAGTTTGTATCGTGTGGTGATTTGTCTTGTATATCCAATTGTGAATTGTACAGGTGTATGGTTCTTGCATTGCCACTTGGACGTGCACATGTCATGGGGCATGGCCATGGCTTTTGAGGTTGAGAATGGGCCCACTAAATCAACAAAGCTGCCTCCTCCACCACTTGATTTGCCGAAATGTTAAGAATCACCTTAAAAAAGGTGTTCAAATATTCCAACGGTGGATATTTGAAGGAGCATGCTCCTACTGCCTGTATTCTACAAAGACAACACATATATACGCAGTCTTATAGAAACTATTTTTATTAATTGGTGTGAGAATAGAAATTATGTCAACTTATATATATGGAGATTGAAATATTAATTTTAAATATTTTATTTTAGTATTTTAAGAAATCTTATTTTTGAATCAATTAATATTTTTTTTAGGAGTAGAGTATTTTTTATTAGAAGTAATTTTGTTAATTTATTTTTTGTTAAAAATGTTTAGGATTTGATTAGGTTTCGTTCCATTCACTATTTAAATTTGTAACCCTCATTGAAGGATTTAGGTTCTAGTTGAATAAATTAAGAGACAAATAGTGTTATTTTCAATTATTTGATATTCACTAGAGTCAACAAAGTGTTAAGTATTAATTATGGTATTCGTTTGTTGAATCAATTAGGATTCGTTTGACATACCATTTTGAAAGTTGCATGTATGCCAACATATATGCGGATATATATGCTGGTTAAAATGATAGCATATATGCTATCTAAAATGTTGATAGCATATATGCTGTTTAAAATGATGTGTCAAATTACGTGTCAGGATATTATATTTTTTATTTTAACAATAATACATAAATATTTAAAATAAAATAAAAGGTATCTAAAATAAATGTAAATATTTAAATAAATAATTATGTTTGCTAGATAATTACATATTTTTTCGTTTGCTAGATCTCCCTTCTTGAGATTGATCATCATCATCATCCGAACCTTTACCCCAAAAGCTTGGGGTTTGTTACACGAGTCTATGAGAACATCATTGGAAATCCACCACATGTATTTGTTTTCTCTATTCATTTTTATCATGATCATACATTCGTCTACTCCTATTAAATTCATATCATTTCTTATAACTTCAAGCTATGTCTTTTTAGGTCCACCTCGCTGCCTCCTACTCCCTCCTATAAAAATCGTCTAATTCCTCCTCACTTTCGCATCGCTATCTCTACGTTGGACATGTCCATATCATCTTAACCGATTTTCTCGTAATTTATATATCTTCAATAGATGTTACTCCTACATTAGATCCAAGAATCTCATTTCTTATAAAAATTTGTTTTCTTTCTCTCGCTCTCTCTCTCATCTTCTCCTGCCAGCGATTGTCCACTTCTGGTCATCGTCACCAGACGAGTTAGTGACACAGAGGTGATGGTGGTGGAGGGTTTGATGTGAATAAGCCTTCCTTTGGGCCTATGATACACAACCTCAATCTTATCTACCTTCTCCGATTCAACAACACCGGAAGATTGTCGTCGGCGAGCAATCGATGTGCCTGGTGCCAGAAAAGATTCTAGTGCGGTCAGATCAAATTTTTTGTCTTTGTCTCATATTGATTTTACAGAGGCGTGATCACTTCTGCTATCCTTTCCTCCCACCTAGGCAATTAGCAACAAGGGTATTTTCTTGAATCAAGGAAAAAGATGAGGATAGTTAAGAAGAAGAAGTAAATTGCTGGTAAAATGGTTCAAATGGGGAACATTTCAAAATACTATCTGAAATGGTCCGAAAATGCTACTTTGTAGCATTTCAAAATTGTGTACAAAAATTGGTGTTTGGCACATGAGTGACATATATGCGACTTAAAATTGTGTGCCAGACGGTGTATTTATTTTAAGTATTTGTTTCTCGTTAAAAGTGTTTAGAGTTTCACTAAATTTCATTCCATTTATTATTGAAGGTGGTAACTCTTATTGATTGATTTAAGTTTTGATTAAATAAAATTAAGAGACAGTTAGTCTTATTGCTAATTCTTTGGTGTTCATTAGAATCAACAAAGTATTGAAGCCTTAATTTTGGTATTTATTTGTCGAATCAACAAATTTAAATAGACTTGTTCTAATATTCATTTTTCCAAACAACAAGTCTAAATATGTGTTCTCTCATCACGCTACCCTGAATCAATATACGTAGTTTTTTATTTTTTTACGCTGTTGACAAAAAAAATTTCTTCTTTCATGTTATCTTTTAATGTTAAAAAATTAATAAATGTCACTTACATAAATTATCAAAATAAATTGAAATTTTATGTCAAAGCCAAACAGCCCCTCAAGACTACTTATCAGCAATACAAGTTTTTCTCACTAGCTCCGTAAAATTTACGGTGGCATGTATTGCACTCATCTACATCGCTCGACTAAGGGCAAATGCAATGGTGAACTGGTATTGGGCCAACAAAGATGTTGTCTTTTGCTGATGTGGCTGTTTTGCAAAATATGTTTTGCTTATGTGGCTATATTGGGATAAGTGTTTTGCTGATGTGGATGTATTGATATTTGATGTTTTGGTGTAGTTTTGTTGTGGATAATATGGAGGAATGGAATGTTGTTGGGTTGGGTGGAAAGAGAAAGTGTGTGAGAAGAAAAAGTGTATAGAAATTTGTGTTTTGCTGATGTGGCTGTATTAGAATACGTGTTTGACTTGACTTTTTGTGTAATAGAGGTGGGACCGGGCCAACAAAAATGTTGGCCCAGTAAGTTGTTTCTCATTGCATTTGCCCTTATATGGTTTGTGTTTATGATTGGCGTTTCAAGTTTCCACACACGCGAAGCACCTTAAAACTTTTTTGGTATTATGCGAGTCCCGAAGCAACTGATCTTTGTGAATCACTTGAAGCTCCATACGGATCTGGGGGATCCCAAATTCCTAAGGAATTCTAGAGTCTACAATTCTACCTAATTGTTCATTTAATCCAAGAACAAAAAAGCAGTCATGTGCCTGCTCATTTATTGTTTGATGAGATAGGAAGATTTTATTTTTTATAAAATAATAAAATAAATATGGAGGCCGAGGCCGAGGACCGAGGAGAGAGCCCAAATTTGACAAATACAGACATGGTAGTGAAGCAACCGGCTATATGAACAATGAAGTCGCCACCAATTGATTTTTAGGATGCAATTGGACATCCATTTTGGTCTACGAGAAAAGTGGGTAAGGGGGTCTATTGAGCGTGGGGAAGGTGTTAGGCACCCCACAACTCCCGAAAACGGTTACCTTCAAAAATGTTTTCCTATTTGACTCTACTTTGTTTTGAGAAATGATTGTATGTCCCAAATGTTTTAATGAGTTTTCCATATGCCCGGAAAATCATGTATTATCAAATGGGTGGAAATGTTCCATTAATGTTAGACCAAGATTTGATTTTAAAAATCTTATTTTTATGGGTTTTGATAAAAAAGAAGGAAAAAAGGGTGCACGGGATCACTACGGCCATTCCCGGCTTGGCCGAAAATAAACTCCACTTGAAGTGGTCTTTGGTAAAAAAAGGGGTGCACGGGATCACTATGGTCATTCCCGGCTTGGCCAAAAATGTTAAATAAAGGACTCCACTTGAAGTGGTTCTGGATAAAAAGATGCACGGGATCACTACGGCCATTCCCGGCTTGGCCGAAAACATTTTACTTGGTCTTGGATGAAAAATCCATATCGGAGTGGGTTTTGATATTTTTTGATGATTTGGAAAAAGGGTATTTAGATAGGAACATTGGAATGAGTTTTGATGGTTTTAGAGAGAAGATTTTTGGGAACTTGGTTGATGCACCAAAAAGGCCCTCAATCAATGAAAAAAAAGATTCAATTCAAGCCTTACTCACAATTATGTTCTTTATGAGAAAAGAAAGAATCCATTTATGGCTCATTGAATGAGTCAAATATCTTTAAACCCACCGTTGAGTCCGTAAATAAATTCTCCTAATCCCTAAAAACACATTTGCTTTCCGGATCCACGAAATCCAAATGTTTTCAATGAATGCCGATGGAACCCCAATATCTTGAAGGCTCTTTGGTATTTAATCAAAACATAAGGATTCCATAATTTAATCTTGATGTGTTTTATTAATGTGAGACGGCTTGGATTAATTCTAATGACTGTTGCATTCATTTTTTTATTGCACTCAAACAATCCTAGCATACATCTAAGCATCATGGCATAGCGCGAGAAATCAAAGTCCTAGGCATGCATTCTAATGCAATCATCATTCACAAAATCATCTCCTAATGTCTATATGCTTTTAGCACCCTAAACATTTATGTATGCATTTCCACTATTTTCCACTATACTATTACAAAGATTTACATTTTACAAGGATACGTGACAAAAACAAAATTTATACAAATGTACAAAAACCCAATATTGCCCTTGGGACCCATTGCTCCAATCCGGCCCATATCTTTTAAGTATGTCCTCCGGCGCAAATAGTGTCCAGCCCAGTCCATGTCCAAAATCAAAGAATGGGTCAAATGGATGTCCAAACATAACATCAAACTAAAACCCAATATTTAAGAATTCGCATGCACGTATAAACATATATGGTAATATACACATACATCTACAAACCACATATACATATATATAAACACATAAAATATACACACATAACCCACGGTCTATATAAACACCCATACCTACAGTGTATATATACATTCAAGCAAATCCATTCATACACAACATAAATATATATATATATACATACAGCATATATACACGTACAAACACACATGAACTCATAGACACGCCATATATATATATATATATATATATTATACACTCCACGTAACATATCATATATATATATATACACATCACATATGAACAGATATAAACACATACAATATATATATGCATACAGAAATCAACATATGTCTACATAAAATGCAAGGGCACAAATACAGCGAACAAATCCAATATACAAAATATACAGAAACCACATACATGCATACAGGAGGAAGAGTCTCAAATATGGGCCAAATCTCAGTCATTCATCAACATAGAACAAACATGACAAACATGAAAGGGAAACAGAGACCAAGAACCCAAAGAAATCTAGAAAATGAATCTGCAATAAAACGAAAACAGAGCTGAGGAAATGGAATCCAGAGAACCAAAGTGTATATGAGATATTACCTTCTTAGAACAATAGAAAGTCCTCCTTTTCTTAGAATCAAAGTTCTCCTTGAATGACGAAAGGTTTTCTCCCCCACTCTCCCTTGATTTTGGCTCTAATTCTCCTCCTCTCCCTCGGCTCCTCTCCCTCTTTTTTTTTGGCCTCCTCTCTTCTTATTCTTTTTCTTTCCCCAATTTGTGCCCTCTTTTTCTTCCTTTCACACCCGATCCTACTGCCTCCTTTTTCTTCTTCCTTTCCCACCAAAACCTTTCTTTTTTCCTTCTTTCCACTACCTTTTTCTTTTACCCCTCACTTTCGGCTACTTTACCCTCTTTTTGTTTTTTTTTGTTTTGTTTTTTTTTTGTTTTTATATATTTTTTTTATATTATATATTTTTGTATTTTTTGGCCGGACGAAAACCGGGTACTACAGGTAGGTCATTAAGAGTGTATTTGGATTTAGGGATTTGGAGGGGAGGGGAGGGAAGAGAAGGGAAATATGAGAAAGGGAAATGTATTTTCCCTTCCATTCTCTTCCCTTCTCTTCCTTCCCTTTCCCTTTCCTCCAAATCCCTCAATCCAAACACACTCTAAGGCTTGAAGAGGGGCAGATCGACCTTCACAGAGGCGCCATCGTGCACTGCGGACTCCGGTGGATGGGATTTCGGTGACTTGGATTTTAAGGGATGGACCAAGAGGTGATCTTGAGGTTGGATGTTGGATGGAAAGTAAGAATGGAGGTAGATTTTGATGATCTTGAGGTTGGAAAGGTTGAGAGAGACAAAGGAAATGGCTTTTGGTGTCACCGGTGATATGATTTCGAGGCTGGAATGGATGAGAGAGACAAAGTCATGTTATTTTTGGAAAGAAATTGGTAAAATATAACCCTTTTTTATGGCCATAAGATCAAAACATGTGGCATAATATAAAACCAATGGATTTGAATTGCGGGCTCTGGAAGTCCCAAAATCCCTTGTGACGTAAACTCTTCAAAAAAAATAAATCCCTAGTGACGTGTTTGTTGGGTGCCTTTGCGTGAACAACACAAAAGCTCATCTTTACTAATAACAAAAAGCAATAAAAGAGACAAAATGAAATAAATAGAGTAAAAAGATAAAAAAGTAAAATTCCAATCTTATCATAGGCATACTGAAAACAGTTAAAAGTAGAAAAAAGATAAAAGATTGAACTCCAAAGCGTAAAATGAAAATCAAGTAGCATGGTGTTTTTTTTTTTTTTAGCCAGAATCATATCTAGTTTTGTAATTTAAAAAAAAAATTAATTATGTTTATGATGTCATTAGGACATACACTTGACTATATTTTTTAAGATAATCTCCGGTTTCCCAACTCATTCCGTCACAAGGCTTCCAAGGCCTCTAAGGGCTCATAACTTTAAAATGCGTATTACTAAATCTACGAAATAACATGTCAATTAGATCTTTATTTTAGCGATTTAGGACTTTTGTCAACAATTGAGGTATGAAAGAATTTCCTCCAAAGCATTTGTTTTTTTAATTGAATTATTTTTCTCATCTATATAAAATAAAATTCATAAACTTCAAAATTAACTTATAAAACAGTTAGGAAATAACAATTGACTCCCTAGCCCAACTTTGACTATCCTTATAAGATATTGTCCGTTTTTCCAAGTCCAAGTCCAAGCCTAACCTATCACGTAGATTCCAGGGTCTTTCAGATGTTGGTGTAAATAACCCAACATGATTTACCATTATATTGTGTGTAAATTTCAAACGTTTCTTTAGAAGAAACCATGAGTGCATGTTTTATCTTACGAAAATGATATATATATATTGGGTTTTCATATATAACTATTCATAATCATGTAGTAATTATATTGTTTTAACACAGTCTCATATTACATTATTTCTTATTAACACAGTGTTTCTGACTAACACAGTCTCTAATTACACTTTTAATTACATAATTACATTGTTTTAAGTGTTGCATATTTTTATACACTGTTTCAAAAATAATGTAATAAAACAATGTAATTAAGAACGTCCAGGTTAAACCGACCAACAATAAATCTTTTTGAAAAGAGTTTTACATATTGAATCCGAATATATATTTTTTTTTAAATCTAGAGAAAAAAAACATTTTAAAATTTCGTTTAAGAAGTAAAAAGTAAAAAGTTGTGAGGTCTCTATTGCTTAGTAAGCATTCATATAGATTATGAACCCCTATGGATGATTTCATTATAGATACGTAGCGTTACCATTTATCTTATAAATAAGGGTTTCTCTGTATTTTTTCCAAAGGCTGAAGCTCCCTTCAAGAGTTGGAAATGGCGAACTACCCACTCATGGCTTGGATGGCGTTTGTTGTGGTTCTTTTATCTTTTTCAACTCTTGCTTCTGCTGCCATCGTCGAACACTATTTTCATGTAATTATTTCCTTCTTATGTATATCCTTCACTTGTTTTTCTTCTTTTCTTTTCTCTTCTGTTCTTTCTTACTTTGATTCTTGATTGGTCTTCAGATTCTACAACTCTGAATCATATATGTCGTTGTTTTTTTTCCCTTTCTTTCTGGGTTATTGCAGGTACAAAATCTGACTCTCAATAGGCTGTGCAGAGAGCAGGTGATAACTGCCGTGAATGGAAAGTTTCCCGGCCCAACTATAAGAGTTCACGAGGGTGATACCGTCATTGTCCATGTTCTCAATAAATCTCCTTATAACATCACCATTCATTGGTACATCTCTCTCCTTATAACAAATTCTTTAAATACAGATAAAATGTCATTGTTCTCTAATTAATTTACGGTTTCCCTATTCAACAAATATTGTATTAGATTATTTATTATATTTTTTATAGAATCGAGGGGGCTCTAATTCTTAACTCCAATTCTTCCTCAAAAATTATTTTAAATTACGATTTTTTTAAAAAATGAAATATTAGAATTTAGGAGTTAGAACTTAGAAATGAGTGTTTAGGGTTTAGAGTTTAGAGTTTAGTATTTAGAATTTTTTTTTCCCAAAAGCTACTAATAGTCTAACATTATGAACACTAAAATACTCAATCACACATTTTAATTCATGATTTGACATAGTTTTTGGAGAGAATTGGAGTTAGGAATTGAAGCCCCCCATCCCATTATTTACTTCACTAAAATAATAATGATTTCATTTGTTTCCTTTATTATTTTATTAACTTTTATGATAACACAACAAACGTTTGTATCTATCAATAATAGATATGTTTTCTTTTATTAGTTCTCCAAAATAGGCAACAAATAGGTAATTTGATAAAGATTTATTTTTGACTAGTTCATTATATTTGATTTCTAAAATACAGAAATAATCATCCTTTCTTTTTCAGAAATAAGACATCCCTGTTTTGTCTTTCTGGTTAATGATAGTCATGGTTATTCTAGCGGTTGATGTCATTCATTCATGTATGAATATTGATTATTCACATGTGATTATAAATAATCTCATTGATTCACATATGCTTATGCAGGCATGGTGTATCTGGTATAAGCCCATGGGCCGACGGGCCTAGTATGATAACCCAATGTCCCATTGGCACCGGACATAATTATACGTACAAATTTAACATTACAAACCAAGAGGGAACCCTCTTTTGGCATGCCCATGAGGACTGGCTCCGTGCCACAGTTTTTGGGGCAATTATTATCCGCCCGAGACCCGGCCATCCATACCCGTTCCCTAAACCCGCCCGTGAAGTTCCCATTATGTTAGGTACCATCTCCTTGTTAACTATATTTAACTTCTTATAATTCACCACTAAATTAACATGTAATATGTATGTTATCAGGAGAGTGGTGGAATATGAGTATCATTGATGTTGAAGACATGGCATTGGACTCAGGTGGCACTCCTATACCAAATACTGCCTTCTTCATTAATGGATTGCCTGGAGATCTCTATCTTTGCTCTCAAAATCGTGAGTAACAATTAATTTCTTTCTATTTCTCTTTGTATTTTCATTTATCAATAATGATCGGGAATCGGGATCTCTAGTATCTCAGTTATTCCAGATGTTGAGTTGTACACACAAGATTTCATGTGCATCATGTGGGATCTATGGAGGTCACGCTCACAAATTCACTTGAATCTTATGCGTCTTACTCAGTAGTTGGGATAACTACGATAACAACTACTAAGATCTTTTATCATTTTCGTTTATTTGGTTGTCTCACCTACTATTTTTTTATGGCTACTATCAGAAATGTTTAAGCTTAATGTCAAGAAAGGAAATACATCTCTCCTCCGCTTAATCAATGTTGGACTAGATAACACTCTATTCTTCAAGATAGCAAATCACAATATGACAGTTGTTGGCATTGACGGCTCCTACACTACTCCTTACGTAACCGACGTCGTTTTGATTTCTCTCGGCCAGACCACAGACGTCCTCGTCACCTTTAACCAACCGGTGGGGGCTTACTACATGGCCGCTAGCCTATACGACGTCGTACCATTAGTTGGTGAGAACACCACAACGAGAGGAGTGGTCGTGTACGACGGTGCGGATACATCGAAGACTCCATTAATGCCAGTTCTGCCTTCTTTTATCGACACATCTACGGCCCATAGGTTTCAAAGTAATCTCACTGGGCTTACAAATGGGCCTCACTTTGTTTCAATACCAAGTAAGGTGGATCAGCATATGTTATTCACAGTTGGATTGGGCCTTGTCCCTTGCAGAACAAATGTGACTTGCTCTGGCCCATTTGGGCAAAACTTGGCTTCAAGTTTGAACAACGCATCGTTTGTGCCGCCAACAAGATTATCCATGTTGGAAGCATTTTATTACAATGTGAGCGGAATCTACACCACTGATTTCCCTGACAATCCTCCAACCCCATTTGACTACACCAACACCAGCATTAGCTTAGACCGTTCATTGATATCAACCAGAAAATCAACGAGCGTGAAGAAATTGAAGTTCAATTCGACGGTTGAGATTGTATTTCAAGATACGGCATTACTCGCATATGGTATCCACCACCCGATGCATCTGCATGGGTTCAGCTTTCACGTATTGGCTCAAGGCTTTGGAAACTATGACCCTATTAGAGATCGTGAAAAGTACAATATGCTGAACCCACCGTACCGTAATACTATACTCCTGCCTGTAGGAGGTTGGATGGTTATCAGATTCACAGTAAACAATCCAGGTAATAATATGATCTTCGTATTTTATACATCAAATTTATTCCGAGTTTGTGTGGTGTGGTGATTTGTTTTGTATATCCAATTGTGAATTGTACAGGTGTATGGTTCTTGCATTGCCACTTGGACGTGCACATGTCATGGGGCATGGCCATGGCTTTCGAGGTTGAGAATGGGCCCACTCAATCAACGAAGTTGTCTCCCCCACCACTTGATTTGCCTCAATGTTAAGGAGTGCCTTAAAAATGGGATTGACTTGAATTTTACACTCTTTTTTTTTTCTTTTGCAATATCTTGACGTGATATGGAGCGTAAAAAGAGTTGAAGGATTCGTTTATCTTTTTTTCAAGGGTTAAAATAATTTATTTTGAATTTGTAACTCTATATTATTGGGTGGATCTCGAAAGATAATGAAAGATCTCCTTCAAGTTATACATGCGATTTTTGTGGAATACGACTTTTCACAAAAAAAAAACATGTGTTTAAGGAGAGAGAAAGAGGGGAATAAAAAAAGGTTTAGGGTTTAGGGTTACTCGATGCTTTTCATTATGATTCAATGGTTTAGATACAGATACGATTGCGCAGCTACATGGATCACATCATATACGGAACAACTTGCATCATACATTTAGTGTACTCATTCTATATTTCCTTCTGAAACCATTGTGTTATAATTTACATAATTTGTAAGAGTGGTGGGAGATTACATTGAATATTTAAGCTTGATAGAAAATCAGACAATTTAATTTCATAACTTGTCATTTTTACCTGAGAAACTTACACAATACGAATCTCTCATGTAATGCACCGGTGCACAAACGAGCTTAGTTTTACGCACAATTTCAAAAAAACACATTAATTATCTAAACAAAAAGACATTGTCATGTCAATAATAGGCAAGAGATAGTGTTAGAGATCCAAAAACATCATGCATCCCTTCTTGTGTCGGGTCAACCTTCTAGAATGATGTGTACAAGTGTGGCAGTGTTGACCCCCACATTTCATATCTCTGACAAAGGGGGTGCAACAAGTAAAAAGGAGGGTGCAAAAATGAACGCCGATAAAAATTTTGAGTAATTTGGTTGTTGCAAAGTAGTTGTCTTGATGATGTGGCATGTGGCCATTAATATCACCATTAAATGAAATAAATAGCTTAGATTAATACAATGGAGCATTATTTGCCACAAGTTTAGACTTATTTCACAAACATTTTTTAAAAAATTTTAAATTTATCAAATAATTTTTATATTAAATTACCTTCGAACTTGTTTACCCTTTAGACCCCATATTTATTTTTCAATACAATTAAATTGAATTGAACTTTATAACCCAAACCTTTAAATTAAATTTATTGTACAAAAATAATCATCTCCTCTTCTCCCCTTCCATCTCCTCATAATCTCGCATTTTCTCCTATATTTTCCCAGTTTACCAATTGCCATGTTTTATACTCCATTTTCTTTGGACCAAAGTAAATTATATTTGGGGCTTCAATCAAAATAATAATGTGAAAAGAAACAAGATATAATGATTATAATACACAATAAAAAAATTGGGTTTAATTGTTTATTAATTGAGAGAAGAAAAGTCAATCAAAACAAATCAAAGGTGTGTATGGGAGTAAATTAAAGTTGGGGTTGGTTACAGGGAAAGCTTGAGACGTGTTCTTATTGCTGTATTAGATGAAAACACAAGAGTTCACAATCGAAAATCTCCAACTCTATATATATGTAAGATTATTTGAACCGTTGATGAGATCGGACGGCTCAAGTAAGAGTCCGTATTTTAAGACTGTAAAAACAGTCCCTATAAGAGAATCTCGCTATATATATATGTATTTATTTATTTATTTATCATCCCTATAAGAGAATCTCTCATTTCTAGTTGTGAAAATTTAAATATAACCAGGAGACAATGCTTCATCCGGAGGAGATGCATTCTCAGCAGGAGCAGATGCAGGACTATCAGAGATATCGACTGTTTTCGACTTGGCAGCCAAAGGACCTGGTGCTACCCCGGTAACGCCACTGGTGCTCATAAGCGCAACCATCGAACGGTGAGGATTTACTCTTGCAGCCTCGCAAATATCAGGCAAAAATGCACCTGTATTCAAAAAAAAAACCTTTAAAATTTTAATTTTTTTTTTTACAGAAAACAGAGGAGAGGCAAACATCAATCTTAGGTGGACCTTGTCAAATAGACAGAAAGTGGAAGCTTCCACCACAAGAAAAGTAGATTTGTTGGGAGAAATCTTTACTCCCAAGCAATAATCTTATAGCGTAAAATCTCATGTTCTTGACGATTATGTTAAGAACATAAATCCCACATCGATTAGACAATATTTCTATCGAGTGGTTTATATGGGTAAGTCTACTTTCTTACAATCAATCAACTAGGCATTTTTCTAGATTCATTGGGTTGGGTTTCGGTGAGTTATTGAGTTTCAGAGGAACAAACTCATGAGAGTAATCCGTAATGGGTGAGATTTCTGACAATCAATGAATACATATATATATTGAATATATTATTATAATTACCTTCTCCAGCAGCCAAATTGTAGTAGAGGTCGATAATGTTGGGGCATCCCTTATAGCAAGCAGAGGAGCAAAGCTTGGATGTGAATTGAGGTTCAAGGAGTAAATCAGATGAGATCCCAACAGAGTTCCTATCAACACCACAAGCATTAACACATTCATCGGTCTCTATGTAATTGGCCATTCTCTCTACCACCACCTCTGATGTCCTGCACTGCCGCTCATCTTTCCCGGCCGTCGCACCCGTCTCCAGCAGGCACCTCTTCCCCGAAGACGATATCGAAAAAGCACAAACATTTGTTGGTAATTCCTCACACACAATCTCCCCTGCAACCAAAAATTAAAAAATAAAAATTAACGATCAATTTTCCATAAATTGAATCTGTGACGTTAAGATTACAATTAATGATATAAAAAAAAGGTACCTAGAGTTGCGTGGATGAAGAGGGAGGAGAGGAAGAGAACCAAAGCCAATTTGGAAGAATCCATGGATGGATGTGTTAAGCTTCTGAAGATGCTGGGTTTGTGTGTTGGAGAGATGAAAGGTTTTGTGAGGGAGAGAAAATGAAGGAGAATGTGTACTTGACTTGGTACATAAAATGCCCTCTATTTATAGAATTGAAGTAGCGGCTTTGATATTAGCGCGTCTAACAATTGACAAAGACTTGATTATTATTTAAATATTATTCAACATTTTTTTTCTTTGCTTCTTGGGGTAGCTTTGTTTGGTTCATGAATTTAAAAAAAAAAAAAAAAAAGAACAGAGTGAGATTTGAACCCTGATCACATCATCCTTATCGCTCTAACTAGTGGATCGGGTGTGTTTGGTTCAACAAATTAATTTCTCTCTTAACATTTTTAAGCATATTTCTTTTACACTAAATCATGTCTAGATGGTGTCTAAGTATAAATAATTTAAATACTTTTGTTATGATTTATTACAGTCAATGAATTTCAAGTGCA
The DNA here is from genome assembly GCF_013401445.1 of Tripterygium wilfordii. Taxonomy (NCBI): domain Eukaryota; kingdom Viridiplantae; phylum Streptophyta; class Magnoliopsida; order Celastrales; family Celastraceae; genus Tripterygium; species Tripterygium wilfordii. The sequence goes on along the minus strand of NC_052236.1, from coordinate 9,472,257 downwards.
TAAGTTGGTACATATAGTTTGTGCGCATGTGAGAATTCTTCCAATGAGTACTTCTCACATGGCGCCATTATACGCACCAGCTTTTACGCACTTGTTTTTTAATTATAGATGCAGTAGGCCCCACAATAAATATATGATCTCCACTTTTGTTTTGATTTATTATAGTCATTAAATTTCAAATGCCTATAGTTGGTGTGTCTTCTCTAAATAATTTTTTGTTTTATTGATTAAAATTTTGTTGCCAATTTGACCTGTTTGGAAAAGTAGCTGGAGCCAGGAAAGTAAAATGGGTAGGAACCGAGTCAATAGGCAATGTCGACATTGATTGGTCATTCTCCATTTATTTTAGATTCAAAGAAATTTCACATCAATTTAATAATTTGTTGTTGGCTTTCTTGTTCACATCGAAGCTATAAAGCTTTATGAGCTTAAATTTCCACGCGTCAATACGAAGATTGCATGATCGAACGTGAAAGAAAAGTTAATAATGTCTCCAAAGTAAACGGTAAACGGGTCAACTGTCTCGCAATGAAGTTTCGAGCAATCATCCCCGAGTTATGTGGAGTCTCCCAAATGCAATGCAACGGTAGTGCTAGTTTGCTACACATTCATAGAAATTTTGTCCATAACGTTCCATAACGCATATAAAAAGTCATTTGTTATTTTTTATAATTTTTTTATTTATTCAAAAAATTGGTCCAAATTACTTTCTAACATAGTGCTGACATCATTCATATAACATCACAATTTTTTACCTTTTTTATAAACGAAATTTCAAAACGTTTTATCTCTCAAAATATTTATTGGATTTAAAAAAAAATTACATATTCGGAATCAACGTGTAAAACTCTTTCCGACAAGACTCATTGTTGATATGTTTTAACTGGTCGTTCTTAATGACACAATCTCCGTAAACAGTGTAATAAGATCTGGAATAATGAAAACAATGTAGTAACAATGTGAAACACTAAAAACAATATAATAACAATATGCAATACTAAAAAAAAATATAATTTATTAAAACATTGATATTAGGCCTCATATAAGGTGAAATTTACACTAAATTCAAATTTCAAAGAAGCATAGATACTCATTTCTATATACTTATTTTATAGGATTTTATGATGTTTGTTCCCAATAGTGTCTTATTACACTGCCTCAAATAGGACACAGTGCCTAATTATATTGTCCCAAATGGACAGTGTCATATTACACTATCATAAATGGACACAATGTCTTATTACACTATCATAAACCTTTATTACATTGTTTCTGCTTTTTATTACATTGTTTTGACTTCTTCTTAGATTATTATCCACGTGAAACCCGCAATATATATGCCACAAACAAGTAACCATTTGAAAATAATGAGCCCACATCCACACACAATTCGGCTATGTTCACACCACAAAATTTTGGTTCAAACATGTAGAGTCCAAAAACTGCAAACCCTTGCCATTTTCCGTACGGACAATGTCTAGTCGGTATTCATTAATGTATTTTTAGACATTTAAGTCCAATAAAAAAATACATAGACATAAAAGTACTCATGGGATGATCATTTACTTTTATATCCTCAACCTCTTTCGTCTCTTTATTTTCTTTCTTTCTTCTCCGTCTCTCTTTCTTCTTTTTCTCTCTCTTCTCTCTCTTCTTCTTCTTCTTCTTCTCCCCTCTCTCCCTAGATCTATTTTTTCATAATTTAAAGTTTAAAAAACTTTAGATCTATTGTGTTGTATTCTTCATTGCTTTTATTTAGGTGTAGATTTTGGGTACATGATTTTCGTTCAGGATTTCCTTGAATTTATGAGTGCTAGATTTGAAATAATTAATCTGTCAAGTTTAGCAAAATCACTCAGACATGTTCATGTTACTGTTTCATAATAAACAAAACCCTTGTCATATTTCTTACTGGAACGAATGACTTTAAAAAATACTCAATCTATAGTTCATGGTTCTGCATTACAACGTCAATATATTAACATGATAATGTAGGTCAAAATTAGTCTAATATTAATTTTGCAACAGCAACATGATGATATTACTGTTTGAAACAATAACATGAAAGAGAAATTCTCAAATCCAGACAATTTCAATGACAATTCGCTACATCACCATCGCCGTTATACTTCCCTCATTGAGGCGCACAACGCCCAACCGGATTTTGTCCAAAATGGCCACTAGAAAGGGAGACCCAAAGCTGGTACGCTTTCTCGCGTAATGTTATTGTTTCAAACAATAACATTGAAATAGTAACATACAATCTCAGATATGTAATAATATTGAAATACTAACATACGATCTCAAATCTGAACTCAGATTACGATCTTAGATATTATATTACAATCTCATATATCATATTACATCTAAGATCTAACAAGATAAAGACGAAAACGAACAAGAATAAGAAGAAGGATAATAAATAAAAGAAGAAGAAGATTGTGGAGGTGCAATGGTGGTGGAGGAGCGACGGTGGTGGACGGCGTGGTGGTGGTGGCCGTGGCGGTGGAGATGGAGGCTGATAGTGACAGTGGTGGAGATGGAGGCAAACATGACAATGGCGGAGATGGAGAGTAGGTGTCTTAGATATAGGTTTTTTTAAAAATTCATGCCTATTGAAGAAAAATGATAAATGTGGAAGTATGTAATTATAAATTTTTAAAAAATGTACTTATATGGAAAAAAATGTATTTATATGAAAAAGAGAATTTGACTTATGTGTCCAACATTTGTCGAGTAAGTATTAAAATGACATTTTTCATTTTCCGTATCTATACGAACGAAACTCTTTCGTTCTACAAAAAATATTTGCTTGTATATAGATCTAAGCTTTCGCTCGAGTCTCCAATTCACCATATGAACAAATCAGCAAATAAGTGTCTCAGTGATGAAGACGACCATTGATCGACGCGGATGACAATGAAGACGATGATTGTTGTAGCTTGTTTGAAGAAGACGTAGACAGAGCGAACAAAGAAGATCAACAGGTCAAGTTAGAAACGGATCTCAGCCATCAAACAAGAAATCAATGATTTCTAGAGAAATATGAAGAAGGCCCAACTGGTGTTTGGGTGGTCCTTGACGAAATCGCTACGGCCTTGGCACGGGATTGTTGAGAAACGATGTTGGTAAAGGAGAGGTAAACTACAGCGGCAAGAAGTGAAGCTCCCGTGATGAGGAACCTGAATGAGAAAGTAAAGCTTTTTGAGAGATAGATGCAGTAAATAAGGGATGAAGACGTAGGAATGAAAGGAAATTGGGGAAGGAAAGTGTGTATGGGTCAAAAATGAGATGGAACTATTTTTTATTTGAATTTTATCCAGATTAGCATAGGGATTCACCATGTCACCTAGATTATGTATGATTATGGAAAAATTCTCTATGGATATATAGCATTTTCGTAAGACGAAATATTATATTATGGACCAAAATGATATATGTCCATCATTTTCCTATCCATAAATTTACATAATCTAGGTGACAAGTCAAATAGGCATGCTAAATAGATTAAAAAAAAAACTTTATTAAAGAAGCCACATATACATATCACATGTTTATGTAAATTTATGGATGTTTATATTATGAGAACTGACCACTCATTTTTAATTTCCAATTTTATTGGACGTCTCCAAAGTGTCTAATATGTAGTCAAATAATTCATTCGACCTACACAACAACATACAAATCAAGTTTGCTAATTAGTCAAGTTTTTTTGAACATACTACTCAAGTGTTATATAAGTTAACCTACAACACACTACCTGTGAGTATTACATCACAGGCAAAAAAAGTGGTTGGGTCCTGCAGCTGTGTGTGGGTGTTTATCCCACATCGGTTGTTCTTAGTCCGCTTAAGTAGTATATAAGTTCCCTCTACCACACACTTTTTTTGCCTGTGATGTAATACTCACAGGTAGTGTGTTGTAGGTTAACTTATATAACACTTGAGTAGTATGTTCAAAAAAACTTGATTAATACGTTGGGTCCTGCAGCTGTGTGTGGGTGTTTATCCCACATCGGTTGTTCTTAGTCCGCTTAAGTAGTATATAAGTTCCCTCTACCACACACTTTTTTTGCCTGTGATGTAATACTCACAGGTAGTGTGTTGTAGGTTAACTTATATAACACTTGAGTAGTATGTTCAAAAAAACTTGATTAATACGTTGGGTCCTGCAGCTGTGTGTGGGTGTTTATCCCACATCGGTTGTTCTTAGTCCGCTTAAGTAGTATATAAGTTCCCTCTACCACACACTTTTTTTGCCTGTGATGTAATACTCACAGGTAGTGTGTTGTAGGTTAACTTATATAACACTTGAGTAATATGTTCAAAAAAAAAGTTTGCTAATTAGTTAGTCCATAAAATTTTTTAAAAGTGAACTCATCCATAGAGAAGATTGAACCCTAGAGAGAAAATATGACCTAAACCAATCTGGCCGATTCTAAATTTTTGTATCTCATGTTAACTATAGACATGTGTAATAGAGGTAGACGGAAAGAGAGAGGTGGGGAAAAAAATTTTTTGTACTTCTCATTATCTCTATTTTTTTAAACAGGGTTTGGAGAGGGGATATGATTCAAATCCACGACTTAATGGGTGACGATCCATTACAGACAACGTGATTGTCGTTCAATTAATGACTCACTTGTCTCATTATCTCAACTTACTACAACATGTATACATATCCAGAAAAGTGTTAGCATAACTCATGCCTATAATTACGGATGGTCAGTATCCCTATAATTGCGGATGTAGTATCTCTACTATTAATGGAGTGGGCTCATGACAACTCCCTCCAACTCCCTACAACTAATGGAGTCAGCTCATGAGTCATGACAACAACTCAGGACAATATCTCATGCTTACCTAGTAGGTCATAATGAGAAATAAACGTTTTAAATGGTTATTGTGAATGTTTTTAACGACCTTATTATATTCTTGATAATTCCTCGATCAAACACTGCCTTCGGACTCCCTCGAAAAATTGTGACCCTCCTAATGTTCGATATTGGTTCTGCCCCTGATCAGACAACAATTCCAAGGAGCTACCAACTATTTTTTTTCTGACATGATATATGTATGTTGTGCACGAGGATGGTTCTCATGAGATTATTTTGAGGAAAAGACTTGAATACCCTTATTGAGGAGAAAATAAAATGGCAAGAAACTCTTCAATCACGTTTTTTTTTATTGAGTACAATACACATATATGCCCTATGTTAAGGTCAACTTAGCTTTGACCCCCTCGTTTTTCAAGATATAGGATTATCACACTCCACCTTCTCACTAACATTTATTTGAACTATACTTAAATTATGACAAAAAGGTGCTTTTCATCTCCAATTATGGGACGAGTTTCATTTTCGTCTCTAAGTTTTTTTTTCTCTCATTTTCGTCTCTCAACTATTGGAAAGTATCATTTTCGTCCTTCAAGTGAGATGGGGTAGGGAAATGCTTGCGTGACACCTATGTGTCACACCGGAGAAATCTGATCTGACTAACAATAGGATGCTACGTAGGATTTTCCCGTCGTCGGATTTATTTGAGGGACAAACGGGGTACTTTTTCATAGTTGGGGATGAAAAAGGGAGAAAAAAAACGTAAGGGATGAAAATGAAACCCGACCAATAATTGACGGATTAAAAATACTTTTTTACCCTTAAATTATCTTTGATGTCTCGTCTAGTAATGCTCAACGCAAAAACTCACAATCACTACAGCCAATCTTGCGTCTGATACAAATATATGAAGATCACCTCAATATCATTCAATGGTCTCATGGAAACAGCTTTAATTCAGTTTTCATTGCTAAAACTACTAATTTTAGAAATGAAAAAAAAAATTGTCTATAAATACAAATATCTATATACATGTGCTTCAAATATTAATTTTAATAAAATTGATTGTAATAATTTAAAACATTAATTTATGTGATGTGTGCAAAGAAAAATTAATAAACATATTGAATTTATTAAAATTTGTTTGATATAGTTGTGATTTTATTACGATATTTTTTTCGAACATTTTGTGGACAATGAATTATAACTACATTTTAAACCATATAGAACATCCTTGGCAAATATTGTATTATGTTCAAGCATTTCTATGTGAGTATTATGAGTCTGAATTTCTTTTTATATTGAACCGATTCGAATCTAATGCTATCCCGATTGAACTATTAAACTATAAATGAATACATTTTTCGGTTGGATGATCGGTCGGATTTTTACACAATTTTGGGGTACAAGCATGTGGCTAAGTGCAGGTGGGGTATTAACATTATATGAGCCAACTTGGAAAGCGAGGTGCCATCGGGATGGAGGCTGTAGTTACTACAACTAATAATAGCAGTAGTTAGCCCCTCAAATCTCCCCAAATATAATTTTTTTTTAGTTTTTTTTTGTGTTATTTAGTATTTTAGATCATCTTAATGTTATAATGTGGATAATTTTGAAAAAAAAATTAATCATAAACCCTGAATCTTAATCACTAAACGCTAAACTCCTAATCTAAAACTAAACCCTAAACACTAAATCATAACTCCGAAATCCTAATAACGCAAAATTTAGAAAAATGTTATTTGTAGAGAATTAGAGTTGTTATTTGATGGGGCATGAGTTGCAAAAAGTGTATTTTTAATGGGTTATCAAAATTTTTCATGCTCCAACAACGCAAATATATTGGCTTCATTTTGTTGTGGCAAAGATGTGAGCATGAGACTTCAAATGCCCATATGTTTGTTCATTGTTGGGCCCCACATCACACACAACATATATTTTACACTAAAATCAATATTGGGTCTCACCTCTATTACAAAAAAGTCAAGCCATCAAATGCACACTATTGTATCAATATATTTTATTGGCTCAATCATATTTGCAAAACACATTCTCAAATGTATTTTGTTGGCCCCAACAAAAAAATATCATTGCAATTGATCTTACTGCGCCTAAAATCACCATAGCCACACTTTTCCGAGTTATTGGGGGTTGTTGTAGTTTTTTTACAGCAACCCCCGCTGTAATTCCATTATAGCCTCGAGTAATTTTTTTAAAAATTTTTAAAAAATTATATTTGTATTTTGATCGTTTATACGAATCCAACGATATATCATTGTTAAAAACCTAAAAGATATAATAATTTTGAACCGTTGGATATAAACTTAAAATTTTCTATGTTTTTTTTCCGATGAATTTAATTTTTATTTCAAACAAAAAAAATATGGTTAGACTCATTAAACAAAATACTACACATATATAATTTTTTTATTATTTTTAAAAATAATATAAATGTTCAAAATTGTTAGAGCAGATTACAGCAGCCCCAATAACTCCACTTTTCCAGTGGCATCACCTCCACGTCAGCAAGTTGGTCAAAATACTGTCCTCACAAGCTAATCAGGTTCACACAATTGTCACACCAAGATAAGCAAGCAAGTCTGCAGCAACAAACCCAAACATAAACAGAGATGGTGGTGGCAATTCCAATTCCAACCCCGTCGTCGCAGTTCCTCTTCCGTACCTCTCGCTCTTCCGTTTCCTGCCTCTCTCTTCTCCATCTCTGTCCCCGCTCGAAACAACCGCATTCCAGCACTTCTTTTGCTACTGTTCGCTGTAACGCTCTGCAATCTCCGGTGATACAGCCGGAAATCAAGACTAAAGATAGCAATAAGAGGAGTCATTTCGAGATCGAAAACCTAACGACATGGCTGTTGAAGCAAGAACAGGCAGGCAGCATCGATGCCGAGCTCACTATAGTCCTCTCCAGCATCTCATTGGCCTGCAAGCAGATCGCGTCGCTTCTTCAGCGATCAAGCATTATCCAGCTCACCGGCGGGCATGGCACCATTAATATCCAAGGAGAAGATCAGAAGAAACTCGACGTTATCTCCAATGAGGTTCGTCTTATTTGAGCCACAGTTTTAGCTAATCAATTGAAGAATGTGTGATTTCATGATTTGAATTTGTGAAGGTGTTCTGCAATTGTTTGAGATCGAGCGGTAAAACAGGGATTATAGCGTCGGAGGAGGAAGATGTGCCTGTTGCAGTTGAAGAAACCTACTCTGGTAATTACATTGTTGTGTTTGATCCTATCGACGGGTCTGCCAACATCGACACAGCACTCACTACTGGATCAATCTTTGGCATATATGGCCCTGACAGACAATGCCTAATCGATATTGATGATGAATCCACGGTAATCCTCCCCATCCATTCAAAATCGTAAAAGAAAACGAAAATGATAACGGATCATAGCAGTTATTATCTCAATTGCTGACTTGGATGCACATGATTCAAGTGAATTCGTGAGCTCCATATGTTCCACGTGAAGCACGTGAAATCCCGTGCATACAACTTAGCAACCTGGATCCCTGTCATAACTGGAAAACCAAAATACAATTTGTGACATTTTTCCCTTATGGACACAATGCAGCTCGATCAAGAAAACCAGAGGTGCATCGTCAACGTTTGCCAGCCAGGGAGGAACTTATTGGCGGCTGGTTATTGCTTGTATTCAAGCTCAGTGGTATTCACACTTTCAATAGGGAAAGGTGTCTATGCCTTCACCTTGGACCCCACTTATGGGGAATTTGTACTAACACATGAGAATATCAAGATACCAGCATCTGGTAAGATATACTCATTCAATGAAGGAAACTATGATCTGTGGGATGATAAGTTGAAGAACTACCTCTGCCACCTCAGGCAGCCGGGATCCAATGGCAAGCCCTATTCCGGCAGATACATTGGCTGCTTGGTTGGTGAAATCCATAGAATGCTTCTTTGTGGTGGAATCTATGGCAACCCCAAGAACAAGAACAGCAAAAATGGCAACCTGAGGCTCTTATATGAATGCGCACCAATGAGCTATCTAGTAGAACAAGCAGGTGGCAAAGCAATAGATGGTCAACAGAGAATACTTGATATTCAACCAGTAGAGGTAATGTTTCTGTTCAAAAGTTAGCTCCATCTATTACATGGTTTTAATCACAAATTCATTCAATGAAACTTGGAGCAATACTAACTAAGCTGGAAAATATACCAGTAAAGCGATAACCATTACTACACAGGACAATCAATATAAATTCTGATTCAAATGATTTCCTTTTTTTTTTCCTAACAGATACATCAGCGCACCCCAATTTTCATCGGAAGCCAAGATGAAGTGGAGAAACTCCAAGGTTACCTGGCCTGAAAATAATCTTGTCCTATCTAATATTTGCTTGAGCAGTGCAAGTCATGACATTCAAATGAAGAATCTCTTCGGAAATTTCTACAAGTCACAAAGAATTTGGCTAGTGTTGAACAATTACTGTGGTTAGACATCGTCTTCAATACTTGCTGTACTGGAACTAAGTCATCTCAACGGTAAGGTGATCAGCTTCTCTCTGAATGATTGAATGAATCCAAAGAACCCTTTGAATTTTTTGCTGCAATTTTGAGGAACCAAATATTCATTTAACCTCCAGGAATGAATAGCCAAAAAAAGCTTATTCTTTCGCAATCACATGCCTTCAATAATAGATGAAAAGAGAGGAAGCGAACTTACCAGGACTTAAAATTCTTATGCATTTTGTAACTGACTTCATTGTTGTTAGAGATTCTGGCCCTGCAACAATACATTCAATCCGTAAACCTACAGAAAGAACCAGAGTGAATGCATTATATTGATTAGATGTATAACCTTGATTATGCACATCTTTCCCTGAAATTACTTCTGTTACAGTTGATGAAAACTCTGACATTACTTGGTCAGCCCCCATAATACCATTTCCTGATTCATTAGAAGACCTGTATATTGTCCATAGGAGAGCGAATCAGATGAAGAGAAAATAAGACTGATACTTTAAAAAATAGAGCATGTAAGTATATAAACACCACATGAAAAGCAGATCAAAGAGAAACAATACCCTGAAGCAGTATCCCCAAGAGAGCTCGAGGTTGGTTGGCAGGGACAGGAAAGTCCTTCACTGTCAAGATCGAAATCAATTAACAGCTCGGAGAAGGAGAAATTTTCTCCAAGGGAATCAAGATTGAGGAAATCCATGTCAAACAAGTCCACTTCCTTATCAGGCTCAGAAGTTGAAATCTTGGTTGCAATTGGCTTGTCCAGATCAACTAATCCATCCGGACCATTAAAATCAAGCCTTCCTTTTACTTGATCCCTCTTGTTCAGCGTCTTTGAGATTGTCTTTGAAGGTGATGGGAAGGAATTACAGCACGTTCTCTCCACTGTATAGTATCCCACTTCTTTGAATGGGCTCACTCTAACTCTCTCGGATGTTATTATAGTGCAGTTGGGAGTGATCTCTTGAGGAGTATTGTCTTTACTGCATTTGGATGTGGAAGAAACACCCAGCGGAGTCATGACCTTATCATTTTGAGAAGAGGCTGCCTCTTGTGGTGGAGTATTAGGACCAGAGGTGTTAGTTGGAGGTGAATGTGAGGGCTGATTGAACAAACTTTTAGCTACATTGGATCGCTGAACCTGTGGTGCAACAGGCATGTGAACGCGTGGTGATGGTACAACGGCCCTTCCAGAGGGCTGTGTGCTTCCCTGATCCATGACTGCATTATTCAAGTGTTTACCTGTTTGAAATAATGTCAGTTGAAGATAACAAAAGCGCAAGAACTCAATTTATGCAAATAACTAGTTTCATTATGAACCTTTGTGTGGCACTTTCTTGGAAGGCAATGTACGACAAGACTTCTTTGCAGCAGGAGCGGTGCCAGGAATGACAACTGAACCTGCTCTCTTTCTCATCAATGGCGTTTCTATAACAGGTGAAGCTCTTTGCTCCACTATGGTAGCAGAAGGGAATGGCATTGGCAAGATGGCTGGTGAATTATACACAGGAAAACCTGATGAGAGATAACAAAGAAGAGTATTACATAACAGTCAAACAGTTTCTATACATTCCTGCCATCCTAGCTTCTCTTGATGTGTACTAATACCAATTAGTAACAACATAAATCCTCCACAATCAACAAAAAGATGAAAATCCTTAAGGAAATTTGACACTGATGTGTAATACTTTTATGCGAATTTGTTTGAGGAAGTTGTACACCTTTTAAGAGTAATTCTTCCACAAAACTAATAGCCCCGAGAGCATTTTCGACAAGCATGCCTAAGGATTGTGGGATCCATAGTTCAAATAACCAGACAGCAAATTAGATTCCAAAGTAAAAAAATGATGGGTTTTGATCCGATTCGCGAGAGATTAACGAAGCGTAAATTCATTAGTAATTGGGGATTTACAAGATCCACATTCAAGAATGACAATGTGAAAAACCTAAAGGGAAAAAATTGCCATCATATTAGGTAAATTAAAATTAATGTGAGAACAGAATGGATCTAGAGTTGTACCTGCCGGAGATCCACTACTTGGGTCGGATTGAGGAACTAGGGCCACTGGTCTAGTTTCAGGAGCCTGAATCATCGGAGCAGGAGTCGCAGTTCCACTGGCATTGTAAGCATTCATGGCCTCTTGCATCCCCGACAAGAGATTCTGAACCCGTAGTTTCTCTTGCTCCAAACGGACCCTCTCCTGATCCAACATCACCTCCTGCTCCTTCAATCGTATATACTCGTTCACAATAGTCCCCAGAGTCAACAAAGTCTTCGGTGCCTTCACAGACCAGTACATAAATAAATAAAACCCCTAAATTCTCATATCAATTTTACAAAATGAAAGCGAGAAAGTCAAATTCGTACCTCTCGAACGGGCGATTTGGAAATGAGAGAAGCCGCTTCGGTTCGGAAGACGGAGCGTGTTTCGGAGAAGTTGTTGTCGGAGAGATATCGGTCGACTAAGAAGGCGACCTGGACGGGAGTAACCTTTCCTTTGCCCCAAGTTTCAGGTTTTCTGGATCTGGTTTGCCTTCCCATGGCTTCTTCAATCGGCGGCTGAGGAGAAACTTGAGACATGAAAAGGCTGACTGTGTTATCAGATTCAGATTATGATTTTTAAGAGAAGGGAAAAGAGAGGGAAATGCGTGAGAAGGAGGGAGGGAGAGAGGAGGTTTAAGACACGGCGCGGGAGTTTTTGAAAATTTGGGAGGTTTCCCTTTAAACGGAGTGTGTGTTGTTTTTGGACATCGCATTGACCATTTAATCCTCAAAATTTTCTTATTTTTTCTTCACTTTTGTTTTATTTTGCAATGCCACTAAACCTAAAACTAGAATGCAACCTCTCTTTTTTTTTAAACGAGCGAAGCGGGATTCGAACCCTGATCACTAGGGTGATACATATCATTCTTATCACTTTAACAAGTGGCTCCGATATAACTAGAATACAATTTTGGTAGATTCCATCCTGATTTTCAATACTTTCATTTCTTTTCTTTGATACAAAATCTATATACAATAGAATAATCGATACTAAAAAAAACAACTTTAGAGCATTCTCATGCATTCAAATCATTATCTTTAAATTATTACAAATTTAAGTGTGGCATTTTTGTTTTTTTTTTTAAATGATTTCATTTTATATTGTATGTTTCATTAAAAAACGATCTCTTTTTTTTGTAACAATCTATAAAAATTAATAAAAAATTGTGATACATTGTATCATACATGTTTAATTAAGTAAAATTTAAAGAAAATGTGATCATTGAATCTTATATTTTTTGTAAAAATAAACAATCTCATTAATAAAATGTGATTCATTGTATCACAATCACATTTTATATTCTTATGCATTATTAAGGAAAGTTAATATGCCTCAAATGTTATGTCAGTCATAAAAGTAAATTATTATTACAAATAATGGATTTTGTCTTTAAAAATCGACAATGTCTTTCTATGCATTATCCTTGTATATGTATAATGCATACATTTTTTTGTTTCTATGCAACATTATTACAAATAATTGATTTTATCTTAAAAAATGAATATATTCTTTCTATGCATTATACGTGTACATGCATAATGCATAGAATGTGTAGCTATATATATATATGAGTTGTTAAAATACATCTTAATTTATATATATAACAAATTCAACATCTAACATGTCATTGGCTATTAACCCATCATACTATAAAAAATCATTGAAGTGGGGGTGAATAACCTATGAGAACTAATTCTTCACAAATAATGTAGAGGTATTATCTAAATTTCATATATATTGATGTTTTTAGAATTACAATAACTATCATATAAATGTTTATCTGTTCTTAATTTTATTATTAATTTTACAGTGCACATTGATGCATGTTTTTGTTCGTCTAAATCATATTGACATTTACAAAACTCTTTTCTAGTTCAGATGACCGAATTTGTTCGACTCGAATTAAATCAAGTTTGGACATAAGTTATATGTCTGAAATTTGGGTATAAACACAAAATCTTATATGGTTTAAAACCAGATCATGACCAAACACAAAAATATTATCGATTTAAACCCGAACCCAAATTTCAGACATATAAATGATGCACGATTCAAACTATATAAAGATTGATTGATGACATATGGTGATTGTACGAGGCAAGCTGGTTTGAAACTTGAGATTATTGATGTTACTGACTCAGTATAATTTTCTTTTTTTTTTCTCAACTTGAATGTAACTATATGACTATTTGTTTTGTGTTTTTATTTATTAAGATTCTTGTTTCAATTAATTGTAATTTATTTTAAGAAAAAAAAAGTATGTCGGGTCATCCGATATTTTATCACAAAAAAGGGAATGATGTTTGAACAAATAGGACAAATCAAACAATCTCAATTTAAACAAAGCTTGATCAATTAATTACATCTGAAATTCAGTCCAGATTAAAGTACATGGATCAATCAATTACGTTTGAAATTTAATCCAACTAGAGTCTAGACATGTAAATATTTTGTAAATCCTTGATATTGTCCAACCCATAATAGATTTTTTTCCCTCCCCTACGAAGTAACCATATTTCATTTTTTTGGTTAGGTTTCAATTACCAATTATCAAAAAGTCATTTTTTGCATTTATGATAGACAGCTTGAAGCCTTTAACAAAGTTTAGCTGCCACTTATAAAAATATTTTCGGTTTCTAATATTATTTAAAAATATTAAAATCGATAGATGAGATTGATCTAAACAAAATTATCTTAAACTTGAAAATGTTTTAAAATTTTAAAACTTGAGAATGTTTTAAAATTTGAAAAACATTCTGATATTGATGGTTTTAATTTATTTTTAGAATTAAAAATTTTAAAAGAAATGTTGGAAGGAAAAAACACTACAACTAATATATTAAACTTCATAAAAAAAAGTCAGATTATTTTCCGAATGCAAGGATTGTTTATAAAATTTTACTATCAACATCCGTAACAATAGCTTCTACAAAACAAAGTTTTACGAAACTTAAACTTGTAAAAAACTATTTGCGGTCAACTATGTCACATGAAAAGTTAAATGAATTGATTTTGTTGTCAACTGAAAAAAAAAATGTTAGAGAATCTTGAATATAAAATTTTAATTAGTGTTTTACATCTCAAAAAGCAAGAAAAATACATTTTAAATAAAAATTATATTAAATTTAAAGGGTCTCAATTATAATATCTGTCTAGCCCGCCCCTGCATGCCAGCACCCGCAACCTCTCTATCCAACACCAGCCTCACTGCCCTTCCTTAGTTCCTCACTCATTGGCCTTGTTTGGCGAAAGCGCAGACAGATATCAACTTTCTCTTGGACAACTTGTAAATGACTGTCATCACAAATGAGCATTGATTCCTCCTGCTCTGTGAGAACAAACCTTTTCCATTGCGAAACCACATCCTCCGTGACTAAATGAAAACTAACACACCTCTGTAGAGACTTGACACATTTTTCCCTCTAGTTAAAAGTTGAGAGAAAAAAGCCTATAACCTTCTCCGCACTTGCAAGGTTTACACTGTAGCAGCAACAGAAATGGACCACAAGATTGCAAGTTTCCAACAAAACCATCAAACTACACAGAGAACTACCCATACAGATTCTGTGTAATCTCATAATCAAAAGCGCATATAAACCCAAAAGTAAGAAAATTACCCAAGACGTGCAAAATAGGATGCATTGGATCTCAGAACATCGTGGCTTTCTACAATTCCATTGAGGAAATTTCAGATAGATAACGCAGTTTCTAATGTACATCATTGATCCAATGTCAGCAAAAGTATGCTCATGTGAAAGCTTAAAATAAAACAACCACCATTGCTAGAATAAGGAGAACAAGCTGGAGAACTCCATAGCTTGTTTTAATTTTTCTAAATAGTACAATCAAGGCCCTTCACACTAGGAGAGGACAAACTGTGGGAGAATTTAACTCCGATATAACATGTATTGATCTGAGACAAAGAAAATAAACTGGTGAGCAAAGTTTGCCCACATATATATAATTCGAATGGAGTCGAGGTATACACCTTTGGCCTTAAAGTGATTAATTGTCTGCCTTTCATGTGCTAGCAGCTCACGCAATTTCGCCTCCCAAGTCTACTCGACGGCAACACAATCAGAGGTGTATGGCTAACCAAGAAAATAATATTACTCTCCCCAGCTGAGGAATACCAAAAGAGAAAAGGCAGAGTCGAAGAAAACTCCTTTTTTCTTTTTTTATAATAGAGTTGGAAAAATTTTCTAGTATAAAAAACAATTCAGTGGGGCTTGCTTGGATTGAAAAATGAAGGATAGAGTAGGGTTAATGGAGGGAAAGTTAAGGGAGGGGGAGTACCATGACTCACCCTTACTTGGATAGAGGGTAGAGTTAATGAGAGGTAAGAGATGTGAGTTAATGGGATGATTTAAGAAATGCTAAACAAAATTTTTCTCTCACCTCACAAACCCCCCAAATGGAGGGGTTACAAAATGTTGACTTGGAGAGTTAAGTGAGGGGAACATTCCTCCTCCTTCACCCCACTTAACTCTCCCTCCTACAATCCAAGCAATGTGAAGTTATCACTCCCTCCTTAACCCTCCAAAACATCAATCCAAGCAAGCCCTCAATATTTTCAGCCATATCAATACAAGGTCAAAATTTTTGTTTTATTCCCCTTTATTATTCTAAGTCTAACAACAGTTATTAATAAGAAAAAAAAAAAGAGGAGTCAAAACACAAGCATAAATTGAAAAGTCAACCATCATCATTCATCAATGGAACAGATACATTTGTGCTTCAACATTTCATTCAACCAAGAGGATCATATGTTTTCACAGAACATTTCCTAAAAACTTGCTCATGTCAAAAGCTGATAAACTCAAATTGCCACTAAAAAATTATGAATCAAGCAAGGATTTCTATGAAACTAACTTACATATACCATCCATCAACAAAAACACAAGGGTGAAACTAAAGCAACATCCATAATGAACGAATCAAATATTAAAAATGTCACCTAAAAACCACATTTAGTCACTGATATCATCCCTCAACAATTAAACATTAATAAAGGATAATATGGAGGAAAACAGTATTTAAATAGATGATGAGATCTCAGAAGGCTACAATTATCTTCAATTCCTTGTAGGAATTTGCAGAAAGATAACGCAGTATATATCAGTCGCATCATAGATCCCAGAAAACAGAAAACAAACAGAATTTCAACGAAGAAATAAAAATGAAAGAGAAAATGCATAATGACAAGATTGAACTGAAGATGTAGAAGCATATCAGAAATAACAGTCCCCATGAGCATCTAGATTCACTGTCAATCAAAGTGCAAGGATAACGATTGTGAGAATCCATCACCGATGCTCATCTTCAAAATCTAAAATACAAAATTCAGAAAACCCTAAATTGAAGTACACGAGAAACGATAGACAGATACCCTTGAGAGATTAGAAAGAGGTCCCCGAAGCGGAAGCAAAGAGAGGTTGAAATAACGATCTACACCTCCTCTCGCCCGTCAGGGCTGCGCATTATATGATTTGCGCTAACCCTAAGGGCTGATCTAATTCCGGAGAGATCGTTGGGCCGATAATGAAATCAACAACTTGGGCCCATTTAGTTGACGTAGCCTCAATATCCAGGAGTGGACTTCGTCTTAAAACATTAGACTCATCAAGCCCATTCAAGGTGGACAATATTGGTAACATGTACCAGGGTGTGAATTTCTGATAAGACCAACTCTGAATTCTGATAGATTCATCAGTGATATTTGTGGTTTTGTTGGCTCATTTCTGCATAATTCAGTTGCTGATATCTGCTGTCCGGATAGGCGGATACTGACCCAACACCCAGTTTGTTTAAATAGATTTTATTGTAGGGTTTTATATCCAACTTGAGAGAGAGCTATTGTGAGCTTGATCTACTTGTATTTGCTGGGTTTCTCCACTTGTATCACATCTCAAACATAGTGAAATTATCTTCTACCGTCCGAGGACGTAGGCTTTACGCCGAACAACGTAAATCTTGTCTCTTTACTTATTGCTTTGAGCCTTTGACTCTCTGCATATTTAACTTTTGGGTGTTTGATTTAGTAAATCCATTTGGTGTTTTGATTGTGGGTATTGCTACAATGATATAAAATTGTTACCACTTCAGTTCCCATATTGAGAGTATTATGAAGGAGAAAGGGATTGAGAGCAATGTGACAGATTGTATTTGATAGATTCCGGGAAAAGAAAGCTTGATAATGCAAACAGAAATCATGTTTGGCCAACTCATGGTTAGGGTTACGTTGTTATTGCGTATATTAAAAGGACTTCGCTAATCCTTTTTCGTTGTCATTGTTGAGTGCTTAAAGCTTATTTCCAAGTCCAGTCTGTTAACTTACCAGTTTGAGTACATTGCTTCTTTGGAACGACCTCATTGATTCCATAGGAAGGGATGAGAGGCCGACTTTTCGAACTTTCCGATCGTTGTCACCGAACAAATACTAAACTTAGAAATTAGAATGTAGAGAATGAAGATGTCACGTAGAACAGGGAGATAACTGCATTCCTTGTGTTATAAGCTAAATCTCTCATGGATACCATTAAGTTAATAAATGAAGTCTGCAAAGAATAATAACCGGCATGATCCAAGATAATCTCTTAAATAATAGCTTGTCCCTGCATGATGCTAGCAAGTGACAGAAACAACTATAAAGAAAGCAAAATATTTGCAGGGACCATGTGGAGAACCTTTTGCTATTAGATGCTGCATTCAAATGATCAGCAATTGAGTTGGGCAGCCAAATTATGGAAAGAATAATGAATAAATGAAATATACAACTTGAAAACAAGTATGCATTTGTTCCTGTGACACTAACCTGATCTGCCCA
Source organism: Tripterygium wilfordii (assembly GCF_013401445.1). Lineage (NCBI taxonomy): Eukaryota > Viridiplantae > Streptophyta > Magnoliopsida > Celastrales > Celastraceae > Tripterygium > Tripterygium wilfordii. The sequence goes on along the minus strand of NC_052236.1, from coordinate 9,454,043 downwards.
TAAATTTAAGAACCTTTGCAACTGCTGGATGGGTTCTCTATTTGTGCAACAAAATTGAAACTTGTGTATTTGTCAAACCATTCGGAGAAAGCTCGTAACTTGTCGACCAGCTGCAGCTTCTGCACTCTATGCAGTTCAATTCAAGAACCCATCTCAACCACCGCTAAATTAAGCAATGGTTGTCAAAGAATCCCTAAGTATAAAGCCAGATATTCTCCCTAACTAGTTCCTATCTTTGTAATGCCATCCGTAGACTTCGTCTCTGCTCAAATTTGAGTCTACTAATTTGCTCCTGAGACCAGTTACAAACGCATCCTGGAAGAGGATTTGCATAAAAATTTTCCTCTAGCCTCGGTGTCTCTCCCACCAGTCTAAGGTATGGTGCCCCAACCCTGTCTGAATGCAACTTCTTAACATCTGAAGAGAATTCTTCCCAGGATATAGAACCCTCATCAAACTGATCAATCAGTCTAACAAAATTGAATCTGAAACATAAGAAATGTCATCAGTAGAGTCATTTCTAATCAAACAGGTAACACGAGAATTGGTATATAGAAATAAGAGCACGGTAGGATGAAAAACCTGTCTGGATTAACCGTCTTCTGAAATCCTTCAAACCTCCTGTGCCCTTGAACTGCTTTAGCCATATTTCCATCATATGTATATATGAAAACATCACAGTCACGTGCAACAAGATAATCTAATGCAGCAAGACGATTCTGGTATGGCTTGAAGGGCTCCAACTCTTCTTCAGTCGCTAGAGTTGAATGCGAGAAAACATTTGGATACTCTGAACTGAAGGCAGCCATACTATTGCTGCCATATATCTCCCCGGCAACTATGAAGATAGCTGTAGTGGAAGGGTAACCCATGGCCTTGAGGAACATAGCTGCTTCTCTAGGTGACATAGGGCATCCCCCCTGCTGACGCCGTTCTTCACTGTCTATTTCTTTCTCCTTCCAATGGTTCACACTATATCTCATAATTCTAAGTTCCTCAGCCTCTTTTGCAGTAAGGTTATGGCTGCAGCCAGTGAACGCAAGCATGTCCTTCTCATATCTGAAATCAACATTTCAACACCTCAGTTAAGTGCCTTCGCAAAATGCAGAGACAATGGAGATTCAAGATAAAAATGGTACCTCAAATGCAGAGCAATATAATGTTCATAATTTATTTTTAGTCTATCAATCAAAACTTTTCCAAGGTCCTCAATCTCCTTGGCATAACGAAGTGCTTCATAATTGGCACGGCATCTTAGCCTCTGAATGGAGGTCGCAATCCCATTATTAGCCAGCCGAGAATCAGTGTGGGTAAACTTTATAACTTTGTGTTTCCTCAACAAAGGGACCATCTCCTGTCGGTAGTAACTAGCCTGTGAATCAAGTGCTTGACTTGAGATACGTCTCCACATATATAGAAATTAAAGCATAAAGAGTTGTGCTCCTATAAATTGATGCTACTTATATACCTTCGACCAAGAAACAGGCGCCTTTTCAAGAGGAGTCAAAGCTGCATACTTAGGCGGCAAATACTCAACAATATGAATATCATCCTTCAGAACTTCGATGAAGTGTCTCCAGTCAAAAATATCTTTGAAATTGCTACAGAAGTATTTTGAAAACTTTACTAGTAAAAAAAGAACATGAGAACCAGAACATAGTTTGACAACCACAATAATTGAGAACCCTACCTAGGATCCGTCCAGAAGGACTCGTGATCTAGTAAAGGGAGAACCAGTGTGGCATTCATTATCTTAGCAACAGCCACCATATCACATATCTGCAAGTCAATTTATTAACTATCATCTAGAGATGAAGCCATAATGACTAAGCATCACATCACATTGCAAAGTATAATGAAGTTATGTAGCATAGAACTTACTCCTGTTCTCATTTGATTCAATCCACCATTGGCATGAACAATAAGATAGCCATTTGTTTTCTTCCCAGGCTCTAAATAAAATTAATACAAAAATCAGACCACTTAATAGAATTGCAGACAATCCCTGATAAATTAAAGTTTAGAAAGTAGCACATACTTATTTGATTCCTGGGCGGAGTTATGCATTGATAGTAGTTATCGCTATTTGGTTTCATCCATATCGCTGGAGTCTGCAAAACAAAAAAAACCAAAACCATCCATCAGCAAATTGGTTGGCGCAAGTGCTTAATCGTAATTACCACCCACGACTTTCACAGTAGCCAAACAGAAAGTTGAAGGAAAAAAGAAGAAATAGTTCCATTCCACTTACAGGTAACTTTTCCAGAACATGCTTGGGCCTGGAAGCCATTTTCTCGTCCACAACGCGTTGAGCGAAAGACCAATCGTCCTTGAACGTCTGTAAGATCAGCAACCCATTATCCGACCTCTTACCGTGAACCTCCACATGTCCACTCAAGTCTCAACAACGAAAACTTCACGAACACTGATGCAACCGCCATCGTAACAGTCCACTGGCACCCTTCTTCGATTCCAAACAACCACGCCTCGGGCATAAACAACAACCACTTCCTCCGTAACAATAGATACTTGATCACGGGATGGTGATGATTGTGGTGATGGTGATTGTGATAATGGTGGTGGGGCCCAGCGGCAGAGCGGTTAACGTTGTCCTCCTCATCGTCAGACAAATTGGAATTTCTATCGACTGCGTCCAAGCGTCGTCGGGTGGCCGTAAGGCCCGCCGTCGGGTTCCTGGGGCTACTGTTGGAAGAGTTTGTAAGCCCACCGGACGACATTGGCATTCGGAAAGGAAAAAAGAAAAGAAAAGGAAAGTGAGGGAAGATGTGAGAGAGAGAAAGAGAGAGAACCGTCAAGAAATTTCGGGAGAGTATTGTTCAGAGAGGGCGAGAGTCCGCAATCCAAGGCGGAGCAGGAGTGTGAAATCGCTCTGGCTGGTTCGCTCTCTCTCTCTGCATTTCTATCTAGGTAGAATAAAAGCCAAAAGTTTTGGTACATGCATAAGTGAGGTTAATTAACTACTCCATATTGTAATCCATCATTATTATTGATGCAATCAAACGTATAATTGTAATAATGATTCTCATTCTCATTATTATTACTATTCTCATTCTCATTCTCATTCTCATTACTATTAACATTCTCATTTTAATGTACGCAGAACAACGAAAAGAATCAAACCCACATTTGATAAAAAAAAAACACACTGGAATCCACTAGAAAATTGAGAGAAAACTCTTTAGGGTGTTGATATAATAGATAGAATGAAAGATAATGATCACTAGGGTCGACTACAACTATGAGCTAAAATGAAAAAAATACCCTTGAAAACAGAAAAATGCAGTTTAGTAGTTTACGGCCCGAAAAGATGGAATTTGACGAAACGAGGGAGGGGCTTGGAGTCTGGCACCAAGTTCGGTTCAGAGCGCCGTTTTGCTTTAACAAGTCAAATTTCATCGAATTTGGACATCGTTGTAAAATTTTTCAATTGGACAAGTTCACGCTCAAAATTGATTTCTACTAGTCAGTACAAATGATAATTTTCTACAACTTTATGTTTTGATTATTTCAGCAGTATATCACATTTCCTACATCAAACAAACGTAAATGAAATTGAACTCTTTTTAATAATCCTTTCATCTTTATAATCTTAATTTATTTTTCAGATTTCTTATGCCAAAGAAAGTTACACAACTCCTTCAATTGGTTTTGTTATACAATCTGTTTAATTTGATAACCACCAACGCTATCGACATCTTAGGTAAATCATTTATCTCTGTCATGGTTTCGATTAAAAGAATTGTGCATAGACAATGTTAGCTAATTGTAGGTTTAGGCAAGAAATTAAGCCTTAGAAGACTGAAACATATCAAAATGTCACTTTTGGTGTAATAATAACCGAAAGAGACTACAAATGACAAGAACAAGTCCCGTACTCACGTTTACGATTGTGAGTTTTGTTTGATTGCTAATTTTGGGAGTATTGATTCACGTGATTAGTATTTTCTGCACATTCTGGATAAAGCAATCCTACTTTTGCTTCTTCATTGCCTTTATTTCCTCTTATGAAGTCTTTATTTTTCCTCCATTACAATACAAATAATTTTAGAGAAATAAGTATAGTTATGAACTACATCGGAGCGACAGTCGAACAGGAAAACCAAGAACCGGCTATAATTAGCTGTGGCAAAAAAATGGGTTTCGAGTCGGACAAAATCAGGTGTTTACGAAATATTTACATGTCCAAACCCTAACCCAAATTGAATTTCGGACGTACTTAATTGGCCAAACCATTTAGAATACACAGAACTTAATATTCTTCTTCTTTCTCTCGACCTATTCTATCTGTGTTCTTCAATCAGAGAGTGCTGTTCTTATTTGGTTCGATAGAGTCCATCTGTATTGATGTGCTGCTTACTCATGATTGGAGTGTTGTATCTTGGGAAGAGATTGTCCGGAGCGCAGAAGCAGCATTTGGCTGGGACAAATACTCTTTAAGGAGATTCGCGTTAGCGTACCTCGTTCCCTCATCTCCTACCCAACTAATTCTAGTTTTGGTATTTTAATTTAAGCATTAGTTATTGTATTCGTATGTGTTATTGTGTTATGCATACAATCCTGCAATGTTACTGTTATAATGTTATGTTACTGTTTCTACTTAAGTCTGTTCTCAGTTTATATGCTATTTGCATGCATTTATTATCCAACAATCTTAAAGAGTAATTCGATTTTGTATTTATGTTAAATCTGGACTGATAGCATATTCATTAAACGTGCATTACTTTTTATATTTCTATCATTTATTTGGTAAAGAGAAATATAATCTGGTAAAACGTACATTCAGTATCGATTAAAGAGAATTTTGAAACTTACGTTAAATCTTGAATAACTCATTACCTGTACGTGCATAAACTTTGCATTCGGTCAACGCGAATAATATCTGTCTATCATTATATGTTTGCATGTGCATGTGAATAAGATCTGTCTACTATTATCAATGGCTTTTCATATAAGTGTGCATGTGAATTGCGTGAGCCAATCAAAAGTCAATTGAAAATTGTCTCTATGCATGTAAATTGTCATATAAAATTAATATTGTTACTACTATATGCTTAAAACAAAGCCTACTCGGTGCATTTAAAATTACTTGATTATTCACTTGTTGAATTGTTGAATTATTATAAAAATATTTTGGTAATCTTTTTAGTGATTAATAATGACAATAGAAAGTTCTGTTTAGGAAAAGAGTTATTTAACTGTGCGTCGTATTAAACGGAAGGTCCCATCTTTCCTGGGAACGATCTGGTTGTTAAAATTGTTAGTCTCTAATTTAGAAAGCCGACAAAGTGTTTTGTGACTTTTAAACTAATAATTCTATGTTGATTATGTGGTATTAAATTTCCAAGGATTGTATCTTGGAATTATTTAATATAATTGTGTTACTTACTCCACACTATACTTTTGACTGGTGTAGAAAATCAATGGCAAAAAATCAAAAACACTGAGAAATCCACCGTACTTCATGGAGGTGATAAAAATACCTCTGGTGGTCTGACCCCAGTTGGTCCTATTGCCCAAGATGGCGTGACTAAGTTGACTACTCAAGGTAGCACTGCTCTTCCTACCAACATGACTGGTATGGTTGGCCCTAGTGGCGTTGGTGTGACCACTCCGATGGCACCCACTATTGGGACAACCGAGCCAGTGACTGGTCGTGTGACTTCTGTGGTTTTGGGAGAAAAATCAAATAAATTCAGTGGTATTAATTTCAAAAGGTGGGAACAAAAGGTGCAGTTCTATTTGTCCACTTATGGGCTTGCCAAATACCTCACAGAAGTGTGTCCTGCCATAAGTGTAGATGAGTTGGATCCCTCGACTGTTGCTGCTGTGCAAGCATGGATGTATGGAGACTATCTATGCAAAAACCATGTCCTTAATGGCTTGGTGAACTCACTCTACGGTGTGTATTGCAAGATACCCACCGCTAAGAAATTGTGAGAAGCTCTTCGAAGTACAAGACCGAGGATGTCGGCACAAAGAAATTTGTGGTGAGCCGGTTCATGAATTCAAGATGGTAGACTCAAAGTCTGTTGTTGCACAAGTGGAAGAGTTCTAGCTTCTCCTGCATGAGATTGTAGTAGAAGGAATGAATTTGAGTGAGGCTTTCCTAGTAGGAACAGTCATAGAGAAATTACCTCCTAGGTGGAGTGACTGCAAGAATCGCTTGATGCACAAAACCAAGGAGATGAATATAGAGGATCTAAGCCTTCATCTAAGGCTTGAAGAGGAAAATATGAAGAAGAGTGGTAAACTTCCAAGGGTGCCCGAGGCAAATGTGGTAGAAACTTCCAAGCCCAAGTTCGATGAGAAAATGAAACAGACCACTAAGCCAAAGGCAAGTAGTCACAAAAGTTTCAGGGCAACCGCTATATCTGCGACAAACCCGGACATAGAGCCAAAGACTGTAGAAAGTGCCCAAACACAAAGGAAAGGGCAAGGGAAAACTGCCAATCAAGCTCATTTGACCAAGCAAGAAGGTGAAGAAGATGATGAGATGTTGTGGTCTCCTAGGTGAATCTGGTGGCAAATACCAAAGATTGGTATGTAAACACAGGTGCAACTGCTCACATTTGTACTAACAAGAATCTCTTTGCCTCCTATGAAAAGAAAGATGATGAAGAGAAGATCTACATGACTAATGCTAATACTGCCACTGTAGAGGGAATGGGTAAGGTGATCCTGAAGTTCACATCCGGGAAATCATTGGCCCTAATGAATGTGCTTCATGTTCCAGAGGTTCGCAAGAATCTAATCTCAGTCCCTATCCTGATAAAGAAGGGATTCAAGATGGTGTTTGAATCCGACAAGTTTACTATTAGGAAGGGTGACATGTATATGGGAAGGGGTTATGCTAGTGATGGCCTTTTTAAGGCTTGTATTGCTGTAATGGATGAAAAATCTAAATTTGTGTACCCAAAGGCTGTTATAGCCAATAATAATAAAGCTGAGTCTTCAGTTTACTTTGTTGTTTCTCCTTGTCTATGGCATGGTAGATTAGGACATGTAAACTATGGTACAATGAAAAACTAGCAAACTTGGGGCTAATTCCCAAATTTAATTTGGATGACAACCATAAATGTGAGACATGTGTTGAAACAAAGTTTGCAAAAAAACCTTTTCACTCAATTGAGAGAAGCACTGAGCCTCTAGCATTAATCCACAGTGATTTATGCGATTTGAAATTTATTCAAAGTAGAGGTGGAAAGAAATACTTCATCATTTTCATAGATGATTGTACTTGATTTTGCTATGTCTATTTATTAGCTAGCAAAAATGAAGCTATGTATGCTTTTATCAAGTATAAAAATGAGGTAGAGACTCAACTTGATAAAAATATCAAATCTCTAAGGTCCGATAGAGGTGGAGAATATGATTCTGCCTCATTTGATGAGTTATGTGTAAATTTTGGAATAATCCACCAAACTACTGCACCATACACTCCTCAGCAAAATGGGATTGCTGAAAGAAAAAACAGAACATTAAAGGAGATGGTTAATACCATGTTAATAAATTCTGGTTTATCTCAAAACTTGTGGGGGGGGGGGGGGGAAGCAGTTTTAACTGCTAATTATATTCTTAACAGAATGTCCCACAAAAAGCAGGTAATATTCCATATGAAATGTGGAAAGAAAGAAGATCTTCTTTCAAATACTTGAAAGTGTGGTGGTGTCTAGCTAAGGTGGCAGTACCTCCACCAAAACAAGTCAAACTTGGACCTAAGACGGTTGACTGCATATTTATAGGATATGCACAAAATAGTAGTACATTCAGATTTTTGGTACACAAATCTAAAATTGATGACATCCATGTTAATACAATCATGAAAACAAGAGATGCTGAATTTTTTGAGGAAACGTTTCCTTATAAAAATACAGAAACATCTCAGAAAAGGGTTAGAGAATCGAATTATGAGAATGAAGATCAAGAGGCTGATAAAATAGAACCAAGAAGGAGCAAGAGATCAAAAATCTTTAAATCCTTTGGTTCAGACTATCTAACATACATTATAGATAGTGATCCTCAGACATTCAATGAGGCGATATCAATTCCAGAAGCTCTATTCTGGAAAGAAGCTCTAAACAGCGAAATAGAATCTATTCTAAGTAATCATACATGGGAATTTGTTGATCTCCCTCCGGGGAATAAACCAATTGGATGTAAATGAATTTTCAAAAAGAAGCTTAAAGCTGATGGTTCCATAGATAAGTACAAAGCAAGGCTTGTAGCTAAGGGGTTTAGACAAAAAGAGGGTCTAGACTACTTCGATACTTATTCACCAGTCACGAGAATTACATCCATTCGGATGCTAATTGTCATAGCCTCGCTATATGACTTGCAAATACATCAAATGGATGTAAAAACTGCAGTCTTGAACGGTGAACTAGATGAGCAGATCTATAAGGAACAACCTAAAGGGTTTAAGGTCAAAGGACAAGAACACAAAGTGTGTAGGCTTGTCAAGTCATTATATGGACTTAAACAAGCTCCTAAACAAGGGCATGAAAAATTTGACAAAGTGATGATTCGAAACGAATTCCAAATCAATGAGTGTGACAAATCTGTTTATTCCAAAATCGTTAACGACGAATGTGTAATCGTTTGTCTATACGTCGATGATATGCTAATTCTTGGACGTAATATTGAGATAATCAATAGTACCAAGAAAATGCTATCAAAGAATTTTGATATGAAAGATTTGGGTGAAGCAGATGTGATACTAGACATTAAAATTTCCAAAAATTCAGAAAACCTAACTTTATCTCAATCACACTATATTGAGAAAGTGATTGAAAGGTTTAAAGGACATGGCATCAAGGATGTTAATAATCCTTTTCTCCCTCATTCAGTCTTACATAAAAATACTGGTAACAGTATTGAATAGTTGGAATACTCTCGGGTTATAGACAGTCTCATGTATATTATGAACTGCACGAGACCAGACATTGCTTACTCTATTAGTAAACTGAGCAGGTACACAAGCAATCCTGGACATGAGCTTTGGAAAGCTCTGTTAAGAGTATTCGGGTATTTGAACAAAAACCAAGGAGAATGCTTTGCATTATGGTAAATACCCTACTGTTCTAGAAAGGTATAGTGATGCTAATTGGATTTCAAATTCCGAGGAGTCGAAATCAACTAGCGGCTAGGTATTCACCTTGGGGGTGCAGCAGTATCTTGAAAATCCGCAAAACAGACGTGCATAGCACGATGAACGATGGAATCGGAGTTCATCGCTTTGGATAAGGCTGGTGAAGAAGTAGAGTGGCTTCGTCACATTTTAGAGGATATTCTAGTATGGCCGAAACCCGTGCCTGCAATTTGCATTCATTGTGATAATTAAGCTGCAATTGCAAGGGCACAGATATGATCTATAATGGTAAGTCTAGACATATTCGTCGTAGACATAATACCGTTAAGCAGTTGCTCTCAAATGAAATAATTTCCATAGACTTTGTGAAGTCTAAATACAATTTAACGGATCCGTTTACTAAGGAGTTGAGTAGAGAGCAAATTGACTGCGTATCGAGGGGATGGGCTTGAAAGCCTTAAAATAATGAGTTATCCAGATGGAAACCTAACCTAGCAATTGGAGATCCCATGGAATAGGTTCAATAGGACAACACAAGTTTGTGTAACTCAAGTGAGCACTTTGGAATTTTAATTCCAACCCATTCCTTGGATGCACTAAGTGCTAAGGGAGTATTAAGGTTAAGCAATGCTTTTAATGATACCTATATCTTGTAAATACAAGTGGACTATTAGAGGATACTCTTGATAGGATATCACCTATGTGAGTGAAGAGTAAAGCTGACTCAATGAAAATCTTTTAAAGGCGGGATTTTCTAAAGCACTCACTGAACACAAGATGTTTAGGGCCGAAATAATGAACACAACCGAGAATCAATTTTGAACTTGGATTGGTGCTATGTGAGGTCTATTGACTGGGCTTACATAAACTACATAAACAACTGACTGTTCAAGGTTATAGTCCACTTACTAGTTAAGTGGGTCCGATAGGCTTTCACTAGGGAAGGTTCAAAGCCATACCTATCCTGATGCAGTATTTATCCTACTGTACTCTCAGACAATCTTCCGTGTCAGCTTGTCATCAATTCTCATTCAATGTGGGGGATTGTTGGAACATGTGTGTTGAATGAGTCTTGTATTGGTTGAGTCAAACCTACATTTAGTGGGGTGGTTATGGCTCAAATCATGGGATGATTTTGGACTAAGTAAACCTAAAAAATCAGCATGATTGTTGATTTTTAGGGAAGTGGGTGGAGGGTCTATACTATAAATAGATGTCCCAATACCCAATTAGAATACACAGAACTTAGCATTCTTCTTCTTTCTCTCTACCTGTTCTATCTGTGTTCTTCAGTCTGAGAGTGCTGTTCTTATTTGGTTCGATAGAGTCCATCGGTATTGCTATGCTGCTTACTCGTGGTTAGAGTGTTGTATCTTGGGAAGAGATTGTCTGGAGAGCAGAAGTACCATTTGGTTGGGATAAATACTCTTTAAGCAGATTCGCGTTAGCGTACCTCGCTCCCTTATCTCCTGCCCAACTAATTTCGATTCTGGTATTTTCATTTAAGCATTAGTTACTGTATTCATATGTGTTATTGTGTTGTGCATACAATCCTGCAATGTTACTGTTATAATGTTATGATACTGTTTCTACTATGGTATGTTTTCAGTTTATATGCTATCTGCATGCATTTATTATCCAACACTTCATTGGCAACTACACGACGTATGATACTAAAGCAGAAGGTGAACCTCAGTGCTGTTGCCGGATACGAAATGTATCGAGAGGATAACCTGAGATTATACTAATATAATGCACCAAACCCACCAGTCACAAATTCTTTTCCCCAACTACTCGCAAGAAGCTCTGGCCAGAATCCATTTTTCTCCCTATCTCATTATCCAAAAGAGAGAGAAAAATTATCACAATTTCTTGGAGGGGCTCACCTTTTATTTGCAAGAACATTGAAAAATCTTACTGGTTATATGCTCACAATTATCAATCTCAATGATCATGATGTAAATGGGACATAATAAGGAATCCCATATTACATTAAGAGTCTGTTTGGTTACACATGTAATGTAATGGTAATTTGATTCACATTATATTACAATGTTTGGTATCACATTACATTACAATGTTTGATATACATTGTAATGACATTACCACAATTGAATTACTTGTAAATGTATTACAATTACTATTGCAATACATTGAACCAAACAGGCCCTAATACTTCAACAGTTTCAAACTTTAAAACGTAAATTCATTATGACTATGTAACTTATAGTATCCATGACTCCAACTCTTACGTTAAGAAATACATTATCATATTAAAATCGCAAACTGCAGTAAATATATGCAACTAATAGCTGTTAAAAGTACCAACGAGAGGTGGTTTGGTTGACAATAGGTTGGGTTAGGCATATGTCTGCTCAAGGTTCGATTCCAATGAGAAACATATTTCGTAGTGGTATTTCAAAAAAAAAGAAACTAAATTAAAACTTCACAAAAATAAGGAAGCTACACGTGTACTGTATAAAAAAATAAAATATTATATATTAGATTGCTGGAAAAATTCTAAGAGTTTTATAAAAAAATTTAAAGCTAAAATATTGAGAGAAGGGTATTTTAGGTAATGCGTTTGTTTTGTTTTTGTTTTTTTTGAAAGAAAGACTGGATTTCATTAAAGGCCCATTTGGATGACATTTTCTGTCAACACTTATACTACTTGTTAGGATAAATGCTGCAGGTCATCCAAATAACCATTTTTTTGCACATTGGCCTAGTTTGATAAAGTATTTTTTTTTTTAATTTTCTTTAATTTCAGTCGTTGGTGAGATCCAATGGCTGAGATTATGGGGTGCAGTTTGTAAAATTTTAAAAAAGAACAAAATGGGGTGAACTCATAATTGTTATAATTTTAACTAAGGTTTATTTAGAGTAGAATGTACTTAATAAATAATGAAGTGCAACTAAGGTTCATCAAAATAAAAGCTACAGCTTTTTGATGTAGGACCCACACCAAAAAGCTGCCGCTGCAAAAGAGCTCCCTTAAGGAGCTTTTTTTGTACCAACGGATCCGTTGATACGAAAATTGCCTATTTGGTTTGGCAGAGTCGCAAACTAGTATGAGCTGAAGGAACCTCATCAGTGTTATTTTTATTTTTACTCAAGGATTCAGAATATATTTCTAGAAAACTCCCTCTTCCTTCTCCATGTTGTTGGTGCCTCCAATTTATAGGGAGAGCTTGAAGGCATAAAAGGAAGAAATTAATCATCTCTCTTGTATTATTTTTTTTTGGGATGGGTTCAATTTAAAACTCACTTTCTCAATCCAACCGGGCCCAATCTATTTAATTGTTGATTTTGACATTTTTTTTTGTCCAATTCAATAACATTTCCATGTCAACAATAGGACTTGAAGTGTGACCAGTTTAAAATATATATATATATATAGAACTTGAGAACTTCCAAATTCCAATACAGCTTTTGTGCTCTTAAGAAGCTCAAAAGTTCATAGTAAAAGGCAAATAATACTGAAAGCTAGGTTCCTTTATGGGTGATGCATGAACACAAAAAGGGTCCTCACGCAAAGAGCTTTGGAGGCATGTATGTGAAACCATGAAAATTATATGGGATTTCAAAGTGAGACAATGGGCCACCATTCACCCAACTCATGATTCAAATCACTTTGTCTAATGTCAAAATGCTCAAATTCTATGGTCGGGGATGGGGGTTGGCCTCGGAAAAGTTCTTCATTTGGTCCACACAGGATCTCAAAAACAGAAGAAATAAAACAATTCACTCATAAAGGACTTTGACAGCAAATCTAATATCAGATTTCATTCCACCTGTCACACCAGAACTTGTAATTACTACTATACTAGTCTGATTTATGTATGGCATAATTCTATAACAATATATATAAGATACTATCATAGTGATTCAATTGCTGAAATTCAAAACATTCAATGATCCAATTTTAAACCTTTTTTTCCTCTGATCTAATTACAAATGCCCCCATCTTCCAATGACCAATTTGAACTTAACCCCCCGATTGTTCAGTGTATATATTATTCATAATCTGGCCTAGTCAAAGCATTGAATGGGTTTTTTTTGGTAGTGTTAAGACAATGTACAAGCAAGAGGTCGAGGAAGGAACCAGAAAATATATATGAAATTTGCATGAAAAGAAGCTACATACAGATTTACTGCTTCTGCACATTCCTGGAACTTGGCATGTATCATGTATGAATGCCACATCTTGCATGTTCCCTCTCCTCCAAGAATGATAGCTGTATACAGAAACACCAAAAGGTTAGAATAGTATCCACATCACTGAATGTACAACTGTGTCTGCAAAAACCAACTATTAGGTGATCACCTTACCTTTTAAACAAAATCTTTCAAGCTCTAACTAATCTATGAACATGACATTATAAAACTGAAATCAATCAATTCCTTGCAGTCTACCACAGAAGTGCATAAAACTATCCAATATGGTTTTACAGAGCAACTTCCCCTGCCTGCTGCTCTAGGTAGACGCCCTAGCTGTTACTCAGGGGACTTGAGCTAATGACCCACTGCTACCAGAAAAAGAAAAATCATCCATCAATTAAAAAGTGGAGACAAACCACTTTCACAATAGCGAATTCAAACACCTTTATTTAACACCTTTATTGTTCAGGGATGCACCCAATACACAAGACTTACAAATCTACTAAACATGCACAAAATATCACTCCTTCATTCAACAAAATACCACCAATATTACAGTCTCCGGTCCCCTTGCCATATGAAATCAAGGGAATCACTTTGCCGGCGGAAGTGAGAAGCTTCATAATCTCATTATCTAGTGACATGTAGATATCTGCTTATTTACAACTTCAACCATTCCAAGCAGGGACATAGCCCCCAGCAAAACCTGGAGGGGTAGTAGTCCTTTAGGTACACCTCCCTGCTAAAACCAATGATATAATAACTGAAAAAACGACCACGATGAGCCATTGTGACACGTGTCACTGGTACAACATTGATGGCATGCCTCTCACATATGATCCTGGCAGTAGGAGGTACATGAGCCCTATCTGCAATAACCTCAGAAGAAAACTTATTGAGAAAAAATGAGTCGGCAAAAAAGGCTGGAGTGCACTGATATGCTTGAGTATTGCACAACTGGACTCCTTTGGCCCTGTGGAAAACTTCATCAGGAACGGATGCTGCTCCACTTGTTGCACTTACTTTCCGAGTTGAAAGGGTTTTCCTGTTCCATTAAACATGTTTCACATCATCATATATAAAAGCATTCATGAACAGACTTGTATGCATAAATAACTGACGTGAAAAAAATGAAAAAAAAGAACTCCATATGGGTCAAATTAGCCACTTAAAAATTCTACATATCTCTAGCAACAGCCTATAAAAACTATGAGAATTCTCTTCAAGTTTCCTCACTTATTTCACCATTAATAGTCTCTCATTTGTGGACTACAGACATAATCGATGATTCAGTGTGGACTTCACAAAGATGGGTAGAGAGATTATCTTATTTTTCTTCCAATCTTACGCATTTAGTCATCCAGTACAAATTACTAAGACTATTGGGGCACCTTGCTCAAAGTTACTTCCCATGAATTATGTGGAGTAATGTTATCAAGACTGAAGCATTTTTGCATACGTTAAGAAAGACACTGAGATTCCATAAATTACAGTAACCCATATATGCAGATATGGATAGGAAATTAAGAATGCATACCATCTAACAATGGCTACACTGCATGTCAGGAGAGAACCAATTCCATGGCACTTCTCACATTGAATAAGACCACGAGATCCACAAGTTGCACAAGGAATCTGACCCTTTCCATTGCATTTTGTGCACCTGCAGGTAATAATTGAAGGAAAATGAACCATGTATACTGTTTCTAGTTAACAGCATGCCAGTGTCAAAACCAACACTGAACAAGAAAACATTATTTGAGCTCAAGAACCAGACTTTAAATCAAACACCATGAGAGGTATTTGGACACTGCTAAAGTCAATTATAAATTCAGGTCAACAATATGTAATGGTAAATGGAAAAACAAATTAAAGGTCAGACGACTAGAATCATGAAAGTCATATGTTGGAACTTAGTAAAAGGTGCTATGAAGAAAATCTAGAGCATGGCTTCATGTAGGGACAAACGATAAATGGTAATAAGAGCTCACATCGTATCTGATCCATCTCTATGAGCAATTAAACCCCTTCCTTGGCAGGTAATACATCGAGTCATCCGATTTTCTTCATCTGAATTACATGTAGGACACACAATATCACCTCGTCCTGTACAACCTGCAAATTTTCCTCGAGGTTTGTCAAAGTCAGCAACAGTGACCTCTCATATTTAAATATGTAAGTGCACCATGTCTCACTCACACCACACATTAAAAAGGGTATTGACTATTGAGACATTTATGATGAGAAAAACAAGCGTGAAGAGATGGGCGTAGGTAAACAGAAGTAATAAACAGAGATTCAAATGATTTCACACAATTACAACTAAAGTTACTGTAGTCTGTAGCAACAACATGGAGTCCATCATCCCTGTATTCTTACCCGGGCATTTTTCAATGGTTTCAGAATGAGGAATTTTGGTCCGCATTTCTTTATAGGGTACAAAAAGAACAGGGAAATGAGACCTTAGATCCAATTCCCAGAGGCCAAGTTCAGGCCCTTTATCTTTTCCATCAATACTGCCACCATGGTATGGCTCTATCTCTCTTATAGTTTCCCGATCCTCTATGAAAGTTTCAAGAGTTCCCACATAAACATTACAGTCTTCCACCGCATGAATCTTCCATGTCCGAGCTGGACGACTTCCCCAACAGCAGCGATGACCAACATGATCCATAAGCAGCTCTCTTATTTCTACTTCATCCAATATTTGCCTACAATAAATTACTTATCAAGTATGAATGCCACAAACTGAAGCCATATAGTTGAGCTAAACAGAGACTCATGGAAACCAAAAGTGAACGAAGATTGAATGTTAAATCATGAATGGGAAAAAAAAATCTGAGTTCCATAGGTAAAATATATTCTTCTTGTGCAAAACAGGATGTGCCTCTTCACAAAAAGGAGTAATTTCAATCCTGATTGAGAGGGAGGTCCAGGTAAAAGACCATACGTTCATTAGGCTATGAAATTGGTGTTTCAGAAAGTCATTTAGGAATAAATTAACCATCTACATTCTACATTTCATCTTCAGACTGTTAAAAAAAGCTTTAATTGATGGTAGAGACTTACAAAAGGTATAGAAGATTACTGTCGTCCATTTATTTCTGGAAGAGACGTAACCAGATTTAAAGATAAGGTTGCATATTTTCAAAAAAAAAGTCTTTGCAGGCAGAAGAAGCTCAGATAAATTTTTCTATGAACTCCTTATGTCACTTATTCTGAGCATTTCTCTCACCTTGATGCTTTGAAGTTTGAACAGAGGGAAAGATGGAGAACAAGATTTATGAGTAGGAAAGAATATAGGGCTAAATATCCTCTCTTTTCCTTCCCCTTTCATCAATTCCCTTCCCTTATCTCCCGTACCAAACACATTTTTTAGTTCTTCGACCTAAAAATATATGTTATGTCGTTATTCAGTCCTATTACAATCTGAAGAGAATCATGGTTCTTTTGTTTCTATCTTTTTCCTCCTTCACTTTCTTGTTTGTTCTTAGTTCAACTATGCTTTGATACTTTCCTCATTAATATAAAGAGGCATCGGCTATAGTGCTGAGGTAAACTTAGCAAGAGATGTTGAGAAAATAACAACAGTGACCCAATTTTGGCATTGCAGCACTAAAGAAAATATTCATACTACTATGCCCGCAACAGCCTATTTCCTATTGCCAATTTATTAACTATTGCCATCCTTACCTCTGAAATTCACCAGCATTGCGACTGTACTCTCCCCCATATGCACCTTGATATACAATAGCTTGCTCTGCAACAAGTAATTTGCAATTTCAAGGGTAAGAAAAAGAAAGGAAGCATAACAAAAACTCACTTGAAAAGATTACATTATAGGAGAAAAGGAACCATAAAAGGCAGAAAGCATCTAACACAACAACCAACAAATACACTATACTTGGTGCGGAGCAACAAAACTTATACAACCCCTTTTAACTTCTGCGGCAAACAGATACATAATCTATTTAGGACTTACCAAAAAAAGTATTCTAGTTAGGTTAATCAAACGAAAATTCAGTGGCACATCAAGACGATAATCTCTCAAACATTGTAATAATTAAGAACTTTGGGAATCATAACTGTTGTTATAATCTAATTGGGATAAATCGAGAAAGAGCAAGTAATACCGTCAGGAACGGGCTCCGGGGCGCTGACAAGGGGACCATGAATCGATGGTGGATAGTAACCCGAAGAAGCGGCAGATCGAATCTCGTCAACACTGACCTCGGTTCCAGCCAGCGAAGCAGTAGGGATCACAGCGCCAGTCCTCCCTACATACGGATTGGAGCTCCACCTCTCGCTCTCCCTGTCTCCAGATTCACTCCTCTCTATTTAACACGGCAACGGATAGTATCAATTATGACCTGAAACTCATACGATCTGAAACAAATACAAGAAGCTAGATTAGATAGTACCTGAGAGCAGAGACTCTTCCATTTCTTTGGTTTCTTCTTCGTGTATAGAGAGAGCGATGGGACGGAACACAATATATAATATTCCGTGTCCTTAACTGTTAAGTTAGCAATGTCAGAACTTAGAACCAAATCCCACGATGTTAGCTACTGTAAATTGGGATAGGGGGTGGAATTAATCCAGCCAATTCTACCAAATCATTACCATTCAATGTATGATTGTATTGGATTTGATAACACCACATTCCACCATTAAATGGTACAGATTTGGTGGAATAATTTCAGCCAATCTTTTTCCCTGTAAATTCCTTGTGATTATATAGTATGCGAATGTTATACATTATTTCTTTTCTAAAATAGTTTATTTGTATTGTTATACCCCTACAATGTGCCAGTTTGGTTAGTTGTGTCCATTTTTTAAGGTTAGCGGTTAAACTTTGCAAAAAAAAGGATAAAAAATTTGTCCGTTTGGTAAAACGGTTGTGTTAATTTTTTAATACTAGCAATTAAGTTTTGCAAAAAAATCTGAGTTTAAAATTGTGAGGTGAAATTTTTGCTGTTAATAGTAATTAAATATCATGTATAATATAATTGTTTGTATTTTTTAAATTATAATTATTTTTAAAATTTAATTTAATTTACTAAAAATTACAAATAAACAATATATACTATTTTTAAAAATTATAATATTTGTATACAATATTTACATATAAATCACACACACATATATATACACACATAGAGAAATTCTCTTATGTGGACCAAAATACAATGATTGTAATAAAACACAACATAAGTGGAGGGCCACATATTTATTGTGGGACCTACCACATATAAGGTTAAAAAATAAATTCACAAAATTGATCTACACTTTTGATCCACATAAGAGAATTTGTGTGTGTATATATATATAATGTGCATGTTTGGTAAGATGTTGGACTGGGCGAATCCGTTATGCGGCCCACCTTACATCTAACACCTCACCAAACACATGAGCGGGATCAGCAGAATCGCTGTCGTTGGCATATAAATTACTTATTTGTAATTTTTAATAAATTAAATTTGTCTAAAAAATATTTAAAAATACAAACAAAAATAGATTTTACACAGTTTAACCTCTAACAACAGTAAAAGTTTCACCAAACACCTCACGGTTTATTTCACAGCTTTAAACTTAGTTTTTTTCCCACAACTTAACCACTAACGTTGAAAATCAACACAACCACTCTATCAAATGGGCATATAGGGGTTAATTTTGCAGCGGCATGTGCATTTTGTTATTTTTTTTTTAAAAAAAAAGTCATATGGGTCCACAGACATTATTGTAAAGTATTATAATTAATTAATTTTTTTTAAAAAATAATGGGGCCCATGTTGCATTTATATTTATATAAGTTTATATTTTACTTCAAAAAATAATTAGTTACTGTCGGCATATTTTTTAGTTAATTTTACATTAAAAAATAAATTTTATATATTACTATTATTGAACATTAGAAGTTTACTTTAACATATTTTTATTAATTTTAAGATAATCATTTTAATTTTGATATAAAAATATTTATAATTTATACTTAAAATTAATAATAAATTATATTTAAGATCAAAAATCATCAAATTTTATTATAAAAATATAGGATTATATGGTTTAATTCAACAGTTTTTCCGTCACTATCAGCTTTTAGTTCCCCAACCATCTCACATACACAACTTTAAACTCAGCTTTTTAAAATAATTTTTTCACTAACATTGAAAATCAATCTAACCGCTCTATCAAACGTACCCAATATTAATATATAAAATAATAAATGTAGAAATTTAATTTTACATTAAGTATTTTTTAAAATATAATAATTAATAAACTTCATTGAACATGTACATTAAGTATATATTTTCTTGTTATTAATGATAATAATTAATAAACTTTATTAAATATTGGTGTGGGCCGCACCCAAATAATACTTAAAAATAAAAAAGCGTGGGACCAACACCTTTGAAAATCTTTTAAAAAGTTCGTTGCTTTTATGCGTGGATCCTACAGCAAAAAGCAGCAAACTCTTTTGGAGTTTGTTTCTGTTGGGCGTTATCGTCTGGTTTTCCGGGTGGTGGGCCTTTTGATGCGTTTGGTGAAGCGGGCCGCGAAAGTAGGCGGCTTCACCAGAAGGGTCAATATCAATGCAATATCATCTATTCCACCACTCTTTATCTCTAAGGGTTTGCCTGTTTAGGGTGTTGGGAGGTGTTGGGTCGGGGGCCGTTGGGTTGAGAAGTAGTTGTACTAACGGTCTCGAACGTCTCAAATAGTCAAGGGTTGGGAGATGTTCGGGACGAACTCAACCCTCCCCAACACCTCCCAACACCCTAAACGGGTAAGCCCTAAGTTTATATAATATGGTATCAAACTAAGCCCTGGCTCTTGAATCATCCTAGCCGTCTTAGTTACCATTCGAAGACTGAACTTACCATTTGATTTGTCTGAAGCTTTTTCATCTCTTCTATCACGGGAGACGATGACGACTATACCTCCAAACCAAAGAGCAATTGTTATCCGTTAAGCCATCATTATTTCTATCATTCAGATAATGCATCGATCTCACTCTACTCGCAATCATTGAATAGCGTTAATTGGCTACATGGAGCAAGTTCATCGAAATTGTTGTTTCAATAAAGAACAAGTTAGGCTTTATTAATGGCATGTTCAAGAAGCTTTCCAAGGCTATTGTAAGATGATCTACGCATCAAAGAATCTTTCCAAGATCAAATGCGTGTTAATCAAATATGCATCACATATATGGAGTGTAGCTTGGTGCCCATAAATCAAGTGCAATCCTTCTTATAAGAGAGAGCATTTTGGAGAGTTAATTTTGTCTATTTGCGTCCTTTTTGTTAGAGTGCACACAAAGTGCCTATTTATGGGGTTGTTAACTCCCATTGGGGAGTTGTAACTCTCCTTATACATTCCCTTAACTACCATGGGCAGTTGTAACTTCATTGGAGGGATTTTGACCCATCTTGGGTGCCCTCCAATATAGAATAATATACCTATATCTCCCACTCACTCTTGATGGGCTCAAAACCGTATCTTCTTTCACTATAAAGTTCATACTCGCAAATAATCCGTTTGACCAGCATACTTCAAAAGCTCATTTTTATACATCTATTAGGAATATATAGCTATTCAAATACTTGAACCAATTTACATAGTATATTTTGTATGCAGCACCCTAAATCAAGTAGTCATATTTATAAATTTTTCAATACTCTCAATTATTCTATTTGTATTCTCAATTATGATTTATCACTAAGAATAACCATAAATTGGTCGACTTGTGATTTGTGAATACAACAAAAATACGACAAAAGAAATGATCTTCTTCTCATCTTGAATCTTTCAATCTTTAGTCAATTTGCTTTTCTAAGATAGCAAGCACTAACTAAACTCTTGAGAAATAGGTATAAGTTGTAAGGGTACTTGTTGAGGTAAACTATCCTCAGGATAGGGTAAGACAAAAATACCATGAGCATGGATATACACAGTTCAAAAGCTTGTATCAATTGTTTATGGAACTTGTGATATAGAAGTATTTGAATGGAACAGTGGTAACGCTAGTTTTTATTGTTTCACTATTGATTTATCATCCTATTCGCAAGCCAATTCATTGGGGCATCTTTGTCATTAGGTCTTATAGTTCAGCTAAACAATTTTGGTTTATTTGTTTGATGTGTTTGATGGAACTTGGCTAGTGGGACTTGCTGGTAGTTTTACTAAATGTTTTAGCTGCCTTTAGAATCCCAAGGCCTCCTAATGTGTACGTAGTTAGGGTGAATGGAAGTTTTGGGATCGTAAAATTTGGGCTTATTTGCTATGCCCTAGTAAGTTGGATTGCATTTGGGTTGGTTTTTTAGGTTCGCTTCAAAAGACTCAAAGCCTTGGAAGAGAGAGTGTGTCAACAGGGGATGCAAATTTCCTATGTGTCAACTACAAAGAGAGCAGTGGAAGGAAAATGAAGTTTTGGTTGTCGGATGTCAAAATTTCGAAAACTTCAGTATTTTTTTCAACATTATATTCCGGGCAAACGTAACTTTTCGTCTTTCAATTATATCAGTGGTTTCATTTTCGTCTTTAAATTCTCTTTTTTTCCCTCAAATTCATGTTTTAATTATGAGAAAGTAGATATTTCGTCCTTCAAGCGAGAAAGTGACTGAAAAAATCATGAGTGACACCTATGTGACATATCGAAAAAGTTCTGTGTGGCAAACTTTGTCTAACTTCAACGATACATCTCTAAATTATGAAAGTGACAATTTTCATCCTCACCTAACCGAAAAGTGGCTTGCCCCATTCTAACCCTAATTCCAAACTGAATTCTAATATGCAAGAAGATACTAGACCTCGTCGGCTCCTTCATTGATACATTGGCATCTTCTTGCCCCTTCTAACCCTAATTTCAAATCCAATTCCAATTATCAGGCTAGCTCTCCTACTGATCATCTGCATGCATCCTCATCCGATCGCAATCAATGATCTTCACGACGATTTGGACCTGTCCAAGCAGGTATTCCGCCTTGTTGGGTCCAATCGAGGGATTAGTGGGTCAGAGCCAGTGTTCCAGGTTGGCGACATGTTCGATCGTGGCGGCAAGGAGTTCAATATCCTTTATTTCCTCGAGAATTTGAAGTGGGATGCTAAGACCAGTGGAGGGTATTGAAGTGAAACTGAAGGGGAGAGAGAAGGGGAAACTGATCAGAAATTCCTTGGCAATGTTTTTGAGGAATTTCTTGAGTTGACGTTTTAGGAAATCTAATTTGGACTTACACAATTTGCTTCTATGGAGAAAATCATTATGCTAAGGTATTGGGAGGCAAGAAATGGCTGATTTGAGGAAATAGGGGAGAAGAAGATATTTATTTTTTTTGTATTAAGGTTTTTATTTTGTATCTTTCCAAGTAGGATATTCCACATATGATGCCATATAGGTTTTTTATTTTGAGTTTATCCAGGTGGGATGCTAAATAGGATATATTTTTTACGTAACCAAAACTTTTTAAGAGACGAATGAGGAGTGAGGTATTTTCCTATAGTTGAGACTCGAAATTGGGAAAAAAGAAATTTAAGGACAAAAATGAAACCACGGGTATAATTGAGAGACGAAACATTATATTTTACCTTATATTTTGTAACTTCATATACTTCAAGTCCTGAAATTTTAGGTACATGTGAAAAGTTGCCTAATTCTAAGAGCAAGCATTTGTATGAGAATACTTGAGACATTACCAAATATAAACGTGCGGCTTGGTGACCTATTTTTACACAACTTCAAGTCTTCAAACCCCATCAATAGTCTTTGTATAATTCATCTTGTTTTTGAAATTTAAATGTTGTTTATCTTATATTAGCCCAAGCACGACTTAAGAGCAAAAAAATTTAAGGACAAAAGTAAAAAATAGGGTATAGTTAAGGGACCAAATATTAGAAACGCAACAAGACATGTAAAATACTGAACAAACTGAGCAACGAAGGTACCATTTCTCAGCGTTTTCCAATGGTAGTTCCTTAGCTTTGCCTACAAAGGTGGGCCTACGCCCATTGCACTGTCAAAATTTTCCACTAAGTTTAGTTAGTATGTGTTCTTGATAATTTGATGTGGCCTAGTGGTGCCCGTTTCCGTGCTTGGGAAGAGATTGCTTGAAATTAGTACTAATAATGTTGTAACATAATGTTTCAAAATATGAAAATTAGTAGAGAATAATTTTGATAAATTACTTTGAGCTATTATTAATATGTTTTTGTATTGCCAATCTATATTCGTAAGACAATTACATAAAACACCCAAATCTTATTTCCTGAGTCCACCAGTGTTTGCCTATGTACTACTCTATGATGATGACATAAACGTTCGAAGCTGCTAAATGACCCAACAAAAATGGTCCCAAATTAGCCCAAGTTGATGTGGCATGTCACATAAGATTCCATATCACCAATTTTGTCTCTATATAAGAGACACACTCTCTCTCTCTCTCTCTCTCTCTCTCTCTCTCTCTCTCTATTTCTCTTTTCCCCTTTCTCTCTCCTCTCTCATTTTCTCCCTCCCACTCTCACGAGCACCACCATTTTCCATCGGAGCTCCTTCGTCCGGCCCAAATAGGAGCTGTCGACCCACCGAACAGATGGGTTTGACCACCACGATCATTTTTCTACCCTCCACAATCGTTGCTCCTATTGTTGAAAAAAAACACCTATAGGAGGAGGTAACCGAGGCACAAATTGTGTCAATCCGGCCACCTCCGACGACATCTCCGATAACTGACCTCATATTTGGACTCTACACATTGAGGCGCACCTTACCTACTCATTTTTCGGCCAGATAGCTATTGGAATCCGACAATCCAGTTCAAATAACATTGTTTAAAAACAATGTAATTCGTCGATCCGTGCATCCAACCACCTCCAACAACGTCTCTCGCCACCTCCACCTCCAGCAACTCTCCTGCCACCTCCAACAACAATATAATTTGTTTTCACTTTTTTTTGTTCATATTTTGGAAGTTGCACTATATTGAAAGCAATGTATTTGACATTGTTACACATTGTTACCTTGTTATTCTTTAGCTATTTTTTCTCTAGCATGACTATGTGGCAATGCCACATAAACTTGGGACAATTTGGGTTAAAAAAAGTTGAGTCATTTAACATTTTCATTCGGAGTTTGATGGCAAATGTTTTTCCCCATTTTTTGTGAATAACTTTTATTTGTACCAACTCGATGGACGAAAATGGTTGTTCTATGATTATTCTCTCATTCATGCTTTTCTTTTATTTCCACCTTTTGTTTTTCCAGAACTTTAGTACCCATTGTTGCAGAAGAATGCCTTCTATCAAACTACTTTTGGTGTATATATATATATTTCGGAGATTACTTAGCTAAAGACAATAACTTGATGTTACAAAGATGGAGTTGTGACTCAACTCCTCCACTACCTACCATCTGTGGGAGTTGGCCGCATGATTATTGAGAAGCAGCATCTCATTCCCACTTCCATCATGACCCACTGGCACTGCCTCTGAGCTGCCATACAAGTGGTCCAAGTTGATATTTCATTATCCTCATAGGCCTCTAACAAGCTCTCTTTACTGTTATGCCAATGTCTATGGTGCTCAACACTATAAGAATGTTAGGGTTACAAAAGTAGATGGTTTACCCAGTCAATGCCGGATGTTTCTATGAAGAAAATGACTCTGATTGCCTTATCTAATAGTCGTTATCGTTTATTGTTAACATATATAGTGGTTAGAATATAGTAGATTTTGGGGAAAAAATTTCTAAATCCTAAATCCTAAACCTTGAATCGTAAAAACTAAAAATTAAGCCCTAAACCTTAAATACAATATTTTAAAAATCATCAACCAACCCATCTATACATGGATCGGGTGATATTATCGACTCAACTATGTGAGTCAATTGATGGTTGATTATCGGCCATCCGGTAATGGATCGGTTGGCCGATAATGGCAAGCCCTATTCCCAAATTAGTAATCCTACCCCTTAATTATTAAAAATTATTATTTTATTATTAATTTACATATGATTTGATATTTAATTCTTTCGATTTACGTGTAATTTGATATTTGATTCACATTCTAAAAATTAATTTTCCCACCCCCATCAATCAATTAAAGTAAACTTATTACATGCATCAATGTAGATTGGTGGATACATTTAATGTATGCTGCATTTTTTTTTTGTAAAAATCAGATTGGGTTTAAGAATTAAACAATATTTTTTTATCCCAAACAAAAACGAAATTCAACATAAAAAAGATTTGAAAATTCTAGATTATTGAATATAAACTCAAAACATTTTATGTATTTTCACATTCAATTTGATTTTGTTTAGGTCCAAAAATATACCATGAAATCATAAAGTCAATCAAAAGATATTCATGAGTTTTTTTAAAAAATAAAATAAAATTATAGTGACTTTAAAAGCCACCACAGTAGGGTCGTTGCCCCCAAGTTAGAAATTCTAGGGCTGTTAAAAAATCACCAAAATCAAAACCAAATTGATTGATCAATTTATTTTTAAAATTACACATTTCTCCACTAAGATCCATCTTATGGGCTTATTCTTCTTGTTCCTTTTTTTTTTCCTCTCTCTTCTTCTTCCTTCATGCCGACCTCCAGAAATTGGCCGTCCGACCATCGTTTTTGACGAAACTACCAAAATGAAGCTCTTGATCAGCCCGATCAAAACCAATCATCACCGGCCATCAATTATTACTTGATTTGTCGAAAAAACTTCTTGAAATCACAACAACCGTTTGGAAAATAGATGGATTCGGCCAATACGATCAACTTCAGTGACCATCAACTCCACAGATTAAGGCGCATCACCTTTGAGGTTTTATTGCTTTTTCGAATTATTTCTTTCATCTAAAATCGGATCTGAAGCTACAGATATTATATCTGTTTTGTATTTGTCAATATTATTCTGAAATCGAATCTATATCTACAGATATTATATATGTTTTGGATATGTTATCAGTTTTGGTCATTTTGAAACTTCATACAGATAACATTTTAACAAGACAGATAACATTTAGCAAGATAGATATCAAATTAATCGAAACAAATAATATATTACCTGTAGTCTGCAGATCTCACATCAGGACCAAAAAATCACGAAAATCATCACAGAAAGTGTCGAAAATAATGATGTGATGATAGATCACAGGAGAACAACAAGATCTACAAGTCCCGTGGTAGGTATGAATAGATCTACTTCGAATAAAAAAAATGGGGATCAAAAATCACTGAAAATGTCATAGAATTGTCGAATAAGTCATGAAGGGTGAGGACGAAGATTCCGGTGGATGTCAAAGATGAATCATGGCTTGTGTCATGTTTAAGGATGAAGATGAGGGTATTTTAGATAATAAAAAAAATATATTTTAACTTTTTATCTTTTATGGAATAATATTTCAAATTTTATGGATTTTATGGGATAAAACTTTTAAAAGTGTCTTTGTTGGAATAACACAATTAAGATATAGAGAATAAGAGGTAGCATGATTGATCAGGTTGCCTGCTCAGGACCTTGAGGTCCATGGTTCTATTCTCACCAGGGAGGGTTGGGATATGGGTAGTTTCCATCCGCAGTAGCGTGTGTGGCCTTGGGCCTTTTAAAAAAAAACACTTTGACATATACCAATTTTCCCTTAAAAATATTATTAAGGGAAATTTTAAATACACACCATCAATATACTAAGTTTACACCACTTTTTCAATTTTTATAGTTTCTAAAAATATCTTAATATACAATGACATATAAACCCTCAATCTAAATATTTAAAATAAATATTTGTAATCGTAATTTGTCGCAATTCAATCTAGGATTCTTGAAGTAAACGCCTAGGATAGAAAGGGAGAGGGGGAGAGAGGGACTGAAATGGCTTCGATGGCGAGGGCAAGCTCTGGCCCTGCGTACCCGGAACAATTCTACGCGGCGGCTTCGTATGCCGGTTTCGATGGATCTCCTGATTCCTCCACCAAAAATGTCACCACACAAATCGATACAGCAAAGCAAAGTTCCCACCATGTAACCAAAGGCAAAGATGAAGGCAACATTTTCCTTACATAATCTTACATATTCCATGAACTTCACATTTGTTTTATAAACTGAGTCCAAACAGTAAGTCACCTATCCCAATTCGTTTCTCCATGTCGAATCTCATTCACATTTCCCAATGCAGGTGGTTCAATTCTTATCCTTGAGAAACGGCACTTGTTCAACAGAGATGATGATGAAAAGATTCCACGCAGATGACGAAAGAGCAGTTGATAAACGACAGGGA
Organism: Tripterygium wilfordii; assembly: GCF_013401445.1. NCBI lineage: Eukaryota > Viridiplantae > Streptophyta > Magnoliopsida > Celastrales > Celastraceae > Tripterygium > Tripterygium wilfordii. The sequence continues at coordinate 9,426,503 of NC_052236.1, read as the reverse complement.
CGAAGACTCAACCGGACTAGTAGAAACGGTGTGCTTGCTCGTCGGATTGGAGAGAAAACGGGTGGAGATGAAAGTGAGATTTGTGGGTCAAATGTGTGTAAAATTAACACATATTTTCTCTAATGTTGAATAAACTAAGGGTAATTTAGACTTTTTACTATGAAATTGTGTGTAAATTTATAACTTTTTGGTGTAAACTTATCATATTAAAAAAGTGATGTAAACTTAGTATATTCATGGTGTGTATTTAAAATTTCCCTATTATTAAATAGAAAATAAAGAGATTGCAGACTTTAATGAATTTTCCTTCCATGGCTAGTTGAAGCATAAATGAGAGAGAGTGGGATGACGAAAGCCAAACGGAAGGGCAGCGCTTTGGTCCCAATTGCCAAACCTGCCATTGATCTTTTCCCGAGATTCCCTCCTACTTTCTTTTTCCCCGAAACACTTTTTGTCCTAAACCTCCAGAACAATTCGATCTTCTCCCTCACTTCCGATTGACTTTAGTCTCTTTGATCAGACATGGTGGCTGATAGCAAGGCTGGTTCCGATATCTCTCTGGCCGGTACCTTCGCCGCCAGCGCTTTCGCTGCTTCTTTCGCCGAGGTATTTCATTCGTTTGTCGATTGATCAAGTATTCGCTTCCACTTCTTTTTTGCGATTTATTATTTTCGGATTGTTAGTGATTTTCTTGTGCAATTCTTTTGATTTCGATCTGTTTGTGCTGATCTCATTGGCTGTGGTAGTTGTAGAGCTGCAACGATGTTTACTACGACATCTATTGTGGATTTCTTTTACTTGAATCAGAGCTGCAGTCAAATCACATATGCTTCTACGTTATAAGGATTGACTAGCCTATTTTTCTGCATCTACTCTGCCTAGATTATCTGGCTTTGAGCCTTAAGGACCCTGTTTGGAACAGATAAAAAAGTATAATATTGAATTTTGAAGTTCTTTTTGAAATTCAGAATTTGGTTAAATTATTCTGTTTGGAACAAATTTGAGTTCCGTACAGTTTCTATTTTTCTGATCTATCATTGCATGAATTTGTTATTTATAAGCTTTATATTTGAGGGTGGAAGTGGAACCATATAACATCCATTTGCATGAGAAGGGTTCTGTTATTTGATTTTGTTGTACCATCTTTTGTTTTAATACGAAGAACTTGTTTACAAATTCTTATGATTATTGAGGTTTTACTGCTTGCATGAAAATCCAGATCTCTAAAAAATTACAATCAATAGTATTGATTCAATGATTCTTTCAATTCATAATGCCATATGATGAGATTTTGGAATTGAAATGTGTAATTTATTTGTTCCAAGCGCTGTGTAAGTATTGCTATGTTGGTAGCCCTTAAATATAAATGGTGAATAGTAACAAGCATGAATGAGGCATTAATTTTAACAGCACTGCCTGCACTGGTTTGAAGTGATTTATTTAGGAATTAGGAACATGCTTTCTAAATTATGCAGATTTGCACTATTCCTTTGGACACTGCGAAAGTTAGGCTTCAGCTCCAAAAGAAAGCCGTGGATGAAGCAGCATTACCAAAGTACAGGGGTATGTTGGGCACAGTTGCTACCATTGCTAGGGAAGAAGGTCTGTCGGCTCTCTGGAAGGGCATTGTACCGGGATTACATCGTCAATGCCTGTTTGGGGGTATAAGAATTGGGCTGTATGAGCCGGTAGGTTTTGAACTTTCCTTACTTTCAATCCCTTTCTTTCTTCTCTCCCTTTACCTAAGTTAGCAATATGGTATCTGATTTGTGTACGTGAACTAAATGTTTGACAGGTTAAGACCATGTATGTGGGAAAAGACTTCGTTGGAGACGTTCCTTTGTCCAAGAAGATTCTTGCTGCATTTACAACTGGTGAGCGTAATAACCGATGCTTCAGGATCTATATTTAGATCCATCAACTTGTAGACAAATTGTCAATTTCTATAAATGATTGCTCACTTTCTAACTAACATGAGTGCCATGGTTTTCTCTTATACCAAGTCTCTGAGTCACTAAGTGGGCTATTCCTCCTTTCTCAAACAGGTGCTATTGGAATAGCAATTGCAAATCCAACTGATCTGGTTAAAGTTAGACTTCAAGCTGAAGGAAAACTACCACCCGATGTGCCAAGGCGCTATTCTGGTGCATTAAATGCATATTCCACAATCGTGAGACAGGTCTTATATCTAACTGGGAATACTGGAGGTAAAAGAAAACTAGTTTCTGCAACAAATTTCTAAAATGTCTCAGTTTCTTTTGTGACTCACAGGAAGGCGTAGGTGCTCTCTGGACTGGAGTTGGACCCAATATAGCACGGAATGGCATTATAAATGCTGCTGAATTAGCTAGCTATGATCAAATTAAGCAGGTGGACTAGATGTTCGAAGCCTATCATCATTGGTTGTTTGTGTGGGATCTTTTCAGATATTTCTAATTATTTGTTTCAATGCAGACAATCTTGAAAATTCCAGGATTCACAGATAATGTTGTCACTCATCTTCTTTCTGGTCTGGGGGCAGGTTTTGTTGCCGTCTGTGTTGGCTCACCAGTTGATGTGGTACTTCTGTCTGCCTTTAGATTTATGCTATTCTCAACAAAAGTATAGTTTTAGCATCTAGTATCTTACTATCTTGAGCTTCCCTCTTCTTGTCGTGTTTTTTTTTTTTTTGGTTAAAGCAAGGACATGATATAGCATGTTGGCATCAGATTATGATATGGCTTGTTGGCATCAGATTTATATGATATAGTTGCAAATACTTGTAGATTGATTAGCATGTTTATGGTGATGCATAAGCTTATGGAAGGGCTTATTTCACCTAATTAGTGGTTTTCTAATTTTCTTTTCTTTTTTTTTTCTTCCCATTTTTGGCAGGTCAAGTCAAGGATGATGGGGGATTCTTCTGCTTACAAAAGCACGCTTGATTGTTTCATAAAAACTCTGAAGAATGATGTAAGATTCAATCATTTCAATTTTCAAGTACTAAACCATTAAAAAAAAATGTACTTTGTCTATATACGCAGTGGCGTGAAATCTTGACTCATACATCTGTCATCAATATATGATTTAAGACTTTCACTTGCTCTGAATTGTGTAAGTTGAAGTATTAATTTTCTTTTTAGTTTATCCATGTTTTATTCTTGCTGACGTGATCTTCCTTTTTGTCTTTGAGATGTTTGATGAATTATCTTGTCAGTTTTCAAGGACTGTAACATTTTCCCTTGCGAAATGTCTTTTATTCAGCTGAAGTAATTCACTTTTAGAAATAGAACAGATACCTAGGATTTACGATTGGTTCCTACTTGCTACATTAATGAAAAAGTAAAATGCTTCTCTTTATTACTTTCAATTAAAGAATAATTAGGTCCTGTTGTGTCGTTATTATCTTTCTGTTATATTGTTTGAGTATGTATGAAAGTTCTGTTACCATTTTAGCACAGATGTAAATAACTAGACTGATGGAAATGTTGACACAAATGTAGTTTCAGGAGATAATGTGTCATTTAATATTTACTACCGCATTCGATGTCCTCCGCAGGGGCCTTTGGCTTTTTATAAGGGCTTTCTCCCAAATTTCGCACGGCTTGGATCTTGGAACGTTATCATGTTTCTGACCTTAGAGCAGGTATGTTATCATGTTAACGGAATCCATTTGTTACTTGCTTTTGCGGTTTAACAAGCAAATCTCCTTTTCACTCATGATCAGAGGATTGATTTCGAACCCCGCTCTTCAGTGATAGTGGGAAATGCCAACTATATCTTCGTCTAATAAATTTTGGCCTTTTCTGCGTTCTTGTAGCTTTTGCTCATTGTTACTTTCTATCTTCCACCTTTCAGGCTAAGAAATTTGTTAGAAATATGGAGTCGTCTCGAGCTTAAAGATGACTGTCAAGCTCATAGTGAAAATAGGGCAGATCGTCGGAGAATAATAGAGCCTTTTGTCATATTCATTGTTTTGGCAACTGAGGTGAGGAATCTCAAGCAAACATTTATAAACAGTTCTTAAGAATTGAGTATTAAAACGATCGTCATTTCTCTTTTCCAATTTTGGGAACTATTAGCTAAAGACCTTTTCATTGATCGAGCCTAAACTGCTTAATTGCTTTCTTTGTCAAATGCTTCTAAGAATAGAACATTTATATGCACTGCGTATATTTTTCTTCATTTTTATGCGCATTAACATGGACTAGGGGTAAACCAAGGTGTGTGAAACTTAAAGGGATACTGGACTACCTCTCTTTTCTTTCTGTTGTCGTAATTTGGGACTCCGATGCTAGCATTATCAAGGTAGAACATGTCAAAGTTGTAAGAAATGTGAGGATCCACAAGTATAGAAGAACCATTATCCATCCTTATCTCGCAGCTGCCCAGATGTTCGTTATTCTCCTCTCTCGCTCGAAAGGACAACGAACCACTCTCTGCCAGAAACAAGACTTGATCAGCCCAGCTCTCTAATGAGGTTGCACTCCATGCACATGATTCTGATCGTTCACGAGACAGTTTGAACACTTGGAATGCGCCTTCCTCACACACATGATGAAGGCAAAATTTGGGTCTATTCCTTGCTGTTACCAGAACCAAAGATTGTCCATCATTACTACTCTGAACGAAACACGACGTTGTATTGAAGCAGAGCTTCTTATTTTTTTCCTTCTTTATGAGAAATATCCTCGCCGTAGGAATATTGTATAGATAGTTCTGGGATGATATTTGGAATTATTGTCAATATCAGCCCATCTTGTGTGAGGACATGAAGCTCTTCCACTTGGAGGGTCTTACCCTTACTCAAAGCAAATAGCCTTTAATCTCCACTGAAAAAGATGTCCGCGTAATCCCACCACCCTTTTTGAAGGGTAATCCATCTCTTTGTTTTTGGTGAGTGGGGTCTGCAAATTGCAATTACACCATGACAGATTATTGCCACTGTACTATTGGTCGACGACAGTGACATAGCCGCGGAGGATAACTGAAATCCTTCGATGAGGAATGACAACGACGATGAGTGGAAGAGGTGAATGGTAATTGGAATGGAAGGTAGTTTGACATAAGATCCAGATATGGGATTGAAAAGGAAGAGGCGTGGTTTGATTGATTCCCAGCTGCGTTTTCCCATTAAAATCCAGCCTTTGGAGCATCCATAACATGTCCCTCCATGAATAGGTTTTGGAAGGTTGAATTCATGTATTTTCCCAGTGGACATGTCCAATAAACTGATCCATCTCGCCTTCGCCCTCCTCCTTGTGTCGGAGGGTAGTAATACCAATGGAATTTGAAGACGGATGGGTGCCCGAGAAGCACCATATCTCCATGACTTGCAAACCTTGGAAAAGTTCAGGTGATCATCAGTGGAATCCAAGATCCTTAGAATCATGGCCATGATATCAACCGGAAGCTCGGACCAGCGTCCATATGATGATGATGAGGAGGAGGGGGTTTTCTTCTTGTGCAAGCACACACCAGATGGTAGAGGAGGACGGCCATAGTTGACATAAGTTTCATGGCCGCCTTCCATTTGAAGACGCCACAAATCTTTTGTTCTCTGCCATACTTCTTCATCGAAGGACATATTCCAAATTTCTAATCCTAGATACAGAGAGTAAGTTGAGAGTTTGAAACTTAAAAGACTCAAACGACTGAGACGGCAACTCCAACTCTCTCTTTTCCTTTACCTATCTATACAATAAGTTACCAAATCATCCGAAGTTTTCCTAATTCCTTTTCCATTTTTTTTTAATCTTTTTTTGTGTGTATTGTTGTTAGACTTAGAATACCACATCGCTTGGAGAACACCAAACAATGTGATTTGAAGGCCACCAAGGAGGAATGCCAACATATAATGAATATCTTGAGGATATATGAACTTGCTTTGGGGCAGAAGGTGAATTTACAGAAGTCATCGATTTACTATAGTCCTAACACGAAGGAGGAAATTAAACAGCGCATTTCTGTGACGTTGGGGGTTTGAAACATCATCCATACGGATAAATATCTTGGGATTCCAGTGTTGGTAGGGAGAGCTAAACGGCAATTGTTTGATTCTGTCAAACAGAGGATGTGGCAAAAAGTGCAAGGATGGGGGCACAAAAATTTATCTTGGGCCGGTAAAGAGACTCTTGTGAAAGCAGTGATTCAGGCGATTCCTACACATGTGATGAGTTGTATGCGCATACCAAAGGTCACCGGTGAAGAAATTAACAGAATTATAAGGAAATTTTGGTGGGGTAATGCTGATAACAACTCTATCCATTGGATTTGTTGGAATGAGATGTGCTCGGCTAAAGGAGATGGTGGATTGGGTTTCAAGGATTTGGATCTTTTTAATTTGGCTCTTCTTGCCAAACAGGGTTGGCGGTTATTACAAAATCCGTCATCCCTAGCTGCTCGAGTTCTTAAAGGAAAATATTACCCTACAGGTTCTTTTCTGAATGCACAATTGGGATCTAATAGTAGTTACATGTGGCGGAGCTTTATTCAGGGTAGAGAAATTTTGTTGATCGGTTTGAAATGGAGAGTGGGAGATGGTTTAAGTATTGGTATTTGGGAGGATACATGGTTGCCAAATATTAATGGGGGTAGGATATTGTCCAACCCTCATACCTTACATCCCCGGGCCAAGGTGTGGGAGCTTATGGATTTTACTTACGGTGGTTGGAATGTGAATCTTCTCAACTTTCTTTTTCATCCCATTGAGGTGGCTGACATTCTCAAAATTCCCCTTTCTCTTCGTTGGCCAAAAGATGAAGTGATATGGGCACCTAATCTGACTGGACGATTCTCTGTACGTTCAGCGTATCACATGGCAAGGAGATTGAGGTCGGGGAATCTTAATCAGTCCTTTATATTGGAAGAGGAAATATTGGAAGAGGAGCTGGTCGGGGAATCTTAATGTACGTAGTTCATGTGTGGTTTGTGGAACTGCTGAGGAATCTATTCACCATATACTGGTCGATTGTTGCACGGCCCGAAGATGCTGCCAAATTATGGGGTGGGAAGACCGGTTGACTAGTGATTATGATGGTGGTTTTTTTGAAATGTTTCAACATGTAAGTGATGGTTTTGGTTCAAAAGAGCTGGAATTGTGGTCCCTAATTTGTTGGAATTTATGGTCTAATAGGAACAAATCCTTATGGGAAGCGCATTGTACGGTGCCGTCTAAGCTGGTGACAAGAGCTGGGATGTATTTGGAAGAGTTTGTGCAACAAACTGTGAGATTTGCCACACAGGTTGGTGTTACTCATCACCCTTGGAAACCCCCTGATCCGGGCAACTTTAAGCTTAATTGTGACGCAGCTATTGGGGTGAACAAGGTGGGATTTGGGGTTGTAATCCGAGATTCACTTGGTGATGTTCTTGGCTCTGGTTTCTTTGGCAGGCAGGCTGGGTTAGGAACGTTTCACGTAGAAGCAGGGGCAATTTTATATGGGTTGGAATTTGCTCTCTCCATTGGAATTTTCACTATTATTGTGGAGAGTTAACTACTGCTCCCATCTTTCCTACGATTGCAGTCATTGAACCCTCTCTACCAATTGCTGCCTTTGATGGCTCTGGTCAGCAAATCTATGCTTACAAAGACCCAGTTTCTTCTCATTGTTATTGGGATCTGATCTTCTTGGTGAATCTACTGGTAAATTTGACTATTATGTCACCTATCCTCACAAAAAGTCTGTTGTTCCTTCAGCTTCAACTACTGCTCCATGTTACATGTTTGATCCCAATTCGGATGCTTATGCCTCAACTTTTCCAGCTCTTGAAACATATACTACACCTACTAATCGAGCTAAGCATTCTTGGAAGATTCCTGAGGATAGTACTCTCAAACCTGATGGTTCGCTACGACAACCTCTTTCAGCTGCTGAAGCCACTTTAAATTGGCAATCTGATAATGCTATTGCTCAGAATAAACTATTACTCAAAATTGTTGATTCTCAACAAGCTATTCAGACTACTGTCAATACTCATTCCTCTGGCATCCAGCATCTTAAACGAAAGATTGAGTCTCTACATCATGAACTTTTGGCTATGGCATCTCAAGGCTTTCTTGGTTCTTCACTCATTCTCTCTGAAAAATAAAAAACCAAACATTTCCTTGAAACTCAACTTCATGATCTTGAACGGCATGCTCACTCTCGCCTTTTTCAAGATTCATATCATACTATGCCTCTTCAAGCCTTTAACCCTCCCAATTATCATCCTCAAACGTTTGACTTCCCCAGCTCACAACCTCTTCCTTTTAATAGTGCTTCCTATCTTTACCCTCTTAAACCTGCTAAACCTTCTCCCTCCACACGACCACCTCCTGTTCCTCAACCACCTCCTGTTCCTTGTCCCCCACAACCACCACCTCACCCTCACTCACCTTCCACATCTTCTAATCCTATTCTCACCATGCTTGATACCTTGCTTCAAGCTCCTGATTCTTCAATCTTTATGGTTAAACCCGAAAATCCATCTACTTCTCAGACTACACCGCCTCCTCCACCTCCTGAAAATCCTGATCCTCCTCCAGATTTACCTCCTGACCCTTATTTTTCAGATCCTGAAAGTCTGCCTGGTCCTTCACCACCAATTTCCATTTCACGCCCTTCCTCTTCTCATTCTTTCACCCTTGATGATATTCCACCTAGTAAATGGAAAGAACGCCTTGATGAACTTTTTGCCTGGTGTGTTACTCAATTACAAGCTCCTCAAGCGGATACTGCTACTGTCATCAACCGTGAGACTATTCACTTTACAGGTCGTTTATGAGAATGGTGGAATTCCCTTGGACCTTATCGACAACTACAAGCTCGTGGATTTTCAATCGATCAGTTTATGACACTCATTTATAATGAGTTCACTGGCACTTTTGAACATCATGTTGAGCAAGCTCGTGAAGAGTTTTTCAAACTCAAATGTTGCTCTTTTCAACGCAAGGATCTTGAGAAGCATTACAATCGTATCTCAAAGCGCTATTATATCCTCAATGGCGTTGATGATACCAATCTCAAACAAGCTTTTCTCAACTCTTTACCAGAACCTCTTGGTAATGAAGTTACTAAGCTTATTGATACTAAACGGACTTCTTTGGCAAGTCTTTCTCTTGGTGAATTATGGCGTCATACTCTCATGGCTCTTGATCGTCTTTGCAACCAGCAATATTTTATGCACAAGCAAACAGACTAAGTTACTTCTTGGTACTTCTTGTGAAAGAACGGATTTAAAGATCAAATGTGGAAAGTCAACTTGTCAATGTTCTCTTCCTAAGAAAAATTGGCGGAAGCATCGTTCTACTTTCCGATCATCCAAGAAGTTTGCTCGTCCTTTCCACCGACGATGGAAGTTTTTACGTCGACGACAGAAAACTACTGGTTACACCAAAAGTAACAAATGCTTTGTTTGCAAGCGGTCTGGTCATTTTGCTCGGAATTGTCCACAAACGGCCAAACGCACACAACTGATTCAACAGATAAGCTATCATTGTGCTGACTATCATCCTGATGACGATGATATTGAATCCCTGTATTCTTTAGTTGATGATCCTATGGATGCTCAACTAGCTCTGCTATATGATGATGATGATGCGGACTTTTTTGATTCCTCAGATGAAGAACTCTTGGATTCTTCTTAGTCTGATCTCCACATGCTCTCTACGTGCTTACCTATCTCCACCCGATCTCCTCTTCCTTATGCACAGATCCATCTCATTCCTGAATCCTATGCTACCCCTCTCCCTCTTATTGCTTTCTTTGATACTGGTGCTACTGTGTCCATTCTCAATCCCAAACTTCTTCCTCAATCCTTTTGGACTCCTTGCTCTCGCACTTTTACAGCGGCTAATGGTGAATAGTTTACTATAGATCTTCTTAGTAAGCCCGTTTACCTTCGCATCTTTCCCTCCTTAACTCTTCGACATCAGTTTCTTGGGTCTACTCTTCCTGGCAAAGATTGCTTACTTGGCATTGACCTTTTACACCAATTTCTTCAAAAAGTACGTTGGCGTGATACTGGTCTCTCTTATAAGTCTTTCTTTCTGCCATGGTCTCTCATTCCTAATCTTTATCTAGCACAAGTTTTCCAGCCTCTTCGTGAACAATTGATTCAAAAACTCTGTGCCACTAGTCATTCTGAGTTTGCTAGAAAGCATCCCTTCCCTCTTTGGAAAAATCCTGATTTCTTTATTTCTTTACCCTTCAAAAGAAATGAAGATATCAATCCCACTAAAGCTAGCCATCGGGGCATGTCTCCAGAACATTATGCTCTTGCTTTCACTGAACTCGATCAGCTTCTTTCCGAAGGGCTTATTGAGCCAACGGTTTCACCGTGGGCTTGTGAAGCCTTCTATGTTAATAATCATGCTGAACAAGTTCGTGGCAAAATGCGTCTTGTCATTAATTATCAATCTCTCAATCATTTCTTGGTTGATGATAAATTCCCTCTTCCCAATAAGCAGCTATGGTTTTCAAGAATTGCTAATGCGACCCTCTTCTCTAAGTTTGATCTTAAAGCGGGTTTTTGGCAACTCGGGATTATTCCCTCTGAATGTCCTAAAACTGATTTTTGCATTCCTGACAAACATTTCCAATGGATTGTCCTTCCCTTTGGTCTTAAAAATGCTCCATCTGTTTTCCAGAAAACACTCTCTCGGATTTTCTCTCCTCTTGCAGAATCCGCTCTTGTTTATATTGATGACATTCTTCTGTTTTCTACAGGATAGGAACAACATGCTGCTTTGCTCCAACACTTCTTCAACATTGTCAACAGCCATGGAATCATGCTTTCTGAAAAGAAAATGGTTCTTGCTCAAGAATCTTGTGATTTTCTTGGACTCACTTTCACCAAAGGATCCTACGTTCTGCAACCTCATTTGGCTACTCAGCTTTTGAAGTTTTCTGATGGTCCTTTTTCCAAGACTGAACTCCAGCAATTTCTTGGAATGGTCAACTACATGTCGGACTTCCTACCTCATATTGCTCAGCATCTACGTCTTCTACATCCACTCCTTAAAAAGGATGCACCACCATGGACATCTATTCATTCAGCTGCTGTTCAAGCTGTCAAGCAACAGGCTCACAATCTCCCAGCTTTAAAGATTCCTTCCTCTGGCAAACGTATTCTCCAGACTGATGCCAGTGATGAATATTGGGCTGCAATTCTCTTTGAAGAAGATTCTGCATCTGTTCGACATCTTTGTGGTTACAAGTCTGGTCCCTTCAAGCCCTTTGAACTTCACTATCATTCTACTTTTAAAGAAGTATTGGCAGTGAAGCGTGGCATTGAAAAATTTCAGTTTCATTTGCTGGGTCACAGATTCCTTGTTGAAATGGATATGTCTGCTTTTCCCAACATGCTCAAATTCAAAGGGAAACAACTTCCACATTCTCAGTTGCCTAGATGGAATTCTTGGTTTGCTCAATTTTCTTTTGATGTCAAGCATATCAAAGGAAAATCCAATGTCCTTGCTGATATTTTCTCTCGTAATCCTTCTCTTTGTTCTGTTCTTCCTTTAATTCCTTTTATGGGAATGTTTTCCTCTTCTACTTCTTCCTCTTCTACCTCACTCCCAGATACTGCTCCTCAAGATATTCTCTTTCACGTCTCTTATGAATTAGCCGCCTCTATATTTTCTAGAGTTACTACTTCTCGTGCTTTCTCTCTCTACCAAGCCTTTCTAAAAATCTCCACTCGTCATCATGGCTACACCCTTTCTGGCTGCCTTCATGATCCCTCATTTCCATTCCTTAATCTTTGGCAGTTCAAGGATTATTATTATGTTCCTACTTCACTTCTTATCTCTCTTTCTTACCTACTTCAACTCTACCACATTGGCTTCCAATTCTCTGTTGGCAATCTTCGTTCTTATCTTAATCTTTGTCAAACTCATTATCCTTATTTCCCCACTCATGTCAATCGAACAAATCTTTCTCTTTTCCTCTCATGGTTTCAACCTTTATCTCAATGGACCACTTTTCTTGATACCTACAAGCTTGGCTTTATTCGTCTTGCTCTCTTCCGTCCTCTCTCTCTTACTGTTGATCCCAACTCCTTTGGTTATCTAGCTCTTTATACCCCCCAGATTACTTTCCTTGACTTTGACACCTAGCCTATTGATGTTGGTACCACTGAAGACATTACAGTCGATATTCCCTGCTGCCGAGATCATAATTACATGCAACGTTTTCGACCACGTATGTGTGATATTAATGGATATCGTCCAGCTCAAATTCCTCTTGCTATTTGGCGCCAACCTTATGTCAGTACTTTTGCTGAAGAGATTGAGTCTAATCTGTTTGATTGGAATGAAACTTTTCAAGCAGACACTGACTGGGCTACTCGTCGTATCCAAGAACAAAGATGGCCCCCGTGATTCCTCCTGTCTCCTAAAGCTCCTGCAGACATGTGCAAAATGTGTGAATAGTTGATGTAACATATTGTAGTAAGCGAAAGTGTGCTGTGAATAGTGTAGTAAGAAAAACACTGAACTCGATCAGCTTCTTTCTGGAGGGCTTATTGAGCCAACGGTTTCACCGTGGGCTTGTGAAGCCTTCTATGTTAATAATCATGCTGAACAAGTTCGTGGCAAAATGCGTCTTGTCATTAATTATCAACCTCTCAATCATTTCTTGGCTGATGAAAAATTCTCTCTTCCCAACAAGTAGCTATGGTTTTCAAGAATTGCTAATGCGGCCCTCTTCTCTAAGTTTGATCTTAAAGCGGGTTTTTGGCAACTCGGGATTATTCCCTTTGAACGTCCTAAAACTGCTTTTTGCATTCCTGAAAAACATTTCCAATGGCCTGCCCTTCCCTTTGGTCTTAAAAATGCTCCATCTGTTTTCCAAAAAACACTCTCTCGGATTTTCTCTCCTCTTGCAGAATCCGCTCTTGTTTATATTGATGACATTCTTCTGTTTTCTACAGGACAGGAACAACATGCTGCTTTGCTCCAACACTTCTTCAACATTGTCAACAACCATGGAATCATGCTTTCTGAAAAGAAAATGGTTCTTGCTCAAGAATCTTGTGATTTTCTTGGACTCACTTTCACCAAAGGATCCTACGTTCTTCAACGTGATTCTTTGCAAGTGATTTCTGAACTTAACGCACCAGATTCTTTGAGGCACCTTTGCGGCAATGTGATTTCGGACATCCAAGAAGTTTCACATCGATTTCTTTCTTGTACTTTTCAAGGTTTTGAAAACCGGACCGGTCCGGCCTATCGGACGAGTCCAACCGGTGACCGGCCACTTGTTCGGTCCGGTTGAGGTGCCAGAACTGATAATTTGCGAACCGGGATGTTTTCGGTTGAACCGGTCAAAACCACACCGGTTGTGACCGGTTCGGTTCATTTATTAAAGTTAATAAAATATTTTTTAATTTTGTTATTTGTATGGTTTGATTTGACCGGTTCGGTTCATTTTTTAAAGTTAATAAAATATTTTTTAATTTTGTTATTCGTATGGTTTGAACTCATGACCTTTTGTTCATTAAAAAAGGCTTTAATCACTAGACTATGAGACTTTCTTTGTTTAAAATGATACTTTATTTGAATATATTGTATTTTTATGAAGTTTTCTTATATATTATATGCATATAATATAAATATATATATAAATAATTCATTACGTTAAAACCGGTTCGAACCCGGTTTGAACCCCGGTTGAACCTTTGAACCTTAAACCAAAGATTTTTCCGGTTTGATGACCGGTCCGGTTTTAAAAACCTTGGTACTTTTAGGCATGCTAGGAGATCGGCTAATATGGTGGCACATGAGTTAGCCAAGCTTGGAAAAGTTTCTTCTGAAGATGGTTTATTTGTTGAGGAATGTCCTCTTCCTATTTTACAATTTGTAACTGCTGAGAAAGTTCTTTGTTAATGAAGTGTTTTTCTTCTCAAAAAAAAAAAAAGAATCAACAAGAGGTGGCTCGGTTAACAATTGATTGAGTTAGGCATACGTGTGTCCAAGATTCGATTATAATAAAAAGCATATTTCTCAACGTATTTCTGAATGGTATTTCAAAAAAAATGATTTATAAGAAAGCTTTTCTCTCAATCAACAAAAGTCGCTAAAAAATAAATACTATAAATAAATAGAGAACCTTTGTGAAAAATAAAAATAAATGGCGAAAACTAAAAATAAGCTTTCTTAAAAGAGATTTTATATTAAACAATATTTTCAGCCAAAAAGGCCCAACCAATTGGGGTTCTCACTCAAAGTGGACTTTAGTGAGCCCAAATACAGAAAAGGCCGTAAAACTGGACTCTTGTGGTTGTTGGGCCCATATTCTAAAACGTTGAATTACTGAATTAGACCCGAATGTCACGCGTCGTTTCATTCAGTACTCTCGGGTGGGGGGTGTCGGCGACTTGGCTCCGCTAAAACCTGGTAGAAGTGGAGTTCGGCCAGGCCAAAACTCGATCACGTTGACACCGTTCGCCGGTGAAGAATTCAAGGTTGAATTATCAGGTTCATTTTGTAGGGTGTTCGCTTCAAGACCAGATATCGTTCTCTTCATGCCTTCGACTGAACTCCAATCGATTTCGACATTTTTCAGGTTAGCTTCTCTCTCCCCCCCTCTCCTTTCGGTTATTAGTAAAACCCTAACTCCAAATCTTATGTTCTTTCTTCTTGTGAGATGAGATTCAGTTGTAGGGATAGAAGTTTGCTTTTATGCAGATATTGATTGTTTGTTTTAGTTTTTAGGGTTTTTGTATTGCGATATAAAGAATTGCACGTAATACTGCTCTCTAATGACCGCGTGTTTTGTGAGTGTGATTTAACAGGTAACCGTGAGGAATGCTTCAGATTCGACTAAACAGAGCGCTGTCCACGGACAGTGGCGGAGGCTTGAAACCCTTGCCTGTGGATACTGTGACAGTTGCGTGCCCGGATCACCTGGTTATTGCTGACCTTCCAGTGGCAAAAGGCATTGGTGCTGCAACTTCTGCTACCGTTGTCAAGACTCTGGGTCGCAGGTCCCGTCGCCAACTCGGTGAACGGGTTCACTTCTGTGTCCGATGTGATTTCCCTATTGCTGTTTATGGACGTTTGGTATGTTGTGAAATTGTTGATAGCTCTGGTAGACTAGTTGTTAGTTTTTGTAATCATGTTATTTGAATTGGTTACTGCTCACAATATATCCTGAAAAGGAGCATGAGGCTCCAGTTTCTATGAGATTTTTCTATGTGATCACTTAAATGAGAAACATAATTTGTTGAATTGATTGATGGGAAGAAGGAACATCTTTGTTTCTATGTGTGCGCCCTTTATTTATTTAGATAGGGCCTGAATTTCACTCTTATGGAGCACTGAGAAACCTAAATGGAAAGTTAATAGGAGGGACAATATCAGGTTTTTATTTTTGAAAGAGCTATCTTAACATGTTGGAAGTTGAGAGTGTTCTTTGCTTTTCTTGATATTAATGTGCATACACGATTTTGTTTGTTTGAGATGACTAAAATATATCGTGAGGTTTAGAGAGATAGCTCTCCCTATGAAGATGTGGTAGTGATTAACATTGTAGCACTTTGCTCATATATAAAAAAAATGTCATAATAGCATGTCAGGAAAGGATTTTAGTCGTTAAAGCTTTTCTTATGTGTTGCATGATTGCATCGATAATAATCTTCATCAAATCTTATTTAAGCAGTGGATTCTATTGTTTCACACAAAATTTTGATACTGGTTTTGTAGATGCTAGGGAGGTGTATGATATATTTTTCATAACCATTTTGATTGCTGCCTAATTGTGTAACAATCATAAATGTAATTGAATGCTTGTCTTCTGTGGGGTAATAGTATATCATGAGAAACATTGCAAAATATTTTGTTAATCCTTGGCGATATAAACTGTATTAAGGGAGTTGGCCCCAAGTTATAGTTGTTCTAGCTCATATTTGAGCTGTCTTGGGTTTTGCCACCTGCTTAATAGAAATTTTCCGTATACTAAAATGTTTGTGTTCTTGCAGAGCCCTTGTGACCATGCCTTCTGTCTCGATTGTGCAAGGAGCGACTCAATTTGCTATCTGTATGTAGATATGTGATTCTCAATAATTTATAAACGAACTGTCTAATTATTATTATAATGTTGTAGGTTCTCTCTGGTTAATGGAAAATTCTTTCTATAATTATCATATTCTGCATGCATTTACATGTTCGGTCCAATATATCTGTATGTGACTCTGAGGTTCTGTTATTAAGTTCATTCAATAATGCTTTGAATTCCCGTATGAGTCTCCTTCACTAGGAAAAACTGAAAAAGAATTGATGGTTACAATGATAAACTTTGTATCCATTCTTTCTCCTTACATTTTTATGCTGGACTTTATGAGGAAACTCAAGGGTTAGTTTTCAAATCTGCAGCTAGAGGAAGGCCTCATTTGAACTGGTGTTACAGTAAGGGGGAACCAGTTTCTAAAATGTAATATCACGTTTTGTTAATTAATTCCTCATTGTAATTCATCTTACCTATTTTGGATTTTGCATGTTACGGAGCATATGTATATGTGCTTAGATTGTTGCAATCAGTAGCTCTGTTCCACTCTTTATGATTTTTGTTTGAAGAATAGAAAGTATTTCACTGTTCTCTGTTTAGCTTTCTGTAGGCCGAACTTTGGAAAAGGTGTCCAACCAATGTCTGTTGTCATCAATACTTAATGTTATATATGTGGTCTCATAAATTAGATTACTGTAGCAATTTTTCTATGTCATGCAGATGTGATGAGCGTATTCAAAAGATCCAGACAATAAAAATGATGGAGGGAATTGTCATCTGTGCTGCCCCTCACTGTCTCAAGTCATTTTTAAAGAGGACTGAATTTGAATCTCATATTCAGGAGAGCCATGCTAACCTTCTACAGCCCAATGCAGATAAAGAAGATGGTAATGAATCAGAGGCTCAGAGTGCAAAACAACAAACACCTTCTGAATCCCTTGCTCGGGGTCCTGCAAGGTCAGTTATCTCTCCAGCTTCAAATTCTCAGATCCATGATCGTGAAGACAAATCTCGTCGGCAGCAGCCTAGGGAACAAATGCCTCCAAGGCCGTTGATGCCATCACAGCAACCTTTTCCTGGCCAAGTTCAAAATTTTCCATCAGAGGCCCATCTTGATAGTAACCGGCCCCCTGGCTTCGACCTCCCTGGTCCGCACAACCCCTTCCAACAAAGCTTTGAGACACAAGGAACGCCACAGCAAGAATCTGGGCAGTTTTCGGATAAGCAGCAAGGGATTTTATCTGAGACCCTCTATCCTGGATACCCATCAATGCATGCAATTCAGCCACCAAATTTTGGTATCCCAATGAATTCAAATCCACTTCTGAGTACCCCATTTGGTGTTCCTCCTTTTATGGCTGAGGGAGGTCAGCCGTTCTATGGTACTCCCTATGATATGGGCCATATTGCTAGGCCAGATACAGCAGCAGAAAGAGGATCTGAACCAGGTTCTTTAGTTGGGTTCCCACCGGGTGCAGCAGGGGGTGTGAATTTTTCGGCAAATTACTCTCAACCCTGGGCTGCTGTACCAGCTGTCATGCCTTTTGAATCTGTACCGGGAAGTCAAGGAATGGCTGATGGTTTTACAAACATGTCGGATGCCCAAAGAAAATTTGCATTTTATCAAGGTGATTATGGACGGAATCCAGGAAGTTTACCTATGGTTCCTCCCCCACCTCCTGTCAACAGGCCGATGGAAGCTATGCAAGCTGGTAATTCCATGGATCCCAGAGATGGCAAGGGTATTTTGGCACCACAACCCTTGCCACACCAAGCACGAGCTCCACCGCCTCTCCCACATTTGTCACAGCATAAGAACAAATACCATTCTGGTGATATGGATCGTGAAGGACCTGGCTTTGATTGGCAGCATGAGAACCGTGAATCGTGATGGGCTTTGGAAGTGGCCAGGAATAGGGAAATTATTGGATTTGGTTGCTGTATGAACTATGAGGCATTTTACTGAACTATTTGTATTAATCAATTTATCCGTCATCTTTGCTTTGCTTGGTCCCTAGGAGCGTTTAAACTTGTACGGTGTTTAGTTTGTTCTCTCATTTTCAGCAATGTTGAGTCCCAGACTCTCAAGTCTTAAGTGCCATTGTCTCTATGGGGTGTAAACGGGTTTTTTGAGTTTTTTTACATGAATTTAACCGATCCATCCCATTGGATAGTTATTTCAATCGATTCTAAGTAAAAAATATATGTATATTTTAAAATAATTGTTCAACCGGTTGATTTGATGATTAGTTCGGTTTTTACTATTTTTATAAGACCCTCAATTGTCTCTGGAAAAGGGTTTCAAAAACAGTTGCTTCCGAAAAGTCTGGAGGTTTGTCATTTACGTCATTTTCTTCAAAGCTAATAGCAATTATAGCGACGAAGAAACAAATTTTGATAACATCAAGGCAACAAAACAATATCTTCCCATTTACATTTCTGGAAGTTGCACTTGTTGATTCATGTACTGTAAATGTAATAATCTGCCAACTTTCATGTCATTTCTCTTGTCAAAAACCTTAAAACTCTGCCATGGAAATAAGATGCAAAGCAAAAGCCACATCATTACTTTAAAGTTCTTGATAAGAAGTAAATCAACTAAGTTTTTTCTTAATTGGGTTTGTTAATTTTTTTGACGAGTAATTTATTCAAGACATAATCACATTGGACCACTCTACATGAGAAACCCTGAACACGTGAGTCCACCATTCCACATACACCGAGCAAGTACAGTAAGGACTAAGTAGGACATTTTAAGTTAATAACATTTGTCCTTTTTTATAAAATTTTTCTTGGGTTGTCATTCTTGGAACAAAAATGATATATATCCATAAGATTTTTCATACATAACTGTCTATAATAATGTGGCAATTACATTGTTTTTTACTAGCATAATCTCTTATTACACTTTTCTGTACGTAATTACAGTGTTTTTAGTGTTGCAGATTTTTATACATTTTTTCAAAAACAATGTAATTAAGAACGCACATGTTAAACCTATAAACAATGAGTCTTGTTGGAAATAGTTTTACATGTTGAATCCAAATATATAAATTTTTTTAAAATCTAACATATATTTTGAGAGAGCATTTTGAAATTTAGTTTAAGAAAAGAAAAGGTAAAAAGCTGTGATGTTATTTTGCTTAGTAAGCATGCCACATAAATTATGGATCCTTATGAAGGGTTTCATTATGGATAAGTAAAAAAGAGAAGGGTGGTTGTAAATAAACCTACTCTATGGTGCATGTAAAACCTACTCTAATGTGTAGGTACATCACCCTACGATTGAAAATGTTGTCAACTCACTTGTTAAATAAAAAATTGCATTATTTCAGAACCGAAACAAGACTGTATCGTTGTCGATTTTTGTGTTTCTTAAAAGTCGAAACTCAAATCATTTTTGTTCAAAAACACATGCAATGATGTTAACGGTTGGAATCCAAATGTATTAAAGTGGGTTTTTTTTGGCTTTCTCGGCTCTATCTTCAACGGTTCTCTGTGTTTAACATTCAAATTTTAATGGCTATAATTTTTTCTATTATAAGTAGAAATGTTCTTCACTTCTTCCATTCTCTCTATCATATTTTCGCCATTTCAAAGAAAAGTGAATTTGGATCAATTACGAAGTTGGGCCGAAGATCTGTGATTGCCAAGTAGTTCTAGTGACGGTCAAGTAAATAAACATATTTTTTTACTTTTTCATAAAACATTTTTATTAATTGCATATGATAAGGTGAATATCTATTGTTGACAGGATGATATTTTCATAAAATAAGAAGACGAACCTGTGGAAGAAAGTGAAGACAATATAGACGTTGATGTTACAAATGAATTTTTCGCTAACATGGTATGATAATGCTGCGATTTACCACGAAATTTCTTGGATTCGGAAAGAGACCCAAATTGCAGTTACATTGTGATCGCGGTGGCACATACAAAAATAAGACGGTGTCGATGAAATTTACTGGCACCAAAAAAATAGATTGTCCTTTCAGACTAAAAGGAGTGAAATTGAAAACAGATGACGATTGGATGTTAAGGGTGCTATGTGGAAAGCATAACCATGCTGCGGCATTATTTATGGAGGGACACCCGTATGTCGGTCAATTATCTGCTATTGAAAATGAGATACTAGTAATACCTGATGGAAATTGTGGCTTTCGAGCAATAGTTGTCTATCTTCGTCTTGGCGAAGATGTATGGTTCACCATCCTGTATAACTTGATGGAAGAGTTGAACACATTCTGGGATCAATATGTTGCAATATTTGGTAGTGAAAAGCGAGCCTATCATATTCAAAACTCATTGAACTTCTTTGCAACAGATAAAGGAGCACTTGTTGAGCACTAGATGACAATGTCAGACATGAGTCTCTTGATTGCTTCGAGGTATAATGTCATACTACACGTTCTTAGTCAGTTATAGAGCTTGACATATTTGCCACTTCGATCAACTCCTCCACCGCTATATCAACATGTTGCTATAGCTATTGGGCATGTAAATAATAATCATTACGTTCGGGTTGCGTTGATAGAGGGTTATCTGATACCTCCCATTATGTATCAATGGAAACACTTCCGGTATGATTGTGCAGCTACATGGGCTACGCCTTATATGGAACAACTTGATGTGTTCATACAACATATTCATTCTAGGTTCCCTCCTGAAACTATTGTGTTAGAATATTAGGGATGTAACATATATTAATGTGATTCAATAAAATAATTATTTTATTTTATTATAGTAAATAATTTTTAGAGAACTTTATTTGCCAAATAATTTCAATTTTGCATTTATTGATCCATGTCAAATAGACATGAGCCCCACTGATAAACAAAGGCAGAAGTGACATGGTCTGTCATTAAAACAAAAAAAAAATTTAAAATAAAAAAAATGTCTGTAAAAATGAATCGTTATAATGAGGTCTCTAACAGGGGATGCATCTACTGAAAAGGAGGTCTGAATACCAAAATTCAAAAGAGAAATGTTTATAAGTTAATAACATTTGTGTTTTTTTTTTTAATAAAATTTTTCTTGGGTTGTCATTCTTGGAATATAGAGGCCGTTTGGCTCACAATTTCTGCCCACATTTTATTGTTCTATGACAATTTATTGTATTGACTAACCAAACGTCATTTTATGGGTTCAAAAACCCAATCAATTTTCTAACAATTTATTGCCCATTTTCAAATTGTCCCGATTTGAACCATTTGACATGCCATTTACTTGAATACCCTCCATTATCATTGCTCTGGACGACAATGCCCTCTCAGTAGGTTAAACGAATATCTGCTATCTTAACGTAATAGAAAGAATCCATCATCTGGAGCTTCACAATCCATCTCCTTCGAAGCCTCTGGAAGCTGCACGACCCACAACCTCTTCTGTCGATTGCAATTGAGATTTTCGTCCAAGCTTCACAGATTTTCGTCTTTGCATAACTCGTTATTTTTTTTTAATTATAAATAATTCATTTAATTAATTATGTAGTTATATTGTCAACACAAATTCTTTAAATAATTATTAATATTTAAGAAATTGTTTCTTATTACTATTTACTTACATCAATAACAACTTTAATACATACTACCCTATACGTAATTTGTTAAAGCAATTTTAACACCAAACACCTATAAACATTTTTATGAATTATCCATGTTATCATTTATTATCACAATATATATATTACAATATATGTCTGCCAAATGGGCCCATAATGTTTCCTTTTTGTCGTTTTTTTAATTTTCCTCTTAACCAAATTTTTACTCTCCTTTGGGTCTCGTCTCGTGATCTTCACGAGAAAAGCGGAGATGGACAAAACCCTTCAGTTCAGAAAGTTTGGTAGGATAAAACCCTAACCCTAGACCTAAACCTAAACCTTTCTTTTATCGATCGGTAATTTCATTGGTATTTTCTTCAACCATGGCCGTCGCTGGATCAGTATTTTGCTCCAATGTGAGTTATGCTTCTCAGAAGTCTTTTGTTTTTCTTGTGATTCTTTGTTTTATCGTCCTAATTTTATGATTTTTGTCATTTCTACTTTTATGAGTATTATCATGTTCTCTGGTTCTGGTCAAGCATTCATCGTAGGCTAAATTATATATTCTTTTTTTATGCAAATGATTCGCTTCTTGTTTTGCTTGATAAAAAAGCTGAACTGAGATTCATAGTCATACATTGTTTTGCAATTCAACAATGGAGCTCCAAGTGTCTCTGTCGAGCACATATGTCTATATTATCAGGGTAATTTTAAATCTGTTTTGAAATCAGATCGCAATTACTTGTTGCAGGTAAGTGTTATGGATAGCTGGAAGATGGGTAGCTTGCCTTACTTTTCAATTAATAGTTTCAGGAGGATTTACAAGCTTTCCTTGCCTTACTTGAAGAGACGTGATACGGTCTTAGCTGATATTTCTGGAGTTTGTAATCTCAAGTTGTGCCCTGGTAGACCCTGTAAGTAATCTACTGTGCCATTCTTCATAAGTTTCTTTCTGGTGGTTGTATGAGAGAGAATGCTTAATAAATGCATATTCATTCTCAATTGGTCTTTGATTTCCTATATTAAACTTTTTCTTATTGTGCTTGACAAATGCTTCGATTTTAATCTTCATCTAATGTTCCTAATTGTCCTTGTGGTTGAATCGTGTTATATATTTCATTTGAAGACCTCAAAAGTGAGGTCTTACGAAAGGTCTAATTGTGATTTCGGTTCGTCAGTTAACCTGCTGGAATATGATTCATTTTATGACTTCGTGTTGTATATACTTTTATGTCAACCTGTGTTTGGTCTCTAAATTCTTTTTATTACTTAATTAGTTTTTTTGGGGGCTGATACAATCGTATATTTGTTTGCTGCAGCTCCGTTTGGAGGAGCATCTCGTTTACATTCACTCAGAGCATGCCAAGTAAAAAATGATGAATCGGAGGGAACCTTAAGTGGGGAAAGCAGTATACTGGATGAGCAAATCTTAGTGCAGGATTTACAGATTGCCATCAAGGAGGAGAACTATGCCCAAGCTGCAAAAATCAGGGATAGCCTACGTGTGCTCCAGGAGGATAGCAAGGCTGCAGTACTGGCAATAAATGCTCGATTCTATAATTCTTTTAGGGGTGGCGATTTGGCCGTGATGCAAGCTCTATGGGCAAAGGGGGACAACTGTTGCTGTGTGCATCCTGGTGCTAGTGGGGTAATTGGTTATGACAATGTTATGGAAAGCTGGGAGATTGTATGGATGAACTATGATTTCCCACTGGAGATTGAATTGAAAGATATTCGAGTTCATTTTAGGGGGGATGCAGGGTA
The DNA here is from genome assembly GCF_013401445.1 of Tripterygium wilfordii. Classification (NCBI taxonomy): domain Eukaryota; kingdom Viridiplantae; phylum Streptophyta; class Magnoliopsida; order Celastrales; family Celastraceae; genus Tripterygium; species Tripterygium wilfordii. Next base: position 9,403,232 of record NC_052236.1, on the reverse strand, counting down.
TGTTACATGTGTGGAATTCATTAGGACAAAAGGCAGCAGTTGGGGGGCACAGTTTGTGACAAATGTGTTTGAGAAGGTAAATGGGCAATGGTTTATCTGTGTTCACCACGCTTCTCCTGTTGACTTGTGACATATTCTTCCAGATATGAGCGTTGCCTTCTGTTGTACTCTTCTTAGTTGTTAGATACTCGCTTCTATATGAATATGAGGGGAGAATGATTCCGAGACTTTTGAATAAGCATATAAGCATGAGAGTAATAAATAATTGTTTCTACCTCTTTTGCTTCGTAATCAGCTGAGTGATCAAATAGAGCATGTTGAATGCTTGCTGAATGTTTCTCTGCAGACACAGGTTCTTCAATGAAGAATATCAATGACGACGCAGGTGGATGCCATTCTTCTTTTTACAAAGGGTGATTTTTCATGTTCCTACAGTAACACAGGATACACAATTACAATGGCAAAAACTTTTGCCGGGGTCTCTATATGAACCCTACTACCTCCAAAGCTATGTAAAGAGCACTTTAACAGCTCCATCCCATGAACCTAAACCCTCCCAACGGGTGAGAGAGGTGGATTTTGTGTGTATTTGGTATGTGGTTTCCCAATTAGAGTGGCAGGGGAATTCTTTGTTTCATCACTTGCACCCACAGATGGCTCCTGAAGGCTTTTTGTCTTCAGATGTGGTACTCACTCACTTCCTTTTGGTCAAATGATTTCTGGCAGCATATAACAGAGGCAGAAATGAAGCATGCTTGTAGCAAGGAAATCAGCAAACTAAATTCGACAGAGTAGATTCCCTTGTCCACTGCTGTCAAGCTGAAGATGGGATTGTTCTGTTGAGAACCTCCCTGCAAGAAAGCAAGTTGTCAATACGCTACATTGATGATCGCAATGGCGAATCTCAGCTGAAGACATGAGGGCAGTACCTCTATAAAAAGCTGAAAACAGTTTGACACTGAGCAAGCTTCAGATGTCACCAATGCATTACAGTGTTTCTGGTTGGAAAGAATATGCAGTCTGCAACCAATGTCCCAACCTCCGCAGTCACATAAACTGCCGGATCTCCAACGCTTAATCAATGGTGAAGGAAATCCTTTATTTGGCATTCCATGTGTAATACTATTATAAGCATTATTTTCATCCAGGTAACACAAACATCCATTTTCAGAAAAATCCTCAAAGCAATCATTCTCCATTAGGACTTTCTTGCTTTTTCTCTGCACTGGATTAAGGTTTAGCTTTCCAGTTGGTGTTTTGACAACAATAGCTGCAAGCTCCCTGTTGGGCAGAAACATATGGTGAGCTCAGCTGTGGCAGTGCCTTACCCTCCTTAAAACTGAGATTTCTGGCCATCTGAATTCAGCTGAAATTAAACCGGCGATTTGGTGATGGATTTCTGCCTTTACCAGAAACCACTTCAGCCATTTCTTGACCCATGTTCAAAGATCCAACAGTATTTCCATCTGCGAGCTTACCGCTGTCCTATTCTGCAGATTTACCTTTTGATGGTATGTTTGACACCTTCTGTGAGTAAGGTGGTGTCTGTGATGAATCATCCTCAGCTCTAGAAGGCAGTGGACATGAGTAAGGAGTTTCAGACCAGAGCTCTACAGAGTGAACCTCATTAGGAGAGAAGCCATATGATAAGTTATTTCCATTTTTTCTGTCAAATTCCTATTGAATGATGCTCTACACTCTGCAAAACTATCTTGGGAACTTTTTTTTTTGGGTAAAATAAGAGCAATGTTCTCACACTCAGCAGGCAGAGGCTGATGAGCAAGATCATTACCCGACTCTGGCAACTCCACTGCTCTCTTCCAAACTACATGGCATAACTTGATCCGTGTGAGGAGGATGGTGTCGAGCTTTTCTCACCTACCTCCTCCCCTATGTATAGACCTCTTTCCTCTCTCTCTCTCTCGTAGGACAGCATTAGTACGCTTGCCGAATAAATTGAGTTCTAAGTAAGAAAAAAATGCATAAAAAATATTTCCGCAAAAGAAATACAATAGACGTGAAAACAAATTACTAATTCTCACATTGCCCGTCGCCTTGTATTGAACATTCAAACTAGGTTTCGTATCACACTTAAAAAAAACCAGTGACAAGTCTGAGAATTCTTACAGTTACAGATCAAAATCAAAATCAAATATGAACTGGGTAATCAAGCTATAATAATACAACACACCCTCCCAAACCACAGTTAATTTTACTGCATGTCCCAAGTCCCGACATGTGATAAGCTACATATATGGAATTACAAAACATATGTGATATAGGCAGTGATGTAAGAGAACCAGCCGGCAATACCAAATCCAAGTAAATTGGCAACACAACATTGACCTAATAAAGTTACAATTTCAAGTCTCAAATACTACCTTATCAAACTAACAATAAGCACTAAAAAGAGAAAGTAGCCAATACCTAACTAAGAAAATGTCTGATTACTCAGATTGTTACAACAAGACATTGTCTTATATTAGAGGATCATGACTCCTTTTCATATATCACTGGATGTGTACCAAATAACTTAAAAAAACATATACAATTCACATTTTAAAAAAGAAACATACCAAGTCATCAAAGCAGAAAAACAGGCCATTTTCTTTCAGAAAATCTTTTAGGCAACTTAAGATATTGAAGACCATCACCTTCTCCCCCCTTTTTAAATCAGTAAAACCAGGTGTTCATGACTCAACAGTTATATCTGCAGCCATCTTCTCAGTAATCTTGACAGAAGTAGCCTTTCTTGTCCCATTGTCCGGTTTTGAACGGTCCTTAACCTTGTAATTGCCATTAGTACCATTCTGTCCATTGATCTGACCTTTACTTCTGTTATTGTTGCCGGCAACGGATTCTTCTTTACGACTACCAAGACTGTGACGGTGTATACGAGTGCAACATTTCCCCTTTTCATCAGGAGATGTGTGGACTGCATCAGGGCAACTCTTTCTCCGGCTAAGTTTCGGTGATGTGGGACGAGTCAGAGGCAACTGGCATTAAATTTAACTTCAAGGTGAGAGATACATTGTACCACCCAATACTTGCTAGAGCTAGAATATAATGCATTTTGTTTGTGGTTTAGAATATAACGCCCAAGTACTGAAATGACAAAGAAAGCTGTATACATACAGCTGGTAAAGGAAGCTGAACACAGTTCTGTGTCTTGCCTTTAACTCTTGAAGATTAACAATTTTTAATTTCTTTTTCTTTTTTTCCCCCTTGGGGTGGGGTGAACCTATGTGATGAATAAGAAAGAATTAGCCTGTCACTATAGTGGACATAGCCACACAGGCATATTGCTGAACCACGAAAATCCTTGTGTTCTGTTTCTCTCTTGATTTATCTCAGGTTTATTTGCTGCATGTTTGCATCAATTTCTTACAGATGCACGTTTACAAAAGGACAATACATTTCTAAAAACTAAGAAAAACAAAAAAACTCTCAATTGGGCACATTCTTTGAATCCCCCAAAAAACTAGAAATCAATTCAATTAGTAGTCCATAATGTACTGGGATCCTTTAAGAGTTGAAGAATAATGCACTGGTAATCTTTTAAAAGTTGAATAATTGGGTTTGAAAATGAAACTTTTTACAGATAAAACAAATCCAGTTATTTCGATAGTATCCGTAAGAACTAACTTCTAAATTCTAATATCATCAACTACATTCGTTCCAAACAGACCGTTGGAGTTTCTTGCCTAAAGCTAAGGCCTTTATGCACCACTTTTCAGCAAAAAAAAAACAGCCCCAGAAGCATTGCACTCAAAAGAATCTAATTAAATTCAGAAGGAATACTACTGGTCTCTGCCAGTACTCTGGTGTAGGTAAGTCCTTGTCATACTATTTCTATCCAATATACTTATGTTTTTGGTTCTTTATCTTGAATTTTGTCATCGTATGCAAACTGAAAGATTTTTCCACGACTCATATATTCTGAGATAATTCGAAAAAAATACCTTCTTAAGTTCAGCCTTTGGCGGAGGCGCCTCATAGTAGAAACTAGGTACAGGATTTGCTTTAACTACCATGCTCTTTCTAAGCTGCTTGATGGCTGCCTCTCGCTCTTCCTGTTACCAAAAGCAAAAGGTTCACCTTTTTTTTCGTAAGAAATAAAAGGTTTATTTATCATGACAAAAGCATTTATTCAAGAGTAACACAAAGCATGTAATCCTGCAAGAAGACATTGACACACGCAGCGCATAAAAGCACAAGGGAAGAAAATACCTTCTGCCTTGCTTCACTCTGGCTTTTCTCCACCTCCAGGGCTTGGTGTTTTTCCTCTAACTTTGAGTAAAACTATAAGGGGTAATTTGAAACAAGATCACCAACTTAAAAGATGCAGTACATATTGCAGAGTGGGATGGAATTTACGAAGTACATTTAGTAGAGTATGAGAATTCATGCAGAAGACATTGTAAAGTCAATCTTTTTAGGAGGACGTTACCTCCCTCCGTCTCTCTGCACGCCCTGCACTTTTAAACGTGGGAGCTGATCCAATAGTTACTCTGGATTTAACTGTCCGTACAGATGTAGCAGTACTATACATGGCTAAGGAAAATCCAAAACTCAAAAATAAGAAGCAAACAATACCCCCAAAAAATATACAGTTAAAAGCAAAGTTTCACCTTCTTCTTAATTCCCTCACTTGTGTTTTTAATTCATCTTGTTATGGAAGTTAAAGTCACACTGAAATAAAAAGTGATTAAGCAAAGGATACGAGGAAGCAACAGACCAAGCATCTTCTTCATCAATATGCTTTTTATAATCTGGATGCCAAAGCTTCCTAGCTGTAGAATGTGAGTTTGGCTGAAAGAAAAGGCAAAATGTAAGTATCACCATCCCTCAAACTATATATCCCAATTAACCCACTCATCAATTTCTAAAAAAATAACAAAAAAATACCCTGAAGCTTCACAATGCTACAGTTCAAAAGGACTAGGCACACACAGTCCCACTCCAAATTATGTCCCATTATTTCATCAACAAAACTTCCGACTCCCCAAAAACACTTTTCTGCTCATTTACCCATCATAACCCTCAGTTATAACCTCACAAAATTCCTTTCCGAGTACTGTCGACCCATTCTTATTATTGTCGACCAACTGTATTCTCTATAATTGAACTAAGGATTGTCCTCTGTCGATGGGAAAAAGAAAACCTATACAAGGCATTATTTCACATACACCTGAAATATGGGTCAGAGACCAGATTTAGTAAATAAAAACTCAAGAAATTGGCAACTCTACAGGAACATTTTGTGAAGTGGGAAAGACATTTCTTTCAGTAACTCGACTACACAACATAATTGGAGGATCCTAAAACTAAAGCCGACCTAAATAATTAATTTGGATTGAGATTAAGTCAAGTTTTCTAACTGTGGCCATAAGAACAAAAAATGTCTCCCTACCTGTGAATTCTTCGTAGCATTAGGAGAGTATGCACTGTTGGCATTTGCTGAACAGTACACACCAGCACGCTTTTCAGTTGCCAGAGAAAATGGCTGTGGAACAGTGTGATTTGGACTACCATGTCCAGTACCACCAGCTTTTGGTGCAGAAGTTTTTGAAATTTTATTATCACTTGACTTCTGAACTGCAAGTTTCTCATTTTTTACCCTAGAAAGTTCAGCGTCACAATTAGTGCTTTTGACACCAAGCACATCTTGCTTCTCATCACAAATCTCAACCGAGTTCTCTGCAGTGCACTCCTTGACATCATATTCCTTTTCTTCAATGTTTTCTTCCGACATTTTGGGAGAAACATGAGCCTTTCCATGAGAAACACCCTTTGAAGACACTACAACCATATTTGGCTTGTCCATATGTACATCAGTGAGCTCCCGTCCCATCAAACTGCATATGAATAGTAAACCATGAAGTTAAACACATTCAAAAGGAGGATTGTTTAACACAAGAAAAGCAAAATAAACAGAGACAAATGCCTCGAAACAGATGTATATGACATCCCATGTAAAAGGAAAAGACTTACTACAGTCCATGGTACCAGTTCCACAAAATTAGGAGGTGATATTGCATGGGACTGAGCAAAAGTATTCACAGAGCAAACCTATATGAAAGATCTTAAGACTTTTCTATTTGTAAACACCACAGCCTCGAGTGAGGAGAAGGTGATATTAACCTTACATTCCGCAACAAGAATGCACATGCTTACTGTCGCATTACACTAAGTAGAGTTGTGACTTTGTTATAAGCTGCCAAACATGATAAATCCAACACATCATCCTAACAGTTCTGAGGTTTAGTTCTTATACATCCAGCACGCATATACCTTTTTACTTAGCAAAAAATTCTACTGAATAATGCAAGACTAAATGCTTGAAAATAAAGGCACCTCACTTTGAGAAATTCCACAAATCAATCCAAAAGTGCAAATCTGGGTAAAGCTATCATCACTTAAAATTATTGCTTAAGACTACAGTTGACCATATCGTGCAAACAAAGTAGCTGGGAAATGAAGGATATAATAATTGGTTTGCCTATAAAGAGCATAGAAGGTCCGTATTGCCTTTGCTGTGCAGATCCTACACTAACACAGATCATGATACCTAGACATGAAAGTCTACTTTTTTTCAGATCTTTTCATTCTAGCAGCCTTGTAGTCATTAACCTATAAATCTCAATATTTCCAGACAGCATAAGATTAAAGTTTTGGAACATCCACGAAACAAGCTAAAAATTGATCCTAGTGCCGCAAGGCTAAAGAATTATCTTTTTGAAACCTTCAAAAAGTGCAACGCTGAAATGCATAATCAGAGGCACCAATTAAGATGAGGTAGTGCGGGGGAACCTCTAATTCGGAAAGAAACTTTAAAAAAAAAATGATATAGATCAAAACATAGTAATTTCAGGACTGACATTTAACTTGTGAACAGGGCTGCTTCCTCAATTATAGTTATACCAATTCAGAGAAAATGAAAAACATAAACAAACAGAATCAGACCCATGAGACAAATAGAAGTGGATAAAATCATCATCTTTTCGTATTGATTTAAGAATCAACTATTATGTAATGGAAATTAAGGAATCAAAAGTCTACGAAACAATAGGAGAAGGTTCAAAATTGAAAATGAAAAGGCTCAAAAACCCAAAAAAAAAAAAAGGAAAGAAAAGAATCCATCCAACTCAACAAATGCATGTAAAACCCACCTGAGTGTTCAAACATCCATTTACAAAGCAAAACGAAAAATAAAAAAGAAGCAACAAATGGCCAACAACCACAGCACAAAAAAAAGAACACTTTTTTTTAATACCCCAGAAACCCAAGGGGAAAAGAACAAAGCTAGATATTTTGCCAAAATCCCTCCTTTTGCATAGAGGAGACGAACAATATCCAGAAAAACAACGACCCGACAGAAAAAAAGAGCAGGAAACTAAGAGAGACCTCAACAACAAAACATCAAGAGATCAATCTGAGAGAGAAAGTAGTAGATCGAGCTGCATTGCTTTCTCTTACAATACAACAGACACATGAAGGCACCAAAAACAGAAAGAATGCGATAGATTTCTTACGATTCTGGTCCGATCTGGCAAGATCTTGAGACCACTCCTCTCTGTCTCTCTGGTTTTCTTGGAAACTAATTTTAATATTGTTGGTGTATATATATATATATGTATTTATATGGCAGTTTTTTTTCCACTTTTTTCAGGAATTTGTTTTCGACTTTTCTTGGCTTTAATCAATTGGACGGAAGTTGCTCAACGACGTCATTTAACGGCGTTTGCTAATATTCAATCTTATGAAAGGAGAGGTCAAACATAGGAAGAGTAAAAAAGTAATAAACCCTCGTCATGAACAAATTTTTAGGTAGTTATGATTAGCACGGACCTTGAACCTCTCTATAAAAACTATTAATTAGAACTTAAAGTCAACTAATGAGAAAATGAAAGAGCACTAACTAAAAGTTTATAAATTCAATTGTTGGCATAATTGACGGTAGTCTATACTTATCAGAGGTTATAACCAGTTGCTCTATTTATTTGATACTTCGACAATCTATTTATAAAATTAATTATCCACATGGATTCATAAAATTCTCTGTTTCTCCTTTTTCAAAGAGTCCTCACTATCAATTAATATTAATCAAGTTTTGTGGCTATTTTTATTCTATTTTCGTTAGAGATAACTTGAATATATTTATGTTGAATTCAGTACGTTAATCACATTAATTGTACAAGCAATAAGTGATGATTAGTATACCAAAAATTACAAAAGGTATAAACTTGTGATGTTTGAACAGTTTTCTAATCACATTAAAAGTATTTAGTTCACTTTATATATATATATATCGACACACATAAGATTTCATAGTGGACTACAAACCATTTCTCAAATAATTGTTGTATGGAGTTCTACGTTGTTTTGTCCATCAGTGTATCTTATATATTTCACTAGTGAAATTTTTGAAAAATTACAGATTGAAATATTTTGATTTGTAATGCAATAAGGAGAGCTCTATGTTACCAAAAATTTGATGGTAACTTGCCAATGCTGAGTATATACCAACTATAAATCAGTATTAGATCGTTTTCATGTTGACAACTAGCACTAGGCAAATTTACCAGCAGAATATTGTGATTTAAAATTTTAAGTTTTAATTTGCTTTTAATAGTATTATAGAATCGAAGTGCAATCGAATCGAAGAGTGTATTTAATATATATATATTCTCTCTATTACTGTGAGAGATTTTTTGCCCCTGTGGGGTCCACACCACACCTAAGGAATTGTTCGTTCTGGCCACCTATGCACTGGTTAGTTCAGTCCCATATGAGGTAGGCCAACCAGCAAGCACATCAACCTCAAAAAATTTATTTCAGGATATCCCGCCTCCCTCATTGCTAGAACCCATGACCTCTTGATGATGGGAGAAGAGTAAAGGGCTTACTGTAAAGATTTGATTCAAGAGAAAATTCACCAGCCCAAAAGCTCCAACAAGTGCAAAACAATAGCAACTCCAAAAATCAATCTCACTATTTATAGTAAGATACCCAATCTAAAAAGCCCAGCAACTCTCGGATGGACCAAGGGAGGCCACTATGGAGTACTGACCAAATTGGAGTAGAGGCCGCTATGGAGCGGGGGCCAAACTCGATATGCCAACCGAACTACTTCTGAACCAACGTGTAACATTCCAAAATTTGACCCTAGCATTAACCAAGTGAGTTAAATTTGACCGTGCCGTGTAACCACCTCGGGTGAAGGAGGGGTGTTACACAACGTAACCCAACCAATAGAGGTTTGATCGGATCTTGGGCGGCTCCTTCCACTTTATTCTCTTTATCTTTTTCTCTCAATCTCAAAAAATATATTTGTGTGTATTGACTAAAGAGTAACACATAAACATAGTCTGACCAAATGATGCAGAAGATCTAGAATCAAAATCAATAACAGAAGATTTATGTTATAGGCTAAAACATAAAGTGAACAACAAAGAAATGGAGGAGGAGGAGAAGGCGACAAAACAGGAGAAGAAGGTGGCAAAATATGAGAAGAAGATAAAGGAAAAAAGAGGATAAGAAGAAAGTTGAAGAGAAGAAAAATAAGATGAAGAATGAGAGAAGAAGGAGAAGGAGATGGTATCATAGAAGAAGAAGAAGAAGAAGAAGGCATCAAAGGAGAAGGAGATAAAGGTTGAAAAGGAGAAGAAGATGAAGGCTGAAGAGGAGCATCAGATGAAGGCTAAAAATGAGTATAAGAATAAGGTAGAAGAGGAGATGCAACAGAACTAGAACGGAGGTCAATTCAAAACAGAGAGGCCTCTATGGAACGGGGGTTGAACTGAAGCAGAGGCCTCTATGGAGTGGTGTCTGATCTGGAGTGGAGACCGCTATGAAAATGGGGTCGAACTTGATATGCCAACCAAACTACTTCTGAACCAACATAACCCAACCGATAGAGGTCCGATCGGATCTTGGGAGGCATAATAGAAGAAAAGGATGAAGGAAGAAGAGGAGAAGAAGATGAAGGTTGAAGAGGAGCAGAAGAAAGAAGGTGGAAGAAGAGTAGCAGCAGAAGGCAAGAAGTAAGAAGAGGAGCAGAAGAAAAAGGCTGAAAAGGAGCAACAGCGAAAGGCAGAACAAGAGAAGAAGATGAAGGAAGAAGAGGAGCTGAAGGAGGAGCCTAATCCTATGAATGAGGTATGTCAAAAACTATTAGTCTGCCTTGCAATTGTTTAGTTTTTTTTTATAAACATCACGGCATAAGATGAGATGACCTGATAAAGCATCCGAAATTACAATAATCATTACATTAGACAAAATATAATCTATATATTAGAGATTTTACGTAATGATGAAATTTGGTCCAGTACCCATGCAAAAGAAGATTGTGTTCCTTGATAATCGTGTTCCTGCTTAGTGTTCCCATTCTAAGGCTTATGCAATCCAACTCTCTTTTGTGAGAATCTTTTGCTTAATCGAATGATTCTTATTTTGAATGATCTACGATGCTAGAAACAATGTTGACGCTTGATTTGAATTTCCTTCGCTTGTAAATCCCCTAAATTATTAGTTGTTTGTGGTTAGGGATTTGTGCTGAGAATCTTTTTGATGAATGTCATTCTTGAATTGTTGATCCATTTTTTGTTCTAAGAGTTTGCTATCTTTAGAGCATCAATGATCATAGCTTTCTTGGCATGGTCAATGTTCTATATATGGCTAATGAATATTACAGTAATTATTGTAATTAGGATCCCTCATAATTAGCAATGTTACTTGTAATTAGAATCATTCTTTGATTACTTTCCTTGGTGGCCAAGTTATCTTGGATACATGTATGTATCAGTGTACATTGAGAGAAATAACATAACATCTATTCATAGCCTGTGGTCGTGCCTTGCATTTTATCTTGGTATTGGAGCAGGTTCCAATTTGCTCTTCCCGAACGTGAACCACCGCCGAATCTTTGGTTGGTTGGTCTCTGACCCGACCAACTACTATATTGTTTTTCAAAATCCACGATTATCATGGAAGCTGACAATACTTCGACAACCATGATATCCACTACAACCAATCCCGTTGTGAATGTCCAGAGTGATCCTTCTGCCTTACCTTTTGGATTCAAATTGAATGATTCCAACTATTCAATTTGGTCTTTAGATGATGGAACTTCATGTTTCCAAGCAAGACAAGCTTGGCTACTTGACAGGAAAGATCCCAAAAGTTGACGAATCCGATCCAAGTTTCACCAAGTGGAGTAAGGAGAGTGCAATTATCAAATGATGGTTATTGAGAACCATGGAGCAGCACCTAATTGAGCTGCTTATTAGCCTATCGACTGCACATGATGTTTGCTTATGTCCGTTGAGAAGCTCAATGACAGACTATTATGCTTAGTTCTGGAGTACTCGTCGATGAGCCGTCGGCTGCCATGGTTTCTAAGACGTCAACTCCCTGATTTCCTTGTGCTCCTCGTCTTCCAGAAGTTGTTGACAAAAATGGTTCGCTCTATAAATTTTGTAGCTGTACTAGACACACCGAGGATACTTGTTAATCCCCACTCAATATTATTTAATGAGACACACATACTACATGCTCTCTCTAGCTACATAAATTTTTATATGGGATGAATCATGTACTCCACATTAACACCCTATGATTTATCAGGTATACAAAAATTTACAAGGGTAAGAAAATCCATGATTCCTCACCATAAAAAATGTATTATAAAGAACCAACTTTTAGTTTAATTAATTGAAATGAGATATGGTAAAACTCTAACCGCCTCTTCTCTCTCAAATTTTCTCTCAATCAAAATTTCTCTGATAGTACAGAATGGAGGAGGAGGAGGCCACCATCTCCTCTTCCTCCATATACCTTTTAAGTTTCGTTGATTTGTTGTTGATTCGTAAATTTAGTCTACAATCTTTGTTCTATTCAATAAAAAATATGCTAGGTTTCTTCATGACATACTCAAAAAATAATAGTTTTTCCATGTCATAAGAAAATTAAAATAAAAGGCTCATATCAAGTCAGCAAAAAACCAAGTTGTACACCTTTCTATTCCATGAGTCCATCAGCTTTTTAGGTTACCTTTCTTTATCCCCAAAAATTTACAAATTTAAAAATAGATTTGGATGTATCTCGTGCACAACGTAGAGCCTATAAATTATCATATAAGGGTTTAAAGTAAGGATTTAAAATCCATTTTCAATTCCTTCACGTAAGAGTACAAGAATCTTGGTAGGAAGATATGTTCATGACAATATATATATTGTCATGAACATATCTTCCTACCAAGATTCTTGTACTCTTACGTGAAGGAATTGAAAATGGATTTCATGAATGTTGGCGTGGGCCAAATTTATTTCTATCCCATTTTTGTTGTATTTCAGCAAATATACTCTAATATATATAGAAAAATTATCTCACACAGATTTAAAATAAGGATCTAAAATGCGGATATATGTTTACACCTTTGGCTTGGAACATATGGGACCCAAAGTAGTGACCCCACTTTTCATTTCACTCATCCATGCCATCAAAAAGTGATCCGCATTTTATGTGTTTACTTTAAGTTCACATAGGATAATTTATCAATATAGCTAAACATTTATTTGTAAAACTGCTTAAGGCTAAGAGCTAAAGTCTAATGATGCCATAATGCCACACCACAATTTTAAAGCACCCAAAGAAAAAAGAGAAAATTAAGGATAAGTTCCTCATTGAAAAAGTTTTGTTCCAATAAGGACACTCTTAAAAATCTTATTCCATAAAGTCCATATAGTTTGAACTAATATTTCAAGAAGGACAAAAAGTCAAAATATATGGTTTTATTGTCTAAAATACCCTTATCTTCATCCTCAAACATAACACATGCCTCCTGCACATGATTCATCTTGGACCTCCACCGGAAGCTTCGTCTCCACCCCTTGTGGCTTATTCGAGAGTTCTATGACATTCTTTAGTGATTTTTCATCCGAATTTTTGTTGTGTTCGAACTAGATCTACTCATACTCATCACGAGACTTGTAGATCTTGTTGTTTTCCTTCGATCTCCAATCACATCATTATTTTTGAAAGTTTCTGTGGTTTGTAGACTGCAGGTGATATGTTATCTGGTTCGATTAATTTGATATTTGTCATAATGTTATCTGTCTTGTTAAATGTTGTCGTTTTGTTAAAATGTTATCTGTCCTTAATGAAATGTTATCTGTTTGAAGTTCCAAAATGACCAAAACCGATGACATATCAAAACAAATCCAAAACATATATAATATCTGCATATTCATATTCGATTTCAGAAAAATATTGACAGATACAAAACATATATAATATTGACAGATACAAAATAGACATAATATTATATACGAAACAGATATAATATTTGTAGATTCAGATCCGATTTTAGATGGAAAAAAAGGGTTTGAAAAAGTAATAAAACCTCAAAGGTGATGCGCCTTAGTCTGTGGAGTTGATTGGAGGTATTGATGGTCGTCGGCGTTGGCCGTATTTAGCTCTTTTTCAAACGGTGACCGTGATTTCACAAATCTTTTTCTGCGACTCAAGTGATTTTCTACTATTGATGATGACTGTGTTTTGATCGGACTGACTTAGAGCTTCATTTTGGTAGTTCGTTCATCAAAAATGTTGGTTAGTCGGACAGCCAACTTCCGATATGGTGGCGTAAGGAGGAGGAGGAAGTGTATTTTGGTAAGTTGTTAGGCTTTGTCATTTTTTTCTAAAGTTTTTTTTTAAATTGTCCTTTTTGGAATACAATTTTTAAGTTTTATCCTTATAGATAAAAACCCCAAGAAAAATTAATCAACTACATATATTTTTTATTCATACTTATTCAATCGGTAATATAGAATTGTTAAAAATAGAAAGTAGTTTTTTTTAAAAGTTCACATATCTAATTGTAGAAGAAGGAACTCCACCTCCTCCTCCAAACATATCTGAAAAGGGAGGTGATTAGTATAATAAAGAGTAGTTGTTGCTGAAGCAAAAGCAAAATATGACTTGTAATCATAATAAGACTTGATTACATATAAAAGAAAGTAATATTTTTGAAAAGATTGAGACTAAATTAGGCTCCTTAATCAATGTTAACAACAAGCTTACTTTATTAGATATAAGAGGAAATTTTTTCATGATGGGCCTTCTAATTTTAGTTTTTTTTTTTTTTTACTTTCTTATTTAAAAGGTTGGACCACAAAAACTCCATTGATTATATGACATAATCAATGGAGAGTAAGATATGTGAGAAGTTCCGTGTAAGATTATTCGAAATATTTGAGAATGGGAGGTAGTTTGGTTGGTCAAGTTATCTGTCCAGTACCTTGAGATCCAGGGTTCTATTCTCACCAGGAGGTAGCATGTGTGTGGCCTGTAGGCCTTTCAAAAAAAATAAAAAAATAATGGTTTACCATTACTTTAAGAATGAGTTAGAAGGAACATTTTAGGGTGTGTTTGTATTGAGTGATTTGAGGGGAAGGAAAGGGAAGAGAAGAGAATGATATTATGTTTGGATAGATAAAAAAAAATAATAGAAATGAATTGTTATTCATCAGCGGTATTCAAAAAATAGTCATCATAAAAGAAAAGAAAGTAAATAAAATTGATTTAATTTACTAATTTATCATTATTTTTATGTCAAAATATGATGTATAATGGTAAAATTGATTTTTAAATTATAGATAACCTAACTCTTCTCTCCCTTACCTTCAAATGACTCCATTTTTTGGAGGAATTATTTTGACAAAAATTTAATGAAATCTTCCCCAAATTCTCTTCAAATCTCACTCTTTATTTTTTTTTCTAAACTATCCAAACAAGTGAATGGATAACAAACTCCTTTCTATTATCTTCTTTTTCCCAAACCCCTTAATCCAAACACACCCCTTAGGGTATGTGTTGCTATGCTTGTTTTTCATAATTTTTTTGTTTTTACTTTTTGAAAAATAGCTTGTTAGAAGGGAACATGTTTGGTTGCCCATTTTACAAAACATGGGAAACATGAAATTAATCACTGAAAACAACTTGAAAACAGAAAATGAAAAAAGAAGTTCTATGAAAAAAATAAAAACCACGAGAAATAAAGAAAACATAAAACAAACCAAACGAAACCTGATACTTAAATTTTTCAACAAATATTAATTTCAAATTAATCATATTTAAATATATGTTGGTTATCTCTGTTCTGGATAGGAGATCTCACTATTTTCAGCATTGGCGATCAGGAGTATTAGGTTATAGATGATGAATTTGCAGGTGTGTCAGGGCTTACTGTCAACTCAAAGGATTTGATAGGAGTTTTGCATAGACAAATATAAAACTAGTTGGTCAGTGCCATGCTAAGTAAAAAAAGATAAGCGGCCGCAACCATTCCTAAGAAAGCAATAAAGGATTGAAGACGATGGGTCTGTGTTTAACGCGGAATGTTTGTAAACTTCTCTTATTTCTTCTTTTATAGTGCTAAGTGATGTCTCTTCTCCTGCTTCTTTGGTACTTACTTCATGAACTCTGTCATGGGGATCATGGTAAAATTACCTTGTGATTGCTTGCTTGAATAGATGAGTTAATGATCTTCAACTGCAACTCTCTCCTGACTATGGGGATCATGGTAACCTTTCTCTGGTCATGCACCTTATTCAAGGAAGGCGTGGACACTCTTGAGAGAAATCAAGAACGTTCAGCTAACAAAATCTGGTTTCTCCTTGACTCTCTTTGAGATAATCTTACTGAAACCTCGTTTGTTCCTCAACAAACAACTTTTGAAAAGACTCATCTGTTAAGACCATAATTTCCTGATATGTAGCATTTTGGATACTGAATCTTAGACAATCCTAATTTTTGGGAACTAACTCCTAGATTTCAGCTCAGCAACCAAACAAAAACCTACAAAACCAACAATTGTTACTATAAAAATGATCTAACATCTGCTACGTGTCACCAAGAGATTGACTGTTCTTTGCAAGCTGTGGGGTCCTTGTACTGGTCCGATGGGAAATTTCTCATTTCTTTTGGTTTAGGATTTGGTCCATCTCTTTTCCTTTGGTTTAGGATGTCTCACGCCGAAATTGACCATTCATTACACTCCCTTGCTCCATCTCTTTCTTTTTCTTTTTTTTAATGTGTATATGTGATTTATTTTACACTTGTATCAGTTGTTTGTGAGATTTATTTCATCATCTGTGTAGGCATGTTTGTTTTTCATAAATTTCCAGTTTTCATTTTTCAAAAAACAATTTGATTCACGTTTGTTTGTCCATTTTAGAAAACACGGAAATAAAAATCACCGAAAAACAACTTAAAACAAAAATGAAAAAGAACAAGTTTTCTGAAAAAATAATTAAAAAAATACGGAAACCAAAGAAAACAGAAAACAAACGAAACTCGATACTTAAAATTTCAACAAATTTTAATTTAAAATGAATGGTATTTAAATATTACAATGCTATTTTGAGGGGAAAAGAAAAACCCCTTGTATTGGTGGGATGGGACATTTCTCATTTCTTTTGGTTAACAATTTGGTCCATCTCTCTTCTTTTGGTTTAGGATGTCTGAAGCTGAAATTGACCATTCATTAGACTAGCTTGGTCCATCTCTTTTTTAAATGTGATTGATTTTACACTTTTAAATCGATTTCTTCAACCAAATGTCAACTTCATTCGCCGACAGTTTTTCTCCTCTCTTTGTGCATAAAATCACTAACAAAACACTCAAGAGGAGTCCAATTTCAAACCACCTTCTCCTATTCGCTTTCGTTGGGACCTCACCATTATATATTTTTATTTATACCCCTTTTCTTTTTTTTTCTCTTATTTTGGTAATCATTGAATTTGGGCTTCATTGAAAGGTTGAAACAAATTTTCATTGAACCTTCTAGTAACACCCCAGCCCAGTAATTTATCAATCCTCTAATATATGGTTTGGGCTCAATTTTATGGGCCTAAAACCTTCTAAGTTGACCCAGCCCGGTAATTTATCAGTCCTCTAATATGATGCCTGGGCTCAACTTTATGGGCCTAAGAATCTACTAAGTTGACCCACAATGCCATGCTAAATATCGACAATCACGGGGATGGTTCTGCCAGGAAAATGCTATAAGGTTATCATAATATGTAAAACTAGTTGTGTACCCATGCTACGTAAGTTTTTTATTGATCTTTTTTAAATATATATGTATGTTAGTGTGAGGTAATAAAAATATTTGTGCAAACTTCAAAAATTATGTTCCAAAGCATCAATAGATGTATGCCTGTTTTTTTTGCATTAGTTCATTTTTTTCATTTAACTTATGGGGTACAAGCTTGTACATTTTTTTGATAAAAGAATTGGTGGTCGGCTTTTGCATATAATAAGTCACATGTTTTTTGATTTGGCATGTCTAGTGGATCTTGTCCTTTGATTAATGTAAGTGTAGGGGCCCACAAAACTTGATGATTGAACCAGAGAGTGGCACATCCATTATTGGGATGACTGAGATGTTTTTTACTGAGAGATCCCTATCACTTCTGTTATTTTTATTTATCATTTTATTAAGTCATCGTTATGTGAGAATTTGTTGTCGCTAGTTTATATTCACATTTGGTGATACAGCTCATGGTGGAGAAGTTGGCTAGAAGTAATGCAGATGTTATCAGGTAGAGTTTTTTGGTGATGGAGTTATCTCCTAGAGGAGCTCTTGTGGGGTAATTGAAGTTGTCATCGATGCATAAGGTGTGGATAATCTTGGCACCTAAAGAAAAATTGTTAGGAGGAGCAGGTTCAGCTAAAAGCTCCAAATTAGTAGATGGAGACGTCGACATTGTCAGTGACTGTAAGTCTCTTTTCTCCATAAGAGGATGATTATCCTTTTGACGTCTTGATTGATCGCTAGGTTGCCATGGAAGAGGATGAGGTACCGAAAGCAGGTCCACGGGTTTGTACCCAGGCATTGGCTTGGCGATTATGCAGGATGTGTGGTTGAAAGGTATGTCAAGGGTTGAGGAACTCCAGGGAAAGTCAGGCATGGTGATTACGCCAAAAAAATTTCAACAAGTTTTTTCAACATGAAGTTGAAAAGGAAAATCTTGGAATGGTAAAGTTCTGAATGGGTATACTTTTTTATGATGGAGTATGATTGTCGATAAAGAAAATATTATAGCAAAACTACGGAGGACGGTTCTCAGTCTAGAGAGTTGTGATTGTCGGTGAAGACTGTGGTTATTGCGAAGCCAATGAAATTTTTTATTAAGGTGGAGATTGTTAGTATTGATCAGAAATTTGGTATCAGTTTGGATCGTGTGTAAAGAAAAGGTATGTTGCTTATTTAGCGTTTTCTGGAGTTACTGTCCGAACGGGGGATTTAGCCATCCAGACGCTCGGGTACATGAAGTAGTAGAGGAGCCTTATTGGAAGGTCTTACTCAAGGAAGGTTGAAGATCAGTCCAAACGGGTGGTTTAGCCATCGGGACATGTCAGGTGCTGTCGGAATGGGTGGTGTAGCCGTCATGATGGGTATGCTGAAAGACACAAGGACTACCCGTACGGACGAGCTAAGTAACTATTGGTACTGTAGTTTTTTATTAAAAACAAAAGTGTTTTCTAGGGTTGTAATTAAAGTTCCTATTGTTTTATTTTTTCTAAAGATGAGTTAGAGAGGTGGCTAGACCTAGTGAGAGAGGGAGCAAGGTGGGGAAACTTTATGGTTCATCTCTTGGTGTAATTGGGTTCTTGGTATGAGACTGTGAGAGATTTCAAGATATACAAGGTGTAGAGAATAGGTTTTGAAGTGAGGCTTACAATAATCTCTTGGGCATTCTTGTGTTTCTTGGTGAGAGAAAATTGTCGGTATATGATTGATAGAAACTGCAGCACGGAATGAGCCAATATTTCCACAGCAAGGCCCATGCAATTCATAGTTGGGCCTGGGGAAACTGTAGAAGAGCAATCAGTCTGCAAAAGAAATATCAAGGACGGACTCAGTTTGCGATGTTGATTGTTGAAGCCGTAGCATGTTGGTGACTGACTTTCACAGTCGATGTTTTCGGCTAAGTTTTAAATTAACAAATCAAAGTACGTGGACGTCGTCATCACCAATCATGGAAAGGATTAAGTCAACTAATTCCACTTTACTAAATCAAGACTCATAAATCGCAGTCTCAAAATAAACTATATGCTCTAATTGTCCTTCTCTTATCTATCCCATTTGCGTAAACCACACGATTTTCCTACGTAAGGGTACGTATGGCATGTTCTACGCTAGGAAACAATGCTGCACCCAACCAAGTATAAAGTTATTTGTTTAGTTGATTGAAAGGTTCCAACTACTTGTCTATCAACGTTAACATACACATCATAATGAATCAGTGTCACCAATTATTCTTATCAGTAACTTTGCCATATATGTATATCTCCAAGAGATAGGTCCCTTGGTTGGTTGGTTGGTTGAGCAACCCTTAAATGTGGGACTTGTCACTTGTCTCTATATACAAGAGTTTTTGATTTTTTTTTTCAGAAATGACACTATTTTGAGAGTTATATAGCAGTATAGATGGGGCTTGTATGGTAACAATAAATTATCCAATATCGTACCATTATCTAGCTTTTGATTATCGAAAATGACATTTTGGTATATTGTTATCAATTTTTCTAGTATGGTAAATTTATTGCTGACTTTGGTGTCCATAATCAACACTCAACATCGAAAATTTTACACATTACAGACATAGATATTAAATATATATTAATATTATTTTTAATTTTAATTTTGTTTAATTATAACTATTAGATTGATCAACTCTAATCTACACAGTTGATAATTTTTAGGATTAATTCATTTATTCAATTATTCTCATCAGCTTCTCACGAACACGAATCTCACCTCTCTTGACTCTCTCATCTGCACAATTGAGTGTTACAAAATTTGAAGGTTTTTTGGGATCACAAAATGAGAAGATGTAGCATTGTCTTTAAAGAAATATTTTCAAATTTCAAATATTACCAAAATGAAAGTGGGGAAAAAACTAAAAAGGTGGTGGGAAATCAAAAGAGTGAAAAATGTGGAGGTATGACCAAAAAGAGTAACAAAACAAACGAATCCCGAAATACGCGCTACAACCGCAGAACATGCTAACCACACGCACCACCACAACAAACAACGGCACGTCGACCGCTATACCAAAAAAAACAGAGCAAAAATTAAAAACATTAAATAAAATACACTCAATCGCAAACAACCGCGCGTGGAATTACCCTACATCAACTCCAAGTGGCAGTAACGACGTCGTATCAACTCAACGTGCAACCAACCACAAAAAACCCCGGATTTCGCCGGCAACGAAACGTGCTCTGGCTTAAGTATGTGATAGACCTACCGCCTTCTGATGGCAACGTTTCTCCTCTTTCTCAATGGGGACAGATTAAAATACAGTACAATGAAAGTTCCTAGTTTGAAAAAATATGTGCAAGCAACAATGCCTCAGTCGGTGATAAGTTGAATTAAACATATTTATTTATGTCCAAAATTCGATTGGATTAAACATATTTGTGTCCAAACTTTGATTTCTCAGCCTTATTTTTTCAAAAAAAAGTGCAGAACAAACGTAGCAGCAGTAGATAGAATATATTTTCTTTTATTATAATAGTTTGGATAAACAAGGCTGGCATTACATGGAAAGGAAAGGGCAACTGAATTAACAAAACAAAGCAATTACCCTTTCTAATCTTTTGCTACTAACATTAATCTCCCTACTGAATCCAGCTTATTTGCCCAAGAACACAAAATCAAACTTTCCCCATCAAAAGTTGGCTTTCAATCTTCATAACTTGCAACTATCAAAACCTTATTTCTCCCAAGACTAACCCCAAAAAAACATCTCAAATGGCCTTTCAATCAAAGCCATTCTTCATTTCTTCTTCTTCACTATTTCTTTATACCTATTATCACCTATAGTAAAAACTAGCTTCAACTTTTTTCTTAAAACATCAACCAAGGAAAGTAAACACAGAACTTAATAGCTCCAATCCTGAGGTAACCGGATCTCATGGTTCATTCCTGACTGAGACCTGGTGTTGCTCCGAGACACGGTTTTGTAGTTGCTCCGCAGCCTCAAAGCAGCAGAAGCATCTGAAAATCCCAAGAAATAATTAAGCAGATGTTAAATAATTGCATGAATATACAGAGGCTTACAAAGAAACAGTTAATTACTAACCACTATCGCTGCCAAAACTTCCATTAAAACAACTCTGATGCTGCGACCGAGAACCACCACCCATTTCATCCAGGTTCAACTTCAGGGCATGAACTACTCTGGCCGGGACTAGAACAGTGGAGCACGCTACACAGAACAGATCCTCGTAAATCAGTATCAACCGTAACTTTCCAAAATGTACCAGATCCATAGAAAATTAATAAAACGAATTCAAGAACAACTCACCACTGCTAAGAAGCAAAAAGAAGAGGACAATAAGACCATAGGTGAGGTGAGACAAAAGGTACCTGGCTTCTTGCGGGTTTCGGGGCGGATACCAGTTTGACGAGGCAAAAAGACACCAGTTCCTGCACATTCCCTTTTGGTCCCAGTACTTCCGAGAAAAACAGCCCGCATATCCGACCCACCTTGACGAGGTTGTTGCAGGGCTTGTTGAAGAGGCGGCCAAGCAGACGGCGACAAATCCAAAGGCCTAGAAGTACTTCTCGATTCATTACGAACTACCGGAAGCGCCTGAGCCTGATACTGTCCAGTTCCCTTCCCCCAAAGCTGGGCATTCTGCTGCTTTAACAATTGTTGTTGCTTCAGCTGCTTCAACATTTGTTGTTGCTTCAACTGCTGCAACTGTAAACATAAAACAATAAAATTAATCAGTAACCAATATAAGTGATTAAAGAACCCATATCAAACCAAAAGAGAGCAAGAAACAAATTAGCTTTACTTGGTATGCCTGCAATTTCTGGTGAGAAAGCGACTGGTTGGCATAATACCCATCAGGATTTGAATGTTTGAAGGGAATAGAAACTGGAGAGGGTATCTTAGGAGGACCCAAGAGTCCCCTGCCATGATTAGACCCGTATTCTGCTTCCTTCATTTCCATCCTCGCAACTTCCCTTGCGGCTGCATATAACAGATCCCATGTTGGAGGAGAGGAAACTCGTGAGGCGTCTTTAGGACTCCCGTGGCTCGATCCCTTTCTGCATCCGCACCCACTCCCAACAGCACAGAGCGTCGATTGAGGTGACCCGAAAACAACCCGATCCTGGTAAATGAAACCAAACAATAAATGAACCGATTCAAGACTTACACAAGTAGCAAAAACTTAGGATTTTGCCAGAGTAAGAGAGTAAACTGTACGGTATATAGCACAGTACCTTGGTGTTTTGGGTGCCATAAGTGAAGCCGTTTCGCTTGAAATCGTCTTCCAGAGTCGCGCGGGCCATTTCCCGGGTCAACCCAGATAGATAATCCTCTTCGTCGCTCTCAGTCTCAGTGGACCCCACAACAGACTCAGCGGGAGAGCATAGATCCGAAGAGAACGGAAATGACCCGAACCCATACGGGAACTCAAGCGCCAAACCCAACTCATCATAGCCGTTTTTCTTGCTGTTCTTCCCCGCGATAACATCATCATCGGTGAGAAACTGAGGAGGAAGCCAAAACACGCCGTCATCTAAACTCTCCGCCATCTAACTCACAGAGATGTAGGAGGGTTTTGATGGTTATTGCTTCTTTGTTAAGATCTAATAAAAAGCACAACTAGTGTTCTTCGATCGATTTGCAGGGACCTGCTGACATCAAAAGAGACGTGTTTATGTTTGCTATAATCACACTGAGCTCTACGAAGGGGAATGAGAAATGGAGGGGATGAATTGGAGAGAGGAGAGTTGTATTTGTAGACCGAGAAAATGGAGGAGAGGTGGGGCCATACAAAATCCCACTCGCGAAGGAAGGACATTTGAGATGTACGCGCGGGTTTTATATCACAGCAGTAGAGCGTGGAATGGAGCAAGTCAGTGGGGTACGGTCACTTGGGAAGCACGTGATTGGGAGGGATTGTTATGTCCTTCTGAGATTTGCTTTTTGCAGAGATGTGTGAATTGTGACTAGACAGAGAGTGAGGGACTATCGGCGCCGAGTATTTATTTTTATTATGATGAACATTATTTACATTTTATGGACTAATTTGGTAGAACATTTATAAAGAAGTAGATATCTCAATAGAAATGATGATAACAGAAATGTTGGACAATTTTAGTAACAGATATGCTGCTTGAATGCTGGATAAATGTTTGATTGAACTTTTATTGTTAACATTTGTGTTGTGTAGTATATTGGATAAATTACGCGCAGGGGTAGCATACATTTTAGTTGTATACGTTATATCCAAACATACAAAGTAATTCATAAAATTAATATAATGAATTTAAATCAATTATCAATTTAATTTAATTTAATTTATTTATTTAATAAGCTCAGGGTTAATTATTTATTTATTTATTTATTTATTTATTTGACAAGTTCTGGGTTATAATGGGAATATGAATATTTAATGTGGACAAAATAGTAAAGAACCATGCGAATGCTACAAATTTGGAGCATTGTAAAAAGTAGTAGAAACGCTACTGAAATTGTCTCGACTTACGTGCATGAAAAAAGATGTTTGGATGACTTTGAGCATTTATACTAGTAAGTACTCCCTCCTTCCCATTTTAATTCTCCCCTTCAATTTTACACACAGTTTAAGAAATTGCATTACTCCCCTTCAATTTGACATTTATACCCTCATTTATAGAGGACAATTAAGATGTCAATGAGTCCTTGGGAATTCACTCCATTAGCTTTTCAATTTAAGGGTAAATAAGGGTAAGATGAGAAAAATGGATAAAATTAGTTTTAATTAATTGAAATGGGCATGCATTTTGGGACATCCCGAAAAGGAATAGAAGACAATTAAAATGGGACGGAGGGAGTAGTATAAATGCTGCAAAAAAAGCTCCTCCAAACGGGGCCTATAAATCATTATATACACCCTAATTTAAATAAATTATACTTAAAAATATAACGATTATGAATAAATTCTATTTTTATGTTTTCAGAAAAATTACAATTTACACCCCACATTTTTGCTTTCTCTCTTTCCTCTACTGCCTCTCTTCTCTATCAATTTCACCGATAATGATTGTGTTATTGTGTTGCTTGAGATCTAGATCGGCAAGTTACGATCAACCTCCGTCAAAGGTGCTAACACGTCACTCCATCAAAGCTGATGTGGGCGCGTCTCCGTCCTGTACCCACAGCACCACCACCAGTACATGGACTCCCGTCACTTCGATTCCAGGTTTGATTTGCTTATGCTTTGCTTCCCATGGCAACACCAGCACATGCACTTGCTGCCATAAACCCAAAGACACTCCAAAAATCAATCTTTCAATCTATATTGTTGACTTTTTGAAGCGTCGCACTACCGGAATAGGATTGGTTGCATTAAGGCGTTGCAATAGAAGTATGTGAAGAAGAACAAAGATAGCCACAGAGAAGGTTTGTAGAAGAGAGAGAGAATGATCTGGGGAAGGTAGGTGACGAGGGAGAGAAGGATTTGAGATTGAGAATGGTAGGGTCAGTAGGGGTGTCAATCGATTAGATTTTTTGTAGGTCTTTAGGGTGTACTTACTAAATGATGTGGTGCAAATAAGGTTCATCATTTATTATACTTTTCTATTTTCTATCTTAAATTAATCAATTATCTTTCTTAATCTTATTCATATTTGATACTTGGTATAAAATGACAAGATCACAAAGACCAATCACACACCTCAGTTTCCCGTTAAATTGTGTTCACAAAAACCAATTAAACACCTCAATTTCCGCATAAAATCAATTCCCAAAAATGAGCATTACACCATTGTTAGCATAACCGACCCGAGCTGGAGCAATAGTTTTTGAAGATTCAATGGATGGTTCGAAGGGTTAAGGATTGAACCGCATATTTTTTAAATAATTTAATTTATTTACAAGAAAAATAAAAGTATAAAATTGAAAACTTATTTAATTATATTTATATTTCTGTGACTTTTATACCAAGTATCAAATACCAAAAAAATTAACAAAGATAATTGATTAATTTCAGATAGAAAATACATAAGAAATATCTCATATGAAATGAAATTAATTATAAAAATATTTATAAGACTTTCATAGAAAATATAAAAATTAATATTTAAATCATTTAAATAAATAAAATATTGTGAACAAACAAAATAAATAAAAGAAAATGGCATAATGACAAAAGATGGTTTTTATATGGGACCCACCCCATGGGGAAAGTCTAAAATGAAACTCTTGTGTTGATTTCTCTGTGTAGTTGTCACTCTCAATCATCTGAAATGGGTGCAAAAACATTTTACTGGGTGCGTATATCCTCCCCCCATTGTCATGGTGCCTTACTGGCGAAGGGCTAACGAATCCAGGGAAGTGGGGATAGTGGCTCCAATTCCTAGTTTTAATTTTGTTTTGAATTCTTTCTTAAAATCATGTTAAATTATTTTAAGTTAAATTATGTTACAATCATGAATTAAAATTTGTGATTTAGTATTTTGATGTTTATAATGTTAAAATATAATATATTTTTAAAAAATATAAAAATTAAATTTTAAACCATAAACTTTAAACACTAAAAATTAAGTCTTAAACCCTAAATTCTAAATCATAAAATCTAAACCCTAAGCACTAATTCCTAACTTCTAAACTATAATATGTCATTTACAAAAACATAATTTAAGATGATTTTTAAAGAGAATTGGAGTCGAAATTGGAGTAAGGATTTAGATCTCTCCCATCCCTAACCATAACTCCAATTTGCTTCAAACGTCGTGGACTAGCGGCCACGAACTACACTATTGCTATAACAAATAATTTGTCCTTCCAAGCTGTCCATTTGGCACGCCATGTACGTTACGTTTTGTGTACAAACAGTCTGTTTGGTGCTAGTGGATCCATTGGCGAAAAGAAGACGGTGAACCCGTTGTGAACTTTTTTTTAATTGACGTGGGTCCTACGTTTTATTAATTTAAGTTCAAAAATCATATATATTATTACTTGACATTTTTATTAATTTTTTTAAAAGACATGGGGCCCACTTTGTATTTAATAAAAATAATTATTTTAGATAACAATTTTTATTAATTTTACTTAAAAATTTAATTTATATTATTATTCCCACTTGTATCACATTACTAATACAAACATTATAATATAAAACTATTAAATTTAATATCAAATATTTTATTAATTTATAAAAATATTTTATAATTTATGCTTAAAATTAATTTCAATAAAAAGAATATTTATTAGATTAAATGTACTATAAAATAATAAAATCTAATATTTTAATTCAATAAATTTTTCGCTAGCGTCAACTTTTTTTTTTTTCGTCAAACTACATGCAAGTGTATTATGAAGGGAATTTCACATTTAAAGCAAGATTAAAAATGGAAATCTCACAAAATTTTCCACAAAATTGTCTCAAAATTGTTGAATCTTGAACAATTACAAAACAATCATTTTGGGGTGTTAAAATTGTCTGGGAGTTTGGGCCACCAAATTGCACCTCCAACATTAATGTTAGTGTAAAATTATACACCAAACAGACACAGAATTATTTTCCTTGAAATTTACTCTAAAAACAAATTTTAAATACACCGATACATGCTTCATTTAGAGTCTTCAATCGTGATAAGAACCCCAAATTGCAACATCATCGAAATTAAACCTTCCTACTAAGTAGAGGTTGAGGGACCGTGGGATTGTGGATGAGGCTTTATGTCCTATTTGCATGAGCGAACGTGAAACTGTATTGCATGTCCTTTGACAATGTCCCGCGTCCCTCGATGTGTTCACTGCTGGCCCTAAGTCTTTACAGAAGCTGAAGTTCAATTATCTGTCCTTTTGGGTGTTTTGGCAAGACATGGTTGATACGCTCACGGCTAAAGACTTGGCTTTTCCCTCCGAAATTTTGCGTGGAATATGGCATCGAAGGAATACATTTGTTCACCAGGGAGTTTTCATACACCCAGCCAAGGTGTGTGCCTCTGCTTTGCAACCAGCTACTGCTTATATTGATGCTATGGTTATGGCTAGTAGTGTAGTTCATGTTCCTAGCGATGCTCTCTCCCTTCATTCTGTACTGGCTATGTGGTTTCCCCTTCTTGGTGACTTTGTCATGCTTAATGGCCGGGGACGGTTCTCTCAATTGCCTGAATGAATCTTCGGGTTTTGGTGTTATTGCTCTGGATAAATTTGGTCATTTTATGGGTGCTACAATTAGCTCTCGCCCAGTAGTTTTGGATGTGGATGATGCTGAGGCTGAAGCATTTTTATTGGCTGTTAAGTTTGGGATTGCCTTGGGATATAAAAAGCTTGTGTTTGAAGGTATTTGAATAGTTGGAAGAGTCTATCTCATGTTAAACGCTCCTTAAACCAGTGTGATTATGTTCTAGCGAAGGAGGCTGGTCGTGCTGCTGAATCAAGGGTTTGATTGGATGGGGCTCCTCATTTTCTGACTGGTTACATGGCTGCGGATAAAGCTGGTGTTAGTTTGGTATGAAGCCTCCATTTGAGTACTGTTAATTCATTGTTGGTGACTTGAGCATTGTTTGTTTATCATGCTAGCTCTTACATACAGTTGGTATTGAACGTTCTATGTCTAAGTTCAGTACAATGGGTTCTTGTATTGTTTCTATCAATGAAATCAGGGTTAATACCCTTTCAAAAAAAAATACAACAGAATTAGCCTCTACTCTTTTTTTTTGATACAGGGAAATCCCGGCTCAACGGCTTATTCGGAGCCCCTGGGCTGGTTCTAAACTCATGCCTAACTGCCACAGCCCGCACCACGACAACAAGTCATTTAAGATTGAGTCAAAAACCGTGCAGGTAAACCTCTAGAATTGTTACGTCTGGTGTAGCTCGAACATCCGACCTCATGCACTCATGTGCACAAAGACCAATGGTATAACCAATTAGGCTAACGCCCTTTGATTCAAAATTCGCATTCACAGTCAACACTTTCTTCTTCCTGTTTTTTTTTACACAAATTTTGGGAGAGAGAGGAAGACTTTGAAATCATCATGGATCATAGATGATCATCATCGATGGGATTGGAATGAATGAACATGCCTTCATTAAGGTAACAAGAGGATATGATTATGGTGACGTGGCAAAGTGTACATGCAGCAGCTTTAAAATCATGTGTGGGTCAAACCTTCATATTTTCGCCGTTTCTTTTTCAACGGCCGTCATTTTCAATGGACATATCATTGCGCGTGTCGTTTGCAGTTTCTCATCTTGCCCCATTTGTCGGGGTTGCGCGGTGCTTCCAGCCTCTCTCGTGGACGCAACACCATCTCCATTAACTTTTTATTCAACAAATAAAATCTCAAGTCCACAAAATGGATAAAATCTCTTTTATTTCTTTTTGTCGGCCGAAAGAAAGATAAAAGAACTTAAAGAGTCCATTTTGGTTTTTTATTTTTTGACTAATAAAACGAATGTGATTGGCTACCGAGATTTGATGTAATTTTTAAAGAATTTTTCAATTCCCACTTGGCCTTAATGGGTCCAAAAAGTGTGCAAGAATTTACACCAGCATTTGTTTCGTCTAATTTTGTCTTCTCTTTTATATTTGACCATATACAAGTTTATGTCAAAAAAAAAATATTTATGTGACTAATTTTTATTTTGGCATGTTTTGTATGGGATTATTCATTTCTCCATTACCCAAACCCCCCTCTACATTATCCAAATGTTCTGTTTGTGGTGCAAAATGGGGGCGCATGCAAACCCGACAAACTTATATAAGTAAAAAATGAGGTGTAAAAGCATGATCAACGACTTGGATGATAGAGTAATGTGACTTCTATTTGGTATCAAATTGTATGAACTCAAAAGTTCTTTGGTTTGACTCTCATTGGGAGTAATATTTTTTTTGGCCATGCATTAAGTTTTGGCCCAATTTACCATGTCGTCAAGTGTGAAACTTATGTATGTTAAAAAAAAAACTTGTGTGGTTTCGTTTTCGATTAAAAAAGAGAGAGTAAAAACAGGGTCAACCACTTGGATTATAGCCTAATATTGAATCTATTTGGTGTCAAACTGTATGAATTCAGGAGGTCTTCAATTTGACTATCGTGGGGAGCTAGTAATACTTTTTTAGTCACGCGTGGAGTTTTAACCCAATTTACTATGTCGTCAAGTGTGAAACTTCTGTGAATCCGAGAACCGCATGACCCAAGTTTAGACACATATTTGATATTCAAAAAACAAACTTGTATTGTTTTTGTTTTCGGTTAAAAAAAGTGAATATTTATATGTATAATTAACTAGATATTTGAGGTTAACGTAGAAAAACAAAAATTGAATTTATAGTCAATTACATGTAAAGCATTATTAACAACAGAGGCATATATGCAAGTATGAGCATATATATTAGAAATCACTATATCCATTTTATGTTGCGCAAAAAGAACTCAATATACCATACAAGCATGCATAATGGAGTATATACAGTCCGAGTAATAATATAACATAACTCATGATTTCCCATTTATCCAAACTGGTGGGGTCATAGGCATGTTCCAATCCTGATAGACAAAGAGACCAGGTGGCCCAATGAAAGCCTCTCGTGACACATCGTGGTTGCCACCATTGACAACATACGAACATATATCCTCGACCACTCGACCTATATATATATATATATATAATTGAATATATATATATATATATATATATATATAATTGAAGTCGTGAGTGGTGCTAATTAAGTGAGTGGAGTACAGGTAGGTGTACGTGGAAAACTTACACTAATTATTTTAGGGTTCCTTGAGTGATATTTAAGCGTGCTCGCATTATAGCATTCCCAACAATTTCCTTATCCAACTCTCTATCCTCATATTTGAACGAAGGAATGATTGTTGGGATTTAGTATAGAGTCTGTTTTGTGCGTGGTGACCTGACTTGATGATCCGACTAGAATCCGAGCCCTCGAATTTTTTTTGGGACTTTTAATATATTTTTCGGCCCAATTGTTAACTAGGGTTAGGGTATATAAGTGTGATTGTAACCGTATAGCCGTATCTTGTATTCTTTCTCTGAAATAATAAAAACTCTTTGCAACTCCGAAGACGTAGGTACAATTGGCCGAACCTCATAAATCTTGGTGTCTTGTTTTCGATTGCTTTATTTTTCGCTTATTCTCTGTTATTGATTTCGTTCCCAACAACGACCACGTCGCAATGCCTAACATGTAAAGGTAGGTCTGCTTCCATACCCAACAACTATCTCTGTAACCTTATTTTTGCTTCCTAGGGTTCAAATTTCTTCATATTCTTGTGTAGGAGCCGCACAAAAGTATATTATTTGCTGAAATAGATTGGTTACTGGAAATTATAGCTATTGAGTGCATTTATCATCGGTGGTTAGATCCAAACATTAAGTTTTCTCTGATCTTATCTTAAAATTTATGTTATCGGATGCTTTGATTAATGCAACTTCATACCAAAAAGGGGGAACTTTTCGACCCCACACCTCTTCACATGCATATATGCTTAGGATACCAAAAAATCTATGTCAGCAGAAAAAGCAGCTAAGTCTCACATGCTCGTTATCAGTTTATGACTCCTGAATCTGATATTCGACCTAATGGCTGGTCAAATTTCCACATGCACACACCCTGTAAAACAGCCTTGATGCATCTACTATGTGAAAGCAATTTCGGTGTTATATATATATATATATATAAAATTCTGACATGCGCATTCATTTTACGCCCTCGCAAATCCAACGGTGGTAATAAGCCACAACAAAATTAGGGGCCACACATTTATTGTGGGACCCGCCGCATCTATGATTGAAAAATAAGTGCGTAAAATTGATGCGCATGTGAGAATTCTTCTATATTTCTATAGGAATTCTCGTATAAGTGTTTAAAATAAGGGTGTAAAGTAAGAATCACTTTTTAATAGTATGAATATATATTAGATGGTTGAAATCACAGTTCTACTCACATCAAAGATATTGTCTGCTTTAGATTTGTTAGTTCATGTGAATGCATCGAATCTGCACGACTTTATTCTTTTTGGGTTGTCTCATTATGATAGGGATTAGGGATAGAATTTCATTATAAAGCATATGGTTTGGACATCATCCCTAACGATGTTGGATGTTGGATAGTTAGTTTAACATAGATAGAATCATAAAAAGGAGATCATCGCCTCCAAAGGCAATAAGAACTTTAAACAATTTGTATGCTAATTGGAGGAGAGATTCCATTATGACGAGGAATCATTGTTCTTTTTCCCATGTAATCTCTCTTTTATTTTATAATTTAACAGCACTTTTAAATATGTTTGAATTACTTAGTGGGGAGGAGAACTTTCATACTTAGAGCAGTTGGCACACACTTTAGTTTCCACGTATTCATACGACTAATTTGCGGTTTGTAGCATGTCGTGTAGTGATGGGTGATGGTATGTAAGAAGACTATCGCGCATGGGGGATTGTGCATTATTGAAACAATTTAGACTTTTTATTCCTTTTTTTTCCTTCCAAACCTAAAAGCACATCTTATCGATCTTTAATTCGAAAAAGACATTTAAGGGCTAGTTTGGTAAAGTATTTGTAAAGTAGCAGATATGTCAGTAGAAATGGTGGTAGCAGAAATGCTTGACAATTTTAGTAGCGGATATGCTGCTTGAATGTTTGTATGGTGTTTGGTTGAACTTTTACTGGTAACATTTTTGTTGTGTAGCATACTATGATAAATTACATGCAGGGGTATTATTCATATTAGTTGTAATTGACCAATATACATGTATCCAATTGTAGAAATTAATATATATTAATTTTAATAAATTAAATATACGTACTTAATTATCTATTAATAAATGAATTAAAGTTTTAATTAAATTAAATTTATTTTTAAGTACTTTATTAAATGAGAAATATTTTATGATATGTGGAACTACTTCACTTGAAGATTTTTGTTGTCTTACAATTACACAAAAATATATCCATATAAGTTTAACACATATGAGGGTAAAATTGGAATAAGCATATTATGATGGGGACAAAATGGAGAAAAACTGGTCAAATGTGGTGAAATTGTATCAAGTAGTAGCATTTTCAAAAGTAGTATAAATGGTCTCTCAAAATCTCTAGGAATATGTGCCCATATTATGGTGTTTGGATGGCCATCAACATTTATACTAGCAAGTAGTATAAATGCTAGTAGAAATTGTTATCCAAACGGGGCCTTTAACATGGGATGAGCCACTGGCCTTAAGGACAATGCTACATTCTCATTTTGTGACTCCCAAACCTATGTGACATTAAACTATTCATTGATTAAAAATATACATGTATAACCCACTTCACATCCAACACTCCACATTAAATGGGGGTCTTAAGCATTATTCCTGACCTTAATTGACGCGGACGAAAACAACAATGAATCAAATCAATGTTTGATCAAGAACGAATAATACGGGAATCCACCAGAAATGAGAGGAAACACTATAGAGTTTTGATATATTTCATAAAAGTATAAGATAATGACCACTAGGGTCAGCTACAACCCTAATATGAGATAAAACATAAAATTATAAAAACGCCCTTCAAATAAAAAACAGTCCATTTAAGGTCCGAAACTATGGAATTTCACGAATACAAGGTGGGGCTAGAGGCCAAAGATGCCTAGTTCTGCTTAGAACTACGTTTTGCTTTAACCAATCAAATTTCATCGAATTTGGATAACGTGGTAGAAATTTTTAGTCTAACTAAACCAAGACAAAATTTGATTTCTACTAGCTGATATTTTTATTATAAATAAAGCAAACATCAAGGGTACTCCTATATCATTAATTCATATGTTGTGAAAAGAGTTGCGCCCACAACAACACAAGAAGGTAACATAGATGTTCTTAATTATAGGGGTTTGTTAAATCGTCATATTATTAATCATTTAAATAATTAAAACACTAAAGGGGTTTGAGATTAACTATAAAACAAATATTAAGGATGGAGGAATAACGAGGAACATGTCACCTTGATTAGCGGGGGAAGGAATGGGTTTTGTGTAAGCTTGTCGTTTCCACTTTAATTGTGGGAGTGTCTCTGTCTATAGAAGGGTTTAGGAGATTCTTTTGACCATCTGTTCCCCGTTATTTTGTAAAATCTAACATTCTACCAAAAAAAAAAAGAAAAAAAATACAAGAGAGAACTAATGTAGACCCGAAAATCTACAATCAATTTGTAAAGTCAAACGAGACTTTTGACAACCTACGAGATCACACTAGAAGTTGACCGTGAAGCTTGGACACCAGTATAATGCCGGTTGGGGAACTTCGACCGTCAAGTCAATTGACAATGAAGACAAATATGTAGTGAGAGAAGCGAAATACTTTTAGAGAGAGGGAGAGAGATGTACCAAATAGCTGAGAAAATTAATGAGGAGGGGTCCTTCTATACTTATAATGTTATGAGTTACGTGATCGGCACGTATCGATTGGGCTTTTAGACCTTAGGTTTTGATCGGGCGCAAAGACTTTAAAGAAGTTTTCTTAACAGCATGGACTTTGCACCTTCATAGAGTGGATGGAGATTTCATCTGAATTTTTTTTTTTGTGACGAGGAATCATCGCCTTTTGACCATTGTAATTCCTTTTTATTTCTCTTTTATTTTACTTAGTGGGGAGGAGAACTTTCATACTTAGCAGTTGGCACACACTTTCCAAAACCTAAAAGCACTACAACTTATCCATCGTTGACTCGAAAAGGACAATTAACATGGGATCGAGGCACTGCCCTCAATTCACATGCTGTGAAAAGAGTTGTTGCCAAATGTGTATTTATCCCCAATATAAAGTATCGATAAGTAATAATTCGGTGAGATTGGTATCGAATCCTTAAGAAAGCGGTATGTAAATTTGGAAGTGAATGATATGCAACTACCAACAAACACTATTAAACGCAACGAATATCAAAAATAAAAAACGTAATAAAGAGGGTCGAATAATTCGATAGCATTTAAAAGCAATTGCGACCAAAGTTAGCAAGATTTGGATTGAAAATAATTAATTAAAAACATAGTCCATAATCCGTCCCGGTGGCTATTCGGTTATCATACTCAAGGTAACATTGTAAACACATATAATCATACACAATGCATTGTGTGATACTATCAATCATGCATATGCATAGGGAATTAGGGCATAAAAACTTCGATTCCTATATGGAGGCCATCGGGCCTCTTGGTTTACGATGAACACAAAAGGATAAACATCTCATTTTATGGATTAATGTTTTCCTTTGGGGCTCGGCTTAGCTAACACCTTAGTTTCACACTCAAAAACCAATAAACCATAACTCTCCCATGCATATTCTGTAATTAACCCAAAATCCCATCATTAATATACAAAATTAATAGCTCTGCAATGAGAAACTCAATTAATTAAGGAAATCATGCATTGAGATTTCACAATTCTTAATCAAACACATTAAATTGAATCATTAGACTAGACAATCCAAGGACACAATCGAACATGTCATTCTCATACACCCATTCACACAACTATCACGAAATTAAAAGAGATAGATCGAAGTTACGTCTCTTAAAGCATACCTCGAGCAATCGAAACTTCACACTCACCGTTCGGGACTAGAAACTAGAAAAGAGACTTAGCCACTCATCATAATGAAGATAAACATCAATTTTATAGAAAAAAATCAATGCTTATAATCAAAATCACAAGAACTAATCAAAACCTAGAGAAAGAACTACAAGGAGGTTATGAATGTTCAAGAGTGAATGGATGAGGCAAAACCCTTAAAATTGAGTTTTTGCCCACTTTTTACAACGGGAAAAAAACCTAATTACCCTTACAAAGTCGTCCTCCATTGATTACAAATAAGATTTGCCTCAAATGCCTCTGAAATTTCTGTATACAAAACTGTAGAATCATGACAGGTGTCTAGACACTTAACTAGGTGTCCAAACACTTGTTGTTTGCCAGAATTTGGAGAAGCCTCTAACTCTCCTTTTGCCTTTAGGTGTCCAGACGTTTAATTGGGTTTCCAAAGGTGGTTATGGGACAAAGTGGGAAGAATTTGAAATTAGGTAACAAGTTACAAGGTTAAGTTCAAACATGGGACCTACACAATATAGTTTTAGGCAGAAACATAACAAATAAATCAAGTAAAAGGTCAATCTAGCCAAAACTCCCAAAAATTGATACATAGTCCTAATCATCTGCAGGTGGTGGTGGTAAGAGTAGTGGGTGTGTAGAGGATGAGGAAGGAGGCTGTGGTGGCCAATCAGGATGCCTGGAAACTAGGAACTGCACCATGTTGTAGATCTCGTCCTGTCTGGTCTGCATCAACTCCTGCCTAGAGTACATAAGCTTTTGCCTTTGCTCAATCCCAAGCAACCTGGCATCCACATCTGTTCGGAGCCCCTGAATCATGTCCATAATCTGCTGGAAACTCGGCTGGCTTACAGATGAACTCTCACCCGGCTCTACATCCTCCTCCTGCTCCTGAGGCTGCCGCTGTACTGAGGCTCTCAACCGACCTGCCCAAGACTTTCCCATACAGATATGATCAATCGGCCCTAAAACATTAGTGGCCGTTTCCAGGTCCACTGTCGATATAACCCCAGCCTTCCGTATCATCTCTGTCAAGAATGCTCCATAGGGGATACTAGTCTGGGAATCTCCTGATTTCAAATGGCAATTGTGTATGTGGCAAAAGATGAAGCGGGGCATGTCTATCCGACGCCCAACAATGATGGCATAGAGGAACTGTGCTCTGTCCTTACCCACACCTGCACTCCTGCCTTGAGGGAACAGATTGTAGCATGATGATTCGTGCAGTGGCACGTAATCCCATTTCAATAAGCCCTTCCGGACGTTTCGGTTTTGCCACACAGTTCCGAGTACAAACAATTTCTCCATAATCACATCCCAATCCTCACTTTCGTCTTCATAAGAAAACCATGAACCCGGAGGAGAAGGTGGTAAACTAAAGAAACTCCTAATCTTACCATATGTAAGGACCACTTCCTTCCCTCTCACTATGGAAACCATCCTGCCATTCCCCTCGAGAGATGATTCGGAGATGTTTGCAAAGAACTCCCTCACTAAGTTCTGGTGGCATGGTCCCGAAAACTCAACAAGCTTCTTCCACCCTAATTCCACAATTCGGGGCTTCCAATTCAACGCGTCAAATTTCCCCACTGTTATACCTTGGAAGTCATCCAACTTCCACTGGCGCTCAACCGTAACCCTTTTTTTCTTCCAATATTTATCAAAGTCCTCCTTGGCATCCGCATTCACAAAGGTGGGAGGAGCTTTCAGCTCATCCTCCTCCGACACCACAATTCTAGCACGCTTAGAAGCCATTTTCAATTCAGCAGAGTCAAAATAGCAGTAAAAATCAGCAGCAAACCAGAGTCCAAAATTTGTCAGAATACCGTGCACACTAACACCCAAAAAAATGCACTGCAGTGACCCAGAAAATCTGCCTAAAACAAAGCCCGGAACAGCTCCAAAATCTGCCAATTTTCAGCACTAAAAACAGTACAAATAGGCCTCAAAACAGTTCCAGAATAACCTGCACTATCACCAGCAAAAACTGTCCAGACCACTGCACAAAATTCAGTTAGTATTCACTGCCCAGAAACTGCAGCAAATAGCACCAAAGCAGTCCAGAAAATTGCAATAATGTAACCCAGAAAACTGCCCAGAAAAACAGTTTCAAAAGCAGCCCATTTCTGTCTCAAAACAGCAGATATGTTCCCCAAAAAACTGCTCAAAACACTGCAGAAATCTGCACCAATATAACCCACAGACAGCCCAGAAAAACTGCAGTAATTCAAAGCTGTACAATCACCACAAAATCTGCCAGAAATTCTGCTTTAAACAACCTCTAAACAGCTTCCAATCCCAGCACCAATTCAGTTTTAAAACCAGCAGAGAATAGCAGTAAATCAATCCAGTGAATCTGTCCCAAAATCTGCAGTAAAACTGGCAGCAGCAAAGACAGTCCAGAAATCTGCTCAAAAACAGTCCAATAAAACTTGCAATTAACCTCCAAAACTCTGTTCCAGACTGAAGAATTCAGTAAACAGATTCAAATACAGCAGAATACCGCCCTAACAAGCTGCCAGAATACTCCCAGAATTTAAATCAGATCCAGTACCATTGATTGAATACAGAATTTCTGCAGAAAATTCTCATCAAATACTCTCAAACAGAGAATTCACAGCAGATTGCAGCAATACTACCCAGCAATTTTATTTATTTATTATTTTTTCAGCACAGCCTATACAACTCAAGATCAAAGCCCAGAAAATCAGAAATTCAGAACCTAGCAGCACTGAATATTAGCTAGACTTACCCAATTTTACAGCACAACATTACCAATTACATCACAAAGCAAAATCAGT
Organism: Tripterygium wilfordii; assembly: GCF_013401445.1. Taxonomy (NCBI): domain Eukaryota; kingdom Viridiplantae; phylum Streptophyta; class Magnoliopsida; order Celastrales; family Celastraceae; genus Tripterygium; species Tripterygium wilfordii. Next base: position 9,365,789 of record NC_052236.1, on the reverse strand, counting down.
ATTTCATTTCTTCACCCCGTAGCCCTAAAATTGAAAACCAGCAACCATTCAAAGCTCCCTTCAATTCTCAGCAACACTACAACTACTTCAAAGACAAATTCCAGAATCAAATCCCTCAAAATGACTAGTGAAGTTGCACAGGAGTTACCTACTTCGACTCTCTCTCTGTTCACGCTGTCCGAACCCCAAAATCCTTCAATCTTGCCTGAATACCGAGCAACAATCGTTTCCTGAGCTCGAAATGGAGGTAAGAAATGAATCGTTGGTTCGATTTGTTGTGGTCTGCACGGTTACGAAGCCAGGGTTCAGGCGATGGTGATGAAGGCAAGTAGGTAACTGCTCGCGATTATGGGAAGGAGAAGGAGAAGAGAGAGTTGGGTTTGGGTTCGCGAGGTTAACTTATGGGCTAAGGTGAAGACTTAAGACATGATTCACATGGGCTGGGATTGGGCTCACCAAGACTTCGGCCTTGGGTCTATCTAAAGATTAAGGGGAGCTTTAGTCACACCCCAAAGTTTGCTAAGTATTCCTTGACTTTGTTGACTTTATCTTTGTTAAGACCTATGCTCTTTTACACCCCAACCCCTCACCATTTATTTCTTCATCCTCACGAGCACCCACTGCCGATCATGGTGTTGTCGTCGTCCGAGCATCAATCCAGTAACCACTATCACCAAATTGAAGCCCAAACCACCACTAACTAAACCCGACCAACCCCGATGAGTTTCGTCCACTGCAACCGTCGAAATCACGTTCGAAAGTCTATGGCCACCGTGAGAAAAGTCCTTTGATTCGAACAATCTGACCACTGTTAGAGGAAACCGACATCACCTTTGGATTATTCGTGGCATGACGCTTCCATTCCACCCATTTGTCCTATTTTTACAATAGAAAATACCTAACTACCATTACAAAGTCGTCCTCCATTGGTTACAAATAAGATTTGCCTCAAATGCCCCTCAAATTTCTGTGTAGAAAACGGTAGAACAAGTGGTCGGACACTTAATCTTCCAATTATATCGGTTTAAATCGAAAACTGAAATCGAAATTTATGATTCGGTTTAATCCGATTTATATATGTTATTCGATCTGGTTCGGTTTGGTTAATTATGAAACCAAAAAATTTTGGTTTGATCAAAATCAAATCGAACCGCTTCCACCCCTATAGACACCTGCTGCTCGCCAGAATTTGGAGAAGCCTCTGACTCTCTTTTTGCCTTTATGTGTCCGGAGGCTTAATTGGGTGTCCGAACAGTTAAAAGTGTGTCCGGACACTTGAACTGTATCAAAAATTGAAAGACTGTCTTGATTTCTTCATGAAGTGTCCGGACGGCTGGTGGTGGTGTCCGGACGGATGTATTAGATGTTTGGACACTTAAAGCTCGTCAATTCTTGAAGCTTCTGTCTTGATTTATTAAGGAAGTGTCCGGACTGCACCATGAGGTGTCCGGACACTCCTTTCTTCAGCTCCAAAAGTCTCCAATTGAGTCATTTTAGCCCAATTTTCTGTACAGCCTAAGGGAAAAATCTATAAGAGTTAAACTAACTAAATTAAACATGAGTACACTACCTAAGAGCTAGAACATCCTAATTAAAGGACATTAGGACTTCAAAGTAGAGGTTTGGTCACACAGACACTACAACTTATCGATCGTTGATTCGAAAAATACATTTAACATGGGATCGAGGCACTACCCTTAATTCACATGTTGTGAAAAGAGTTGCGCCCACAACACCATAAATAAGGGCGGAGCTAGGAATTGATGTTAGCTGTTAGAGGGACTGCTAGAAGTTGATGGGGTCCAGGGGCAGTGCTTTGGAAAAATTTTTTATGACTATTTACAATATTACACCTATTTAATTGACAGCACATGCTACTGAGATTAATTAATTAGGCATTTAGACTTACCAAGAGTTGAGAATCTAGAAACGAATTTACGATATATACAAATATCTATATATATATATATATTTATATATTCACTTACTAAAAGATATACAAACATATATATTCACTAAAATATACATATAAAAATATATAAACACATAAGAGAAATGTACAAATATATACATATATGTAGTAATGTATATAGTATGTATATATATTAGTTGCATATATATGTTATGTTATATGCAGTATGTGTATATATATATTAGTTGTACATGTATATATGTTATGTTATATGCAGTATATATATGTATATTAGTTGTATAAATATGTTGTACTGTTGTAGTGTATATATATACATATAGTAGTCTTAGAGGTTGGGGTGGGGAGCTACAGCCCAGTGTAGTCTCCCCTCCCTCCACCCTTGACCACAAGCATGTCACACATTGTGTGGATTTAAAATTGGGATCACTTTTTGAGGATGTGATGAGTAAAATGATAAGTGAGACCCATTATTTTGGGTTTCACATGTTCTGAATCAATGGTGAGATTCACATTTTAAGTCCGTATAGGAGAACTCTTATATATATATATGAAAAATGACATAGTTACATAACTTTTGGCATCTATAAGATACATAATCTATGTGGCATGTCAACTAAGCATGCCATATAAATTTTTGTACTCAAAAACCCTAAAGTTGAATACTAGTTTCCCACTCCTCTCTCATGAGATATTTTTTACATGTTTCAACTTTTTTGACCTCACTTTTTTTGTTTTCTCTTCCATTCTCTCTCTTGAGAGATTGCATACCACTTTTTCTTCTCTCTCTTCATGCCAACTTCTTCCTCTTTCGTCTCATCTCTCTCTCGTCTCACTTGAGCTCGCCACTACTCACATGGCATCTTTATCGTTCGGCCACCGTTGGTGACACGACTGGTTCCAAAAGAACCACAAAGAGATGAGGATGAGGAACAAAACCCAACAAACCCCAACGAGTTTCGTCCACCATAGTTGTCATCAGAATCATGCTCGAAAGTTCACGGCCACCGAGAGAAAAATCGTCAGATCCGGACAATTCAATCACCTTTGGAGGAAATCAAGACCACCAATGGACTCATCTCGATGAGGAGTATCTAACCCACCCTATTTTCGACTGAAAATATCGTCGGAATCCGATAGTGTAATAAGGCACTGTATCCATTTGACAGTTTAATAATGCATTTTTATTGGATTTCGTCTCCCTTTTTTTTGTTGTTTTTGTGCATTTTGTGGCCCGAAAAACAACAAAAGCTTGGAACTTTTGGTTAATCTTTGTTAGTTTATGACGCATGTTATGCACAACAAAGAGGTAATAAATTAGTAACATATGGATTCGGGTAAGTATGTGAGGTATACAACCAAACAAGTTGAGGCTTTAGAGAGGGCACACAACGTGTAATTTAATTATTTGGTGCAACAAAATAGCTTCCAAGTAATAAAAAGCCGATCAAGATTAGGACATGTAATTAGGTGAGGTATTATCAGACAGTGTAATAAGCCACCGTTACAATTACACTGCAACAACTACATTGTCATAGTTTTAGGACAGATATTGCCTCTTAAAAGTGTAATTTAATTATTTTGTGCAACTAAACAGCTTCTAAGTTATAATAAATTGATCAAAATTATGGCATGTTAGTAGGGGAATGTATTACACTGTTACAATTACATTGTCCCATTTTGATAGTGTAATAAGACACTCTCTATATTGGATTTCTATGTAATGGAGAGATAGTGCCTACTTACATTGTCACATTATATAGTGTGATTAACCACATTGTCCCAACACTCTACTGTTATCAAAGAAACTTGATAAAGGTTACCATTATTTCACCATAATGTTAATTACATTGTGAGTTTTGATAGTGTAATAACACCTTGCAATATTACATAAAAAAAATTCATAAAAATTGTACAAAACAGTTCAGAAAAAGTTCAAAAAAAAACTATTGAAAACAAAAATAAAAAACAAAAACATAAAATTGAAACTTGTTTGGTTGAACACTTAAAACTGGAAAAGAAAATGTGTGTTTATGCTTTTATTTTCATAATAATGGAATATATCCACACCACTATATTTTTCATAATTGCAGCCTTTGCCGTATCTATTGCAACGTAATTCACCATCGAAAACATCAGAAGAAAGAAAAAAAGATAAGAAATAAAACAATAACCCAAAGCATATTTGATCATTGTCTTCATATCTCTATGTAATTTGCAATCTGAAATCTTAAAGAAAGTGTAATATATAACAAGTGTAACTAGTTCTGTTTCCAAAACTTTTAAAAACCTTTTTTTCTTATTTTCAAAAATTTTGAAAACCTGTTTTTGGTTTTCATAAAAACCAAAATAGAAAATACAAACAAATAGAAAATACAAACAAACAATATTTTTTGTTTGTATTTTCTATTTTTTGAAAACTAAAACAAGAAACAAAAGTGATACCAAACAGACCCTAAATAGCGATGAACTTTTTTTTAATTACTATTTTTTAAGTACATGTTATTTACTACGCTATCAGTATGAACTAGATAATAAACAATTGGAATAATTACATTGTGCAATAACACACTGGGCTAAATACACAACCAAATGCATAGTGTAATAACCCATAGGCTAAATATGCTACCAGATTTCATTGTGTAATAACCCACTAGGATAAACATACTAGGGGAAATACACTACTAAAAATCACAACGTACATAAACAATGAGAACAAATACACTACCAAAATAGCAAAGTGTAACATTCATAGTTTGCATCAATGAGCTACAATATTAGGACATGACACATTAAAATGAGGATGTAACTCATTAGGAAAGAAAATAAGCATAAAATAGTTAATATTCCAAGCAATGGATAGAGAAGAATGTGCAAACACAATCAAACCAACACAAAAACCACACGTTAAGAAATCGAATTCATCCTTTATATAATAAGTTAAGAAAAATAGAGTAATAAACAACTTGGGTCTTGAAAACAGCAAACCAAAACGATCAAATCAACAAAAACCACCGCAAATCTTGAACATGTGAAACCTAACAATAACAATGCCATAACAAATTCAAACAATGAAACCTAATAATACACTATATCATAACATTGGACTTCACTATCACCAAAGAAACTTGAACTCAGCTCCCCATCTTGATAATTAAGTTTTTTCTTGACAGTGTAATTAATTTGGGACAATGTAATAATGCATTGGAGCATACCTTCAACGTGGGTCTCCATTTTCCGGTGACTGTTTTGATCGACGAAGGGTTGGGCTAGGTGTTCCTCACCTAGGGGAGTCCATTGGTGGTGTCGGGTTGTCAAATTAACATCAGAATCAGTTGGATCTATGCTTTTTGTCCGGTGGTTACCCATGGTGGCTGGGCGTTGCTCCTGGGGGCTGGGCGTTTCTTTTGGCGGTAGTGGTGGTCATATTGGTGGCCGGACGGTAGAGATCCGTTGTTGGCTGTGAGACAGGAAGAGAGAATTCACGAGAGAGAGGATGGGGAGAGACATAGGAGAGAGACAAAAAAAGTGAAATCTTAGGACAGATAAGAATGATTTTAGGGGTTTGATTTTTGAATTTTAAATTTGCGTTAAGCCATGCCCGAGGGGCATGAAGGCCACCACTGCGGATGGAAAACTACCCAAATCCCAAACCCCCTGGTGAGAATAGAACCCTGGACCTCAAGGTCCTGGGCAGACAACCTGACCAACTGGTGAGAATAGAACCCTGATCCTGGTGAGAATAGAACCCTGGACCTCAAGGTCCTGGGCAGACAACCTGACCAACTGGTGAGAATAGAACCCTGGTCCTCAAGGTAGAACCCTGGACCTCAAGTTAGAACCCTGGACCTCAAGGTCCTGGGCAGACAACCTGACCAACTGGTGAGAATAGAACCCTGGACCTCAAGGTCCTGGGCAGACAACCTGACCAACTAGGCTATCTCCTATTCTCGCTTAGTCAACTGTTTACATGGCTTGCCATATCATTATATAGGGTTATGGATACCAAACTTATGTATGTGTATCACTACCGTGTGTGTATATATATATCCTTAACTATACGGGTTTGGTAAATCATCATATTATTAATCATTTAAATAATTAAAAAGATAAGGGGGTTGAGATTGCAGCTATAAAACATATATGAAGGAGGGAGGAATAACGAAGAACATGTCACCTTGATTAGCGGGGGGAAGTAATGGGTTTTGTGTCTGAAGCTTGTCGTTTCCACTTTAATTGTGGGAGTGCCTCTCCCCCTACCCCTTTTTAGTAATTAAAATCTAACAATCTATTGAAAAAAAAAAAGATAAATCACTTTCTTTCTTTTTTGATAAGCAACAGTATATCAACCAAGAAAATTGAACAATAGGGCATCATGTGGGATGGCCTAACAGAGGTACAAAAGGTTAAACAAGACAAAGCAACAAGTATCAATTACGTGAATTTGTTACCACCATTCATTTATATCTAAGATCGTATCATCAACTTCTTTTGAATCCATATATCTACGTTGAACAATGTTCATACTATCTTAATCGATTTTCTTGTAACTTATTTTCAGTTGGTACTATTTCTACTTTAAATCTAATAATATCATTTCTTATCTTATCTTTTCTCGTGTGTCTACATATCCAATGAAACATCAATTTGCATTTCTGTTATATACAATTTTTGGATATGTTATCTCTTAATAACCCACCTCTCAAAATCATACATCATCGCTAGTTGCATAGTTGACATAATTTTATTTTTTTCTACAACCTTAAAGAAATCCTTCTGTCACATAAAAATCAAGATACACTCTCTACTTCATTACAAGCTTTTAATCCTACTAACTATATCATCATTATGTCTCCATCATCTTAAACAATCGAGTCAAAATATTTAAAATCCTTATTTTTTGTTATTTCTCTGTCATCCAATTCAATTGTTTGTTCGTCCCTTTTATGCTATTATTAAACTTGCACTTTATATATTTTGTTTTAGTCAAACTTAATTTAAATTTTTTAAACTCTATAAGAGTTACCTCCATATCTTGAGTTTTGAATTAATTCACAACATTGTTGTCTAATCCACTAAAATTATATCGTCCACAAACAACATGCATGAAGGTACCTCACATTGGATATGTTGTGTGAGTTCATCAATCATTATAACAAATAAGAATGAGATCAGTGTCGGTTCATTTTTCAATCCTATTGCGATGAGAAACTCTTCTATAACTTCTCCATTAGTTTTAACACTAACAATAGCTCCTTCCCAGATATCCTTGATCATTGTTCGGAACAAGCCATACATGCAACAACTAAAAGCAGCCATCCAATAGACTTTAATCTTCTGGGAACAAGCCACCATATACTCTGCCTTTCAACTCTTTTTTAGCAAAAAATCAGTAACTCCATTAGCTTCCCTCCACACATAGTTAAAAGTGACTGAAGCAAGAACTTCTACTTCTTCGTTTTCTTATTCTCCTTCTTCTTATTTTTATTATTCTTCTTTTTCATCTTCTTAGATCTGAGATGTAATATAAGATATGAGATTGTAATCTGAGATGTACTGAGTTCAGATATGAAATTGTACATATCTGAAACTGTAACATATATAACATATCCGTAGACCTAACGGAAATGGGCCATTCGTTATTGAGAATGGGCCAGAACCAACCTAGGTCAGCACAAACAGAAGAAACCAGCATGGGCGAAGCCCAAACACGTGAATGGGTCGGCCCAACCGGGGTATTCAAAAGTTGTACACTTGTACTTAAAATTCGAAATGGAGCCAAAATGAGAATCGGTGCAAGGAACAAACATTCCAAAGCGAAAGTAGAATGCTCAAAGGAAAGATTTTTTTCCTTTCCCTCTACGGCATCACCAAATTCAAAATGACAGTCAACATCAGCCAAGCAAATTAATTAGACTGTCATTTCGGTTGGTAACAACCTGCGATATGATCCAATAATTAATGATAACAAAGAAATATGGGGAGAGAAACATTTGAAAGCCTTGTAAGGAAAGTTACAAGAAGAAACTAGAGTAGCTTAGAGAACTAATTAAAGATTATATGCCATCATGAGACCTCAACTGCAACTCCTATATTTCAATCTCATTTTCATCATGATTGTTGAAGTTAGCTGCAATAACATGTGTTCTAGTTTGATTTTAATGTAGCACCCGGCTCGAGTGTGAGGCTTCTCAAGCCTTTGCAGTGTCAAATTTTGTGATGCTGGGTGAGTTATCGAGTGACGAATGAGCAAAGTACATTGTTTCATATCGTTCAAGGGAAGATGTCAAGTTAATAACAAGCATTTTTCCAAGGCTTAAACTAGTATAGGTTGATGTTGGGTCTAGGAAAAATAAAGTCGTGCGACCTAGTATGGGTTGACCCAACACAGTTAAAATGTTACTAGTGCTAAGGAACGGACGAGCTAGTATGTGCTGACCCAAAACAGATAAAATGTTATTAATGCAAATCGACATTAAAATAAATATATTGTATGTTGAAAACAAAAAATTCTATGAATTTATATGCCCGAATGGTTTATAATTTATAAAACATCAAAAGAGGATCCATGAAAAGTTGGGTATCACTATCACTAGCATTTGATGACCAAAATGCCCGTTAAGCCCTAGCCAAGAAAACAAGCATACCGTTATTGGATTCTCGTTGCCCACACAACCAAAAACTTCTTTTTGGGTTGTCCTTAGTAATATCAAAACTGTCTTGTTCGGCAGACAAACTCAATAAAAACATAAATAACATGGGTTGGTCCAGTAGTAGACAACCAACCTAGGAGTCCAGAACTATTGGGAGATTTGAGGTGTGGGCTTGCCCTTGTTGTACCTCTAGTCTTCAGTACAGGCAGTGTTCCATCACACCATTCAATCTGTTTTTTAAATTTAAAAACAATAGGAGTCCCACACTCTTGAACATATAGACGATAGTGATAGAAATTACAGGAGTTTCCCACTGTAGGCGCCCTGGCTGAAAAAAAAACCCATGTAAGAAAATTTTGAAATAAAGAGAAAAATATAAAACAAATTTGTTGTCAATTGACTAGGCTGCTTTGTGGCAAAGTGGAGCGTAACATAATAAAACTTCACACATGTTTCATGGAATCCAAGCTGGGCTCACACCAATGGAAGGCTAAACACATTATGAAGTTTAAATTGCACGAATTCCATCATAAAGTTACAATTTTTCGTTGTCCTACCTTCAAATTTGTTACTGCATTATCATTTTGAAGCCTTGTTTAAGCAAACCCTAATGCTTGTTTATTTATTTTCTGCGCATTAAGGTGGAAAAATAAGGTCTTTTATGTATTAGAGGATCGTCAAGGGAGAGAGCCTCTCCATGTCCTTTTTATTCATGCGTTGGTGCAAGCTCTAATCATCATCAGTCATTACTCATTACTACCTAGCTTGTCCCTTCACATGATCACATAAATTACACAGAGCTCCTACTTATAAACAAATCTTTCTGTTTTTTCTATTCTAATCCGACAGAAGTAGACATGGTGGCAATCTTATGGGTGGAGAAGAGACTCAACAACGGCAACAACAAAGTATGTCTGTAGGGAAGTACGATCGTTCTTATAATCCAAACCCATTTTCTTTATTGAGTTTCTGGGTTTCGAAATCTCTTCGAAACTTGTCCCAAAAGCCTAGATTTTTTTATGGGTGTCGGTTGAAGAGGCTTCAATTTACAGGGATGGTAGTGAACAACTCTGTTTTTTGTGAATCGCCTCCTGGGTTTGTTGAAGAATCGAAAGATCAAATGGAGGGTTCGGTGGTTGGGGAGGGAGACATTGAAGAGAAGAACAAAGGGTCTGCTGAAAATGGAGATGAACAAGTCCAGACTTTTGGGCATTTGATTGAAGATAAAGGTGGAGAGAGCAGTTCAAGCTCTGATTTTTTGACATCTGAAGCCACAGGGCATGAGGAACAAAGCAATTCTAGCTCTGAAGAGTTGTCTTCTTCTCCTTCCATCGGTTGGCCTGTAGAGAAAGTTGAGGCACCCGATTGTGCCAGACAAGTTGATAAGGAAAGGGAAGAGAAACCCAGTTTAGATGATAGAAAATTACAGAAGCAAGAGTCGTCCATTTCAGGTACTAATTTCTACCTTTTTATGTTTTTCATTTGTAGTAAGTTTGTGGAGATGCGTTTGGTAACATCAGTTTGGTTTTTGTGGTTTTAGAGGTTGAAATGATGAAGGAAAGGTTTTCAAAATTGCTGCTTGGAGAAGATATGTCGGGTTGCGGGAATGGGGTTTCCACAGCTTTGGCTATTTCGAATGCCATTACGAATCTTTGTGGTATGATTGATTTTGCTTGTTTTAGGCATTTGATTGACTTCATTGGGTATGCAATTTCTTGTTTGCTCTTGTTGGATTGTTGTTGTTGCTCACATTCAACCCAAATGTGTAGCTACCCTTTTTGGGCAACTATGGAGGCTAGAACCTCTTTCTCCTGAAAAGAAATCTATGTGGCGAAGGGAGATGGAATGGCTGCTTTGTGTTAGCGATCATATTGTTGAGTTGACACCCTCTTGGCAGACATTTCCAGATGGAAGCAAGCTTGAGGTATTGGCTACGATTTCCAGCATTCAGAATTTACACCCGCTCTTGTGCTGTTTGAGCTGTTAAATACCAATGTGGCTGCACTTTTTGCTGCATAGAATAGTTGGCTTGAACACATAAGGCAGATCACATTGTCTAGTAGAGATTGAATTAACTAATAAGCACGATTAATAACGTTATCTTGCTATTAGAAACTCAAGTTGATATATCGTAGACTAGTTTTGTGCCATTCGCAATGGTGAAAGTGTTGATTGGAATGCAGTTAGTGTATTGCACCTCATACGATAAGTATTTTCTCTTTAGGGCTCAGGTGGATGGATGGTTTCTTGATCGTGTACTCATTGGATTCTTTTTTTAAAATTTGTTGCAGGTAATGACTAGTAGACCGCGGTTAGATCTTTACATCAATCTTCCAGCTCTAAGAAAATTAGACAACATGCTTCTTGTAAGATTTACTTAATACCTGTTAAGTTGTATGGTCACATCCCCCATGAGACTATTCTGAAATGGAACCTAGCTCCTTTGCAGGAGATATTGGATAGTTTCAAAGACACGGAATTCTGGTACGTTGACCAAGGGATTCTGGTCCCAGAGGCTGATGGATCAACATCTTTCCGAAGAGCACTTCAGCGTCAAGAGGAGAAATGGTGGCTACCTGTGCCCCGAGTACCATCTGGTGGCCTTGATGAGAATTCAAGAAAGCAATTGCAGCACAAACGCGATTGCACAAACCAAATATTGAAAGCTGTTATGGCTATCAACAGCATTACTCTAGCTGACATGGAAGTACCTGAATCTTACTTGGAGGCTCTTCCAAAGGTACGGAATAACCAAACTATGCGTAGTAACATGAGATCACAAAAGACCTATCTGACAACTGTCATTTGATTTTGTTTTCAGAATGGAAAAGCCAACTTGGGAGATATTATTTATCGATATATATCATCAGACCAGTTTTCCCCTGAATGTCTGCTTGATTGCCTGGATTTGTCCTCAGAACATCAAGCTATTGAGATCGCTAACCGAGTAGAGGCCTCAATCTATGTGTGGCGAAAAATATCCTACTCTAAACCTGCTGGTACTACCACCCGATCTAGTTCTGGATCATCTTGGGAATTGGTAAAGGGGCTGATGATTGATGCAGACAAGAGGGAATTGCAAGCAGACCGAGCAGAAAGTCTCCTGCTTTGCTTGAAGCGGCGGTTCCCCGCTCTTCCACACACTTCTTTAGATATGAGCAAAATTCAGTCCAATAAGGTTTTGATTCCTTTTCTCCAGTCATCAATTCAATTCATTTTCAAGGCTAATGCTGTAAGAATTAATTAGACTATCTTATTTATTCAGGATGTCGGAAAATCTATTTTGGAGAGCTACTCAAGAGTGTTGGAGAGCTTGGCATTCAACATCGTAGCTCGCATTGACGATCTTCTTTACGCGGATGACTTGACTAAACTTTCAGACCAACTGACATCGTTGTCTTCAGTCGGTATGATTGCACACAGAAGCGTTACAATTCCATACTCGGTTCCAATCCCCAGCACGGGTTGGGTGTGAAGAAGGTCGTAATGGATTATACAAGCATCCAATCAAAAGGGAAGGACTATAGTAATTTGATTGAAGGAGTAGATAAAACGACTCGAATAGCATCACCAGCTCAGAATGGTTTCTAGTCATTTGAATGGACAAAAGAAGCAGTTGGTCCATCCCCGGAGAACTCGATCGCAGAGGAATGAATGTGGCATTCATTTATGTATTCCTTAGAAGTTCTGTCATGTTATAGTGTTGTTGTAATGCGATATCTGTAATGATAATTAGATGAGTATATTTTCGAAAGCATGATCGTTGATCTAACAAAATTACAGAACGAGGAAATGAAATAATCTTTTAACTGCTAAAGATCACACCATTAATCTCGAAGTTACTAGGTAATTCTAGATTCAAGATAGCAAGTCCACAACACAAGAGAACAAGAAGTTGTCGTCGCATTATCCAAGTCTTTATTTCCAAAGTTTGGGATCGATTACGTGAGTCTATGAAAAAATCAACGGGAATCTACTATGTGTATTCGTTTCCGCTATTCAGTTCTTTCTAATATCATACTTTCATCAACTTTTCTTGAATTCATATCCTTTCATATTATTTTTAGTTATGTCTTTTTAGGTTTTCATTGTCGCTTACTACTCTCTCCCATACAAATTCTCTTGATATGAAAAGAGAGCTGAATTCAAGACTAAATCTCATATTAATTCTATTGTTAGTTTAGGCTGGTCCACATGGACATCAGCTCGGTTGGGTGATGTCCAACCATGTGGTATATAAACTTGCCCAAGCCCTACTCACATCATTGATATTGTCCGCTTTGGGCTGTCCGGTTCCCGTGGATACATCGGGCCTGTACGGCTTTGTTTCTCCCTAGCTAGCAAGTGGGCCAAGGTCCAACTCACTTAACTAGGGAAAAGACCGCTTATGTGTGGTAGGGACTTGGACAAACTTATATACCACATGGTTGGACATCACCCAACTGATGTGGTATTCTTACACTCCTTCCCACTTGTGGGCTGGGTTATGTCAGACCCAACAAGTGGACAGGTAGATGTTAGACCCACTTTTTAACTGGATCGAGACATGCTTCGATACCATGATGATTTGCGGATAATCTTAAGTTATTGAAGAAATAGAGATTGAAGAAGAAGAAATTCATGTAGAGGGAAGAAGAAGAAGGAGATAGAGAGAAAACTTGTATTAAACTTTCATTGATGTAAAATAGCAAGTTATAGTACAATGGTTGAGAAAGCCCCTCTTAAACAAAGTAAAGCATTTGAATCCAACGACTACTGCCAAGAATTGATAAGTCCTACAAGAGTACACCGTACCTGATTTGATGAAATAAAATAAACTAAATATGGGCCCAAAGGGTTTAAACTCTTAACAATAGTAATGAGCTAAAAGCCCACAAGAAGGTGAAGTAAGCCTAGTGCTTTGCAAGCCCCAAACAAAGAGGGCACGAAAACTTCTTAAACATTCAAGCTATTGTTGAATGACGAACTCGCAGGTGTAGACCAAATATCTAACATTTTCCTCACTTCTGCACCACTATCGGTATGTTATACATGTCCATACCATCTTAAACAATTATCTTCAATTGGTGCTACTCTTCCCTTAGATCTAATAATCTCATTTCTTATTGTATCTTTTCTCATGTGGCCACACATCTAACGAACCATTCTCATATTTGCTACATGCATTTTTTTTTGATATGTTATTCCTTAATAGCGCAACACTTAAAATCATATATCATTGCAGGTCGTATAGCTGACCTAATTTTTTCTTCGACATTAAGAGGAATCTACCAATGAGAGTTGGCTTGGTTGACAATCGACTGGGTTAGGCATATGTGTGTATAAGGTTCGATTCCAACCACAAGCGTAATTCTCTGTGGTATTTCAAAAAGAAACATTAAGAGGAATCTTTTGGTCACATAAAATCCTGATTTACTCCTACTTCATTCACCCGTTTTTATTCCTATTAGTTACATCTTTACCAATGTCTCTGTTATCTAGGAAAATTGAGAAGCAACATTTAAAAATATTAATTTATGTTATCTGTCTATCATCTAATTCAATTGCTTGTTTGTTTCCTTGTTTGTTCAATTAAACATAGATTTCATATATTCTGTTTTAGTCATAATTCATTTAAATCTTTTTTAAACTCTAAGACTTGCCTCCATATCTCGACTTTTGAGTTAACTCTCAATATTGTTTCATCTAATATAACTATATTATTAACAAATAACGTGTAGCAAGATACTTCACATTTAATATGTCGTCTAAGTTCATCCATCACTATAGCAATCAAGAACGAGTTTAGTGCCAACTTCTGGTGCAAACCTATTGTGATTGAAACTTTCATGTAACTTATCAATTAATCCTAATACTAGCTAGGGTTCTGATGTAGGACAAGTTTAATAGAATTCTTTGGTATTGAAGTAGAACGGTCCACGGAAGAGTTCCTTGAGAAGTTGGAACGTGTTCGAAGGAATCCAAATCAAAATCGGAATTGAAGTTGCTGTTTTTGGAAATTAAAGTTTCAGTTTCCAACTTTGACCATCCATAACTTTTGATTCCCTTGTGTGTTTCCTTATTATAATATGTTTCCGATGACTGATTTTGAATACCTAAAGTTGAGATTTGGAAGAAGATCAAAAAAGGTGTCTTTTTGTGTTTTATGTTTCCAATTTTCCAATTCTAGTTTAATTAGGAGTTCAATTAAGGTTTGATTGTTTTTTTCAGTCTATAAATAGTCTCATAAACGTTTGTAATGGATACATTCAGTTTTATTAGTAAAATTCCTTGAGGTTTTCTCAATTGTTCTTGGTGGATTCCAAGTTTCTTAATTTCGTCGTGAACGAATTCAAGTGTTTTGTCTTCTGCACTGCGTCAAGTGGTATCGGAGCGAGGATTTCGCCTCCCAAGATGTCCAACAACGAAGGAGGAAGAAGCCCTATAGTCGCTGGACGAAGGGTGAATGATTTTCGGGAGGTGTCGAATGAGATTAAAGCAATGCTGATTCAACTCAAAGTCTACCAAAATCAAGCAATCAACAGGTATGGCGTCCGTGATGTTGCACGAAACCAATCTGTTGATTCATATGTTTTGAAGCACAAAAGGTACAACGATGTTCCCTACTTGAAAAGGCTCAAAATCAAAGATTACTCGAATTGGTTGTTTGAATTGGAAAAATAATTTTATTATATGGAAATCTTGGAAGAGAAGAAAGTCAAACTTGCATCACATAAACTTAGTGGATATGCAGCAAGTTGGTGGGATGACATACAATTTAAGAGAAAGGGACAACGCAAGGATAAAATTCGGTCTATAAAATTCAGTCTTGGCCTAGAATGAAAAAGATGCTTACGATTGAATTTTTTCCTTACGATTGGCAAGATATTTTATGGGAATTAAATCAACGAATGGATTTATATGATCAAATTTCTTGCTTTGATTATTATAATAAGTTGTCAATATATCACGTAAAGTTTGATGAAGGTGAGATATTGTGTGAAGAAAATTCAGAAAATTCTCAACTAGCCGAAGGAATTGAAATTGATCAAATCTCACAATAGGCCAAGGAGCATACATGTTCTAGTGATTTTACGGAGAAAGAGTTTGAGAATTGTTCCAAGAATGTATTGCAGGTTGAGGTTATGGAGAGTAAAGAAGAATTCACAAGTCAAGTTCCGATCGAAGAAGAAGTTAGAGAATAACTTATGCACCATAATGACAAAATTGTTGTGATTGAAGATACAGATTCAATTGAAGATTATATTATTCATCAGTCTCAAAATTCTATAAATTTGGCAACAAAGTGTGAGATGCGACATGTTGATTTTATTGGGGTTGAGGATTCTAATTCCAATATTAACTCCTCATTATTGAAGATTGTGAAAGTGTTCGAGGGAAAAATTGGGACTTTGTAATCCATTAAGCTCTAGTTTGCGAGCATGTCAAAGTGTCATCTACTTTATTTGAAATATCTATTTCTTTGGGGTGGAAGACTACACTTTCAATCTATAGGCTCGAAAACTTTGGAGGATTGGTTCTGCATGAGTTTCTCTTTTGAGAAGATTATAGGCCAAGACCGAATTTTATCCTTGCGTTGTTGCTTTCTCTTAACTTGTATGTCATCCCACCAACTTCCTGCATATCCACTAAGTTTATGTGATGCAAGTTTGACTTTCTTCTCTTCCAAGATTTCCATATAATAAAAATATTTTTCCAATTCAAACAACCAATTCGAGTAATATTTGATTTTGAGCCTTTTCAAGTAGGGAATATCGTTGTACCTTTTGTGTTTCAAAACATATGGATCAACAGTTTGGTTTCGTACAATATCACGAACGCCATACCTGTTGATTGCTTGATTTTGGTAGACTTTGAGTTGAATCAGCATTGCTTTAATCTCATTCGTCACCTCCCGAAAATCATTCACCCCTCGTCCAGCGACTATAGGGCTTCTTCCTCCTTCGTTGTTGGACATTTTGGGAGGTGAAATCCTCGCTCTGATACCACTTGACGCAGTGTGAAAGATAAAACACTTGAATTCGTTCACGACCAAATCAAGAAACTTGGAATCCACCAAGAACAATTGAGAAAACCTCAAGGAATTTTACTAATAAAACTGAATGTATCCATTACAAACGTTTATGAGAATATTTATAGACTAAAAAAAACAATCAAACCCTAATTGAACTCCTAATTAAACTATAATTGGAAAATTGGAAACATAAAACGTGCAAGAAATTTAATTAACCCCGTTGGACTACAAAAAGACACCCTTTTTTATCTCCTTCCAAATCTCAACTTTAGGTATTCAAAATCAGTCATCGGAAACATATTATAATAAGGAAACACACAAGGGAATCAAAAGTTATGGATGGTCAAAGTTGGAAACTGAAACTTTGATTTCCTAAAACAACAACTTCAATTCCGATTCCGATTTCGATTTGGATTACTTCGAACACGTTCCAACTTCTCAAGGAACTCTTCCGTGGACCGTTCTACTTCAATACCAAAGAAATCTATTAAACTTGTCCTACATCAGGTTCTTTATACATAAAGAACAAGTAAATTCTCGAATTCCTGATGATTCTCCTCAAGCCCCAGGATTTAGGCCTTCCACTACCTTAGTTGGAATAGCAAATGCCATATAAGTACCACTTTGACAACTTATGGACACATAGGTCCACTTAAAAATCTCTTTTTCACATAGGTGCCTCTTTTAAAAAAAAATTAATAATTTCATATTCTCATATTTGCCCTTCTTCTTCAATAGGCATAGATGTAAGAATACCTAGATCTAAGAATTCTCCCCTCCATTTCACCACTTCCTCCTTCGCCTCCACCACTGCCACTGTTCGCCTCTACCACCGCCATCGTCCATCTCCACGGTCGCTCCTCCACCACCGTCACACCTCCACCACCGTCGTACCTCCACCATCTTCTTCTTCTTCTTTTTATTCTTCATCTTCTTAGATCTAAGATATAATATAAGATCTGAGATGTAATATGAAATGCACTATGTTCAGATCTAAAATCACACAGATTTGAGATCATACAGTTATAATTTTACAGTTTTGCTGTTATAGTTTAACATTATACAATCAAATAATTTGAATTATTTTTTTAATCCTCTATGTTTTGAAACTGTAAAACTATACAATCAAACTATTAGTATATGACATAGATGAGCTTTTTAATGTCTAGTTTGAAACAGTAACATTACGCGAACAAAAAGGGCCAATTTCGGGTCTCCCTTTCCGATGGCCTTTTTGGACAGAATCTGGTTGGTCATTGTGCATCTCAATGAGAAGAGTCTAACGAAAGTGGTGGTGTAGCGAACCATTGTCGAAATCGTCTGGATTTGAGACTCTTCTTTCATATTACTGTTTGAAACTGTAGCATGAACCGGTATATAGCAAGGGTAGTGACTTTTTAACGTCTATGTTATAGTTTCAAACAGTAACATTACGCAAACAAAATGGGCCAACTTGGGGTCTTCCTTTTTGGTGGATGTTTTGGACGAAATCTGACTGGGCATTGTGCATCTTAGTGAGGAGAGTCCAACAACGATGATGGTGTAGCGAACCGTGCCGAAATTGTCTGAATTTGAGACCTTTTATTTCATGTTACAGTTTGAAACAGTAATTGAAGTGATATATAGCAAGGGTAGTGATGTAATTGACATTTTTATGAGTACTTATGTGTCCATGTGTTTTTTGAGTGGATCTAGATGTCCAAAAGTCTTCTTAGCAGTGTTGGCCAGGAATTTCCAGTTGGAATCCATATGACTGGGCCCATTTGCTAGTATAAACCCACTACTTCTCTTAAGCTACATACAAGACACAATGGCCCATGAGAGAGATTGACGACCCAAGGACAACCGGTATAAAACCAAAACACCTCAAGCCGGCCCATGCCAACTGAGTTAAGTCTCCACTTAGGGGTGACAAAAGTCTCTCTGATCCGAATGACCAGATTTTTTAAACCCGGATTAAGCAAAGTTTGGACATAAGTTATATGTCTAAAATCTGGATCCAAACACAAAATTTTTGTCTGGTTTAAAATTGGGTCCGGGTTCAAACATAAAAATCTTGTCTAATTTACTTGTCCGGACCCTAACCTAGATTAGGTTGTTGTTCGATTTACTTGTCTAAATTTAAACCAATCCGAGTTTGATAAATTAAGTACGTTCGAAATCCAATATGAGTTAGGATCCGGACATGTAAATATTTAATAAACACATGTTGTTGTCCAATCTGGAATCAATTTTTTTGCCACCCCTACCTCCATTTCTCCTCAAATCCCTAATTTCCCTTTCTGTACATTTCTTCTCCTTGCCTCAAGACCCAACCTTTTTTATTCTTGTCAAATCACAGCTGTATAATATCAAGCAAGAAGTCAACAATATCAAGCAAGAAGATCACAGCTGTATAATATCAAGCAAGAAGTCAATAATATCAAGCAAGAAGATCATAGCTGTATAATATCAAGCAAGAAGTCAATTCAAAGATTCAGCAAGATTATAGGAGTCTAATTGTAGAAAAAAGTCAATGATTAGTTCCTAAAATCACTCTGTAAAATATTTCATTATTCTCTGTATATAATTAGTCTATCACGACATATTGAAATGATAAGAAGATTATTCCACTCTTCCAACTTTGAGATGGTATCAGAGGAGTCGATACTGGCCGTCTCTTAATCAAACCCTACTCATTCATTCATCACCAAACACAGTCTGTTGAAACTCATTATCTTCTCATTCTTGAGTCATCATCATGACAAGTGAAGATGTCTCTCCCAAATCAAATTCAATCCCTCATATTGTCACCATACAAGGAGACAATTCCAACTTCTCAACTGGCATAAAGTTAGATGAAAATAACTATTCTCTATGGCACCAAGTCATGGAGATGAAAATTGCTGGACGAGAAAAACATGGTCACCTAACCGGTGATACTATCCAACCTGCAGCTACAGATCCAGCATACAACAAGTGGCGTGCATCAGATTGTCAAATTAAGAGTTGGCTAGTTGATGCCATGCACCCCAGTCAGATGAAACGATTCATTCGTTATGATACAGCCAAGCAAGTATGGGATGCCATCAAGAAAACATACTCTGATGGTTCTGATGAGGCAAAGATTTATGATCTACATCGACAATCATTTATGATGAAACAGAATGGTAGATCAGTTGCAACATACTATAGTGATCTCACAGAGATATTTCAGGAACTTGATCAGTTAAGCCCCAGCAACATGCAACACCCAGAAGATATGGAAATAAGACGCAAGGAGATTGACCGTCTTCGAGTTTATATTTTTCTTGCAGGTTTGGACAATAATTTTGATCAAATCCGAGGAGAAATTTTAAGGATGGAGCCTAAACCTGAACTCGGGGCAGTATATGCACATATTAAAAGAGAGAGTAATCGTCAAGGCACTATGTCTGAAGCAGATTCCACATCTGAAACCGTAGCCTTGGCTACCACAAGGTATAAGCAATCTCGCTCTCAGAATTCAGGTGCTACTCGTAACAGAACTCCAATGAAGTGTGCAAAATGTGGTCTTGAAAATCACACAATTAAAGGATGTTACGAGATTATTGGTTATCCAGAAGGATGGGTTCATAAAGGCCGAAAGAAGGAACCAAGTCGGGCTTCATTCGTCTCTGCTGGACCATCCCAGGAGAAAGACTCTGAACTTCCATCAGGTACATCTGAATCCAAGGCTTTGGCGACCTCAGGTACTTCTTCACTTACTTATAATAGATCATGGATTATTGACACTGGTGCTACTGACCATATGACATCTAGCTCAATTGGATTACACTCCACAAAATCATCATCTCAAACTCATGTTACTAGTGCAAATGGAACCACTTCCCAAGTTTTGGAAGAAGGGTCCCTCTCTCTTACGCCTTCATTAAACCTAGATCACATCTTGGTTGTCCCTTCCCTAGACTATAATTTGTTATCTGTTCCTCAGATTATTGATTCCCTTAATTGCACTGTGTGTTTTTGGCCATCTTATTGTCTTTTTCAGGATCTACTCACCAGGGCCGTGATTGGATGTGGTACTAGGAAGGGAAAGTTGTATTATTTGGACCTATCAGATGATTGCAGTAGCAGATTGAGTCGTGTGCATCATGTAAGAGGTATAGAGTCAGACAGAATAAAGCAGATTTGGTTATGGCACAAACGACTAGGACATGCTTCCTTTGGTTACCTAAAACTTTTATTTCCAGATTTATTTTCTCAATTTGATTTATCAGACTTTCATTGTGAAACTTGCATTTTCGCCAAAAGTCATCGTGTTTCTTACCCATTGAGATTAAATAAAAGTTCTATACCTTTCATGGTTGTCCATTCGGATGTTTGGGGACCATCAAGAGTTCTCACTATTAGTGGCTTTAAGTGGTTTGTGACTTTAATAGATGACTGCACCAGGATGACATGGGTATTTCCCATGAAACAGAAAAGCGAAGTTACTGCAAAATTCAAACAATTTCATCAGTATGTTGCTACACAGTTTGACAGGAAGATCATAACACTACGGTCAGATAATGGCAGAGAGTATGTCAACAATGATCTTTCTTTGTTTTTTAACCAACAAGGGATTGTTCACCAAACCACATGTGCTTATACGCCACAGCAGAATGGTGTAGCAGAACGAAAGAACCGCCATCTCCTAGAAGTTACTCGTGCATCTTTATTCGAGGCTTATATGCCCCATAAATTTTGGGGGGAGGCTCTTTGTTCTGCAGCTTACCTCATCAATCGGACACCATCCAGTACTCTCCAATATCAAACTCCATTTCAAACATTGACCAACCTTCTCACAGTGCCACCTACACCAAACCTTGAACCACGGATTTTCGGGTGTGTTGCTTACATTCAGTTACATACTCACCAACGTAGCAAACTGGACCCATGTGCATTACGTTGTGTCTTTGTAGGCTATGCTACCACTCAAAAAGGCTACAAGTGTTTCCATCCACCTACACAAACCTTATATGTTACATCTGATGTTACTTTCAATGAAAGTGAATTTTATTACTCAAGGAACACTTCTGAGCATCCTCTGCAGGGGGAGAACTCTATCTTTGCAGAAGATACTCAAAACCAAGTTGTCCATGTTTCCCAGTGTCCCGATGGTAATATTGATGGGTCAACTAATCCTGTGGAAGAACAACTTCAAGTAGGTCAAACCATGAGGGACGAAGAGCAAGGACCAGAAAATCAAATTCAAGAGGAGATTGACCCAGACCATGCCAATCCTACAACAATGCCAGAACAACCAGCTACGAATCCAGATAGTGTCCTAAATACAACTTCTCCTATAGTACCATTGCCAGTCAATCAGTTCAGTCCTGAAAACCCTACACAGGTACTTGAACAATCTAACTCTGATTCCCTACCTGAGTCAAGTCATTCAAGTTATAAATTGCCTCCTCGTTCAAACCGAGGAATTCCTAAACAGCAATATGAACCTGATCCAACTTCAAGTGTTAAATACCCTATTGCTAATCATGTGTCTCTTCATAGGTTATCCCCGTCATATGCATCATTTGTGTGTCAATTATCCACTGTATCTATTCCAAGTAATGTGCAGGAAGCTCTTAAGGATCCCAAGTGGACTCAAGCCATGAATGACGAAATGGAGTCTCTCCAAAAGAATTCTACTTGGGAGATGACTCATTTGCCAGAAGGGAAGCAAACAGTAGGCTGCAGATGGATCTATACAATCAAATTTAGAGCAGATGGAGCAATTGAACGATACAAAGCAAGACTGGTGGCGAAGGGGTATACTCAGACATATGGAATTGACTATTGGGAGACGTTTGCACCTGCAGCTAAAATCAACACAATTCGGGTACTTATCTCATTGGCAGCCAACCTAGATTGGCCTTTACATCAATTTGATGTAAAAAATGCTTTTTTACATGGAGACCTAGAAGAAGAAGTCTATATGGACCCTCCTCCCGGATGCAAGATGAAGCCAAGTCAGAGCAACATGGTATGCAAACTCAAAAAGTCTCTTTATGGATTGAAGCAATCACCCCGAGCATGGTTTGGAAGGTTCAGCAAATCAATGAAGATTTTTGGCTACAAACAATGCAATTCTGACCACACTCTCTTCTTGAAACATAAGAAAGGTAAGATAACTGCACTCATTGTGTATGTTGATGACATGGTAGTTACAGGGAATGACCCAGAAGAGAAGGAAGCGTTGCAACATTATTTAGCAGCTGAGTTTGAGATGAAAGATCTCGGCGAACTAAAGTATTTCTTGGGCATTGAAGTGGCACGTTCAAAGCAAGGAATATTTCTATCACAACGAAAATATGTCCTTGACCTTCTAACCAAAACTGGAATGTTAGCCTGCCAACCAATAGAGACTCCAATGGAGGTGAATCTTAAACTTCATGAAGATGCTGAACAAGTACCTACCAATAAAGAACGATATCAACGTCTTGTTGGTAAGTTGATTTACTTATCACATACAAGACCTGACATAGCATATCCTGTTAGCGTCGTAAGTCAATTTATGCATGCACCGAGAGAGGCTCACATGGATGTTATGATTCGAATTCTGAGATATCTTAAATCTGCCCCGGGGAAAGGATTGATGTTCTCAAAACATGTTCATCTTGATGTGAAAGGGTATACAGATGCAGATTGGGCCGGTTCAGTTACTGATAGAAGATCAACATCTGGTTACTTTACTTTCGTGGGAGGCAATTTAGTCTCATGGCGTAGTAAGAAACAGAACGTGGTGGCTAGGTCAAGTGCTGAAGCAGAATATAGGAGTATGGCACATGGAATATGTGAACTACTCTGGATAAGAAATTTGATGAGAGAAATGGGGTTCAAACAAAAAGGAGCAATGCAATTGTATTGTGATAACAAGGCTGCAATAGACATCTCACATAATCCAGTGCAACATGATAGGACCAAGCATGTTGAGATTGACAGACATTTCATTAAGGAGAAACTCGAGGCCAAGATCATTGAGGTACCATTTGTCAAATCTAAAGATCAACTTGCAGATATTCTCACCAAAGCAGTTACAGGCAGAATCTTTCACAGCTCACTTAGCAAGTTGGGCATTAAAGACATATATGCACCAACTTGAGGGGGAGTGTCAAATCACAGCTGTATAATATCAAGCAAGAAGTCAACAATATCAAGCAAGAAGATCACAACTGTATAATATCAAGCAAGAAGTCAATAATATCAAGCAAGAAGATCATAGCTGTATAATATCAAGCAAGAAGTCAATTCAAAGATTCAGCAAGATTATAGGAGTCTAATTGTAGAAAAAAGTCAATGATTAGTTCCTAAAATCACTCTGTAAAATATTTCATTATTCTCTGTATATAATTAGTCTATCACGACATATTGAAATGATAAGAAGATTATTCCACTCTTCCAACTTTGAGAATTCTCCCCTGCAATTCCTTGATTATTCTGTCATTAGGTTGATGACACCTATAGTGACGTTGTGCATCCCCTCTCGTTCTCACCACAGTCCTATAAAATTCACATAGATTCGTGATATTTGGGAACTAATATGATACAAATTGAAATGTTGTAGAGAAAGTGAAGTAGAAGAATAAGAGATGAAGTTCAAAATAAAGACAGAGGAATAATGATGTGATGGTAACTAAGAAGCTCTGGTTTTCGTTCATTTCAAGATTCATTCTTTACATCATATATATAAGCAGAACAGAGATTTTAAAATAGAAAGAAGATAAAGTAACGAGCATTACAACGGTGGTTGTGTACACATGTAATGTGTGTCTTATGGGTTTTGGTGTACTGTGTGCTACTCATATTTTAACATAATATGTACTAGAAAACATGTTTGTAGTTTGTGCCTCACTTGGTAGATGGTGTTTATCGTTCGATTGAAAAATTGACGGGCAAATGGTTCTCTTTATATTTGTCCATTAGTTGTTCTAATTGACAAATCAGAGAATGTTCTCTTTGCTGGTTTGGATTGCATTATCTATATTGTAAAAGGCATGAATATTTTTGATGCCATACAAATCTCGTTTGACTTGTTAACGTATCAGGTCAATCCAAATGAGACTGTTTCGATTGTTGGTGTTGAGAACTCCTAGACTAAAAGATAAACAAACATAAACTAAAGAGTCTCCCCTAGATGTTTTTTTCTTGGGAAAGACACTTCTATACCTAAGTCAATAATCAGGAAGAGAACAGGTAATAACTTTAGAGATCATAGCTTTTAGGAAGAAGAGTATGAAAGTTCCGAATGAATGTTTTACCTGACCGGAATGCCCATATAGTAGTGAACTAATTCTAATCTGTAATAGAGTCAGAGTCATGTCCTCTATGTAAATTAGGAGACGTCTATCTTTGTTCTTCGAGCTGGGTTAGGAGTCTTCTTTTAGAAATCCTGTCTTGTTTTGGAGACAGCTTGTCATTGTCTTGAGCTGAGATAGGCTTCTTGGCGTAGAGATAGGTTTCTCAGGACCGAGGTAAGTATAATGAGTCATTACTGTAGTTTTGGCATCATTCCTATTCTATTAGTACTTGTCGGACTGGGCCGAGGTAACGCTGACCGAGATATGCCTTTTAACTATTTATTTTCAGAGTGTCACGTGTCAATTTTTGATTGGCGGGTGAAGGTTGAGTCATCAATTTTATCATGGTCTGTGGTAGTTTGGAACTAAGTTGGTTCCACGTTTCCAAAACATGGTAGCTCCTATTGGATCTGTTGAGGTTGTTGGCATAGAGAATCATGATGAGGTTTTCACAGCAAGACCTCCATCTGTGTGTAAAGTGGAGTACAATTGGATGGACACCAACCCTAATGGGCCTAAAGATAATGTTATACTACCCAAGTGCTGCAATAGCATAATTGTATTTTTGTTCTAGTGCTGGCTCCATTATAATTAATGGGTAATTGATCAAAGCACTTTCTTTGCAGTATATAATCAGTTGCTGGAGCCGATACTCAAAGCAAAGCAAACAACTCTTGTGCAATTAGAGAGAACAAAAATGGAGACTCCAATGAAGATGTTCTGCATTTTGGGATTTATTGTGCTTGTCAGCATTGCTGGGATGGAAAGAGTTGATGGGGCAGGGGAATGTGGGAAATCCAATCCAAACAATGAAGCTCTGAAGCTCATCCCTTGTATGAGCGCGGCACAGGATGAGAAAGCTCCCGTTAGCGACGCTTGCTGCTCCCAGGTGAAGAACATTGGCAAGAACCCGAGCTGCCTCTGCGCTGTAATGCTTTCCGACATGGCCAAGGCCTCTGCAATCAAGCCTGAAATCGCCCTTACCATTCCCAAGCGCTGCAACATTGCAAATCGCCCAGTCGGTTACAAGTGTGGACGTAAGTAACCTTTCCCTCCTGTGCATTTACCTTCTTCCTTGCATTATACTTCCTCCCTAACATAAGTACTGCTGGTTTTTGCAGCTTACACACTTCCATGAAGACCAAACACTATGTACCGCGCTTGAAGTACTTAAAAATCTGGTAGATACTGGTGTTGTGACAATTCTGTTGCTTTACAGTCTTTGTTACCAATAAAGTGTAGAAGCTTGAATGTATCTATCTATCCTAAATAACATGGACAGTATCACTATCAGTACTAGTACTTCCATACTACTTTTTTTCTTCATTATCTCAACATTAGAAAACCAGAAGAGAAAAGGCTGCTTTAATCCAAAAGCCTAAAGAACTATAGTGGTACTGTGATAGTTAAGCAAAAATGATAAAGATTCCAACAATTGGTATTCCAACTGCTGAGTTGGATGCACAGGATTCAAGTGAATTTGTGGATTCCACATGTCCCACATAATGCACATGAAATCCTGTGCTTACCGCATAGCAACTGGGATACCTATCTTCCGCTATAGAATGTTTCGTCTTCAACTAAAGATCTTTTAACGACCAGAACTTAACAGAACCTTTGAAAAACATTGTACCTAGAATTCATGGACAAAGACTGTTTTGAGTGATTGCATAATCTAGAGAGGGAATAAACTAGACTTTGAATGAAGGTTGGACAAGAACAAGATAAGACAGTTGAATGACAGACAAACCAGTTGGGACTTGTTGGGCCACACATATTGGAGGGGATTTTGACAGTTACTAACCTGTGGACTAAAGATGGAATATAATGAAATGTAAAGCTTTCCGGGATCTTATAGACAAAGTAACAAACAGAATTTGACCACTCGAGAGGTATCATAATGTTGAACCACTAAACATTACCATCTAAGAAGAAAAACATGCATGCCCTTCACAATACTGCCACTACTTTACCACCTTTCTATGTGGTTCGGTCTTAGAAGTTTAAGGCAACCTAACCCTAAAAGCAACCGATGATTTCTCAGACAAAGAACAGAGTATTTCAATACTTAACCTTGGTATCCAATGACAAGCACAAGGAATCTGAATCAGTCGTAGGTTATAAAGATGTCTGAAATCAAAATATGACTATTATAGAACCATAAGTAAAGTGACTTCCCAATACAAAGTTCAACTATAACGGTGGCGTTGGCAGATGAAGTCCTTAAACCCACACAAACTTTACAGGAAAACTATTGAGTTTATAATTCTTTACAACGACAAAAGAGAGAAAAAAGAAGGGAGGCGAACATAACTATCAGTTCATACTTCATAGGAAGATGTTTCTAGGATGGAGAAAGCGACAAACACCAGCTTTCTGCCAAGATCTGACTAGCTACTGTAGTTTATCGTTATATAACGGAAAAGGTAGATTAAACTGCCACAATATATACCTATCTACCTGCAAATTATAACAGAAACCCACTCAATTAAATCAATTTGGCAAAGAGAGAAAAGAAGTGGGAGAAAGGTATCTGTATATTATTTCATGTCATATATCTTGAGATCGATCATTCATTTATTATGATTTCTCTGGCTTCAGCTTCATGATCATAAAAACAAAATTTCTCAAATCTGCAACTATTTAGTTTCCAGATAAAACAAAATTTTGAATCGGCCGAAACCAATACTTAAGTTTGACACCTCAAAATGGCAATACTCTAGGGATTCAAAAGGCTTCAATGAAAACACAATAAAATATCTTTAGCATTTGCAACTAACTAAAACGTGCCTCGAATAATTCTCAGCAAACTGTTTGTGAAATAACTATCCCCAATTTAAAGCTGGGCTGATGAAAAAGGAAGCTTGTTATAGTTATATATATAAGTAATATAACGCTGAAGAAATCTGTAATTAAGGCACATAGGTAAAGAAAAGGAAAAAAGGAATAATACCTACGTAAGTATATCCATGGTGAGTGAGCCTTCAATAATAAAGAGACCCTGTCAAAGAAAAAATTTTAAGATGACATGCTTCGACGTTAATCCAAGACGAACCATTTCCATAATTCATGTTATACAACACTATGATAGACAGAACAACATACCTTGCCACCAGTTTCCTCTCGAAGCACTACCTGAATCATCCTCATTGTACTAATGGAAAAGACAAGATGTTAGCGGATTTCTGAACAGAACATTTGTTAAACAATTATATAAAGTGATGTCATATGTTCAATTCCCGAAAACAGTCTCCTCACATATTATGTGGGGATAAGGTCAGCGTACATCTTCCTTGTTCTCCAATCCCTCCCAATGCGGGAGCCTTGTGCACAGTTGTTGTTTACCTTTTTACATATAAAGCAAAGTTGTTCTTCCCTTGCCTGGCATGGCAGGATGTCATAGGAAACTAAATGCATCTAGAGTTGGATGATATAGAAACAAATATAACTTGTACTCACCACTGAATTCACTCCAGTGCTCTGGATACTCTGAGGGTGATTATATATGTCCTGACCACCATACAAGATTGATGAACAGAGAGGACTTGGTTGTACTCGTTGTTCCTCATAAATGTAATTCATGTCTTCATTGGGCGTGCTCTGGACGTCACCTTGACTGGTCTCCGAAGTATTGACTGGACATGGTAGGATTAAGTCAGGATAGACCACAAAAAGTAAAGAGAGAGAAGTTGAAATAAACAAATCAGGTAAACTCAAAGAACCACTGTCACTAAATTGTTTTCCAATTACTATTGCCAACTGATTCAAAAAGGAAAAGACAGCTCATGTAAACAAATAAGAGACCGCTGTACATAAAATTTAAAAGGGTGATTATCTATGAAGATGATGATATTGAAACCGCATAACTATCTCGAAGTGTATGTTCAAATCTTGGCACTGAAATATATAATCTAGATTATTATAATTACATAGTCAAACGAAATATAAGCCCATAAAATAATTGTTGAAGCAAGATCAACTACACAAACCTGGACGACTGGGATTGGCGTTCCAGGCACCATTAGCATAATCCTGTCTTTTCAACTCGGTACGGAATGATTCCCTCCTTAACACCTAAAACAATACCAAATATGAACAATATCATCAGAGAACAGGAAAATGATAGAAGCCAAGAACACTTATCTGGGGCAAACAGCAGCATTTCAAGTAGCACTAACGGGACAAAATATTTTCAAAAGAACCAACAAAACCTGTTGTCAACCACAATAAATCACATACAATCATTAAAGTCATTTAAATTCCTCATCAGTGGCTTGTATTCATTCATGGGATTCCCTTCTTCAGCACTCTAAGTTGTCTCAATTAAACAAAAACCGTTCAATTGTGAAAGCTAACACAGTAAATCTTCACTGGATAAACTTGTATGAACAGAATTCACCATTAGTTTTTCAATCAAACAAGCAAACAAAAGGAATCAAGAACCCATGGCGCTTAATCAGATCTCATTTACTACATCAAAACACTCACACTGACACAACATCATAACCACAATGGGATGAAATGAACAAAACTCATTAGCTGAACTTGAGCAAAACAAAATCTAAAGGATTCAAAAAACCGAAAAGCACATATCTTAAATCAGAGACTAGATAGAATTGAACACAAACAGACAGACAATACCTTTGACGTTGGAGCAAATATGGAACCAAACAGCCCGGCAGAAGACGAAGACGAATACGTTTCTCGCGACCCAAACAGCTCAGAAGTTAACGACGACGAGGAGCAAGATTTACTCACTTGCTTTCTCCCTTCCATTCTCTCTCAAACCCCTCTAAACCCTATATACAATCACTCTCCACCACACCCTGTATACAGGTTTTATATATATATATATATAATCACCGTCAATCCGTCATAACAAAAAGAAAATGGTGAAGAGACTTGTAGAGAGAGAAAACAGAACACAAACAGGAAAAGAGCAAGAAAAGACACGTGAAGATCGTGTTTGGTAGAAAGAAACGAAACCGTCGCGTCCCAATTTATAAGCCCAACTGAAAGAAAAAAAAGAAAAGAAAGGTTTTTGTGTGTTTTTTTTTTTTTTTTTGTAGCAGAGGGCGTCACTCTGTTTCTTCGTTCTTGTCTCTGTAATCGCTTCCTTTCCTTTTTTGTTTTTTTGTTTTCGCTCTTTCCTTCTCTGTTACCTGTGGAGAAGAAACAGATGTGAGCCACGTGGAAAAGTCAAGAGATTTATGTGGGTCCCACATTCGGAAATCCCAAAACTTTTACTGCCACACCCCGTAGTGGATAATAAGAGTAGAGCATCTCCGATGAATGCTTGAAATTACAATTATCAAACACTTAAAACAATAATCTCAAGTCTTTGTAATGAAAGAAAAATCACTCTTGATACTGTTAAGAGTTAGGTTTATTAACTATGTTGCTTATTTTTTCAAATTATGTCTGTGGTATGTAGTTAGACCTAGTCTATGGGAGAATGCCTAAATTGTAGGAGTCATGGTTAAGTTGTTTCAAGTTGTTGTGTCATGGGATATGGTTCCACAAAATCTGCATAGTGCTGGTTGTGCTCTTTGTACTCAAAATTAACTCTCTATTTAAGTTGTATTGGTATTCAGCTTTAAAAATAAGAAATACAGAGCTTTCTAGCCATCTTGTGCAGCAGCAAGTTTAAGTTTTATTTCAAGTGTCCCCAACATCTGGTATCGGAGCCCCCACTGGGCCTGAGTCGAAAATCCTACCAAGAAGCAGTAGCTTTTGTTCTTGCAGCAGCAAGCATCCATGGCAACTGACAAACCAGCTGAGAACTTTGTTCAGCCAGCCATTCCACGCTTCGATGGTCAGTACGATCATTGGAGCATGTTGATGGAAAATTTCCTAAGGTCCAAAGAGTATTGGGATCTTGTGGAAACAGGATATGCTATACCAGAAGAAGGTGAAACTGTGACACTTGCGCAGCAACGGAAGCTCGAAGAACTAAAGTTGAAGTATTTGAAGGTAAAGAATTACCTATTCCAATCCATTGATCGTGCAATTTTGGAGACCATTCTCCAAAAGGAAACGTCCAAGCATATTTGGGACTCCATGAAAAAGAAGTACCAAGGTTCAGCAAAAGTGAAGCGTGCACAGCTTCAAGCCTTAAGAAGAGACTTTGAGACTCTTCAAATGAAAAATGGAGAGTCTGTCAATGAGTTTTTTGGAAGGATCATGGGGATTGCAAACAAAATGCGAATCCATGGTGACAAGCTTGATGATGGCTCCATTGTAGAGAAGA
Organism: Tripterygium wilfordii; assembly: GCF_013401445.1. Lineage (NCBI taxonomy): Eukaryota > Viridiplantae > Streptophyta > Magnoliopsida > Celastrales > Celastraceae > Tripterygium > Tripterygium wilfordii. Next base: position 9,334,645 of record NC_052236.1, on the reverse strand, counting down.
TTATGAGATCTATGTCTCCAAAATTCACCTACATTGTATGCTCTATTGAGGAGTCAAATAACACTGAGGAGATGTCAATTGATGAGCTTCAAAGCTCCCTGCTACTTCATGAACAGCAGCTGAATCGTGGTACCACAGAACGAAGCAACACCGAAGAACAAGCTTTGAAAGCTTCTACCTTCGCTGAATCCTCAAGCTCAAGAGGAAGAGGCCGAGGTAGAGGTAGAGGAAGAGGAAGAGGAGGTCGTGGTAATCATGATAGAGGAAGGCAGCAGCCAAGTTTCAAGCATGAAGACTTTTATTCCTCAGGTTCTCAAGGAAGAAACAAAGGTCGTGATCAACACTTCGACAAGTCAAACATCGAGTGTTACCGTTGCCACAACTATGGTCATTACCGTAATGAATGTTATACCAAGCTGCCAAAAGACAAAGAAAAGGGAGAGAAGTCCAACTTTGCTGAAAAGAAGGATGAGGAGACACTTTTGATGGCTTTTCACGTCAAGGAGGAGAACAATTCAGAAGTATGGTATGTAGATACAGGTTGCAGCAACCATATGAGTGGAAGTAAGTCATCTTTTTCGTCTTTAAATGAAGATTTTAAGACTACAGTGAGTTTTGGGGATTTGTCAAGTGTGGATGTGATGGGAAAGGGTGATATTCAAATTAGAACTAAGAATGATTTTGTAGAAACAATTTCGAATGTGTTTTATGTGCCTAGTTTGAAAACTAATTTGTTGAGTGCTGGACAATTGCAAGAAAAGGGTTATATAATAACTCTTCAGAAAGGTACATGTGAGATTTATGATCCTGTCAGGGGTGCTATTGCTGTGGTACAGATGAGCCAAAATAGATTATTTCCGCTGAAAATAAAGACTGTTCAGACTTGTTTGATGGCTAAGGAAGATGATTCATCGTGGCTATGACACTTTCGATATGGCCACTTGAATTTTAATGGTTTGAGGACATTGTACCAAAAGCAAATGGTGACTGGCCTTCCCATGATCACACCTCCATCAGAAGTTTGTGAAGAGTGTGTTGTTAGCAAACAACACCGTGATCAATTTCTCAAAGGAAAAGCATGGAGAGCTCAAAATCTATTGGATTTGGTGCATTCAGATATATGTGGCCCAATCAATCCAATGTCAAATGGTAAAAAGAAATATTTTGTCTCTTTTATTGATGACTTTAGTAGAAAGGCATTGGTGTATTTCTTGCAGGAAAAATCAGAGGTTTTTAATGCATTTAAAAGCTTTAAGGCACTTGTTGAAAATGAAAGTGGAAGAAGGATCAAAACCCTTCGAACTGATCATGGTGGTGAGTATTGTTCAAAGGAGTTTGAAGCCTTCTGTGATGAGAAAGGCATTCGAAGACAACTCGCAGCTTCATATACACCCCAGCAAAACGGTGTATCCGAGAGAAAGAATCATCTTCCTTTTGTGTGTGTTTTTTTTTTTTGTAGCAGAGGGCGTCACTCTGTTTCTTCGTTCTTCTCTCTGTAATCGCTTCCTTTCCTTTTTTGTTTTTTTGTTTTCGCTCTTTCCTTCTCTGTTACCTGTGGAGAAGAAACAGATGTGCGCCACGTGGAAAAGTCAAGAGATTTATGTGGGTCCCACATTCGGAAATCCCAAAACTTTTACTGCCACACCCCCGTAGTCGATAATAAGAGTAGAGCATCTCCGATGAATGCTTGAAATTACAATTATCAAACACTTTTTAAAACAATAATCTCAAGTCTTTGTAATGAAAGAAGAATCACTCTTGATACAAGGTGTAAATTTTGAAAACCTTTAATATTTCAAGTGTTACTTAAAAGCATTATTTAGACCCACATAACCATTTAAAACTTGACACATGTAAGTGGATCCACAAGAGAGATGACAAAATAGAAAAGAGGGAGGGAGATGGAGTGTTTGAAACATTATACCATTGTAGAGAAATTCTTAATAATTGAGTGGTGCACAAATTACAAGATAAAATGAAGTGTTTGAAACACATGCATCATTGGAGATGCTCTAACAACTATCTATATATAGGTTTTATAACTTCTCTGTTTTCTCTGGGACCTTCTTATGTCCACCCCATTTACCTCCACCCTTTTGTCCACCCCCATCAAACACCATTGGTTCTAAAAAATATACTCGAGATGCTCACCTGTACAAAGATTATAATAACCTTCAAAGGTTTATTTAGAAGAGGTGGATGGTCCACTCTTTTCATAAGGGTGGACCTTAGTAATTTCCGTTTTCTCTCTTTCAACTCTTTTTCTTTGACTTTTTATTTGGTTTGGTCTTGTGGGATTTACAAAACAAACAATGCTAAAAATAAACGAAAATATTAAATATGCTAGTAAATTTTATCCTAAATCTTCGAAAATCTATTGGCATTGCCACCTAGATGTTTACATGACAAATATTTGAAATTCAAATATTCCCTCCTCTTTCACACTTGTTTTCTTTTTAAAAATTTGAAAATCAAATAATCCCTCTCATATTTCCCTCATTTCTCCCACTTTCATCTACTCCCATATTTTTTTATGCACAAGCCAATGTAATTTACAGACAGACTTACGAGTTACACTGTTTTCTTACCAAACAGACCTACAGGTTATACTGTTTTCTTGCTAGACAGACTACGGGTTACACTGTTTTCAAAATAGGTCAAATACAAGTTTGGGAGAAAAATAGTCTACAAACCAATCAAGAATAACAAGGTAGATACATTGTCTCAAAAGCGTATTCATTCAAATGGTATTCAAACACATTATTACATTGTGTTCAAAATAGTGTAAATTTCAAAATAAGCCAAAAATAGGCGAGAAAAAAAAGCCACAAAGACTAGTTATTACATTGTTTGAGGTGGCCAGAGACGCTGTTGGAGGTGGCTCGATGCCCGGATCAAAAAATTACATTATTTTTAGAAAAATGTAATTTGCCCGGGTCCTCGGATTCCAGTAGCTATTTGGTCGAAAAATAAGTGAGAAAGGAACGCCTCAATGCACGGAGTCCAAATATGAGGTTGTTGTCCGAGATGTCGTCAAAGGTGGCCAAATCGACTCAATTTGTGTCGCGGTTACCTCCTCCTTTGGATGCCTTTTTCTGATGATACGAGTGGCGGTGGGTGATGCGGAGGGTTGAGACGAAGGGGCTCCAGTTGGTTGTGGTGGTTGTCTCATGAGAGTGGGAGGGAGAAAAGGAGAGAGAAAGTGGAGAGAGAGAGAGAGAGAGAGAAAGTGGAAAGATAAGAAAAAGAGAGAGGGAGAGTGTTTATATAGATGCCAATGTTGATGTGGAATGCACATAGGATTGAGAACAATTGGGATAAAAAATGTTGGGCTATTTAGCATGACTGAAAAATAAAACCTGAATCATGACCACCTTATCTTCTTTTATCTTGTCGGATGGATCATACATTACATGTACTATTGTGAAACAGGTCCTCACAAACACACGTGAGAGTTGAGACTGGCTTGTTGTGAAACAGGTCCTTAGCAAACACAAATGAGAGTTGAAACTGGTCTGTTGTGATCAACACGGTATAACTTGGAGCAAGTTCAAATCATGTTTGAACTTCTCTTACGGTAGCACCTTTGTCAACATATCTATTGCATTCTCGGTTGTAAGCAACTTTTTCAATAAAATCTCACCCGAAAACACTAACTCACTAATCATGTGATATCTCACTACAATGTGCTTTCTGCGGTCATGGCACACTTGATTCCTCGATAAATCAATGGCGCTCTGACTGTCACGAAATAGAGAAAGAGACTGACCTACGAAACCAATTTCCGCTAACAACCCTTTCAACCATAATGCTTCCTTGTCGTCCTCTGCCAAAGCTATGTATTCTGCCTATGTTGTAGACAAGACAACCACACCCTGCAAAGAAGACCTTCAACGGATAGGATCACTTGCTAGTGTAAATACATATCCTATAATAGACTTTCTATCATCCAAGTTAATTGCAGAGTTACTATGAAATATTCTCTTTCAAAAGACGCATTGTTGATGGTTAGGAATTTGAATTATCTATGTTAACAACTAACCACCTTTGCTATTTTGGATAAGAAAGTTTGATTGCTTTGAAGTTTGAACGATTGGACTGGATAATATTACAGAGAGATTTAATTAAGTGGAAAAAAAAGGTCAGTGATTAGTAATGGGTACACGTTTCAGAATGTCTACAGCGGTTATAAAGTGACAAGGAAAGGGGTAAGCGGGGTCCGGGGGTGGTGGACATGGTGGTGCAGTCGTTGGTTTAGCCACTGCCATTGAGGGTCGCCGCATGGTATAAGAGCCACACACCACGTGGTTCCTACCTCCACGCATTCCTAAGACTAAGATAATAATGATCCTCCGTACATCTTGGAAAACCCAAAACTTACGTTTTCTCTTCTGCAATCAACACAAAATTCATCTCCTCATCTCTAACTCAACCTAGATACGTCAGCAAAATCGAGTGATTGAATAACCGAGCAATGGAGGAATCGATCCAATTTTGAATAAATGAGCAGTTGAATTTATCGGTTCTGTGAATACATCTGGCTTGTATGATTTTATTTCTCCATGGACTATCTCACTTAATGCTAATGGTACTTGAGTCGAAGGAAAACGACCTCGTATATGTGAGAGGGGGCTCACTTGACTTAGTCAAGCGATGTGGAACAATAAGAAGTCATAACAACTACAATTCAGGGCATTTGGTTGCTAATCCAATGAGTGTGAGGCGAGTATGAGATGACCATTATCATGTTTGGTATGAAATGAAGAATGAGCACGAGTGTTAAAATTTAATTGTACAATTTCCATATTACCCAATTTTTTGTACATAAAAATAAGAATAGATTAATTTAATGGTTGTGATTACTTATTAATAAGATGTATAACAGTCTTTTAAGTATCAAAACTCATTCTCCTTTGTAGAGATTAGTCAATCTCACTATTTTGATGAGCTTGACTAATCTCCATAAGAAAGGAATAAGGGTGGGATGAGTTTGGGATTTCATCCTCTTAAACTCAATCAAACAAAAGAATGAGTGATTCTCACCCCTTTAAAATGCCAATCAAATGCCCCGTTAAATCCTCTTATGAATGTTTTTGATGGATACTGAAAATCTCCAGTAATCCTATTCTACAAGCAAAGTGGACCAAGTGTGACCAACCAATAGTTAGGTATAGAATGAAGAAAAATGCTCCAATGAACTTCACTTTAGCACGCCAAAGGAATTAATACTCCGAGCGTATCATCTTACTACCAAACATACACAATAGTAATGATCAATCCTTACTTTTTCAATTTTGTTTTGTACTAGCCAGGAGTCAACACAAGAATATTTAGTTGCTAACTTTCTATTTGAGGAATTACTTTACTTGATAGAATAGAATACCTACATGTGCGAATGTGCATCATGCATGTCCTCTTCGGACCACGTCGAGGTGGCGGAAATCTACAGCTCACACCTGTTAGGGACTCAATTATGTGTATATATATATGCTACTCTTCTTCATATATGTTGTGGATGCAATTTTCTGGACAATCCACACGTCAATTGCTGAGAGGGTTGACGCAACGGCAAGCCTTAGTGAATCATGCAAGAACAAAGGGAGAGAGCTGCCCTTCGTGACCCAGGGACACTCTAACACTCACGTTAGTGTCAAACTCAGGAAGTTCTAATAATCTTAGTGATTACAAATTGTAATGCGTGAATCAAAGAATGAGTGTAGTCTATCTTGGCTCAACCTCAATCTCATTTATATAGTGGTTGATAGGGTGAGGAGATAAAGACGTTTAATATTATCATCCCTAGAGTGTCATGGTAGGATGAAATCTCCTGATCCTGATCTTCTTATGTTTGAACGTCTTTAAACGTTAGCTTGAGATATTACTTGAGAGTTGAGAGTTATTCTCTCCTAAATTTTATTCTTATCACGACTTCTTGGAAGTTGTTGTATGTAGTTTTCTTGTCACCTATCTTGTTGACTTGCGATGATTCATTTTTCTTGCCACATATGTATCTATTTATCTTTAGATTTTTTTTCCCAAGTTTAGTAGTTGAGTACAAATGTAGTTCACATATCGTTAATTATTGTGGTTTGATACTATTTTAGAGAAAATGGTAAGTGCTAAGATGGGCCAGTAGCTTTGACTAATTGCATATATATATATATTCTAATTAGAGAGAAGATAAGAGATTAAGAGTTGAATATAATTGTGTGAATGAAAGTGTAACACCTAAACATATTATTCATGTGCAAATGGATATCTGATAAGGAGCACAATCACAAAACGCCAAGCCAAAGGAAAAAAAAAAAAAAAAAAAACAAAACAAAAGAAACACACTCGTTAGGAGCATGACATTGATCCTACTTTTAGTGCAAATGCCGACAATTTTGAGTCTGAGAGCTGCATGTGTTTCATTTAAGTCAATATACTTTTTATGATATGGAAAATCGGACCGATTTTTCCGGTAACACTAGTCATCCCTAAACAAATATCCCTAAAGTGTACCTAAACACATGTGACATGATAGGACTATGACATGACAAATTCAAATGAAAAAAAAAGTTGTTCGAAATTTGGGCAGGGCTTCTTAAACCTTCCAGATATTTGTTCACCTTTCTTAAAAAAAGTCATACATGATTTCACTCTCTCTCACCAACAATCAAGAAGCTTCTCTCTCCTCCAAGAATGACATTCTCTCTCTGGTTCTCACCATCTCTCCGTCTCTCATCTCATCTATTGGAAAACACGATGGTGGCCGCATCAACAGTGTCATTCGACGGTCTAAAGCGGTAAGAGAGAAACTCCTCTTTCATAGATAAATTTTTGAACCCATTTCGCACATAAACGAAGCAATCGTCGATATCTCTCAATTTCTTTGGGTATTTGCGTGTTCGCAAGGTCAAGTAGTGTTTTTCTGTCAAAAATTTGTTCTTGCATGCCTGTGATAGTTGAAATGTTTGATATCCAAGTTATTACACTTTTTCTGAAGAATTTATGTTTCCTTGGTAAACGATGACATGGTTGCAAGCAATGTAAGTATAATACCGTCTATCAATGCCATTATTTACATTATTTGATTTTTTATTACGTTTCCATTCTTTCAAATTGCATTACATACTATGTTATTACACATGAACTTATGCTAATTACATGCTATGTATACTCGATTATTATATATTTATCTTATTAAAAACCATATATTTGGTGTGTGATGTGCAGGGTTGATTGTGGGGTCATTTCTATGTTCATCATTGAGAAACTTATGGACAAAATGAAAATTCTTAAAAAACTAACCAAGGAGGACACATTGAAGTCTAGGTCAAGATTGGTTCATCAATTCTTGAATGATGCAATTTACTCATGGAATATAAATTTGTACAATCAATTCCAACTTCTCAAGTAGTACCCTTGTAATATATTTAGTATGCCTGTAGCCTTCTAAACTTGATTGGGCTTTTTGTTTATTATCATGGCAGTAAACTGGTATTTGTACTGATTTTAAGCCCATGACATTGTATAATTAATTACCATTTCTGACTTGTAATTACATATTGTTCATATATAATTACATATTTGATTACTTCAATTATACACGTGCAATAACTATATTAAACAATATAAAAACATTACTAGTAGTTTTAAAAACACAATGTCACCCTACTATTACATTCCAAATTTCAGTACTTCAAATAAATATAATAATATAAAGATCATCAACATTAATATAACAATTGAAAATAAGTTCAAATCTCTGAGGCTTGAAATCCAGTTTCTTGTTGGTCTGCCGACACTGTATAACCCTTAAACTTTATCTTAACCCGCGCATGATTTCTCCTTCCATTGATTTGATGCACAGTACATCATTCTAGTGATTTCCTTTTAGAACTCAAAAAAATTTTGCATGGTGTACACATCTCGGATTTGCTTCTCTATTTCATAGAAGGTTGTAAACGAGAGTTGTTTGTTGAAATAGTCAAAATCAGCTTGACTCTCCTTCTCTACTTTCTTTCGTAGAGCATTCTCATACTATTCGACAAACTGCTTCAAAGTAGTTTTCGAATTGACGTAACCATCAAAAAAAGCTTCATACTCTCACTACGTCCGGTTGTGGACATTCCTACCCAAAAATACATTTTACAAACATTGGAACCCACAACTCTTTATCCAAATACAAAGACGTCAACCATGTATTCTCTTCAAGGTGGAACACACTCATCAACATCCCCCGACAACCTGTTAATGAAGTAATACACTATTAGACACACAATTACACAACATATTACCAAATTACACTATCGATAAGTATAATTACACTATTAAGATGGAATTACACTGTCACTTGTTATAATTACAATATCAACCTATCACATTACACTCTACATGCTTATAATTACACAATAACATAAGTAATAATTTGAGATCAATATATTATCAAATATCACGCAAATCATGGAACTTATACCTAAAACGTAGTGTTATGCACACAAACAACGTGTAATAATAACTTCAATAATGTAATAACCCCATTCAATAGCGTGACTACACACAATTAGAGCGTAATTATAAACCTTTAGAAATTAATAACATTATATGATACAAGTATTCCAAACTATAGAACCATATTCAAGAACCAACTTTTACAATGTAAAAAACTCAAAATTGAAACGTTCTATCTATCTACTATCGTTAGTCTACAAACGAATATTATGCATGTCAGTCATATACGTAAAATTATATCTAAAATTACTCCTCACCTAGAATATTCACTAGAGCTATGCATTGTAGATCTTCCTCTGCTATAAATATGAAAACCAGTTAAAAATCCAAGAACATCACCAGATCGAAGAACCAAACCAAACAAACACAGGTAAAATAGACAATCTACAACTCGGTGGTTCCAGCTCAACTCAAGTTGGCTTAACAGATTTGTATATGCATTCTCCAATCTCGCTTCTGTATCTTGGAAGCTTTTAGAGAGAAAAATGATGAGAGAGAAATACCTTGGATGAAGACAAAGGAGAGAGAACTTCCTCTTTATGTGTAATAGACAGCACACAGACCGATGTTGTTCTCCAATACCTACGTTTTTATTATGCAATTTCTTAAACAATTATTTATCTATGTGGCAAGTGTAGGGAAGTTTAGTGTTTTCCCTCTTCATCTGCTCGGTTATATGGTAGTTCAATTTTGTCAACGTATCATGTGGTCGAATTAGAGATTAGTAGATATCTACTATGTATCTGTATATGAGAAAACGTGAGGTTATCGGTGCTTGGAGCTCCCTTTAGTTAAATAGACAAAAGTGAGAATATGATAAAGATTTACATGAGTGAAGATCTACTTTTATATGAATCAGGAATAATTGATTATCTGTCGAGATTTATGGGGATGAATCCCTTTTAGATTTCTTTTCTTATCAGCGGAGTGCTAATCGATATCCCAAGGTCACCGGGGTTTCCCAACATTATGCTTGTTAGGAAATACCGAGGATGTTATGAAATTAGACCCACGATTCTCCTTGACAGAAATATCACATGACAATAGAAAAAATTGAAATAGAAAAATGCAACAATCTCAATACAAGAATAAACGTGGAAAACTCCAAAACCCTAGAAAAACCACTGGTGTTGTCAAAAGATAACCAAGAGAAAATTCACTACATAGAAAATTTGTACAACCAGACACTCAATTTCCTCTCACCAAGAAACTCAAGCAAAACCCAAAAAATTTACCACAAAGTTATCTTCCTTTGCTCTCTCTCAAAACTCATGGCACACAGCCCTTTAATTTGATTTCTCTCTACTAAAAACATTAATAAACCACTAGTATTTATAATAATACAAAATCTCCTAGTTCAATTCTACTTAGGAGTCCCACCCAAAATGTTTTTGGTTACAAATATGATAGCAATCACGTTCCTAATTCGAGACCAACTTAAAAACTTTTTTCACCAAAATTGAGACTCTTCGTAGCATTAAAACTATCCAAAAACTGCACCTGTCCGTCAAATGTCCAAACGGCTCCATGAGCTATCTGGACGTGTACACTTTTTTCCTGTCCGACGCTGCTATACGTGACTCCCGTTCGGATGGCTTCCCGGCCCATCAGGATAGATGCACCCTTACCATAATTTCTTACACCTCTTCACCATATTTGTTATCACTATTTCAAGAGAGGAGTCTAAGCCGATGTGACATCTTGGTTGACCAAGACCAATCCCGTCCTCTTTAGTATGTGGGACGACACATGTCAGCATCTCATTGAATGGATAATTTTGGTATTAACAGCTTTATTTTTAAAAATAATTTGGCTCTCTCTTTGTGTGATTCAAAAGCTGTTGTGCTGGCTCTCTCTTTGTGTGATTCAAAAGCTGTTGTGCTTTTGAATCTTCTGTTTTCTTATTATGTAATACAATAAAGAGTAAAGAAACAGAAAGAAATTATATACTTTATTACTTTCACACATAAAAGATGTCTTCGTCGCCAAAAAGTTACTTTGAGATAAAAAGTTATTTGATACTTGTGCATGGACATGTACATATATAGCCGAGTTAACAGATAAAGCAAAGCAATTTTTTTGTGTAAGCTTGCCACTTTTAAGATGTCTATTAGATTAGATAGATACACTAATTAATTAACAACTGTTATAGTGTTATTAATGGTGTCAATTCAAAATTATCTTATCCTGTCATATAAATGTTTATCTTACTTTATCTTGTAAGTTTTTTGCAGCTTCTACCTATAACTATAAGAGGTCGATGAATATTGTATACCTATTTCAACACATGTGTCCTTCCTACTCGAAGCAATACCCTTATGGGATATTTGGTTCATAATTGTGTGAGGTGAACAGCATATGAGGAGGAGATGAGTGTCAAGTGAGTATGGGATGAGTAGGATCATGTTTGATATAAAATAATGAGTGAGTGTGAGTTTGAGTACGAGAATATTAATACTAGTACAATTTTTCATATTACTTTTTTTTTAGAAAATAAAAAAATATTTTATAACAAGTGTAAAAAAGTATTTTACGCATCAAAACTCATTCTCCCTTGTGCATAATAGTTATTGTCACCATTTTGGTAAGCTTGGCTATTTTCCACAAGGGAGAATAGAGGGTAGAATGAGTTTGGTATTTTACTCTTCAAAACTCAACCAAACAAGAGAATAACTAATCTCACCCTCATTCTCCCCTCAAAACACCAACCAAATGTCCCGTTATGATCACGCGCTGAACTTTAACCCAATTTATCATGTTGTTGGTGAGAAATTTATGTGTGCGCGGACCTGCCGGTCCAAGTTTATGTTCATATAGAATGTTTAAAGAACAAACTTGTATAATGTAATTCTCGATTACCAGGAAAAAATGGAAAAAAAAAATAATAGAACAAGCCTTTTCATATAAGCTTCTCTAAGAGAACAAAAACAAAACAAAAAAAATGCTTATTTGGAAGGCCCAACTCTTATAAGGCCTCAACCATGAAACCAAATCCACCGCTAGAGGGAAATCAAATGGAGCTGGCCCAACCTTTATAAAAGCCCGGTTTGAAGGGTCTTTGTTCGGAAAATGTCATTTTAATACCCACTTGACAAATGTTGGACACATAAGTCAAACAACAATTCTTTTTTTCATATATGTACATTTTTCCACACAAGTACCTCTTTTAAAAGTTAATAATTGCATAATCCCACATTTACCCTTCTTCTCTAATAGACATTAATTTTAAAAAAACATATATCTAAGACACCTACTCTCCATCTCCACCATTGTCATGTTTGCCTCCATCTCCACCACTACCACTGTCCGCCTCCATCTCCACCACCACTGACGCCACCACCACCAACGTCGCTCCTCCACCACCATCTCATCTCCACAATTATCTTCATTTTTTTATTATCCTTCTTATTTTTATTAGTTTTCGTCTTTATCTTGTTAGATCTGAGATGTAATATAATATATGAGATTGTAATATGAGATCTGAGATCGTAATCTGAGTTCAAATATAAGAGCATATGAATCTGAAATCATATGTTACTGTTTCAATATTATTACGGATTTGGGATTGTATGTTACTGTTTGAAATAGTAACATTACGTGAGCAAAACCTACCAACTTTGGGTCTCCCTTTCCAGTGGTCATTTTGGACAAAATCTGGCTGGGCATTGTGAGTCTCAGTGAGTGGAGTCTAACGGCAATGGTGATGTAGCGACCGTCACCCAAATAATCTGGATTTGAGACTTTTTCTTTCATGTTATTGTCTCTATGTTACTATTTCAATGATGTTACTGTTGCAAAAAATAATATTAGGCTAATATTGACCTACATTATCATGTTAATGTATTGGCGTTGTAATGCAGAATCATGTACTATAGATTGTGTATTTTTTTAAGATCGTTTGCTCCAGTAAGAAATATTACAAGGGTTTTGTTTATTATGAAACAATAACATGAACATGTCTGAATGATTTTGTAGAACTTGACAGATTAAGTATTTCATATCTAACACTCATAAACTCAAAGAAATCCTGAACGAAAATCATGTACCCAATATCTATACCTAAATAAAAGCAAGGAAGAATAGAAACAATAGATCTAAAGTTTTTAAGCTTAAATTGTGAAAAAATAGATCTAGAGAGAGAGAAACAGGGGAGAAGAAGAAGAAAGAGAAAGAGATAGAGATAGAGAAGAGAAGAAAGAGAGACGGAGAAGAAAGAGATAAAATAAAGAGAAAAAAGAGGTTGAGTGTATAAAGGTAAATGATCATCCCATGAGTAGTTTTATGTCCATGTATTTTTTTGTTGGAACCAAATGTCCAAAAGTACACTAATGGGTACCGACTTGGCATTGTCCCATCCAAGCATTGTGAGCCCCTAAAAGAATTGAAATTTTGCATTGCGACCCCTTTCCTTTTGGGTTATTTCGAGTTTCGAACAATTTAGATGGGGAAGGAAGTAGTTTTGATGAAAGTAGTCACACCCCGACTTACGTTGACCAGAAATATTTTGAGTTTGAGGATTAAAACACCCCACTTTCTTTGAAGCTTTACAAGTCTGAACAAGGGAGTGTATATGTCGAAGTTGAAGATTTGATGAGAGAGCTATGACGCCGTGGATCGAATATCTGATGGGAATTTACTACCTCACTATCACCTCACCATCACCTTCACCAAGATAAGTCAGAGGTCCGAGAATTGGAATTTTTGAACTCATTAAGAAGATCTAATGGGTTTTTGGTGTTCATGATGTGGATATCTACTTCAAACAGCAAATCTAAATAAGGTATATTGAGATTATCTCTTGATCCTATTGTTTCTTCGATTTGATTTCAAGCAAATTGCATCATCAGTACCTGGATGGATCGAGAGGAAGTCACTCCGTACCTGGATGAGCCTTTGTGCCCATTCAAGAAAGAAAGAAGATGAGCCTCAAGCCGCTTGCTTTACTTTAAAGGGGAGGTGCCATCTATACAAGAAGCGGAGAAGCTAAGCTTAACCGGCGAGGAGCCATAGAACTCTGTGTTCTATTGTATGCTATTTTTTTTTTAGATTTATATACAACATTTCAATCTACGAAATATGCGATGCAATTTTATAGCTACGTCCGATGTGGAGCAATTCTTCGGATTTCACACAAAATGAATTCTACCAAAGCATTCTCCTTTGAATTAGATCGCTCGTGACCTATGTCAATCAAAGGAATGGTTGACAGGCGATGGAGAAAGAAGTGTTTTCTAACACCAAAGTTCGGTTCTTGCAGAGGTTGTTGGGTGTTTTCATATTTAGGTATGGCTTGTGTTACTGAAATGAATTTTGTGTAAAGAAATGTTGTTGTATTTGTTTTCGATAGACGTAGATTTAGCAGATTTGTGAAATTTTAGTTGTTCTTCCCCTGTTTTTGTTCACTGTTTTGGGCATGGGGTGTATTTTTAAATTGTCTAATATTTTTTGTACTTGGGGTGCTATTAGGAAAATTGTAAAAAATTTGGGTTGCTATGAAACTGAGGTGACTTTAGTAAAAACCGAGATGTGACTAAAGCTCCCCAGTCTAAATTTCAAATTGGGCCCAAAGTAGTTTTGTTGAAAGCCCAAAAACAATTTCTTCAAACAATATATAGACAAAATTAATTTACTTTGGAGGTAAATGTTTCCAACTTAATTTTGGTATTTTAAGAATGCGACATCTCACCAACTAGGTTTCTGTACAAAATATTTGAAGATAGACAAAATTAGTAAAGTTAGATAGTATTTTTTTGTACATATATAATTTACATATATTAGTTTCGATTTGACTTAGTTTATAGTACTAGTTTATAACTTCATTACGTTCTTCGACCAATAATTATCAAAAATAAATTTTAACAGCGGATTGATATAACCCAACGTATATAAATAAAATTCTGACACTTTTCACACAAGTGACATATTTTTTGAGTTTAAGAATCAATGATGATTGTTCATGAAAACCAAATTCGTTCAAGTTTGTGACTCAAAACAGACAATATGGTTGATGCATTTGTTCTTCAATTTCCAACAGGGCCACCGATTGCTACATTTATTAAAGTATTCAATAATATGAATGAATAGACTGAATTTAGTTTTTGTTTGAAGGAAAATGCCTTATAAAAAAACATTAAAAAAAATGTAGACTATTATAGCTTCTTCTTCTTTTTTCCTTTTTTTTAAGAAGAAAAGGCATCCCACTGGTAAGTTTCTTAATTATGATCATCACACACTACACCACAAGGCTAGGCACCCCTTCAAGATAAAAGTCAACACAAACTTTTCTGTATAATACCTAGAGAATGCTCTCATCCCTATTGCCATTGTAATTTGTAACCATTCATTCGACTTTGTAAAATTAATATATTTCGTACTTAATATTCATGGTTTATTAGAAATTCATGCTCTCATACATGTCAAAAATATTGGTCGCTTTCGATAAGCCGAAGCCTAACCCATTGAGTCAAAGCTCAACTACTATGGGTAAAAGTCCAACTCACTTGAGCTAAGAAAAGAACTTGTTACATATAGAGAGTGAGTTTTGCATGCCAATATATACCACTTCGTTGAGTAAGTCTAAGATGATGTGAGACATTTTGAGTCATAATATGATATATATATATATATATATATATATATATATATATATAGCACTAATACTACATAAATCATATACAAGCAGGAGAAATTAAGTATAAAGCTCCAAATATGTAGGTACAACTACAAGCACAAACACAAAATCCTAAAATACAGATGGAAATAATAAAAAAAAAAAATAAAGTAGGTACGTAGGGTAGCTATCAGTCGGATGGGTTCTATATACGTTACCATAAAGAAGTAGCTAGTGTAGGTGTCTTCCAAGGAAGGCAATGAAGGTCGGAGCAAGACCCGGTCCACATACTCGAGCATTCCCTTCCATTACTACCATCACAACACTCGCATACAATCCCCAGAGTTGCAAGAGTCTTCGAGTATCCTATACGTATAGAAACGCCATATATGTACGTTAAAGTGAGGTGATGACTTTAAAATTAATTAACAATCAGAATTGGCTACCATTAAGAGAGAGAGAGAGAGAGAGAGAGATTTGTGGATTGTTCTTACTTGGTAATTGAGGTGTGAAAGGAAGTGGCCTTGCTTGTGCAAATCCTGGTCTTTGGGAAATCGATGAAGATGATGATGCTATGAGCATGAGCAAAACAAGGAGCAGAGAAGAAGACTTGAAGAGGACACCCATGTTGTTCCTGCTCTCTAACAACAAAATATATATGCATATATATATCCACAGAAAACTCAAAGCTTATGCCTTGATTTTGCAGTGGTTTCGGTCTGACTGCGCTAATTATATATAAATATATATGATATATACTATGATTAATTGATAATTGAAATGATGGGTTAATTAAATGGAAAGTCACAATTAATTAGCCTGCACATGTTAATCTAGAAGGAGGATTAATAATCAAAGGAGAAAAATCGATGTTTGGATGACACGTGTACAAGTGATATATTAAACCAAACACATTAAGGGCAGGGTTACCAATATTTAATCATCTTAATAACACAATGATAATAATTCTTAATAATTAAATGAATAATGCAAATCTTCTCTTCCGTCGTTCTCTTCCACTTGAAAACTAACTCGCCCTCGAGTTAAGAATTGACTAAAAAGAACTATATTCACGATAATACTTATAGAGAATTGATCCTTTCAAGTGTTCGAGCTCATTGGTTGAAAATGTAATCCTCCATTCCAAAGAAAGAGAAATTCGAATGAAGTAGATATATTGTCTCAAACTATGATATATATATATATATATAATGTGTGTGTGTGAGAGAGAGAGAGGTTAATATTATTAAAATACAGAAAAAAGACTAGTTCAATGATATGGAAGTTGCATATATGTATGTCTGCAAGTTAGTATCAGTATGATTTTATCGCAGGAGGAGTTTGTTTCACTTAATTTTGCAATCAATTACTTTTATTGAAGTGGGAAACACCTATATATAGCTATTACATTGGTTTACAATCAATGATCTACGTAATTACAATCTTTATCAAAGTCAACAATTGAGGCATCAATTAGTCAACAATTGAGGCATCAATTATGAACTTAGACAAATCAATATTGATTGCCGAATCTTCAATTAAGGAAAGTCTTCAATCAATATTGAGTTTGTCAATAAAGTCTTCAATCAATAAAGTAAATCTTGGGTAAATCTTTGACTCTATTCAACACTCCCCCTCAAGGTGGTGCATAGACATCGTACATGCCCAGCTTGACAAGTGAATCAGCAAACACTGAATTTGACACTCCCTTGGTTAACACATCAGCCAACTGATCTTCGGTCTTCATATACGGAACTTCAATTATTTTTTCTTCTAGCTTTTCATACACGAAATTCCTATCAATTTCCACATGTTTAGTCCGATCATGTTGCACTGGGTTCTCAGCAATTTTAATTGCTGACTGATTATCACAATACAATTTCATTGGTCTTTTAATGGACAAACTCAGCTCCCCCATAAGCCGTTTGAGCCATAACAACTCACAAATACCTTTCACCATTGCTCTGTATTCGGCTTCTGCACTAGACAATGAGACAACTTTTTGCTTTTTACTTCTCCAAGTAACCAGATTTCCTCCAACAAAAGTTAAATACCCAGTGGTTGATCTTCTTCGGTCTCCTTTACCTGCCCAATCTGAGTCGGTATAGCCCCATACGTCTGCATGCCCATTCTTAGAAAAAAGTAAGCCTTTTCCCGGTGCAGATTTTAAATATCTCAGAATTCTAATAACTGCATCCATATGTTGTTTACCAGGATTGTGCATAAATCTACTCACAACACTGACCGCATATGCAATATCTGGCCTCGTATGAGACAAATAGATTAAACGCCCAACTAACCTTTGATATCGTAATTTGTCTATTGAAGTTTGATTCGAAGACTCTTCCAATCCATGATTTTGTTCCATAGGAGATCCAATTGGCTGACATCCAAGCATACCAGTTTCTGTTAATAAGTCAAGCACATACTTTCGTTGGGATAAAAATATTCCTTGCTCAGAACGAACAACTTCAATGCCCAAAAAATATTTTAATCCTCCCAAATCCTTCATATCAAATTCAGTTGACAAATAGTCTCTCAGTTTACGCATTTCTTCAGAATCATTGCCTGTCACTACCATGTCGTCAACATAAATAATGAGAGCCGTTAATTTATGACCAACTCTTTTCAAAAATAAAGTGTGATCTGCATTACTTTGCTTATAGCCGAATCTTCTCATAGCAAGTCGGAATCGACCAAACCAAGCTCGAGGAGATTGTTTCAACCCGTATAAGGCTTTCTTCAGTTTACACACGACACTTTGATCACCTGGAGCTTCATATCCTGGGGGCAGAGACATATAAACTTCTTCTTGTAGCTCACCATGTAAAAAAGCATTTTTTACATCATATTGTTGTAGAGGCCAATCAAAATTTGCAGCTAGGGATATTAGGACTCGAACCGTATTAATTTTTGCAACAGGAGCAAACGTTTCCTGATAATCAACCCCATACGTCTGGGTGAATCCTTTAGCCACAAGTCTAGCTTTATACCTATCAACCGAACCATCAGGCTTGCACTTGACGGTGTACACCCACCTACAACCAACAGCTTTTTTTCCTTTCGGCAACTCCACCAATTCCCAAGTTTGATTTTTCTCAAGTGCTGTCATCTCCTCAGTCATTGCAGTTGCCCATTTTGGATCCAACAACGCCTCTTGCACTTTAGTAGGAATATCTATGACAGTCATATTACTGACAAAGCTTCGACATTCCTTTGACAGTCGGTGAGTGGATGCATACTGAGCAATAGGATATTTCACTTTTCGCACAACCTCTGGTGAAAATCTATCTGGTGGAACACCACGAGTACTTCTTGGTGGGAGTACGTATCTGTCAGTTTCAATCGAGACACAAGTATTATCACAAATATTGTTAGTATTAACATCAGACTCAATGCTTACCTCAGGAGGATCTGTACGAGGAGTATCGGGAGTGGGTACTAGCGAAGATGAGAGAGAGGGAGCTTCAGCAACAGTATCGGCAACACACAGTGGATCAGGAAACAACTCCATCCAATTTGGAGCTTCAACAACAGTATCACCACTCGGGCCCGGAAGCGTGGAATTGGGTGAAGAAAAAAACATTTCATGTTCAGAAAAGGTGACATCCATAGTAACATAGAACTTACTTGTAGGAGGATGAAAACAACGATAACCCTTTTGTGAAGGATGATAACCGACAAATACACACTTGAGGGCACAAGGATCAAGTTTCGTGCGGAGATGTTTCTGTAAATGTACAAACACAACACAACCAAACACCCGGGGAGGAAGTGTGAGGTGCGATGGCAGTGTTACATAGGATGCCAATTTATCAAGTGGTGTCTGAAATTGTAGAACACGAGTGGGTACCCTATTCAAAAGATATACAGCTGTGGTAACAGCTTCTTCCCAAAAACGTGGTGCCATGTGGGCTCCAATAAGGGCAGCACGTGTAATCTCCAAAATTTGTCTGTTTCGGCGCTCAGCAACACCATTCTGTTGTGGTGTATAAGGACAAGTGGTTTCATGCAAAATTCCATGAGTCTGAAAATAAGCTTGTAACTCCTGATTTACAAATTCACCACCATTATCAGATCGAAGAACTTGTAAATTAGTAGAGAATTGTGTTTTGATCATGGTATGAAACGTGCGGAAGCAAGCAGCCACATCACTCTTATGACGCATAAGGTAAAGCCAAGTCATACGAGTGCAATCATCAATAAATAATACAAACCATCTAAAGCCAGTAGAAGTAGTAATAGGGGCAGGTCCCCAAACATCCGAATGAACCAACGCAAAAGGCACAACTCTTTTATTAGTACTATCAGAATAAGTAGCACGATGACTCTTGGCCAAAACACATGTATCACACTGAAAATTGGAAGGTTCACATGTAGAAAATAAAGTAGGAAATAAATATTTCAAGTACCCAAAGGAGACATGACCCAAACGATGATGCCATAACCGAATCTGATCTTCTGATGCCCTAGATGACCCTTTTGTTGATAGAGATCGTCCCATACTAACATCTTCCACATAATATAATCCCTCTCTCTTAGTACCACGCCCAATTATCTCCCCGCTGCAGAGATCCTGAAGGAAACAAAAAGTAGGATATATTAATACTAAACAATTTAGTTGTGTAGTAACTTGTGGCACAGATAAAAGATTATTGGAAAGAGCAGGAATCAATAAAGTGTGCTCCAAGGATAATGAAGGAGTTAAGTTAACCCTTCCAGCGCCCGTAACCGGATATGAAACACCATTGGCATTGGTGACAGTAGAGCAATTTGGTAAACAAGCATCATGTAATAAGGACGCATCAAAGGTCATATGATTAGTCGCACCAGAGTCAAGAATCCAACCGGGATCTTTTTCAGAATTTGTTGCAAGAAGGGCTAGACCAACACTACCTGACTGTTGGAGAAGAGTAGGATCTACCACAGAGTGAGTGATATCAACTGGAGTAGTGGAAGCCATGGTATCCATTGAAGAAGGAGTCGGTGCCATTGGGACTGTAGGTGAGGTGCATAGCGCAACTTTACCACCTTTTCGAGCTTGTAATCGCTCTTTGTGAGCCTGCCACCACTCGGGATATCCATGCTTTTTGAAGCAAGTATCTACAATATGTTTGGTGCTGCCGCAATGAGTACATTTACCACCAGTAGGTACTGACAGTGACAAAGAACTTGTTGGAGTTCCATATTTTCGAACTGCCATAGCCATCTAAGGAACTTCTGAAGACATCATTGTATTCCGGCGAAGTTCTTCACGTCTCACAGTTGAGAAAGCATTATCAGGTCCAGGTAGAGGATTAGTACGAAGAATATCTCCCCGAACAGAATCATATATATCATCAAGCCCAGCCAAAAAAGAATAGACTCGATCTTCATCAATTTCAGCCATTCGAGTCTTAATCACATCTGGCTGAGTAAAGGTAATTGGACGACGATGATCAAGCTCCTGCCAAATAACCTTAAGATCGGAATAGTATGCAGCCACAGGTCGCCCTGCCTGCTTAGTTGCCATAGCTTTTCGAGACAGATCATACAAAATAGATTTATCAGCACCCTCAAAATATGTTTGAGACACAGTATCCCAAACATCATTCGCAGTGGGTAAACGAATAAAAAGATTCATTATATCGGCCTCCATAGAGCCAATAATTCAGCCTTTTACAGTAGAATCCTCCATCATCCACTTGTTATATGTAGAGTCACTAACAGTAGGTTTCGAGGTCGTACCTTTGAGATATTCCATCTTTCCTCGTCCAGCAACGAACATAGTAACCACCTGAGACCAAAGAGTGAAATTTGAGCCATTCAGTTTGATCCCATAAGGAATAGAGGTTGGTTCTTGAGTTGGCGTCACCACAGGTGGAACTATAAGAGCACCGGATTCAGCCATGAGTTGTTTGTAATTTCTGGATGAGATTCTGGTTCAATGGTGCAATCGGCACCTGTTATGGACGAAGCAATCGGCTTCTGTCGGATGGTTGGAGCAGTCGGCCCCTAGTAGCTACGGTGATGGAGAGGTAGTATGTTAAGAGAACCTGCTCCGATACCAACTTAATTTTGCAATCAATTACTTTTATTGAAGTGGGAAACACCTATATATAGCTATTACATTGGTTTACAATCAATGATCTACGTAATTACAATCTTTATCAAAGTCAACAATTGAGGCATCAATTAGTCAACAATTGAGGCATCAATTATGAACTTAGACAAATCAATATTGATTGCCGAATCTTCAATTAAGGAAAGTCTTCAATCAATATTGAGTTTGTCAATAAAGTCTTCAATCAATAAAGTAAATCTTGGGTAAATCTTTGACTCTATTCAACAGTTTCATAGTGGAAGAACATCAAACAATGTGATGAGTGAACTTGGTAGTTGGTATCTACATTTGCAGTAGGATTCTTCACAAACTCAGGACATCTACTAAGAACTCCGAATCATTATTCTACTTCTAATAGGCCATCAACTAGATCAGAATCTTCATTTGCCACCAGCTTGTACTACATATATATATATATATCAGATGCTCTTTGTATGGAAAACAATCTTGGTCTAAGACACTGTAGTGGAAATACCACACACCAGAGACGAAAAAAATAAAAAACATAAGGATGAGAAAAAAAAAATGCACCAGCCGGGAATCGAACCCGGGTCTGTACCGTGGCAGGGTACTATTCTACCACTAGACCACTGGTGCTTTGATGGCATTGTGGTGAAAAGTCGTTTTTCTCGATTCATATTGGTTTCTTATTTATTTTTATTTTTTTTTTGTTTCTTATTGAGTAGCTCCAAATCTATACATACACAATTACGGAGTCCTGAGGCAGTTCTAAGATTGTCCACGTCGGCTTCCAGGAACGACATATGATTGCCATGTTGGATTTAATCTAAATTAAATATTAAAAAAAAAAAAACAAAGTTTGGACTTGAATTATTGCTACCATTTACGATTCTTCAAACGACTCTTCACATCTCCTGCCCCAATTCATGCACCAGAGACGAGATAGATGAATTATTGCTACCGTTTACGATTCTTCAAACGACTCTTCACATCTCCTGCCCCGATTCGTGCACCAGAGATGAGATAGATGAATTATTGCTTCGATTTGAGGGTCATTTCCTCTTGCGGACTGTATAAATTCCTTTTTTCTTGATTAGATATAGATCGTCTGTTCTTCCTCCATTGTCGTGAAACAAAGCGGGGTGCGTACATCTAGAGGATTTGTGCTAATGTCAAGATCAAAGCCGAAGTAAGTCGATTTGAGGGTCTGTGTCTAGCCTTCTGCTTCCTCTAAGGTATGCATAAATTACTTTTGTTCTTATCACCGAATACATTCTAACCCACTGACCGTGTTTTCCAGGTCCAGTACGCTTCTAAAGCCGTCGACAACAGCGGGTATTCCGAAATATCACTCTTATTTCATCTTTGCTTTGTTTTTGTATAAAAAAGCTATGTTTATACCTTCAGTTTTTCATTTCGCTTCGAGTCAGCGATGCTTGAGGTAGACGATTTTTGAGGTAGACGAGGTAAGCGAGGAGTTCGCTGCCAAGAGGTATTACTTCTTTCTTACTTAACCCATTCTTCTTCTCAGGTATTATTATGTCAGTTGTTTTGTTCCCTTTAAAAGTGGATTAGATTCATGGCTGCGCATACGTTAAGAGCGAATGTTGTCTTTAGAGACTCTCAAGTGCCTTCTACTGTTGATGTAGAATTGGGTATTATTATTGATTGGATCTGATGTTAAAGATCTTATTTACATTGATGCGGTGTCTGGCTGTTTAAGATTAGAAAAAGCTTTGTTCAAAGTTTTCCAATTGAATGATAGTGTTCTCTGCATTCGCAAACCTGTGAAGTTGCTCAATCATTCCTTTTCGGCATGTATAAAATACGCAATCTTATTATGGCAAGCTTTTCATTGTTGGAATGTCTTGAGACACCGATGAAGGGCGTCTCAAGGATCACTTCAGCCCTTTTGGAGAGGTGGTGGAGGCAGCGATAATGAGGGATCAGACCACATGGCATGCCCGTGGTTTTGGTTTTGTAGTTTTTGCTGACCCGGCGGTTGCAGAGAGAGATTAACGAAAAGCACGACATTAATGGCATGACTGTAAGCTGCTAGGAACTACAAGTGAACTTCTTAGATTCTAAAACACTGGCTGATTTATCATTGATGGTTTTGTTGGATGTTTCAAGAAACTAAAGGGAAGTTCATTTCCTAATCAAACTTAGGCATCTTAAACTGTTGGAATTAGTTTCGTCTTGGTCATGTAGTAAACGATTTTCAAATTAGATCACAAGTAAACACCATTTTCGCTTTTTACTTTGGGTCAAAAGTTTGGGGTTTTAGTCTCTAATCATCTGTTTTTATAATATTTCGATTATTGAGCCTCCTGCAAAGGGAGGAGTCCAATAATATAGATGGAGTTGTGTTAGTTAACAAGTTCATGCACAAAAATCCTTACATTGGCAGCCACTTAATATCAAATGATATAAGTATGGTACATGACGTCGCACAATAAGTTTATTATTGGCTAAATTTTAATGGACACTTTTTTATTAGCACAGGTTGATTTAAATAATGAATATGGATCACCAATTGTCCAGATCTTATCCTTCTTTTGAAATTATACATGCATTGGAAAAGAGTACATTTTTCCCCACAAGAAAGTACATTCATTGGAAGGTTAATTATATTATAGATGTACCTGAGTATGCTATTATCATGTAAGTCAATCTATAAATTATCTTCAGACTGAGGTAACTGCTTGGTGTCCACAAGTAAATCAAGTGATGAACAAAAACATAGCTGTTTGTTTCATCCACACTTTCCATGCCGATAGTTTCCTTCTTTGATTTCTTAATGCTCTCTGATTATCTTTGTACCACTTCTGGTGAAAATTCAGAAATGTAGCTCATTAAGCATAATTAAGTAATGAAACTCCTAGGAAAAGATAGATCAAGGTCTAATCATTTTAAAATGATATTAAGTATTATATCAGGGTCTACTTAATATTCCCTTCAGCATTATGTCATTAATAAGAGGAGCGCCCTTGCAGGAGACTCAATTGAAGCATTATCATTTCATGGTTAAAAGAGCTGCTAATCATTTTATGCTCAAAACCTTGCCCTTATTAAGTCACAAATATAAAATAGTTTGTAATTCTAGCTTCTATGTGCACGATATTATAACATTATTTGAATTTTCAATGTGTGCAGTACGTTTCGGAGCAAGGGAGCAAGCTGGGTTATGCATCATTGAGCGTAAAACAAGGATTAGTACACTTTCATCTCTAGAAACAGCAGGAAAAACTTCGCCATGCATTTTCATACAGCTGGAGGCTGTAAGTGTTCCTAATCTTCTTTAAATTTGATGTCATCTTGAAAATGATGCAGTGGACAAAGAATTTATTTTGTTGACATAAGTGTATCCTCCTTTTTCCCTGGAATTCTTAAAATAAAAACATGCTTAACTCATGATTAGGTGGTCATTGCCCGATATCAAACACTGCTAAAGGAAGCTGGATTCCAATCTGTCTACTTTTAACTTTGCCAAATGCACTGGGAAAATGAGGAGTACAGAAGGATTTGGGGTCAAAAAGGACATGAAGTACGATGAGGTGAAAAGATTTCCATAAGAGGATGCATTGAATGTATATATTGTTGGTGTTACCAATTATTTGTATTATTCTGATATCTCTAATAGGGTGCTGCACTGATTTCAATGACAAACAGATCAACAGCAACTGTAGGCATGATTAGTTGAATGTGAGCTATTTACATAATAGAATTTGTCAACTGCAGGTATCTTTAAGCCACACAAGATTTCTCATTTGTACATTTTGTTAACCGGTTATCCGTCATTTGTAGAACAATTCCTGCGGTTTGACAGAATTCCTTTCATTGAATCAGGGGAAAAAGTATGCTTGGGTCTGTGGCCTTTCTGAACAAATGGGATTCTATGGCATAGGGATTGCTTATACTGTTACTTCTGCTATTAGTATGAGGTATTTGTGTTGCCTAGAATCTCAGTTTGGTAATAAATGAAAAATTAACAAATAATCATTTAGTATTAAATTTTATTCTCTTTGATGAAGAACAATGCAACAATCAATTTGTTACCACAAAGAAGGGCACATGCATATGAAATTTAGATGCATATTAGATGCTATATTTAAGAATTGTTCAAGTTATGCTGTCACAAACACTGGATTTTCCATAACACTCAATGGCTATCGATTGTTACTGCAATCATGTCATTCACCTATTCTTTCATTGGTTTGATACTTGGGTTTGTGAAAACAATTGGTATCTATTTGATTACTCCTTATCAGTCAAGACTCTTATAGAGCAAGAGGAGTCGTCTCTTCCAACTGACTCCTTGAACTTCTACATTACTCAATTCGTAAAATATGTGCTTATCAGTTTAGTGGCATGTTTTGTAGGCAGTTCCAAGGTATGTCACTGTACCTGTGCTTACAGTTGATGACACTAATAATACAATAGTAATTCAGGTTAATACAAGTATTTTTGGCTTATGCAGAATTTAGTTCCAAATTATTTTATTTTAATTTTTATTACAGATCTTTGTTGTTAACGTGGATGCCAATGTCTCGGAATAGGAATTGAAGCAAATCCTTTATAATTTGGGGGAATTATTAATGTCAATATGCCTTTGGGCATAGGGTGTGGCTTTCTACAGTTTGGAAATAGGTTTGTTTAATTTTTTTTTCTTATGACATGTTTTTGTATGGTTCGTAACAATTGATTAAGTGCCAACAACGAATGGCCCAGTTCAACACTATTTTATGAACCCTGGTGGTGACTTTTTTTTCATATAGAGTTCCCTTATTAAGCACATGGTGCCACTACTTGTGTTGACGTGATGGCCTCTGATAAATTTTTCAACCCATTATTCCATTTATATTTTCCATTGAGACGAGCTTAACTAAACTAAATGCTAGGGACAAAAACAATGGGAAGAACTGTCGTGGAAATAGTCAAATAGGACTTCATGATGTATGGTGGTCAAATGTTGCGTGCCTTCTCTTTTTCATTGTTCTTCGTGTGTCGACTGTCGAGACTTTTTTATGGAAGTTTTAACTTGGTGGCCTGATATCCCCTTTTTATAACATGTTTATCCAGGGTCTTCTTTCGTGTCCTGTTGCATGTTACAATAACTATCATATTATGCATTTATGCTACATTACTCTCCTACCAATAAATGCATGTTCTTAATCCTTAAAGCTTCTTTCCTGCGATCCCTCTAACTCTCTCTCCTTTTGTTCCTCAAATCCTTATCAGTCTTCTAACCATAGTAGCAGCCATGGCTATGAAAAGCTATGTATGCAACTACCCATAAGATGCAAGGGTTTTTGCTGGTGTTTAGGATTTCGGAGATCATCGGTTAGACATCTCTCTTTGGCAAACAAAAATGCTTCTCAAGTGACGAGTTAAACAGTTAAAAAAAGGAAAAAGTAAGGATTTAAACAATATAAATAAGGGGAATTACATCCTACCTTAGAAAAATAGCAAATTTGTTCACTCGGAAATTATGATTCCCATCACAATATAATAGACATACAATATAAATAATACACATATAATTACATGCCGCGCGAAGCGCGGGCACGCAACTAGTTTTGTCTAATTTATAAGGCCAGACAAAATTAGTAGGCTCACAGCTCGGTCGCTGTTGAGGCCAATACCAGCCCACGATTCATTCTGCTGAAAAGGCCTTCGAGATATTTCATACTGGGCTGTATTAGAGATGTTGAGCCCAGTTAGGCCTATGATTACTTGTGAGCAACTTTCCCTTGCAACCTCTGCTCTCCATCAGTACGGATTACGGACACGAATACGTTTGATATGAATTTGATTTTTGTTTGAGAAAAAAACATATTAATAATAATTATTAGTTATTATCAGTGTTATCAGACTCTGCCTGATTCGTCGGTTCAACCCTCATGGTTGTCAAAATCTCAATTTTGATCGTAAGATCGTATGATCTTAGGTAACCAAAACTATTCAAATCGATGTAAAATCTCAAAATTGATAAGATCTATCGATCTTACCTGATCTTATCGATTTTACGATTTTACCGATATTAACCTCAATAGAAGCCATGGACTTATGGGTTGTGGTCTACTAATCATGTGCTTATGTTTCTAATCCTAGTTTTTGTTGAAAAATTGGTTCTAATATACAAACATAATATAATATTGCACAATTATTATGCTTGCTTTTCATAGTTCTCTGGAGGTCTTAAAAAATTACAATTTTGTGAAATATTAACATGTCTATAAATAAATAATAATCACATTTTTAAATTTTTGAATTTTTGAATTTTTTATTACCTATAAACTATAGTATATTATATAATGTTAATTATTTATTTAGAAATAAGTAATTATACTATTTTTCATTTATTTTTTAAATTTTATAAAATCTTATGATTTCACGATTCGATTTTACGATTATATTTTGCATGTCTTCCGTTGATTTCTATGTTGAACCATATAAGCAAACAGCCCGCTGAAACCCACTAAAACCCGTTAATCCGCTTGAACTCATGATCCAATATTGATATATCAAAATTTTCAACTACAGACACGAATACCTTGAAATTCAACGAACGAAGAAGGGTTAATATAACTTTTAATCACATTCATCTAACGTTTTCGTTAGCTTCCACTAATAGACTATTTATGGATTAAATGACCCAACATGTCGCAGTCTTAGTCTTATCTAGAGCTTATTGGGTAATTTGGAGTGATTGGATCCTCTAATTTCATAGTTGTTGTATATCCACATCCTCATACACACCAATAATATTGTCCACTTTGGATTGTTCGGTTCTCGTAGATACATCGGGCCATCACGACTTTGTTTCTCCTTAGATAGACTTAAACAAGTAGACTAAGCGCAATTCACTTAAGCCTAAGAAAATGCATTGTTAGTGGTTAAAGAGTGTGTTTATCCTTATAAATAAGGCATTACATTTTACCGATGTGGGACAACAGTAGTTAGTTGAGGATCAGTCGGCATCTTTTTTCAGCTTAATTATCTGAAAAGTATTGCCTAACTACACTTGATCATGTTTGATTTGCAGATGTTAAATCGTCATTACTTTGGAAGAGAGATTCAATTAATTGACAGCTTATCTAACTAATTAAATACATAAATTTTGGGAGCCAACTACCTGGAGGTCCCCTCTATTATTAATTAACGACAGTTTAAGTCAAGTGGGTTGTCTGTGGCTTCTCCATAAAGTGATGCAGTCTCCCGTGTTAAAGTTGCTAATCATTTTGATTTAATGTGTTCTGGACTTGTTAAATGCATGTGCGTAAGTGGGGATGGATAATTTCCTTGACCTAAATGAACATGCCACGTACTTAACAACTAAAAGGTAGCTTTACTGTAACAATGGAGTGGATATATATATATATGGTAACTTTTAATGACAAATCTGATGAAACTAAGGATAGTTTGAACCAAAAAAGATGAGAACTTTACAGTCGGAGCCATTGTGCATAGCTCCAAAATGGAATAAAAGAGCTCCATATGCATGGTTTTTGTCTTCAAAGTTAAAACTGGGTATTTGATTCATAATTGAATGAGATAAGTGTGAGATTAGTATGAATTGTGGGTGACAATGAGTGTGGGATCGATGAGTATGACTGTGTTTGGTATGGAATAAATAGTGAGTATGAGTGTAAATATTTTAATAGTCTAAATGGATGCGATTACTTTATCATAAAGGTAGAATTTTTTTTTTTTGTGTGTCGAACTCATTCTCATTTGGAGAGAATCATTGTCACCATTTTGATTGGCATGAGTATTCTCTTAATAGAGGGTGAAATCAGTTTGAGATAAAAGAATGAATGATTCTCATCCTCTAAATGCGAACTAAATGTCTTGTAAAATTCTCGATTGATGACTCATATGTCATTTACATTTACTTTTTAAATAAATTCAAAAGCCATGTGTTATGAGAGAATAACATGACGTAACAAATAAGCAATGCGACATTTAATTTCACCGTTAGATTTAGAATTATACACTCTACAGACTATAGTTATTAAGGAATTGCAAATTTGTAGATCCCTAAAATCCATATCATGCTAGGGCGTACAAAATATAAAAAAAATACAAATTGTGTTTAAGAACATCCACATCAGATTATCTAAATATGTTTCTTTCTTTATTTTGAGTTCTCTTCTATTTGATTTATTTGGAAAGTTTCAGTTTTTTTTCACTATAATTGATTGTCATTCCTATTATACAAAGGGATGGCGTTGTCGCAGAAGCTTCATGAGGCCTTTTAATGGAAGAATGGAGAGAATTACAGAGATGGTGTTTTCTCATCTAATGTAATATCGAAAATGATATGTAACTCAGCAGTTTGATAGCCCATGAAAGCCCAACATGTTTTATCAATGGAATAGTTTTATTCCACTCTTTCATCTCATAATTCATTATCCAAAATTTATTATTTTAATGTAGATTCAATTGCTTTAGTTCTGAATCTATTGTTTTTGAAATTCCATTGAAAAAAACAATGGAATTAAGACCACAAGATAAAACTTATCGACAATGAATCTTGTTAGAAAGAGTTCTATGCATTGATTCCTAATATATAATTTTTTTTTAAAAAAAATCTAACATGTATTTGAGAGTTAAAAACATTTTAAAATTTCATTTAAGAGACTTGAACTCTCATGAACTATCACTATATGAGCTTCCTAATACTACTGAGTGTAGTATTTGTTGAATAACGAATATGTAAATTAGAGAACATGGTATTTAATCTGTATATTGAGAAAGTCTATTAAAAGAACTTGATGTGGATGCTCTAACATGGACGGTGATGAAGACCTTTGAGAATACCACGTCGTTAGGTATACGTACATCGCTTTCACCCCATGAGCCTACCACATTGCAGGCATGGCCAACCTTGACCGTCAGTAAATGAAGAATCAGTTTGGATGCGATTACCAAGGATCTTCGACGGTCGAAAAAATAAGGAGAGGACATCAGATCCTTTATTAGTTTAATTAATTGTAATTAATAATTAGTAAAGTAGTACATGGTACAGTGATGAACAAGTAGACGCACAGTATGAAAGATCCCTTTGACGCAACAGGTGACACAATTATTTACATCCCTTTTTCAAAATTAAGGGTGTTCCCATTGATTTTTTTGATAAAAATTTAACCGATCAGATCATTTGATCAATTATTGTCTATTTAATCGGGTTTTTCAGATTTTTGATAACATATATTGGCAATAACCGATTAATCAATCGGTTTGACTGTCGATTAGGTTTGACACGATTTTTTTAACAGTCTTACTCAAACCACAAAGAAAAGATTTTTAAAAAAATAAAAAAAGAAGAGCAATGAAGGGTTACTGAAACTTGGTTTAGAGTAGCGACGGCGAACTCCGGGGAAATCTGATATCTGGGTGAGTGAAGAAGAAGCAAAAGATTTCGTGTTTTGAGAGAGGAGGAAAGCTGACGACGATAGCATGACGGTGTCACCTGAACATCTTCATCGTCATCACCATCACAATCACAATCAGACAGACTTTCAGTTGTCAGTAAAATTTGACACGTGGTTATTTATTACTATAACCTGCTCTTTATTGCTTTTATCCATCGGATTGCGGAGTGCATCAAGTCAGTAAGTTAAATAAAGCAAGTTTTAAAAACAAAAATATTACAGTCCCGTCCAGTTCAGGCTATTTTTTTTCTTTATTATTTTATCTGTGTTTTGTACTTTTGGATTTTGTGGATGGCACGAAATCGGTTCCGAGTAGATTTCGGGACGTACAACATCACGCATTCATGTATTTATAAAATGTTTTACATGTTCATTCGCTATTTCAAATTGAATTTCGAATCTTTAATTGAACAAATCCGAATTAATTTAAATCTGGACAAATAAATCGAATAATAATCTAATTCGAATTAGGGATTAGATAAGTAAATCAAATAATATTTTTATGTTTGGACCTGAATTCCATTTTAAATTGAATTTTTTTTTTTATGTTCGAACCAGAATTTCAGACATATAAATTGTGTTCAAACTTGATTTACTCCAAATCGAACAAATTCGATCATTCAAACCCAATAGAGTTTTGTAACCCTTACTCTTATACCTGTCAAGTCTTGGCAAGTTATGCAGAAATCAAATGGGGCAAATTGGGACCTCCATGATGTGATGTGATAACACATTCACACTGTGGTCAGGGTTCAGAAGTAAAAATCAAATTTAATTAAAAAGTTACTATTGAGTGATTGTTTAACATTAATAGTTGAGCATTTCCGATATTTCTAAGTACTATTATGAATCCCAACTATGTGTGAAGAACGTGAATCTAACTATATATATTTTTGACTTTTGAGAATGATGAAATAAGGTTGGCCTTTGATATTGTAGATGCCAAAATCTGCACGATTTTAGAGGGTAATATCTAATGTCAAGAAGTGACGTAGATGGTGAACTTTGATACTTGCAAAAAAAAAAAAAAAAAAAAGGGCAACCTAGCTCAGGAGCGCCCTGATGCTCAAGTCAACGTTTTTCTCAAAAATCGATCAAATGTTTAATGATGCAATTCAGAGTTAATATCTCGTCTCAGGTAGATAATTCCTTTTATAGGCGCAGGAGAGCATAGATCTTTTGGGATTTTCTTATCTCAAATGTTGGTTTGATTTCATCATTAAGATTTGTCGCGATATGACAATTTGTCATGATCTCTTGATTCGAATTTGAATGGTCTTGAATTGACTCTAGGAGATACTCTATGAGGACTTCCTTTCTTGAGTTGAATCTAGGCAATTGCTCCCTCAGATCATGCGATTCTCGCGTTCTCCTTTTCATGTCACCTATTATGCTGACTAAGCATATCATTTTTTATTTATTCATCCACACGTACTTTTTCTCATGTAACAATATAACAAGGTTCATTACAGGTCACGTGTGCCCAAAGTTAATGTTGATTAGGTGGTTTTGTGCAATTATGATGTGTCTATGGGACGGGGCAAACTACAGCAAAGTCCTAGGTTAAGGGCCTTACAATATAAATCACCATAGTTTTTTTTTTTTTTCTATAGTTTGACTCACAAACGTTTCGTTTCATCTATTTATTAGGATCCACATAATTTTTTGAATTTGATAAACAAACTGTATATCTATAATTAAAATTACAGAAAAACTGCAATAATTTATACCCTCGTCAGGCAGAGCCTCGGGGCACATTGCTAATTTGCTACCGCCAAATGCCTTGCCCCCCCTGGTCTTGATGAGTAGAGACATGCATATGGTACCTTTCATCCTTAATTATTTTTACAGTAGGTGAAATCCCAGTCTCTTATTGTGGAGGTTAATGTTTTAAATGTCTATTATTTATTTCAAAAGAGCGTGTCTTGTCCAAAAAGAACAATTCATCACTTCAATTCAAGCGCAAACCCATTTCCCATTTCTTTCTAATTAGTCACCGGGCGGAGCGAACCTTTGGTACTTTAGTAGGGCGAGCTGTTTCATAGTGACTACTTCTTTCATTTGGTAGGGTGACGAAAAGCTACTTCCATCTAGGAAACAACCCTTTGTGATCACGAGATGAGTTTTGACCCAAAAATCATGTTCAAAAGCGACCCTTATAAACACTTCGATGCATCATCGTCTTTCCAATGTGAGACAAGTCATGTTCTACCATTATAGAGTCTTGCTTATTTTGAAACCAATTTTCATTAAATTTGAACAAATAATTACATGTACTAATGTCCCCATAAGACTATTAATTCCATCATGGACCCACATTAAAAGATATGTGAAGTTATGGACAGTGGACTCCATTCTTTTTTTCTTTGAAACGAGAGAGGTGAATTCAAACTTAGGTTATCAAGGTGATTCATGTCTTTGAAAGTGAATCAAGTGGAGTCAACTATACAATCGAGTTACTAGTTGGAGTTGTAAAGATAATATGCATCCCTTGTAATCACGCGATGAGTTTTGATCCAAGAATCACGTTCAAAAGCGACCCTTATAAACACTTCGATGCATCATTGTCTTTCCAATGTGGGACAAGTCATGTTCTACCATTATAGAGTCTTGCTTATTTTGAAACCAATTTTCGTTCAATTTAAACAAATAATTACATGATACTAATGTCCCCATAAGACCATTAATTCCATCATGGACCCACATTAAAAGATTTGTGGAGTTGTGGACAATGGACTCCATTCTTTTTCTTTTTTTTTGAAACAAAGGAGTTGAATTCGAACCCGAATCACCAGGATGATGCATATTATATTTACTATTCCAACTAATAACTCCGTTGTACAGTGGACTCCACTTGATTCACTTTTAAAGACATGAATTTTCCAATAAAACCATACTTCTTAATCATCTATTTAGGGAATCAAAACCAAAAATTTTAAAGTTGACAGTAAAACTTTCCATTTGATGACATGGCCATGCACAACCAGAGAGATTTTAATAATAGAATCCACTGACATCTTTTGCCTTAATTAGGCTGAGTTCCTGGCTTAATTAATTATTACTGTAGTTCAAACTTCAAAGTTTCCAATCTAGTAAAAAGCTCACTCATTAATCATTGCAACCACCAACCTCTCCCTCCCTCCCTCTCCAAGTTAATTTATCTTCTTATTAATAATTAAATGGGTTAGATATATGTGTGTTTAAAGTTTAATTTTAATGAGAATAATATTTCTTAATGTTATTTAAAAAAAAAGTTAATTTATCTTTGTATTTCATATAATAAATGTCGGTATTTTTTTGTGTTTGGATTGGCGGAAATAGTTCAAAGAGAATTACAAATAATAATATAATAATAATTAAAGCAACAAAAACGAGACTCAAAAGCAAAAACTTTGATGAGGGATGAGTGTTGAGAAGGGAAAATCCGGGTGCTTTCATCACTCTGTTCTCAGTTTTCACAATCTGAATCTCACGTGCGTCATCACCTCCCTCAACATCAAATCAAAATCTTTACATTACACTCAAAAAAGAATATATATATATATATATATATATAAGTTAAATTATAATATTTATAAAATATATATAATTTATTTCGGTCAGTTCGATTTTATATAACAATTAACAACCGATCAAATGTTCGGTTTTAATTAAGACAAAAACTAAGCAGTTCAGTTTTTTTAAGACATTAATATTTAAACCGACCAAAAGATCGGTTCTATTTTTTCGGGTTTTTTTGACAACCCTAAACAAAACGATACAAAACAAAATCGGACGAGACCTGCAATAGAAGTTACTGTAATGGTCATCCAATTTGTTTATTAAATTTAAAAATTGTATGAACCCCACATTGACAGTGGTAGATATTCTGAACATTTTTTATTAAAACTACAAAGAAGTTGTGAGTTGTGTTTGGTATCACTTTCAAAAATTTTGAAAACAAAAATAAAAAACAAAAACATAAAACATAAAATTGAAACTTGCTTGGTTGAACACTTAAAACTGAAAACAAAAACTGAAAACACAAAATTGAAAAGAAAGAAAGAAAAAGGAGTGTTTATGCTTTTATTTTCATAATAATGGAATGTATCCACGCCACTATATTTTTTATAACTGCAGCCTTTGCGTGTTCACCATTGAAAACATCAGTAGAAAAAAAAAAGATACGAAATAAAACAATAACACAAAGTATATTTGATCATTGTCTTCATATCTCTATGCAATTTGCAATTTGAAATCTTAAAGAAAGTACAATCTATAATAAGTGTAACTAGTTCTGTTTCCAAAATTGTTAAAAAAAAATTTCTTCTTCTTTTCAAAAATTTTGAAAACCTGTTTTTGGTATTCATAAAAACCAAAACAGAAAATACAAACAAACAAAATTTTTAATTTTATTTTCTATTTTTTGAAAACTAAAATAAAAAATAAGAAACAAAAGTGATACCAAACAGACCCATAGTAATTAGGACTACACAAAAATTATCCATATAATCATATTGATGGATAATCGAACTGATCAGTTATTTTATTTTTTTTAAACAATCGTCCAAAAAACGAAAATAACAGACCAAAAAATGACAGTAACGGAAATAGCAGACCAAATGTCGATTAAATTCATGTAAAAAAAGTAAAACGACCGTTTTAACCCCAGCAGTCAATTCTTTTTGACCCATACAAAACGCGCGCATACACAAAATAAGCACACCCGAAAAATTACTCCCCAAAAGACGACAAAAAACCCAAAGAAACCCCCGTCAGAAATATCTGCAACCAAAGTTGGTTCAATTATTACCGGAAATAGCCGGTCGTCCGGTTTCTCGAAAGTTACCTTATGCTCACCACTCTCTCTCTCTCTCTCCCCTTTCCCTCACTCACAGAGAGACTGTAACAAAGATTTTGTTGGTGTGTGTGAATGAATTTGCTTTTTATGTGATAGTAGTTTGTATATACGAAGTGAGCACCCCCATAACCTCTGCCATATTTGCAGCCGCAGTAGTAGTTGCGTAGATCATCATCACCACATCTCTGCCTAGCTCCCTCTCACACTTCTTCTCTCTCTAATTAACCCAAATTATTAATACGAACGAAGTTGATTAATTAAGCTTTGCGAGTTTTTCAGAGCTATTTCTGGGTTGTGACTATGGCGGAAGGGTTTGAGCCGTACCATGTCCCGCAACAAAGCAGAAGAGATAAGCTTCGATTCCTGGCTCTAAACCACTCCGGTACTGGTTCTGTTGATTCAGCCTTACTTCCCCTCTACGATCCTTCACTACTCTCTTCCGATTTGCTAAATTGCGCCAACAACCACAGCCCTCCAGTTGGAGTACTGAAAGAGGGAGTGGTGAATGGTAATTTGATGGGTTTTGTTTCTTCAACTTCACAACACCACCCATATTTGGATCCCCAATCTTCACTCTCCATAAACCCATATTTTTATCCCTCTCAGCAGAATTTTCAAAACCTGAGAAGTAATTATGACCACCAGTCATATAATGGCCATGGTGATCAGGTTGTACTGTACAAGCCTGAACCATTATCTTTGACTCATCAGGTCTGTACTAGTACTACCAGTACTGGTCAAGGCTTGTCTTTATCTCTTTCTTCTCACCATACCAATCTTCCTCTAGAGCTCAATTATATGGTTCCTGCTGGTACTGTTGGTGGTGGCGTCGGCGGAAGTGGTTCTACTTCTAATGAGGTTTCTAGAAGTTCTGTTCCTCTCGGGCCGTTTACTGGTTACGCTTCTATTTTGAAGGGGTCGAAATTCTTGAAGCCTGCACAGCAATTGATGGAGGAGTTGTGTGATGTTGGTCGTACAATTTATGCCGAAAAGATGGCCACCGATTCGGCTCTGATGGAACCTTCGATGGATAGTTTGAATGCTAGTGGGGATCTGCTTAGTTGTGTCGATGACAGCGAGAATCGGCAGAAGAAATCCACGCTACTATCAATGCTAGATGAGGTATATACATGTCTGTGATTTGTTTGCTTTTCATTTAGAGTTGAAATTGTTTGTGCATTAGAATTGATGGTTATGTTTCTTTGGGTCATTAAAATTGTGCAACATAGGTATATGCTGGTTTAAATGGTAGTATATATGTTCTCTGAAATGCTGTTACTAATGCTGTTATTGTTGGTTAGTCGTTGTAGTAAAATAGTAGTTTATCTTCAATTTTGGAGAAGGTGAAGCATTTCTGTTAGAGGCTGCTCTTTCAATTATTTATTGTGTTCAGGGTGAGTTATTGCTTGAGCCAACATGCGATTGATGGGTCTTGTATGAGTGTTCTTTAATGGCTTCCCCAAACTGAATATAATAATGTGAATTAGATTCTTGTTTATGAAGAATAAATGGCCTAATTTATCAGAAAAATCATCTTTTGGGAAAAGGTTTTGTTTATTAAGTGACTGAAACAATCAAAGTAAGAGTAGTGATAGGCAACAATATCGCCAAATTTGGAGTACATTTTTATTGTAAAGTGATTATAAGGAATCCATTTGAAAAGATTTATACTCCAATTTTTTTTAAAAGAAGTGTGAGGTAGGATATATTGAAAAACCATTCTAAAAGACGATGGACAAGAAGATTTTTTTTTTTTTTTGGACTTTAGGGAATGGTTTCTTTTGATTTGGAATGTAGTAAGTTAGCAAATTATTATGATTGAGTTGTATTTTGACCTTTTAAAAAGATGAAGAGAGTGCGAGGTGGAATATTTCCTCCATTTACATTTTATCTGCTCCTGTCCCTCATGGAATTTGCATAATTCGTTTTCTTTGTCTTGCCATGATGTAAGAAGTTCGTCTGTAAAGATGGACATGGTGTTTCCACTGTAGTGGGTTGGCCAAAGGGGCTAAGTTGTTCTCGGTTACCAAAAAATATGGTGTTTCCATTACTGATTTTTTGAGGGGACTTGTGCACTAATATTGTTTGATCACTTCTATTGGCATGTCCTCCCATATTGCACTTGTCAATATTATTTGTTGGTATCAGCTAGCTTAACCATAAGTTTTATATTTTTAGGTAAAAGTTTTATTAATTTTTTGGGCCATTTTACTGTCACAGCCTGATATATAATACAGTAGTTTCAAGTCAATAGCGCTTGGTGTTATATAGAAGTTTGTCTTAAAATTAGGCGATGACTGATTTAAAGCTTAATAACAACTGTTGAGACCAAGGTTTCGGTTGATTCTTTAATCTCCTCAATCTCAAAGTATGGGCAACACTTAATATTAGGCTTTGGCTACGACGAATAGGTTATATAGACTTAACTCACTGTAGTAAAAAGTGCTAAAGAGGATTGGGTGAAGGCAAGAAACTGAAATTTAAAGGCCCTAAAGGTAAGACAACACTAACCAAGTGCTTGCCTTTTGTGCACCTTGCAAGTGGCAAGAGGAATTGAAGGCACTAGCCTTAGTGGAAAGCCAAGCCTTGCCATTCTTTTTCTTCCTTTTGTTAACCGGCTATCTTCTTGTCTGGGAAGCAATGCCCTAAGGTTCAAAGTGTTTTAGCCTTTAAACAGAATAGAATACCCCTAGAAGCCAAAACCAATGATGTCGGTTATTCCATCCATTCGTGATTTGAGCTAAGGGCAATGCACTTTGTTTCCTGCTAGTTAATGTCAATTACATGAATTCGACTCCAACTTTTTATCGAAGCCAATTTTTTCATTTCGTTGCTTCAGCCTTCATTTTTCAGTATTTCCTTATACTGTATTTTCTCCTTTAAATAATCTACTAGCATTTCTTTATAGATATTTGTATTTAAGCATGCATTAAGTAAGCCTGTTTTATGATCTTTTCCAACTAAGCTCTACTTTCACTTTGGTGACATGATTGCTTTGGTGAGCCAATTGTACACAATTCCATTGTTTGAATGAAATAATTAATTTTGTTTGCGTGATATGCACTTTTTTTATAAGTATGATACTCACATGCATGCATCTTATGTACATGCACATTTAAATTATATCACAAGATATGCAAACCCTAATCGGTTACTTGTCCCGAAGTGAGTGGCTTTGCTTTTCCTATTTTGGGTTTTAGCTATTCTGCATATTTCAGTAATTTCTTACAATTGTGATGTGTATTAGGTTTACAGGAGGTACGAGCAATACTATCAACAGATGCAGGCAGTGGTGGCATCATTTGAATACGTAGCTGGCCTCAGCAATGCAGCTCCTTATGCTAACTTGGCTTTGAAAGCCATGTCTAAACACTTCAGGTCCTTGAAAAATGCCATCACTGATCAGTTTCAGTTCAACAATAAGGCCCAAGGTCCAATAAGCCATGGTAAAGATGAAGCCCCTCGGTTCAGGAACTCTGAAAGAGGCATTTATGGCCAGAGGCCCATTCACAACTCAGGATCACATGATCACCAACCTGTTTGGCGACCCCAAAGGGGGCTTCCCGAACGTGCTGTATCTGTTTTAAGGGCGTGGTTATTTGAACACTTCCTGCATCCGTAAGTAATTTTGGTTAGGCTTTGACAATACTAGTAAGAATGTATCTCACTTCGATTGGCTAAAGTTGTTTTGGTTAACGTATCCTTACATTGTCCGGTTATTGTTTCTTTCAATTTGCAGTTATCCTACTGACACAGACAAGCTAATGTTGGCCAAACAAACCGGTCTAACTAGGAGCCAGGTGGGCCTTCTGTTTGGTTCTACACTTGCATAGAGCTTTGAACCAAATGAATTGTCCTTGTTTCATCTCTCTCACTCCCTGAATCCTGATTAAGTTTTCAATTTTTATTCATTTGCATTCTTACTGATCATCAAACTATATTATTGTCTCTACCAGGTCTCTAATTGGTTCATCAATGCAAGAGTTCGGCTCTGGAAGCCAATGGTTGAGGAAATACACATGCTAGAGATGCGGCAAGCTCAGAAGGTTTTGCAAAGAGAGGAACGAAATGCCAACAGGGCAAGTGATCATAATAATATAGCTTCATCGAACTCGCTTGTGTCAGAAAATCCATCCACATCCACCCAGAGAATTCATGACAACCCTCCTTCAAAACATAGTAGAGATCATGATCTTCCGCTAGTACCTGCAGGGAACGGGGAGGCACTGAACTTGTCTCACCATAATTTATCGAGCCATCAACATATGGGTGTCAGTGTAGGCATGGCAGGTGGTAGTGTTGTGTCCCTAACACTTGGTCTCCACCAGAATAATGGCTTTGGTTTATCGGAGTCTTGTCCTATAAATGCAGCTCAACGATTTGGTCTCGAGGGAAGTAATGAGGGATATGTTACGGGTAATTTTGAAGTACAAGATCGACACTTCGGAAGGGGTGTTATTGGTGGGCAACTTCTGCATGATTTTGTTGGCTAGCCATAGCCGAATGTGTTTAGGATATCCAGAGGGTGTTGGGGGGAATCATGAGAGTGTTCAAACGAATTATCTATGTGTATTGGTTGCAAGAACAACCAGGTTGGCAGCTGAAGGCCAGGGTCGAATGGTCTGAGCCCCAGGAGTTGGTGTAATATGGTACTGGATAAAGGTGCAGTGCATGTGAGATCTTAAATATGATCATGCAAGAAGGATCATGAAAGATTGATGTAAAATTTTTCTGTATATCTACAAAATTTTAAATTGTTTAGAAATGATATATATGATCATCAATAGGCCAGTTAACTAAAAATTTGGACTGGCTCTAGATTGACTCCAATTTTGAACTTTCTATATGTTTGATATTGCAGCATACAATTTGTAGGGGTGGACGTAGAAATTTATGTTATGGTGGGTAACATCAAGTGGGGTCTGTTCTTGGAATTTTTTTTGATTTTTTATTAATTATGTATTCAAAAAGTACAAAAGAGAATACTCAAAATGATAAATTTGTATTATAACAATAAGTAATAATTGAAAGGTAATTTATAAATTTATTCAATGATTTTTCATATTTTGATATTGTTACATACAAGAGGGTATGAGAGGCTAAAGAGAAGGCGAAACTTTTTTGTACGAGAGTGACCAGAGGCTGAAGAGAAGGGGAAGGTTGGGACTTGGGCCAAAATATATTAGGGTGAACAATAATTGAGAAGGCGTTCACGGTTGGGTTTTTTTTTTTCCCGATCTTTTGGCATAAAAATAACCAACCAGTCAATATGTTAATTATTAGTAGTTTGGTTGGTTTTATTTTTTGGGGTTTTGGTTGATTTTTTGATTGATCATCACAATCATTTTCCGACCCACCACATCACCCATCGCTACTCGTTTCATCAGAAAAAAGCTTTCGAAGGAGGGGGTCACCACGACACAAAATGCGTCGATCCGACGACCTCTCCGGTAACCAACCTCATATTTGGACTCCAGGCGTAGAGGCGCACCTTACCCATTCATTTTCCAGCCAGGTAGCTATCGGATTCCAACGACCCGAGAAATTGCATTGTTTTAGAAACAGTGTAATTTGTCGATCTAGACATCCAAAAACCTCTGGCAATATTTCCGGCCACCTCTAGCAACAACTTCTCATTTTTTTTCGCATATTTGGAAGTTACATTGTATTGAAAACAGTGTAACATTGTGTTTACAAGCATTTAAATGAATATGTTTTTGAAACAATGCATCTACCTTGTTATTCTTAATTGATTTTTGGACTACTTTTTATACAACTTATGTTTGTCTATTCTGAAAATTACATGTAATCGTAAATCTGTTTGGCAAAAAAATAATTCAATTGCATGTCTATATGCAAAAAAATGCAATTATATGCCTGTATGTAAAAAAATAATGTAATTGTCTGTTCGGCAAAAAAACAATGCAATCTCATGTCTATATGTATTAAAAAAAACAATGTAATTACATGTCTGTATGTAAAAAAATAATGTAATACCATTCATTTTTAATGTAATTCGTGAATATAAATTATTTACTTGTCTATTTGTGGGGGATGAGAGATGATGAAATCATAAAAGTAGGGGAGAAAAAGAGAAGTAGGTGATAAAAAAGTGAGTGTTCAATTTTCAAACTTTAAACAAAAAGAAGAGGGAAATTTGATTTTCAAAAAATAAGTCATGTCAACATATATTCCATGTCATCATGTTATGTGACAATGCCACCTAAACTTGGGAGAATTTGGTTTAAAAAAAGTTGGACATTTAACATTTTCGTTTAGAACTTTGATGCGTAGAGTGATCCATCAAAACCCTATTGGTGGTCGGTCCTCATCCAATCATTAAATTTTAAAAGATTTACATATTCTCTTTACTTTTTGGTTTGAAGAACCATACTATTATATTCTTCGAATATTCCTTGCAATTCTCAAGTCTTCAACTCTTTAACGACTAAATATTTTTTTTTACAGAGAATGACACCATATAAATTATAAAAAATAATTTGGTACGTATAAGTTTGTTTTTAAAACATTCGATATCAATCAAACCTGCTCGTACAATAATTTCTCGCTTGACAACAAGATAAATTGGAGCAAAATCCAATACTTAAATTATGCCATACCAAAACTATAAACCTCCTCGCATCAAAAAGAACTTTGAAACTGAAGAATCAAAGTATAGATTGTATAGTCGTTATTTACTCTTTTTTGTGCATTTTCTTTAGAATGTATTCCACCATTAAATTTATTAAAAATCATAATGTGCTTTTTTTTGTTATAAAATAGAGTAATCATTTATTTATTTTTCTTCCTAATAAGTGGTCTCCAGAAAAACAAAAAGAAATAATAAATTGTCCTTCAAATTTGAATGCAACAGCACTAATGATAATTTTAAAAAAAACGTCATTATAATTTAGTGGGGTCCACAGCAAGGTTGAACGGAACAGGAATTCTTTCTTCATATAGAAAGCATTATCCACCAGATATCCTTATTTTTAAAATAAACCCCCAAAAAGTGGCAAAGAATAAAATACTAGCTTGTGCGATCCAACAAGAAGAAGGTTGGATATGAGAATTTGTTAGGGGACATGGATAATATATTTTTTGTAAAATATAACATTTGATCCCTTGAATATGATGCAGAACGAAAACAAAAAGGGTTTACCAACGTAAGCCCCAAGAACACACATTCTGGAATCCACCAGAAAATAGATTATAAACCAATGAATTTTATTATCCACTTCGTACCTCAAAACAAACAACCAAGATACTTAAATAGTGTCTGAAAACCCTAACTTAAGTAAAAGACTAAATTAGACATTTACTAAACAAATCCAACTTAAACAAGGAAACAAATAAAACAATAAAACTTCAACCACCCGCAAACCTGCTTTAAACAGCGAATTTGAGGATGAAAACGACCTCAACCTGGAAAGACATTCACTTTTGTCCTTAATTTTTTTTTTCCTC
This sequence comes from Tripterygium wilfordii, assembly GCF_013401445.1. Classification (NCBI taxonomy): domain Eukaryota; kingdom Viridiplantae; phylum Streptophyta; class Magnoliopsida; order Celastrales; family Celastraceae; genus Tripterygium; species Tripterygium wilfordii. Next base: position 9,291,728 of record NC_052236.1, on the reverse strand, counting down.
TTAACTTTGTCATTCAACTATTGAAAGGTATTTATTTTGTCATTCAAGTGAGAGAGTAGCTGAAAAAATCGAACGCGACATCTATTTAGCATATCGAAATAATCCTAGTTGACAAACTTTGACAAACGTGAATAATATTATCCCTAAACTATTAATGTCTAACACTTTTGAGGATTTTGAAGAATTAGGTATTTTAGAGATTTTGTGAGATGATTTGTAAAATTTTAGCCAAGTGGGATGACATGTGTAAAAATTACGCCAACTGGGATGCCACGTATGATTTTTCTGGTGTTGAAATCATTTAAGGGATGAACAGGGTATCTTTGAATAGGTGAAGGACGATTTTAAGAGCAAAAAAAAATTTAAGGAAAAAAAATAAAATCAATGGTATAATTAAGGGACCAAATGTATATTTTTATCTTATTTTTTTACGCATAAGTATCACAGAAAACCCTTAAACTTACCAAGAATGGTCAATTCAGCCCTCAAGTTTTTTTTTGTGTCAAATGAGCTCCTCAACTTCAAACAACGGTCCATGTTTTGCTCTTCTGTTTATTTTTCGTCAAAAACTACTAACGTGGATGGTAATATGTGATATGACTTTGTTTTATTCAAAAATACAAAAATATGTGTATAATATCACATGAATTTAAAAAATAAAACACTTAAATTGAAAACAAAAACCATCTATATCACTTTGCTCTCTTCCTCCCTCTCTCTCTTCTTCAGTCTCCACCAACCACCCACCACCACGACCACCACCACCACCACCACCAATCTTTCTCTGCAACCTATCATCCTCTTCCTTCGAAACCCTTCTATTGAACTTGAGGGGCTCATTTGGCACAAAAAAAGCTTGAGGGCTGAATTGACCATTTTGGTAAGTTTAAGGGCTCCTGTGATACTTATTCCTATTTTTTACAGACGACGTCGCAATCATACAATGCAACAACACACTACTTTCTCTTCATTTGTAAAACTTTAATTCTATTTAACTTATGTAAAATGTCACAATCCAACAACTTAACAACTTATTAAGTTGAATGAAAAGATAATTATAAGATGATATCGAAGTAGGCAGGACATCTTTGGTTTAAACCTAAGCTTCCATAATTTATAAACTCTCATTTCTTTGAATTTTCCACATATATATTGATTACCCATTGAGAAGTTGAGTCATATATTTGAGTGTCCTTTAAGGGGACCGTCGGATTGTTCAATCCACCTGTGCAGGGGAGTGTTAGAATATGGTATAAATAATGCGAAATGCCCCAACTTAACAATTTAACTTATTGTGTTGAATGATAGAGTTACAAAATATAAGAAACAATGAGATATGAAGCGAATTTAGTGTTTTGTTGCATCACCTAATAAAGTTCAGGCTTGGCAAGGACTTCGGGGTCTTGCTTTGCACACTTGTTAGGAAGTCTCATTTTCTTCCGTGTAGAGATGATTGAGTTTCTCATCTTCAAGGATGGCAAAAACTTCATGGAAAGCAAAGGAGAAGCTGTAGGAGGGAGTCATGCTTTCTATATGACAAGAATACAGTTCGGATTAGGGTTAGAGAAAAACCGCCACAGTTTGCAAACAAGAGAGTAGAGAGAGTTAAAGAGAGAATTCTTTGTAAACTCATCTTATAATCTCTAGCGAAATAATAGTAGGCTGAAAACACCATTGCTGGACATACCAGGGTAAATTCCGTGTTGTTCTTCTTTCTCTTATCTCTTTACTCTACTGCTATCCTTGCTTGAGTTCTTGATCTACATGGTGGATATCACTACATAACTCGGGGCTGGTCTGAGCGGAATCCAATACTACTTCTTGTCCTAAACAAGTTGTGCAGCCACAGAGTATTGTCTGGAATGGATGATTTTGACAACTTCTGGAGCCTAAAATTAAGAATGAACATCGAACAGACAACATAATTGAAGCAAAAATAGCCAAGTGTGTGCTCTTATGCATAATAAAGTACTCTCTGTGCCAGAAAGGACTAGGTAATCTGCATCCGAAGGACTAGATATATGGATGGTATGAACTGCCGAACTACCTAAAAGAATTCTTGAATGGCGAACGACCAGATATCTAGACCTCAGGATGCAGATTACCCACTCCTCTACCAGCACCATTATCAATAAAACAGAGGGGAAATGGTTGGTTTAGTAGGGGATTTGATGTAGGAACACCAGAAGAGGTTGATATATATATATATGCATGATCAGAAGAGCATGATGATGATGAGGAATTTAAAGGTGACAAGATCTATTCCCTAAAGTAGTTAGGGGGGTGTAATTACAGGATGCATGTAGAATAAAGTGAATGATAAGGTGCTGTTCTAAAATTGGAACCAGTTTTTATTCTGTTCTTTCCAAACCAATGATGGGGTGAGAACCTCAGTCACTTTCTGTAGGACGATATGTTTGTGATCTTGACTGCTTTTTTGAAGATGACCAGACATCTTTATTTTCCTTTTTCTGAATCATAAATCATATATGCTTTCCAAATTACTCAAGAGATGCTGTTGGAAACACCCGAGTAAAAGCTCTCACATCACCCGAGTAAGAGTGTGTTAGGATTGAGGGATTTGGGGGAAGAAAGAGAATGCAAGGTAAAATACTTTTCCCTCTTTCATGTTTGGATAGACAAAAAAAAGAAAGGAAATAAAATTGATTTGATCTACTAATTTATACATTTTATATTAAAGTATATTATATACAAGGGTAATATAGATTTGTAACTTATAAATAACTTAATTAATCATTCATTTCCTCCAAATGACCCCATTTTTGGAAGGAAGTATTTTGACAAAAGTTTAATGAAATCTTCCCCTCAATTCTCTTAAAATCCATCCCCTTAATTTTTTCTAAACTATCCAAATACGAGAATTTGTAGGAAACTCTCTATCCCTTCTCTTCCCTTTCCCCGATCCTTCAATCCAAACACACTCTAAGCTTCATCGATATTTCTTACTCATACGGATTACACAGCGCTATGTTTCACTAGTATTTAACTGAAAAGGAAAGGAGTGTTACATCTAAATGCTCTTATGGATGCCTCCTCAAATAATCCCATAAATTCAACAATAGTTCAACAATTTTGCTACTATTTTTGGAAATGCAAATTTCTTTTGAAGTTATAGAGAGCTTTTGGGGTGAGAATAAGTTCCCTTCAGTCACTTTGGAGATTAAGCATGGCATCCAAAACATGTCCCATCTCATTTTCCCTTGCATATCTGATGCTAATGAGAATACGCTAAGATGAATTCAGAACTTGGTTTCAGCTGTTTACAGTTTCAATAACTGGAAAAGATATATGCTAAGAAATTCACCAATCCAGTTGTTCAAGATTATTAACAAGTTTCTTCAAATGCCCTGCAACTGAAGGAGGCCAAGAAAATAGAATATGCTCACTGCAGAAAAGCCAATGGAGATCATCAAACCAGGTGTAACATGTATACTTGACACTCCCTTCCTTTTCAGTTAATTATCTATGAGAGGCAGGGAAAGCTATAGAATCCAATTCAGCGGTGACATAAAGTTTATTCTTCGATAACATTCGTGGCTTCAAGCACAGTTCAGCGGTCATGGTGACCAGTTTGTGATGTGAGTTTGATGATAAGGGTATTTTCAATACTGTTCATCAATAATTTGGAAAGCATCATTTTATAATGAGATCCTACATCAGGGAATAAATCACGTCACCTTTAAGAACCAGTATAAATTCCTAATCATCTGCATGCATCTATGTGCATCAAGTTGAAGCCCCTAATAACCTATCACTATTCAATCTGCTATCGTAACGCTCCTGTTTTCATCTGAAATTTTCATCTCCATTGTAAAGCTGGTACTGGGTGAGGATTGGGTAATCTGCATCCTGAGGTCTAGAGTACTTATACATATGTATATGATTGCTGCATCTAGGCCTTGGGATGCAGGTTACCTAGTCCTTTCTGGCAGTGCAAGAGTACTACTAGTTGATCAACCCTAATGAAGCAAACACAACTACGGCTGCTAGACTGCAGAACAGCGCATTTCACTTTCTTGCTTCAGGTAATTATGTTTTTGGATTACTTTAGTCCTCAAGAAGTCTTTAAAATAATAAATTTCACAGAATCAACTATCCAAAGAAGTGTTGACACAACCCTTCTCCAAAACAACATGCTATATATAATAGATTCCATTCGTGTTTACTAATGAAGGTTAGATGTCTCAAATATTATGTAAAATGTAGAGAGCTTCTTGTTCTATTCTCAGATACCCCAAGGTGTCCTCTTTTGAACTTTGCAGACTAAGGTTGTCAGTAAGATAAGTAAATGCGAGATAAGTAAATGCGACACATGTGAATACTTACAAGATTCACTTCTCTAGGCTGCCTTCTGCAACACTCCAACAGCCTCTTCCCTGCTTTTGCATAGAGTACTTTTGCCATCCATGAGGATCAAAGCCTGATTATTAAGACACGGAAGAAAATGAAACTTTCAAATAAGTTAATGTGAAATGCAAGATCGAAAGTCCTTGCCAACCACACAATGCAAGCTGGCCTACATATAAGCTTCATCAGTTTTCTGTGCTGCAAATCCAAAGTTATATTAACTTGAAGATGCTCTCCTCTTCAGCTATTATGCAAGAGATCGTCTTGAAATTTCTTCCTTTAGAAGGGCAGGAACCTTTTTCGTCACACAAAAAAAGTTGCAGGAGAAGTTAAACAATGAATAACAAGCACTTTCATGGATTGCTCTGTAAGAAGTTACTTGATGTCACATCAGTATAAATATAGATTATCCATGCCCCACTTGCCGTTATACATATCCAAATTTCTTGGATTGCATTAAACTAGCTTAATATATACTTTTCAGCAGCCTATTGTAAAGGGGGTTTATTCCTAAAGAAAAATTCTAATAGTTTGTATGGTGATAACTGATAAGACATGTTATTCTAAGGAATAATGTTTGGTTCACTTGAAAATGCAACAGCAAATGAACTGTACAATGCAAATTGCTTGGAAATCACTTGTTCCTTTTTTAACACTTGTTACTTGTTATCTGATTGGTCTAATATTTAATAAGGAACCAAAACAAGATAGCAACATAAGAATCTCCTAAAAAAGAAAAAGAAGGAAATAGAACTCTCATGCTTCACATTTTAAGAATTCACCTATACTGCACACAAAGAATCCAAAAGGGGTTAAAAATATAGCCTTTTGTCAAGCCCAAGTGCCAAACTTTTTCCATCTTACTTGTTACAAGGATTTGCAGTACTGGGTTTAAATTTTTGCAACAAAAACAGGAACAAAAGTCCATTTTGTGGCTTACGATTGCAGAAAAGAAAGCACCGATTGGCAATAGCAGACCAGACATATAGTAAGCATAATGTTAATAGACTGTGCAAATAGGAGAACTGAAAGAGTACAAATTTCACTTGCAGCTTTTGAAGTGAAAAGAAAAAAGGATGAACAAGAAAAGGTCAACCTAAAAATTACCCAATTACTGGTCAAGCTACACTATGAACAAAATCTCATCCTCTAAACAAGAAGTGGCTCAATAATTTTCAAATCAGAGAGTAGAATACGTCAAGTTTTCTCTACCAATATCTAATCTTCCTCAAAATTCTTGATAAAGAATCACCCCATAAACAGGAAAACGCATAGTTTTCAATCCTCCTCCACACAAAAAAATCCCAGAAAACTACCATTTTCCGGTCATCCAAACAGTAATCTATTACAAGATTACCTGGACCTCATCAGGAACACACTGAGTTCTTGACCAGAGCACTCGTCCGGGTTAATCAAGTGAAACGACTCCGAATCAGCGCTACCCACCACTGAGTTCTTGACCAGAGCACTCTGTTCCCGAAGACCCGAACCCGGCTGGTATAACACCCGCACCGACCGTCATAATAAGGAGAAAGCCCAGCCCAATCTCAATCAAATTCAAGTCCATTAGTATGAGGCCCATTCAAGTCTATAATTAGTTTTATACTTTCATGTTTTTCAAATGAGTTCCGTGTCTCAACGGATCTCTGTAAAAAGGCTTATGATCTGTCAGTAGTTGTCAGAGAGTAGCCGTTACTCTGCTGTCATCCTTGTATAAATATTTGCATTTCTATCTGTGTAAAGAAAGGAAAATAACATCAACAAAATCTTTTATGGTATCGGAGCTGTGTACACTCCAACGAGTTCACCTCCATGGCTACCTCTTCCTCTTCGTCTTCTTCTAACTCTGCTGTTATTATTTCTGTTCCAGAATACTCCACCTCTGTCACAGTACATGCCATCTCATCTATTCACTTGAAACTCACCTCCACCAATTTTCCTTCATGGAGATTACAGATCTTGTCTCTATTGCGTGCCTATAATCTGGTTGGATACATAGATGGCAAACATACTTGTCCTGCATCCCCCGTATCTACTTCCTCTCCAGAAGAAATCAAAGCTTACCATACCTGGAGCAGTCAAGATCAATTTATTTTATTGGCCCTTGTAGGTTCCATTGATGGCAGCATACTGCCTCTCATCGGCGATGTTAAGTCGAGTGCAGCTGTGTGGCAGAAAGCCCACCAACTCTATGCCAATACTTCGCGATCTCGCGTTCTTCAACTGAAATCTCAGTTGTCTCGCTGTCAAAAGGGTGAAAAATCCATCACTGACTATATGCAGGATGTGAAACGGCTAGCTGATGAACTGGCCTTGATTGATAAACCTATCTCTTCTGATGATTTAACCTTATATATTTTGGATGGACTCACCGAAGATTACTTTGGAATGGTGGGTTCTATCCGTACGCGAGAAACTCCTTTCTCCTTTGAAGAACTTCAAGATGTGCTTGTTGCACAAGAAGGCTACATGGTTCGCCTCCAACAAACTCAATCTCAGAACTTGGCTACTGCCAATTTTCATCAAAGGATCAATAATTCCAATTCAGGCCGTAACAATCGTAACTGGCAGGGTAATCGTGGTAATCAGCCTTGGCGTGGTTCTCGTCCACCAACTCACAGGGGTGGCCGTGGCCGTGGCCAGCACCGACTTACATGTCAACTTTGTGATATCCCAGGTCACTCTGCAAATCAGTGCAGAAAATTCAAAATTTATGCTCACCAACCATCAGCTTCCAACTATAATGCTCCTGCTGCAAATTATGCACAGTCCTCTATACCACCTCATGTTGTTCAACATCCACAATCATGGCTACTGGACTCTGGAGCCAGCCATCATATGACATCAACTTCTCAAAATCTATCCACTCACTCTGAATATGATGGAACTGATGAGGTTCAAATCGGGGATGGTACAGGTTTGCATATCTCACATATAGGCACCACAAAATTCCACACACACACACGACCTTTACATATTAAACATGTGTTATGTGTTCCTTCCATTCATAAGAATCTTATTTCTGTCCATGAATTAACTAAGCATACCAACATCTCTATTGAATTTTTTCCCTTCCATTGTTTACTTAAGGATCGCAGTACGGGACAGGTTATGGCGTCCGGTAGCTGTCGCAATGGACTCTATCATTTTAACCCTCAAGCTGGTACATGTTTTGCTGCTTCCGTTACTTCCGCGCCTCAAAGAACCTCAACTGATCACATAGGATGGCATCACCGATTAGGCCATCCCTCATCTAAAATGCTTTCTCTTGTTTTGAAAAGCAATAGTTTACCTATTATTGTGTCTCCCACTACTGCACCTAATTTATGTCGTTCTTGTTCAATAAATAAAATGCACAAGTTGCCTTTTGGAACTTCATCTATTATTAGTAATGCTCCATTACATGTGATTTATAGTGATGTATGGGGACCATCTCCCATAAAATCAATTGATGGATATTCTTACTATGTTATTTTCGTGGATCATTTCACTAGTTATACTTGGCTTTTTCCTTTGAATGCTAAATCTGAAGTTTTTTCTGTCTTTGTTCAGTTTAAAAGTCTTGTTGAGAAGCAGTTTCAATGCTCAATTCGCTCTCTATATACAGACAATGGGGGAGAGTATGTTAAAATGAAGAGTTATCTTCTCCAAATGGGCATCAGCTGGTTCCAAACTCCTCCATATACCCCTCAACACACGGCTCTGGCTGAAAGAAAGCATAGGCACCTTGCTGAAACAGCAAGGACATTATTACATACAGCTCATCTACCTTTCAGTTTCTGGTCCTATGCATTCCAGACAGCAGTCTACTTGATAAATCGACTACCTTTAGTCAACACCTCTCCAGCCACACCTTTTCAACTTCTTTTTCACACCACTCCAAATTATCATAAACTCCGTGTATTTGGTTGTTGTTGTTTTCCATGGTTAAGACCATATACCCAACACAAACTTGAACCTCGATCGAAACCTTGCATTCTTGTAGGTTACTCCACTTCTCAGAGTTCCTATAAATGTCTTGACCCCACTACTAACCGAGTCTATTTATCCAGACATGTATTATTTCATGAAAACGTGTTTCCTTACTCCACTATAGTCTCTCCATCATCCACCTTTTCTTGTGTCCCTACATCTAACACCCACCCTGCCCCTCAACTCATAGTCTTAGCTCCTACACCTCCTCTTTCTTGCCAGACTCCTAGCGTCCCACTCCCTGAGCCTATCATTCTTGGTTCCGTAACTACCCCACAATCTACACCTACTACTTCCACACCAACTCCTTCAGTATCTCTCCCTAACCCTAGCATTTCCACTACTGCGAATACCACCAACTCTACATCACATCAACAACCAGCCCTGCCCCCTATTGTTTCTGCCACTCCTCCCATCGCTTCTGACTCTGGCCCTCATCCCCTACGTATGACCACCAGATCCATGAACAAAATATTCAAGCCCAAAAATTTGAATCTTACCACCCTCCATCCTATGCCTGATTCCATTGAACCCAGGACTGTTCGTCAAGCGCTTAAGCAACCACATTGGTTATCTGCCATGCAACACGAATACCAAGCTCTTCTTCAACATAATACCTGGTCATTAGGGACTTGCTTGAACGTGCCGATATGACTGGAGCCAAGGCCGTCAACACTCCCTTACCTGTGCCCTTCCGGACAAAATCCACAGATGGAAAACCCTTATCTGATCCCACACTCTATCGACATCTTGTTGGCAGTCTACAATATCTAAATCTCACAAGGCCAGATATCTCATTCTCCGTCAATAGATTAGCTCAATATATGAGTCGACCCACTGATCTTCACTGGACTCTCCTCAAAAGACTTCTACGCTACATCAAAGGAACTTTCAACCTGGGCATCACCATCAAACCGACCTCCCCTCTTGCCTTACATGCCTACTCTGATTCCGATTGGGGCGGACATCCTGATGATCACTCTTCCACCACAGCCTACCTCGTTTTCCTCGGATCCTCTCTCATCTCATGGAAATCTCAAAAACAGAGAGCGATCGCGCGCTCCTCCACCGAAGCTGAGTACCGCTCCTTAGCTTCTACTGCTTGTGAAGTTATATGGCTTACACATCTTCTTAAGGAATTGCACTGTCCTATTCCAACTGTTCCCACACTTTACTGTGATAACCAAGGGGCAACCAGTCTTAGTCTGAATCCCGTTCTCCATTCCAGGATGAAGCATATCGCCGTCGATTTATCTTTTGTCCGCTCCCTCGTCAACAACGGCACCTTAAAAGTTCAGAAAATATCTACCATTGATCAACTGGCTGACCTATTGACAAAATCTCTACTTCGAACCCGGTTTACAAGTCTACGGTCCAAGATTGGTGTGTTAAGAGAACCCACCATCTTGAAGGAGGGTAATAAGGAGAAAGCCCAGCCCAATCTCAATCAAATTCAAGTCCATTAGTATGAGGCCCATTCAAGTCTATAATTAGTTTTATACTTTCATGTTTTTCAAATGAGTTCCGTGTCTCAACGGATCTCTGTAAAAAGGCTTATGATCTGTCAGTAGTTGTCAGAGAGTAGCCGTTACTCTGCTGTCATCCTTGTATAAATATTTGCATTTCTATCTGTGTAAAGAAAGGAAAATAACATCAACAAAATCTTTTACGTCATGCCCTGGATGGTCTTCAATATCAGACGGTTCTGCTGGTTTGGCCTCCTCCTCGCAGCAAACCCGACCCTTTTTCCGTTACAGCACAGGGTACAAACAGGGACAGCGCGGAGCGAGCGTGGGATGAATTAGGGTCGGTCGGATTCTAGGGCCACCCCTTTTTCCGTTACAGCATAGGGTACAAACAGGGACAGCGCGGAGCGAGCGTGAGATGAATTCGGGTCGGTCGGATTCTAGGGCCACCCGGACAAGCCCGCACCGCATTTCTTGAACAAATTAATGAGTAGGGATTGAAAGTTCAAGAAGAAGAGTGCGTTTCGAGGAGAGGCGATCGTATTGAACGCAGAACCATACGTGGCCCTTCCGTGTCCCGAAGATGGTGCAGATGACCATGGTCTTGGAGGTGCCGTTACGGTGGCAACGGTGAAGGTTTCAGAATCGGGATCCTCGTTCAGGTTCTGGGTTCTTGGGAGGCGTGTTCATTCTCTTCGGAGAGGTCATCGCGGAGGGAGGTGCTGAGGCGTTTCTTGGTAGTGGACCAGGCGATTGTAGCGGTGGCAGCAGTGGAGGAGAAGATGCAAGGGAGAATGAATCGACGGAGTGCGTCGATCTTGGTCATGATTGATAATTAACGGCGATTGAGAAAGATTGAGGAGGATGCGGAGACAGATTTGTGCTATTCGGCCGGGAAGGGAGAATGACAGTGTGTACTCGGTACTGTGTGTTTATTATGTGAAGAGGGGCGGGAATTAAAGTGATATGGCCGTTATGCCTTGCCATTTTTGACAGAGCAATGCTTTCCAGGTACACATGGAGCAAACCACTAACTGCCACGTGGCATAATGAAAATGGGCTTCTCATACAAATAGGTCGCACACGCCCAAGGGAATCTTCAGACCTAGGCTCAAGCAAGCCCAATTGCAAGGAATGAGCCTAACTCATTATTGGAAAACCGATTTATCAATGTGAGAATTATCCACCCTTATAAGTGAGACTTGAAGTCCATGATTTGCCGATGTGGGACATGGTCCCTGCATCAGCAGCTTCTGGGCCCCAACTCTTCAATTTTGTAAGTTTTTTGGACTTCATTGTGGATCTATCATCCATCCAAAAATGGTAAAGATGTCTGAATCTCATTTATCCTAGATGTTTAATTGGACGTATAGAATCCAAGTGAATTCATGAACTCTACATGAAATCATGTGCTTATGCACTTGGATTCGTGAACTCCATATGAAATCATGCGTACAACTCAACGATGAGATTACTAGGATAGTAACCGCTAAGTCCTTATCTGTTGGACAAAGTCCCACATCAGTTGGGTACATCAACAATATTCAGTTTATAAGGGGCAAGTCTTCCTCCCCTTAATAGGCCTTTTAGGGGGAAGGCCAAGGGCCCAACTTGATGACATGGTATTGAAGCCAGGGCCCAGACTGGTGTGCACTCGTCCTCGATAAGAAGTCCACTCGTTGGGCCTTGGGCAAAGATACCTGGTCCATTAGTGCGGGGCGGTGTTGGACAAAGTCCCACATCGGTTGGGTACAACAACAATATTCAATTTATAAGGGGCAAGCCTTCCTCCCCTTAATAGGCCCACTTACTTGGGCTTAAGGAGAAATAAAGTAGTGCGGGCCCGATGTCTCCACGGGAACCGGACAACCCAAAGCGGAAAATATTGTTGGTGTGTATAGGGGTGTGGATTTACAACATGGTATCGAAGCAATTCGATCCAGTTGGACATGACCTCTACTCCACTTGTTGGGTCTGGCATAACCCAACCCACAAGTGCGGGGAGTGTAAAAGTCCCACATCGAAAGATGTGGGCACTCATGCCTTATTTATAAGGCCAAGCCCACCTCTTACCACCAACAAGGCATTTTCCTAGACTCATGTGAGTTGGGCCTAAGGAGAAATAAAGCCTTACGGGCCCAATGTATCCACGGGAACTGCACAACCCAAAGCGTGTTGGCCTGTTGTCTCCACGGGAACCGGACAACCCAAAGCGGACAATATTGTTGGTGTGTATGGGGGGGGTGTGGATTTACAACATGGTATCGAAGCTGTAACAGCCCGACCCACTAAAGCCCAATCTCCCCACCAACCACTGAACTTGGCCCATACCAAGCCCAGCCTGGCAGTTCCCAACCTCTCCTGGCCCATACCAGAAAAGATTGGACAATAGTTTAAGGTCTGCAGCGTGTTATATTCTGCACCCAAGACTCGTCCCTGGCCGATGTGGTATTTCATCCAGAATAGTAACCCCCACACCTCGCCTCATATGACGCAGAGCAGGGCATTACAGTCCACCCCCCTTAGGAGCCCACGTCCCCGTGGGTCACGCCAGACACGGGCACCGCGCCCCGGTTAGACGTGAGGGACGAAACCCACATACCCACCAGGTCAGCTCCGATACCAACTGTAACAGCCCGACCCACTAAAGCCCAATCTCCCCACCAACCACTGAACTTGGCCCATACCAAGCCCAGCCTGGCAGTTCCCAACCTCTCCTGGCCCATACCAGAAAAGATTGGACAATAGTTTAAGGTCTGCAGCGTGTTATATTCTGCACCCAAGACTCGTCCCTGGCCGATGTGGTATTTCATCCAGAATAGTAACCCCCACACCTCGCCTCATATGACGCAGAGCAGGGCATTACAGAAGCAATTCGATCCAGTTGGACATGACCTCTACTCCACTTGTTGGGTCTGGCATAACCCAACCCACAAGTGCGGGGAGTGTAAAAGTCCCACATCGAAAGATGTGGGCACTCATGCCTTATTTATAAGGCCAAGCCCACCTCTTACCACCAACAAGGCATTTTCCTAGACTCATGTGAGTTGGGCCTAAGGAGAAATAAAGTCTTACGGGCCCGATGTCTCCACGGGAACTGCACAACCCAAAGCGTGTTGGCCTGTTGTCTCCACGGGAACCGGACAACCCAAAGCGGACAATATTGTTGGTGTGTATGGGGGGGTGTGGATTTACAACATGGTATCGAAGCAATTAGATCCAGTTAGATATGACCTCGACTCCACTTGTTAGGTCTGGCATAACCCAGCCCACAAGTGCGGGGGAGTGTAAAAGTCCCACATCGAAAGATGTGGACACTCATGCCTTATTTATAAGGACAAGCCCACCTCTTACCACCAACAAAGCCTTTTCCTAGGCTTATATGAGTTGGGTCTAGCCCAATTGCTTGGGCCTAAGGAGAAATAAAGCTGTGCGGACCCGATGTATCCAGGGAAACCGTACAACCCAAAGCGGACAATATTGTTGGTGTGTATGGGGTTGTGGATTTACAATATTATCACTACTGGGATTTATATGTACAAACAATTGTTATATGTATACGTTGATTGCCGAAAGAGGTCTCGTGTAATGTACACCGGAGTTCTCTCTTCATACCAGCAGCTGTAGGACTACTGTTTACGTCCACATAACAGAGAAGTAGCAAAGCAGAAGCAAGAGTGAAGAAACGCCCCTATAGTCAGAATAATAGTGGAAATATCATAATGCTTGCGCCATCTCAATCCCTTCCTCATCGTCTTTTGATCGATTTATGACCAAGAAACGAGATGCAAATACATTGAAGTAGACGAATGTGAGAGCTTGTATGCCAGCAATAATGTAAAAGTAGTTCTCAAGCCTATCCTGATTGAGGTCCTGACCACCCACCCACAATGCGTTGCCATTCTTTCCGGTCACTCTGTGAATGACATTGACAAGAGCCGAGTTCAGGTAGCTGGCAATGGACAAGCTGAGGAAGAATATCGCCCCGGAAAATGTCCTCATGCTCTCTGGCAATTGTTTCGTGAAGAATTCAAGCAATGCAACTGCAGCAAAGGCTTCGATCAAGCCCGATAAGGCGTACTGAGGCAGGAGATACGCAACACTTAGCGGTGACTCGAAGGATTTGTTTGCCAATGCTGTTTCTCGACGCTTCTTCTCAACGATTGCACCTACGATCATGCAAAGAATCCCCATTACAATGCCGGTGTTAATCCTCTGTCTCATTGTGAATCTTCTATCCTTTTTGGAGAATTTCTTCGTGTAAGGGATGAAAAGCCTCTCGTATATGAAGATCCAGATTGCAAGTGTGATCATTGATGATAAACCCATCCAACCTGGAGGAACCTTGAAATGGGAACCGATGGATTTGTTCATCTGAATCGCTTGGAGAACCCCGAATGTGCCCATCTGATCCATGCCTATCAAAAACCCAATTCCTGCTAACCAAACTGGCAACAATCCTATCACCAGCTTCAGTTTTTCCACTTGTTGCACACTACATAGCCTCCAATTATTCTTTGGCTTGCCATGGTCGTCCAATTCGCTCGGGTCTGTAATCACAGCTGCCTTTTCGAGGCACCGGAACTTGTGGGTGTGAGCTAGTTTTTGTAAATGTTGATCTGATTCTGGCACAGGAGGATCATACAACGAATACCCAGAAGCAGAATCAAGTGTCAAATTTCGCTTCCTGAAGGCAGCTACGATCGCTTTAGCTAAATCAACAAAATCACTCCCTTGGGGTTTGATCATTATATAAGTATGGCGACCGATCAAGAAAAGAGTGATGGAAATAACAAAGCAGAATGTTGGAATGGCGTAACCTACGACCCAGCTGACGCTTGTTTGAACGTAGACTACTACAGATAGAGCGATGACGAGAGCCACTGTGAATGAGAAGTACCACCAATTGAAAAAGCTGGCCATTTGAGCTATTCCCTTCTCTGTTCTGGTGTCAAACTGGTCAGCTCCAAAGGCAATGTTGCAAGGCCTTATACCTCCTGCTCCAATTGCTAGCAATGTAAGAGCCACGTAGAGGACGCCTAGTTGCCAATGTACAGGGTGTGGACATTGGAATTTATCGACGCAGGCCGATGGCCTCAGTTGAGGTATAGCTGCAGTTAAGGTCATGGTTCCCATTCCCTGTCAAAACAGAAACAAGTTTACAACATCCAATTCAATGATAATTAATACCAACACAAAACTGAATAATAATCCAAGGCACAAATCATTTAATTTTACCAGAAAAGATGCAATAGACCCAAAAAGAAGAGTGTGAAATCTTCCCAAATAACCATCTGATATGATAGCACCAGCTAACGATGTCAAGTTAGAGGAACCGACCCATAGACTATATACATTAACCAGTCGTACACCATCCATGTTGTATTTGGTTTTCAGATACACTGTCATATTGGCTATCAAACTCATCGAGGCCAACTTTTCGAAGGATTCGTTCCCTTCAGAAGAAGAAAAGGAAAATTAAAAACACAAGTAAACCCATTGCAGCTGATAAAAACATAATCAGAATTTGATAATCAATTCAGTATGATTATGAGGTGCAGTGCATGATGCAAATGGTTGAGGACTTCTGTCAAACACCTGGTGTCTGGTGATTTAGACACCAGGAATGCATTACCAAGGATGTATTTGATGGCTCTCCATCCTCCAATTTTCTTTTTCAGAGGGATAGTGGCAGGAAGAGTCGAAGAAGAAGAAGAAGAATGAACCATATCCACCATTGTTGTCTCTGTCTCAATGTTTTGCATTCTCTTTCCCCTCTTCTCCAGACCCTGTAAGATTGATATATATAAAAACAAACCTGTTTTGATTTGGTCATTCTTTCGTAGCTTCTATTTTTTTGGGCAGATTTTTGGGAGGTGGTTGAGGGTGGCCTGGTAACCCCTCCAACTCACCATATCTAATGATCCGGTGATGTTGCAACTGTTACACATATTTTGATTCATTTATTTTATTTAATTTTGTCACAAATAAATCAAATATTATGATCAAAATTCAAAAACGAAATAAAAGAAGGCATTGGCAAGATATCTACCACTAGATATGGTTAGTCATTAACAAATAACAACATCCATCATCACAAGAGAAACTTTCTACGAAATTCATCCATGAATTTTTTTTTCAATTAATTAATGTTAAAGGCATGAAAAAGAGAACTCTTGGAATGCAACTTTCTACCAACACCACTTCCAACGATGCAAGTAAAGCAGAGCTTTTGGATACTGGGAACCTTGTTCTCAAAGACCCAAATGGTAAAATTCTATGCCAAAGAGCTTTGATTTCGCCACAGGTACTCTCTGAAATTTTACCATTTGGGTCTTTGAGAACAAGTTCCCAGTATCCAAAAGCCTCGCCCATATTAAGGAACCATCAACATCTGTCAACACCATGGCACCATCTGAGAAGAGAACCTCTCGGACCCTTGCCATTTACAGGCCTGTCTCTGTTGTCAACCCCAACAACGGTCCTGTCAGTGGAGTCGGGGA
The DNA here is from genome assembly GCF_013401445.1 of Tripterygium wilfordii. NCBI lineage: Eukaryota > Viridiplantae > Streptophyta > Magnoliopsida > Celastrales > Celastraceae > Tripterygium > Tripterygium wilfordii. The sequence continues at coordinate 9,275,419 of NC_052236.1, read as the reverse complement.
ACCAGACTGAGAACCAATAAGCATTTCCCCCAGCCTATGGAAGCCACAAGTGAAAGCTTTATCAGGTGATGTGAGGAGATCTGATTCATCCTCGACTGACACAGAGAAATTATGGGTATGAAACAGCAAAGAAAGAGACAAGAATGAAATGTCCAAATGTGAGAGTGAGATGTCTAAATCCTCTCCAGCACGTTCAGTTGTCGAAAATAAAGCGTTGAGAGATAATGGGCTTGGAGAGAGGAGTTTTGGAGTGTTTAGAGCATGTCCAACCCGAATCCTCATTTTTGGTCCACAGCTTCCTCTATTTTAATAAAAAAAAATTATTTTAGGGTACTCCTATTTTAATATCACTCCAATCACATTCTCTATTTCATCATCATCTCAAATATTCTAATATTTTTCAACATAACTACTTTCAATTATTTTTAACTACCGTCAACTTTAAACTACTTTTACAAATGTAACACATTTTTGACTAATATTAATATTGTCTTCATTTATACATTAATTTAAAAATGCGATTAATATATATATTTCTAAATAAATATTTTCTAATTAATTTAAACATTTTATACATCCTAAAGATTGACAAATCGATCCAAACACAGCAAATAAGACAAATCCATTGAAATGCTTAAAAGAACATCTAAAGTTCACTAACATCTATATGCCCACAATCTCACCTCCACTTCCAACTTCCTCAATTCCCTTTCCATACCGACCACAGTTCTTCTATACCCAACCTTTTTTTTTCCATTTATTTTGCCGTTTTTGTACGTCTCTCCATCCATCGATATCTCTATAGTTTTTTTTGCCTTCTCAGCCGAAATCGATAAGATTTAGATTGGGTGAAGCCTAGCTTCTCTCTTTCTTACCTCTACCAAAACAATAGATTTAGATCTGATTAAAAGTGTATATCTCACCTGGAATCATTAGAATGCAAGGAGAGTGAAATAGTTCACGCGATTGAGAAGGGAAATAGGAGAGAGAAATGAATAAAATTTTTTTGGGGGATGCAAAAAGCCTCTCCAGGTTTGAGGGAGAGAGAAAGCTCAATACCATTTTGAGGGATCTAGTGAGGTATCGATTGGAGCAATGGTTTTTCAAATTTTATCCCTCAAAATGACTTTTTCCCTACTTTGCTATACGCGTTGGACATGCTCTAAGCATATTATCCCTCACATGCTTATTAATTAAAGTGATAAAGTTCAAGGTTATATCTATCAAGAACAAAGTGGTAACTTAGCTCAAGGATCAACCAAACTTTGTCTTGTTGAATGGGTTTCACTACTCGTGTAAATCAACAAGTCTCAACTAATTGAAGAGTGATTATCATTGGTTACTACTCCAACAACCGATGCTTCAACAGAAGAAGATCTTTCCATTATTTTCATGTATAGCTACTCAATTTTAATTAAATTGTGTTTGTATAAATAAATGTATGACCTACTTGAGTGAGTTACGTTAGAATAATACAAACCCATTTTACCAGCTTATGTCCTAAGTTACAAGTTACAATTATTTGGTTTCTTCTTGGTATCGAAACTTTCTCCTCTTCATCCTCATTCATAAATCCAACGTCCCAACTAGTCAATTTTATCAAAAAAAAAAAAAAAATCAGTCACAAACAAATGGCCTTACCCAATCTTAACATCATTAACTTCATCACCCAACATTTAGATTCTTCATATTATCCAGTTTGGAGGGAACAAACTTTGGCTTTAGTAGAACGCCAAGCTCTTATTGAACATCTCACAACCGATGGTCCACCACCAACCATCTCCGTCACAAGCAAACGGTCAATGCAGATGGAAAAGAAACTGAGCCTGTTACCATGTTGGAAACCAATCCAAAGTTTGCAACTTGGAAAAAGGCAGATCGCATTCTTAGAGCATGGCTCATTGCGACTCTCACCAAAGAGCTCTTGACCTGGTACTAGGACTAGAAATTGCTCGCTCTGTTTGGATCTCTCTAAAGAATAATTATGCTCAGGATTCTCAGAAGAGAGAATTCTCACTGCGACATCAATTGTCATTCCTTCGTAAAGATGACAACACACCAACAACAGAACATGTCCGACTCTTTAAATCAATATGTGATAGTCTCGCAGCAATTGGGAAGCCAATCCCAGACAATGACAAAGTTTTTACCTCTTTACCAGTCTTGGACCTAGCTATAGACAATTTGCCACCACCATGATGAGGCCACCAAGACCGATATATTCAAAACTTGTCTCTCAACTTCAATGCCATAACCAATGGAATTCTTAGTTCCGGAGAACAATGTAAGTTCTTCTGACCCTTTTAATGGATCTAATAAATCCTTTGCTTTTGTTGGACAGAGACATCAAGGTAATTCCTATGGAGGTCGATCTGGTAACAACACTGGGAACATAAATAAGACCACGCACTTCACAAGTAATGGACGTGGATTTCAAGCCCAAGGGGGTCAGTCCAACCGTTCCCAGTTTGGATCCAACAATGGGAACCGCAAGTCTACCCCTCCTGGATGTAGATGTATGACTCCTACATAAAGAGAACTGTATCTCAATGAAGTTTGTTCCTATTGCAAAGGAACCGGTAACATTGCCAAAATTTGATGGTGGCTGCAATTGGCTCAGCAACGTCGCACTGAGGACCTCCCACAAGCACTTGCAGCATTAACTTTAGACAATACAGTTGCTGACATTGAATGGACCACTGACACTCGTGCATCAAATCACATGACAGGTAATTGTGATTTACTCACAAACATGCACAATTACTATGGTTTTGATTCAGTTTTCGTAGGAGATGGCACACCTTTATTCATCAAGGGAATAGGAAATGCTAGAATTAATGGAAAAAATGTCACATTGAACGTACCAGATGTCTTACATGTGCCAGCTCTTAAAAAAAAAAACTTGCTTCAGTAAGCCAATTAACTAACCAATATCCTTTGAATTTTGAACTTTTTGATGTTGGTTTTCATGTTAAGGAACGGGAAACGGGACAACAAATAATCACGGGCATGCGTAAGGGTGACTTGTATGTTCTTCCAAATCCACCAGAGGCCTATTTTTCACATCGATTTAAATCAGGGACAACTGATGTTTGGCACCAAAGATTAGGTGACCCCCAAGTGGGTACTTTGTTTATGCTTAAAAATAAAGGTTTCATCAATGTTTTAGGGTCGAATAAATCACTTTTATTGTGATGTATGGGGTCCTGCTCCTATCTTGTATTTGGGTAATTTTCGATACTATGCTTGTCTAGTTGATGATTATTCAAGATATACTTGGTTCATTCCCCTAAAATTGAAAGCTGATTTTTTTGATGCATATATATATATATTGCTTTTGAAAAATATATTGATCGACAATTCAACAAAAAAATAAAGGTTTTTCATTCGGATGGTGGTGGTGAATTTGTTAATAATAAATTGGGATCACATTTCATAGCTCAGGGTATTATTCATTGTCTCTCTTGTCCCTATACATCTAAACAATCAGGGATGCTGGAACGACGACATCGCATAATCAGGGAGCTTGGTATGACAATGCTTTTCCATAGTAGTCTACCATTAAATCTTTGGGTAGAAGCATTTAGTACTGCTACTTATTTGATAAATAGACTTCAATCCTCGGGAATAAATTTTGATACCATTCTTCAAGCTGCAAGGTATATGTAGGGGTCAACTTCAACCTTAGCAAATTATATGGGTTCTGTTCAACCCAATCCATATACAAATACAAACGAGCCCCGAAACCCAAAAACATAAAAGCCCAACAGAGGCTAGGGCCCAGAAGCCCAACAATAATCAGACCATAACTCACAGTCCAAAAAGGACTTGGTCTTAAAAATGCAGTACGAAGCCGATGCAAATAAGGCCGAACCAATAACTAAGGGACGAAGCCGAAGATAAGGCAGTTCCTCGTTAAATGGTAACAGCCGAAACTGCTGCTAACTACTGCAAACTACTACGAACTATTCCAAACTGCCGTAAACTCCTCCAAACTGCTATGAACTTCTCCAACTGCCACAACTGCTGGTAACAGCTCAAGAAAAGCATAAAAGGAGTTCATTAGGAGAATGGAGGGGGAGGCCGATTTTCTGACTTACTTTGTAATCACGAGTGAGAAATAAAATACTACCATATCATTCTGCACTGTGGACCTAGGCTAAAAGCCGAACCACGTAAAATCTCTCTGTTTTGTCTCATATTTTCCCACTTATCTTCTCCATAATTCGATTGTCGATAATTTACATCAACAATTTGGCGCGCCAGGAAGGGGAGATAGTCTTATCACAATGGCAAATGCAGAAGTTTCACGAGATGATGCTGTAAGCGAGAAGATGAAAGCTTGGATTCAACGCTTCGACGAACATGAAAGAAGGGTCCAACAGTTGGAGCAAGAAAACTTGACTGTTCGAAGAAAAAATCAAAAGCTACTTGATCTTATGAATCAACCTTCAAGTCCACACGTAACCAGAACCATCCCTGCAAGTACTGTCCCAAGTACTTATGTTCAACTCAATGATGGACAAACAACGCAAATTCCCAACACAAGCATTCCCTTGCCAGGATTTGTGCATCAGACAGAACCATCATTGGCATCAATATCAACTTAGTTTCTGAGGCCAACGGCACAATCCATGACACCACTGTTTCCTATACCAACGTCATCTTCGGCTATCCCAACAATTGGTGCTTGGTCAATCATAACTACAACATTGCCAGAAATTGCAACGCAGCGAAGTGTTGACAAAAGACTGGAAGAAATGGAGTCAGCCTTCTTCAGGATACCAAGCACGCCACCACCTATAAAGAAAAATCATACTTTCCTCAAATCTCCATTTGTTCATGCCATTGCCATGGAAGAGCTCCCAAAGAAATTCATCATACCACATATTAAACCTTATGATGGTACCACTGATCCAGAAGATCATGTGGATCAGTATAGTCAACGATTGACTCTGGTATCATACCCATTCAACAAGCATGAAGCATGCATGTGCCGAGGATTTAGTTCAACCTTGGTGGGACCTCCTTTGAAGTGGTATCTTAATCTTCCAGAAGGGCAAATTGCTTCATTCGCACAATTGGCCGATGCATTTGTCGAACAATTTGCAAGCAGTAGGAAAATAATTCCAACATCAGATGATCTATATCGACTGTGACAGAAGCAAGGAGAATCTCTACGGTCATTCTTGACAAGATTCAATAAAGAAAAACTGGAGATTCCATGATGCTTAGATGAAATTGCAATCAATGCATTTCGCATGGCTCTTCTTCCTGGAAGCAAATTTTACGGAAAGCTTACCCGTTATCCATGTAAGTCATTTCAAGAAGTTCAGGCAAGAGCAAGTGTTCAAATTAAATGGGAAGAAGATGAGGGAAGACTTCCAGAGCGACTAATAGAGCAGCCGAAGAAATCTGAGCAAAAGCAAATAGGTTAAGAGGCTCCGCGATATCCTCACAAATATCCTAAACTGATCGATTTCAAGAAGAAACCTCGATCTCCTGAATACAATTTGGTAATTCCACCAAATGAAGTCTTATCAGTGCTGAAGAAAATAGGAGATGCTGTTCAATGGCCCGACAAATTACGTATACCGCTAGATCAACGGGATACTTCCAAATGGTGTAAGTTTCACAACGATTACGGGCATACAACAGATGACTGTTTTACCCTAAAAAAAGAAGTAATCCAATTGCTAAGTTATCTTCGGGATTTACTATCCGAAAGAGGAAAAGCGGTGATTTCCAGAGCTGAAAGACGAGAAGAGGAACAGAAGCCACCTCTTCTAGAGAAGACAATTAACGTAATATTCAGTGGATCGGAGATTGGCGAAATTACACACTCATCGGCAAAGAAACATGTCAAGCAGACAGAAAATTTTGAGGTATGGAATGATAAGCCGATGGTACAATTCACGAGACAAGTTATCAGCTTCACAGACGATGAGATGACGAAGCTACTCAATCCGCATGATGATGCCCTGGTAATAACTTTGCAAATTGCCAATTGCGAAGTTAAAAGAATCATGATTGACGATGGCAGCTCAGTAAATTTACTGTTCATGTCCACACTCCAAGCAATGAGACTTTCAGAAGCCGATATAATCAGAGGTCCTATACCACTCATTGGCTTTAGCGGAGAACAGCAATTCACCATCAGCTCTATTCCATTGCAAGTATATGCAAAAGGAATAAATCTCTAGGTTCGATTTAATGTATTAGATTGTCAATCTCCAAATAATGCGATACTTGGACGACCTTGGATTCATGCAATAAGGGCTGTGCCATCAACTTATCATCAAGTGATACAATTCCCAACAAGAGATGGAATCCAAGAAATATATGGGGATCAATTCAGGCAAGGAGTTGCTATGAACAAGCATTGAAAGGAAAAACCAAAGCTTTATAGCAATTACAACAAAGGCCGATTCTGAGCAATCAAGAAGAACCGGCTAATAAGGAGATAGAAGAAATCATCATTCATCTTGATTATCCAGATCAGAAGATTCAGATTGGAGCCAACTTGGATCATCAACTTCGAAAAAATTTGATCCGATTCCTGTAAAATCATAAACATACTTTCGCTTGGACGCATACAGATATGATTGGAATTGATCCGAATATCATCACTCATCAGTTGCAGGTCGATGATAATTTCCTTCCAGTGAGGCAGAAGAGACGAAGGTTCGCTCCAGAAAGAAATAAAGTCATCAATGAGGATGTTCGAAAGCTGCTAGATATTGGATTCGTTCGAGAAGTTCAATACCCATAATGGCTTGCAAATGTGGTTGTGGTAAAAAAGAAGAATGGAAAGTGGAGAGTCTGTATCGACTTCACAGATCTGAATAAAGCTTGTCCAAAAGATTCTTTTCCACTTCCTCATATCGATATACTTGTGGATGCAACAACAGGGCATGAACTACTCAGCTTTATGGATGCATTCTCCGGATATAATCAAATCTTGATGCACCCAGAAGATCAAGAGAAAACTACATTCATAACCGAACGTGGTACGTATTGTTATAAAGTAATGCCATTTGGATTGAAAAACGCAGGAGCGATATATCAACGGCTGGTCAATCGCATGTTCGCAAGTCTACTTGGAAAAACGGTGGAGGTATACATCGATGATATGTTAGTAAAGACTCTGAAGGCCGAAGATCATGTTGAACACCTCAAACAAGCATTTGAAATTCTTGATGCTCATCAGTTGAAGTTAAACCCTCTCAAGTGCGTTTTCGGGGTCAAAGTAGGAAAATTCTTGGGATTCATTGTTACACAAAGAGGTATTGAAGCAGATCCTGATCAAATCCAAGCGATACTTAATATTCCTTCTCCCACAAAAATACGAGACGTACAACGACTGGCGGGAAAGATTGCAGCACTAAACAGATTCATCTCCAAATCATCTGTTCACGGCTTTGAGGAAATCAGCTAGCTTCGAATGGACAGATGAATGCGAGACGACATTAAAGAAATTGAAAGGATATTTGACCAATCCTCCAATTCTTGCGAAGCCAAAAATCGGTGAGATACTCTATCTTTATTGAGCAATTTCTGAATTTGCAATTAGTGCAGTACTGCTAAGAGAAGAGAACAACCGGCAGCATCCAATATATTATGTTAGTCGAAGTTTGCTAGAAGCTGAAACAAGGTATCCTTTAATGGAAAAGCTTGTTTTAGCACTTATCACTGCAGCAAAGAAGCTTCGTCCTTATTTTCAAAGTCATCCTATCACGGTGGTAACGAGCTTCCCGATCAAAACGATACTCCATAAACCAGAATTGTCTGGACGATTAACAAAGTGGGCAATTGAGTTGACCGAACATGATATCGTGTATCAACCTCGAACAGCAATCAAAGCTCAAATTCTGGCAGACTTCATTGCTGAATTCAGTCCGGGAATGATGGATAATGCTCACAAAGAATTGAGTCAAAACAAAGAAGATAATGAAGCTATTTGGCAATTATTTGTTGATGGTTCGAGTAATGCAAAGGGAAGTGGCTTAGGTATCATTTTAATCTCACCTCAAGGAGATCAATTCCCTCAAGCTGTACATTGCGGATTTCACGCCACAAACAATGAAGCAGAATATGAAGCTTTGATTGAGGGACTGAAACTAGCAAAAGAAGCAAAAGTTCGACGTATCCACGTAACTTCGGATTCTCAATTGATTGTGAACCAGTTGAATGGAGAATATCAAGCAAAAGATGAGAGAATGAACGATTATCTGGAGTTAGTACAACAGTTGCAACTTGAATTCAAAGAATTCCAAATTAATCAAGTTCCAAGAGAAGAAAATCAGCAAGCGGATGCATTGGTGAACTTAGGATCATCAATCTCGGTGCAAGCGACTCAAAATATCCCACTGATCTATTTAGAGTCACCTGCAATAAACAAAAATTCCATGATAGAGCAGTCATTTGCTATCACTGAAGACGATGATGTCTGGAGAACACCATTCATACAATATCTGCAGGATAATGTGTCACCACAAGATAAGAATGAGGCTAGAGCACTACAACGAAAAAGCATCACGTTACACAATAGTTAATGGCATTCTTTACAAAAGATCATACCAAGGAGTTTTGCTACGGTCTTTATCTCAAGAAGAAGCACAGTATGCCTTAGCAGAATTACATGAAGGTGTCTGCGGAAACCATTCAGGTGGTCGAAGCTTAGCCAGTAAAATAATGCGAATTGGTTATTATTGGCCTATGCTCCGCGGTGATGCAGCGGAATATGTGGCTAGATGTGATAAATGTCAAAGATTTTCACAAATTCCACATCAACCACCAACGGAGCTGGTCCCAATTTCATCGGCATGGCCTTTCATGAGATGGGGAATGGATATCGTCGGAAAGCTTCCTCCAGCATCGGGACAAAGAGTGTTCTCATTGATTTTAACATATTACTTCACAAAATGGGTGGAAGCTGAAGCTTATAAACAAGTCCGGGACAAAGAAGTTAAAAGCTTCATCTGAAGAAACATTATTTACAGATTTGGAGTTCCTTATGAAATCATTTGTGATAATGGACCCCAGTTCATAAGCCATAAACTTCAAGATTTCTGTAATACGTGGAAGATAAAGCTTTGCTTCGCATCACCAAGGCGTCCACAATCAAATGGCTAAGCGGAAGCTACAAACAATACGATAGTCAACACTTTGAAGAAGAGACTAGAAAACGTAAAGGGAGCCTGGGCAGACGAACTCCCATGAGTTCTGTGGTCATATCGAACAACAGTGAGAACTTCAACAGGTGAAACTCCAATTTCTTTAACTTATGGAACTAAAGCAGTGCTACAAGTTGAAGTTGGCCTTCCAACAGCACGATTTGAATGGAAGAAAGATGAGGAGAATAACATCGTCCTCACCGAAGAATTAGATATGCTCGAGGAATGACGAAACAACTCATCTGTTAGAACAGCAGTCTACAAGCATCGAATCGTAAAATATTACAAGAAGATAGTTAACTCAAGAGCCTTCCATATTGGTGACTGGGTTTTACGAAAAGTTTTCCAAAATACACAGCAATTGAATTCCGAAAAATTGGGGGCCACATGGGAAGGATGTTGGGTCTAAATTAACCTTACTAGCAAGTGTACTAGTCGGAGACTACAGCACAATGATAAGCAAGAGTCGAATCCACAGGGACGGAGTTATGTCTAATCCAAATGTATACTTGTATGTATGTATGGACAATGCAAACAAAAGTAAAGTTCAACTCAAGATTGTTTGGTTTGGTAATTAAACTAAAGACAAGAAAATAGTAAAGTGTCTTTGGTATTTTCCTGGAATAAGGATGCAAATTATGCTAATGCAAACTATCACTAATGCGACTAATAAGAATGAGATGAGTTAATGAATATGAAATGAACACCAAGGCTTCGGAATCCCCCTTGGGAAATGACTTGCAATGAGACAAATTCACACACATATTTGCTAATTCGGGCATAACGAATCCGTACCTAAGTCGGTTTTAGCGCACTTAAGCCAAATCTCCCTAAAATCGATTACTAGTAATCTTATTGGTCTAGGTCGGATATTCCTAAATACATTCTAGCCATCTTATTGGTCTAAACATGCAAAGGAATTCATGAAGTTCCATGGAGATTAGGATTCATATAAATTGTCACCTAATTAAAGGGAGACACATTCATAATCAAGAGTTTCAAGAAGCACAATCTACTTGACATATTACCGTCTAAGTAAATCCTTCAAACAATTTCATCCAAAAACCTAAAGTGTTGGCCAAACACAACAAGCATGAAGAAATTGCAATCAAACATAGAAACACAAGATTTATACCCAAATCAACTCATATATATATAAATCAAGTCATACACAAAGTCATCAAACCCAAGGCTTCATCCTAGCCTTGGTAAAAGTGGTTTAGTTACACATAGAGAGAGAAAAACACATAGAGAGAAAAGAGTGGCATGAATAAACCCCAAATGTTGAGATAATCCAAGTTGGGTTGAAGAATTCCTCTTCCAAGCTCCAAGAATCCCTTTTCCCCTCGGTTTTTGCTCTCCAGAAAGTCCGTTCGAAGTCCAAAAGTTCTCTGCGGCTAGGGCAAATCACGAATTAAAACTTGCCCAAAAGTTGTTTTGTGCGCCTAGGAGTGTTGAATTCACGCCTAGACATACGCCTAGGCTCAATCCTAGGCGTGGTACATACTTTAAGTTATCTTCACATCAATGCTCGCTGGACTGGGCGGAAAAAAATGATTCTGGGCGTGCACAAATAGTGCGCCTAGGCGCGCCACGCCTAGGCGCACGCCTAGGCACACTTCTTCACCAAAATCTCCAGATCTGTCCTAGGAATCTTCAAATGACCATAACTTCTCCATATGATCTCCGATTTACATGATTTTAGAGGCTACGGAAAGCTTGAGATGTCTAGTTTCCAATTCCTTTTACTTCGCTCGATTCCAATAACGTGACAGAAAGTTATGACTATTTTAACACACGAAGATCGGTGGACATCCAAACCGCAATCAACCTATCAAAATACAAATCAACACATAAATACACTTATTATTTATCAAAAAGAAGCTTAAGAGGGGGAGATTTCTACCAAAAACAATAGGTATTATCATACCTATCAAAGGACTATACAGAGTCACATATGTCATCGGCAATGGTGCTTATAGATTGCAAACCAGAGAAGGAAAGACACTTAACAACAGCAGGAATGCAAAACATCTCAGGTTATATTTTTTCTAACAAAAAAAATAAATTTATTTACAATAATAATATATGTTTATTATAGGGATCTGGATGATGAACCACTGAAATGTATATATTTTCTCAATCGAGTTGAATATATACATATATATGCTCAGCATATATAAGTGTCTGACAGACCGCATCACATCACCCCCATCGTCCTGTACTTGATTATTGCAGGATCTATTAGCATATTGAATAAGATATCAAAGTTTGGACGAAGGTCAAAGCGACGAAGACTGATGTCCTCCAATTTCCCAAAAGGTCATGTATACTTAACCCTTAATTTATTTTAAGATCATTACTTGCATCATAATTAAAATCTTAAACATATAGTTAAAGTTATGAACTTCAATTGATAAGAAACATAAAGAAGTTACGATTGTGTTTAGGGTTACAAAGATAAAGGGAAGATACAAGATAAAAAATAATAACAAATATAAGCCTAAATATCGTCTTCGGCTTCAGAGGTGGAAGTTTACGTTGGATCAATGACTTTGAATTCTTCATATTCTTTGATCATTCGATCAACTTCTTCCTCATTCAAAGTCCCGGCTTTATATTGCATCATCACCTCCCCCAAGGCCTTGATTCTTTCCTTTCCAACAGCGAGAGCACATTCTCCCTTGTAAAAATCAGCATCTTCCTTTGATTCTGTCAATTCATCTGATAGCTGATTTGCTTTCTCAATAGAGGCACGTAATTCAATTTCGCAATCTTTCAATTTAGAGTCAACTTCTTGTAGATCCTTCAATTTGATTTCGTTTTCTTCAAATTTGACTTTGAAAGATGAAAGTTGCTCTTTCGTAGCTTTCTGCTGCTGTATTATGTTGGACAATTGTCTGCCCTGATCTGTGAAATCAGTCTTCAAAGCAATATGCCTTCTGTCCAATTTATCGAACTTATCTTCAACTTTCTTTAAAGCTTCAGTAGCAGCATTCTTCGTTTTTCCAATTGCGCTTCAGCCTCCATCCTTAACTTTTTCTCTTGCTCTTCGGCCTCCGAAAATGTTTTAATATCGGCCTGTAGTAATCCGCTGGAAAGACGAAGACTCTTTACTTCCTCACTTAACTTTTCGTCTTCTTTATCAATGTAAAGCTAAACTGACAAAGCCTGAAAGAAGAAGACGAAGGTTACTTTTAATTTAATATAGAAATACAAATAAATTGAGTTTTGAAAATACCTGAAAAGCATGAGAGATGCTATAAAGGGAAGCATCTTCAAGAGTCAATTTAGGAGGGGTGAAACTGAGGGGATAAGCCAGTTTATGTAAGTTAGGAAATAATTCAGCAGGCCTCAAATAAAGAGGGATATTAGGGATTGACATCTCGAAGCTCCTTGCCAGAAGATTAGATGTCAACACCCGATAATCTCAACTCTTTCTCAAGCAAAGCTCTCAGAGGTGAAACTGGGTTAACAGGATTTTTTCCTTCTCTTCTCACGGTCTCCTCTATCACCTCGTCATCAGGAACTTGAATGATGTCGTCAGCCTCCTTACTTAATCCTGCACTTTCGTCTACCAAAGAAGGAGACGATAGCATGGGTTTCTTCCTCCTTATAAGTGTAGAGTCATCATCAACATTGCTCTCAGGAACCTCAGGAGGCTCAATTACTTCAGTAATTGTTCCTAGCTCGCTGTGAAGTCTCAAGCTAGACTCATGTTTTCTCTTCGCCTTTTCTCCTTAGAGCTTCTTTGGACTTTCTTCTTTTCAGCAATCTCCTTAAGAGTCAAAGGAACGATTACTCTTGGAGCCATATGAGGTTCTGTGAAAAATCGAAAAGAAATTGTTAGAAACAAGAAACAAAATCAAAATCATAAATATTTTCTTAACTTACTTTCAAAAAGATACTTTGAAAAGACGAATTTCCAATCTCTCTCAGGACGAGGAATTGTCTTTAGAAATAATTGACAATTCCTTTGAGCTTCTTTAGTGACGGTTATCTTGGGAGATTTCCCTGCCATAAAAAGATAAATATTCATAAAAGAATAAGGTGAAGATAAAAGAAAATTTAAATGGATTATACCTTGAATTTTCCAAGAACTAGGGATAACCTCATCATCTCCCAGAAGAGTTTCCTTCCTTACCAAGAAATGATCTTCTGCCAGTTATGATCACTAGAAGTAGTCCTAGCAATCAAATTTTCCTTATCCTTCTTTGATAACATAAATCTACCTACATCCTTCTTATTTTCTTGCCAAGAATAGGCAGCAAGAAATTCATGAAGGCCAAAAGAAAGATTGAATCTCATACTTAAAGCTTCTAAAGATAGCAAAATACGCCAAGAATTAGGCATCAGTTGACAAGGGGCGACTCCAAAAAATCTTAACACAGACTTAACTAAAGGTCCCAAAGGAAACCTTAATCCACACCTTAATGTTATAGCATATACCACAGTCCACCCTGGAAATTCATAAGAGGCTGATTCGCTGGAACTAGGAATTCGCATCTCTATTTCCTATGGAATTCTGAATTCAACCCTAATATTATCTAAATCCTCTTCCGTTAATGCAGAAGCAGGATCCTTGTCTACCATAACCTCTTCCTCAAAAACTTTTTGAGTCTTACTTTTTGAACGGGTGGTTGGTAAAAAGCTAACCTTAAATGGACTAATCATCCTTTGACCCAATACTCCTTCAGATTCAGAGTAAGATGAAACCCTAAGACTAGTGGATTGATCTTCTAGTTCTTTTTAAGGTATATCACCTTCAGGAAACTTATCCTGAGAATCTATGATAGCCGGACTTTCACTCGAAATGATCGAGGGACAGAAATTAGATTCGGCCCTTTCATTTTCTCTCTCAAACCTATCGATAAATTCTTCAGAAGAACCAAGCCAAGCCATAATCGAAAACTCGAAAAAGAAGAAGTCGAGAAATGTATCGAAAGTCGAATAGTGTTCTGGAAGTTTTAAGATAGTGGGTGGTTACAATAAACCCATTAAAAAAACCCCAAGGACTAAATAGTAAATTCAAAATTCAAAAGTTAAAACTCCTCGGAAATCGTTCTTCTACGAACTAATCAGAGCCGTTTGATCAAAAGTAACTTCTCGATAAGTGGCGAAAAAGGCGGCGCAACATTATCATATCTCCTTAAAAGACTAGTTAGAATCGAAATACGATTCAACTTCTAAAGTTGCGTTTTTTTCCTATAAATATACTGAAGAAAAACCAAAGAAACATCACTTCCTAAACAAAAAACCCTTTATAGTCATGAGTTCCTCCAAGCTTCCCCTTGAGCCAGAATATCAAAAAATAATGTCCAAACCACCAACCAAGTCAGATGAAGGACCATCTGAAGTGGCAGAGGAATTTCAACAATTGAAGCTATACCCCGACGGGTATGATCCTTATCAACACGTCTCCGATCTGCAAGATTTGTTGATACGTTTGGATAAAGATCTCCATGAAGCAGAGAGGAGGATAATGGAGCTTACCCGAGCCTACAAATTGGCTGGGAGGTCACTTTATCGGCTTCGAGACATGTCAGAAAATGCTGCTATGGAAGATGATCCTGAAAAGCTGCGACAAGCTTTACAAAACATCAATCTTTTTATGAAGAATAATTTGGTTAGAATGCATCATGCCTTATGGCCAAGACCTTAAAAGCTTGAGCAGTTTATATAATAACTTTTTATAAATACCACTTCATGTTTATTCAATTTCTGTCGAAGATAAAGCTCTTAGATGAACCAAGAATCTCCTCGTTAGATTCCAAATATTCAATTTCTCTCAAAGATAAAACCTTTAGATGAAGCAAAAATCTCCCCATTAAAAGGCGAAGCTTTGTTAGAGGAAGACGAAGCTTTATTATAAGAAGACGAAGCTTTATCATAGGAAGACGAAGCTTTCCAGAGTTCCAAAAATAATTCAACTCCAATAAATTAGCATCAATTTTGATCAATTAACCCTCGAGCAAACCAAAAGATATTCCAACTCCTCGAGAAAAAAGGTGGATTAATGTCACAACTGTCCATCTCCCCATTATCTATCACAACTTTCAAAGAAAAAGTAACTTCCTTTCCATTCGTATAAATATGCGAAAATAGGAATTAGTAGAGATCAATATTTTCCTTGAGAAATCTTCAACAATGGATGCTCCTAACTTTCCACCTGCGAAGAAATCTAGAATCGACGAAGGTTCTACTTCTAAAGAGAACGAAGACGGAAATGATCCCAGATTCAATCTCTCTCCTATAAGAGAAGAAGTATACGAAGATGATCACCAGAAAACCATTGAATCTCTACAAGAAGCTTTGGTGGAAACCAAAAGGAGACTTAAGAAAGCAACCGACAAAGTTCAAGACTACAAAAGACAACTTATGGTTTCAAAGTATGCCATACAAGGTGTTCGATATATGTCATGGGGTAGACAAGCAAGTACTTATGATCCAGATAAATTGCACGAAGCAATCATTGAAATCACAGTACAGCTTGGATCTGTGGTAGATGGGATAGACAGTGTTCTTTACACCCTAGATTAAAATTCCTGTCTATTTTCCTTTTTTAATTTTATTTCCATGAAATTCCACTTCATTCACTATTAATATAAATGGCGGGATATTTGAATAGTTTATTTCGAAATTCAATTCCAAAATACGAAGAGACGCCATAATCTTTAAAAAACGGTGCAACCGTTTAGCTTCCCCACATTCTTTAGCAATAACTGCTTCTTGGAACGTAAGTCTTTCGTCCTTAAATACACGATAAGACGGAAGGAGAAGACATTCCTTCTTCCTTCCAAAAATCTCTTGGCACTTAGCAAAATGTGTTCTTCTGATTCAACTCCTGCAAAAAGAGCATTGGAAGAAAAAGAGAATCCCATTCCTTCAAAACGAGCAAGGAACGAAGATCCATCATCTTCAAAAAGGGCAGCGACCAAAAGAGAAGGTTCCACATCTCGAAACAACGACGAACTAGATGACGATTCAGTCGTTGAAATATTTGCAGTATCTGAAGAATTATACGAGGAAAATCCTCAAAACTCCATTGAAGGTTTAAAAGGACTTCTCGAGGAGGCCGAAAGAAATCTTCAGAACGAGTATGAACGAAACCAATCTTATATGGACGTACTTCGAGCTGCGAGAGACGCATTGAACAGGGTTCGTGACAATGCTTGGGGCCATTCTTGGAATCAAAACGTTTATCGATTACAAGAATCTCTTTTAGACCTTGCAGCCCATGTTGGGAATGCAATAAATATCATAAATGATGTTATTCGCACTTCGGCTCGTTACGAGCCGCACTATTGCATGTTTATTTCCATATATGAAGCATTTATGTTTTATCTTAACAAAGATATTTTCGTTGTTACTCTCATTGCTCTAAAATTACAATTGTACGTAGAAGAATTTCAACAGTCAAAGATGCAAAAACTGCAAACAGAGATGATGAGACGAAGAGCTCTGAAGAAGACGCAACCCCAAACAACATATTTTTAAGTTTAATCAAACTTAAAAATAGGGGGCAAAGTGTAGGGGTCAACTTCAACCTCAGCAAATTATATGGGTCCTGTTCAACCCAATCCATATACAAATACAAACGGGCCCCGAAGCCCAAAAAACAGAAAAGCCCAACAGAGGCTAGGGCCCAGAAGCCCAACAACATAAAAGCCCAACAGAGTTAGGGTCCAGAAGCCCAACAACAATCAGACCATAACTCACAATCCAAAAAGGACTTGGTCTTAAAAAGGCAGTACGAAGCCGATGCAAATAAGGCCGAACCAATAACTAAGGGACGAAGCCGAAGATAAGGCAGTTCCTCGTTAAATGGTAACAACCGAAACTGCTGCAAACTACTGTAAACTGCTGCAAACTACTGCGAACTACTCCAAACTGCCGTAAACTCCTCCAAACTGCTATGAACTTCTCCAACTGCTGGTAACTGCTCAAGAAAAGCATAAAAGAAGTTCATTAGGAGAATGGAGGGGGAGGCCGATTTTCTGACTTACTTTGTAATCACGAGTGAGAAATAAAATACTACCATATCATTCTGCACCGTGGACTTAGGCTAAAAGCCGAACCACGTAAAATCTCTTTGTTTTGTCTCATATTTTCCCACTTATCTTCTCCACAATTCGATTGTTGATAATTTACATCAACAGTATACACCCTGATTATAGCTTTTTGTGGGTCTTTGGCTCCAAATGTTTCCCATTTACATGGGATAAAAGACAAAATAAATTTGATCCTAAAAGTATCCTTTGTGTCAACATAAAGGGTGCAAATGCTATCATCCTCCAAGTAGGAAGATACGCATCTCTCGGCATGTTATATTCGACGAACTGAGCTTCCCCTATAAAGAACGACATCTAACTGGACCAGCTCCATCTCCTGATCAGGTAAACTCAATTTTAGATTGTTGGCTTACTAATTTTGATGACATGACACATGAAGCCGTGGTCCACAAGAACAGCAGCTCACTGGACCCACGGGACTACCCACTGGCTTTCATTCTCCTCACGCTACCGCACCAATCATGGCAGCACCAACCATGGGAAGCAGCTTCTCACGCCATCAACCACCTCCAGCTGAGCATGACTTGGCTCTGGACAGTAGGAGTGCAGCTGCGTCTGACATGTCACTGGACAGCAGCATTTCCCGTGGCCATCAGGATGCTGCTGCCAACTCTTCCATTCCAACACCAACTGCCATTGCAGCGGTCAATACCCCTCTTTCATCACCGGCTGCTGTCTCTCTTCCATCCTCAAAGTCTTATTTAACTCCGCTGGAGCCGTACGTGGGGGACACATTTGATTTTTCCCATGCAGACACAACACATGTGACCATATCTGAGAACTCAGCTGAACTAGGGATGCCTTTTTTGTCTTACTCTTTACCTGAACCCGTGAATATTGACTTGAATTCTACTAATCCTTCTTCCATGCAGGTCACCACCACACCAGCATCTACATCGGTATTACCAATGGATCAACCTCTCCATTCGATGGTGACCCGTGCAAAAGATGGCATATTCAAACTAAATCTCAAATATGCACTACATGTCACGACTCGGGATATCCCTAAGGAACCACATTCAGTTCGTTCAACTCGGAGCCATGAGGGTTGGAAAGCAGCCACGTTGGAAGAACTCAAGGCTCTGCATACTAATACCACCTGGACATTGGTACCGCATATATGCATGTTATTGGCTCTAAATGGGTGTATAAGGTAAAGTTTAAATCTATGGCTCTCTGGATCGGCTAAAAGCTCGTTTAGTGGTCAAAGGGTATCATCAACTTGACAGAATTGACTACATTGAAACATTCTCACCAGCTATTAAACCGGGCACAATTCGCATGGTAATAACAGTTCGTTCAACTCGGAGCCATGGCGGAGTGAGTAGTACCTTTCGTTTCATAGGACATTAGGATGTGGTCCTAAAACTCAATAGTGTGGGAAATTTACCACCTAGCGAACATAAGGTTAGTGGAAAGGGTGCCGCTATTCGCATACGAGTTTCGACTCACGACACACACATTTTTTAATACAATTATATTAAATTAAATTTTCTAACCCTAGAATGATCATCATATCCCTCTTTCTCCAATTTCAACCTCTTTGCAGCCTTCAGGCCCTTCACTATCTTGAAGGAAAATTTTGAATCCGTATATGAACCTGATGAAATCAAGCGTAAATAAGTTTTAGAACTGAGAGTGAAGCTTCTAGTGTGATGATTATGACAACCATGGTTGTTTAAGATCTGGAATCAAAGGAAGAAGAAGATAAAGTCAATCTTTTATTTTTTTTCTTTATTCTACCTATACCAAAAAAATTTAATTAAATAATAAAGAGAGAAAGAGGAACAGATGGAAAGAGAGGAAAAAAATTTAATTGGTAGTAATTTTAGGATTTTTATAGTTATATAATTAGTATGTATGAAAAGATTTTTTAGGAAATTCAATATGTGTATTAAAAGATAATTAGGATGTATTAAGTAATGGTGTGGATTGAGTCGAAACTCGTGTGCGAATAACAACTCCCTAGTGGGAATCAAGTTCGAGTTTCCCGTACGTGGCCACAATAATATGACTTTTAGGTTCCGTTTGAATGAGCGGATAAGACTCCGTATAGTATAAAATTATCATTTAATGAACTTATCGGGTGTTTGGATGATTTTTAAAATACTCAGGATAATATTACCTTATACAAAAGTGTTTCTTATACGATGCCGGCCGTATAATATTAAAACATCTCCAACTCGTTTTTATTTTATACGGAACGCTTAGTATAAGAAATAACATGTCAAATGATAAAAAAGACCTTCACTCTCATTTTAATTGGGGGGTAATCCAGACATATTACCACAAATCTTATACTATACAAGCCTAATATCAAATGATTTTCAAAACCGGATATGATTAAATTATACATCAACTTATACGAGCATTAAATTATACATTGAACAAGAAAATAATATTATCCTGTAAAGAGTTCCAAAAAGAGTCTTGAGTGCAAATTGTTTGGGCCAAAATCTACACATGTTATAAATCAACAAAGCCCATAGACTATACAATCAAACCCAACAGACCCACAACATAAGCTATTATCTCAACAAGGACCACAAGTCAAGTAGTCAGCAAAGGCCCAGGGCCTCTGCCACCCATCTATGGGCTCATGGCCCATGGAGCTCCTTCACCAACCCACTGTCTAACAAAGGTCCAATGCCTGCAAGACTCCACCACATTAAAGGAATGCAACTTTTAGAGGTATCTTACTTTTTCTCCCTAAACCCTCTCAATTCTCACTATAAATCTCTCAATCGCATATCTGACTTGATCATTAAAATTTTCTCATCGACACTATACTCATGTCAAACTTCAAAATATGCTCTTAGTGTGATCTTTGCGGGATTAATTTTTAGCCTTGTACGACACGACTTGATTATCGAAATAACAACAAACAATCAAGTTGAACTCCACAAGTGGAACCGATTGTAAACATTAGCTCGCAACTACAGTATGCCTATCGAAGGAAGACAAATATGAAATAATGAACAACATTTTCTATTTCACAGGATTGAGAATAAATAATTCAATGCTAGCAAACGTCCCGATGCCCCATCACTCCAAAGAATAACTGTACAAACAAATAATTTTATACAAAAATCGTTTTCTAACGAGGGCATTGTTGATCCTCACACTTTGAGAATAGCCAACCTTTGAGACTTTGAATGACCATGCCTATTATTAAGGATATCGATGTACGATCTGAGCCTATACCGATCTGAATTTGTGAGAGAGAACGGAGGGTTCAGAATTAGGGATGGCGCTTCCACCAGAAGGAATGATAACAGCCGCACTGCCTTTGAATACGACAAAGCTGCAGTTTCCATGTTGCCCATGAGTTCATCAACCTGCCAATGAAGAGTATATAATGGCCCGTAAGTATCACTAGACACGTTTAATTCAATTAACATTTCCAACATTAATCTCATTTGACAATTCCCACAACAATTAATTATATACTACAAAGCAGATTTAAGGAGAATACTCACCCCTCCGTTTCTGCCGAGAGCAAGGGCAGATTGAAATATCATCTCCATCGCATCAGGCATCTCTGTATTTCCTGCAATTGTGATGGCAAAATTCAACTTTAGAGTCTTATATAACATACAAGAAGATTAGGAGTTGTACTCATTGTCTCATTTCTTATTTCAGTTTATGGAAAATAGAAGTCTTCCAATGGTAGGGATCTAGGAGACATCATAAGTCCTAACAGGTTTGAGGCTTCATATCTACTAGGTAAGATCATATTTGAGTCTTTGACTGAACGAAGCACTTCAGTGGCAAATATGCCATATACCAATAACAAACTATAGGCTTTCAACTTCCTTCTTTTTAACCGTATTGCTTTGATTCAAGTTTAACTTTCACAACATGTGGAAAAAAAGAAGAAGAAAACAAAACAAAAGAAAACAACTAGACTCAATTTATCTCCGTAAATGTGCATTTTATCAAAGCAGTAAAAGGTCACATACAAGCAAGAAACAAGCAGCAAGTAAAGGAATCATCTATTATCAGGGCAAAGAATAAGGAACTGATTAGAAAAGAGAATTGCTCCAGATTAGCAGAAAAGATAAAATATCAGAAAGCCCTACCAGGCTCAATGGCCATCGCGAGTTTCTCAGCATGCTCAACTTCCTTTAGGAATTCCCTTTCAATCTGGGAAGAAATATTCTCTGGCCTTTGAGAATTGAAAACACCAAGACAATCTTCAGCATCAGGAGAACCATGCTTCTTGCTGCTGTTCCTCCTCAATCTTGTACTTCCTTGACTTGGACTTCCTTCCATAGCTGAGGCAGCCTGCGTATGGCAAATATGGAGAGCTTGCTTCCAAATCGCAAGTATCACAAGCTGGATTGAGATTGCTTCTAGTTGCCTACATGACTCTACCTAGACAAACACAGGCTATTAATTTAAATGGAAATAAGTACTAGTTTGATAAACTTCTCATGGAAAAGTAGTTTTTTCTTCTTTCTTTTTTTATTTTTGACCAAACCCCGCTGGTGCAATAAACTGGTAGTTTCAATTGTGCAACATGGGATAAATTTTCCTTGATGATCTACATCGAACTAGAAGTCTAGAACTATTACCAGAACCTACATTCGATTCAACATTTGTCCTATTGATACTCCAAACAAATCCAACACAAGTCCAGCTACTTCAGAAGATAATAAGTTATTTCCAAATGGTATGCGTCATTAGTGAACAGAGTAGTGTACATTGAGAAATTGCATTATCAAAATATAGAGAACACCAAGATTTGGGTTAAGACTTTGCCTGATCAGTTTTGTTGAACCAACAAACTACAAAATTGCGATTCTATGACTGCGTGAGAAAATAATGAGAGAGAGAAAAAAAAAGGTGGGGAGAGACCATTTATAGTAAATAGTAAGGTAGTGATGCTCTTTCAGCCCCCTAAGACTTTTGTGGACAACGCTTTACTGAAAAATAGAACGATTGTGAAAGACTAACCTTTTCATGAACTAATTCTGTGATGGCAAAAGCGAACTGCCGCAATGACTTAACCCTTGTCATGCTGTGAGTTGATGGTTGCACCAAAGTATATCCTATGTCCATGGATCCTTGAGAAGTCCCAGCAGCAGAGCTCTGACTTTCTAAACTTCCAACACAATATGTGTTATTGTTCATGGCACCAATGATTGGCATGGGCACACTAGGTGAAGTATTTCTGTTAAAAGATGTCATGGGAGGACCATCTAATGCAGATTTCATATGGCTTGGCCTGGAAGCAGTTGCCAAAGTAGAAGACAAATCCATAGGGGATCCAGAAACAAGAACATAATCTTGATCAATCGACTCTAGTGAATCCACTACTGTAGAAGCTATGCGAGTAAGACAGTGAAAAAAAATTGGTAAGCAATGTTTTCTACCATGATAACACCACTGAAAAAAGTAGTTGTCGCAAGCTTGGATTCTTGTTACCTCTTGACCTTGCTGGCCTTTGGTCCATCACTTTTGGATGTTCGTTTAAGTTCTCATCTGAAAATAAGTCAAGTCTACAACGAGGCTTCCCCAATTTATTTATGGCACTGCCATATCTGGAAGTAAAGTCCACGTTATTCAAGACATTAGATGTTGCTTCCCTTCTGTCAGCTTGTATATCAGGAGAGAAACTGCAAGTAGATTTCATCGAGGATCTCCTCTTGAAATAGGAAGGACTCCCCTCAGGACCACTAGAGTCATCATCTAGAAAGAAAGGCAAGCAGTCTTCCTGAGAACTTTCCTCTGTGTTCCGCAATGGACTGCTTTCAGAAGAAGGAATATCGTCCATTGATCTCGAAGACCACCTACTCCAGCACCAAAAATTACCATTCAAAATATTTATATACACATCAAGATCACATAGACTGAATTACTGCCTCATCTACCTAGACATGTTATCTGGCTGCCTTGAAGAAAGGAACTGATGACTGAAAAATTCCTCAAATGTTAATCGTTCCACTGTAGACCAGCACAAAAAGAATATCAGAGAAAGACAGGAGACCTCAATATGAATCACTAAATTCTCAAGAAATGCTAATTCCAGAAACAGAAAGATAAAATGCATATTAATTAGTTTTATGCTTAACAAGTTCTGGTTCTACTAGTAGAAAAAATAAAATGCATGTACCTTTTTTGCACATCTTTGGAAAAGTTATCAAATCAAAGAACGCACTTATAACCCGATCGTTATTTCACACAAAAGGTGATTAAAGCCATCCACATGTACCACATATTTCCACAAGTGATGGTACACATATGAAACCATTCTTTATCTCCCAACAAAAATAAATATGCAGCAATTCACCTAGCAATCATAGGAATTAACAATTTCAATCTACACTACAAATAATACCTGGATTACGGCGCAGCAATTTCTGGCACAAGTCTTTGCACTCACTGCTTAAATCCTTATCAACTGGAGGGAAATGTAATTCAGTTGATTTTACAATATTTTGAAGTAACTGCACAACATATGAAAGTTACAAGTTAAGCACTGTCTATGATCTACTTCCAAACTATGAGCGTTGATTGCCTGAAGTACCAGGTTCCGGACAAATAATAAACCACTAAAAATTATGACAGAAGCAAAGATAGTTAAACCTGTATTTGATTATTTCCTGTAAATGGGGTTTTCCCAGTTACAAGCTGGAATAAAATGGCACCAACGCTCCAGAGATCTGCCTGCGTATTCAATTCAAGTTTAATTTGACAAAATACACGTAAAATATTCGCCAGTGCTTCACACGTGAATCAAGAGAACATCACCTTTGCATCATACTTCTGAAGTTGCATTATTTCTGGAGCCATATAAAGAGGCGAGCCACACAATGTTTCCGCCAAGCGATTACGTTGCAAGGATCTGTAACCGAGAAATTCTAAACTTCTAACTTTGGCATACAAGTGAAAATTTCTAGAGAAATCCACCATTTATGATACCATAAAATGTACAGAAAACCCTGAAAAGATATTAGATGGGTGGAGTTACTGGTATAAATAAAAAGGGAAAGTTGGCTTGATTAGAGATCCACAATCCTGAAAATGGATTTAAGGGGGGGGGGGGGGGGGGGGGGTTCACAAAGAAAAGGGAGCATAATCAGGAGAAAGAAGGCTAACAATTGGGAATACCATCGGCAAAAAACTATAAAAGTGAGAGTAGTTTTTTTCGTACTGCAGTCAGACTGCACTTTAGTTATCACATACACTCGTTCACACATATCAAAAGTTAGTTTGAATCTTAAAAACCACTTCATTGTCATATTATCGCATTGAAAATTAGATTGCTAACATTCTAAAAAATTTATTAGTGATCCGCTGAGTAAAAGTATGCAATGATGAATAATTCTAACTAATTGGTCTAATGTGAGCTATTGAAGACAGAAAGGGATTACTAGCACATTTAATCCAAGTGGGAAAGATGATAATTTACCTTGCAAAACCAAAATCTGCAATTTTCAAAACGGCACTTTCTTCGTTTGTTGATAGGAGCAGGTTCTGTAAACAATAGATAATGTATGAAACAAAGAAATCCTCTCCAAAAGAACACACCAATACATATGAAGAAAACATTGTTTGTCATCACTAACAATCTCCTCAATATACGAAAATACTTCTCCACAGATATGGCATTCGATTAGCCTTTTAATGTTAACCATACACTCAACCAAAAAAAGTCATCGGATGAACAAATTTGAATAAATGTTCAGCTGTAAACGTGTGACCACATTCATACATCATCATCATCATCTCAACCTTAGTTCCCCATTATTTGAGATCGGCTACATGAATGCACTATAGAAACCAAGTTGTGTGTCAGCTACCCAAATTCTCTTTCTACACTGTCCAGTAATACAATATAGTCATTTTTTCCCCGGCAATGTCTTTTCCAGTCCCTTTCTTTATCTTCTTCACACCTCCTACTTGAATGTTTTCTACTTTTTGCTCAAAACTATCACATATCAATTTTCTACATGCCCACACCATCTTTAGATTATTTTACCTCATATTAGTACTGTGCCCATATATGGCATGGATAATTTTGAGAAGATTTCATTCTAGCTACTGCGACATAGATAAACATAATTTTGAATTGGACTTCAAAACCAAACCTGTGGCTTAAGATCTCGGTGTATAATATTATTTTCACGGATAATTTGCAAACCAGCAGCTGTAAGATAAAAAACAGAAATTTAACATGTCTAATTCATCAGTCTTGTAGGAATAGACCAAAATAAGAGAGGAAACAACCAAAAGTACTTTGAGACATGCCTAGTTGTTGCATGAAGTTCTTCGCAATTGCTTCTGGAACTCGGCCATGGCGTTGTATATACATCGAAAGGTCACCCCCTCTGCAATACTCCAATACAAGATGCAGCTTTCCAGGAATCTAAATGACATGGAACACAGCACAACACACAAAGATTACTAGTACAAACTACAAAAGAGAAGCACGTATTCATGACATCTCTTTGGAACATACAGGAGAAGAATGCTACACCTGATGCAATGGAATATAATATGATACATATGTTTTAAATTTCATATATCAGGGAACGAATGCTTTAAGAGTGATTCTTACCATTGATAACAGATTACATCATCCATCATCATTATGAATACTGAAAACCCCACATCAGCCAACAATAACGAAAAATCTAACAAAAGACTTCTGATCTCACTACATTCACTAGGACAAATAATAACACGGGTAACTGCAAATTCTTGCAACTGTACTTCAAAGTTGTGGAAGCTATGAATATGCTTCCAAGAGTTATCTTTTCCCATTTTGGAAAGTATAAGCTTGACTGCCCCTAGTTGGATAAAAGGTAGAGTTCTTAAGAATTGAAACATCAACACCCAAACACCTCAAACTTCCAATCAAATTGTTACAAATTATTTAGAACCAAAGAAAGCCTTCTAGTATCGGTTCTATATAGTTCATGAATCTATCCGTGGCTCTGGCATAGAAGCAAAGATAAGAAGACTACATCGCTGTAAAGCATCAGTCAACGTGCTCGAGTCCTTGAAGACTACATGTGTCATTATGACGCAACCTTATGTAGTAATTTATATGCTATTTTCCACTAAACATCGTCATAAGACGAGATTTCCAACAGAACTTCGCTAGAGATAGATACAAAACGTACAGTTCCGTTTCCAAAACTTCTTTGTTTTCTCGGCAACCAAACATCACTCCAACCAAATTAAATAAACAGAAACGCTAAAATTTACACGAACCTCAATAATATCGTGCAGGCGAATGATATTGGGATGGTTAATCCTCTTCAATATAAAGATCTCCGACATAAGACTCTCCTGCAATTTCTTGTTCAATCGACTCGTGGCGATCTCCTTAATCGCAACTTCGGCTCCATGGACCCGGTGCCTAGCGAGCCACACCACCGAGAATGAACCCGACCCGATTTGCCGGCCTACCAGGTAGTCTCCAACGACCCTGTCCCTCCCTCCGGTTGCTTGAGCCATTCAAAAACCCTAGGTTCCCGACTCGGAAACAGCTCCAACGATCGGATATAAGACTATTATCTTACACACAGTAGGATGGATCTCTTTTGGAAGATTCGACCTAGTAACAGTATGAATCGTATAGGATGAATCGTGATAAATGATCTGTGTGAGAGAAAGGACAGAGAGGTTGGATTAATGGAGGTTAAATTAAAGAATAAAAGAGATTAAGGGTGCGTTTGGTGTAAGAATTTGAGGGATAATTTATTACCTGTGTAAATGTTACAAGGGTAATAATAATTATGGAGAATAAGTGTTACCCTTATTTGGTAAAGAAGGGTAAAATTTACCAAGTATTCATTACTCTTGTTTGTTACGACTATACATTACTGGTGTAATAGCATTATCCTTGTTTGTTATTATTGTAGTGAACCAAACTAGAAAAAAGTGAGATTATGTTTTTTATTGTTACGACTATCATGTACCAAAATTTTAAAAATATAGATACATATGCATATATATACACACAGCCAGACATATATATATAATAACAATTGTTAACAATTTCAACAAAATAATCTGGTAACATTCAAATCCATGACAAAGACGTAACACAAGAGTAGAGGTCATCATTTGCCCCGTGGGCCTAGGTCCGAGCTCGGACTTGCCCGACCCCTTGGGCGGGCATGGGCTCCATTTTTTGGGTCAGCCCAACCCGAAGCCAGACACCTCAGGCCAATTTTGGCTCAGCCCGAGCCCGACCCAAGCTCGACATTATTTATTTTTATATATATCTAATATGTATATATTTATATTTATATTTATATTTATATTATATATATATAAAATATGTATGTATATATATAATACGCACACATACACAGACAGTGCATATGTATATATTTATATGTGTGTGTATATGTATATGTGTGTATATATATATATACATATATATGTATGTATATACACAGACAGTGCATATGTATATATTTATATGTGTGTGTATATGTATATGTGTGTATATATATATATACATATATATATGTATATATATACACAGATAGTGCATATGTATATGTATATGTATATATATATGTGTGTGTGTGTATGTATATGTGTATATATATATATGTATATGTATATATATGTATATATATACACAGACAGTGCATATGTGTGTATGTGTATATATATATGTGTGTGTGTATATATATGTGTATATACACAGACAGTGCATATGTATGTGTATATATATGTGTATATACACACAGACAGTGCATATGTAAGTGTGTGTATATATGTGTGTGTCAGTGTGTATATATATATATATGCATATATATATACATATATATAATATATAATATATATGTGTATATATAATTTATGGGCTTTTAAAATTTTTTAGTTAAAGGGGTAATAGGTTGAAGTAAAACTTCTCATTACTTTTTATTACCCATGTCCTCCACTAGTAAACTTTATGTGTAAAAAATAAGCTCAATTACTAAAATTTATTACAGGAGTAAAAGTTATACTGACATAATAAACACAAGTAAACTTAAAATTTAATTACCCTTGTAACTATTACACCCCAATACCCTCGTACCAAACGCACCATAAATTGTGATTTGGATTAATCATGGGATTAAAATATTGTTAAATTATGGAATTGGTGATGTAATCGAGAACTAGTTGCATTGTTGATTTGATTTACGTTTCAGTGTTTGAGTAGAGAGAGAAAGGGGCAAAGGGAAAGTTAACGTGTAAATGAGGTGCATGATGTCTTGTGGATGTGCACGGTTTGTAGCTTTGTAGTTGTACTTCTACCAGAGACGTCTTGTCATGACTCATGGTCCAAGGTGAACTTTGACTTTGTGGCTGCTAAAGAAGGAGGCGGCCCATCAGCCGGCTAAATGGGCTCCAATGGGCCATTTTGGCCAACTGAACTGCATGTATTTTTGAAAGGGACAACGCCGAGTTGGTATCTATTAATGTATTTTTAGATATTTAGGTCTAACAAAAAAAAATACATTAACATAAAAATACTCGGAATGATCATTTACTTTTATATCACAACCTCTTTCTTATCTTTATTTTCTTTTTTTCTTCTTGGTCTCTCTTTCTTTTTGGTCTCGCTTCTCTTTCTTCTTCTTTCCTTCTTTCTCTTTCTTCTTCTTCTCCTCTCTCTCTATCTATTTTTTCGCAATTTAAAGTTTAAAAAACTTTAGATCTATTGTTTATATTCTTCTTTACTTTTATTTTGGTGTAAATGTTGCGTACATGATTTTCGTTCAGGATTTCCTTGAATTTATAAGTGTTAGATCTAAAATAATTAATCTGTCAAGTTCTGCAAAATCATTCAGACATGTTAGTGTTATTGTTTCATAATAAACAAAACTCTTATCATATTTTTTATTGGGGCAAATGACCTTAAAAAAATACTAAATCTATAATATATGGTTCTGTATTACAACGTCAATACATTAACATAATAATGTAGGCCAACATTAATCTAATATTGATTTTTGCAACAGTAACATAAAAACAATAACATGAAAGAAAATGTCTCAAATTCAAATTCAGAAGATTACAGCGACGGTTCGCTACATCACCACCTCCGTTAGACTCCCCTCACTAAGACGAACAAAACACAGTTAGATTTTGTCCAAAATGGCCATTGAAAAGGGAGACCCAAAGTTGGTACGTTTTGCTCAAGTTATGTTACTGTTTCAAACAGTAACATACGATTTCAGATCTGTAATAATATTGAAACAGTAACATTTTTCTCAAATTTGTATGATCTCAGATCTCAAATTTTCAATGGCCGTTTTGAAAGAACCTGGTTGGGCATTGTAATTATCAATGAGGG
This sequence comes from Tripterygium wilfordii, assembly GCF_013401445.1. Classification (NCBI taxonomy): domain Eukaryota; kingdom Viridiplantae; phylum Streptophyta; class Magnoliopsida; order Celastrales; family Celastraceae; genus Tripterygium; species Tripterygium wilfordii. The sequence continues at coordinate 9,245,855 of NC_052236.1, read as the reverse complement.
GAGTCTAATGGTGGTGGTGACGTAGCAAACCGTCGTCGGAATCGTTTAGATTTGAGACATTTTCTTTTATGAAATATCAACATGAACATGTCTGAATGATTTGACAGATTATTTCCAGAATCAACACTCATAAGACTCAAGAAAATCATGTATCCAACATCTACACCTAATTGAAAACAAGAATAATAGAAACAACAGATATAAAGTCTTTTAAGCTTTAAATATTGAAGAAACAAATCTAGAGAGGAAAAGTAATCACTTGTGCATATATTTTTCAAATCCAACAGAAATGAATAAGAAATGATGAAGAAGAAGAAATAAAGAAAGAAAAAGACGAAAGAGATTGGAGGAAAAAGAAAGAGAAGAAAGAGATTTGTGGAAGACATGACATAGGTAGAGAGGTAAATTATTATTGCATTGGTACTTTATGTCCATGTCTCTTTTTATTAGACCTTAATGTCTAAAAATATATTAATGAGTACTGACTTGGCATTTTCCCCTGATTTTACATCCAACTAAGCTGTTTTGGTCCTACTTAAGTCTACCTTTTCCTATTCATTTTACTTTCATAGGGTCCGTTGGGGCACAATACTTGATAGCATCAGTATACCAAACAACAATTTTCAGTGCAAAAATTTCAAGATCATTTTTGAACAATTTTATAACATTTTTCAAATTGTTGTATATGAAACAATTATGGGACAATTTTCGCACACATACCTATTTTATCTTTGACTTTAGATTGGAGTGACAATAATACCTTTCATCCCTCTCCACTTTGCAGAACTCATCTCGCTTCCTCCTCCATGACCTCGACATCTCCTCCCAAATCTCCTCCACCTCCCAAACTCTGGTGCAGGCGAAAATAATCAGGGGTCATTCTTGGGTCATATCTCCACTTGCAATCTTGATTGTGGAGATCACGTATGTTCTTTCTCTAAGTGTAAGTCTCCCTAAGACGTATCCTCACTGTGAGGATTTTTGTTCTCTTACACAGTGTGGTGGTTTTCGGCACAACAATCAAGGACGCTTCACCGACCTTTGATGTCATCTCTAATGACTGGTTCACAAAAAAGAAGAAACAAGTGTTTATAGGTAGTGCGATCAAAATAATGTTTGATGGGTCATGTCCATATAAAAAACTTGAGTTGGCGGTATGGTTGGTTTATCACGCTAGTGTCACGCACCAGAGGTTCACGGTTTGAACCCGGGTCCCGGGCTCAGGCTTAGACAGACTGCTATTAATTTTATATTTATTTTATTTATTTCGTTAAGGTTTTTATCTATTGGCTTGGGAAATCGTCTTTCGACGGAATCGAAACGGGAAATTCCTCAAGCCAAGTCAAAATTCCATATCTTCATCTCGAACACGACCTCGATTCCCTCTTCAACTTCTCAACATCAATTTCGCAGTCGTTTGTGTAGAAATCAACTGCTAGGGTTTCGCAGAACCGCCAAGAATAACGACATATGGATTGGGGTAACGTGACCGCGGAGGATCTAATCGATGCGCTCCGTGAAGTTGACTGGTCATCGCCGCCCCGCCCTCTCCCTGAGTTCTTTTCCAGGTTCACGGTTCCTAGATCCTACGCCAAATGGAACAGCCGCCTCAAATGCAATCTATACTAGTACGTTCCTCTCTCTTCGTTTATACTTTGCAATTTGATCACGCTCTTTGTTTAATCTCATGTTCAGTTCTCTCAAGATCATCTCATTAGAAATGCAGTCTTCGCGATTGCGTAGTGTCGTTTCGATTACGCAATTTTCTTTCTGAATCGGTTATTGATTATCGTTTTCATGATCCGTTTAGTTGCTGAGGAAGTGAAAGGTAACTGAGGTTTACTCAATGAGGAGTATGCGAATAGATACGTAGTTTATTAATCCAATAAAGATTAAAAAAAAAGGTGGATTAAGAACAGGTGATCTTCAATGAGGATTATTTCAGTGGAGGGTGGCCTTTGGGCTTATATTTGTGTTCTTTGTCTTCTTTTTTGGTGAATAAATGTGCTGTGCTAATTACTTAATTTTCTTCTGCATTGAGAGGGGATGGTTGTGTTAAGGATTATTAGGTTTTGAATATTGAATTTCTTCCTGTCCATAGACTTCTCAGGGATCAGAAGTGCATATGGTCATCAGCCTACTAGTATTATACTATTATCTCGAATCTTTTCCCCCTAAATCAGTTTATATATGTTGAAAGTCTCATCATCTCCTCCACTTTAGTTTCTTAATTCTTATGTCTTTCTAGTAAGGGAGAGTAGGTGATTGTTCAATTTTTGCTTTCTTTATCTCAGCCATTCGAGAGAAGATTGAAGTAATTAATTACTCAAAAACCTTTAAATATACTGTTATTTCTTCATTCATAGCTGCTTATCTGATAATTTAAGTGTTTTTCCAGTTACAGGACAAACTACTTCATTATGATCATTCTCATCCTTGGTTAGTGAAAAGAGCTGATTTCATCTTTGACTCTTTGTTGTGTGTGTTTCCGTGTTTAACTTATACTGGCTCTACAGGTTTGGGTTTCCTTAGGAGGCCTCTTGCTATAGTGGCTGCTCTTTTAACAGCTCTTAGCATTGCATTTCTGAATGACAGGTAAGCATCTTAAACCTGGTTTTGCTCTTTGGTGGTGGCAGGAATTCCAGAAGTTACAGAAACGCCCCTTTTCCTAGCTGCAATGTACTTCATTTTGAGTATTGTTCTCCATGATCTCTTGCTACCATAGAAGAGGTCCTACCACATTTGAATCAGATCTGTTCTTTGAACTGACTGCCTAGTTTCCCAAACTTTTCCAAAAATAGAATCTCTTTATCAGTTTTGTAAAAGCATATATAGATTTTCATTTACGAAATCTGAAGTACTGAACAGATAAGTAGCTGGGAAATTTGTATTACGGATCAAGCTGGGATGTTCCTTTTGAGATAGCTGAGTTTGGTTTAAATTTGTATTGTGATTTATAAGATGCAAATTCAATCCTATAACATGCTGATGCTGCCAATTAATTTAGCTGGTGTTTGATGCCACGAAGGGCTCATTATGATTATTTTTCAAACTTTTGTCATAGTTGCTACCGTTTCTTCTCTAACCTATTGTTGCTGAGGCATTTTTCTACAGCTTTGCAGGTACTTTCAGTGAGAAGGTTACAAGAACTGTCAGGCAGTTTTCTCCACATTTAGCAGCAAAAATGAGGCCACCTCTTACGTGAGTTCATTTTGTATTTTTGTTACTCCCGTGCTTTCAAACATCAGCATTTGTTTCTTTATTATTGCTTTCCTCATTGACAGGCCTGTCATTCGTGGACGTCCATCAGCAAAAAGAGCAATTCATATATGTGGTCGTCCTCGTTGGGTGTTTGTCCTGATATTTTCTGCTGGTATTCAGACTTAAGCAGCTTTATGTTGGATATTTCAATTTGTGGTCAGAATTTGTATTAGATTTTCATTTTGATTGTTTTCCCTCTTGTTTTGCAGTGAGTTTTTTCCTTTGGTATGTTTCCTGTGGTCTCATTACTGTTTCTTGGGCACTTGCCGTTGGCCTACTTGGTAAGTTTTGTGCTTGTATGCTTTACTGAATTTTTCATAGCATTTCCTCTATTATTGATTTGATGAATTTATTCTCTCTTTCTCAGGCACTATTATCCATGCAAGCTTTAGAACGCCTAATCTGAAAGCACGTCTAAACACATTCCGGGAGGAATTTCGAGCAGTTTGGCGTAATTACAGTGAGCTGTAGGATTGGCCGACTCGGAGTTTGTAGGATGTCAGTAATTTGCTCTGTTCTTTTTTGTTTTTGGTTTTAAATTTACACCCTGCTTCCTTTACTTTCTGTTGATCATCATCGAATTCTTGTTTTGTCGATATGCAATTATGCATGTGGATTTTTCATCACCATTGTTGCATTTTTTGGTTTCTAGAAAGTAAACAGTAAACACAAGCTTTTATTGGCGTCATTGGGAATGTCTAGCGGTTCTCAGTATTTTCATTTTTTTTTTTAAATTTTGATATTTCTGTCAAGTTACGCAATATTATTCTCTTTTACAAGTAACCGAAATCATGGAGCTCGAGTCGAGTGGCACGCAACAGGGTTTTGATGGGTCATAGATTTGAGTCTTGCCTGAAGAAAACATGCTTGAGATGGCAACTTTTCTTTTTGCTATCACTTAGTATTATAAGGCAGTTGACTGTGATTCTTACTGTCTGATGGGCAATGAAGTATTGAGTGGCTTGGATGAATGATCTTCAAACATCCTGTTAAAATTATATCACTCCCAGCTGAGGGGAATATTTTTGTTTTTAGGAACTCCCTTAGCCAACTCATGAACAAAATAGGGTTGTTTGAGAGCTGGACTTGAGATTCTCCTACTATGGCTCTGCCCAAGCTTGTGGCTTGTATATGACTATGTTTTAGCTTACTGGAAAATTCTGCATAAACTCATCAGTTTTAGATGGTCCCTTAATTTCGTTTTCTTTCTGGCTTAGAAGTGGAGATTTCTTTTTTCTTACAATTGTGCAAGTGGTTTTTAATTGTGCAAGTGGTTTTTCTTACATATAAGGAATGCAAGTTTTTCACTGAACATAATGTTTTGTTTAGGTGCAATGCATTTGGTCAGTATGCCACTATGCCTCAGTTTGAAATGTCCAAGTGAATAGAATGCCTTCTTTTTTTTTTTCCCCTGATTGCACTGGTTCGGTAAGGATATTGCTTATGACATCTTTGTCATGATCTGATTACCATTATTATTTAGAAGGGGAAATTTCTTTTTCTTGCAATTGTGCTAGTGGTTTTTAATTAGTTTTCAACTATAGTTGATTTGAATGGGTCTAGCATCAGATGCACATATGGAATGCAAGTTTTTCACCGAACAAAAAATGTTTTGTTTAGGTGCAATGCATTTGCAGTGTGTTATAGCCTCAGTTTGAGATGTGCAAGTGAATGGATTATCGCCTTCTTTTTTTTCTTGATTGCACTGGTTCGGTAAGGATATTGCTTATGACATCTTTTGTCATAGTATGATTTACACTATTGTTTTTATTGCTGATGGTGTTATTGTGAGATCTCTTTCCTCTGCCTCTGATACTATGTTGTTGTAATCTTTGCTATATTTTGGGATCTTTTTTATTCTTTTTGTCTACTTGTTAGCTGGTACAATAATTATATAATCGTTTATTATTTCAAAATCTAAATCTGGTCCATTCTTGTCTATTTCTCTATTTAAAACAGTCATCTTAAGTTTTTGGGTGTTAGATGAGTAATTTAATTGATATAGTGTTTAAGTACATTCACTTGTTGATATCTTTTAAAATAATATTGGGTTGGTTAATGAAGTATTTTAATATCTTTCATGAGTTTGGAAGTTTATGTTAGAGAAATTATGGCATGTAGAAATTTTTATTTCTTTGCTGTCATACTATATATATTTCTCTGCCAAGTTTGATTGTGATAACATCAATTTTTTCCTGGGTTGTGTAGGGTTGTTTTCTTGATGGTGAAAAGCTCATTTAGGTGGTCGGTCTGAAGTTCGGTTCTGCTACCGCTTCTGTTGCTAGGAAATAATTCCATATGGCTGGACTTGAATTTTCAGGTGAAGGCTGGCCAATCTTTGCAGTTCATCTAGAGGGTGTAAATTTTCTGAGCCCCTTGTTCTGTAAAGAATTGTTTGATACTATAAACCCACATATTGGAGAACACTCGTCTTAATTTACCATGAGAACAGGAAGAGAAAAAGAACTGTAAGAGGATCTATTAAACAGTAAATTCAAACGTTTTTAAAGTTCTCTAGCCAGTTGACTAATCCTCTAGGGGCCTCTGTTTGTTTTGTTGCTCCTTGAATTAGTTTGTCTTGCATGATTTCTATGTAAGAATTTCTTGCTTGCTTGCGTTATTGTGAATGGTCTTTCCGAGTGTTTGGTATTAGGAATGGTAATCAGTCCGAGTGCGTGGCATCCTTTCCTGCTCCCTATCAATTTATATTTTGACTGTGGGATATCCCAGTTTGGAGCTGCAAGCAGGTTGAACTGAATTGCAGATTTTGTGACATGATTGTAATGCTGGAACAGTAAATATGTTTGTTTGTTGCTCGTTTATGATAGAGGAAGAAGAAATTTCTTTACAGCTGCTCCAAGTAAAGTTGAGACTTGAAAGAAAATGATATTGAGTAGCGCCTTGTGTATGTGGTTCAAACCACAATAGGGGATGCGCTCAGGGATGGTTAACCAGACATCCTTCTTGGAGGTGGAAGATCTTGCACTCATTAATGGAAAAGAATGAAATCGATGAAAGTTATTTTTTATGTTCTTCTGTGTGCCGAGTATTCCTCTTCTTTTAACACAAGGATTATGATCCCTCAAATACATCTGTGGTTAACCCTAGCTGAGTTTTCCTTCTTCCTTGAGTTGTCAAGGGAATGAAAAACAATAAGTTTATACGTGAAAGGTTTCATGTGGCCTTGAATGATGTCTATACGTGACTTTATATTGATAAAAAAGAGTGCAAAAGACTTCTTTGCCTTGCCTAATCGGCCACCTTCGCTGTTAAATTCACAGGCTGGTCCATGCTGTTTTGGTCTCCTGATGGATTCTTGATCAACAAGTAAATGAAGAACAAGAAGGATTGAGATAAATCTCAGTTTTTGTGTTTATATTCTTGGCTGCCTTACAATGAGAATGGTTGGCTCATATATAGCCATAAGCCTTTCTACTAAATGATAATGTAAACGTAATAATAATACTCCTTAAGTCAGGCCATGCAAATAGGCCTTGATTATTGAATTTAAATGCAGGTAAACTATAGCCATTAATTGTGAATATCCTCCATGAATGCTTCCGATCTCATCAGTCTTGATTTGCTTCCATAACTCCGGCAGTTAGTCCCCTTTCCATAGTTGTCGCATCTTGCATGGAATTCTCCATAACTACAGCATGACCCGTCTGTCCACGTGGCGTCTTGAACTGCTGCCTACGTGCACGATTGTAGGCATTCTTCAGTGTTCTTCCTTGGTCTTCATCATCTCCTTGAAGCTCATATGCACCGTTATATTCTAGAGTATCCTCTAAGTAATATTCTAGAGTATTCTCTAAGTAATAGTAATTAATAAGTAGTATCATTGATTAACCTATCTTGATGAGGAAAAGCAAAAAAACTAAGTGGTGCGGCCGTTCAAAGATGATGAGAAAATATTGGAGAAGGGAGAAGGGAGAAGTAGGAGCCGCAGCAGGAGGAAATCAAGATGGAGCATTACATGAAGTGGGTGCAAGCTTTGGCCACAGCATGGTTTCTCATGATGTTATTAGGTCTCATGTGTTGCTGTCTTACCGCCAATCCTCGCCGGAATGGAGATAGCGGTAGCTGCGCCTGTGATGGTGGAGGTTATGCTGGTGTTTGATGATATTTTCTGATATTAATTCATTCCATGAAAATCAAATAAGTTTTCTATTTTTATTAGAATTTTATGAAATTGATTAGTGGGATTAATTAGCATTTCTCTTCAGGTGACTATATTAATGAATTATTCTCCAATTACATTCTTTGAAATATATGTTATGACTTTGAAATGGGAAAGGCATGTGGTGGTTGAATCAGACGAACCATTCTCGTTTGGACCGGCCAAAGAATTCCTATTGATTTATTTGCACCCATAACTTAACTAAGTATATCCCCAGAAACTCAAACAAACCTTCATCTAATCATCTATAAACAACCCACTTTGACCATACTATTTGTCCCAAATCTTTTCCCTCCTCATTCTCTCCTTCTCTTCTTCCCTTTCCTAAACCCTAATCCCTCTCCGGTTCACGGCACCATCACCACCCAAATGGGTATTATTTGCTGCCTTGCTCAACTCTCCACATTCAAGGGCTATTAGCTGCCATACCTTGGAATAACCTTCTTCAATGTAATCATTTGTTGCTCATCAATATTTTTCGAAATTCCAGAGACATCGTAGAAACTCGAACACATTGCAAGAATATCTCTGCTGCTCCTTTCCAGTAAACATTGATTGTGCAGTCAAAGCAGACCAAGGGACAACATCCCTCTATGCATAATCAACAAAGAGTGCAATATAGAAGGGATTGAGAATTAGCGTTCAAGGGTGCAGATGGTGTTTTTGTGAAAAAACACAAGTAGGAGTGAACTCATAATTATTATGTTTTTAACTGAATTTTATTTAGATTGGGATGTATTTAATTAACCGAGGGGTACAAATGGTCCTCATAATTCCTATTACGATTGTTATGGGCTGTCGAAGGGCCTTGGGCTGTGTTGGGTTGGGCCAAGCGGGCTAACCCCATGTCATGCAATATAACTGACCCATCTAAGCCCGATTGCCCCAATGGGAACCGTTATAGGCCCAAATGTAGTCTCCTAAAGGAGTTTTCAAGTGGTTTTTTTAATTATGGCTTTAAGTTTTTAACGAGAACCTAAGACTCCTAAGACTTGATATCACTAAAATAACATTATTTTTGCTAATCATATTATATTTGATTTTATCTTTATGCTGTTCCTAAGAATCCTAAGACTTGATATCACTAAAATAACATTATTTTTACTAATCATATTATATTTGATTTTATCTTTATGCCGTTCGGTCAATTCAATCGTATAATTGTCATGATTCCGTGACAGTGTTTAAAACACTGATTTCTCATCTATTGAACTATTTCAAATAATGAAATAGATCTCATATATCTCCAGTATTTCAGCATATGATGACTAATTGTGTCTTATTTATAGGAATCATAATCTCGGACTAATAAAGTAAGTTCTCTTGTTGGTATGCCATTAGTTGACCACAATTTAATTAAATTCCAAATCTAGCTAGAGACAGAAAATGAAAAATATTCCCGGCCGGCATCGTAGGCCCAAATCAAATTAAAATAATTTATGAAGCCCAAATCAAATTAAATTAGTTAAATAGATAAAATGTAAGATAAAACCAAATAAAATCAAATTCAAAATAAAATAAAAATAAAATGAAAGAGATAATCTTTGATTAAGTGATTTCACTACAATACCCTTAAGGCCAAGGGTACATAAAGTAAATTCCACTTCTCCCTTTGCTTATAAATATCAAGCTCATTTGAAAGGAAAAGAAAAAAACAAGGAGAGATAAACTATCTAAAACTCTCTCAAATTTCCTTCAAGTTCAAGTTCTCTAAATCTGGAATTCTTAAAATTCTTTAAAGTCTCAAGTCCAAGTCAAGTCCCAGAAGTGAAAAGTTCAAGTTCTCTAAATCCGAAATTCTTAGAATTCCTTCAAATCTCAAGTCCAAGTCAAGTCTCGGAACTGAAAAGTCTATGTTCTTCAAGTCCCAAATTCGAGTCCAGCAATTAAATCCAACAGGAATTTATTACAAATTCGTAGAATTTGTTTGAAGTGTTCAACTAAAAATCAGAGGATTCCGTATTCGGGTGGAATACGTCAAGAGAAGAGATCAAGTCCAGTTTGATTTACATATTTGTAATTTGTACCAGGTTCTAAGTGTATTTAATTTACAATGAGAAATTTGTTGTGTACAAATTTCTGGCACGCTCGGTGGGAGACTCTTCTCCTCCCATCTTTCAGTGAAATTTATTAAATTCAGTCTAAGTCAAAACTGTGAAAGCCATGATTCCTTCAAAGGAGATTGATGTCACTGATGACGTCTCTCACGCAACTCGTACTCGAGTTAAAGTCGGAGAATCACAATTGATTTCTCATCTTAATAAATTCTCAAAAAATGATCAAAAGAAGTCTCATGTGAGTAAATCTAAATCCCATAAATCAAAAGAGACGGAATATGTATATTCCAGCTTATCGGGTGATGAATCGGAGTCCAAATCAAAGCTGAAACAAAAGAGGCAGAATATGTATATTCCAGCTCATCGGGTGATGAATTTGAGTCCAAATCTCATTCCGTGAAGTTGACATCACGGAAGTGGGGTGATTACACCTCTTCTTCAGAGCCTGAATCCGAATCCAAATCTCCCAAGTCAAAAGGAATGGAATATGTATATTCCAACTCCTCATATGAGGAATCCACATCACGTAAGTGAGATAATTACATCCCAACATCGGAATCAGAGATTCCTGTACCGATTATGATGACTGAGGCAACAAGTTTCGAAGATCAGGTGAAACAAATGAATGTCACCATTGATCAATTGACAAAGTCCTTAGAAGAGAATGTCAAATAAATTGTTGCACTCATAAACCGATTGGATTCCCTAAGACCAATCATGGAACCGAGCCATGAAACCTTTGTTTCACTAGAAGGTAAAGCTCCAGAAAGTTCAAATTCTCTTAAAGCTCAACAAAAGCAAGAAGAGCAAGATCGCGTGACAGCACAAAATGCTCTCTGCAATTCCACCAACTTATATGTTGCTTCACTCTCTGTTAATTAACTCCAAAACATGATTGCTGACACCATCCGAGCTTAGTATGGTGGAGCCCCACACTCATCTCTAGTGTACGCAAAACCATATAGCCGTCGGATTAATGAAATCCGCATGCCATGGGGTTATCAACCCCCTAAGTTCCAACAATTTAATGGGAAGGGCAACCCAAAGCAACATGTTGCTTATTTCATCGAAACTTGCAATAATGCTGGTACATTTGGAGATTCCATGGTGAAACAATTCGTGCGTTCCCTAAAAGGAGCTGCATTTGAATGGTATACTGACCTTCCAGCTGGCTTCATTGAAGGTTAGGATAAACTTGAGCGCGAGTTTCTAACTCGCTTTTATAGCACCCGACGGACAGTTAGCCTCCCGAAACTCGCAAGAATGAGGCAGAATAAAGAAGAAATTGTGGTCGAATATATTGAACGCTGGAGAAACCTTGTCCTAAATTGCAAGGAACGTATAAGCGAAAGTTCCTCCATCGATATGTGTGTTCAAGGAATGCATTGGGGGGTTACTATACAATCTTCAAGCTAATATGCAACCCGAGCCCATAACTTGGAAATCCAAATAGCAAGGCATGGAAGCTATTTGCCAAGTGACCCGCGTGAAAAAAGAGAATTAAAGAAAGAGGTGAAGAAGGATTCAAAGCCTTCACAGACTAAAGAATCCATGGCTGTTACTACCGACCCAGTTAAGATTTCTACACAGAAATCTAAATTCGAGTCCAAGACTTGTAAGGATCAAACTCAAATCAAGGAGCAACCAACCTTGAAACAAATGCAAGAGAAAGAATACCCATTTGCAGATTCTGAAGTGTCTGGAATTCTAGACCAATTACTTGAACAAAAGCTCATAGAGCTTCCCACTTCAAAGCGGTCGGAGGAAATTGGCCAAAATGATAATCCTAAGTACTGCAAGTATCATCAGATCTTTAGTCATCTGATTGAGAAATGTTTTGTCTTGAAGGACATAATCATGCGGTTGAATAGGGAAAACAAGATCGATCTTGATCTTACTGACAATGCTGAAGTTAATTGCGGAATAGCGGCTTTTGGGTCATTTGATCCCATTCCAATATCAATGGAAGCTCAAACGATGCCCTCGTCCCTAACTAACGAGGAATCATCAAATATAGAACTGGCTGATGAGCTTCCTGAAGGAGCTGTAAGAGTCCAGTTCATTGTAGATGGAGAAGCCACCGTTGTCTATGCATATCCCGAAATGCCAAGACCACAAGCTTCAAATAGGCCAACGTTATATGAAATTATGACGGATGATCTGGATGTGTGGGATTCGTCACCAGAAATGTATGATTTGTCCTCTGAAAGTGAAGACGAAGGTTGGATAGAGGTGAAAAGTAAAAAACAATGCCCATCACCAATTCGGTTTCTTCCAAGTCAAATACCTATTCCGAATAAGGAGTTTGGAAGAAGAGAAAATAAGAAATCTTGACCTAAGAATCAATTAAGAAGAAATCGAAGAAAGACACATGTTGATGTTGAGACCAAAATCACTCATTCAACTCCCCGAAAAGAAGTAACTCTTAAGGAATAATTTCCGAAAGAATAATTTCTAGATGAACATATGACATCATATGTGATCACTGCAATAGACTCTAAAGAGTCACATGAAGAAAGAGATGATTCGAAGAGGGAAGCCTCAGGCATTGAGAAGAAAGGAGTTGTTACTTCACTCCAAGAAATTTCCTCAGACATGAACATCTCAGAAGTCCTTGAACTCCCAATAGATACTTGTTTGGCGCTAGTTCAAACACTACTCTATCCGAAAGAATATAAAGGGAAAATATTTTTCCAAATTAGAAAAGTTAGTCCCGTTGATTGTATGACAACAATTACTTTTACAGATGATGACTTACAGCTTGGGACAATACTTCATAACAGACCACTTTATGTTAGCGGACTTATTCGAGAACACAAAATATCTCGAATCCTCATTGATTGTGGATCTGCTGTAAATATTATGCTGACTCATACAATGAGAAAGATTAAAATCTCAGTGAATGAGCTTTCTAAAAGCAAACTTACAATCCAAGGTCTCAATAAAAAAGGATAACATGTCATTGGCATAGTCCGATTAAAGATTGGGATGAATGACTTGATATCATCAGCTTTATTTCATGTAATTGACTCCAAGACATCCTATGAATTACTTCTGGGACGTGTCTGGTTACATGAGAATGGAGTAATTCCCTCAACATGGCACCAATGCTTCAAGTACATCGGTGGCAATGGGATGGAGTCATCCTCTCCAGCTTTTCTTTTCCTATGAGAAAGTGTAGATGCAATATTCTCAATAAGTTTAAAATCAGCACGTTCACTACTCTCCAAAACAGTAGTAGAAACGTTAAGCAATATGGGAGCCACTGTGGTGTCCCACTAGTTCTCATACTTCCGATCAATTTGATCGCACATGTTAGTACAGGGCCCGGAATATAAAATTCCGCCTTACTCCCTACTCTCGTTAGAGATAACCAACAATTGTAAAGGGTACTCGGATTCAATTCAAAAGAATGTATATTCGAAGACCCAGGATCGATTTGTTTAAATCCATGTTGTCTCGAAAATCGGTGTGGACTATACGCTTCCAATGTGTATGATGACCCCTAACGACATGGTAATAGCCAGGTCAAATACTCAACATAAATTCTTGAATCTCTTCTGACAGGCCTCCAACATCTGTTTGGTCACCAACTTGTTTCGGAGGATGATTCGCAACCCACTTAAAGTTTTTTGAGTCTATGTCTCCACGAAGAAGTTTCCTACAGTCTATCATGTTAGGCTCCCAAAACTGATAGACATTTAAAACTCCAGAATATCTCCTAAGTGTAGGGATGCCCAAAAGATGTGTCAATGATATCAAATATACCGTGAGGAAAATGCAATGCTACCCAGTCATAAAGAAAGTGTCCTGAAAATGATTGAGTAATTCTTCCAAGATCTTTTCTAGCAGAAGAAAAAGTCTGTGTAAGACCTTTATAAATACTCGCTAAAACAGGTGGAAACAAACTGTATCTTACACCTACAGCAATCCGGGAAGCAACTTTAAAAGTTGTAGGTCTTAAGTGGTCATCGCTTGATGGAAGAACAAATCGACAAAGCCAAATAGAGAGATATGAAGCTATCTCCGGCTCATCAATCTTTGTAGTAGATAATGCAAGATCTAACTCCAGTAAACATTTTAGATCTTTGATGTCTTCTAAAGACACACTTTGGTTCGAAATGACTATGAACCTCCACACTTTTGTTGTTGTTCCACTTTTTAGAAATTCATACTTTCCCAACTTTGATAATTTCTTATATTTTGAGTCTCTTCGAGGATTGGGTTTTTTGGAAACCCTATCAAGCCAAAAATTGATGCAGTCTGCATGCTTGATTCGATCAATATCCTTCTCTCCGGCTATATGCTGAAAAGCCTTAAAGAGAAAAAGACAAGAATCCGGAAGAGATTCTCCATCAGTGAGCTCCTTAAAACTCGGAATGACCTCTTCATAATAATCACCAAGTATAGACAATCCAGAAATATCTCGAATTTCCCAAAGAGAAATGCCAATTTCTCCATGCCTCGTCATAAAGGTATTGGTTTCAGGACACCATACTTCACATAAAGCCCGATATGCTGAAGGGGGACAATGATATTCCATCGTTACTGCTTTGATTGCTAATGATAAATCCTCCAAACCTAAGGAGTCTAGCAACCCGTCTGGACCACTCCCAAAATCCATTAAGATATGAAATCTCTTCTCTGTGGTTCAAAGATGTCCCCCATCTAATAAATTTGTTTCTAATATTCTCGGCAATCAAAGGTCGTGGGATAAAGTCATCCTCATTATGATGTGGTGCAATACACAAGTAAGGTAGGCCTGGACGACGGGCATCCGTAGATGCCAATTCCTTGGATATGCTAATCAAAGACATATTCAAACCTTGAAATTGATTAACGCTGGAGTTAGCAAAACGGCTAGTCATTGCACTGTTGACGTGAAATTTAAGATGACCCTGCATGCTTGTAGAAGAGTGAAGTCCAACAAAAGCCATCGGAAAACGAATTGTTTTCCCTTTAAGTTTGGGATTACTAGATTTTATAATTTATTGTGGATTAGAGTTTGAGTTACTCTCAAAATCCGTCTTCGGGGCTGAACGAGGTTTGTAGGAAGCCATATCTACATTAAAAAAAAATCAGCCGTTGAAGGAAATCTGAAAAAAAAAAATAATTATATGACGTCATCGCGCGATAAAATTTTGAACGTTCATATAAACTGATGATATGAAATTTAAATCTTAAGGAATAGACCATGATAGACTATCCTTAAGAAAGAATATATATATGTATATGTATATGTATATATGTATTCATAGGCATAGTGCAGCATCACATGCACAAAAGTCAAATTTCGTTGCTTTAAAACAAAACATATATATCATATATATATATGAGATGTAATAAAGTAATAGGAAAGCACGGGACTGGTGATGAAAAAAAGTGAAGTTGATATATAACAAAAGAAAGAATGTACCTTTTATGCGTGATGTGTGAAAGAAGGAGTATACCTGCTCTATGGTATACGTTGGCTTTATATAAGCCTCATTTCATTCGAATCTCCTTTATCAAGTAGGATTAGTTACAAGTTACCAAATACAAATCAAATTGTGATTAGATAAAACAAATTTTATTAGATAATTCAAGACTTAAATTATCTAGTATTTGATAACTTAAGTCTTGAGGGGGCATTTGACATTTGTAAACATAAAAAATTACAGTCCAATTAAATAAAAATAGTTGGCTTTAAATGGGCTCTAAATTAAAATAATTTATGAAGCCCAAATCAAATTAAGTTAGTTAAATTGATAAAATCTAAGATAAATTCAAATAAAATAAAAATAAAATCAAAGAGATAATCTTTGATTAAGTGATTTCTCTACAATACCCTTAATGTCAAGGGTTAAGGCCAAGGGTACATCAAGTAAATTTCACTTCTCCCTTTACCTATAAATACCAAGCTCATTTGAGAGAGGGGGAAAAAAACAGAAATTTGAACACAACAAATTTCTCAGTGTAAATTAAAATACACTTAGAACTTGGTACAAATTACAAATATGTAATCAAAGTGGACTTGATATCTTCTTTTGACGTATTCCACCCAAATATGGAATCCTCTAATTTTTAGTTGAACACTTCAAACAAATTCTACGAATTTGTTATAAACCCCAGTTGGATTTAATTGCTGGACTTGAATTTGAGACTTGAAGAACTTAGACTTTTCAGTTCCGAGACTTGACTTGGACTTGAAACTTGAAGGAATTCTAAGAATTCCGGATTTAGAGAACTTGAACTTTTCACTTCAGGGACTTGACTTAGACTTGAGACTTGAAAGAATTATAAGAATTCTGGATTTAGAGAACTTGAACTTGAAGGAAATTTGAGAGAGTCTTTAGATAGTTTCTCTCTCCTCTTTTTTTTTCTTCTCTTCCTTCCAAATGAGCTTGGTATTTATAGGCAAATGGAGAAGTGAAATTTACTTATGTACCCTTGGCCTTAACCCTTGACATTAAGGGTATTGTAATGAAATCACTTAATCAAAGATTATCTCTTTGATTTGATTTTATTTTTATTTTATTTGAATTTGATTTGATTTGAATTTATCCTAGATTTTATCCATTGAACTAATTTAATTTGATTTGAGCTTCATAAATTATTTTAATTTAGAGCCCATTTAAAGCCCACTATTTTTATTTAATTGGTCTGTAATTTTTTATGTCTACAAATGCCCCCTCAAGACTTAAGTTATCAAAGACTAGATAATTTAAGTCTTGAATTATCTAATCAAATTTATTTTATCTAATCACAATTTGACTTGTATTTGGTAACTTGTAACTGATCCTACTTGATATAGGAGATTAGAATGAAATTAGGCTTATAAAAAGTCAACGTATATCATAAAGCAGGTATACTCATTCTTTCACACATCACGCATAAAAGGTACAGTCTTTCTTTTGTTATATGTCAACTTCACTTCTTCTTTTTTCATCGCCAATACCGTGCTTCCCTATTGCTTAATTGCATCTCATATATATATGATATATATTTTGTTTTAAAGCAACGAAATTTGACTTTTGTACATATGATTCTGATTCTGCACCATGCCTATGAATACATACACACACACACACACACACACACACACATATATATATATTATTTCTTAAGGATAGTCTATCATAGTCTATTCCTTAAGATCTAAATTTCATATCATCAGTTTATATAAACGTCTAAAACTTTATCGAGCGATGACGTCATATAAAAATAAAAATAAAATCAAAGAGATTTGTACACAACAAATTTCTCAGTGTAAATTAAAATACACTTAGAACTTGATACAAATTACGAATTTGTAAATCAAAGTGGACTTGATCTTTCTTTTGACGTATTCCACCCGGATACGGAATCCTCTGATTTTTAGTTGAACACTTCAAACAAATTCTATGAATTTGTTATAAACCTCAGTTGAATTTAATTGTTGGATTTGAATTTGAGACTGGAAGAACTTAGACTTTTCAGTTCCGAGACTTGACTTGGACTTGAAATTTGAAGGAATTCTAAGAATTCCAAATTTAGAGAACTTGAACTTTTCACTTCCAGAACTTGACTTAGACTTGAGACTTGAAGGAATTTTAAGAATTTCGGATTTAGAGAACTTGAACTTGAAGGCAATTTGAGAAAGTCTCTAGATAATTTATCTCTCCTTTTTGTTTCCCCTTCTTTTCCTTTCATAGACAAAGGGAAAAGTGAAATTTACTTGATGTACCTTTGGCTTTAACCCTTGACATTAAGGATATTGTAGTAAAATCACTTAATCAAAGATTATCTCTTTGATTTTATTTTTATTTTATTTGAATTTGATTTTATTTGAATTTATCTTAGATTTTATCCGTTGAACTGATTTAATTTGATTTGGACTTCATAAATTATTTTAATTTAGAGCCCATTTAAAGCACACTATTTTTATTTAATTGGATTGCAATTTTTTATGTCTACAACTCTATAATAGCTCAGTTGACGAGCTGGGTCGCATTGTATTCTCGAACCCCGAATTCGAACCCCAACCATCCCCTTGTTCACAAAAAAAAAAGAAAACCTTGTTATCAGTCCCTTACAAACAAAGGAACCTTGTTATTAGTCAAACAAATGAAGTCAGGTGGGCATTAAAAAAAAAGTTCCCTATAAAATGGAATTTTAAGCTTGTGGACCACCAATTAAAGAATCTTCTCAACCATAAGATGACATCTATATTACATATTTTACAGATAGTGACTTCATTAACACTAAAAAATAACACTTCGTGCACAAGACTCCCACAATGGGTGAGAGTCCGGGACAAGCAAGATGTATGTAGACCTTAAGAGATGATTTTCAGGAATTGAACCTGTGACCTCTAGGTTACATTGCCTTAAAAAAAATATAAACTTCCAGATATTTTATGTTCTTTACAGTTTACTTACTGATATATGGTATGGTATAATTGTATATATAAGACTGTCCGTCCTCAACGTTTCTCACGCTTCACAGATGAAAGGTACTTCCATTGCATTATTAGCTCGTGGCTCTGTGTTTGCTGTGGTTCTAATAGTGATATATCTCTGCAAACTATGTGATGGAAACAGAGAAAAGATTGACATCGAAGGCAGGGACGCTAAGGATGAGAAGGCAGGCAATTCAGCCAGAACTGGTGAAAACAATGGCAAAGAAGATGACAGTAGCAGCAGCAGCTGGAGTGGTGGGTGAAATCCAGCTTTATCAGCCTTTCTGCATCTAATTAATAATATGCTGCATATGATACATATGTTTTGTTATCTTCGTTTATGCCGGTCTCCATGTGTACATATATATACAGGGACCTATTTATGTGAAGCAAAGTTATCTCCTTTCTTTTGTCAAAGTAAAGTAACTGCCTTCTACTTCTAGCTTGTGAAGAGTCATTGTTCGCTTTAATGGGCACTGTTGGTCTGTTACTATTTGAATCCACCTTCTTCAGGTCTAACAGATTCATCATCTTTATTCATATGACATCTAAACCAGTTCATACTAGCATCTTTGATTCCTTCAGGAGCCCTACCATTCTCCAATTCCTTCAATAACTCTCCATTAAATGCCAGGTACGATAATAAGGGGCTACTAAGAAAAACGTGTAGGATAACAAGGGGCCCTTGAACTAATCAAATTAAGAATTGTATATTTCAATTCTTCATAAGAAATATAGGGTTTATTTTTCCAGTCGGCTCCTAGAACTAATCAAATTAGCAAAGCAAGTTAAATGGCTGCTGGTAAGAACTTAACAAACCTTGAAAACTGATGAAGAGCTACATCAAAATTGCAAGAGGTGATCATATCGAACTGGATGCGTGCAAGTTGTTGGTTGACGAATCTTTCCATTTTGATGGACAAGTTGGATGACTATGTACCAAAGCTACGATCTCCTGCATCTCCAAGTCCAGGAATGATGAACCTGAAAATCATCAATTAACATTAGACTCATATCGGATGTCCAAAGGGCAAACTTATATGGTGTCGTTCTCGGTTATCAGAAAAAAAATAAATAAAAAATGAAAGAAGCATGTTAAGCACCTATTAGTCTATACATATTATAGACTGATAATAATGATTATGAAGCATTACCCTTCTTCATTTACGGTGGGATCAATGATTCCAGTGTACACATGAAGCCTGGAGATGAAAAAACCAGAAGATACTAAAACATTTAAGAAATATTCAAGTTCCAACAATTAACAATGACATTTGATTGACAAATATTATTACCCAGGAAACTTCTCACTGAGCTTCTGAAGGGCAGGAGGAGCAGCTACAGCCGATATCTGTCATACAGCAGTTATGTACTTATGTTCAGTCGTGCACAGATTAAAGAAATAACCGAAACCGACCAGAGCGTGCAAATCACAAAAGTAACCATATGCAAGGTGCCTACTTGAAGAGTGAACAACACTTCATGTTTAACAGGTTTGAGTGAAAAATGCTTACCACTTTAATTTGCTTGTTATCAACCCCACATTCCTTTATGAGGTTAAGTGCTGCCACTATTGTGCCACCTGCACTTAACGACCAAAAATAATATCAAACTTGCACAGACTCAGTACTACTGAGTCAAGTAGAGCTAGAACTACAAATGCCAACAAAGGAAGTAATTTAAAAACATCACCTTGTGGCTTCGCACTATTGCACATACACATGTGAATCGCACTAACTATCCTGAGGTTAACATTGTTGCACATACACGTAAAAACATAGAGTTGTGCAGTAATGCAATGAACATGCAAGCGAAAAGCGAGGCATAGAAAGCAAGATTGAGATTTTTCTTCAGATTGGGGAAGAGGGGTGGAGAGATATCTCATGCTGTGATGGACATCAAAAGTTCAGCGCATGACATTCTCTTAATCATTCACACAACAAAATTTGAATGCCAGAAAATTTCTGTCATCCAAAGTTTAAAGTTTATTGTTTGTTGTGGCCTTTAATAAGAGAAAGAAAAAGACCAGAAACAAATTCTAAAGGCTGAAATATATCCCCATCGGACAGAGTTAGACATGTATGTTAAGACAGCAAAGCATCTTTAGCTAGAAAGAGACAGACACCTCCATTTATGGCACTATTGTGGCCTCTTATTTATTTTCTAGATACAAACTTACAAATGGTAGTAGAAACATATTTCCTTATATGCAAGATTGTACAACAATAAGGCACGTTACTTATAGTACCTACACAAAGAGAGGTATACGTAGTTGACCATTCAATGCTGATGGAAAGTCAAATAGTCAACACAAAACACAGAAAAGTTGAATCTCCAACCTAATAAAGGATAAACGGAGAACTATTAAGTTATGAGAATAAAACCAAACGTGTCTTCATTTAGAGGAGAAATCTCTAAACTAGAAGTTGACATCCATGATATTTATAGAGTGTTACTGTTACCTGTTGCCAACATAGGATCCACCACAATCACTCGAGACTCTTCCAGAAATTTATCAGGTAAACTGAAAATACATTGCAGAATATAAGGGAGTTGCATCAAGACTTATGCAAATAAGAAAAAAAATTCAGGATGGATAGAACTTAAAATAAACGCCGAAAAGAATGGCATGAAGCATAATACAAGAATCAAAGTTCTTGTCTAAGAGCGTGACTAGGCGTCTAGCTGCACTTAAACTAAAATTGTGATTTTACAAGGAATGAGGAAATTCTGATTAAAAATGTCTAAAGTAAAATTCTTACTTGTTCAAATATACTGTTGGCTGAAGCGTCTCCTCATCTCTGCTTAGTCCTTAATATGCAAAAAAAAGAAAAGAAACATAACTAACCCAATGCATCACCAGAATGAAGAAGAAGAAGAGGACAAAGAGTGCTCGGTTGGGGTCTTTTTGGATGGTTGGCTATCTGTTCTTAAACTTTGGTTGAGTGGATCTTGTTCCAATATCTTTGATAGTCTCAGATCTTGCCAATGTAATTTTGGTTCGCTCTTGGGTTGCACTTGCACATTTGCACCCCCTGGTGCCGTTAATAAAACCTTTTCGATTCCAAAAAAAGAAAAAGAAAAAGAAGAAAAGACATGAAATTTTAATTTTAGATAGAATGACAGAAAAAATAGTCAACCTCAAATCTAGTTGAAGCAAGAAAATATCTTGTTAGGGGGAAGGGATATTGCAATTAGCACCTATGACTGCTATTGCAATTTGCAAGTATGAGGAACTCTTACTGCTCATTCTGTTTCCTTTTCACCCTGCATTACATTCCTTGGAAGATAGATTTCATGGCGAAATCCTTACCCAGATGATATGTTTTTGTTGCTGGAAAGATTGATGATGCATTTTCTGCCAAAGCAAGGCCAGCTCTCAAGATTGGAACAACCTGCAAAACTAGAAAAACAAAATATCAGTTAATGGGTTTCAATCGTTTGATTAGGATGACAATAGATTGTCATTAAAGCTTATTTAGCCAGGTTAGCATAGTCTGACAAAACAAGAACCGCTGTAGATATGCATCACATTAAATGTATGGAAATTTTAAAAAATACTAAGAAGGCGGACCAAAAGTAACTTTTATGGAAGCTTTATAGACTTGATATTTAATCATACATACATCACTATTTAATAAAAAAACAATAGGAGAGAAAAAATAAGAAAGAAAAACATATAATATCATTTACTCACCGCTACAGGCTCCCTAGGGTCAATAAATTCAACAGAAGCAACACCCATTGGTGATTGGATCTCTCCTGTGACAGTAGGCTGGTAGTAGTAAAAGCACAAAAATGTGAGCACTTACTATCAGTTATAAGATTTAAGCAAAAATTAGAATAACATAATCTTCCAGGATAATAAAAGTGACATGCTTTCACAGCAGGATTTTGTTGGCAATTAAAAGGCCCACCAAAAAGGAACCATTTAGCTGAAAAGAACAAATATCTTTCTTGAGAAGATGGAGAAGCTCACCAGCCAATCCCTCGATGCCTCATACATAAGCAACCTGCCCAACTCAGCCATTGCATTCCCTATGAGAATTCAGTATAGGCATGAGATACATTATAATATTAGAAACAAATCCTACAAAGTTTCATAAACTTTACAAACCACTAATCAAACTATCTTCTTTAAAGGTTTCTTAAAGCATATTGAGGTATTCATAAACTTTAATACAAATGGAAAGAGCGACGGAAATGAAGATGTTCATCGTTTAGAAGTGCTACAAAATACATGGTTCAACAGAGCAATAAGACTTAAAAAAAAAGATAAAACATCTTCTGTGAAGATGCTACCACTTCTGTGCTGATGCTGCTCGTTTCATTCGGTTACATTTCAACATAATGATTTAGGATTAAAAAAAACTGCAGAATATACTTAACTATACCAGTACTAGCACCCTAAAAACTACCATTACATAGCAGCGGAGACACAATATGTCAAACCAAGCATAACACTATTGCACAGATTTTCTGTGCTTCGGCAGGATAAAACAAATGCATGTGCCACAATAATTTCTTATTTCTGATTAATTGGATTCAATTCCCAATACAAACCCATCTTTGAGAATGGCAAACCCTGCGTGGAATCAGGAAAACATAATTACAATGTAGTAAACATATAAAGGGTCAAACTTACTGTAAATCGGACAAGGAGTTTGTTCATTCCTCAAAACTGAAACCCAGTGCTTGATCAACGGATGTGGAGGCACAAAAACCTTCAAATTTTGCAAAAAAAAAAAAACACATTCATTTGGTTCGATCATCAAACCACACCAATTTATGCGAACAATCCAACGTATATTCAGAACAGAGAGATGAAGTGAACTCACGAGCATTCTGTCCTCTGAGACGGGTTTCTCTTCAGTGGCCACGTGAGACCTCACAGGAACAATGCTACGGCGCCTACTACTCAAACACCATATCTAACGAAGCACAAAAAGACGATAACATTAACAAAAAAAGCAGAGGAGAGAGTGTGTGGTGGTGCTTTCCTTCTGTTTTTTTCTTGAAATCATGTTTACCTTTTTGGGAAGCAAAGGTGAAGAGGAGAGAAGGAGATGATTATGTAAGAGAAGAGACGGCCTAGGGTTTCGTAGCTGACATTTGGGAGTGAAACGCGGCGTATCGGACGGACATCGGACGGAGAAATAAGCGCGGCAAGCCATGCATCCGATCCCAATCTCGGCGAACCAGGGAGAGAAGATATGTTGGGTTCACGAGAGGCGCACATTTGGTGCGATGACAGTAAGGTTCGGTGAGGCCCACTGACTTCTTCTCGACGATCGACCTTTACCCAATTGGGCTTAAAAATGTCGCGAAGGTCCGGTGAG
The DNA here is from genome assembly GCF_013401445.1 of Tripterygium wilfordii. Taxonomy (NCBI): domain Eukaryota; kingdom Viridiplantae; phylum Streptophyta; class Magnoliopsida; order Celastrales; family Celastraceae; genus Tripterygium; species Tripterygium wilfordii. Next base: position 9,222,599 of record NC_052236.1, on the reverse strand, counting down.
GCCCATGGACTTCTCTACTGGAGGGAGGCCCATGGGCTTCTACTTAACCTCCTGCCTGATTATCCAAACAATTATTTGGGTTTGTGTTGTTCAAGTTTTTGGATTTTAGTTACTTGGGAAGAAGAAGGAAAGAAAAAGGGCGAGTGGCAGTGGCACTCTATTTTATACTATCACATTTTTTAAGAACTGTACAACAACATTCTTTGAGAAATGTTGAAATGCAGAGTACAGGCCGAGATGCCATGATCATGGCATCATCTGATTAGTCAAAGGAGACACCTTTCTTTCAAGCGTTGACACGTGTTGAAGTAACATGAAAAAAAGTGTGTTTCGCCACATTGGGCAGTATTGCTTGACTTTGTTTCTCCCGTGGCCATGATGATTGAGAGATATCCCTCGCAAACGCGAGGTTATATACTTCTATCATAAGTAATAAGACTATGGTCAGTTTTAGGTTATGTCGTATAAGTGTGTAACATGTTTACGACATATTTATATATCCAGGTCTAGGGATTACCATTTGACTCGCAAGCTTAGGCCCGACCTGACCCCTTAACAAGCTTGGGCTCCATTTTTAGGGTCGGGCCCGGCCCGAGCCTGACCCAAACCCGACATTATTTTTATATATATATATAATATGTATATATTTACATATATACATACATACATATACATACACATACACAAACAGTGCACTGTGCACTGTCTATATATATATATATATATATATATATATATATATATATATGGAGGAATTCTCATATAAGGGTCTAAAGTAAGAGTGTAAAATAAGGGTCAGTTTTTAATGGTGTGGATGAGTGTGATGACATGTGGGGCCCATTACTTTGTATCCCACATGTTTCAAATCAATGGTGTAAACATACACCCTTATTTTACATCCTTACTTTAGACCGTTATGTGAGAATTCCTCTATATATATATATATAATATATATATATATATATATGTGTATATATATATATTATTGCAATGTATGTGTATATATATACATAATACGTATATATTACACATATGCATATATATAATACATTTTCCTCAAATAATACATATATAAATATTATACAATAAAAAATTCGGGCCTTGCCCGAGGCCCGACCCAAAAGCCCGAGCCTGGCCCGAAGCCAGATCCTCAAAGTAGGGCCCAGGCCTCATATATTCGAGCCAACTCGGCCCAATGCCAAGCCCTATTCAGATCTTAACTCAGATTGAATTTCAGATGTACCTAATTGACCGAACTCATTGTGGTTTGAAGCTGGATAAGTAAATTGGACAATAAACTAATCTGGGTTAGGGTCTAGATAAGTAAATTGGTTGTGTTTGGACCCGGACCCACTTTTTAAACTGGACAGATTATTTTGTTTGGATCCATATTTCCAACGTATAACTTATATTCAAACTTGATTTAATCCGAGTGTAAAATATTCGGTTATCCAAACCTGACATAATTTTGACACCTCTAAATAAGACCATTACCATATAGACAATAGAAAGACTGTGGTCTATATATATATATATATAATGGCGCAGCCGAACCGCCTCGTAAAACCAGTGGTACTGGAGTCACATGCTGCCTTCAAACACCACGCTCCACAATGTCTTTTTCTCGAATGAATTCTTCTTACTTTAGTGGATCCTAATGACCCGAGCTTTCGTCCGCAAGTCCAACTGTCCAAGGGTGTCGTTGTCAAGCTGACTTTTGTTTTGTCCATAAGAAAAATATGATTCTGATTTATATACAAATGATGACTCCAATTTGCTTTTCTTTTTAACTTGTATGCTATTATATGTGCTTTTTAAAGTGTTTTCTAGGGCTGAGACTGGGTCGGTTTTATAAATCATTATCGGTAAACCGATCCATTATCGGCCGTCTGATAATCAACCATCAACCAACCCACATAGTCAGGTCGATAATATCACCCGACCCAGAAATAGATGGGTTGGTTGATGGTTTTTAAAATACCGTATCATCGGTTGGCCGATAATTATCGGCCAATCGACTATTTTAAAGAAAATAAAAAAATAATACTAATAATTGTAGTTTTGTTATTGTTACCGGCCATTATCGGCCAACCGATCCATTATCGACCGGCCGATAATCTACCATCAACCGATCCGAAAATGTCGGTTGCCAAGCGTCCCATAAAAGTCAGGCAGATAATGGTTTTCACATTTGACCGAAATCGGTTGGTCGGGTCGGTTGCATTATTGGCCGATAATCAACCGACCCGACCCAATCTCAGCCCTAGTGTTTTCTGTAAGAATTTGGATCTCCTCAAATTTAAAATTATGAATGATTTGATTAGTGTATGTTCCGGTATTATTTGGTTTTTCTTTCTTTATAGATTATTTGATATCCTATGATCAATCAATGAATTTATTGGTCTTTGCTATGGCATTATTTTTTCTTTAAATTCAAGAGACATTGCAGTTATAGACCGTATTAAAAAATGTAAACATTCCCACTTGCATGCACAACAATTATATCTTAAAATGTTTATAGGTGATATGTTTTTAGTACACGTACATGGGGTGACAAAAAGTCGATTTTCAGTTGGATAACATCACATGTTTACGAAATATGTACATGTCCGGACCCTAACTCAAATTGTATTTTGGACATACTTAATTGATTAAATCCGGATTGGTTTAAATTCAGACAATAACCTCATCCGAGTTAAGGTATGAACAAGTAAACCAAATAAGATTTATGCATTTGTACCATAACTAAGTTTTAAACTGAACAAGAATTTTTTGTTCGTCCTAGATTTCAGACATATAAGTTATGTCCAAACTTAATTTAGTCCGGATTGGACAAATTCAGTCATCTGGACAGAGATTCAACATTTTTACCAATTTTTTTTTTTTTATGTCTCTTCTCCCTTTAAGATTTGTACAACTATCCTTATTGGCTCACTATGTTATTATCAAGAACACACTATTAGTTTTAATTTTTTTCTCCTTATCAGGAACACACTCTCCAAGACGTCAATCAAAGGTGCAAAAATCACCAGCTCCAGCCTCATGGATCCCCGCTCTATGTGGCCGACCATCCTGCTCCATGCGTCTAACCAAGCCTGCTCCATACATCCAACCAAATCCGCTCTATTTGGCTGACTATGTTCGCTCCATGCGAAATGCTGACCATGACCTGAGAAAGCAGGTTCCTAGACTCAACCCAAGGAGGGAAGACTTCACTCAGAAACTTCCTAAGCATCAAATCCAGTGTGCATTCAAATCCAAAGGGTTTAAATTCAAACTGGGTAAGATCCAGAGAAATCACTACAATTCAAATTTCAAATCTCAAACAACGATATCAAATGAAAACTCTGGAATAAGAAAATCCCAACTAATATACTCCACACCACTATATAAGGAGCATCAGACAAAGGCGAAGTCTTACCTCACATGAAACTGCCAAAGAAGTATAAACCAAACAGGAGGTTTGACCTCTAACCAAAGATTAGGTTTTACCTCGCATGAAATTACCAAAGAGGTATCAAATAGTTATACAAAATAGAATTAATTGGATTAATCCTATTTTGTCCGTTACACAAATAGTTACACAAAATAGGATTAATTGGATGTCCGGACAGTTGAATCGAGGGGCAAAAAGGTCAAAGAATCTTGAAGCTACAGCCCAAAAATGGAAATTTACACAAACTGTCCGGACACCTTATAATCCGTCTGGACAGTTGGATCCAGAAGCTTTAATTGTCCAAACAAATTTCTCAATCGTCCGAATAGTTTCCCGATTTCTGCACTTCGAGAATAGATAATTCAACTGGGTTTTTGGGTATTTCTAAAATGTAACACAAGGGAGAAAGCTTTGTAAGGGTAGATAGGTAATTACACTTGTAAAAAGAGGAGAAAACCCTAAGATTTGGGTTTTTGCCTCATTCATACACTCTTGAACATCTAGCCTCCATTGTAGTTTCTATCTTTCTCTGTAGATTTTGTCAAGCTTCTCGGGATTTTGATTGTAAACATTGATTTTCTTCTATAAAATTGGTTGTTTTCTTTATTATGTTGAGTGGCTAATTTCCCTTTCTAGTTTCTAGTCCTGAACGGTGGGTGCAAGGTTTCAATTGCTCAAGGTATGTCTAAAGAGTCGTAACTTCGATCTCTCTCTTTCTATTTTGTGATAGTTGTGTATTTGGGTGCATGAGAATATCACATTTATTGTGTTTTTGGATTGTATAATCTAGGGATTCAATTAATATGCTTGATTAGGAATTATTAATGCCCAATGCATGATTTCCCTAATTGATTGAGTTTTTATTGCATAGCTATTGGTTGTGTGTATTGATGATGGGATTTTGTGGAAATTATGAAATATGCATGGTAGAGTTATGGTCAATTGGTCTTTGAGTGTGAAACTAGGGTGCTAGCAAAGCCGAGCCCTAAGGGAGAATATTTATCCATAAGAGTAGGTGTCTACCACTTTGCTTTCATCGTAGACCAAGAGGCTCGATGACCTCCATGTAGGAATTGAAGTCTTCATGCCCAATTTCCTTTGCATATGCATAGTTAATAGTATCGCACAATGCATTGTGTATGGTTGTGCGTGTTTGCAATTATACCTTGAGCATGAGAAGTGAGCATCCACCGAGACGGATTAGGGACTACGTTTTTAATTAATTGTTTCAAATCAAATCTTGTTTAATTTTGGTTACAAATTGCATATGCTAGCGAGTCATTCGGCCACCTTTCTTACTTGTCTTTATTTTGATATTCGTTGCGTTTAGTAGTGTTAGCGAGTTGTTTGCATACCATTCACCACCATATTTGCATTCCTTCCTTGTGGATACGATGCCGGACTCATTGGTTTTATTATATGCCGATACCCTACACTTGGGGTAAGTACACACACTTTTGTGTCGATCACATACCAAGCCGAGTTCATACCTCGCATAGACTTACCAAGCGTGCCGAAGTGGCATCACTAATAATAGACGAGGTTTGACCTCGCATAAATCTACCAAAGAGGCATCACCCGAAGTCGATGACTAACCTCGCATAGACTTTCCAGAAAGGCACGAAAAGATCTTACCTTACATGAAAATGATATGCCAAAGAGGCATCACTGAGACGAGGATTTACCTCCCATAAACATGAATTGCCAAAGAGGCATGAGACAATACGAGGTCTCACTCTCGCATCATTCCATGCCGATGTGAGGACTTACCTCGCACAGATATACCGAAGAGGCGTCATTTCAAGCCAAGCCCTAGCCTTGCTTAGACTTGCCAAAAAGGCGTCATTCCAATCCGAGGTCTAGCCTCGCATAGACTTCAAAAAGGGCATCAACCATAACGAGGTCTTGCCTCACAGGAAAGTAATATGCTAAAGAGGCATCACCACGACGAGGACTTAACTCTTGCATGAAAATTTATGCCAAAGAAGCATCATTCTAAAGCCAAGACTAACCTCAGATAAAACTCGTCAAAGTTACATCATTTCTAAGGTGAGGTCATACCCACACAGACATACTGAATCATTCCAAGCCGAGGACTTATATTGCATGAGCTGTCAAAGAGACACATTTCAAGGACATACCTCGTATGACATAGCTGAAGAGGCATAGCCTAAAGAGGCAAAAATTGTCAGGTAATGAAATACTTGAAGGCAAGGAAATGCAAGACAAGGAAAGGAAGAAGCTAATCTCCCAATCCGACTAAAAGATAAAGACAACCTATTCAAGACATGGGAAGAATCATAGCAAAGAACAAGCTCAACCTTTATCTAGAAAAGAAAAAGACAGACTAAAGGCTTGAGGCATTTGTGGATGAGAAAAATGACTCATGCCAAGTCAGTATGACAGGTGGCAAGAAAGCTACTTACTATAGCTTCAAAGAAGTCGTGCTAAGAATAAAAGTTCGGAGATGATAACTCTCAGCTCCTAGGGAATATCTCAAACTAAAGTCCAAAGACGTTCAAATATCAAGAGATCGGGATAAGGAGATTTGATCCTACCATGATAATCTAGGGACGATAATATCAAACGCCTTCATCTCCTCACCTTGTCAACCCCTATATAAAGGAGGTTGAGGTTGAGCCAAGGTACGCTACACACTTTCTCTGATTCATGCATTATAATTTGCAATCACTAATATTATTAAAACTCAATGAGTTTGAGCGTCGGAGTATCCCCAGGCCACGACCAGTCGCCCTCTCTCTTTGTTCTTATAGGATTCACGGAGGTTTGTCGCTGTGTCAGTCATCTCAACAGCTGACGTGTGGGAGCCTTGTGCACGGAAGGTGTATACCTTTTTTACAACTTTAGTTAGAATGTAGGGTTACTCGAGTATCTGGGCTTCAAGAAGTTTTCCCTCTACCTTATATTTTCCCCATTTTAGGTTGTTCTTGATTTTTTTTCTTCTTTTCAGTTTGCATCCTGCGCCTGTGAACCATTTTCTCACATCCCTCTATAATGTTGGCCTGATATATAATTCCAATTTCGATATTGACAGTGCTGCAGTATTCCATAATTCAAGTACACGGTTCTATGATGGAGCAAGATTTGGACTTGGTGAAGAGGCATGTGAAACTGCAAGAATACTGGTATTAACACTGAAATTGATTATTTAACTTTCTGATGTACTCTATTGGATGGTTGAACAGGTAGGGATTAGCACAAGCAGGATTCATGCTCGAGGTCCTGTGGGTGTTGAAGGATTGTTGACAACAAAATGGTATGGAAGTTGTGGAAGCTTGTTCTATTTTCTGGTTACTATTGAATTGATCGATGTGTGTGTCATGATTCGTATATCTATTGCTTTTATTTAGATTCCATTTTCAATATTGTTAACATTTGCTTAGTGAATCTGCACAATAGATCTCAAAGCTGTCCCAGAAAGATATGAATCATGCAGTTTGGTATCTGAAAATGTTTCTGTCCTTTTCCTTTTCCCTTTCTTTATTTGGGGAGTATATATCTATTGCATTAACTGCCCTAAATCACTGGTGATATTCGATCTTCTGAATTACACAAAGTCGATTTTATTGATAATGTCATGATACATTGATGTTGAAGATTTGTTAACTGAATGCCTTGGCTCAACTTTTCCTTTAGTTAATTTTGATTCTTTTTTCTATTTATTATGGAAAATTTGTACAGGCGAACATGTGGCCCAGTGGTTGAGTTGTCGAAGTACAACCTAGAGGTCACATGTTCAATTATTTGAAACAGTATCTCCACATAATATGTGGAGGTAAGGTCTGCGTACATCTTGATAGTCCCCAACCCCGTCCACTGCATAATATTTGTTGTGCTTATTGTTATGAATGACACTGGATTAGTTAGTGAAGTCCTCCAACCCGTAAATGTATTTTGATTTTGCATAGATTAGTTTGTTGTCTGAGAATACAAAACTATGTATTAAGCTTTTACACCTCACACAGGTTGTCTAATGTCTATATAGTTGATTTGATCATGGCAATCGCTTGCTCTTTGTTTCATATGCAGGATTTTGAGAGGAAATGGACAGGCGGTAGATGGTGATCACGGGGTCAGTTGCACTCCCAAAAATCTACCGTTGGTGTGATGACTGTGCTGTGGCCACATACACTTTTCCAGTTTCTTACTTTCATAATCATTATTATTTGTCATTGAACAATTACACATTTGCTCTTGAGGTTTTTGTGCACTAGACTTGCGTTACTTGTTGCCCCATATTTTGCTTGACTTGGTGATGCACGGGGCAAAATATCCTGTCAGAAGTTTCACATTCTCTTGCATAATTAAATTTTATTTTGAAGAATTTGAGTAATACATTTTATGCATACATGCCAGTTTGAAAGTGGACCAAAGAAAAGGGTCTTGAAATGTTGAAACCTTAAAATTAGCATGAAACCATGTAGTTGTTATGCTGGAGGTGTTCGCAGACAGGAATCGAATAGCCAATTTCAAAAGTTTTTTTGGAAATCATAGGATTGTTTGTGCAGCATGAACGGTAACTCCAAATTAGAGTGCAGTAACCAAGTTGCAGATGAATCTGGTCAGCTTTAACTGTCTTCAACGGGCTCGCCATGATGTGGCTCGATCAAGGCAAATATGTACCGACTGTTCTGGAAATCAACATAGGATTTTGCCTCTGCACAACTGTTATGCAGATAGTCATACAGATTCAAAGAGAATGTGGGAGAGGGATTGGCAAACTTAGTTATCTTCTCATATCTCATATTTCACCGTTCTTGAAGGCTTTTTATAGGGACTGCAGGTTACATGGACAGCAAAATCGCCCCGAAGAAACCGTTACTGCACAACGAAAAGGCAAGAAATTAACAAGTTTAACTGGCATTGTTGGGTCCTTAAGTGTGATAGTAAGCATGAGTGTGAGCTTTTAGAAGTGCAGATATCGGAGAACTTGGGAAAATGCTAAGGAGGAATACACCAATCAAGCAAGCTTATGTTTTCCTTGATCCTAGAATACCCCAGAGAAGAGCAACTTAACGCTTTTCAGCAATCTCAATAAGTGATGGTTCCTTCAAAATCTCTCCCTTAATCCAAGACCCTTGTGATCCCAGCGGTGAATATGCCTAACCAAAATCCTGCACATTATGTATGTTGACGATGAAAAATCAAGAATAAAAACTTCATTGAACTCGAGTTAGTTACTCTACTGATCGAGAGGTGGACAGCCACTGATTTGCAGGATTTGTGAAGTGCTGGTTACTGCCATACAGGGTGACACTCTACTTGATTTCTTGTAGGAGGCACTTTTGCATATGTGAGTAGGTCTTGTAGCTTCTTTGTTCAGAAGTTGCTTACCCCAATTGTCATTGCTTGACCTGATGCATACAAGCCCCCCATGGCTGTCCATGTTTCAGCAAGACGCAAGGAAGCCATGATTTCAGGACCCACCAGCTTGAACTGGGCATTGTTCGAAATGGCCAATGTATCTGCAACACAAGGTCATTATCTATACTCTATAACATTCATAGTGTTGCTAAAAAAAACTCAAAAACTCTCCTTTCAAAAATTGAAGTGCAGAAGCATACAAGGTACAAGTCAATGTAGTCTAGTTGCAGGTCTTCTAAACTTTTTGTTAGTGCCTTTGATGCATCTTCTGGTGCATGATCGTTGCAGCTGTAAATGTTATAACTTAAAGCAAGCAATTCTTCTATAATTGATTGATGCAGATTGAATTTTTTTGGTAAATTCAATCGATGCAAAACCGATACCAGAACTTAGATAGTTGTAACATTAAGCAGAAATGATGTTAAATTCTAGTTTATCTTTCGTGGATTTGCAACAAAGGGGATTTGACACTAAAAATCTCTTCATTTTTGTCCACTAGGAACTTCTTCAAGGGTCTCTACACTTGGGTAAGAACTCTATATCCTTATAATTGAGTTTTGATTAGGATTAGTGAAAATTGAGTTCTATAATTCTTGACCCAATTTGAGAGTTTTGTTAAATTGGTGCTAGGCTTTATAAAATATAAATTAAACCTTAATATGTTATTTGTTTCAATAGGTTGGCTCATTGGATAATGCTGACAGCTTATTGCTTAATTTTGGTGTTGGATTTTAACTTGTTGCATAAAGAGGTAGGAAAAGTTATCCTCTCTTTGAGAATCTTTGTATTCCTTGTGTTGAATCGTTGTAGGAACATTATAAATGCTTAAATTCCTTTGTTCCTACAATTATTGACTTGTTGATAAATATTTGTAATGGATTATTTTCTATGGGTATTTGTTACATCTCATTATCTTCTGTCTTCCTTCATGGACACACATGTTGTTGTTGTGGTCTAGACCATTGTTGTGACTTTAGATCATCTTACATCCATCATGTGTTACAAATAAATTTTCGTAACAAATAATTTTGCATAAAATATTTATTTGCATCAAAATCTTTTTAATGCATTAAAGAGGAAATTACTATTTTATTGGTTTTAAATTAAAATCCTTTATGCAAAACTCCTTCTTACGAAAATTCATTTGTAAAACATGATGGGTGCAAGATGGTATAGGAACACAACAATAGCCTAGACTAGAACAACATTTCCACAACATGTCCATGGAGGAAGATAAAAAATAATGTAATCCAACAAATACCCGTGGATAACAACCCAAGACAAAGATTTATCAACAAACCAATAATTGTAGGAATAAAGAAATATAAAAATTTATGAGTTTCCTATAATGATTCAACACAAAGCATACAAAGATTCGTAAAGAGGGGAGAAATTTTCTTACCTCTTTGTGCACAAGCTAAAATCCACATCAATTTTAAGCAATAAGCTCTCAACACTATCCAATGAGTCAACATATTGAAAAAAATAACATATTGAGGACATAATTTATAAAGCCTAGCACCAATTTAATAAAACCCCAAATTGTGTCAAGAAACCTAAAATTCAATCTTCACTAATCCTAACCAAAACTCAATTACAAGGTTACAGAGTTCTTACCTAAATATAGAGACCTTTGAAGAAGTTCGAACAAAAATAAAAGAATTTTTGGTGCCAAATCCCTTGTTGCAAAGCCAAACAAGATCAAAGTAAGATGTTCAAATCTTTTGCTTTAAGAAGTAAGAGAAAGAAATCATATAAGTGAATGGTCTTGGCTTATGGTAGTAGCTGGCCGGCGTCTCTAGGGTGGTAGATAGATGCTCACTGCCGTGGAGGGAGTCCGTGTTTATTTTGCTGGTTCTCGAGAGAGCACGAAAACGAGAGGACCAAAAAAATGAATAAATAAAAGAGAGGCTTGTGTTTGTGGGTTCACGTGAAATGATTTTTTTTCCAATGTACCATCCTTACAGCACTTATTTCCCACTCTAGCATCCTATTGAGAATAATTCTCAATCTACCATCCCGAGCCTATGTGGCTCTGACACAATTATTTTGTAACATTTTTAAATCTATAAATAAATGTTAGAGACAAACTTGACATATATGTCAGCTTTTAAATGAACTTGGACAAAAGCTTCTGACGAGTGGATGCACGTGAATGAAAAGGCTAATTAAAAAAATGGAAATTAAATAAAGTTGGACAAGAGATACTACATGCACATGAAATAAAGTTAGACAAGATATCAGATACCACATGAACTTTTTTTATTAGTTCTTGACATTGTTAGACAAGAGATATTGTATGCACGTGAAAGAAACCTCTTCTCCCCTTGCACCTCTCTCCACCTGCCGACAACACACTTGCCATCTTTCTCCTCTAACTATTACTTGTGATTTGAAAGGAATATGGATCCCTGGGCTAGCACAATGAACTTAAATGTAATTCCGAAATTGATATCAGAAGAGGATATATGTGCTCTCAGCGCTGACACTTTCAGCCACAATGATCTTCGATCCGATGATTCTGAAGAAGAGGACAAAATCTTGGAGAATGATGATGATGATGATGATGATGCTTATGTTGACTATCTTGGCCAGCAGACTCAGTTTCATGGTAATATGGATGCAAGGACTTCAACATTCTCACAGTTTTAGAGCAGTATGGACGCAGGGCCTTCTGTGTACTCTCAATTTCATGTTTGTATGGGAACCGAGACATTCGCTCACTTTATGGAGCCTCTAGCTCTAGAATTTATAGATGTTAGTTGGGCCAACCAAGCTGTGGATAGTCAGTGGGTGGAACAACAAGTTCAACTCCAAAATACAAATGGAAACTTGTATGTCGGAGCACAATTTGCATCGAAGGCAAAGCTGATTTATGCAGTGAGCCAGTGAAGATGTACCACATTGAAGCACATGTGCAATACAAAGTAACACACTTTGATCCTGGTCGTCTTATTTTGAAGTGTAGAAAATGAGGTGGCTGCAACTGGAAACTGACTGCATCGATGCCTGATGGGCATGATTTCATTAGGATTACGAGACTACAATCAATGCGTACTTGTTCGAATCCTATTGTTCTAGATCCTAATTTGCGAAGGAATAAGAAAGGCCGACCTCAGTCCACTTGCCTTCACAATGAGATGGATGCTAGGGATGGTGCTCGCAGACCCCATCGTTGTGGTCTTTGTCACACTGTAGGACACACTAGGAGGTCCTGCCCTAATAGGAATTAGTGAATGTTTGTTCTGTCCTAATTATTAATATAATAAATTATTTCAATTGTTGTATTTCGTTATGGTTTATAATATAGTTAATGGGTTTTGTTGCTTTGATTTTTTTTAATTAAAATGTTCATGCTCATTGTACAATCCATGCAGACGCGTAGGATCATCACGTTGAGATTTCACATTGTTTGTGCATGCTCGTTTCATTTTATTTAATTAGCTTTTTCATTCACGTGCATGGTCAAATATTTTCATTTTTTTAATTAGCCTTTTCATTCACGCGCATCCACTCATCAGAATTTTTTGTCCAAGTTCATTTAAAAGCTGACATGTATGTCAAGTCTGTCTCTAACATTTATTTGTAGATTTAAAAAATCTTACAAAATAATTGTGTCAATGCCACATAGGCTCGGGATGGTAGATTGTGAATTATTCTCAACTGGATGCTAAAGTGGGAAATAAGTGTTGTACGGATGGTACATTGGAAAAAAAATCACGTGAAACCCACATCTGATTTGTTTTTTTTTTTAAATCAGATTTATTTCATTAAAATTTCAATCTGATTTTATTTATTTATTTATTTTCAAAAAATATCAGTCTCCAATTTCTCACGTCACCAATAGATTAGGGGTGGTAAAAAATCAATTCAGGGTCGATTTCGGATCGGATAACATCACGTGTTTAGGAAATATTTACATATTTAGACCCTAATTCGAATTGGATTTTGGACGTACTTAATTGACTAAACCCAGATTGATTTAAATCCAGACAAGTAAACCGAATAATAACTTAATTCGAGTTAGGGTCTGGACAAGATTTTTGTGTTTGGATCTGGATTCGATTTTAAACCCGTCAAAATTTTTGTGTTTAGACCTAGATTTCATGTATAACTTATTTCGAAAGTTGGTTTAATCCGGGTAGACAAATTTGGTCATTCGGACTGGACAGAGTTTTGTCATCCCGATGAGAATCTCACATCGAAAGATGGTGGATTTAGAGTCTAACTTATAAGGGAGGACAAACCTCTTATTCTCAAACTAAGTTTTCAATAGAGAATTAGTTTCAAACTTGTGATGTTAGATTTGGATTCTCATCCCATGTCATGGGTATTCATCACACCCCTACCTTCATTAGTCATTACAAGAGCCAAAATTCAGATAATGAAAAATGTAATTAAACCCATTAAAACAAAGAGAAGATTACCTCTTTTTCGTTACCATAGATGCTAGCACAGTCAATATGCGGTGCCTATAACCAGCCTGCATAATAATCAGAATAACATGGTCTTTGTGACAAATTGTCATTGAAAAAAAAAACCCCAAAAACTGAAAAGAAAATAAAAACAGAATGATTTAAGTTTATAACATGAAGAGAGAATTACCTTGACCGCGGCGATCACAGCTTCACCAACGACACCTGTGGAGGAGCTTGGGTTTCCAAGGTACCAAGACAAATATCTTAGCGCCTGTGCTGAGATCAAAATACAAAGGCTAGCTCATTGCTATTGTCCTTCTCCATATCTAATTTAACAAACCTATCAAATTCAGTAGGTATATGTTGATAAAAAAAAAATCACCTATAAGTAAATGAAAGCGGACCTGTTAACTTCCTGGGTTGGGAAGAACTGTTGGAGCCAATTCAGTACTGCGCGGTTAGATCACTTCTTTTCAAGAAAAGGTAATGCTTGTTGAGTATTTTGGTTTGACAAAGCTTTAAACTCAAAAAGACATGCACTTCAAATATGCTTTTAGTTATGTTATGTGACATTATCACAACATGATACTTTTTATTATAAAAAGAGGGATGGAAGAATTCGAACTCGAGGCCTTTATAAGATACCGCACACATAAATGTCATTTGGGTTGCTCATTATTGTTCACTTTATTGTTGTTTTAGTTGTTTTTATAATGATAAACTGTTTCTTATTCTAGTTATTATGTCATATACATAATTGAATTCATTCACTAAATATACTTGAGCTGGTAACCAGTTTTGAATCACATAGGTAATAGAATTCTCCCCCCTCTTGTTATTTAGAAAGAAAAATAAACTTGACTGCAATCTTTATTCCCGCACACCAAATCCCCCAGTCCCCAGCAATACAACCACTGCAACCGCAAATCTACATTTTCCAGGAAAAGAAAAAAGATTTTGACGCCAGCTGAACTCGTATAAATAAACAAGGGGTAAAAAACGTCAATAGAGACAAATAAGAGATTACTTTGGACTACAAACATGTCCAACACATCACTTTGCTCTAAAATACATCAATCCGTCTACCATGATTATTACGGATTCATGGATTTCATCTCCCCATACCTCATACAAGTTCAAACCAAATAATAAAAACACATGAAAAGTAAAATAATTCAGTAGAAAAATCCGACTTCGAGTCTCCAACATCCATTTGTCAAATCAAAAATATGCATGCTCTATTTTGCAAGCCAAATCACTTTTCAATGAAATTCTTGAGGTTTTTCAACCATTGCTTATACTCTTTGTCATCTTTATTCTGCATGTACGAAAACAAGTAGTTGGTTGTGCTGGGTTTGATCCCTCTGACCTCAAGATACCTGTGTAAACTCTTTTGCAATTGCTCATCCAAATCACTGCAAAAGGAAGGAGGTTAAATGAATGAAACAAAAGAAAACAAAAAAGATGGATTCTCTAATTTCATATATCAAGAAAAACTTACTTGAAATCAGGCCCTTCATATGCAAGCTCATCTTCAGAATGTTCTGGCTGCTTAATTGACAAGCTGTCAATTGTGATCTCATCGACAAAAGCAGTGACGCCAAATTCCAGAGAGGTACCATTTCCTTTTGAAATGTTCACAACCAATGGAATACTAGTTGGGTTCTCAGCATCCTCATCACCACCAGCCTCATCACCACCATCATCAGTCTCAGTAGGCATGTCAACTTCAACTGTTATGTTTTCGCCTTCATAATTTCTTTTTAGTAGTATAGTTCTTTCTCCGGGTTGGTCTTCGATTTCAAAAGGGAAATCAACTGGGATATCCTCCAGCTGTTTAAATATGATCAAAGGGCAGCCCGTAGCCAGGCAAATTAGAACTCCATAAAATTTCCAGCAGATATTATCTCTAAATTAAGATAATGATATTAATGAGTTAGCTTTTTTATAGGATAAAATCACTTGCCCAGAATCGATGTCATTGTTAGATATACAAACTAGAAACCCCAAAAACAAGTCATAAAAGAAATGAAAGGATAGCGAGAAAAAGCAAAAGCAATGCAAAAAAATTGCATTAATCCTAACAATTTTGCTCATAAATTAAACAATATGTATCGTACCCAAATGTTCAGTTCAAGTAAATAGTACAAAGGACATTCAGGTCCAAGTAAATTAGTAAATATTACGAAGAACATTTGATCAAAAATTAACAGCCAGCCATTGTACACCAATATACCAAACTTTATGTAATTGGGAACTAAAATTGACACGAGAGAAAAAATTGTGATAGGTGCAACCGTGCAACACAATGCACATCTACCAAAGAAAAACCACACAAACAAAAAGAAAATCTAAGTTGGCACCTCCATAGATTTTTCACATTAATATACAAGTAATGCTTGCACCTCTAGCCAAAAAACAAAGAGATACCAGAAACCTTCTTTTTATCTCTTTTTCTATTTAATTGTGTAAATTAAGGAAAGAAAGCATCGGTCCATTCACTACCCCTAGACCTCTATGTCTCTCTATTTCATGAATGGAAATGCTGTGAGAATGCAATGATGATTCCCAGGACACAGGCTGATTACTTTAAAGGAAATGGAACGTAATAAGAATTTGGAATAAGCAGTTTGCTAAGACAACTCTATACTAAGCTAAATACAATGCAAGTCAACAAAAATGAAAAATTTCATCCAAGAAAGTCACTCCAAACTCCAAATAATGGGAGCCCCAATCAGGAATATGAGAGGAATAATCCTTAGACCACCAAAGAGACCAAAACACAAAAAGTATACATTTTTCGAATGATCAAGAGATTATACAACAAATCCAAAAGGTAATCCAACTTCTTTCTCGTAGGTAAAGAGGGAAATTTCTTTCGAAAAAATCATTCCAAAAACATATCTTAAATCTAAAATCTGCAGACCATGTCAGAGTTGTCAGAAATAACATATCAATCAAAAAGTAATTCTATTTGAATTGCTGTCTTATCAATTTGTTCTTCCAATTTTATTTCATTATATTTAATTTATCTATCAGGAGTCCATCGCACACAAGTGGGAATATTTTCAGAGAAATTAAATATATTTATCATGCAATCAATCTGGGGAGCACTTGCAGAGCACAAGGGACAAAAAACTAAAATCAAAGACTAACCTCCCCATCTTCGGCGCATTCAATCTCTGATTCAAGGACTCGAAGAAACCTCTCCTCGGAGCTCGGTTTTGTGGCGCTGGCAGTAGAGAATTCCAGAAATCGGACAAAGCCTCGCCGACAGACCTCGCGGTCAAGACTGCCCTTGCTATTGCTGAGAACAGCGGAAATTGCACGGTGGTAGGTTCTCGGAGACCCGACGGTGCGCACAGCAAGAGGAACCACCGATGAGCAGACTCTACGAAGCACAGAATTCAGGGCCATTTTCTCTGGTATGTAGATGCTTCGAGTATTGGGGGCTTGGCGTAGGGTTTAGGGTTTATTCTTCGTAAACCTAAAGCCATTCTTGGGACTCTATATACTCTCAAAGTGGTGACTTCTGGGCTTAGGAACGGGCCTGATGAAATCTAGGCCGATCCATTTTAGGAGAACTAGTTGGGGACGGATACTTATGGGCTTGGTAAGGCCTAATGCGATCTAGGCTGAATGGCTGATCCACTTAACTACAGTTTTGTATGGGCTTGAAGTAGGTTATGGGCCATGAAGTCAAGTTGGAATACTTTACTTTCCCATAAAATGGGGCCCATTTTTTGCCCCAGACCCGCTTTGTCATGTAGCGAGGCGGGCCTAATGGGCCGACTCAAATTTCAAAAATGTTATTCCAATTTACCAGATTTAACAATCATCTGACCAAACCATAAGTTTTACGGCGTGACTATTGGTACCCCTCTTTTTTGCTATATAAACCCCCATTGACATTGACAAATGACAATTGATTTGATATGATATAAAATCTGACAATTTTCTTGTCTAAATTGTTGCTGACTACGACTACTCCCCCTTCTTATTGTTGACTCCGACTACTACCACTTTTTTGTAGTCCCCCTTCTTATTGTTGACTCCGACTACTACCACTTTTTTCTTGATTTTCATTTTAAGATTTTTTTTATGTTTTTTTTTATTTTTTACTTCTGAGCTATCTAATTCTCAAAAATTTAATGAATTATAAATGGAATATGTCCAATCATAACCACCAAGTAACGGGATCATTTGGAAGAGGTTTTTTACTAGGATTTATACTACTTGCTAGTATAAATGTTAGTTACCATCCAAACACTATTGTTGGTCACATATGCCGAGACATTCTCATCAACATTTTATACTACTTTTACAATGCTACTTATATGAAACATTTGCATGAGAATTGTCTATTTTGTCCCCATTAAATCTACTTATTCCCATTATACCCCTGTGATTGTCAATTATTAATTAATTATGTTAGATAAATTAATTATTTTTATTTTATTTTAATTAATTATTTTTATTTTATAAATTAATTTTTATTTTTAAGTACGTTTATATGTCTATATTACAACTAAAATGTATGTTACCCCTGCACGTAATTTATAAAATATGCTACATATCACAAATGTTAACAGTAAAAGTTCAACCAAACACCTACCCAACATTCAAGCAACATATCTGTTATTAAAATTATCCAGCATTTCTGCTGGCATATCTGCTACTTTACAAATGTTCTAGCAAACTAGCCCAACATTTCAATACTCAAACAAATGAGGTAAATTATAACACTGTGATTTCAAGAGGAAATATAAATCGTCTACACTTAAATAAATGCTTCTAGTAGTTTTGTGTACGACATAACCCATGCAGCTGCGCAATCTTATCTGTACTTAAACCATTGAACCATAATGGGAGACATTGGGTAACCGTTTGTCAAGATAACTTGGACAAAGTGATTATTGTTAACAAAACCGATAGTGATATAAAAAATTATATTAAATTTTTTATCATTACATTTTATTTCATATGAGATTATACTTAAGGTGTATTTTTAATTGGCACCCCAATATTTAGTAAATACACCCAAAATTTTGTTGATATATGTGCCGATACTGTCTTGGTCTGTTGCCTTTGTTTTATTTTTATAACCACAAGCATAAAAATGTTTCAATATACACATAAAACAAAAGAAGAAAATACAAAAGTACCCTAACACAAATAAAACAAACCCAACACAAGTCTTTAAACAAAATAAAGTATTAAACAATGAAACACCCATGTCATGCTCCCCCAGTTGAAGAAGACTCGAGGACGAGTCTGGAACCAACTTCGTCCACATAGTATGGAGATAAGTCAGAGATATTGAAGGTGGCCGAAACATCATAGTCTCCAGGAAGTTCGAGTTTATAAGCATTCTCTCCCACTCGTTGTAATACTTTGGAGGGACCATCTGCTCGTGGCATCAGTTTCTTATATCTTCCAGCGGGAAAGCACTCTTTGCGAAGATGAATCCAAACTAAATCCCCCTCTTTGAAAGAGGCGGGTTGTTAGCAGCCACGCGATACTTCTCATTCTGCTTCACAATCTTGTCATGGATTTGCTGATGTAGTTTTTTTATGGCTTGAACGCGCTCTTCAGCATCAGCGCTAAACTGTTTTGTAATTGGAAGAGGGATCAAATCCAGAGTGCTCATTGGATTGAGGCCATAAACAACTTCAAAAGGACTGTGGCCAGTGGTTTGACTTTGAGATCGATTGTAGGCGAACTCTGCTGGAGCCAACATGAAATCCCATTAACGTATATTGTTACCAACAAGACTCCTAAGCATGTTTCCCAAACTTCGATTAACTACCTCCGTCTGATCATCCGTTTGTGGATGATGGGACGTGCTGAATAGCAATTGAGTTCCCAGCTTCTTCCACAAAGTGCGCCAAAAATGGCTCATGAACTTTGTGTCCCTATCAGAGACTATGGTTCTTGGGACTCCATGAAGTCGAACAGTTTCACGAAAATACAAATCAGTCACCAATGAAGCATCTGCAGTTTTGTTGCAAGGAATAAAGTGAGCCATTTTTGAGAACCGATCGACAACCACCATGATTGAATCCTTGTTCCGTTGCATTCGTGGCAGGCCCAATACAAAGTCAATACTCACCGCCTCCCATGGCACAGTTGCGATTGGCAAAGGAATATATAGCCCCTTGTTTTGCCCATGACTCTTGGCATTATGACAAATTTTACAGCGCTCTAGGTGTCTCATAACATCACGATCCATCCGGGACCAATAAAATTGATCCTTCACCAACGCAAGAGTCTTATCTCACCCAAAATGTCCTGCCAGCCCACCTGCATGAGCTTCATCAATAATTGCACTCCGTAATGAACATTGAGGAATACACAACCTGTTTCCCTTAAAGAGGAAGCCATCCTGCAAAATAAAATGCTTAAAAGGTCCTATAGAACACATAGACAAAATGTGACTAAAGTTGGAATCAGTTGGATAAAGCTCTTTGATGATTTCAAAACCTACAATCTTCACGTGCAAGGAAGTGAGCAAGGAGTGTCTCCTACTAAGAGCATCCGCAACCGTATTGAGCACACCCGATTTATGTTTGATAGTGAAGGAATAAGCTTGTAGTAATTCTACCCAACGTGCATGACGTCTATTAAGCTTATGTTGGCCATTGATAAACCTCAAAGCTTCATGGTCAAAAATAATACAAAATCTTTCGACAGCAAGTAATGATTCCAGTGTTCCAACGTGCGCACAATAGCATAGAACTCCTTGTCATAAGTGGAGTACCGTTTGCGAACATCATTAAGCTTCTCACTAAAGTAGGCAATAGGCCTTCCTTCTTGGCTAAGGATAGCGCCAATTCCCACGTTGGAGGCATCACAGTCAACCTGAAATACTAATTCAAAATTTGGTAGTGCAAGAACAGGGGCTTCAGTCACCTTTTTCCTAAGAACATCAAAACTTTTTTGGGCATCATCGGTCCACCTGAACACTCCCCCTTTTAAGCAGTCAATGATAGGGGCAGCAATAGTACTGAAGTTGCGAATAAATCGACAATAAAGAGAAGATAATCCGTGAAAACCACGAATCTCATGAATAGACTTCGGAATAGGCCAGCTTATTATTGCATCTATTTTACTGGAATCCATCTGGATCCCTTTGCTAGACACCACATATCCCAAAAAGACTACACTGTCCGTGCAAAAATGGCACTTCTTTCGATTAGCATACAGCTGCTGTTCTTGGAGGTTCTCAAAAACCCGACAAAGGTGAGATATATGTTCTTCCATGTGATTGCTGTACACCAAAATATCGTCGAAATATACCACCACAAACAGCCCAATAAAAGGTTTAAAGATGTGATTCATGAGCCTCATAAACGTACTAGGGGCATTAGATAAACCAAACGGCATTACCATCCATTCATAAAGGCCATCCAGGGTTTTGAAAGCAGTCTTCCATTCATCTCCAGGCCTCATTCTGATATGATGATAACCATAGCGAAGATCAATCTTAGAGAACGCCGTAGCACCATGTAGTTGACCAAGGAGATCGTCCAAGTGTGGGATAGGAAAACGGTATTTAATAGTGATTTTATTGACAGCTCTACTATCCACGCACATTCGCCAAGAGCCATCCTTTTTAGGAACAAGGAGAGCGGGTACGACACATGGACTCATGCTCTCCTTAACTAACCCTTTTTGAAGCAATTCATCAACTTGCCTTTGTAACTCAGCTTGCTCACTAGGATTCATCCGATATGCTGCGTTGTTTGGGAGACTTGCTCCAGGCATAAGATCAATACAATGTTGTATGTCTCTCATAGGAGGTAGCCCGGGTGGGATTTCTTCTAGCATGACATCCAGAAACAGTTCCAACAGTGGTTCTATTGCTGGTGGCACAACATTTATCTGCTTATTCTCCTCCAGAATTACCAAAGCATAGGGCTCAACCAGCTCCATAATAGCCGTTTCCACTTCAGATTTTGACAACAAGTTACTTCCCTCCCCTGTAATAGGTTTAGGAGATTCATCCATCCTTGTAGGTCCCAACACTACCCTCACTCCCTCTTTTACAAAAGAGTAAGTATTAGCATAACCATCGTGAATTACCCTTCTGTCATATTGCCACGGACGACCAAGTAGCAGGTGGCAAGCATCCATCGGGATGGCATCACATAGAATTTTATCTGAGTACTTCTTCCCAATGGAAAACTCAACAAGACAACGTTTCTGGACCTTCACCTCATTACCTTTGAGAAGCCACGAGAGATTATAGGGCCGGGGATGATTTTCAGTTTTTAATTGTAGTTTCTCCGCCATTTTGGTTGCTACTACATTTTCACAACTCCCGCCATCAATGATAACATCACATACCTTGCCTTGGGGCAGTGCATCTGGTATGAAAGATGTTATTTCTCAGCCAATTTTTATCATCAACATGAGCAGCATTCAAACTCCTGCGAACAACCAGAGACTCCCCCTGATCAGTATAAATAATTTCATCATCATCTTCTTTCCCTTCATTGTATATTGGATCACCCAGTTCCTCTTCCCCCCTATCCAACACTTCTTCAACGAAAGACACAATTTTGCGATTGGGACAATCAGAAGCAATATGCCCAATGCCCTGACACTTATAACATCGGTGACCAGTAGGAGGGGTGGTACGATTAAGTGGTGCATTCAAACTTTCTGGCTTGGTGACATGTGGGGGTGGTGGTGCCTTTGTGGAAATTTCCGATTTGGGTAACGATCTCGAAGTAGTACCCTCCCATTTTGAGCCTCCATCACGGTTCGTCGTCCGCCAATTGCCCCTGCGTGACTCCTTCAACTGTTTTTCAACCTTTAATGCGGGCTTGCACACATCATTGAAAGTTCAGTAGGGCTGTAGTTGAATAATATCACAAATTTCAGTACGTAGTCCCCCCAAATAGCGAGCAATAGTCTGTTCTTCAGGCTCTACCACATCACATCGCATCATCAAATACCCAAATTCAGCCGTGTATTCAGTAACAAATAAGTCTTTTTGCTTGAAACTATGAAGCTTGAGAAATGTATCTTGACGGTAGTTGTTTGGAAGAAATTTTCTTTTAAGCAACTTCTTCATTTTCTCTCACGTTTCAATTGGACTCTTCCCTTCTCGAAGCCTCTATTTTTTGAGCTGTTCCCACCAAATTGAGGCATACTTGCGAAGCCGAATGGCCTCAATTTTTACTTTTTGCGGTTCCGCAATAGTTTTGTAGTCAAGAATTCGCTCCATCGTGTGTAGCCAGTCAATGAATTCATCAGGTTGAGCCCTCCCATCGAATTCTAGAACTTCAATTTTGACATTGAAAACTTCTTGCTGGGGCTCGAAATGTCTTCTATTTGGATCGGGACTGGGTTCACGATGAAAGGGGTTGAGCATCTCCCTTTCGTCGGTCGATTCATTGATCTCTGATCCGTGATGCGAAGGATCATTCTACATGGTTGGTATCTCGCCAACTCTTGCTGAAGTTGATGTACCTGCATCCTTAGGTCTTCATTCTCCACATCGTGAAGTTCACGCTCACAGTTGGGTCTCTCTGGTTCCTGACCTCGACGACCACCTCGGCAACCACGAGTTGCCATCACTCTCAACCTGAATCCTCTGATACCACTTGACACCGAAACTATGGAAAAGAGAACCAACCTGTGCAATCTCTGTAGAAACCTTCTTGAATTAGATCTGTAAACCCAATACAACAACCCACAACCAGCTATTCAAGGCACGATCAACTCAAGAAAAGAACTACTCAAGAGATAAAACCAACAAGCACAAAGCCTGTGGATAGCCAACGGCGAATATACCAAGATAATCAAAATCAATCTCTGCCTACTACAACCAGACTAAGGGTTTTAAGAGACACACCAAAAGAAGAAAATACAAAAGTACCCTAACACAAATAAAACAAACCCAACACAAGTCTTTAAACAAAATAAAGTATTAAACAATGAAACACCCGTGTCATCTAGTTTGGATGTTCTTGTTCTATGTGCAAAGCCTATCATGAGAATGCAAGAACTGCTTAAAGTTGCGAAAGATATGAGAATTTCATGTGAACATGAATGTGCCTTCTTGACGCATCTTGCTGGTTAAAAGCTTTTATATTGCAAACTTTATATGGTATTTGAAGTTTTCCATGGAGGATTCTCATGAAAAATTTCAGTTCTACGTTGTTAATAGGACATAATTTGGAGTTGGGTCATGCAGGCTTTCAAAGATGACATGGGGGGATTGGTTGTCTTTTCTTCTGAAAATGCTGAAGTATCTAACCTTTCATCAAGAACTTATGTTCAGCTTCAAACCTGGAAACAACATCTTCCATTTCTTGTGTTCTGACAAATCATTATCATTAATAATGAAAGAAATAGCGTGTTTACTGTTAACGTAGTGATTGAACTTAATTTTGTCAAAATCTCACTGATCATTTTGAATTGGTTTCAGCTGTAGCTCTAGATTTCATTTAGGAATTCAAATGTTATACTCAGAGATGCAATATGCCATTATTTATCTGTTTGTTTATTTTGAGCTATTGAGATGTATTTATTTGTTTGCTCTTTGTTTCTCTGTGCAGCTATTTAATTGCCTCAATGGGGCTTCAATTGCTGTGGAGCTTAGGACTCGCCTGTCTTGATGTTTATGCTTTGAGGGGAAAGAGAGACCTTCAAAGTCCTGTTCTAGTTAGCCTGTTTGTTGTGGGAGATTGGGTAATAGTTTGTACTTGGCCTCTTCACTTGTTTCCTTTACTTTCTGGCAATGACTTATGGACCTATAAATCATATGCTTGAACATAGATGTTTTTTTTTTTTTTCCCTTTCTATATTTCCATACTCATCATATTCTTGTACTATCACTATATTGTTCCATAATTCTTCTTATCATCTACATGATATGGATAAAAGAATACTTGTTTGATTTTCCTGCTTTCTGTGGCTAAACTTAATCAACCATTTGCATAATGTGACAGTTTGAAATCTTGCAGGTTACATCTATATTATCACTTGCAGCTGCATGCTCTTCAGCTGGAGTTGCAGTTCTGTATGCAAAAGACTTACATGTTTGCGGGAAGCAATTGCATCTGTCCTGTAGTAGGTTTGACATTTCCATACTTTTGGCTTTCACCACTTGGGTTCTCATTGCAATATCTTCTCACGTGATGTTCTGGATCCTAGCCTCAGTATAGATGACTCAAGGTTTCGTCTGTTCAATACACCAATTATACATTACTTGTATCTTTTTTTGTTGCCTGTAATTTTTTTTCCTTCTTTGAATTTTCACCTTACCCGACTGTTGTGGCTAATTTTCTAACAATTATTTTGTTAATTGAAAAAAGTTTTGCTTCGTCATATTTTTTCGTTGTTATTGTCGGTTCCATTGAAATGGAATGTACTTGCTTTCATGTCAGTTAATCATTCTCGGTTCCATTGAAATGGAATGCACTTGCTTTCATGTCAGTTCATCATTCATTGACTAGCAGAAGGATCGATGCCTTACCTATGTTTAAACAGATATTGGATTGTCCCAAGCATTAAGCTAACCTATAGATTTAAATCCCCATGATATTGCATTCTTGGTGCAACAGAGGTGTCTGAAGGATGGACTGCTTATAACTTTGTTTTGGTGCAGGAGGTTGCATGTTCATTGATCCTGATAATACTTTTTTAGCGATCATCCCATGAAGAAGGGAAACATGCTTGTTTACACTTTATTATTTGCCTCTTTCAGTGTTGTTTCTTCTCATCTGCTGTTTGCACTGTGAAGAGTGTGTAAAGAAATATATACTTGACCTCTTCATTCACAGATGAAAGAAATAAAGAAAGGCAGTGCTGGGACTTGTATTGTTGCACAAGGCCAATTGATCATCATCATTAAAACCTTACACCGAACGATATTGAGGTCTTAGTACATGGCATAGAAATAATGTGATTATGTTATCTACTTATTTGGGACTCTATTTGGAATCATAGATCCAAAATGTAAAAAAACCGAGTAGCTTAGTTGGATGTAGACTTTGGACTGCGTAGGTAGGATTGATTGTGCTAGTGGTTTTCTGATGTCTTGATCACTTGAGTAGTTTTTTCTTTCTTTGTGAATAATGGATCTATGACTTATTTTCTTTCCAAATCTTCCTTACATTTCTCTTCATGTCTGCAATCTGCATAGTTTACTTCTTCTCCTGCTGCAAAGTCATTGATTGGAATTCTTGTCATGAAGAGATGTCTGGAAATCGTTGAAATGAGGAGGCACTCTATTTTATATCGAATGTTTTGCTGCTGTCTTTCGCTATATTGGAATCATTTGGAAAGGAAGAAAAAGACAAGGCACTAACTTTTTTAAAGTTTATTTCACTTTTACTTCTTAGTTGCCTTAGAGATTTCACTGTTATTGTTAACATTGGGGATAAAATGTGCATTTTTTCCTCTGCTGAAATTTTTTTTGAGTCAGTCTTCCTATGTTTCAATTAACTAGATGATAATCTAGTTCCTGTGAAATTGCACAATCTCTAGATCCCAAAAAATTTAGCAAGAGCAGCCCAAAACCATTATGATGAAACTATCCCACAGAGATTACAGCTAGGCAGGATGATGTTCAGATCATTAGATGATAGTTTAGCCAGTTTCTGCAGGCTGACATCAAGTGATAGATCGGTTAGAAACTGTAGATAGTATCTTTGGAGAGGCCATTATACTGAAGTTGAAGGATAAATTTACCGTTCACAAGGAGCCATTGATCATTCCCTAAATAAGAAAGCCGACCATTCAGGGCTTTGAGAGTATTTGTTGTTTAGACTCAGAAATCTCCTGTGCAGTAAGAGTACTAATAACATATTCGATCTCATCAGAAACTTCTTTCATCGACGGCCTATTCTGCCTCTTGTCATCCACACAAGCACCTGCCAGATATCCCAATGCCTTAATTGTCTCCAGTTCATATTTAGTGGCTTCCTCTTTAAGCACTGGATCAACCACGTCCATTAACCTCTCTTCCCCCATTATCTTTTTTATATAAACCACCAAGTTCACATACTCTTCTTCTCTGTTGAAATCAATTGCCTTGTTTGAAGTCAGCAGCTCCAGCAATACAACTCCAAAACTATAAACATCACTTTTATCAGTCAGCTGAAAGTTTCGATAGTATTCAGGGTCAAGATAACCAAGCGTCCCCTGAGCACCAGTAAATATATGGCTGTCATTGGTTTCAGTTCTCTCAACCAACCTAGACAGACCAAAATCAGAAACTTTGGCATTGAGCTTTTCATCAAGCAATATGTTGCTTGACTTAACATCGCGATGGTAAATGGGTGGGAGTGCTGCAGAGTGAAGATAGGCCAGACCCTCAGCAGTCTGGTGGGCGATGTGAAGCCGCAGTTGCCAGGTGAGTGGTGTCCTCTTGCCAGAATGGTGGCTATGGAGATGATCAAAAAGGGTACCGTTTGGGATGTAGTCATAAATCATGATAGGCTGCTCAAGGTCCACGCAACAGCCAAGAAGTCTCACCAGGCTGCGATGGTTCACCTGGCAGAGAATACGCACCTCATTGAGTACCTGATCAGTCCCCTTTGTGTTCCCAAGCTTTGCACGCTTGACTGCTGTTACTGTTCCATCATCAAGTATGCCCTTAAAGACCTCACCGAACCCACCTGATCCGATGAGGTTATCTTTCGAGAAATTGTTGGTTGCTTTAATTATCTCCTTTCCAGTGAAAATCCTGGCTGACTTGCCACTGTACTTGGCATTTAGTATCTCTTTCCTCTCCTTGATTAGATTCTTTTGTGCTTCTTTCTTCATTCTATGATTGTTGCTGAAGAGTAGAGTCCCACTTATGATAAGTAGGACTCCAACCGCCCCAACTGCTGCACCTGTGAAAATTGGAAGCAAATGAGAGGCACAGCGATTGCACTGCTACTCTTTAAAAATGTTCTTAAGGAAGTAGCATACACCAACAGCATAAAGACCACATAACCCTGAGAAAGTTGAATGTGCCCATTTCTGCTTCTCTTTTTTTGCTGCTGACCTTATGTGGCTTGGCACCTAGGAAGCACGGACACTCCTGCTGACATCCAATGCAAGTGTCGGACACTCTTTGGACACGACACTTGCATGACACTTGCTCGACACATGTCGGACACTTTAGTATTAGTATCTTATCTTTATAAATAACTCTTGTGACCATAAATATCTTGTGTGTTGATAACATGTACTATATATTTGTGTCACTACTTCCCAACCATGTATCCATATATAATTGAGTGTATAAATTTAAATATATTTATTAAATATTTATTTGCCATATTCTTGACCTGTCGTGACCTTATAATTTTGAGAATTGCCGTGTCGGTGTATCTGTGCAGTGTCATGTCCGTGCTTCCTAGCTTGGCACAAATCCAAGTATGCAACAAAGTTTGGACCATTGAAAACCATCTGAAAGTAAAAGGCAAATTCTGGATGATTGGTTCACTTACCTGCAAATAGTGCAGATTTTTTCTTCTTCTTCTTCCGAGTTTTGCAAGCGTTTCCACCAACGCACGCTGCTTCTACACAAGAAAAAAAGAAGCAGCAAAAGTTGTCAGTATTCCTTAGGACAATGTTGGTCCTAAGAATAAGAAGGAAATCTCTCTCCCCCCTTTCCTTCAGTGTTGTTATTAATAGCAGTATATGTACAAAGCTCATATATATGAAACGAAAATATCTGTTTTCTTTAAAGCCCAACATGGATGATCCTAACTTAGATTCCAGTACTGAAGAAGGGAAAACATGTACAATTTTTTTTAATTGAGGTGGTTTACTCACTCTGGCACACTCCATTGACAGGATCCCATTTAAAACCAGCATTGCAGAAGCACCTATTCTGCCAGGTACTCACCGGATCAGCCAAACATGTTGAGAACAACAAGTCTTTGCAATCCAGAGGGGTTTTGCAGACTGGCTCCCTTGGCAGCGCCCATTGTATCTCTAGCCCGGGCTCTGGCCACTTCTTCACTAGCCCTGCATTGATGTCCTTGTAAAGAAAGCTCTGATATGCTGCACACCCTCCACCTTGAACCCTAATCACGTAGGCGGTCTGTGATCCGCCAGTGTTGAAGGCACAACACAAAGGTGCAGCCTTGCATACTGGCGCATTCTCTCTGATGTAGTCATGACAGATGCTAGTGATTGAACAATTTAGGGGAACTTGCCAGTGCAACATTGCATCTGTACAGTTCAGCAACAGAATGGTGTTGCTGCTTGTGATGTTAAAAGGGAGATTGTCGTCAAGCTGGATTCCTTGGCTATGATAATCAGTAGTGACACACGCATTGCCTGCAAGGCTTGCAGGCCGGATAATGATCCGTTGTGTAAACAGGTTGATGGATGTGATCGTGTACGATGATCCGCCAAGTGTATCCAGCCATAATGTGCCTGCAGTGCACCGGATTTTATAGGATTGGTCGCCGCAGTCTTGTCCAGTGCTCAGTGGGTATGGCACAGGAATTCGACCACAGTTTCCACAGCGTCGTAAAGCCATTGTGCACCTTGTGGATGATGAAATTATTGCTACTGTAAGGATCAGTAACAACTTAGGCAGATTCTTTTCCATTGAAAGACCCAGATGGAATAGAAGTGCAAATGATAAAAGAGTAGCGAAACCAGTGTTATATAGCAGTGCACACTCCTATGTATTCTACTGATGATGAGAAAGTAAAATTCATATATGCAATGGCTTAAACCAGTGTTGTTGGCATTCGCATACGTTAGGCTGGGTAAGGACCCATTTTATCTTGCAAATTGCAATAATGGAAACACTCACGAAACTTGAACTCACGACCTCCCACTTGCATTAAGAATTATTGCGGTCAAGTTCATCATCTTAGCCGACGACCCGTTGTTTCATCAACTTAGTGAATTAAACATATATTTACATTGCGAACAGCCAAGTACTATAGGTTTCCTCAACATGTGCTGGGATTTCCCATGATAGATTTGTGTGTTCATTGTTCCTAATTAGAGATTCGATTAATTGTTAATGCCTTATGGTCGGCTTTAAGTGGCCTCTCGGTGATCCTCGGCAACATAACATGGATTTGAAATGTTGATATGCATTGCATGGAGTATCTTTTGTTTTTAGAATCCCGACTTTGCAAGTTGGAAGTTAGCCTTTCTCGAGACTATTTTCATTGGTGGCATACTCTGCGTCGACAGCACGCACAAGCTTCCTATCATATCGGAAAACACAATAATTCCTTCAATTTACTGGTTGGGTCTTTCAGAGAAGGAGCCGTTATCTTCCAAGGCAAATCCCCATAGAACTCTTAGCCTCCTACGGTGAAAGCCACGACGTTTTCTTTTATGATTCTTGAAGATTACATATTTGCTGCTTTTGAAATTTGAAGTGCTCCAATGGTTGCCAAGGAATCTTAGACAGGAGCAACTATAATGGTAAAATTTTGTTGAGACGACAAAATATACGGGGAGAGTGTTTTATTAATATGGTTGGGTCAATAAAATGTATTGGTACAAATGTACAATAATGTAGATTTGTTGGCTTTATTTTTGGTGTAATAAAGGTGACGCCCAGTATTGATTTTGGTATAAAATGTGAGTGTGTGTGCTGTGGAACCCATAAATAGACCCAACCAAAGTCCCCTCCTCACTCCATGTCACAATAAAAAGATAATCAAAATGTCATTGTTGTATCCACCCATTCCTTTATGCCCCATCAAATATTACTTTTTGAGCATCCATGCCAAACCCAGGGGACGTTCGATGCTTATCATCCGGTAATAACGTCCGATACTTATTTCAGCCGTTGGATTTTAAAACTTAAATCCAATGATGGATCTCACTTATCCCAAATGGGGTGCAAATTTCTCAAATCACAAGACACAAGCTTGTTGACCAGATCTCCTCTCAAGCTTTTTTCAGAGATATTTCCTCCCAAATCACATCTTCTTAGACCTGTTTGATACTTCTCTCTCTATGTTCTTGACTAGATATCTTCTATCAAACTTGTTGCAGAGAATACCAAATCGGTGGAGCAGGAAGACGCTGTCTCCGTCAACGGCAACGCCTCCGTCAAAGACACTTCCTTTGCTGCCTCGTCTCCCTCTCTTGTTTTCTGACACCGGTAGCCTTGATAATCTGGTCTTGCATGCTGTATTTGATTTTGGGTTATTGATCATCTGGTGTTGAATGATGTGCAATAATCTGCCCTCTTGATTTCATATTTGAGTATTTTCTCAATAGCCTCTATTGTGCTTTAAACATTGGGGTTGTTAAATTGAGAGAAAATTTTCAATCTGCCTCTCCGTTTCACTAATATTGATTCTCATTCTCCCCTCAAATCATTAGCTTTTGTAAAAAAAGTCTCCATAAGCATACAACTCACTTGGGTCAAGTCTTCATTTTTGCTCTAACAACCAGGTAACACAAAGCTTTCTAGAAATATCAGAGACCAACCATGAATAGAAATAAAAGGGAGCCAAGCATAAGAATCAGTCGACTATGATGATGAGATTGCCTCAGTCGATTAAGAGCGTGAGAGATGAGAAGTGATTTTGGGTTATTTGCCCTAAATAATTAAATTTGGGATAAGTAAGATCAGCCGTTGGATCCAAGTTTTAAAATCCAACAGTTGATATAATTACCAAACGTTAGTATCGGTTGATAAGCACCGGACGTCCCCCCGAATCCACCTAAAATACTACCATTGCAATTGCTCCTAGTTGCGCCTTCAAACTGCAAGACTCTCAACAGATACACATTAGAGTAGCTTTAGTCATACTCCAAATTTTACTTAACACATCCTTGTTAACAGTGCCCCTGAAATTTTGAAATATTTATAAATACATAAAAATATACAAAATCTCATACATTTGGGAAATGCACATTATGACGGAGGCCCATACTGTTGTCCAGAGTCCAAGCCCATCAGAGGTGTTAGACTACTGTAGAGACTAGAGACCAAGGCCCAAGGCCCCAAGACAACCTAAGTTGTGTAAGTTAGAATTGACCAATCACAAGCGTTTGAAGGTTTCTCCAGCGTTGACCGAGTCTTGTATGTGGATATTACGTCACACCTGCGCCATTAAAGCCAGTTTCTTTCTATTAGCATATTTCATCTACAATCTACAAGCGTACAGGAACGTATCCATTAATACCCAATTGACGTGGACGTCACTGATGAGGAGTTACTAAACAATTGGGAGTGGAGAAAGTCCAAGAAGATGGAAAAGTAGTGGTAGTGGGTTTTTGTAACTCTGGATTATTAGTTGTATTTTGGGCCTTGGCCTTTTTGCTGTCTGTGTTGGGTTTTGGTATGTTTATATGCTTGTCTTTCAGTTTGTGGTGGAACAGTTGTTTATTTTTTAATCAAAATCCTAGAGCTCTAGAGAGTTCTTTCTCTGTTTGCGTCTCTTGATCCGATTGGAACTTGAGTTATCATCTCGTTGTGCTGTGGATTACGTCAGTTTGGCATCGGAGCAGGTTTGTCCTTCGAGGATGGCCCAGACTAACGCTGGAAATGGTGAAGTTCAACAGTTGCGTGAGGTTGTGGCAGCCCTCTCTGCTCGCGTGGAGCAACTTATGGGTATGATGCAAGGTGGAGCTGGTGGAGCTGGATGTACTGTTGAAGGAGCTGGTGGTAATGGTGCTGTTAATCTTCCTCAGCCGACCAATCGTGGTGGTGAAGCTCTTGTACCACACCGACGGCAGCAGGCTAATGAGGTTGTGGACTCCTCATCAGATGAAGAATTGGACAACTTTGAGTTAGCCATCGGTGATATTGGACAACAGCAAGCCCCAGGTAACAATAACTACAGTGATTTTCGCTTAAAAGCTGACATTCCCTACTTTGATGGGTTTGTAAATATAGAGGGGTTTATAGACTGGTTAGCTGAAGTGGAGCGCTACTTTGATTTTGCCTCTATTCCAGAGGATAAGAAAGTGAAGTATGTAGCCATCCGGCTGAAGGGTGGTGTCTCAGCTTGGTGGGATCGTTTGCAGGAGACTCGTCGTCGCGAGGGAAAGGATAAAATTCGAACTTGGAGTAAGATGAAACGTATGCTTAAGAGCAGATTTCTTCCCCCTGAGTTTGAGCAATACTTATTTCATCAATATCAGCATTGTAGGCAGAATGAGAGGTCTGTTGGTGAGTATACCGCTGAATTTTATCGGTTGGCGGAAAGAACCAACCTTCCAAAACCTGAATCTTGTCAAGTTGTTCTACGGTTGAGAGATGCAGTTAATCTTGCTTTGAAGGCCGAAGCTTTGCTATAGCTGGAACGTTGCCACTATTCTAAACGGCATCCTGAGGATTATAGCAAATCTCCATTTGACAAGGGGTCTCACTTTGATAAAACTATTTCTGAACCCAATGGTAGTGAAGGGCGATTTGAGAAGACTGGAGGCTCTAAAGTTGGCGATGGTAAATTTGGTGCCAAGACCCCTGTAAAGGAGTCTTCCAAGGCCAGCAATCCTTATTCATGGCCTTTCCCACCAAAGTGTTTTAAGTGTGGAAAGCCTGGGCATCGTTCCAATGAATGTCGATCTAAATCTGTCCAATTTGTTGTAGCTGATGGAGAATGTGTTGATGATGATAAGGAGGGAGATATTGTTTGTAGCTCAGATGGGGAAGAAATTGATCAAGATTATGAAGAAGGGGGCCAATCTTATTTAATTCAAAAGGTATTTCTGTCTGAGAAGAAGGAGAATGATTCCCAGCGTCACAAATTGTTTCGGACCAGATGCACCATATTGGGGCATCATTTTGATGTTGTCATTGATAATGGGAGTCAAGAGAATCTTATTGACAAAAATGTTGTCCAGAAATTAAAGTTGTTTGTTGAGAAGCGTCCAGAGCCTTATGCGGTGAAATGGATTAAACCTCTAGAGAAGGTTCGTGTTACAGAACGGTGTCTTGTTCCTTTATCTATTGGGAGATACAGTGATGAAGTTTACTGTGATATCCTTGATATGGATGCTTGCCATGTGATATTAGGGCGACCTTGGCAATTTGATACAGATGCGCACCATGCCGGTAAAGAGTCTATAGGTTGAGTAAAGATGG
Source organism: Tripterygium wilfordii (assembly GCF_013401445.1). Taxonomy (NCBI): domain Eukaryota; kingdom Viridiplantae; phylum Streptophyta; class Magnoliopsida; order Celastrales; family Celastraceae; genus Tripterygium; species Tripterygium wilfordii. The sequence goes on along the minus strand of NC_052236.1, from coordinate 9,189,319 downwards.
CAAGAAATATACTTTACTTCCACTTGGCAGTGGAGTTCCTAATTCCTCAAAATTGCAGAAATCCACCTTCTTATCAATTTGCTCTTCTGTACAAGACTTAGAGAGGGATTTCAGGCAATCCAAGCAGCTCTTTGCGGTAGTAGTGAAAGGGGATCACTCAAGTAGTCCACAGCTTGTCTCATCTCTTCCTGGGAAAATTCAAGACTTGTTATCCGACTTTAAGGAACTGATCTCTGATGAAATTCCTTCAGGTTTGCCTCCTATGAGGAATATTCAACATCAAATAGACCTCATTCTAGGGGCTAGTTTGCCTAATGTCCCTCATTATAGACTGAGTCCCAAAGAACACGAGATTCTTCGGGAGAAAATTCAAGAGTTGTTGGATAAAGGGCAAATCCGAGAGAGCTTGAGCCCTTGTTCAGTGGCTGCTTTGTTAGTACCTAAGAAGAATGGAACTTACAGGTTGTGCATTGACAGTCGTCCTATAAATAGAATTACGGTGGGGTATAAATTTCCCATCCCACGGCTGGATGACATGTTGGACCAGCTACTTGGGGCTGTTGTTTTTACAAAATTGGACCTTACCAGTGGGTACTATCAGATCAGAATTAAGCCTGGAGACGAGTGGAAGACAGCTTTTAAAACCAAAGAGGGGTTGTTCGAGTGGTTGGTGATGCCTTTTGGGCTTTGCAATGCCACAAGCACCTTCATGAGGGTAATGAATCAGGTATTAAAACCCTTTCTTGGAAGATTTGTGGTTGTTTATTTTGATGACATTCTCATTTATAGTAAATCTGTTGAGGAGCATTTGATACATTTAAGGGAAGTGTTTAGCACTTTAAGGAAGTAGAAGCTCTTTATTAATTCAAAAAAAATGCACTTTTATGGTGGATCGTTTGGTTTTTCTTGGCTATGTCATTAGTGCAGATGGGATTCATGTTGATGAAGAAAAAGTGCGTGCAATTTGTGAATGGCCTACACCAAAATCAATTAGAGAAGTTCGAAGTTTTCACTGTCTTGCCTCTTTTTATAGGCGTTTTATTAAGCATTTTAGCACCATAGCTGGTCCCTTAACTGATTGTTTAAAGAAAGGGTCCTTTCAATGGACTAAGGAGGCTGAACATAGTTTCCTTTTGTTGAAAGAACAGCTCACTTCAGCACCTGTTTTGGCTCTTCCTAATTTTGAAAGATTATTTGTAGTTGAATGTGATGCCTCCGGCGTGGGGATTGGTGTTGTTTTATCTCAAGAGAAGAGGCCTGTTGCATTTTTTAGTGAAAAGCTTAATGAAACTCGATTAAAATGGTCCACATATAACAAGGAGCTGTACTCGGTAGTGAGGGCTTTGAAGTTTTGGGAACCTTATTTGGTGGGGAAAGAGTTTGTTTTATATACAGACCATGAAGCCTTGAAATTCCTTAGAAGCCAGAAACAAATTACAGATAAGATGCATGCTCGGTGGTCAACCTATTTGGAGAAATTCTCATTCAAATTGGTGCATCAATCAGGTTCTGCTAATATTGTAGCTGATGCTCTCAGCCGCCGTGTGTCTTTATTGGCTGCTTTGAGTTCTGAAATTGTGGGGTTTGATTACCTTAAGGAACTTTATCAAGAGGACTCTGATTTTGGGAGCATATGGACAGCTTGTCAATTGAATCAACCAGCTGAAGATTTTCACATTCTAAATGGTTTTCTAATGAAGGGGAACCAGCTGTGTATCCCTCATGGTTCTCTAAGGGAGAAGCTAGTCAAAGACCTGCATGGAGGGAATTTGGCAGGTCATTTGGGCATTGACAAAACGCTGGCAGCTGTTAAAGAGAGGTATTATTGGCCTAAACAGAAACGGGATGTCACTAAAATTGTACAGAGATGCTATGTTTGTCAAGTTGCAAAGGGAAAATCACAAAATACTGGCTTGTATATGCCTCTTCCAATTCCTGAATCCATATGGGAGGACCTTTCCATGGACTTCGTGCTTGGATTGCCTCGGACACAACGTGGTGTAGACTCAGTTTTTCTTGTTGTTGATAGGTTCTCAAAAATGGCCCGTTTTCTCCCTTGCAAAAAGACTTCAGATGCCTCTAATATTGCAAAGCTTTTCTTTAAGGTGGTTGTGAAACTTCATGGAGTGCCCAAGTCCATTGTTTCAGATCGTGATAGCAAATTCTTGAGCCATTTTTGGCGTTATCTTTGGAGCTTGTATAATTGTCCCTTGAAGATGAGCACCACTGCCCACCCACAAACAGATGGGCAGACTGAAGCGGTGAACCGCACTCTTGGTAATATTATCCGGTGCATTTGCAGCTCAAGACCTCGCCACTGGGATTTTGCTCTAACACAAGCAGAGTTTGCTTATAATAGCGCGAAACATCGCATCACTGGGCAATCTCCTTTCTCTGTGGTATTTCGTAAAGTTCCTAATCATACTTTAGATTTGTTACACATTCCAGGAGTCAATGTAGCTGCCAAAAAGCTTGCTGAAGATCACGCTAATGTTATTGCTGATGTGCGGCAGAAGCTTATTGCTGGGGCTGAAAATTATAAGAAGCAAGCTGATCAACATAGAAGGTACCAGTCTTTTAATGAAGGAGATCAAGTCATGGTTCATTTACGCAAAGAGTGTCTACCTGCGGGGAGTTCTGGAAAGCTTCAACCTAAATCTTATGGGCCATACATAGTTCTGAAACGGATCAATCCTAATGCTTATGTGATTGATCTCCCTCCTTCTATGGCCATCTCTTCTACTTTTAATGTCTCTGATTTAGCTCCATTTTATCCTAAAGAACCTTTGTACCCAGCTGTTGATTCCCCCACGAGTTCCAACCCTTCAGAGGGGGAAGAGGATGACGTGGACGTCACTGATGAGGAGTTACTAAACAATTGGGAGTGGAGAAAGTCCAAGAAGATGGAAAAGTAGTGGTAGTGGGTTTTTGTAACTCTGGATTATTAGTTGTATTTTGGGCACAGCTAATTTAATGGTGATACCGTTGTCTCTCTCACCCATTGTCGCCTGTTCAGCGAATGATAGAAACTTCCCAACCCTAATTTTAATTCAATGAATGAATAATTAAACATGGGTGGACTAGTTCTATGCTTTTTGCTATTTGCTACCTAACCTAATCCTTTTGTCATCCTCATTTCGTTTACCCTGTTTTAGGATAAAACTATAATACTACTAATGTGCTTATTCCTAATATATTCAACCTACCTTTTGCATTATTCCTTTTTATCACTATTTTAGGGTCACTTCAAAGGTATCAATTTCATAAAATTTTCCATTAAATGACGGTAGTTAAGTAAAAAATTTGTAGAATAACTTCTCAAACACTCTTAATCCTCTTGAATTTAGAGTTGCAAAGTTGCTTTCTTATCAAAATCAAGTAGAAATTTTGATAGCAATGTTACATCAGGAAATTACCTTTTTTGGTTTTACTTCCATTGACCTAATGGCATGCTAAGGCCTTATCTTGCTGGTTCGGAACCTATTAGAATTTCCAATCAATATTTTATATTTTAAGTTGTCCGGTTCTCGTGGATACATCGAGTTAACACGGATTTGTCTTCTTAGGAAATCTCCATCACAATAGTACTCTTACAGAAGCACGCTTCCTTCGGGAAAACGCATTGTTAACGGTTAGAAACTAGAATTATCTCTATATATGTTAACAGAAACCCTGGGTGAAACCTCTGCCTCCCAGTATTTTTTGCAAGAAAACATTACCATAGAATTTGACCATTCAAAAGCTGCTAAAACTTTTTCAATCAAGTTAATTTAACCAACAAGAAACAGAACCTTGATTTAATAGCAAACGTAGTTAGGCACTTCGGCGATCAAACACATTACATTCATTATATACACATTTCATAGTAGCGAGACAGAGCATGTGGCACCTTTGGTTTTCCACACGCTTAATCCTGTTCTAATAATACCTTCACCTTTCAGTTTCCCACTGATGGTAAAGCTAAAGCGCGAAGCCCCCTTTGGTTTCTCACACGCTCATCACCACAAGCTTGACACAAAAGAAACAAAAGAAATAAAACTGACTTTACACACAAATGCCACAACGACCCACAAAGTATGAGCTTCCATAGATGCTGTTCTATTGATACATACAATCATGTGGCAACTCGACGGGCAGATAAACGACGAGCCGGAGATTGAACGCCGGTTGAAACAACAATCTGAGAGGTGGTAGAAGTAGAATTGGGCCCATAATCGGATCGGAAAAGTTGTAAATCCGAATTCTGGAATCGACCCGAATCGCCTGGGAGTCGGACGTAGTAGGAGGCGGAAGGGGACTCGGTGAGCCATGAATTTAAAAGCCCATCTTTGCCATTCCTATGTTGTACTATGGCTCTGTACACGAAAGGAATAAGACCCTCCATCTGTTTGATGTCTGTCCTCTGAGAGCTAGCGAATAGAGAGAAGACTTTAGTTGGTTGTGAATGAAGAGAGAGGGTGTTGGGATTGGTTTAAAAGAGAGGGACGGGGGGAGGGGAGGGGATTGGTGACGTTGCGTAATGGGTTGGACTCCAGCCTCCAGGTATTCACACTAAGCAAGCACAATGGTAAAATTTGTTGAACCAATAAAAATGTATTGGATTTTGTACTTTGTTGATGTGACTGTATTAGAAAACGTGTTTTGTTGATGTGATTGTATTGAGATTTTATGTTTTGATGTAGTTTTGTTGGGGATAACATGGAAACATGAAATGTTGTTGTCGTTCATGTTGGATGGAAAGGAATAATGTATAGAAATTTATATTTTGTTGATGTAACTATATTGGAATACGTGTTTGATTTGAATTTTTATGTAATAAATGTGAGATTTTTATTAACTCATCAAAAATGTCCTATAGCATTTACTTTAAGCCAGCTACCACCCGAATTGTACCAAAAGATACTTCAGTGCAAACCCGCACGCAGGAAGACCTTGAAAAATGTACAAATGAAAGCTATATCTAAACTGCAGGCATTACTTATCTTCATTTACAGCTAACAAGATCTTAAGTATTATCTTCCATTTTGATTGATTTATTCCACGCGGGCATGATTGGTCTGAGTATGTGATTCATTGTTTATATATATATAAAATTCATTGTTTGTTAGAATGTTGTTTTAGAGTGATGGAGCTGGTGGCTTATTTTTGATGCGCCCATTGTATTAGGATCATCAGAATGAATACAATAATTATCTTTTAAATGATTTGTTTGTCAAAGAAACTCTTATGCATCAAGAAAATATAAGCTTTTTTTATTTTTTATTTTTGTGGATAAAATTTAATAATAGTAATCAGCAAACAAGGAATGTTTTTTCAACCTCTTTATGCTTATCTTCATTAGTATTAGTGTCACATCGGTGCCTTTCAAAATCAGATGACTGTGTAAATATTAAAATAAAAGAAAAATTAGGAGTTAAAAAAAACAAGTATACGTGCATGTAGACATAGGATGAGGGGTGTCACGACACACAAGTCACAACCGCCTACATACCTTAAATTTGAACTTCTAGACCCCCATATCGTATAAAACCAATTTATTGGGTGATAGCTTAATTGATGAATTTCTCTGAGTCAAATCATATAAATTCAAGAGGTCGTGAATTATGGGAACCAAAGACCACTCATCACCTCTCAAGAATGAGATCCACAAAAGATCGTTAGGGATTCACTCGCACAAATCTCATCGCAATCAAGCGCAATCAATAATTCGAAATTCATATAAAAGAGGAACTCTACTCAAGTGAATCTCTCTCACTTTTTAACTATTCAGTAATCTCAGTAGACTTTTTGCCTCCCGATCTAACTTGAGCGACAGAGCATCTCCTTAGTGACACCTTAAGGACCCCAAAGCTCACGTTTTTACTTGCACAGAGACAAAACATAAAACTTCATGATCTCTATTATGATCAACTGAGATGCCTGTAGAACTTAGCAGTCGAGGAGTCGATATGATTTTGCACGTCAGTAGGCTCATATTAGATGTCAAAGGATAAACCCTTACGATATCGTTATGGATTACCAAATAAAAAAAGGATAAGTATATTAATTTGATTTTTTTTATAAAAAAAATGGGAGTTTGCGTTGACATGTGAGTTGTAGCAATTAAGTTAAATACGTTGCTGGCATCAGCTATACACCAACTCCATTTGTCTAAATTGGTAGATGAAGTCATCGTTTGCATCATCAGATCATCGGCGGTCACAAATAAATCTCGCCGTCCTTGTCTTCATCCACTGATTGAATCATCGGACGGTCAGATATTGATCACGGAGTCCTTATCGTAAGGCAATAATATTTTTAGCTTCAAAGCTGAGATCGATGGCTTCCCATGTCCCAAAGTAAAAGCAAAAGCTACTTACTTGTGCTTGTGGTTAGGTGAAGGAGCGGAGCAAGCTGTTGTCACACTGTCACGGTCCAACTATGTATCATTCGTCATTTAGACTTCCAAACGTATCTGTTTATGACAAAATATAAAAAAAATAAATTGGATAAATTCTGTGCAAACTGCTGCCATCATGACCCACAAGCCATTTGTAAGTGCTCAATCTACAATTAAAAAAAAAAGAAAGTGTTCAATCTACAATTGAGGAAAACTTGACACTGGGGGATACCGGTCAAAAAGGTTTTGATGATCAAAGCAATGAATTGGAAAGTCGAAAGATGTGTTGTGAATGCACGTGAGAGGATATGACCGCGGTTAAAGGCAACGTTTAGTAAGAAAGGTTTGATAATGAGTTAGGAAGGCGTTTATTTCAATGAGGGTTCTCGTATATAGAGAGTTTGAGTATTTTTACAATAGTGTCAAATTTACGTCTTTCATAAAGAAGGCAAACTATTTATAGTTTATGTAAAGCAAAGTGAATGACGTAATTGCCATGAGAAGGCGAGTTACGAGGATGATTTGGAGGGAAAAAATGATTTGCAAGTGGCATGTGTCAGAAAAGAAGCCTGATGTGATTGGTTAGTATGAAATAAGTCCGTAATTACGGCTTGTCCCTTGAGATTGGACGGGTGCAAGTCCCAAAATAAACTTTGAAATATATGATTGGGCAGAAAATATCGAAGGTTGGCTTGTGATTGGTTAGACCTGAGATTGAGACCAAGATTAGAGGTCAGAACAAATGATGAGGGTGAGACGAGGGAAGCATGTAAAGTAATGATGTGACAGAAGTGGCCTCTCTTTGTTAGGAAGCCCATGGACTCGCATGATGGGCCGTATTCTTGCATACAAATATTGGGTCATGGGCCCATTAGTCAAAATAATTAACTGGACTTGGTAAAGTGGGCGAGGACAAGTTTTGGCCACTACACCATTCAACTATTTTTTTTTAATTAATATACATTTACTGATAGTGTGAAGTTAAAAGTAATTGTTGGACACAATAGTGACCACAATATGAATAATTAATTTATTGAATTTTTAAACTTCCATTCTATTAATTCATGATGTGTTTGGTTTAAAATGACTACAACAACCACAAGATCCATGCTTTTAGGTCCAACTGAAATTCTTTTAACAGTTGACTAGATTGTCCATGTTTATAGTTCGGGAAGTTTTGGTTACACCCGAAATTTTGTTAAGCATACACTGAATTTGTTGACTTTGCTTTGACTTTTTTTTTTTAAGACCTTAGCTCCTCACACCCCACCTCCTCATTATCTATTTCTTCTTCCTCACATTTATTCACTGTCGACAATGGTGTCATTGTCATCTGAGTACCAATCCGATAATCACTATCACCAAATTGAAGCCCAAGCCACCACGAACTAAACTTGACCAATCCCAATGAGTTTTGTCCATCGTAATTGTCGAAATCATATTCGAAAATCTATGGCTGCCGCGAGGAAAGTCGTCCAATCTGGAAAATCTGACCACTCTTGGAGCAAACCGACACCACCTTTGGACTCCTCGTGGCAATGCGTTTTCATTCCACCCATTTTCTGGCCAAGACACTTGCTGAAAATTGACGACCCAAGTTTGATCCAAAACAAGGCATTTTTGGACGATTTGGTCTCGAATACCGACTCTGGAATAATTACGAGGCTTAATTTCACGTTTCCTTCAAGCTGCAACTTAAGAATGACCCCAACAGCGACGACATAGCCAGCAATGCTAGTTTTGATTTTGGGGTGCATTTGTAAGATTTCTCAGATTTATGAACTTTTGATGTATTTATAAAAATTTAGACTTTTTAACGGTTGACCTTAACAAGGGGTGTATTTAATAAATTTTGGGGTTTGAGTAAAGCTCCCCTTATAGTTCTAACTAGTGCAATTCCCACGCTATGCACGGTAAACTTTTCAAAATAATAGTTTTACGTTAACGTTTTTCATGTATATAATTATATAACATTTATATTCATAATAATTGTAATTATAGACATTAGTATTATATACTTAGTAAGTACTTGATTACGATAATAAAAAACTGTTATGGAATTCCAACAATCCATTTTGATTAAATGTATCATGTATTGTGTATTAAATGTCACAATAAATATTACCATTAAGCTTGCTAAGTACCCACAATAAAATGCAATGAACAATGGTTAAATGCAAATTAAAATTCATAGTTATGCACTATATAACTGTTATGACAAAAAGTAAACTTATAATTTTTGTCAAATATCATCATTTTTTGAACACTATAATCGAAAATAAAACTCAATAAATAATTCATATGCATAAACAATTCAATAGTATAGAATATAGAAAGAAAAAAATTTCATCGTGAGCTTAGTAATTAACCCAACCTATAGGATAAATTCTTTGATTCTTCAACTTCGATGAAATCAAAAAGTTCCTAAACTATTTCATTTGGTTTGGATGAAATCTAATTGGATTCAAATATTTATTCTTTTTGATTGATTTCTTTCAAAAAAAATGAATGATCAAAACCTAGATTACTAAAAATTTAGAGAAAAAAAAATATGAGATGGATTTGAAACCTTCAAATGGGCATCAGTGTTGTCCCTATCGGTGGAAACTTGAGTTGATTCGACAACAAATCCAACCTCATTTTGAACTCGTGGGATCAGCTCCTCTAAATCCCTCTAAAAATAACAAAAAATTACAAATCTCATATCCATATAATATCCAACACAAACAAAAAAAAAATGAAAATAGAGATGAGAACAATTAAAAAGAAAATTATGATAATCACCTCCTAAGGAGACCTTGTCAAGATATATGGAGAGAATGATCAATTTGTAACATTTTAGACAATTTAACAGTCTTTTAATAGGTAAATTAATTATCACATTAAATTCAAAAGGTCACAAATACACACAACTAAACAATTTTTAAAAATAAAATAAAATAATATATTAACTTTCACAAAACTAAGAATGCCACGTGTCTTGTTATGATGTTATAACAATACTGCATCAGAGAATCTCACTAAAATTTCTCTCAGCTTCAATATTACATCTATGTAATAGATAGATAATAAACCCATCTTAGGCCCATTCTTGTGTTGGGTTCATAAACCCTAAGCACTGGAGTGAATAAAAATCCATCAGATTATTTTCCTTTTAGATTTAACAATATTTTTTTCTCCATTAATAAGGTATCCAAGGGTTGTGAATTAAACACATTGAAGGGAATCATGAGTAGCTCAGATGACACTCATGTGTGTGGTATCTCATAGAGGTCTTGAGTTCGAGCCTCCCTCTTCCCCTGTATTCAAAATGAAACATATTAAAACCTGATCAGGAAATGCACTGCAAAGACAACTAAGCAGTATTGAACTGCTCTCTCTTTTTGGTCTGGTCTGTAGTTCCTTCAGTTTCACTTCACATCTGTGTCCCTCGATCTCCTCTCCTTTATGACACTCAAGTCCTTCTCTATAGCCTGAATATTGGTCCCAATTCTTACATAACACATTCAATAACAATATAACATTGTTCCCTCTTTGAGAAGATATCTACTTGTTCATTATTCTGATTAGATCATCCTTTTTTTTTTTAAAGATTGTATCATCTTATAGTCCATATTCACATTGTTATTATACCTGCTCAAATACTATTTTTCGATAATTTATAAATTTTCTATTTGATAACAACTATATCAGAATCTCTATTTTAAATCTCTATAGAATTAAAATATTTTTTTTCTTATTTTATTATTATTTGTGTATATTATTTGATTTCAACTAAAAATTAAAATATTTACAAAATATATTCTAGTTTTATATATTAATTTTATAAAATAATTAATATTAATTATAAATAAAAATATATTAGTAAAAAAATTAATTAATAATAAACTAAAAATATTTATTAATTTATAATAAACTAAAAAACAAATATTCTCAACGACTATATTTTAAAAGTAAAGATTTTTTACGGTTATATTTGAAAAATAAATATTTGAAAAGCAAATATTCCCAACGGTTATATTTAAAAAGTAATGATTCCCAAATCTAAACATATAAATAGAGGCAACTTCATTGTGTAGCTTACACCAATTGCTTTTTTCATTCTTACTCTCCAATATCAACTATATTACATTTGCTACCATCATTCCCACAATAAATGGGTTCATTTTTAACAAAATGGTTTCAAGAAATTATTTTTGACTCTCCCTCCGATGAAGAGATGCCTATATTCGAAGTGGAGAAATAGAGTTTGGAGAGGATGAGGGTCTCGGCATCACGTACTCCACGATTGTACATCGATCGTGGCTTTCTTGAAGGCCACAAATGATTTTTCAATGATTATTTTGCTAAGAAACCAGTTTATCCTCATGATCGAATCAAAAGAAGATTTCTAATGGGACGTGATTTATTTCTTCGCATCCATTATGTAGCGGAGGCTCATGAACCTTCTTTTCAGTAAAAAAAATGGATGCGACTGGAAAGTTGTGGTTATCTTCACTTTAGAAGATTAAGGTTGCGTTATGAATGCCTACCATATGGTGTCTCTACCGACTTTTTAGATGAGTATGTGCAGACTGCAGAGAGCATGACAATATTATCTATGAAGAAATTTGTGAAAATAATGATATGTTTTTTTTTAAACAAATACTTGAGATCTCCAAATAGTGATGCTATTGCGAGATTGTTGGCTATCGGTGAAGTTGGGCTTCCCCAAAATGTTAGGGAGTATCGATTACATGCATTGGAAATGGAAGAACTATCCAACTGTTTGGAAAGGGTAGTTTACTCGTCATATTCACAAACCACCACTTATATTAGAAGCTTCGCATCATATGACCTATGGATTTGTATGCATTCTTTGGATTATCAGGTTCACATAATGACATTAATGTATTGGATCATTCATTTGTGTTTGTATATCTAACTCAAGGATCTTCCCACCAATGAACTATTATGTCAATGGTCTCCATTACGTAATGGATTAATATCACACTAATGGTATATACCCGTCTTGGGCGACTTTTATCAAGACAATCCCTATACCATAGACAAAGAAGGCTACTCATTTGAAAAGGATGCAGGAATCTTGTTGAAAGGATGTTGAGCATCCTTTCGATGTTCTTCAAGTGAGGTTTGCAGTAGTGCATGGGACAACTCAATACTTCAAAGGTTCAACACTTCATGATATAATGTTGACATGCATAATATTGCCTAGTATGATTGTTGAAGATGAACGATATTTACACGTTCAACCAGACAATGGAGACCTACATGATTAGGCTGAAGATGGTCCTTCTACAACAGTACTGGAGCACTTACGAATGAATCTTCCATGTGTGTAAGTTTATAATTTGTACTTATTTTATTATTAATTTGTTATATTATTTGATTTTAAGTAAAAAATTTAATTGTTTACAAAATACAATATAGTTTATATTTTATTTTTTAAAAAATAATTAATAATAATAAATAATAAAATATATTAATAAATAATAAATTTAAAGTAACCAATATATGTCCCATTAAGTGAAAACAAATGCATGCTATATATGTATTTGTCATTAAATGTTGGCGGGTGCATCTAATTATTTTATTGCACCAAATAATGGATGGTCAGAATTTCTCAGACTCACATACCGATCAATGTTTATTCTATTTTCACTTACATACCGATCAATGGTCATTGCAAAAAGGAGGTTTTTCATTAGCCATAGAAGCTTAAAATCCAGAGAAAAATAGAAGTTTTAGTGGGTGGAAGTCGTTAATCTTTTCAATGCTTTTAGGTCAGCAAAAATCTTCGGTTGTTTAGAACAAGATCTAGGAGCCCGGTTGATAACAGCTTTTACATCGTTGGTGAAAAATATGACAAAAAATCAAGATTTACCAAACACAAAAATAAGACATGTTTATTAACGCTTGCGTTAAATAAGGTGAACAGTATTTAATAGGGTATTGATAACAGGTGTCTTACGAACATTTGTTAAAGATGAAATATAGCATATCACAGTATGTCATGTGTGATAAACAACAAGAAGAAGAAGGAAAATGGTTGAATAGAGCAACTCCTGAACATTTGGCAATCTTAGATGTGTCGATATCAATGGTGACTCATTATTTCGATGAACCATTTTTCCAGACAAAAGATTGAATTGCCGAATCGGAAAAATTGAGTGCTATCGTATAGCTTTGTATCGGTTAAGTCCGTCCAAGTGGAAGGCGATGATGAAAAGAGCTTTTTTTATGTTATGTGAAATTGATGAAAACCCGATATTTAAAGGTCAGTAATGTTAGAATTGTCGGCTTTGAATTCATTCCATTCCTATCCTATTTACAGTTCCTCTTTCATTTTCTTACCAGTTCACTAAGGATGGTTATCGAGTTGCCTATGGAGTCAGGTTTGAACCATTTCTCACCTGATTTTTTAAACTTATAATACATATATTTATTTGTTTCAGATTTCGATGCATTTTTTTTTTCCATTTTATCTAGTGTCAACATTTTCCTTTCGAGGTCACATCAATGACATCCTACAAATAAAATTTGTTTATAGGGAGGTTGGCATTTTGGCACAACTAGATCAATATTATAATAACATTTGCTAAGTATTTGTCATCTTAACGCCAAACTATAGTGGACCACAAGACAATGATTATATCATATAATACATAATAATAATAGTCATAGAGAAAAATATATGATAGATATAATGCATAATAAAAATTGAAGTTGTTCACACGTTACCATCTATGCATTGTCTATTTTTTGTGATGAATCGTCACTTCCAAGTTTCAATTTTGAATTTCTGAAAAGGTGAATATGATACTGTTGGAAATTCATACCCAAACACTATAAGAATATTGTCCGTTCTAGGCTAAAGATCCGCACGAATTTGTTTTTTATGAGTGGTCGGCAACTCGCCATTTATTTTTAGGCCCAAAAACTACATAAAAGTGCTAAAACTAAATTTATATATATACTAGTCGGTGAGATTATGTCAATTCAATGTGAGATATAATCTTGACAGATACTCAATTCAACTAATCCGCATTACTTCATCTTTTGTCGATTTCGTCCCTCCATACCCAAAAAGAGACGTTGATAATTCCACAAGATAATTATATATGTAAGAATTATGAATTCTTATTCTATGGTCTATTTTTTCTTATGTAATTAATCTAACTAATCGACATAAATAATTTTTTTTAAAACAAATGCAGCAAAAACCTTTGAAAAAAAATAGAATGTTATATTATATTCAATATGTACAACTAACCAACCAAATATACATTGTATGCCACTAGATAAAGTCACTTTCAAAGATATATTTATTAGAATGGACCTCTTCTATGTTTAATTTTCCATAAAAAAAAATATCTACAAGAATAAAGTCAACTAGCAACTTTGTCCTTTTTCGTTTTGCGGCCACGTGACAAATAAACTTACATTTTCAAATTCATTAAGAACCAGTCTAGGACTCAACATATGTTCCAAATCAGTTATGAATTTTGTTTTTAAAGGGAGAGTTTATAGAATAGGGAGGGGATTTAAACCCCTGACCTCATGATGGGCATCATTCATGAATTTATTCGGAATTTTATTTAGACATTATAATTAAATTATTTTATTCAGAAAACCACATAGCTCTTAGGGGTCATGGGCATGGGAGCTTATTGTTGTTGTTAGGGGTGTAAACGATCGATTGCGATCGTTATTTTTTTTATATGAATTTAACCGATTAATCGAGTAGTTATAAGGAATTTTTTTGAGTTTTTTTTTCAAGAATAACACATTTTAAATATTTAAATACCAAAATAACATAATTTTATTTTTTAATTACCAAAATAATTATTCTAGTTGTTTAGTTTTAACCATTCACAAATTGTTACTAGCAATTAGTTGAGTTAATAATTATATAAAATATAAAAATATTAAATATATAATATTAATTACTAATAATTTATTTATAGAACTTAGAATTCTAATTTTCTTAATATTTTATCATAGGATAAAATTTTATATTTATTATTATCTTCACGATGATTTCTTAGTTTGCTAAATAATCATTGTAATTATCAATATTGCTATTTAATTTTGGGGGTTTCTTTTTTAAATCATAGGATAAATGTTAGGAAATGAATTGAATAAAAAATACAAATGATATAAGAGATTTAGTTGACTGAAATTAAATTAAAAATCTTAATCTTATCTAATTGGTTGTTAATTTAAATATAAATTTTAAAAAAAGAATGAATAGAAAAATAAAAAAAAATAGTAGTCTTGTTGAAATGCGCTACTCCCAGTCGTCATGTGTTACTGGGAGCAACGCATTATGCCATATTGTTAATTATAAAGAAAATTACGTTATTTTGATATTTAAATATTTAAAAGGTGTTATTCTAGAAAATAAAAGTCAATTTTTTTAATGAAAATAACTGTGGAATCGGGATTCGATTTCTATCATTTATAGAAGGAAAATGTTAATGGGTGTCCTTAAAACACTAGATAAGGATAAAAAAGTACAATGAAATTTAAAAAAGACATGTATTTTAAATTTTACAAAAAAGGCGCAAGAGTGTTTATTATTCATGGTGTGTACTGTGATATGTTCTAGTGAACTTTTAACAAGTGTTCTTAACGCATCCGTTAACACTACCATTTTTAAACACCTCTCGGGAGTTTGGAACACATGGTGTGTACTGTGATATATTATAGTCAATTTTTAACAAGTGTCTTTAGAGCACCCGCTAACACTATCATTTTTTAACACCCGTATGGGGTTTGGGCTAATTTGTGGGACCCGGAATCTTACTGATTATTAATTATGGCTTTAGACATTTTTGAGATCCGGGGGAAAGAGATGGAGAGTAACGTGACCACTGACCAGTCAACGGTGGCGGGGGATTATATACCGTTTAACCTTAGATGAATAAGAGCAGGCATTCGATTGTGTTGGCCTGTCTTGGCTAATTATCTCGCTTCGTGTCTCCATCTATTTCTACAGAAACAAACAGAAAGTCATGAAATCGGAAGAGTTTGAATCATCGCAACTGAATGATTCTTCTTCTTTTCATTCCAACACAGGTAAAATTAGTAATAATAAAATCACGAGCGTCGATATTTTCATCCGGTTTTCTCACTGTCCTGTTTGGTCGCCGAGAAAAATATGTATCTATCTGTTATAGTAGTCGAGTTTTATTTGATTTTCTTGAATAACGCCGCTGTTCGTTAATTTGTGTCGGTGTTTTTCCCTCTTTTTTTTGGGCAGCATAATTGATCGTCTTCCGGTTGTACTTCTTTGCGTTGGATTTCGTTATTGGCTTCTTTTACGCTGCAGGAGTTATTTGCATATCTTCCTCTCGTTGTGCTGGTTTTGCTTCTGATATCGTTATCGCAATCGTGCTGATCTTCGGCAGCTTATTTAAAGCGACAGAAGTGACTCGCCGATCGAGTTCCAGTTGTGTTTGTTTCCTGCTGATTTCGTCACTGTTGCTATTGTACTAGTCTTTCTGTAGCTTCTTTTAAGCAGCAGAAGTGACTTGCAAATTGCGTTCATAGGAATTGAGTTACCGTTCTTCTCTCTGTTATCACACGAGGAAAAAAGAGAGAAAAAAAAGTGAGAGTTTCAAAGTTAGGACTTAAGATACTCTTTATCAACTAAGTTAAACGGTATCTTCTAGAAAAAGGTTTGATAAATGGAGCTGAGCATGATATTTTTCATCGTTTAAGTCTTGTAGTTGTTACCACAGATCCTATTACCTTCTGATACTAGGCTGTATAGAGGGGTTTTACTAGAGATGGAACCTGTTCTTCTCAATTCAAGGGGGCCTCCGATAAAACCGAGAGAAAGATTACGGATAAATCAAGCAGGGAGAGTTTCATATCGTGGCAGCTAGTGAAGTGTTGGTTTATTATTTGATCAGCTTTTTATAGTCATTTGTTTTTGCGTCTTGAAGTCAAATAGATGGAAACTACTGCTCTGATGCAATTTTTGAGGAGTTTCTGCGACAACTCATGTTGGAAATTTGCTGTTTTCTGGAAAGTGAGGCTTGGAAGTCCAATGTAAGTTTTTTCCAATCTGAATTTTGTTAGTGTGTAATATAGGCTTTATATGCTAAGCTTTTGTCTGTAAACTGAACTTGTTGGTCTATAATTGACAGTTGCTGTTGATTCACTTGATTGCATGCATTGTAGAGAGGATACAGTAACCAATATAAAGGTTCATACCAGATATAAATTTGATGCCTCAAATTAGATAATGGTAGTTACATTTTGTTAAACATGATCCTTAAGCAGCATCAAGTGAAGGGTATTATTCATAGAACATGATCTTTAACTTGTATGAGTTGTCAGTCTTCATTGTTTAATTGCGGCAACATAGTGATGCTCAACGTAATTTTTTGATACAAAACTCAATGTATGCCTTTGGAAGATTTTTTTTTTACAATGGTACTTGTTCGAAAGTGGTACCTTATAAATCTCTTTCTTATTTAATGGATATTACATCACACTATTCTGCTTTTCATCCTAATATCTATTGTATTTAATTCAAATCATTTCTTAATATTATTAGGGATAATCAGGTTCCTAAGTATCCTGTATTCCTATTAAGAAGAGTGATTTACATTATATCATATGTCCCTATTAAGAAGAATCATTTACATAATACTTAGACTGATACTCGAAGAATGAGGACATTATGTGGTTTAAGGTGACAAATGCTTTGTGTTTATCACAGTGACTGAAAAATAACTTTCCTGAAAGGTAGCCTTTTCTCTGTGTTTTATGTAGTATATCATCATCATCATCAAAACCTTTATCCCAAAAGTTTGTGGTTGGCTACAAGAGTTTATGAGAACATCAACGGAATCAAAGAAAATTATTAGTTCATGTATATATGTGTATAAAAATTATAAATGATGTCAACTATGATACTTAGTTTTGTTATTATTTCAGGATTTTGAACTGGGAAGTTGGATATGTGCATCACCTGAGACCCATAGAATCTATGGAAATTATTGCAAAGAACATATTTGGCAACACGATGGATGATACGTTTTTGCCACAGTGTGAAGCAAGCATGTATGATGGTAGGTCTGGGGAACATCCCATCAATCTAGTGGTGGCTGATATGTCACGTCTTCAATATGCCTGGGGCGAGGGGTATGATTTTGTGCTTTGACACTTTTACCTACTATCGTCCTTTTAAAATGTTTTGCACTTCAATGGGAATCGGTATTATTCATAACTTAATCCTTGATTTTTCATGATCTGAGATCTTGAGTTAGGCCTTAAGAATGAGAAGTTGAAGGAACCTTTTTTTTTGGTTTTGAAAAAGGTTTCCTGTTACATACTTCAGAAATGTATTGCTGTATTTCTATGTTCTAAAGCTTGGAAATGGTCCAAGTCACTCATCAATCATGGAAAGATAGTTAAACCAATCTGGCTAGATTGAGGTATTTGGACAATTTGATTTAGCTCAACTTACTGGTACATTACACTATTTGTAAATTAGCAAGAGTATACCTTTTGCTACTTTGAGTAGTATGAGTGATATGTTATCCTCATTTCTTTCTTGATCTCTTAACACATCATATTAGTACAAAGTTATTATGTTGACCTGTGTTACTCATTGAGGCTAATGGGTGTTATTTTCTTATATCAACCCTTATGCTATTTAAGTGAGGACAAAGTAGTAGATTTCAAGTTTCTTTTAGTTTAACCACCTTTTTCTACTGTGTATTTTATAATAAGAGGCCATTCCCTCGGCTTTTAAGATGTCAGGTTACTTTTATGCAAGTAATTGAAAGACGTCGAAAAGAAATGGTTGCTCATGTTAAATGTCTAAAATTTGGCAGAGTTGTTGGTGAAGTTGCTTGTACTGGGTGTCATTGCTGGGTTACTATTGAGGATATTTTGACTTGTGTAGCCATGGGATACAAGGTTAGTTTTATCATATAAAGAAGTTAATATTGTTCTGAAAATGTGAAACAGAGTACCTCAGTATGTTATTGTTTCATTTTTTCAGTGTCCAGAGGAGTGGCTGCTTCAGTTTGCAGCAGGTATCAAGGTAAGTTACAATGAATGAGTTTTCACCTTTATAAGCTCTATACATAGAATGTGTTTGTGAGGGTTTGCAGCATCCATAGGCCCGTGCGAGGAACACTTTTTCCTAATCATGTTCCATACAGATATAATATTTATATTTTATATGATAATTTTGCAGACTATTTTGCTGGTACCTTTGCTTCCACATGGAGTTCTGCAGCTTGGCTCATTGGAAGAGGTGTGTGCTCTTATTGGTTTTGGGCGCCATATTTTGGAACCACTGATTCATGATGTCTGAATTCTCGTAATCTTGTCCATAAATTATGTTATGTGTAGTATAAAAACACGGGGGAGATGTTCCAAAATTTGGGACGTAGGAGTTTTTCAATTTCCCCCTAGATTGAGTACATTGCATAGACTCCTATGCCACGAGGATCAGCATATTATTCATTGTGTGTTTGGTTTCTTGTTTGCACTTTAGTGTATGAATACATTTTACTCAGTCATCTGAGATGTGGCCTTGTTTTGCTGTCAAGATCTCAGGTTACAGAGGATCTGGAAGTAATTAACTACCTCAAAAGTAGAATCAGTATACTGAAGAGTGATCACGAAGATTTTTTACCTTTTACCTTAAAGAGAGAGACTGAACTTTGGTCATCATCTCCATCAACATCTATCTCCATGGAGAATTCAAATATACCATCAACTATGCCCATTAGTCTGCCTAAGTCGGGAGATTTGGCAAAAGTCAACAGTTTCAGGACAAATGGTAGCGAACTGTCAACTTTATATGAAGTTGAGCCACTGTTAAGTACAGAAGATACGCCTCAGCCATTGGGAGAACATCCAGAGATCATAAAACATGCACGCAGAAGTGAGATCAATGTCGAACTAGTTAGGTTTAGTGAAAGGCCAACTTCACCTAGTCGATCAAAAAATTTAAGTCAGCTGGGGATCTCACAGGCTGAGCTATTTGGATTTTCTTGTCTGGGAGAAGAACTGAAGGCACATTCTGACTTCAGTGACTTCGGCAACAAAGTGATTGAGGGATCCTTTTCCTCAACTCAAATTATGAATGCTTACCCTGAAGATTCGGCATCTGAAGCCAGAGATGCTAATATTTCTGATAATAAAATCATGAATAACTTTTTTAGCTTTCCCGGTCATGGAGAATTACACAAAGCTCTTGGACCGCTTGTCGAGAGACAGAATGGTGCCAAATTGTCGGACTCATCTTTCTCCTGTGAGAATACAGGGAGCAACCCTAGCATGTTCGGTGATGTTATTGAGCCCTCGTGGTTTTTAAGTGAAGATGATGCAGAACGACTGCTGGAAGGTGTGGTTGCTGATTTGTTTGGCATTTTAGATGATACTTCTCCTGGATCTGACAGTTTCAAATCTAAAGCGATGTCAAAACAATTTGCTGCTCCCCCTCAACTGGAGAGAAACTTGGAGTCAGGAGGCTTGATGAGCGATGACATAGAACCAAGAAGCCTTTCATCTTCTGCCACTGGAGGAAATGCTGCCTTTGGTTCATCTTCAGCATCAATGAAGAGCATGGTGAGCACCCTGATTGAGGAGCAAAAGAGCAAGGTGCACGGTTGCATGCATTCCAGGAAGGGACAAAAAACATCCAACCTTAACAAAAGGCAGGGCAGAGTTGGTGATAACCACAGGCCAAGACCCCGAGACAGACAGATGACCCAGGATCGGGTCAAGGAGCTACGCAGGCTTGTACCAAATGGTGCAAAGGTGAGTGTGTTTTTGAGATTAGTATTTTTTATTGTCTTGTAGTTTCTTTCCCATGTGCTTCTTGCGGTGTCCAATTAACTTGTTTGTCTTCCATTGTAAACAGTGCAGCATCGATAGCCTCTTTGATCGAACCATAAAACATATGCTGTTTTTGAGGTGCATGACTGAGCAGGCTGAGAAGTTAAAGCAATGGAGGCATCAGGAGGTACATGAACTCAAACCACGCCTTTTGATTCAAATAAGTATTGATACAGAACAATACATTTAAATCTGAGATAATCTTCTATAAAGGTTTTAAATAATGTATCAAAAGACTTTCCTCTCATTAGACACTAAGAACGCATGCCATCAGCAGTGAGACTTGGTGACTCGTTGGCTGTTGGATCAGACTCATACCCACGTAACCCAATCCGATGATGTAAAATAAAACAGAATTTAAAGCTAAAAAACAAACCTCAAAATCCAAACTCATCCATGAGTTCATCTTTCTACCACCATTTTGGTTACAATACATTGATCTGCTTAGAACTGGTTTGTAGACTCTGATCTAACAGCTTAAATTTTTTTTGATGAGTCTGCCGCAGGGGCTTCACTGCGTAACCCTGCGCCCATCTGGAGCGCAACCCCCCTCTTTAAATTCAACTTATGTGCACCACCGTAAATTCCTTTTACTCCTTGAATTTGTTATTCTTGTCGAATCAGTCTTCTGAAGTAGGAGACCTGCCCATCACATCTAGAGTTAAAAGGATCAACAGTTTAATAAAACCAGGTAACCCAGGCATCAGTCGTGAAGTTGGTGGTTATTGAATAATAGGTAATCACTTGGGTTTGGGGTTTAGTTTATTGAATAATAGTATATGCAGTAAATGATGATAGTATTCTAATGGAAAGATGAGAAAATTATCAGAGTCTGCCTTGAACCAAGTGTTGCAGAGCATAAATGATGATAGTATTCTAATGGAAAGATGAGAAAATGTATCAGTCATTTGTTGAAGTGGATTATTGATGACTGGTCTTTCATGTACGCCACTTCTTTTGAATTGTCATTAATACAATTTCCCGAAGACTTTCTTTAGTTTACTGCCATTATGTACAAAGGCACCAGATTCACCATCTTTTCCTATACCGCACAAAACATGTACAGCTATCATTAAGACAGCAAGTAAACTAAACCACCTCCAAGACCATAGCTAGTGAAAGTCACTACTATTTTTCATGTTACTATACTGCAAATGGAAAGTGGTATCTAAACTGATGTGCAAAACAGGAAGCTGCTCGCAAAAATTTGAGATCACGCGATGCTGCCAACACTGCTGGCAATGGGAGAAGCTGGGCTGTTGAATTGGGAAGTGAAGTTCAAAGAAACCCCATAGTTATTGAAGACCTTCCATACCCTGGGCACATGCTTATTGAGGTCTGTTGATTGCAGCAGTCAAAACCCAAACTACACAACGCACACCAAAAGCTTGTTTTTTATTTTTTTATTTTTTTTGAAAATATAATGTGCTGACATCCACTGCAGATGCTGTGTGACGACCACAGTTTCTTCCTCAAAATCTCCCAGGTGATCTGTGATTCGCGACTTAAGATCTTGAAAGGTGTCATGGAATGTCATTCGACGAATACATGGGCGCTATTCATTGTTGAGGTATAGATCACTTTGGAACATTTCTTTATCATATTTAACAATTTACATCGTTTCGAAAGCTAATAACAGATGATATAAAATCTATTGTACTCAGGCTTCGAAGGGCTTCCACAGAATGGACATTTTCTGGCCTCTGATGCATCTCTTGCACCACAAAAGAAATCTATCGAGTTGGATGTAATTGTTTGCTTTCACACGGTTGAACACACTATCTAGGCTTTATATAGTCTCCACCTTTTTAGGAGTACTGTTGTAATGTATATGTATATCTTATCTACTTGATCTAATTCTATTGCACAACATTTTACCTTAAATATAAGAAAAACTAAATTACCTACCTCCTGGGCTAATGGGTACTTGGTTATGTTGGCATTTACTGTTAGAAGGTTAAATACAGAGATTTACACATTCTAGGCCCTGCCTGAACAAAAGGGGGCTGTATAGTCTCTTCCTCGTCAAAGTTGTCACTCTCTTCCTCATCCAATGAGATACTTGTTAATGCAGGTAGATCAACAAAGGAAAGTAATAACAAATCAAATCAACGTTTGATGAAAAGAGTAACACTGGAATCTACAAGGAATTCTAAAGAAAACTCTCTTGGTTTCAATATGTTTGATTAAATGATAAATAATGATCATTGGGGTTGGCTACAACCTTTATGGGAGTTAAAACATAAAATTGTAAAAATACCGTGAAAAAAAAAAAACCCCCGTTTGTACTAAAAATGATTTCAACTAATTGGTAAAACTGATAATTAACTGCAACTTCAGTAGCATCAATATTCTTGCAATCTTGCCTAATTTATTCCTATATCACTTGTTCCATCCCCAACAGTATAATTGGTCATCCTCTTCAAAACCATAAATGGAGCACCGGCGTCAATATAACAACTCACTAATGCTCATAATTGGCAAAATCTCATGCCCTATTTCTTGTATGCAACTTTCAACTAAGTTTTTAGCAACTCATTTCCATATATTCAAATTAATGAATTAACTATGTTACAACTTAGAACTTCGATGATCGGTTTAAATGGAGTACAATAGACAACAGTGAAGTTTTGTAACGACGTGTCAAAAGAGTCTGTGAAATTACCAAACTATCCTCAACTGTCTCAAATCCTTTACTCAATCCCAATCAACGTAAAATAAACTAGCAATGGTAAAAAAAAAAAGACAAGAAGCCTAAATATGTTTCTACGAAATCTAATAGAACTTAGTATCCATGTACATCACACTGCTCGGTACTAGTATCCCTCAATGAACTCACCTAAAAGTGGGAAAGAAAGAAGGGTGAGCTATAAAGCTCAGTAGGAATAAATATCCGATAAGTACTCAGATATCTATGAGGAGGCAAGTACCCAAGTGAGCAAATATCAAAACAAATAAAACAATACCTATGGTAAATTAAATCGAACAAATAAGCGAGCAAATAAAATATAAATTAAATATAGCGATACAAGAAACAAACTAGCGAAACAAATACCGACAAACTAGAGTAGAAAATAATCTGAGTGAACAAACTGCAAGACAATAAATACTACAAATGCGTAGAACATTGACGGATCGAGTTTAACACAAGAGGGGGGGTGAATTGTGTCCCCAAATTCCAATTGGAATCCCTTTTTCAATTTAAACAAATTAATGGCAATTAACAAGTAGCACACAAATTTGGACTCTAATGATTTTCCTAATCAATATTCAATCCAATGCAAGATGTGATACAATATAGTGAATGACCAAATATCAAATAATCAAGAATTGCACAAAACAGATTTTCAAGCAACACACTGCACACAGATTTTTCAACTCAGATTTTACCTATCAAATGATGTCAAAATGCAACGAAATTTTATATGCAATGTCACAACACCTTAATAAACACTATATCAAAATTTCAGATCAAAATTCAAAGTTTAAGGCAGTCTGCTAATCTCGGACAGATTAGGGTTTTGAAAATCCTGCAGTTTGAAACAAGTAGTAAATATAAACAAATAAACAAAGAAATCAACACAGCTATTTATAGTAGTTCGGAGACCCTTCTCCTACGTCTACTACCTAGATTCACCAACCTAGGATTTTCCCAACTCCACTAAGGTGTGGTTTTAAGAGACCCACAAAACTCCTTACACCAAGGGTTTCTAAGAACTCCCTCAAACTTCAATGTTTACAATTTCCCCTAACAAAGGGAATTTCTCAATGGGATTTTCAGCCAAGGTTCTCACAGGTTACCTCAAAGGTATTTGGTATGGAACTCTCAAGATTACAGCAACACTCTCAAAGATAGGATTTTAAGAACAAGAGAGGTTTAGATTGTAAGTAAACAAAGCCTAAAGGATATAGGAACTTCCCTTTTGCAAAAGCAAGAGTAGTGAGAAGTCATTGATTGTAGAGGCTTGTATTGGAGAAGATTGTTGTAGCAAATAGCAAGAAAGCTTGATGATTGATGAACTTGATAGCAAGAGGTTTCTCTCAAGGATAATTTTTCAATTTGCTTCTCCAAGTTGTATGAAAGGGAAGATCTTCTTTTAAAGGCAATTCTCTCCTATGCTTGTAGCCATTGGATCAAACTTCAAGAGTTGATCTCTACCATCCATTGCAGCTCCTAATCTTGGTCATTGATGATTTGAGCAAACAAATCTCCACCATAGAGCATATAGACGTTGCACATGCTCCTTTTTTTAAGTCAAAAATTGCAAGCAAGAAAGTTGTCTTATGCACAACCATTTGATCAATGTATGTCTTCAAATCTTGACCATTCAAACTCTCTTTAATTCTCAGCCATGGATGTAGATTGTACTATGTCATCTTGTCCCTTCATTTTGAATCAAAGACTTCAAAAGTGATCCCTTAGTCAAGGATCTTGTTTGATTGCACCAACATAACTTTCTTGATAGCACATGTCTTGAGTGAAAATGTCAAGGATCTTGTTTGATTGCACCAACCTAACTTTCTTGGTAGCACATGTCTTGAGTGAAAATGTCAAACAAGAATATATCACTAATGATAGAGAGGACAAGGTTTGTCCCACATGTTTGAAAAGAGTTGTATCTCCATGAAGACCACAACCAATAGCCTCAATGTTTGATTCATTCAACTTGATAAAGTGCCTTAGTGGAAAGTTAGCAAATATAGGATTTTTCATAGTTTCCTAGAGCTCCAAGCTCATTCTTAGAAACTGGACTTCGACCACTCTTGAACATACTGAATTCTGAGCCATATGAGACCACAATGATGATTAACCTACAAGGAAATAGGAGGTAGAACTCCCCAATTGCATGTAAGCTCAAAGAGCTTCATATAGAGCGCATAGGTTAATTATATTAGAAAAACAACCCAGAAAATTCCATATTACTGCATGATAAATCATTTTATATGTATTAGAATGTCCATGTAAAATTTCATAACAATCGGAAATCGTTTGGTCACTCAACCAAGCAATTTGATCACTAATAGTGAAACCGATAAATTTTAAGTGTAAATTCAAAGTCATTTTGCAAACTCAGTGTAAATGGCCTTTTCTCTTGAACTTTACTAAATCAAATATGTTCATAGTGATGAAACTAAGATGCACACGAAATTTCATTTAAATCGGAGTTCATTTGGTTCACCACGTTCACAAAGAACACATATGCACAAAATTAGGTAAAACCTAGTTTTGGCGGAATTTAAGCATATGACCAAATATATATGTGATGCACTTAATTTCTCATGATTATAGTCCTAGAACATATATTAAGCCTTCATGTGCATGTGGTTCAAGTTTCAAGTCATTTCGACCTAAGTTGGTTAAGATATAATAATTGGAAAATTAATGCTCTAACTTAGTTCATGTATGTTTGTTTTCAAACCTTAATTTCCAGCACTATCTCAAAAATATATAGTCATTTAAATTCAATTCATATAAATCAAATATTGCTTTAATGTTTCATTATCATTTATAAATGATTTAATATCATCAAAATTAGACATATAGGACCATAGGTCCAACAATCTCCCCCTTTTTGATGATTACAAAACATGCATGATATAAATGTCTATTTGATTGTAATTGAATTTAATATCAATTCAAAGTGCATTAAAAAGTTTAATGATATCAATTTAAAACAATTTTGAAACTCATATACAACTTTAGTTAAGTAAGCTTAGCTCCCCCTTACTTTAACATCTATTCTCTCCCAATCATGGCATATACACTCCCCCTTAAGTTATGCCTATATATGCATTTTGGCAAATGATTTTAATGCAATTTATCATCATGTCTCTCCCCCTTTTTGTAATAATTCAAAAAGTGGAGAACTAAGGGGTTGATGCAAGTTTTGTAAAAGATTTATAAGCATTTTTGAGATTTTATCACAAAAGTGATTTAAGACCATAAACATTCTTCAAATAATATCAAAACTAGTTCTCATCAACAAATAATCATGGCTACACACCAATTGAACTAATAGAACCTAAGTGACCTAATTTGGAGCCTATCACATTAAGTGACCCATGGCCTCCTAATGACACTAGGTTACTCCCCCTTCAATCATGCATACCAATTTATACATTTAGCTTATA
Source organism: Tripterygium wilfordii (assembly GCF_013401445.1). Taxonomy (NCBI): domain Eukaryota; kingdom Viridiplantae; phylum Streptophyta; class Magnoliopsida; order Celastrales; family Celastraceae; genus Tripterygium; species Tripterygium wilfordii. The sequence continues at coordinate 9,162,933 of NC_052236.1, read as the reverse complement.
AGCACATATCACCAAGAAAATATAATAAGCATTCAAGTTCAATCTTGGGATATCAATCAAACAAGGATATGCATTCAAGTAATATGTACTCAAGGTGCTTCACACAAACCCAATGCATTTCTTAGTTTTATGAATCTATCCTTAGCTAAAGGTTTAGTGAACAAATCGGCAATATTATGTTCCCCTTCTACATGTTCAAGCACAATGCTCTTTTTAGCAACATGATCTCTAATGAAATGATGTCTAATGTCTATATGCTTAGCTTTACCATGATATCTAGGATTCTTAGACAAATGTATGGCACTTATGTTATCACAAAGAATTGGAATGTTTGAAAATTCCATATTAAAATCAAGCATTTGTTGTTTAATCCAAAGCAATTGGCAAGTACAACTACCAATAGCCATATATTCGGCTTCGGTAGTGCTCAAAGCAACACATGTTTGCTTCTTGGAGAACCAAGATATGAGCATATTTCCTAGGTATTGACAAGTACCACTAGTACTTTTCCTATTTATTTTGCAACCCGCAAAGTCGGCATCTACAAATGAATGCAAGTCAAATGAAGATTTCTTATCATACCACAACCCTAGGGAAGGTGTGTCCTTTAAGTACCTAAGAATCTTCTTTATGGCCATGAGATGTGTTTGCTTAGGATTAGATTGAAATCTTGCACACATGCAAACACTAAACATAATATCGGGCCTAGATGCGGTCAAGTAAAGTAAACTACCAATCATTGACCTATATCTCTTTTGATCAACATCATTACCATCTAGGTCGGGTTCTAATTTGGTTCCCACTCCCATAGGTGTGGATGAACCTTTAGAAATATCCATGCCAAACCTTTTTAATATCTCATTTGTATACTTAGTTTGACTAATGTGAGTGCCAAGTGGGGTTTGTTTAATTTGTAAACCTAGAAAGTAAGTCAATTCACCCATCATACTCATTTCAAATTCATTCTTCATGCATAATGCAAAATCTTCACACATAGATTCTAATGTAGCACCAAACACAATATCATCAACATATATTTGCACAATTAGCATATCAAGACCTTTGTATTTAATAAACAAAGTATCATCAATACTACCACATTGAAAACCATTTTCAAGCAAGAACTTAGACAATCTTTCATACCAAGCTCTAGGAGCTTGTTTTAAACCATATAAAGCCTTGTCTAGTTTGTAAACATGGTTTAGAAATTTCTTACTTTCAAATCCGGGAGGTTGTTTAACATAAACTTCCTCATTTATCACACCATTTAAAAATGCACTTTTCACATCCATTTGAAAAAGTTTGATATTTTTGTAACATGCAAATGCAAGCAATAATCTAATAGCCTCTAACCTTGCAACCGGTGCAAAGGTTTCATCAAAATCAATACCCTCTTCTTGGCAATATCCTTGGGCCACTAATCTAGCTTTGTTCCTAGTTACATTACCATTTTCATCCATCTTATTCCTATAGACCCATTTTGTTCCTATAATGGTGTGGTCTTTAGGTTTAGGACAAAGAGTCCAAACCTTACTTCTCTCAAATTGTTCTAACTCCTCTTGCATGGCATACACCCAATCATCATCATGCAAAGCATCACGTACATTTTTAGGCTCTACTAAAGAAAGCATGGCAAAAGAGTTTAAAGGATTAGAATTAACCGTAGAGTCCCTTTTGGCTCTTAGTTGCCTTCCTTGATGCAAGTCTCCAATAATTAGTTCTTTTGGATGAGACTTCATCACCTTGTATTTGTGAACACCCGGTTGTTCCATAGCATTTTCAGCTTCTTTTGGTTCTTCATTTCCCTCGGGTTCACCTTCACTTTCTTCATTTGGTGGTGTTTCTTCATTTGAGATATTCATCTCCCTTAAGTTCTCCACCAAAGGGACATCATCTTCATCTTCTTCTAGCAATTGTACTCCATGTGTACCTTCATTTTTGTGCTTCAAAGGATGTTCCAAACCTGAAAATTTATTTTCTACACGCACATTTGGAGCAAGTGTGGTCATATCATCGAATTTAACATTTACACTTTCTTCCACAATTTTAGTTCTAGAGTTAAATACTCTATATGCTTTAGATGATGATGAATATCCTAAAAATATTCCAATGTCACTCTTTGCATCAAATTTATCCAAATTGTCTTTGGTATTTAAAGTAAAACATTTAGCACCAAAAACCTTAAAGTAATCTACTTTAGGTTTCTTGCCATACAAGAGTTCATAAGGAGTTTTCTTTAATCCTTTTCTAATGCTAAGTCTATTACTCACATAACATGCATTACTAGTAGCTTCGGCCCAAAAATATTTAGGAAGATTATATTCTAAAAGCATGGTTCTTCCTAGTTCTTGTAAAGTTATATTCTTCCTTTCTACAACCCCATTTTGTTGAGGTGTCCTAGGAGCACTAAACTCGTGTTTAATACCAAAAGAAGCACACAAAGAATCAAAATTAGCATTTTCAAATTCACCTCCATGGTCACTTCTAATTTTTTGAAACTTTTAAGTTATGCTCATTTTGCAATCTTCTAAGTAAGTTTTCAAAAGCATGCAATGCATCACTTTTATGCACAAGAAACAAACACCATGTAAATCTAGTATAATCATCCACAATAACAAATGCATAGTATTTTCCACCTAGACTCCTAACTCTACTAGGACCAAATAAATCCATATGTAACAATTCTAGAGACCTAGAAGTACTAATATCAAGTTTAGGCTTAAAAGACTCTTTAGTTTGTTTACCCCTAACACAAACATCACAAACATGCTCAACATTGAAATTTAACTTAGGCAATCCTCTAATAAGTTCATTGGCACACAACTTTTTCAATGTAGACATTCCGATATGACCTAATCTTCTATGCCAATGCAAAGCATCATCATTCTTAGCAAGCAAGCAAGATATTTAGAATTTTTCATAGCATCAAAATGCATTACATACATATCACCACTTCTACTTCCTAATTTCACAACATTACCATAAACATCAAACACATAACATTTATCATTTTTGAAAAGAATATCAAAGCCTTTATCGGCTAAATGACTAACACTCAATAAATTAAAAGATAAATTTTCAACCAATCTTACTTCACTAAGGGAGAAAGAAGAGTTACCTATGGATCCCAAGCCTAGGATCTTACCTTTGACCTTGTCTCCAAAGGTCACAAATCCTCCATTCTTATTTGCTTCAAAGGATGTGAATAATGAAGCATCTCCCGTCATGTGTCTAGAACAACCACTATCCAAATACCATTTGCATGATTCGGATTTGGATTTTAAGCACACCTAGATAAACACATGTTTAATATACCTTAGGTATCCAAACTTTGGATCCTTTGGGGTTAGTAGCAATAAAGGCATATGCATCAATTTTGAAAGTTCTCATCACATATGCTTTCTTTTCAAAGTCATTCAACCCTTTAGGCACCCAAACCTTCTTCACATAAACTTTTCTCTTCCTAGGTGTAGTTCCCTTAGGAACATTAGCCTTACCCTTGGGGTAGGTACCATTTTTGTTCACATTGACCGTGGCCTCCCTAGCCTCTAGGGTGTCCTTAAGTTTCATAGGATCATATCCTAATCCACTCTTGTCAAGATAATGTCTTTGAGATGCAAGAAGTTCATCCAATTTAGAAGAACTCATAGAAAATTTTGAAAATTGTTTTTCAAGCATATTGTATTTCTCATTGGCCATATCAAGCTCTTTTTGTAGAGAAGAAGAGTTAGGCATAATAATGCACTCATGATCATCCCATGTATCCAACTCACCTTCTAGCTCATGAATCCTAGCATGCAAAACATCTAAGTCATGTGAATTGCTAGATGATGCAATGTTACTAGAATTAACACATGTTTTCAATTGTTTTTTTTAAATCCTCATTTTCTTGAACTAATGCATCAAGTGAAAAACATACATCATCATATTTAGATTTCAAATCACAACACTCATTTAGATGCATTTTTTTTACTTTAGAAAGTCTACTAACTTCTTTCTTAGCATGCTTGTGTTTATGCATCAATTTCTCATAAGCAATATAAAGTTCATCATAAACACAAGAGAGCTCATCATAAGAAGGTTTAGAAGATGTTACCATCTCATCCGAACTTGATGAGGACACTTCCTCTTCCTCATTTGCCATGAGACACAAGTTGGCTTGGAGTTCCTCTTCACTATCACTTGAAGATGATGATGAAGAATCATCCCAAGTGGCCTTGAATGCCTTCTTCTCCTTCTTCCCTTTGTCCTTCTTCTTCTCTTTCTCTCTATATTCCTTATGCTTCTTCTTTTGAAGTTTAGGGCAATCGGCCATAAAGTGACCTACTTTGCCACACTTAAAGCAAGTACTCTTTTCTTTCTCTATCTCCTCTCTCTTTTCTTTAAAAGCCTTTCTATTCTTGAATCCTCCACGTTTGTTCATCTTCAAGAACTTCTTGAAATGCTTAGCTAATAGGGCTGCCCCTATTTCACTATCATCATCACTAGAATCCGAACTAGTGTCACTATTGATCCTAAGAGCTAAGCCATTTTTCTTAGGTGGTGCATCTTCCTCATCTAATCTTGACATCTCCAACTCATGTGTCATTAGACTTCCTATTAATTCCTCTATCTTAAGCTTCCTAAGGTCTTTAGCCTCTTTAATGGCTACTACCTTATCTTTACAAATCCTAGGTAAACTCCTAGGTAAACTCCTAAGGATCTTTTGGACCTTATCAACTTCCTCATATGGTTTGTTCAAAGCTTCTAATTCATTACATATGCAAGTAAGTCTAGAAAACATCTCCCTAATGCTCTCACCCTTCTTCATTCTAAAGGTCTCAAACTCGGTGACTAGCATGTTTATCTTAGAGTCCTTCACTTGACTTGTTCCTTCATGCTTCAACTCTAACATATCCCAAATCTCCTTTGCACTCTTACATTGAGCTATGTAATCAAATTCACTCCTAATAAGTGCAATGTGCAAAGTGTTGATTGCCTTATTATTTAGGCTAAGTAATCTCTTATCTTCCTTAGTAAACTCACTCTTTTCCTTATCTACCATCTCATCACCCAAAAGTTTCCTAGGAACATAAGGACCATTCTCTACAACTTCCCACAAATCATAATCAATGGAATTTATAAAAAATTTCATCCTATTTTTCCAAAAACCGTATTGCAAGCCATTGAAAAATGGTGGTCTATTCATGGATAGGCCTTCGGCCTCACCATAAGAATTAATATTTGCCATAAATATGCCAAATAGGATATAACTCCTAGTTTTAGCTAACCTGCTCCGATACCAATTGACGGATCGAGTTTAACACAAGAGGGGGGGTGAATTGTGTCCCCAAATTCCAATTGGAATCCCTTTTTCAATTTAAACAAATTAATGACAATTAACAAAGAAACCTCCACTAATGCAATTATCAACCTCAAGCAAATTATCAACACACAAGGGCAGAAAATCAGTTTTAATGCATGGTCTTGCAATGACCAAAATAGTTTAGGAAACAATTAAACACTTAGTCAATTAACATGCAAACAATGCAATGAACAAAAATTGACACAACGATTTATAGTAGTTCGGAGACCCTTCTCCTACGTCTACTACCTAGGTTCACCAACCTAGGATTTTCAACCTCCACTAAGGATGTGGTTTTCTCAAGAGCTCCACAAAACTCACAAGGGTTTTTAGGTCACCCTTGAAACTGAAGATTTCAAGACAATCTTCAAACTTTACAACCAAGGGTTTCTAAGAACTCCCTCAAACTTCAATGTTTGTAATATGCCCTAACAAAGGGACTTTAAGTGAAGAACTTTCAATAACAACAATCACACACTCACGGGTAGGATTTTCAAGTAGGTAAGGTGAGGTGATTTTGGGAGAAATAACACCTTGAGCTCAAGTGAAAGCACCCTCTCTTTGCAGCAGCAAAATGGTGAGAAGGCCTTGAGTAGTGGCTCAAGAAGAAGCTGGGATTTTAGTAGACAATGGATGCTTGAATGTTTGAAAGCTTTGAACAAAGTTCTCTCTTGATTGCAAATGCTTCTCCAAGTTGTATGAAAGGGAAGATCCTCTTTTAAAGGCAATTCTCTCCTATGCTTGCAGCCATTGGATCAAACTTCAAGAGTTGATCTCTACCATCCATTGCAGCTCCTAATCTTGGTCATTGATGATTTGAGCAAACAAATCTCCACCATAGAGCATATAGACGTTGCACATGCTCCTTTTTTTAAGTCAAAAATTGCAAGCAAGAAAGTTGTCTTATGCACAACCATTTGATCAATGTATGTCTTCAAATCTTGACCATTCAAACTCTCTTTAATTCTCAGCCATGGATGTAGATTGTACTATGCCATCTTGTCCCTTCATTTTGAATCAAAGACTTCAAAAGTGATCCCTTAGTCAAGGATCTTGTTTGATTGCACCAACATAACTTTCTTGGTAGCACATGTCTTGAGTGAAAATGTCAAGGATCTTGTTTGATTGCACCAACCTAACTTTCTTGGTAGCACATGTCTTGAGTGAAAATGTCAAACAAGAATATATCACTAATGATAGAGAGGACAAGGTTTGTCCCACATGTTTGAAAAGAGTTGTATCTCCATGAAGACCACAACCAATAGCCTCAATGTTTGATTCATTCAACTTGATTAAGTGCCTTAGTGGAAAGTTGGCAAATATAGGATTTTTCATAGTTTCCTAGAGCTCCAAGCTCATTCTTAGAAACTGGACTTCGACCACTCTTGAACATACTGAATTCTGAGCCATATGAGACCACAATGATGATTAACCTACAAGGAAATAGGAGGTAGAACTCCCCAATTGCATGTAAGCTCAAAGAGCTTCATATAGAGCGCATAGGTTAATTATATTAGAAAAACAACCCAGAAAATTCATATTACTGCATGATAAATCATTTTATATGTATTAGAATGTCCATGTAAAATTTCATAACAATCGGAAATCGTTTGGTCACTCAACCAAGCAATTTGATCACTAATAGTGAAACCGATAAATTTTAAGTGTAAATTCAAAGTCATTTTACAAACTCAGTGTAAATGGCCTTTTCTCTTGAACTTTACTAAATCAAATATGTTCATAGTGATGAAACTAAGATGCACACGAAATTTCATTTAAATCGGAGTTCATTTGGTTCACCACGTTCACAAAGAACACATATGCACAAAATTAGGTAAAACCTAGTTTTGGCGGAATTTAAGCATATGACCAAATATATATGTGATGCACTTAATTTCTCATGATTATAGTCCTAGAACATATATTAAGCCTTCATGTGCATGTGGTTCAAGTTTCAAGTCATTTCGACCTAAGTTGGTTAAGATATGATAATTGGAAAATTAATGCTCTAACTTAGTTCATGTATGTTTGTTTTCAAACCTTAATTTCCAGCACTATCTCAAAAATATATAGTCATTTAAATTCAATTCATATAAATCAAATATTGCTTTAATGTTTCATTATCATTTATAAATGATTTAATATCATCAAAATTAGACATATAGGACCATAGGTCCAACAAACATGACTACCGAAATTAGAGGCAAAAAAATCCAACAATATCAAAGATAAAATGAGGCAGGAAAATGATTCAAATGATCATGCTGCACAAGCACTACTAGCAACGCATATAAGTCTACAAATATATATGCAATAATCAATCACAACAATATGTGCACACAGCAGTCTCGAAACACACATCGGAGGCTGTGACACCTATAATTCAACAACCAACCAGCAGCACATAGCAGTCTAGAAACACTCATTGAAGGTTGTGGGCTCAACTAACCAACAACCAATCAGCAGCCCACAACAGACCTGAAACACTTATCAGAGGCAGACCTGAAACATTTATCAGAGGCTGTGGCGCTCAAATACATCGTAGTGTTGAATCAAACAATACCTTGTATCATCATGCGGGTAGCAACAAAAAAGTGGGGAAACTAACCCCAAACAGTGATCATGTCTCAAGGTGGCGTGTAGAAACCATAGCAAACAACCAAACAACAACAACAAGGCCACAACAACCCAAGAATCCACAATCCAATAATCCACCAATAAACTCCATAATAATTCACAATCGCAAGCCACAATGATGCATGAATTTCTTAAAAAATTCCCATGCATATATACTATCATAAAACTGCTTGGATAATATGTATACTATGCAAGGTTTTTCTAAGACAAATTTTCATCCAAAACTGTGAACATTATTTTATTTTTATTAAATATAAATTTGTAAAAAATAAATAAGATTTTTCAAACGATTTATTTTGAAGGCAAACAGTTTTTGAAGTAAAATTTATTTATTTAAAACATTTGTAGCAATCCAAAGTCCCAAAACAATTAAATGCCTAGACTATATATAAGGAGAATCAATCAAATGCAATGAGCAAACTACGAGGATCACAAGATTGAAACCCACAATCGAATATCCAAGCAAACTAGCAATCAGATCCAAACAAAAAGAATTTCAAACGAATAAGAAATGTGGGTACTGGAAGTCCAAGGATCAAAACCCTACGACAAGTGAACAATAAACAATAATATGAATTTTAAAGCAAATAAATGATAGCTAGGAATTTAACGAGCAAACAATGACAACAAAACAAAATAATACACTGAAAAATAACTTAGGGCACAAGAGCCAAGAACACATGAAATTCCACTAGAGAAAATAAAGTCGACCACTAGAGGTCAAGAATGTGAGAACAAACATTATGCATCTATAGCGTCAAACAGGTCATCTACCACATTAAGTGTTTAACCTTATGTCACATGAGTAGAGTGACATGCAAAATTGTGACATGTGTGCTTTTTTTGTGCAGAAATATCTTTAATTATTCAAACAAATGTCAACTTTTTTCTCACATGACATCACATTCTTTTTTATTTTTTCTTTTTTTAACGAAAAGTTTAAAACATTTTCTCTCTCAAAATACATGTTAGAATCTGAAAAAAAAAATTATATATTCAGAATCAACGTGTAAAACTTTTTTCAACAAGATCCATTGTCAATATCTTTTACATAGTCATTCTTAATTACACCATTTTTGTTCTTAATTACACTGTTTTCGTAAACAATGTAATAAGATCTGAAACAATGTAATAACAATCTTGACTACTAAAAACAATATAATAACAATCTATAATACTAACAACAATAATGAAAATACGTTGTTGGTCAAATTAGGTCTTATAAGGTGAAATTTATACTAAATTAACATTTCCATGAAGCATAAATCATTATTTTCTGTATTCTTACTTAAATTACATTATTTTTTATTTGTATGGCATGAGAAATCTCATTGTTTATTTTTTAAACATTAAAATATTTGTATAGCGAGATAAATTTCATTATTTTATTATATTATTTTTGATCAATACATACCTTTATTACATTATTTCAGCCTCTTATTACGTTATTTCAACTTCTTATTAAATTGTTTGAGCCTTTTATTACATTGCTTTAGTATCTTAACCAGATTTCTATTACATTGCTTTTATAGGTGGCACAGATTATAATTATATTGTTCCATTGTACAAATATTATAAAATTACATTGTCGATCTCTGTCATAATGAGATCTTAAAGACCCATGACTGATATTTATTCAAATAAATAAAATGCACATATGATGAATAAATTTGAAACATATATTATTTTAACTGACCAAACTTAACTCTCAACATCCAAATCCAACCCAATATTCTTTTTTTGGGCTAACACGTGATTTAAGAATTGCTCGCTTCGTATCATCACAACACTCAAACCAAATAGAATACAAAAACAAAACTATGGACTACTCTTTTACACAGAGACTAGAAACAAAGACACCCCAAATCTAGCATCTAAATCAGAAAAGGAAGAGAGAAGACAGAGATAGAGAGGGCTGACTTGGGGGAGATGATAAAGAGAGAAAGAGACGAGGGGGGAAAATGTGGAGAGGGTGGAGAGAGAATGAGTAGATGGGATAGAGAAGGGTATTTGTGCCCTATCAAAATAAGAGTGAGAGATAGATTATGGAGATTTATGGACAAAAAAGTCCAGGTAAGTTTAGCATTTTCGTATATTGTTTTATCAACTGAATACAGAAATTAGGCAATGGACTGGGCACAATTAATAATCGGAAAATGACATATTATTACCTACTATAAGAAAGTTGGACACTTAGGTCAAAGAAAAAAACACTTTGCCATATAAGTATCTCTTTTCCACATAAGTACCTATTTTAAAAATTGAAAATTACATAATACCACATTTGTCCTTCTTCTTCGATAGGAATGGATATAAAAAAATACCTAGATTTAAGACACATATTCTCCATCTCCAACATTGTCACGTTTGCCTCCATTTCCACCACCGCCACTGCCCGCCTCCATCTCTGCCACCGCCACCGCCACCACCACCACCACCACCGTCGCTCCTCCACAATCATCTTCTTCATTTTTTATTATTCTTCTTCTTATTTTTATTAGTTTTCGTCTTTATCTTGTTAGATCTGAGATGCAATATGAGATTTGAGATCGTAATATGAGATCATACAAATCTGAGATCATATGTTACTGTTTCAATATTATTACATATCTGATATCGTATGTTACTGTTTTAATGTTACTGTTTGAAATAGTAACATTACTCAAGCAAAACATACCAGCTTCGAGTCTCCCTTTCCAATGGTCATTTTGGACAAAATATGGCTGGGCATTGTGCTTCTTAGTGAGGGGAGTCTAACGGCGGTGGTGATATAGCTAACCGTTGCTGAAATCGTCTAAATTTGAAACTTTTTCTTTTATGTTACTGTTTCAAACAGTAATTTCATCATGTTACTGTTGCAAAAATTAATATTAGTCTAATGCTGACCTACATTATCATGTTTATGTATTGACGTTGTAATGTAGAACCATGTACTATAGATTGAGTATTTTTTTACGGTCATTTGCCCAGTAAGAAATATAACAAGGGTTTTGTTTATTATGAAACAATAACATGAACATGTTTGAATGATTTTGCAGAACTTGACAGATTAATTATTTCAGATCTAGTACTCATAAACTTAAGGAAATCCTGAACAAAAATCATGTACCCAACATTTACACCTAAATAAAAGTCAGGAAGAATAGAAACAATAGATCTAAAGTTTTTTAAGCTTTAAATGGTGAAAATCATATCCAGCGAGAGATCTAGAGAGATCTAGAGAGATCTAGAGAGAGAGAGAGAGAGAGAGAGGGGGGGGGAGAAGAACAAGAACAAGAACAAGAAGAAAGAGAAAGAAACGAAGAAGAAGAAAGAGAAGAGAGAGAAAAATAAGAAAGAGGTACGGAGAAGAAAGAAAGTAAATAAAGAGAAGAAAAATGTTGGGGTATAAAGGTAAATGATCATCCCATAAGTACTTTTATGTCCATGTGTTTTTTTGTTAGACCTAAATGTCCAAAAATACACTAATGGGTACCGGCTTGGCATTGTCCCATTAATAACAAAAAGGGAGCTGATATTTACAAACGAGATTGGACTCAATACACACAATTACTTTATACACTCTTAATTGTTTTTAAATACACACATTAAGTTTCCTAAAAAACCCTTTCATACGTATTAATTATATAATATTTAATATCATAAACTACCTTTTCCCCCACTCATATTATCTCAACTTCCTTTAATAACCACTAAAAGATTTTTGATATTTAATTATTTATTTCAAAATAAAATATGTAGAGTGAGTTTAGAAAGAAGAGGAATCGACACAAAAGACTTGATATTATTGATTTATCATACACCAGTACAGACACCAATATATAAACTTGTGACATACAATTAATGGTGGAGTAGGTGAGACTTGTCTCCAAAGCTCTCTACACTTGATAGCTTTGAAATGCAAATAACATGGTTGAAACTAGGGGAAAAAACACCCACACAAGTGCAATGTTTTTTACTACGTACTTCATCAATAGAAGATAGGAGGGGAAAAGAGAATATCCTTTGTATAAAAATTTAATTAAAAGGATTAGGATTACAAAGTTAAATTAAATTTAATTGTATTGAGTAAAAAATATGGGTGCAAAAAGTATATAGGTTTTAAAGTAATTTCAAAAGTATATAGGTTTTAAAGTAATTTCATTTAAGGATAATTTGGTAAACTAAAATATTTAAAGAAAATATGTGTGCATTGAGTTCAAACTTGTGTGTAAATATCCGCACCCTAACAAAAATGACATGTAACCCATCAGTTTGATAGTCCATGGGAGCCCACCATGTTTATTCTATTGATTTAATCAATGAAATAGTTTTATTTCCACTCTTTTATCCCATAATTCATTATCCAAAATTTATTGTTTTAACATAGATTATATTGTTTCTTATAGCACAGTCTATAATTCATTATTTTAGTTCTGAATTCATTATTTTTGACAATTCCATTGAAGAAAATAATGGAATTAAGAAATTCCATTGAAAAAAACAATGAAATTAAGATTTATCCGATAAAATTCATCGACAATGAATCTTTTTAGAAAGAACTTTACGTGTTGATTCTGAATATGTAATTTTTTTTTAAAATCTAACATTTATTCTTGAAAGTTAAAACGCTTTAAAATTTCATTTAAATACTTGGGCTATCATGAGTTATCACTATATAAGCTACCTAACACTATTCCATTAATAATTCATTTCCCCACTTACCAGGCCTGATAGTGGCCCACTTTAGTTTTTGTCCAGGCCAATCACTCTATGAGGCCCAAAACAGCAATACTAGATAGGGGTGTCCATCGGGTCTCCAAACCCAGTCCAACCCGTTGACCCGGATTGACCTAGGGCTTATCGGGCTAACTCATTGACTTTCTGATTGGTCCAGGCCAAACCCGACCCAATAACAAATAAATAGGGTTGGGTCCCCGGTTATTAAAATTTACACTTCCAGATTATCGGGTCACCCAATAACCCTGTTCAAAATAAATTAAAAAATTAATTAATTTGAATAGGCTCAATATTCCTTGTAGTTTTAACTTTTAAAGTAGTTTTCTTTGCAATTATTTTCTAATTTTTATGATGTGGGATACTCAAAATCTCATATCTCTTGTGCTGCAAAGAGAAACATTGTCACGTATTTCGATGGAAGTATTACCAAGAAAGAAAGAAACCTTTTCACATTGTTTTTTGACTTTGTGATAACAAAAAAAAATGATTGATGGGTCATGGAAAATGTGTTTGTAATGGTGGGCCCATGAAGTAGTTTTATAAATGGTCTTGAAGAGATGTATAGGTATCCCAATCCCACATCATAGAAGTAGTATAGAGAAGCATTGGGTCCGATTTTCAAATTGGCGGGCAATAAGAAAGGAGAGTACTTGGGTTAAAAAGTACTTAAGACACAAGAAAAACATGGGCCGGATTTTCACCTCTAGTGGGCAGTGGCAGTGATATCAGTTCTGATGTCAAATTTGTCAATATCAAATGGGTCAAATGCATTGGGCTGGGTTTGTTTAGGGTACTGGGTAACCCGGAACCCAACCCAGAAAACCCGATAACCTGGTGACCAAAGGCCTAGTAACCCGATGATCCCTTAACAGGTTACCGAACGGGTCACTCTCTTATTAAAAAAATACCGGGTCGGGTCAAACCTTGTCTGATAATCCGGAATCCGACCCGGTGGACACCCCTAAATTACTAGATGAGCATATTACTGATCTATGAAGGACGTCTTCATCATGGGCTGGGCTGCAAATTTGAGCATAAGATAGTTGGGCCTTCAATTTTTTTCCCTATATCAAATTGGCGGGCAATAAGAAAGGAGAGTACTTGGGTTAAAAAGCTTTCGAATTCGAATTATATTGCCAAAATGCTGCCTATTAAAATAAAATAGGAATACTAGATGTGTGAGTGTATAATTAATCCCCAATAAATGGGGGTTAATTTATATTTCTATCCCTAAAATACAGCATTAGTGTTGGTTTGACATTGCTCAATTTATTCTTTTTTTTCCTGTTTCTTCTTATTTACGTTTACTTTATTTCTTACAAAAAAAAAGAGAGAGAATAAACTAGCAAAAAAAAAAAAATTGAAACAAAAAATGCAAGGGAGGACATCAGGTTTTTAGTTCCTGTGGATGCAAAAATCGGGTTTTCTTACCCTGACATTACAGTCTAACTGAGGAATTGTGCGCATTGGACCCTCCTTAGGCCTGTATGTATTTATTTTCGAAAATAATCTCACCTTCCCCACTCGAACTCATAACCTCTTTAGTTTGAGAAAGTGAGTATCCAACTAGACTAGATGATCACTTGAATACTTAGAGCGGACAATACCTAAATACAAAAATATGCATCACAATTCCCTACTTCCCATTCCCACCCTTAAATTATGCTCTAACTACTTGATTTGGATGGCACAAATTTTTTTCATAAATCAAGGTGTAATTGGTGAAATATACATTACGTTGAAATTGGCAATTCAGTAATATTTTATATTTATATCTACGAGTATTTATTCATATAGCTAGATATGGTGAATTGCCCTTGTTCCATTTCAAATCCATACATTCATTTTATTTTATATTCCAAAGATTTGAAAATCGTCCACCGAATCCACTCTTTCCGCTTTATCTATTCTACAAATTTAGAAGATTATAATTTCAAGGTATAAATAACTTTAATACAAAATTGCCTTCATTGATTTTTAATATTGAGACAAAGTTTGATAAATCAATATTTAATGGAATAAAAATCATATTCAATTTATTACCATAATAACTTGGATACGAGAACCAAAACGTTTGTTCTAAAGTTGAACCAATCGAATGTTGTTCTTTAATTACATTTTTAGGAAGTTAAATGCACAAACTTATTACATAGGTGGATTACCTATTCTAGCTTAGAGGATGTCCACTAACATCAATAATTTATTGATAATGGTCGTTCGTGCTCGGGTCCAAAATTTTCAAGTCTTTTTCACATTCAAGTATTTTTATTTGGGACAAAAAAAAATGAATTGAGGGTAGGCACTCGATCCAACTGGTGCACCATTTTGGTACATTAAAATTTTTTTAAAAATTCTAAAAAAATCATAAAGTATTACTAGTATTTAGCATGATGAATTCGACGATATATTTTTTGTTCCAATTAAAAATCAAATTCATCACGATCGAAAATCAAATGTTTTGAGTTTATATCCAACGGTCTGAAGTTGCCATGTCTTTTTTTTTAAATGTTGAATTTGATTTTTGTTTTGAACAAAAAGTATATCGTTGGATTCGACATGTTAAATACTACACATTTATAATTTTTTCAGAATTTTTAAAACTTTTTTGACTGCACCGATTGGGTAAAAACACTGGACCGACCCCGAATATGAAAAATATTGTTAGACTTATAAATCCGATCAAAACACGTTCATAATTTTTTAAAAATAAAAATACATTGAGGACACCAACTATAATTCATGTCTAAAAACGGCAATTAATTAATAGTAACAATCAATTAAAAAAAAGTATCTTTTTATCCACAGCCTAATTTTTTCAAAAATTCAATTTTGCCAAGTTGTTAAGGTACAATAATAAAATCACAAAATCAAAATTAACAAAACAAAGAAAAAAAATGTCCTTATAAGAAAATGAGAAGATCACGCGACGACCCCGATTTTCTCCATAGACTCTAAAAGCAGCAGGGTGTCTTACTCTCCTCTGTTCTTGTTTCCATCGCTTTGAAGAAGAAAACCATGTCTTCGTCTACCAAAGAAACTTACCTCCACGACCTCTTCAAACCCTGCAAATCCCTTCTTGTATTTCCGACACTCAAAGCCAGCGATTTTCTTTCACTGCTCATCAAAGCGGCTCTTGTTTTTTGCGCTGTCGCTTCAATCTCCTTCGTCCTATTCGTCGCTATCACTAGACACCCCAGATTCTTGCCTTGCCCTGAATGCAACAGAGTTATCCTCTCCGATCACCGTAAATTCGACCATGATAACATTTCCGACAGCCGGAAGTACTTCGACGGTCTTAACTTCGAAAAAACCAATATTTCCCATATTTTGTTTGGCATCGGCGGCTCCGCTAAGACTTGGCATAATCGACGGCTCTATAACGAGTTGTGGTGGAAGCCTAATGTGACACGTGGGTTTGTTTGGCTTGACGAGAAGCCTCCGGCGGATGAAACTTGGCCGGAGACTTCACCGCGGTACAGAGTATCTGCAGATACATCGAAATTCAAGTACACTTGCTCGTGGGGTTCACGGTCTGCGGTGCGGATTACTCGGATAGTGAAGGAAAGTTTCCAACTTGGATTACAAAACATTCGGTGGTTTGTAATGGGAGACGATGATACAGTGTTTTTCCTGGAAAATCTAATCACTGTTTTATCCAAATACGATCACAATCAGATGTATTATATTGGTGGGAATTCAGAGAGTGTTGAACAAGATGTGATTCATTCGTACACTATGGCTTACGGCGGTGGTGGGTTCGCGATTAGCTATCCGCTAGCGGCGGAGCTTGTTAAGATTTTGGACGGCTGCATTGATCGATACGCGTCGTTTTATGGGTCTGATCAGAAGATTCAAGCTTGTATCAGTGAAATCGGCGTTCCTCTCACCAAAGAAGTTGGTTTTCATCAGGTCTGTGAAATCATAAACGAATTGAAATTCAAGATTTTCCATTGTTAATTAACGATCTTGATTACAGGTTGATATACGAGGGAACCCGTACGGGCTACTAGCGGCTCATCCGGTGGCACCATTGGTTTCATTACATCACCTGGACTACGTGCAATCAATATCTCCAGAGAAGACCAAGATTGACGCTCTGAAAAAGCTTTTCACTGCATACGAAAAGGATCCGGGTCGGATCATCCAACATAGTTTCTGCTATGACTTGACCCGAAACTGGTCGGTTTCAGTATCTTGGGGTTACACTGTACAGCTGTACCCGTCTCTGGTGACTTCAAAGACGTTAGAAACAGCTTTCTTAACCTTTCAGTCATGGAGAAACTGGGCGACTCAGCCTTTCACGTTTAATACCCGACCCTATAGCCACGACCCGTGTGAGAGACCGATTTTTTATTTCTTGGATCGAGTAGAGGAAATCGGGGCGGGTCGGAGCTTGACAACGTACAGAATGTTCAACGACAGCAATGAAAAACATTGCGAGAGGGGAGACTACCGTCTACCATTAGCAGTTCTTCAATTCAATGTCTCCACTTCGACATTGAGTCCTAACTCTTGGAAACGGGTAAGAATTCTTGTTTTACAAATTATTTTTTTTTCAAACGGGGAGGAGATTCAAACCCTAATCATCAGGGTGATACACATCATTTTACCATTCCAACTAGTGATTCCGGAGTCTTTCTTTTACAACTCTGAAATCATCGTTTACTAAAAAAAATTCCAACAACAAACATTGTTCTATATCCGAAATCATTGCAACTATGGGGTTGGATTATATTAGAACCCAATTGTCCTTATACTGGTTTGGTGAATGTTAAAACGGTTTCATTTTTGTTGTGATTTGGTTGACCTATACATACACAAACACACAACAAAAGGAGACATTTGGCATAAAATGCAAATATATATTGTCCACCTCTTATCAGAATGGTCCACTGACGTAAAGTTCAAGGTTTCTTGGTTTGTTCTTCCTAATAAATTCTCAAAATGTAGTTAGTTATTAATGACCTAAATTTGAATAAACATTGAGTTTGAATATGTGGGTTAGTTACTTGGACTTTTTAATCTATGAGCTAGTAGGTTTAGTTCGGGACCTTTTTGTTTGGTCACACACTAATGAGATACCTTAATTTTCTGCAATCTCCAATACCCAAAATTTTTTTGCGTCATTCATGCATTAAATTAGACAAATTTTGAAATGTGCCTAACTCATTTGGACAATTGATCGAACACATTGCAGGCGCCACGAAGGCAGTGCTGCGAGATCAACAGTGGTGGAAAGGGGGTTCAAAGCGTGGTTCAGGTCAATATTAGAGGTTGTAATCGCTTTGAAAGCGTGACTCCTCCATAGAACATGGAAAGATAGATAAAATTTGCCATGAAAACAATTGTTGTTGAATGGATTTGCTTCAATGTGGGTATGGACATATGCTTTGTCCGTGGAAAGCAATGACTTGGGAGAAAGCAATTCAAAAGATTTCCTTACCGTCTATATTACTTGGCCCTTTGTTACTTCAGTTTTCAATAATTTTTTTTGGCCTTTTGATTTACATAGTAAATAAATAATCCAAAAAAGGTTCAAAATGAATGATATTTATGCTAAAATGAATTGAAGTCTATCTTTTGATCGAAGGGATAAATATCCAAAAAGTCCAAACAAGCTCCTCTATTTTTTTTGGATTAAAGAAGCTTCGTCTCAACCCTTATAGCATATCGACGTTAAAAATAGCTGACGTGCTAATTAATATATGACATAACTTTAATTTAAAGAAAAATTCAAATGAGGTTTAAATTCAACAGAAATAGGAGGCTATTGTTGTAAATAACAATTCTTGGGTATCCGCCACAAAATCCATTTATTTGGTGAAATTTAGTGTAATCCGGTATCGTTTAGTTTCTGAAGATATCTGGTGGAATATTGTATTGTACGGGGTTGTTCGACGACAATCGCTTTTGTGTTTTTATTTTTTAGTCTTATTGGTTGTAATCTATCCTTATGGTGGTTCGAGTGTCTACGGGTCTCATATTCTATTTCCCGTTCTGAG
This sequence comes from Tripterygium wilfordii, assembly GCF_013401445.1. Lineage (NCBI taxonomy): Eukaryota > Viridiplantae > Streptophyta > Magnoliopsida > Celastrales > Celastraceae > Tripterygium > Tripterygium wilfordii. The sequence goes on along the minus strand of NC_052236.1, from coordinate 9,144,231 downwards.
TTAATGAATATATTTCGGTTTCCATGACCTTTAAAAACAATGGTTCTTTTTTTTTATGATTAGTCTTTCCTTTCAATGTATCAGTTATATTAATTTATAATACATTTTATATAGCAATGATTTAAAGTTCCAAAACTTTTGTTAAAACCGTTTCAATGTGAAATAAGAATTTTTTTTGAGAAAGAGAGAAACGTTTGACACGGTAATAAGAAGGCCAAATATCATGGACACTCCCTGTGGTTGAGGCCATGTCTACATGCATCCCCTCGTTTTTGAATTTATAAGAATTGAACCCCTTACGCTTTATTTTTGTGTCATCGCAAGTCCTTCTGTCCTTTAACCATTATTTGACTAACGGTGATACAAAATGGTTTCGTTTTAACTTAATGAAATTGAAAAAGAACCCCAAATAAAATACTACTCACTCAAATATCAAAACCCTCTTTCACCCAAGACCAAAAGCCATATTAAACCTTATCCCCGAACACCATCTGATCTGCAATGCCGCTTTCACCAGCGCCGCTTCCACCAACGCCACTTTCACACAAAACTCTGGTGTACTTGCTCTCGGTTAGTAAACAACCTGCAAATAGTGTTTTATTTGCATAAGCAAGACTAAAATTCAATCAGGCATAATCGCACACCAGCTTCCCTACCACACCGGCCTACCCATGACCCACACTGAACCTTCACACAAGAAGCCATAACAATAGCATAAAAAGCACTAACAACCCATGACCCACACTGAAACAACATCATTCTCACAAAAAATAAACCATTTTTCTGAAAATTTTTACAAAAAACTCGTGTTCATATGAACTCACTCGTTTCGACTACGCCAAGGCCAGGGGATGCCAACAAAAGCAAATAATTGTCTATTCCAATAGGGTTGTTTTTTTTTTTGTTTAGCCCTAAAATTTAGTTCAAAATCATAAATATATAAAAACTCTTATAATCTCTTAATTATTGGTTTAGTCGGTCCGAGAAACAAAATCACTTGGGTGATACTTTAATGGCAAATCCCTCTGGCCAAACTGTATGCGATAGTACTAGGTAACCCATATAGTAGTAGACTAAGTCTCTTAAACGAAATCTTAAAACGTTTTAACTATCAAAATACATGTTAAATTTTTTAAAAATTACATATTCGAAATCAATGCATAAAACTCTTTTTAACAAGATCCATTGTTGATGAGTTTTATTGAATGGATTGAAATTCCATTATTTTTTTCAATTAAATTTCAAAAACAATGAATTCATACCTAAAACAATACATTCTAGACTTTGCTTTAAAAAATAATGGATTTTATATCAAAACAATAAATTTTAGACAATGAATTATAGGATAAAAGAATGGAATAAGACTATTCTATTGATTAAATAAATGGAATAACCTTGTTAGACTCTCATGGGCTACTAAACTGATGGGCTACAAGTCATTTTCGAACTGTATGGACTCGGAAGATCTTGTATTCGATTATCACGGAGAGCAATACCATTGTGCCCACGCGTTGGGGTTTCACCCAATTTATTATGTTGTCAAGTAAAAAACTTCGTTTCATGCGGGACAATTATGAAAAAGTTATTTAGAATTAGTTGTGCAACAATGTTGAAGAAAATTGATAGAAGAGATTGTTTTGTATTGGATAATGCTTGAGACCCCCAAAAGACCCTCATTTAATGTGGAGTGTTAGATGTGAAGTAGACTCTACATGTGTGTTTTTAATCAATGGTTATTTTAATGACACATAGATTTGAGGGACTTTTTTGAGGGTCATATTTTGGGGGTTTCTAACATTGTCCTTTTGTATTATTGTATTTACAACTAGAAAGTACAGACTTATGTAGGAGAGAATACAACAATCACGACTCACTCCTTAAGTTTAGGCCTTACTTATGGTAACAGCTAGTCCTATAGTTCAGGCATAACAAGAGCCTAATTATCTACAAGGAAACGATAATGTCAACTAGACGAAAGCTAATTTACAACAACTAATTAACACCAATTTAGGAATTTCCTTCAATAAATGAATAAATCTATACTTAATTAGTAGATCAATCAATAAATTATTACACCCTAAAATGGCTATATAATATATAGATAGATTGATCCAATTAACAAAATTCCTATAACCAGTTGGTCAACGTTCCATGATAGAATCTGAATGGTCTCTCCTTCCCTCTCTATGTGTTTTTCTCTAAAATATAACATGATGATAACTATATACACTCCGTATTTTACTAAGGGCCCGTTTCGTTTAATGTATAGCGATAGTAATTTTAATCCAATTGTGGTAATGTCATTACAAAGTAATCCTATAAAGGTGTTTGGTTTATAAAATGGAAATGTATTCCATTTTTAGTGTTTTCAAAAATTACCCTCCTATACATTTACATATATTAAAAACATTATTGAAAAAAATTCAAAACCTAATCCTGAAGCTGGCCCGGGCCCGATCCCAGCTTGACCCATGCTCGATCATGATTCTCAACCTGACCCATGCCTGATCCTGAATCTCGGTCCCGACCATGGCTTGATCCATGACCAGGCCAAAACTGGGCCTTGGCCAGACCCGGTCCCGATGCCTAATGTCGGGTCTGACCATGGTCTGATCCAGGACCCCGATTGAAACCGGGCTCTATCCCAGCTCATGCTTAACTTGGCCTGATGTCGAAATCATGCCCTACCCAGCCTAGACCTCGATCCAGGATCTTGAGCTTGATCTCAGATCCCATATCCCCGCACATATCTCGAGTCAGATCCCATATTCCAGCCCTGATCCCGAATCCTGGATCCCGACCTCGATCTCGGATCACGGACACATCCCATTTCCCTGGTTCATCTCGCTTCCCGGGTCTGATTCCGTATCTCGTATCCTGGGTTCTGGTCTCGACCTAGATACCGAATCCTGACCCTGATCTCGGATCCCAAGCCCAATCTTGGATTCGGGCCTCGATCCCTGATCCCCGCCCATATCTCGGCCTCGATCCCAGATCTTGGATCCCAACCTCGATCCTAGATCCCGGTGCAGATCTTGGATTCTGACCTTGATCTCGGATATCGGGCTTGATCTGTATCTCGACCTTGATCTTGAATCCTGGCTTAGATCCTTGATCCTGTGCCCGATCTCATATCCTGACCTCAATCCCGTATCCTGGACACGACCAAGCCCGATCTCGAAGCCATGCCCACGCTTGACCTAGAGCTTACTCAGCCCTGAAGCCTGACCCGGACTTTAATATGTAAGGATATGACTATAAATAATTTATAATCATCGGAGATATATTTGTCCAAGAAACAAAATTTGATTTTGTAATCACAATACCAAAATTTAGATGGTAATTGGATTACTTGTTTTTGTAAGGAACTTCATTACCAAGTAATTGGATTACACTATATTTTTAAATTAATGGATACCAAACATTGTAATGTAATGTGAATACAATTACCATTACATTGCATGGGTAACCAAACGGGCTCTAAGTACATCCAAAACTTAATAAACCCGAGTTAAAAATATAACATTATCAAGTAAACCCCTTTTTTGTGTTTGTTTCAAAAAAATACCATCTCCAATTTTCTTCCCAATCTCTCTTTCCACTATTACCTAGGTTGCCAACGTGACCATCATCACCACAATCTACACTATTAGCATCATCTTCTTCTTCTTCATCCACCTCCAAATCCTCACTATTTGTTCCAAACCCTAAATCCCCACAAGTCCCAAATAAATCATTATAGCCACCATCACTAAGCTTCTTACTACAATCCTTGACTTCAAGCTCCACATCACCAAACACCTCCTTATACATCATGCCAACACCATTGAAGGGGAAGGTTATAGGGTCCTGGATACTGTGAACGGAGTTACATGGCCGACGATGGGGCGAAATTTCTTTTCACGGGTTTTGAGTTTGTTTAGGCACTTGATTTGAGAATATCAAAGTATTTAGTCATAAGAATTTGTTCCTCCTATAGCGGTTGGCATTGCGTGCAAACACTCGACCGGCGTTGTCATTTTGGTGGGGTTGGGATTTGCCCCAGGTTTTCGTCTTCAGGTAAGGGAAGAAGAATGAGAGAAGGATTTGGGACTGAGAATGATAGGGTCATGGGGTGTTGAAAGATTAGATTTTTTTCAATGTTAATGAGGTGTACTTAGCAAAGCTCAGGGTGTATACCGTGCTCATCATATAAGATCTTGTGTGTACATTTGTACCCTTGTAAACAGTTGAAATGCGTCCTCCAAAGAAGCAGCAGCTTGGAAATGTCAGTCACTCACTAACATCCAACCCCTCATATACCCAAACCCAATCCTCTTCTTCAATATTCAATTTTCAATTCTGTCCTCCCCAAATCCCAACACCAAGAAACCCTCTAAACTTTGCCGTATTGATGCCCTCCATAACCTGGCGAAGCAGGTCCTACCAAAAATCTAATCCACCACCCACGCTCGGAGTTTTAGCCATGTGTTTGGTGGCTTGCGATTCTGCTGCAAGCACATTATTTTTTATTTTAAACATTTTTAACTTAACACATTATCTTAATTAATTTTACATAAGTAATTATTATACTATTTAAAATATTTAAATTTTATACTTAACATTACTTTTATTAGTAAATTTTATTTAATAAATTAAATGTAAGATTAATAAAAATAAAAAATTATTATAAAATCATTATATTTAATATTTAATAAAATAATTATTTTATTAGTTTAATTAACAAAATTATATTTATTATATTAAATTTAATAACAAAATTTGATATAAAAATTATAAAATCTAATATTATAATATTTTAATTCAACAACATTTCCGCTAACATCAATTTTTAGTTCACCAAACACCTCACAACATATTCTGCAGCTTTAAGCTCAGCATATTTCCAACAGCATTTCCGCTAACATTGAAAATCAATTTATCCGCTCTACTAAACACACCCTTTATTTAGAGTGGTAGATGATTTTTTTACTTTTTTTAAAAAATCATGTGGGACCCACGTTGGAAAGTGCAAACGTATGTTTAATTTTCTTTTTAAAAACAGTAGATCCCACGTTATTTTTACATAATGTGCTAAACATTTTTTACTTAATATTTATTAATTATTGTACTTAACATTTTTTATTTATTTTCAATAAAAAATAATTTTAAAAATATTTGTAATTTATGCTTAAAATTAATTTTAATAACTAATTATATTTATTATATTAAATTAAGATAATGAATATTTATAAGCTAATTATATTAATATAATTAATAAATATTTATAAGTTAATTATATTTATTATTATTAAAATTATATTTATTAGATTAAATTTAATTACAAAAATAATAAAATATTATATTATATAGTTTAAGATAATATGTTTATTCAATACCTTTTATGCTAGCATCAACTTTTAGTTCGCCAAACATCTCATATCATATTACACAACTTTAAGCTAAGCTTTTCCGCTAATGTAAAAAATTAATTCAACCGCTCTACCAAACGGAGCCTAAATTTTGAGACAGTCAAGACTATCCGCATGTTTCTTAGGATGGAACCGCATTAATGTTTCGCTCCACCAAACACCTTCCATCCGCTCACAAAAAGGAGCTTCTTTGAGTGGATCCGCTTTTATTTATTTTTTTAAAAAATTAGGTGGGTCCCACTAATCATTGCAAAGATCTTTTTTAATTAAAAATTGACGTGGGTCCCACTTTCATATCCAATGAAATAAAATAAATAATATAAATAATGAAATATAATGTATAATATGATTAATGTTATTAAGATAATCATTTTAATTTGATATAAATTTTATTATTAATATTAATATAATATTAAATTTATAATAAAAATTTAATAGCAAAATCTATTATGAAAATAAAAAATATAATATTATAAAGTTTAAGATAATATTTTAACTAAGCAATTAAAAACTTCTCTCTACTTTCCTCTCAAAGTGATCTAGAGGAGAGAGTCCAGACATTCTTGGAGCATCCACAATGGTGCTACTTGAGCACATACTCCAAATTTCACTAAATTATATTCTCTCTCTTCTACTCTCTGTTAGGTGGCACAATTTAATTGGGTGATTGGGTCTCACAATCTACACTATTCATCAACATTCCATACATTCCAATATTCTTTACTCAATTTCTTTATTTTCTCTCTCTGCCTTTTCATCATCTCCCTCTTATTTTCCATCACCTCTCTCTTACTTTTCATCTTCTCTCTTTCTTTCCATCATCTCTCTCTTACTTTTCATCATATCTCTCTTCCTTTTTCATCATCTCTCTTCACTATTCATCAATTATCATACACTTCAAAGATCAAGTATGGACTAATTTTTCAAGTGTCATTTTTTATCACAAGTGTGCATCTTGCGCTTAACTTATCAAGAAAATATCATCTCAAGTATCCATTGTGAATATCTAGCGCTTAATTTATCAAGAAAATATCATCTCAAGCACTTCAAAATCATCCCATTTAGGCCTTCAAAGGCAAGTTTTCGAGTAAGGCTGGCCTTCAATAGAAGTGTTTTGCATTGACTAAACAAGAGGAAGAAGTCCTCATTTGTCATGAAAGTCATTTGAAATTATCTCCAAAACGAGATGGAAGTTAGTCTCATTGGACACCTCTTTGTAGATCATTCCATTACGAAGGGAGCAGTGTGCAAGAATTTCAAGGACATATGGAAAGTCACATGTTGGGTCTTTAGGATATCCTTATAGACGAATCATCTATCAGTGAGGGGTCCTTGTAGCAGTAGTTCCTTTCGGATGTCCAATGGCCGAATCACTCATAACAAATCCTAATCCGTACAGTCTACTTATTAGGTTTTGATGCAATAGAAGAATTGGTGCAAGAATTGATGCAAGAATAGTGGGCCCTAAATTAAGAGAAGATTGGAAATCACAAATGCAGCAAGATTCTATGAATATTATAGAATGAATTAGGGCTTTAGTTAAGTTGAAATCGTTGAAGACCAAAGAAGAAATCATGAAAGTCAATGGCAAAAATCAAGGAAACTATTAGAGGCTAAAGTCTAGCTACCATAATAATGTAGACGTAATAATATTGATTATGTTCAGACTCATATTTAAAGGAGCCAAAGTCGTTTTAGTTTGATTAGCTTATTTTGTATTGAGAAGAATATTTCTTTTGGAGGAGTGATTCCTTGTTAAATCAAAATCAGAGAGTGATTCTCTAGTTTCTTTGTCTTCTTCCATGTTTTACTAGCTGAGTTGTGATTTCTCAAGTTAGTTTGCATCAACTTGGTATCGAAGCAAATGAACACGTGGAGTAGTGTTCACGATCCTAATGACTTCGGCCATTATCGTAGAGAAGAGGTAGATCGGGTGAAATTCAGAACTGACACTTATGGGTTTTGTAACTCAAGAAACTGGTATGGCCAAGAACATGACAGAGAAAATTCATACGAGTATCCTCGTAATAGCTGGTATAATCGAGCTCGAGAAGACACGGGAGATTACAAATCCAAACAGTACGAGGGGACTCAAAATGACAGATTGAATAGAAGCTACAATAGAGACAAAGGCTTAAGATGGGACTGCAATGGTTCAGCTTCGTCAAGTGTCAATGATCATGGTGTTTTGGTTGTCAAGCCCATCTTACAGAAGTGCAGTTCAAATGCCCCGGCGATCTCCGATAAACTGAAGAGTGACATGCTGGAAACTCTTCGCCAAATTCAAGCGTTAACTCAACAACTGGAGCCAATGACAGTAATGGTTCAGAAGTTGGACAAGATTAGGAGTCATTGGATTGCTCGGGAGGTTCCGCACCAACATGTCAATAAAAGAAAACTAGAAAATGAAGAAGAGACTAATGATAGCGCTACCAAGACAGTCAAGGCTGATGAGAAAGAAACGGTGGACCTGAAAAGTATTGTTACTGTTTGTGTGATGGAGGAACCCAAAAGCGGTGAACAAGGTGGGTTGGATACGCAAACCCTTATCATCCCAGGTACAAACATTAACAAGAATGTTGAGGGTGGGTCAACAACAGAGGTAACAATTTTAAACTCAAAGCTTGACTCTTTATCCACTTATGATTTTCTTGGTATAGAAGATAGCGGTAAAGAAAGCAAATATTTCCCTGAATTGGCTGATATCATTTTCCTACCAAATGACGATTTTATTAAAGCCTTATCGGATATTGACAACACGAGGAAAGGTTATGTTTTACCTGAGCTTCAGGGGTATGATAGAGATGGTAGTAAAGTGAATGCTCTACATCAAAAACTAGCTGAATGGGGTGCGGAGAACATGTTCATCTTTGATCCAGGTGGTTGGTTTCAAATTGTTGCTGAGAAGTTATACCTAAAGGATTCCCCCTCTAATGAAAGAAGTCTTGCAACTGTGTTACAGCCAGGGAAAAGGCCAAATGAAATCTGTGAATATGATGGTTTTGGTGCCGGTCATAGCTCAACTAGCATCTCTGCCACCTTAGGAATGACTGTGGGAAGGAAATTTAAAAGGTACCAGAATGCTGATATGATAGTCATCCTTATATCATATCACTTCCTCACAAGATGCTTTGACGACGTTGCGATTGCGAAACAACATGCCACTACTTTTATTACAGGGTTGGCATATGAAGGCATCAAGCTTTTCCGTGCAATATACGCATCCTTCTTGCAGTGGGCATATGACCAGGTGATATATGCTGGAATTTCTTTGACAGAATACTTATGGCAATACAAAGGTCTTGCATTGAAGCCTCAACTTTTACAAATATTTACATCCCATGATGAGGGCATTAGAATGTGCTGGAAATTCCATATTTTAGTGATAGTCAACACTTATGGAATTCTACACAAGCTGGATACAGTGTCAAAATTTTCATATAACAAGAGGATCGGTTACATTGGTAGGCTAAATACTTTTGTTTTTGACCCTAGTGATGGCCATTTGATGACAAGAAGAACCATGATTTCTGGGGAGCCAATGCAACTACAAACTTGCAAAATTTTGTTTTCATATTGGTCAAGCGAAGCAACTCCAATTGTGAATCCATTCGACGGAGTCGAATTTTTGTGGGTCGGCGGGAATGATGCAATAGAAGAATTGGTGCAAGAATTGATGCAAGAATAGTGGGCCCTAAATTAAGAGAAGATTGGAAATCACAAATGCAGCAAGATTCTATGAATATTATAGAATGAATTAGGGCTTTAGTTAAGTTGGAATCGTTGAAGACCAAAGAAGAAATCATGAAAGTCAATGGCAAAAATCAAGGAAACTATTAGAGGCTAAAGTCTAACTACCATAATAATGTAGACGTAATAATATTGATTATGTTCAGACTCATATTTAAAGGAGCCAAAGTCGTTTTAGTTTGATTAGCTTATTTTGTATTGAGAAGAATATTTCTTTTGGAGGAGTGATTCCTTGTTAAATCAAAATCAGAGAGTGATTCTCTAGTTTCTTTGTCTTCTTCCATGTTTTACTAGCTGAGTTGTGATTTCTCAAGTTAGTTTGCATCAGGTTTGGTACAACCTACCCCACAAATGCCTTGCTTTGTAACCAAAACAAGCAACCGCACGTAATAAAACCAAAAATATCCAAAGGGTATAGCCGTTGGGAATTCGTAAGCCAAATCCACAGGATTTGCTTTTCTCAAGACAATATAAAGCCCACCAACTACCCACTCTCCCTTCCCATACCAAAGCCCATCAAATACCGTTTCAAATCCACCGTTTCGTTATCTTAAAAGCAATCGAAACCCATCATCCATTTGGTCACAACCTTCTGATCATGGCTGCCTCCCTCTCCACCGGTGATTTCCCGGCCTTTCTCTTTGAGTTCATTTATCTTAGTTTTCACCGAAAGAGCTGCTAGTTTTGGCACTCTTTATGGCAACATTTCATTGCTTTTATCGTCTGTTTTTAACTGAGAAGTCCGTCTGATCCGACTCCAAGGAAGTTCAATAAATTAGTATGTTTTCTTAGCTTGATTCAATTTACATAGAACAATAACTAAATCTGTCTGTGAACGATGGAGTCTGTTGATTGTTTGAAATCCGGTACTCTATTGGGTATAAAGAAAGATGTGTATTTGGTGCTGTTGAGCTTGAATGGCTCTGGTTCTGTTTCAAGCTCACCATTCATGGGAATCAGTTTGAAGAAGCTGAACTCCAAGTTCACCCAATTAAGGCCTTTATCAAGTAATTCCAAGGTTGCTGCAGAGTACGATGAGAACAAAAAGACCTCAAAGGACAGATGGGGAGGGCTTGCCGTCGACATATCCGATGACCAGCAAGACATTACAAGGGGAAAGGGTATGGTGGACTCACTCTTCCAAGCTTCAATGGGGACCGGAACTCACTACGCGGTCATGAGTTCTTACGACTACACCAGTCAAGGCCTTCGCTCGTAAGTACCTGGCAGAATCGAATTTGGAAGAAAAGAAAGAGTATTGAGAGATTGATTCGTGAAATTTCTTTTTTATAGGTACAATTTGGACAACAATATGGATGGTTTCTACATTGCTCCAGCATTCATGGACAAGGTTGTAGTTCACATCACCAAGAACTTCTTGACCCTCCCAAACATCAAGGTTTGTTGTTAACCTGAATTATTGTGAATCGTTGGTTCCTTAAGATGATAAAGTTGCAATATTTGCAAATAATTGATTACAGGTTCCTCTGATTTTGGGTGTTTGGGGAGGCAAAGGGCAGGGGAAGTCATTCCAGTGTGAGCTTGTTTTGGCTAAGATGGGTATCAAGTGAGGTCTACTAAGCATCTTTAATGTTATAGAAAATCATTTCTGCTAATTTAGAGTTGGGGCTAACTATTGGACATATGTGATTGTGAACATTCAGTCCCATTATGATGAGTGCTGGAGAATTGGAGAGCGGAAACGCGGGAGAGTCAGCGAAATTGATCAGGCAGAGGTACCGTGAGGCTGCAGACATAATCAGGAAGGGAAAGATGTGCTGTCTCTTCATCAATGATCTTGATGCAGGAGCCGGTAGACTTGGTGGGACTACGCAATACACCGTCAACAATCAGATGGTGAATGCCACACTTATGAACATTGCTGATAACCCGACAAATGTGCAACTCCCCGGTCAGTACAACAAACAAGAGAACCCCAGAGTTCCAGTTGTCGTCACTGGCAATGACTTCTCCACCTTGTATGCTCCACTCATCCGAGATGGTCGTATGGAGAAATTCTACTGGGCTCCTACAAGGGGAGATAGAATTGGAGTCTGCACTGGTATTTTCCGCACTGATAATGTTCCTACAGAGGACATTGTCAAGCTTGTCGACACTTTCCCTGGCCAGTCCATTGGTAACTTGCAACAATTATCAGTTTTACCGCATTCATGAATTATAGTACTAATACAGGATTTTCTATAGGCAAGACTAATTAGTTCCATTCCGTTTGTTCGTAGACTTCTTCGGTGCACTGAGGGCAAGAGCATATGATGATGAAGTGAGGAACTGGATCGTCGGTGTCGGTGTGGAAAATGTTGGGAAAAGGCTTGTGAATTCAAAGGAGGGACCTCCAATATTTGAGCAACCCAAAATGAATCTCCAGAAGCTCCTTGAGTATGGAAACATGCTTGTGCAAGAGCAGGAGAATGTGAAGAGAGTTCAATTGGCTGAGAAGTACTTGAAAGAGGCTGCCCTTGGAGATGCAAATGTAGATGCTATTGAGAATGGAAACTTCTATGGTTAGACCTTTGATGCTAAATCAGACATGAAGGAGAGAGGCTTTGCATCTATGATTAATAAAAGATTTTACAAAAACAAAACATCTAAGGTTTTCTTTATTTAATTGGTTTTTACAGGGCAAAGCAACCTAACAGATTCGGGTTCCTGGTTCTGAATGGTGCACTGATCCTTGAGCGGAAAACTACGATCCGTTGGCTAGAAATGCTGATGGAAGCCTCCGTCAATCACTTGTCAATAAACTTTGTTTTCATAATTCAATATCTTGTAATTTTGTCGTAGTTTAGAACATAGTTTTTATTACCGGATCATACCGCCGGTTCGACCGCGAATCGATGTACACTGGTATTTATTTTTGAGACAAAATATGGGACATGCAAAATCAAATCGCGACAAAACTGAGGTTCAACTTTTAAACCGTGGTCAAACTAAGGTTCAATCCTTAAACAGCAATCAAACTGAGGTTCAATCCTTATTATTTTCATATATGTTCATTGGTAATATATATTATATAGTTAAATATCTATTAATTTAGTATGCATTCAGTGGTTCAACCTTCATCGTATAGGTTAAACCTCGAAAACATTGTTTCTTCATTATTGACGATTCAATACATGGATTATATTAAAATTTATGGTTTAGACTTTGATAGTTGTTTTTCTGCTATTGTGCTTTGCTGAGAAGGAACAAGCCTTCTCTATAGTAACGTAGAACGGAAACCGATAGAAGGTACAATCTTTGTCAATACCTTAGGTAATAAGAAAACCCAGAGAATAATCTCAAAGACGGCTAGTCTATTTCAATTCAATAATTAATCCTCCAATAACTAAAATCGCTAAATAAATAGGTTCTCGCAGGAATCCTAAAGATAACAAAACAAAAAGGCCTATTTGCCCACAATCTTAAGTATTTTAAAACCAAAATAACTAAATAATAATTATTGAAGTGTACACTGACTGCACATCCAACGTCAGCTCAAGCACCCGCTCAAACATGCACTGACTTGCACGTCCAACCTTTGCTCAAGCACCCACTCAAACATGCACACGCTCAAACCCTTCCATGTAGTGTTCCATCTCCTGTCCTACATCATATAGCCTCAATGTCTCAACGTTTTTGAGTGCTCGGACACTAAGGGAATTTATGCTCTGTGCCTTTTGTTGCAAGAAGATTGTTTTCTCTTCCCATCTCTTTATTGTCTCTATTATCAGCCCATGCGACCAAATTGATGCCTTCTTAGAACCCTGCACTTCAATTCGCATCAGACCTCCTTCTTCACCTACTTTGATTCAACAAAAACGACCCATCGAAGCTTACTTCTTTTTCTAGAAAGCAACAATACATTCTGTTAAGTGTGAAGGCTAATTCTGTTGCTGATATCTGAAATGTGATGTTCTGGTGTTTCCGTTTGGACAGGGGTTATAGTTTTCTGGATGGCCCTGTGCATGGAAATGGCAGAAGACCCTTATTGGATATCCTTACTCGAGAAAGCTTGAAGATTCGTTCAGACAGATAATATAGGTTTCTGGACGGGTATGCTCCATCCGAACGGGTGTTATGGTCCTCCGGACGAGTATGTTGGAAAATCAAGTTTTAAGTACTTGTCGTCCGGATGGGTTAAATACGTGTCCGAACGGCTTTCTGGAACCTGTAATCCGAAAACATATATAAATAGCTGTTTAGAAATTCCTACAACGTATTCATGGAGATATATATGGACCTATTCATCCACCATGTGGACCATTCGTTATTTTATGGTTCGAATAGATGCATCATATAAATGGTCATACGTATGTTTATTGTATACTCGTAATGTTGCATTTGTCAGGTTCTTAGCTCAAATCATTCGTTTACATGCATAGTTTCCTGATTATCATATTAAGTCAGTTGAATTGGATAATGCTGGCGAATTTACTTCTCAAGCATTCTATGATTATTGCATGTCACTAGGAATAGATGTTGAACATCCTATTGCACACACTCATACTCAAAATGATTTAGCAGAATCACTTATAAAACGTCTTCAATTGATTGCTCAACCTATGCTTTTAAAAAGAAAATTGTCTTCTGACACTTGGGGACATGCAATATTACAAGTTGCATCATTAATTCGAGTTAGACCATCTTCTCACCATTCATATTCACCTTTGCAATTAGTATTAGGTCATCAACCTAGTATTTCACATTTTCGTGTTTTTAGTTGTGTTGTTTATGTTACTATTTCACCTCTATAGCGCACTAAGATAGGATCACAACGACAACTTGGTATTTACGTTGGCTTTGATTCCCCTTTTATCATTTGATATCTTGAACCATTAACTGGTGAGATTTTCAAAGCCAGGTTTGTTGATTGTCATTTTTGATGAGTCTATTTTTCCTCCATTAAGAAGAAAAAATTTTGAACCACATAAACATTATGATATTACTTGGAACACTGTGACATAGTCTCATTTAGATCCCCAAACAAAATAATGTGAACTTGAAGTTCAAAAAATTATTCATTTACAAGATATAGCTAATCAATTACCTGGTGCATTTAATGATACTTCAAAAGTTTTATGGTCACATATTCCAGTTAGAAATTTAACTGCGCGTATCAATGTCCCTGAAGAACAAACAACAAGTGATGTCTTGAAAACCACATCAGTAACTTGAAAGACCACTGGGAGCTAAATATAAAATTTCCCAAAAGAGAAATATACAAATTTCTACTAGAACTCTAGCAGAGCTTACTCCAGAAGAACAAATTTCTCTTGTAGAGAATACTCCTACAGAGGTTATTCTTGAAGAGAATATACTTGCTGAATCCCAACCTTCTGAACTAATATTTATTGAAGAAATACAGGTACCTAATAATGATAATAATGAGCATTCAATATCTCATGAAGAAAGTTGGGATAGAAGTAAGACTATTGTCAACAATGTATTTGGATAGGCAGTTGCTACAAGCATTACTAAAAGTAATGATAATCCTGAGCCTAAATTTGTCGATGAATGTCGGCATAGATATGATTGGTCAAAGTGGAAACAGGCTATGACAATAGCATTAAATTCTCTATCTAAAAGAGAAGTTCTTGAACCTGTAGTCCAGACACCTAAAGAAGTCCAACCTTTAGGATACGCATGGGTATTTGTGCCAAAGCGAAACGAGAATGATGAAATTTCTTTATATAAAGTGAGACTTGTAGCACAAGGTTTTCCACAGAGACCGAGAATTGATTATGATGAAACATATTCTCCTATCCTGAATGGAATCACGTTCAAATTCCTAATTGGCTTAACAGTCGCTGAATTACTGAATATGCGTCTAACGGATGTATTAATATATGGATCGCTGGACAGTGAAATTTATATGAGAATCCTCGAAGGATTTCGTTTGTCTAAAGGATTGTACTCAAGCAAACTCCAACGTTCATTATATGGGTCAAAACAATTCGATCGCATGTGGTTCAACCAATTAAGTGGATACCTTGTTAAAGAAGGATTCACAAATGATCCGATTTGTCCATGCATTTTTATTAAAAATTCAAAATCTGGATTTGTTATAATCGTTGTTTATGTTGATGATTTAAATTTAGTTGGGACTCCTGAAGAGCTCACTAAAGCTAGTGATTATTTTAAGATAGAATTTGAGATGAAAGATCAAAGGAAAGACAAAATATTGTCTTTGGCTTCAGAACGAACACTTGAACAATGATATCTTTCTTCATCAAACCACTTATACTGAAAAAGTGTTAAAACAGTTCTATATGGATAAAGTTCACCCTTTGAGCACTCCAATGATAGTTCGTTCACTTGATGTTAAGAAAGATATGTTTCGACCTCAAGATCAGGGGGAGACAATATTGGATCCAGAAGTTTCATATTTGAGTGTAATTGGATCGTTGATGTATCTAGCCAATTGTACCAGGCCAGATATACATTTGCTGTCAATTTACTTGCAAGATATAGTTATGCCCCAATTAGATGACATTGGAATGGAATAAAACAAGTTCTTCGTTATCTAGGAGGTACAACCAATTTGGGTCTATTTTACTCATTTGATGCCAAGTCTCAGTTAGTTGGGTATGCAGATGTTGCTTATCTATCCGATCCTCAGAGTGTAAAGTTTCAAACTGGTTATGTATTTCTTTATGGAAATACTGTTATTTCTTTGAAATCAATGAAGCAGACAATAACAACAACTTTTTCTAATCATTCTGAGATACTGGCAATTCATGAAGCTAGTCGAGAATGTGTGTGGTTGAGATCAATGATTTCTCATATTCAAGAAAAGTGAGGACTTCAATCAGTTAAGAGTATCCCAACAGTCCTGTTTGAAGACAATGCTGCATTTATAACCCATATCCAAGGAAGATACATTAAAGGTGATAGAACTAAACACACCTCTCCAAAATTTTTCTGTACAGATGAATTTTAGAAGAGTGGTGATATAGACGTTCGGCAGATTCCCTCTTGTGCTAATCTGGTAGATTTATTTACGAAAGCACTACCACCTGCAACAATCAAGAAGTTGGTCTATAATATCGGTATGCGACAACTCAAAGATCTTCTTGAATCAGGGAGAGTAAAAATGTGAAGATAGTGGTATGGATTGTACTCTTTTTCCTTCGACCAATGATTTTTTCCCACATGGTTTTCCTTGACAAGGTTTTAAGGAGACAGTCTCCACACTGGTCATATCAAAATTGATGCACAAGAATGATGTATTCGTTTTCCTTCGCTAAGGTTTTTATCCCTTTGGGTTTTTCCTTAAAAAGGTTTTAATGAGGCACATTATTTGTGTACGTGGTCATCCAAAGGGGAGTGTTACGAAACATTTAATTTGGATGACCCATATGAAGAAAATGAAAGCTACATCGGCTTCATTAAAGATTGAATGTCCTATAACATTCAATTTAGTCTTTAATAAGTAATTAATACTTCAATTACATTTGATATTATTTTGTATATAAATACATGTAATGATCATTTGTTGAAGGATGAAGAAAAGCAAGAAAGAAGTATTCTCTTCCATTACTCTTTCATTTAATAACTCTAGATTAATTGAGTTCTATATTTATTTATATTTACAACAATTTTATTATTTTTGAAAGGGCAATTATCAATAAGGATACAATTGGAAAGACATGTACCAATAAGGACAAACAAAAAAATTATTAATAAGGACATAACTCATTAAATTACCTATATGCCCATTTTCATTTAATAAAATTACAAAGTGTTAATGATGGATGGATGCCTTTTCCCGATTTGTTCTCCAATATTGTCTCCAAGTATGACATCATCAATTTTAAAAAAAATTTTAAATGAAATTTTAAAATGATTTACCTCTCAAACTATATGGCGGATTTTTGAATTTTTTTTTATATATTCTAAATCAACATAAAAAACTCTTTCAAATAAGATTCATTATCGATATATTTTCAGATTAAAAAACTCATAAATAAATTTAGTGTAAATAAATTTAGTGTAAATAAATTTATTTACAATGAATTTTAACATATAATAACCATAACAAATGATGTAGGTCAACTATTACAGATAAACTAACGTGTATAAATTTAGTGCAGATAAATTTATCTTCAGTGCAAAAGAGTTTATCTGTAGCATAGATAAATTTATCTTCTGTTCACATAAAGTTCAATATCTAAAAACATAACAAAACCATAACAGATAAATTAATACAGCTCTGATACCCAAAATTTGAGCCTTGTTTTGACTTGTAAAACATTCGAATCTCCAATTATGTGGGTCTTCGGGTCTTCGTTCAAATGCCTTAAAAATTGTTTCAATCAGAGCTCAAACGAGTGAGTTATTGTTGTTCAAACCCATTGACTTCAGATACACATCTTCGATGTGAAAACTTTGAGCCTCTATTTGGCCTTTGAAATGTTCGAAACTCCAAAAATGTATTAGACAAAACTCTGTGGTTTCTTCGAGTCTTCTTTTGAATGCCACAGAAATTGTCTCAATCAAAACTTAAACAAGTGAGTTATGACTGTCCGATCATAAGAGTCGAGGGACCTTTGTTCAATAAAAAAATTATTTTAAATAATTTATCGTTAATGCAATAAATCTTATCTACTTGCATACTTTATAGGTTAACATAAATGAAAAAGATAAAGCTCCACATGCATTTTAAATGTTGTCCATACACCTTAGCATTGCAGTAAGATAAATTAGAGTGAACATATATTTTTTAGAATAAAATAAACTTGTATTAAGCAAGCAAAACACAAGTTACACCATACATAAGTGATGATACTCATCTAGAAATATAATAATAAAAACAAACTCCAAAATCAAGAAGAAAGAAAAGACCCAATACCATAACAGATGCCACAAACAGGCTAACAGAGAGATAAAATACTTTTTGAGAGGCAAGCAAGAGCCTTGGAACATCCGTTGCATGATGAGGTGCCGCCTTAGAACCTCGCCAAAGAAAGGAGCATGTGTTACAGCCTTGAGACAATCCTTCACAAACTTGATTAGAGTTACCATAAAACAGATGTCATCGCCACCACAAAATACCAAATCTACTGGACATTAGAGTGAATCTATTGAAATTAACATATTGCTAATTAATCCTTTTTGAGCTACATACTGTTATTAAAAAAAAGAAGAAAAAAGAACCCATAGAAAAAGAAGAAAATAAGAACAGATCATCGGCCGCCTGAGAGAAGCGATGCTGCAACCGAAGATAACTGTGCGTAGGATTTACTTGAGGAAGACGGATAGGACATGGCGAAATTATCAAAACCACTTCGAGAACGACCAATATATGACAAATAAGGTAACGTGGCATCTCCTTCCAAGTATTGCACCACTTGTCGCATACTTGGCCTTGCAAATGGGTCTGAATGTGAGCACAGCAACCCAAGTCTTAACACCATCTCCACTTCCTCCGCTACATAATCTGTGCCAAGATTTGGGTCTCTGGCCTCAATAACTTCACCCCTAATCCAATACGAGAAAACCCAATCAACCAAGATTAATTCCTCCGTTGGTGCTCTTGGTTCAATTGGCCGTCTTCCACAAGCAACTTCAAGCAAAAACGCACCAAAGGCGAACACATCAGTGCTTGTTGTGGCCTTCCCTGTTCGAGTATGCTCTGGTGCTAGATACCCAAGTGTTCCAGAAACATGGGTTGTTTGAGGGTCTGTTCCATGATCATATAATCTTGCTAGACCAAAGTCTCCTAATCTTCCGTTCAATTCACCATCTAAAAGGACATTGCTTGCCTTGACATCTCTGTGAATCACAACTTGCTCCCACTCCTCGTGGAGATAGAACAGGCCAGCTGCTACACCTTTGATGATTTTAAATCTCTGATTCCAATTCAGGGTCACTTTTGGTTGGTCGTAAAGGTACTTGTCTAAGCTTCCATTGGGCATGCAATCATATACCAGAAGCAGCTCTCCTCTTCTCCGGCAATAACCCAAGAGGGTCACTATATTCCGGTGGCGAAGCCGACCAATGCTTACAATTTCTGCTACAAATTCTCTCATGCCCTGTCTTGATTCATGGGAGACCCTTTTCACAGCAATCTCAATTTTTGTGGTTGGCAATACACCTTTATAGACCCTGCCAAATCCTCCAGACCCCAGTAACTCCTCGTCCCTAAATCCATTTGTGGCAATATACAAGTCTTTGAATTTGAATCTATGAGGCCCATAATCAAGCTCCCAATCTTCAAGCTCCTCTGCAAACTTTCTCTTCCTTCTTATGACATAAATCGTACTTGATATTGCTACTGAAACCAAACTAATTAAAATCACAGGTAACCCAATCGTTAAAACCTTGGATGTTTTCTTACCTCCAATTCTAGGAAGCATGGGAAGCTGAGAGAGATCGAGATCTTCAGCTTGGCCATTCAATTTAAAACTCCAACCCAAAACATAGTGAGATGTCGACATCGACCCAGTTGATGATGAGAATCCAACATACATCTCGTCGTGCAAAACTGCCGACAAATCACGAGTCAGAGACACCAATGGAGTCTTGGGTTTCCCAACCTTAAATGGAGCTAAAGTGACACTGATCCGCTTCTTTTCACCATCATAATCCACCCAAACTTGCATCCTTCTCGTACTGATCAGGGTCAAATTGATAAATCGACCCGTTTTGTTATCATAATATCCTGCTGGTTCTGCTGCTGCAGATTCCAACCCATTGATATCAATTCCAGCATGGTTGTTATTGATATCACGAAATTCACTGCTAAAAATCGTGTCAAGCTCTACAGCCAAAACGTGGTTGGAGTAATTCCCGTTATTGTTCTCGTTGAAGAGGCCAAGGTACGTGCTTGGAAGAACCCCTGGCAGGTCCCTTGTTGGCGCAATCACAAAAGCAATTCCATGCCCACCCAGATTAGGGTATCGTGGAATAATAGCGAAAACAAAGGTAGTGGAGAAGGACAAAACGGTGCCATTTGTGGAGTTCTTGAAGGCTACTGGATTTGGGTAAAACGCATGACCCGTCTGTTGTTCAGTCCAATTGGTGAGCAGCAGAAGGCCATTGGAGGTGACCTGGGCTAATCCGTCAAGGCTTAAATTGGCCGATCCGAAGCCATTGTAGGTGAGACTAACATCCCCACTGCTTACCCTGGTGAACAAGAAGAGAGACACAAACACAAACAGAGGAAGTTCAAGCTTGTAAACCATGGTTTGAGTCTTTTGTTCCGTACTTTTCCAGTTTCTCACTCCCACTTTGGTTTTGTTTATCTCGGATTCTTGTAGTCGAGCAATGTTATATAAAACCGTGAGGGTCATTGAAGATGAAGTCAAAATTGCAAATATATTTCACACAGAAGACAAGTCAAGACTTTGTTTTTCCACAACTCACCTCTCGGCAAAGAAAAAATGAAGTACGTTTTTCATCAAAAAGTCTTCCATGCATGGAAGTCTTCTCACGGGGCTGAAAGCTGTAAGAGATAGCAGCAGCCGTGAGAGAAAATAGAGAGAGCCTTAAACCAATCAGTCTTCGAGAACAGAGAGAAAAGACAATGAACCAATTTAAGAGGTATATCCACAAATTAACGAAGGTGTTGTATTGTGTGAGTAATCCACCTATGGGTGAAGTTTTGTAAATGACTTTTTTATATAGTGAAAGTTTTTAAGTGGTGAAGTTTTGTAAATGACTTTTTTATACAGTGAAAGTTTTAAGTGGCTTACGGGTCCTGTGGTTTTTATCTCCTTGAGGGTCTTCTACGCGAAAAATTTTGTCGTGTAATTTATAATTCTCATTCGTTGTGCTATTTTTCCCAACAAAATTAATAGTGTCCCTAGTGCTAGTACTACATGGATGTTAAAGATGTAGGTCGTATCATCATCAATATCGATAGCGTGGGATTTGAAATTTCAAAATGAATTAGCCACACTGGGATCGTTTCCTACCCCAGAAGTAGTTTTCATGAGTAGAAGAAGTAATTCCGCTTTTGACAAATCCCTGTGTTCCTCTAAATATGGTTGGATTGAAGGAATTGATCAATTCTCCTCACCAATTGCGTGACTCCATGAGGTTGGTTTGACTGCATCATTTTAATTAGCATACATCATTTTTCATTAGCATATATGCTACCTAGTAGTCATTAGTGCACCAAATAACAATATTTCAATTCAAATTTCAAGGCAATTTTTGGAACATTTTCAAACAATTCTCAAATTGTTTAACCTTGGGCAATTCTAGGACACTTTTGGTGAACATACCTTTTATATACGGAAAAATGACTTACATACATAATATTTGGTGTACATAATATACATAATCTATGTGGCATGCCACATAGATGTTTTACACAAAACCCTAAAGCCCACATAGTTTTCCCGCTTATCTCTCCTTAGAGTACCACTCTTTTGTAGGTTGTACGATACCCACTCTGATACGTCACCCACTTCTCTCATCTTGTTGAGCTTACGATACCTTTGACGACTTCTTCCCCGACTCCGGCTAGAAGCATCTTTGTGTCTCTCTCTTTTCCGACTCTGGCTAGAAGAATATTTGTGTCTCTCTCTTTTCTGACTTGGGCGACTTCCTTGTGTTGCTCCTCACGACTTACTTGTGTCTCTCTCTTTTCCGACTCAGACAATGTCGCAGGCGTGAATAATCGGTTAAATGCTGCACATATTCATCAACTGAAAGTTTCTATCTTGGCAGGGCTTCTGGTTCTATTCTACTTACGAGTTATGAGTTTCCTTAATTGTTCCAGGTTCATATTCTCTTATTCACCTTTTTTTATGAACACTGGAGTTTATGTTTTGGATCTGAATGGTTTTGTTGAGAATGAGTTGGATGTGGTAGATGTTGATGTTATTCTTTGTTGATTTGTTATAACTGAGTTAGATGTGGTTGAAGCCCATGTTATTCCTTTCACATTTGTTGTGTCTGAAGTATTATTTGACAATGTTGGTGATGAACATTTGTTGTTCCTTTAAGATGTCTTTCATGGTGGGACTTCATCAATGGAGATACTCATTTTGTAATGCCAGTTACTTATTACATTATGATTTCGAAAGTGTATTTGTTAACCAGTTCTTAATACATTACGAATAAAAGTGTATTTAAACCAGTTGTTCATTGTATAGAGATTTTCCATGTTAAATAGATTGGTCTTACTTTGATGGTGGGACTTTATTACAGGGATACCAATTTTTGTCATGCCAGTAGCTTATTACATTAGGTTTTTGAAAGTGTATTTGTTAGTAAGTTTTTAATGCATTACGAATAATTAGTGTAAAGTGTATTTGTTAATCAGTTTTTAATGCATTACGAATCAGTGTATTTATCCCAATTCTTCATTACATATACATTTTCATTGTTAACTACATTGGTATTACTTTTTAGGCCAATGATTTATGACACTCTGGTATGATAGTGTAATAATATCAGTATCCATTAAGTTTTGGTGTTCATATTATTTATGTTATTACGAATATAAATTATTGAATTTATATTTTTTCCAACAAATATATGTTTCAATATTTTTTTTTGCAGTGAAGATATGGTTTCACTTGATGATATTGATAGTCAAATCAATATCAATCAAGTTGATTGTGTTAATGATTATGTTGAGACTGTTGCCGAGACTGTTGGATTGAATGTGCCAGTTATAGGAATGTTGTTTGAATCGGTTGATAAGATGTTTAAATTTTACAAGGAATATGGTCAAGTAAATGGGTTTTCAGTCAAGAGGAGGTCATTAACGAAGGATGAGAATGGTGATTACATATATCTGATATTTTCATGCGGGAGATCGGATAAATTTGTATCATGTTCGAAGAATTCAGTTAATCATCATGGTTATAGTAAGAATGAGTGTGATAAATGTTCAAATGTACACTTTAATTGATAATTTATTATGAACATTTGTCATACAATTAGGGCTTAAAGTGATTATTACATAATTAAAGTACAAATATCAATTTTAATCACTTTATATTTTTTCTATATTTTTAGGCCCAAAAACTTATAACCCATTCTCAGTTATGGTCTTATTCAATAAAAAGACCATATTATGAATCCTAGGTTTGTTCAATCATGTGTCATTATATTAAGTATAAGATAAACCATTTGCATCATCTGTATATTTATATATCACCATTCCATTTAATTATCCTACCATATAGATAAATATATATACATATGTATATATGCTTACCTCACATCATTTATTACCATCTACATATGATACCGAAAGTATATATATATATATATGTATGTGTATATGTATGTAAGTGTCTGACATCAATAAATGATCTTTGTATTGATTTTCATGCATGCAGCTCAACTTTCGTCCAAAAGTCTTCAAAATACGGTGCTAAAAGGAATCATGTGAAGACTATCACCAGTATTCTCCATCTCACCAGTAGATTTTCATTACTATAAATTGAGACAATTCGTGGGACGAAGATTTTTCTGGAGAAACAAAGAGCAAGAGGAGAAAGAAATCAGGGAGTGAGAAAGAAAATCAGAGAGTGAGTTCTTGAGTTTTATTTTCTCTTTTACAACAATTCTCTCATATATTCTTTCTAGAATTTTGTGAGATTAATTGCTGGTTGTGTAAACCTAGTATGAGGAACTAATCTTCTTACTGGGGTGATGATCGATCCACTCTATTATGTTTAAATAAATTTAGTTTGATTAATTGTTAGTTTATTTATGTCATGTCAAGTGTTAATTAGCTATTCTTTATTGATAATTAAATCCTGAAGTTTAGCTACCATCTAGGGTTGATTACCATGATGCAAATTGAGGCATATGCCCATGTCCAATTTGAGACCAGCTTCTTGCAGTTAACGCCGGGGTTACTTAGACATAAATGCCATATGCTAGGATCTTTGTGATCGCTACATAAGTTACCATAGGTCCTAATGCGTTCTTGATTGTCCTAACCAATCCATATGCCCTTGGATGGTTGCAATTGAGAATAGACGTGGTAAGTCAGATGCCCATGATTATTACATAAATTAGGGGACTTGATCTTTGACATGCATGAATGAAATGATAATTATTGGCTAAATAATTTAAATACAATAGAGTTGATGAAATCGGATCCCTAGTGTTTGTCTACTTGTGTTAATTCTTATTCATTTTGTTTCCACTGATAATTACGAAGAGTTGGAATTACAGATATTTAATATTCAGTCCTTGTGGATACGACACTCATAGTTGCCACTTCTATATTACAATTGAGTCGTGCACTTGCGAGTATAATTTGGGTTTGGAATGGCTATATTTTTAGCGGATCTTAAATATCACATCAGAGTGCAAGGCGAGGCTTGTTGGTAGAGTTTCTGTTGATGGGAAATGGAAGATTACATTGTTTGAAGATGTCCACAACCATGATCTAAGTCCTAGTCATTCTAGATTCTTCGCGTGCAACAGAGAAATAAATCCGTGTGTGAAAAGACAACTAGATATTAGTGATATTGCTGGAATTCGATCGAACAAGAGTTCAATTCATTTGTCATTGGTGCCAGCGGTCATGATAATATTCAATTTCTGGAGAGAGATACTAGAAACCTTCTTGCTAGGACTAGGCATTTATGCCTTGGTAAAGGGTATGCTAATGCCGTACCTGATCACTTTCTTAAAATGCAAGCTAATAATCAGAGGTTTTTTTCATTGATAGATTGGGATGATGATGGGTGTTTGAGAAATGTTTTTTAAGCAGATCCACGCAACAGGGCAGCTTATCATGAATTTGGTGATGTCGTTACGTTCGATACGACATACCTAACTAACAAGTATGACATGCCATTTGCCCCGTTTATTGGTGTCAATCACCATAGGCATTCAATACTTCTTGGTTGTGGTTTGATCTCTAGTGAGGACACTGAAACATTCGTTTGGTTATTTAGGACATGGTTAGCGTGCATGGGTGATATTGCTCCTCATGGTATAATCACTGACCAGGTTAGGGCAATGAAGAATGTGACTAAAATTGTCTTCCCAAACACAAGGCATAAATTATGTTTATGGCATATCATGAAGAAGGTGCCTGAGAAATTTGGTTCACATGGTGAATATGAATCCATCAAGCGAATGTTGGCTGAATCTGTTTATGACTCCCATAGCATCAAAAAATTTGAAAGTGAGCTTTTTTTTTTAATTTAGGCTTACTGTCAATTTTTTTTGTAAGTCAGTGTATTAAATACACTATATAATTCACAGTGTAATTAATTAATTACACAATGAACATCAAATGTATTTATCTAACTCACAATTTTTTGTTTTTTCTTAAATAATTCGAGTCTGCTTATTTATCTGCATAATCTGGATGGTAATTCTTGGCTGGAGAATATATACATGGAAAAAGAAAAATGGGTTCCTATATATGTAAAAAAATATTTTTGGGCCGGAATATCAACAATTGTTCGGAGCGAGAGCATGAATGCTTTCTTTGACGGTTATGAACTCAAAGACAACGTTGAAACAATTTGTTGAGCAATATAATAATGCTTTGCAGAAGAATATTGAGAAGGAATGCCAGGCGCATTTTGACTCAGCCCACAAGAAGTTAGTGTGTTACAAAATATGAAATGCAAATGTAAATGCAAAAAACAATTACCCAAGCGAAGTTTTTAGAGTTTCAGAAGGAATTGAGTGAGAGGATGTATTACGGTATCAAATCAATGTGTACCGTTGATTGAAGGACACAATACATTCTATACGAAGACATTTTTTTATGGTGAAGGTGGCAAGAAGAAAGTTATGTTCACTATGATGTATGATGGACTTAACATTGGGTGTTCTTGTTTGAAATTTGAGTTTAGGGGTATTTTGTGTAGGCATGCTATAACTGTCCTTTTGACAAACAATGAGTATTTACTTCCGGCACATTACATCTTCCCGCAGTGGAGGAAAGATGTTAGAAGATGTCATTCTCGAGTGAAGATAAGCTTTGATGGGTGGACAACCACAAATGAGCAAGTCCGGTATGATCATATGTGTAAGACATTTACTCGATTGGCAAACTTGGTACCATTATTCAAACATCATAAAGTGGATTGAAGGGAGCATAAATAACATGGCAATAA
This sequence comes from Tripterygium wilfordii, assembly GCF_013401445.1. NCBI lineage: Eukaryota > Viridiplantae > Streptophyta > Magnoliopsida > Celastrales > Celastraceae > Tripterygium > Tripterygium wilfordii. The sequence goes on along the minus strand of NC_052236.1, from coordinate 9,118,010 downwards.
TTCTAAGGCAAATATTGATTGCTTCTTTGACAGTGAGTTCCTCAATACCTAATGATCCAATAATCAAAAGAGGGAAAGGACGTCCATGCACTGTGATGAAGAAGAAGGTTTTTATGAGGAATTATGGTGGTAACATGAACAACGCAGTCGAAGGATCTAGGTCTAATGGAGGTCTAGGGTGTTGAGTGTTCAAGATGTGGTTCATTGTGTTATAAATTTTTCTCGGTTGTTATCATTCCAGTAGCTAAATACATTATGTTTTAATAGGGTACTTGTATTTGATATTTTAATGCATTATAAATTAACAGTATATTTAAAAAATATAGACATGACAGTAACTTATTACATTATGTTTCGATAGTGTATATTTATCCCACTTGTCACCCAGATTTTAATGCATTATGAATTAACAGTGTATTTAACATATTTGTACATGTCTTGTGATATGGATTTAATTGCAAGCGCACAAATCGCACAAGTAATAAAGAGATGAGTAAATTATCGTTTCCACTAGGGATGTGTTGGCAATAGAAATCAATGTCAAACTAGTAACAACTATGCAAATTGGGGAAAGGTTTTGCGGTTTGTTTTGATTTTTAACTAAACTAATTAAAAAGAACAAAGACAAATCAAACACAAGTGTGAAATCAAGGATGGAAAGCACTAGGGTACTTAAAGTCACCTCATCTATCCAATTCAATTCCCTTAGTCCCTTAATCCCTAATTCATCTCTCTATAATGACAATCGATTTCCCAACCTATTCAATGTTCTATTCCTAGATACATCAAACGTATTTTCAACATAAATCCATGTTATTCCTAACAATCGGATTAATATATCAAAAACCCATTAAGAACTATGGAAATCATTTAGCGATCGCATAAGCCACAAACCTATATTCCTATGGTTCATGCACCCTATGTCATCTATGGCTTGAGGCAAACCCTAGATATCTCTTTCCGGTCTCAATCTAGGCAGCAAATCAATTGAATGATGGCCAAACATTCAAAAGCATTAATCACACCCATAGACAATCAATAGAGAGAGATAAATCAAGAAATAAGGAAACCAAGTTTATTGAATCTTCAAGATTTGGTTACATTAAGACCCTAGTAAGAAATCTAGCCACTCATGGAAGCAAAATACATCATTAAACAAAGGAAATCAACCATAGAAACTAGGATAGAAAAGGAGAGAGAAAACCCCCTTGTAGACCCTCTTCTTCTCCAAGCTTCAATGGTGGCTCCAAGCTCTCCAATGGTGGTAGAATGAAAAACCCTCCAAGAACTCCCCAAAACCCTATTTTTTTCCCTTTTATACTTCCCCAAACTCTTATGTCGTTTTTAAAACAAGTTGGGGTCGTTTTGGCTTAAAAACAAGTGAATTCAGAACTTTTTCGAGAAACTGCGCGGGCTGTGAATAGTACCTCCGATCGATCGGACACTGTTCCGATCGATCGGAAATACAATCTGTCTCCATGAATTCAAGGCTGTTTTGGCAGGTCCGATCGATCGGAAATGGCTCCGATCGATCGGCAATCGGTTCTGGAGTAAAAATCTTCATTTTGCACTCTTTTCCTTCCTTTCTTGCCTTGACACCTACAATATGCAAATATAACTTTCTTAGGCAATATCAACTCTTAATCAACTCAAAATGGGATGAACTTATGTGTAAAGGATGTGCAAATGTATGTATATATTTGACACATCATCTTGTTAAATACATGGGTTTTTATTTTTATGCCAATGATTTAATACAATCTAGTATGATAGTGTATACCCATTCATTTTTATCACCTAGTTTAATTTGTTTCCCAATTTATTCATGGAGTTTCAATTCGTTTTTATTACGTTATTTACTTAATGTCTATTCATTTCACATTTATTAATGCATTATGAGATAATAATATATTTACCTACAAATTGTTATATACATTAATGTGAGGTGTTCATCCATAAATGCATCAATCGATGTGGGCAGAAATATACATAGACAGTCATTTCAAGTTATAAGGCTCACTTGTCTTTTAAACATCCAAACATCAACAAAATTATCATGGTTCAATTAACAAGGTGAGTTTAACACATGTATTCCCTTCCCAATTCATAACTAAAGAAATGACTTGCTCATCATTTCCACTTTTTTGTAGTGAAAAACATCCCATGAATATCCACCATCATTCAAAAAGTTATGAATGTATTTCGCCCTCAATTGGTAGATGTCTGTTTTGGTCAGCTTCTGCTTTATGCTCACGTTGTTGAATATGCAATCAATTACATACATGCACATTAAGCCGTAATTGACCCTGTTTTTTATTACAAAAGAACGTGTCAATGTATTTATATATACTTTCTAAATAACAAATGAAAGGAAAAATTACTCGGACATACTTAACCCAAATACATTACACAGCGTAGTAGTTTAGTTAAATACTAAATAATTGAATGAGACATCACCAAAATTATATGACCAAAAAAAATTGTAGTGTAATCAAATATTTGATATACCTACAAAATTTAAACAAGAAAAAAAAAATCTCACACTATATACCAAAATACACTTCCATTAAGCATGAAGAAAAAAATCACAAAACACCAACCATTACAATTTCACTAAAAATTTCGACAGCATCTCCCCATAAATTAGGGAACCCAACCTATAAACAAATCCAAAATTAAAGAAAACACTTCAAAGTCCATCATCCCTCAGGGTCCACCATCAAACACATAATCCATCCTCATTATCAGACACACATTACTAAACTATGCAAGCCAACCACAGTATGCACAAAGGCAGAGTAGTTATAGATTTCTTCATACACAACAAATACATTACAAACCACGTAGTATGATTAAGTCTTTATTTATGAACATAAATGGAACCCAGAAACTAATTAATGGCAGTGTATTTCGGAACTTACGAAGTCGGTGCTTGTTGTGGTGTCTCCCACATTGTGACCAATTTTTGTTGAGTGTATTGACTACCAACCGGTGGTGGAAATAGAGTATCGTAATAAGCTATCTGCATACACTATATATATTAAACATTATGGCAATCTACTTATATATATATATACTCATTTACATTATAGATGGAGGCTTACTAGTTTCTCAGAGTATGAGTATACTCCGATTTTCCTCCTCGATAACAATGAATTGTAGTGCATCCATATGCCATCCTCAGTGTCTAGAATTAATACTGTCCAGTGATTTGGAACTTCATGATTTTCAGCTGCATAGAGTGGGAAAATGATATACCTGTATCTAGTCCCACTATCACGAAATTTGTAAGAGATGAATTTCTTAATTAGCAAAACCTTATTCATCTCAAGAATGTCATGTATGAACTTGTAATCGCAAGAGAAGCGGGCTTGCAAATCTCAGGAGCTGGATCATGAGCAATAGGACCTTGTGTCCTTGTAAGATATTCCATGTGGGCATTAATGATCTGCAAAAACATTATAGTGTATTTATATAGGTTAATTATGAAATATTGGTTAACATAGTTTATCAAAAGTAAATTTTATAACATGTATACTTACATTGTTTGTAATCATATTATTGTTATAAATGATCAATATATCACTCCACAGTAACTGATTCTCACCATTCCACAGAACAATGCTGCAAAGACAACATTCAGTGGTGTTATCAGATTATTACACTATAATTATCATAATGTAATTATTAAAATTAGAGAAATTGTACTCAAATCATTTCAATAAGAATAGGTATGGAACTTACTTGGATTTTTGAATACTATATACAACCTTCAATTTATTCTGGTCAGAGGAATAAGATGCTTGTACATTGGACACTTTGTGTTCATAACATATTATTTGCTCGTAGAAGGCTCCGATGTCTTGCAATCATCAATATTGATAATTGCCAACTCCTTCCCATAGACATTTATTTTCGGCTTTTTCTTTTTCAACTCATACTCAAAGTCCGAATATTCATTTGGTATGTGCTTCTTTTTTTAATACTCTTGACCAATGAGTTAGGGGTACATCTAGTCTTCAAACCTCGAGTTTGATCCTGGTCAGCTATTTCCTTCATTGATTCTTCCCTTTTCTCATTCGTTGCATCTTCATCGAACACTAATTGAGCTACGATATTATCATAGATTTTATCCTCTTTTGTAGCCTCTTCTTTCTCTACTTATGCACTGTTAGGAATGACAAATTGGTCATCACATGACTGCCATTTGTCATTCACTTCAACAATCTCCATTGTATTCGGTGTTGCATCTTTCAGCATTTCAATCTCTACATTCAGCTGAACATTTGTGGCAGTCACCTGATCCATTTCAACTTGCAGCTCTTGATATTTTCTTTGTTCATTATCCTTCTCAACCCAGAGCAGTTCAAGAGCATTCGTTTTAGACTTCAATTCTTCCTCCAATTCTTGTATTTTTTGGGATGCTTCAATGGACTGTTGTCCTACTGAATTTTTTTCAACATTATCATCACTGCCATCGTTAGTTTCAGATGATGGATCACTGTGAACTGAATTGATGCTTGGTGCGTCCACATCAGAACCTTCTTCCAATGTCACACAATCATTCCACAGTGCTTCTCTCTCTTTTTCATCCATAGACAATTCACCTTCAATCACCTGTTAACAGATGCATATAAAATAGGTGTTAAATACATTATAAGTTGGTATTGTATTTAAGACATGTGAACCAAATAAAAAATAAATACATTATAATTTTGTAATGTATTTAATTACTGTGAACCAAAACAGTATAGATACATTATAATTTAATAAAGTATTTAAGTACTGTGAACAAAAACATTATAATTACATTATAATTTGCTAGATTATTTAAGTATAGTGAAACAAAACAATATAGATACATTATAATTTGATAGATTATTTAAGTTATGTGAACTAACAGTACAAATACATTATAATTTAGTAAAGTATTTAAGTACTGTGAACTAGAAAACATAAAAATATACTATACACTAGGCAAAATAATTATAAATGTACTCAACTAAATGAAGATAAATTTACTTAATTAACTAACCTTTCCCCTACCAAAGTGCATATATACTATTTTTTGAAGTCCTTTCACCATCCACTTACGTCCCATTTTACAAACCTTGGGAACACGCCAGACTTTGCGGAGGTGAAAACAGTTGTGTGTTCACAAAATCAATACTGCATGCAAATACACATAAACTGTCACTTTAAATACACATCAAATAGTACTCGCACAAAGTAGTTATTACTTACCGAGATCAAAGTTGCAGAACCTATAACTTTGTTTGTTTCCTTTTGGTACTTCTTAATTGATTGCAGAATGTTCTCTGAGATTGCCTGCGACCAATTCCATTTCTTCATGTCCTCGACCACATCAACAAATTTTACTAAAGCCCATGGTAATGCATCTGCACTTGTTGAAAAGAACAGAGTAAGACATGTGTATAGCATAAGAAAACGTGTGACATCTTTTGTGTCGTCGTATGTATCCCTTATCAAAGCATTGTCAATTGCTTGCTTTATGTTGGGCGATCTCATCATATCAATTCCCTTAAACCTTCGATTCACAAATTCACAATCATCGGGCTTCTTGCTTCTGCCTATCTTCAATGGAATATCTCCAGACACTACGTCAAAGATCAAAGCAACATCATTCTCTGTAATGGTAACTCTCTTACCTCCAAGAATAAACGATCCACACATATTATTGTAGGTGCCAATAATGTCTTGTACGATCAAATCGTGTTTCTTGGTATTTAATTCCTTATACTCCTCCTTCTTGACCACTTTGTACAAGTTCCAAAAAGGTGTTATTTGCAAAAGAATTTTATGACTACTCTTCAATCGCACGCTTCTTAATAGTGTCACTATCCCTTGCAGATTAAACCAGTATTGTAATTTAGCCATACTGACACAACAAATTTTAGTATTAACATTATGCCAAAAAAACCATGTATTATACAAATTTTAGTCTTAACACTAGACACAAAACATTATGCAAACTGGTAGTGTATTATACAATAAAATAAATCATTAAAGCCAAAAAGTAAACCAATTACATTATGCATATTGTACTATACCAATACATTCTTCAAAATGGTAATGTATTATATACACTAGGGGGAGGTTTGAACAAATTGAACCCACCCACCAAGTGAGGTAAACCATTCAACCCAGTTGCATCATTAATTACCTTAATTAACAGTAGTGTATTATACATTTTGCAAACTAGTAGTGTATTATACATTAAACTAAATCATTCAAGCCAAAAAGTAAACAAAATACATTATGCATATTGCACTGAACTCAATACATTACGCAAAATTATAGTGAATTATGAATTAACATTGTAATTAACATAGTTATCCATGGCAGTAATCCAAGATTTGAGCTACGTACACAATCAAATCGAGCCAAACAAACTCAAACACTCACAATCGGCAGTGTAATTATATACCCACCCAACATGGTAATGTAATCTAAGTTTTGAGCTAAAACAAGCACTCACAAATCGACAGTGTATTTATCTACCCATAAAAAATGGTAATGTAATCAAAGTTTTTAGCTACCTACACGGTGGAACCGAGCAAAACAAGCCATTAAAACACACAAATCGGCAGTGTAGTTATATACCCACCCAACATGATAGTGTAATCTAAAATTTGAGCTACCTCAACAATGGAAGTGCACAAAAAAAAATAAAGCACTCACAAATCGGCAATGTATTTATATACCCACAAAAAATGATAGTGTAATAGAAGTTTTTAGCTACTTACACAGTGGAACCGACCAAAACAAATCCATTAAAACACTCAAATCGGTAGTGTTCAAATATTTTAACAACCTACACAACGAAACCAAGTAAAAAATATCATTAAAAGTCAAAAAAATTGTTTAGAAACAAATTACTCACGGAAAGTTCATACCTTTAGTTGATATTAACCCAACTTCAGCAAGACCAGGCTAGAGAACGGTTGTCACAGACGATTATAGGTGTATGCCGACAACGGTGAGCACGGACGATTATCAACGGAGATGAAAAAGCTCGCCGGAGGTATAAATAGGGGGAGGAGTATTGGACCGCATATTGGAAGAATTTTAGAAGCTTCTCTCCAGTTGCGATTACCAATGTTTTGAGGGTTTTGGTCTTAGAAATAACAAAACCAGCTTAAAATATTATTTTGCCCTTTTGAGATTTTGAATTTTAAAACTGCATAATCATCATCCTAATCATCATGCCATGTCATTATGTATACTTATGTATACCAATCTTATGTATGTATATCATAACCGTTTATATTGAAATTAAACAGAATATGAAAGTATTTTGAAGAAAAGATTGAATCTCATTCAGAGAGAAGTTTGCATAAATCCAATGTTCTGAAGGTTTACAGTCGAGATAGACTGTGATATATACAAACCAAGAATAGATATGACCAACGGTTATCTCTGAGAAAAGAAAAAAAATAAGTAAAGTACATGAATCAGTCATATTAGATCCAATAGTCTGATGACAAGAATAAGAAAAAGAGAGAAATGGTGTCTCATGGGAAAGCACAGTAAACCATTTGAAACAAAACGCACCGTTTCCTAACACTCCCCTTCAAGCCTAACATTAGTTGAAAGCATGTTAAGCTTGCCCATGAAGAACCTTAGCTACACTACTGTCATTGGCTTAGTAAAGATGTCTGCTGTTTGATGAACAGTTCGAATGTGATGGAGATCAATCAGCTTCTTTTCCACCTTCTCACGAACAAAATGACAGTCTATTTCGATGTGTTTGGTTCTTTCATAGAAAATCGGGTTAGTAGCAATGTGAATAGCAGATTTGCTATCGCAGAAAAGTGCAATTGGTTTTTCAATTCTGATTCTTATCTCGTTCAACAGAGCTTTAATCCATACCAATTCACTCATTACAGAAGCCATGGCTTTGTACTCAGCCTCTGCAGAGGATCTTGATACGGTTTGTTGTTTCTTTGATCTCCAAGCCACCAAGGAGGAACCAAGCATAACACTATAACCTGTCACAGATCTTTTGGAGTCTACACATGCTGCCCAGTTTGCATCACAAAAAGCTGTAATGGTGCTAGATAGAACAACAGAAAAATGTAAAACTTGATCCATAGTTCCTTTGATATATCTCAAGACACGATGAGCAGCCTGGAGATGCTGGTCTGTAGGATTTCTCATGAATTGACTCAGAGTGTTGACAGTGTAGTTAATGTTTGGCCTTGTGAGTGTCAAGTACATGAGCTTCTCAACCAGTCTTCTATACATCATAGGATCTTCAAGAACCTCTCCTTGCTGGCTGGATATCTTGGTGTTGATGTCCATTGGGGAATTCACAGGTTTACAGTCCCTGAAATTAGCATCACAAAGCAAGTCCAAGATATACTTTTTTTTGGCAGAGTGTCATACCAGAGTTAGTAAAGTCCACTTCTAATCCTAGGAAATATTTTAAGTTTCCCAGATCTTTGACCTTAAGACATATTCCTATATAGGTTTTCACTTCTTCAATTAGAGCAAGATTATCACCACCAATAGCCATGTCATCAACATAAAGCAACAATAAAACTTTATGTCTTTACAACCATTTTTAGTGTAGATAAATAAAGAATAATCACATTTTTGATTGTATGAAACCAAATTTCAGCAAATCATCTTTACATTTTATGTTCCATTGCCTTGAAGCTTGTTTCAATCCATATAAGGATTTGTTCAAGCTACATACATATCCTTTTGCATGAGTTTCATACCCAGGGGGCATTCTCATGTAAACACTCTCATGAAGATCACCATTAAGGAATGCATTGTGCACATCCAAATGGTGAACAAACCATCTATTTGTAGCTGCTAAAGCTAAAAAAATTCTCATAGTGACCATTTTAATAATAGGAGAAAAGGTCTCTTGGTAATCAAAACCTAAGGTTTGATTGTAACCCTGAGCCACAAGTCTGCCTTTGTGTCTCTCAATGGAGCCATCGGGGTTATATTTTGTTTTAAAAATCCATTTTGAACCTATTGCCTTTCTACCTTTTGGTAGTTGGACAACTGTCCAGGTGTTGTTTTCATTCAAGGCCTTTATTTCCTTGTCCATTGCCTCACACCAGTGAGAAGATTTAGAGGCTTCTAGATAGTCCTTGGGATCATGATTAGAAATTATAGCAGCTAAGAAATGCATATGATCAGCAGAATATGGTATGTTTGCATGAGAGATGTCAGAAGCATGTTGTTTATCAAAAATAACATTAGCATGATCAGAGTTCAAGACCACATGACATTCATAATCATTTAGATAAGCAGGCATTTTCTTATGTCTTTTGTTTGTTTGAGTTTCTATTTCAGTGTTGGAAATATGTTCATTATTATCTGTCTTTGCTTGAACTTTATTCTCATCATTCATTGCTATTTCTGTGTTTATATCCTTAAAAGGAAATCTATTTTCGTTGAGCTGAACATCTCTAGAAACAAGGATTTCTTTAGATTCTACATCCATCAATTTGTATCCTTTGACATTAGAAGGATAACCTATGAAAATACATTTCCTAGCCCTGTCATCAAATTTGGATTCTTGATGCTTTAATATCTTAGCATAACATAAACATCCAAACACTTTAATAATGTCATAATCTGGTTTCTTATCATAGAGAATTTGAAAAGGACTCTTTTTGTCCAAAATTCTAGAAGGTAACCTATTGATCAGATAAGCAGCTGTAACCACACATGCACTCCACAACTCTTCTGGAATTCCAAATTGTATTCTTAATGCTCTACTGATATTTAGAATATCCTGAGGTTTTCTTTCTACCACCCCATTTTGTTGGGGTGTGTAAGGGTAGTTTGATGTAATATACCTTCTTTGTTGTAAAACTCACTCATTTTGAACTCCAAACCATTGTCACTTCTGCTAATTTTGATTTTCTTATTGAATTGTGTCTTAACATAGTTATTGAAGTATTCAATGTGATTTTTCACTTCAGATTTGCTTTTCATCAGTATTACCCAAACAGCTCTAGAAAAGTCATCCATGATAGTTAAAAAATATTTGAAACCTTCCATAGAAATAACACTGTTTGGACCCCAAATGTCAATATGTATTAAATCAAAAATAGACAAACTTCTAGTTTTCTTACACAGAAGGATTTTATTTTCATTTTAGCTAGAACACAAACAGAACAATCCTTACAATCTTCAACAAAATCGGATCCTAATAATTCTGAGATCCTAGAGGAAGGGTGTCCTAGTCTTTTATGCCACATTGGTTCCTTCTGCACAGAGTTGATCCTTACAAAAGATTTCTTTTCTGGTTTTAAATCTTCCAGTAGATAGTACAATCCATTATGCAAGATTCTTATCCCATTCTTCCTCAAGGTGATTGTATCCTGCACACGAATCTTGGGTAAAAATTAGTGCATAATGTTTGTCTTTAATTAATTTGTTTGCGGATATCAAGTTAACATAAGATCATTCTTAAGTTTGACAGTACCAATGTAGTCTACCTTAATTTTTTTACCATAAGGTAATGTTATGAAAGTGTTGGTAAGTTCCCTATATGTATGATAATAGTGATGCATGCACACAATATGATCTGTAGCACCAGTATCTATTATCCAGTTATTAACAGAAGAAAAGTTACCTCCCACTATAGACACAGAACCGTGTAGTTGGCAGATTCTGTCCCTGAGATATTTGCCTTTAAGTATGCCAGCAATTGTTGACACTGTTCTTCTAAGAGCGGCATGTTAGGAGCTTGAATCAACCTGATTTATACTCCTCTTTTCATTGAAGTTGGTTGAGCTTGGACCTTGTCTTGGCCGCTTGTTCTGCTCATACTCATGTGGAAAACCAACCAGTTTGAAACATTTATCCACATTGTGGTTTGTTTTCTTGCAATATTTACAAAGAAACTTCTCCTTTTCATTCCTCTTTCCAGGTTTGAATCCTTTCCTGGATTGTAAGTGTTCTTTGTAGATACCTGCATTGCCATGCTCTCTTGCATATTTGTTTCTTTCTGAACAGCTGGCTGTTTGACAATCCCTTTCCTTTCCACTTGACCAATCTGAGCAAAAGCTTTATTCACCTCATGCAGTGGATCCATCAGTAGAATTTGGTTTGTCACATGTTCAAACGAGTCATTGAGACCCATTAGAAACTGCAATAACTTTTATTTTGTTGTGCAAGGGCTGTCTTACCCACACTGTAGATACACCTCCCACACTTGCAAGCAGGTACTTCTTTGTATTGATAAAGCTCGTCCCACAGAGTCTTTATTTTGACATAGTATTCAATGATAGTTGAGTCTCCTTGCTGGATGTTAGATATGACCTCACTAATTCGAAATCTCTCGTAGGATTAGCAGAGAAATATCGATTCTTCAGATCATTCCATAACTCAGAAGAAGTTGTCGCTGTAGAGACAGTCATGAGAATGTCTGGAGAGAGATAGTTTGTGATCCACATCTTCACTAGGCTGTCACACTGTTTCCAGTCCTGACGAGCTGGATCATCTTCTTCTAGTATCAAAAGGGCACCATTGGCAAAGACCATATTGTTTCTTGCCTTTAAGGCTGTACTCATTTGATTGCTCCAAAGGTGATAGTTTCCCCCTGCAAGAGTCAGTGCAATTAGGTTGGAATTGAAATCAGAGTGGGTAAAGAAATAAGGGTTTCTAAAAGGGTTTTGATTTCCTGACTGCATACTCACAAATTGGGGGTTGGAAATTTCTGGAATAGTTGGAGGATTGGAGGAGGAGGCATTCAGAGCTCCTGCACCTCTAAATTTACTGTGAGTACCAAGGATTGAAGGAGTACCAAGAATCGAAGGAAGAACCGTTTGAGGATCCATAAGCTCCGATACCATGAAATTAAACAGAATATGAAAGTATTTTGAAGAAAAGATTGAATCTCATTCAGAGAGAAGTTTACATAAATCCAATGTTCTGAAGGTTTACAGTCGAGATAGACTGTGATATATACAAAACAAGAACAGATATGACCAACGGTCATCTCTGAGAAAAGAAAAAAAAAAGTAAAGTACATGAATCAATCATATCAGATCCAACGGTCTGATGACAAGAATAAGAACAAGAGAGAAACGATGTCGCATGGGAAAGCACAGTAAACCATTTGAATCAAAAGGCACCGTTTCCTAACATATATACTTCACTTTATTTTGGAGTGACGCTAATATCCTTACAAATTATAGTAAGGCTCGTACAATAGAGCTTTTGACTGGATCCATGGAAACTAAATGGGAAGACGAGGAGAGTGAGCCAGAAAGTTGAACTCTCCATGACAAAAAAGTGAGCAGCAATGACATGGTGTGGCGCTAGCCTACACGACAGTGCTTGCCATAGGGGGCTTGGACGAAGAAGACAGAGATGAAGGTTGGAGGGGCTATAAAATGGAGGGTTGGAAGACTGTAGTGGTAGTGATAACTAGATTTTGTTGTGACTGAAAAAGATGAAGATGAGTTTCAGCAAAGAGATGGAGACGAAAGGGTCAAAAGAAAAATTCGTGAAGGTGTAAGACATGTTTATCACAAAAAACAAGAAAGAGAAACACGTGTCCACAAAATCCATTTCGAACCTATATTTAATAAAAAAATTATTAGTTAGTTAAATTTTTTTTTTTGAAAGAGGATCATGAACCCAATTGTATTAGATAAAACACCAATACAAAACCACTACCCAGTGGTCACTTTCTCTACCCGTAGGAAGACGAAGTACAATAAAATAGAAAGACTACAGTCAAAACAGGAAGAACTAAAACAAGACAAAAATCTTAGGCCTTGGACGCAACCCAGCTACCAAAGAAAAGAGAAGACTAAACCACTAATAATAGCCCAAGAGGACCCCAAACTTGGAGTTACAGCCCCCTAAGCACCACTTCTGTCTTCAGAAGAACATTCCCTCGCCACAATTACCTCCACCTCGGGAGGAACTTCCTCAATCCAAGATAGGAAAGAGCCGACCAATATGCCTTTTTGTGCAAGAAGATGTGCCGCCTCATTAAGGTCTCTCTTAACATGGGAAACCTTCCACTGAAAAAACAAACCCAGCAAACTAATTATATCCAAAACAATCACACCCCAATTCGATAAATTGTCAAACGGAGACTGGGGATGAAGAGCATCTATGATTGTTAGAGCATCTCCTTCTAATTGAATTGCCTGAAACCCAAGATCCTTGGCAAATTGTAAAGCAAGAAGGGCTGAAAGCGCCTCGGCCATTAATGGACTAAGAGCAACAAGTCTCACGTTAGAGCAAGCTGCCAGAGGAAAACCTTGATCATCCCTAATAATGTAGTCAAAACCGGACCTATTAAGATCAGAACACACTGCTTCATCAAAGTTGATTTTCACCACACCCGCTCGGGAGGGCACCAAGATAATAGAGAAGGAACATCCTGAATCATAACCCCTCCCCTCTCCTCTTGAAAGCTATGTAACATAGACTGAATTGACTCAGAGGCCAGTTTAAAAACTTCATTGGAGGAAGGCAAAGTACCCCCATGCACTCGGGTATTTCTTCAATGCCAAATCATTCTTAACATCACTGCAAAAGAGGCCAAACTAGAAGTGTCAAGACGGCAAGAGAAGAGAGTCCATGCCTCTTTAAAAGATGAATCCAACAAAGGTAATTTCTGGATCTGGTTGGTACTATGACAAATAACCTCCGAAGCATGAGGACACAAGAACAATGCATGCATAAGAGATTCAGGAGAACTTTTACAAAGCATACAAGAGGCATCTAAAAGCAACTTCCGTTTAGCCAAGTTATCATAAGAAGGAAGAATATTATGAACCGCACGCCATAAAAATAACTTGGTTGAAGGAGGGACCTGGAGAGCCCAACTACCAGGTCAAAAGCCACTCACTGAGCAGTCAGATGAAGGGCTGCCACCCTACCTGCCTCTGAGGTCCATTGCTCGATGATACCCACTCCTAACAGAATAGTGGCCATTCGTCGTACCATTCCTGAACATTGTATCCACACCCATCCGAATGCTAATTGGGAGAAGGAGAATAGCATTAGCTTCTACATTGCTATTACAATTACACAAATGCATAATACCCTTAGGTGTAATTTACCACAATATTGTAAAGGGAAAATTAAGGATAAGTCCCTCATTGGAAAGTTTTGTTCCAATAAGGACACTCTTAAAAGTCTTATTCCATAAAGTCCATATAGTTTAAACTAATATTCCAAGAAGGACAAAAAGTCAAAATATATGGTTTTATTGTCTAAAATACCCTTATCTTCATCCTCAAACATGGCACATGTCTCTTGCACATGATTCATCTTGGAAGCTTTGTCTCCGCTGTCGAAAGCTTCGTCTCAACCCCTTGTGGTTTATTCGAGAGGTCTATGGCATTCTTTAATGATTTTTCATCCGGATTTTTGTTGTGTTCGAACTAGATCTACTCATACTCATCACAAGACTTGTAGATCTTGTTGTTTTTCTTTGATTTGTCATCACATCATTATTTTAGACAGTTTCTATGGTGATTTTCGTGGCTTTTTGGTTTTGATGTGAGATCTACAAATATAGGTGATATGTTAAATGTTTCGATTAATTTGATATCTGTCATAATATTATCTGTCTTGCTAAATATTATTTGTCGTTAATGAAATATTATCTGTTTGAAGTTTCAAAATGACCAAAACCGATAACATATCAGAACAGATCCAAAACAGATATAATATCTGTAGATTCATATTCGATTTCAAAAGAATATTGACAGATACAAAACATATATAATATTGACAAATATAAAATAGATATAATATCATATACGAAACAGATATAATATCTGCAGATTTAAATCCAATTTTAGATGGGAAAAAAGAGTTCAAAAAAGCAATAAAACCTCAAAGGTGATGCGCCTTGGTCTGTGGAGTTGATTGGAGGTACTGTTGATGGTCATCGACGTTGGTCATATTGACCGTATCTAGCTCTTTTTCAAACGATGGCCGTGATTTCACGAAGCTTTTTCAGTGACTCAAGTGATTTTCTACTGTTGGTGATGATTGGGCTTCGATCGGGCTGACCTGGAGCTTCATTTTGGTAGTTCGTTCGTCAAAAATGATGACCGGACGGCCAACTTCCGATATAGTGGCGCAAGGAAGAAGAATGAGGAAGAACAAAAAAGAGGGAGGGTATTTTGGTAAGTTGCTAGGCTTTGTCCTTTTTTCTAAAGTTTTTTTTAGATTATCTTTGTTGGAATACAACTTTTAAGTTTTGTTCTTATGGATAAAACCCCAATTGTAAACAACGTATATGCTACCAACATAAATTGAACCAAACAATACCAACATTTCAAATAGTATATATGTTATTATTTTCATCAGCATATCTGCTACTAACATATATGTCAGCATACATACTACTGATAAAATTGTCTGTCAAACGGACCCGGAAAAAAGGAAACCAGATTCTCAAGGACATAAAAGGAATAAGCAGGAAAAGCTAGTATGTTAAAACTAAAAGAAAATGTTAAATTCTACAATTGTAGACAAGTAATATATTAGTGAACATATGAACATTCAGGCTTCAGCACATATTATACTGATAAGTTAATTTCCAATTTACCAATTACTATTCCTAGTGAGTTGATGAAGATTCAAACGTTCAATATTAGTGGACCTCAGAGAGATAACTTGCTTCCAATGTTTATAGGATATATCAAACAATGTTTGACTACAAATGCATCACTTGCATATGATTTCAAATATGGTGATAGTAAAAATATGCATAGATCAAACAATGTTCGACAAAGGTGCTCATTTGGCGTGCCGTTCAAGGTATCCTTCCAACTCATGCCACTTTGTTGAATCGACATATTGGATCTCAGTCCAAGTGCCCTCTCTGCATGTGTCCTGAGGAGTCAATATTACATGCTTTGTGGGAGTGTCCTTCGGTAAGAGATGTCTTTGGTGTTAGTATTATGAAATTATAGAAGATGAATATAGTGTTTATTGGATCCTTTTCAAGCAATTTTGGGGTATGGTTTTCCTGGAGTTGTCCCAAAGAGAACAAGCTATCCTTGCTATTACTATGAGGTTGATATGGCATCAACGTAATAAGTCCATTCATGAGAATACATTCATGCACCCTACTCAAGTTGCCCAACTACGTTGATATGGCATCAACGTAATGGCTTGTAGCGCTTTAGGGAGGAAGACTGCTCTTGATCCTACTCTTGCAGAAACGATGGGGACTCTCCATGCGGTTCAGCTGGCATCTGAATTGGGGTTTAATCAGATTGTCCTTAAGGGGATTCATCTATTGTAGTAGAGGCAATTAAAGGTGGGTAGATGTTGCTGTCAGTCTGGGGAGCAGTAGTCCTAGAGATTCGTCCCGCGATTGCTTTCTTTCTTTGTTACCTGGACTGTTTGTCATGTCAAAAGAGAGTATAATTTTGCAGCTCATTTGTTTGGCAAGGTATGCTATCCAGAATCAACAACTGAGAGTTTGGATTGAGGATAGCCCGGGTTGTATTTTGTCCCTGGTGGAGGAGGAACGGCTCAATTGCAAAAGGGATGATAGTTAAAATTTTTTTTTGTTATATGCTGTTAGTTATTTGTTAGTACTAGGATTGATATTTTATTGTTTTGTTTAGAGGTTGCGTTCTACTCAACTTCTGGTTTGTAATCCACCATTTGGTGGCAAGAGTGCCTGCAATAGGCCTCCAGTTCAAATGCCCGGATTTTGAGTAATTGAATCTATTCAGATCATTTGGCCTTTTAAAAGAAATAAAATAAAATAGAGTGATTTTATTTGCACACCAAGATTTGTTATCTTAAAACTAATAATTTGTTTCAAAAAAGTTTACATCATTTTCATCTAAGTTTACATCAAATTATTATTGTTAATCCAAAAATACCCTTGATTTAAGTTTTCAATATACAAATATGTTATCTTTTCACACAAGCTCATGCAATCAAACTCACTTATCTAGCACCTTTTTTTAAAAAATAAACCTGGGTTTCTTTTATTTATAGTGACACTTTCGAAACGGAAACTATCGCCGATATCTACAATCGACATCCAACTATCCTTGCCTCCAATTGGGTCACCGACTACACCTCATTCTGTCTAATCATAATCATACCTTGTTGTTGTTAGTTCTAACTCTTGCTATTCCAGATTTCTCCGTAAACACAACTTCACAATTTACCAATTAATGTGTCAAACAAGATCACAAAATTGACAAACAAAGTGACAAAAAAACATTGGCAAATGGACTTCTTACGTACAGGTGAATATAATTAAAGGAATAATAAGAAATCTGGAAGCATTTAATCTGCAACAAGTTTGTTTTCATGAATCATCAACTACCATACTGATTAACAAACCATGTCACAAGAATCCATAATTCTTTTAAATTAACATAAAAACTCACTCCGAACACTAAATTAACATGCTAGTCAATGTCTATGTAAAATGTCTCCCAATAATTTGCCATTGGTGGGATCGGGAACTCATCAATAAGGCTCAACTGCATATGAAATCACATGTTCAATCAATTCACTCAACTTTAATATACAAAACTAAATTAATTACAGTTTTTTGTACCTGTACAAAATGGTTTCCGTTTACAAAACCAATCGCTATCTAGTTCCTTGCATCGTATTGGAAGCGGGCGGCTTCTAAGAGGTAAGAATGTCAAACATTGTTGGAGTGATAGTAGTACCAGCACAACGTTATACTAAGAAGCTATCTAGTGTCTCATATCTGGCATAGACATCCAATACTTAACGTCAGCTGGAGACATATAAAAGTCCAGTGCCTATAAGAGGTCTTTAGTCCTGTCACCGAATATTTTTTTTGTAAAAATCCTCCCACATTCTTAGCTCTTTGGTAGATGCATCCTGCTGCATTTAGACACTAAGCAATTAATGTAAACCAAAATGTTGATTTTTAAACCCTAAATCAACACAACATTCCATATTATATAATACTTCGTACAGTTTTCTTTTGTGAAAAAAATCAAACTTCATTAACCCAAAACAAAGCAAAACAAAAGGACATCATGTAAAAACCAGATACAAGCAGTGAACCAACTAAAAGCGAAAGAAAAAAAGGGGAAACCATCACAAAAAGAGCATGGACAAACACATACAACATTATTACAATTTCCTAAAAATCATATCTAATAGCAAATCCTTTTTTCTAAGCATCTCATCATCTTCAAAGAGAAAGCAATGGTCACGGGAGAGGCTTGAGACTTGGAGTGTGTTTGGATTGAGGGATTTGGGGGGAAGGGAAGAGAGAGGAGGGGAGGGGAGGGGAAGGGAAGAGAGGGGAGGGGAGGGGAGGGAAGGGAGGGGAAGGGGGACTATTTTTCCTTCTTCCATGTTTGGATAGATAAAAAAAAAGAAGGAAAGAAAATTTGTTTAATTTACTAATTTATCCTTATTTTTATGTTAAAATATTATATACAAGGGTAAAATAGATATTTAACTTACAAATGACTTAATTAGTAATCTCTTCCCTCCAAATGACTCCATTTTGGAGAGAAAGAATTTTAACAAAAATTTAATGAAATCTTCCTCCCGAATCCCCTCAAATTCCTCCCCTTAATTTTTAATAAACTATCCAAACAAGGGAATTGGAAGGAAACTCTATTTCCCTTCCTTTCCCTTCCCTCCGAATCCCTCAATCCAAACACACTCTTGAAGACACAAAAGTTCATTGAGCATTCGTTGAACATGGAAAAGATTGGTGGCTGCTTGCTGGAGGAATGATCCACGACTAACAGTAGCTGAAAAATTCTTAGCATATCAGCATCACAATTTCTTAATTGAACATGGAAACTTGTTGGAGGGAAGGACTGCGCCATCTTATCCTTTGTAAACACTAGTGAGATGACCGAATCCAAAATTTTCCATCTTCTCTTCATATATTCAGTATTCTAATCTCACTTGTTCCTAGGACCCTAACACAATTGATATATATATACACAAACCACTAGCATTCATATATATGTCAACGATATGGTGATCTCCGTGTATGTACGAACATGATCTCTATATATGTACACACCACTAACACAATTTGACAAAATTGTATATAAAACGAACCAAATCAATACAAATTATATAAAACAACAAAACAATTTATGACCTCTCTTAATCAACCAGTCGATTTTATATAAAGTAGAAATTCGTATAATTAACCCATATAATCATATTATAGAGCTAGAATCCAAAAGTTCAAATCTTTAAAATACCTTTATGCCATGACCATTATTTTCAATGTCGATAATGGTGTTTCCGTATTGCTGAAGCTCATACGTACTTCTAATCTCCTTCTTGGACTCATTATCTTTCATCTTCTACGGTATCTCAATGATTTCCTTCACAGTTGAATTGAAGTTGAAACTGTTTCACTATGTTAAAATATATTTAATCTTTTTTTCATTTAAGGACATATTAGGTATTTCATAAAGGGATATATATATATATATAAATAAACAAACTAAAAAAAGTGGTGTACAGAAATATCTTTGGCGCACGACGTTATTCAATTGACAGTAATGAGTCTCTAAATCTTTATCTTTTCTTCCAGAAACGTAAACCAATAAACTGACCTAGATTTCATAGTCCAATGATGTTGTTGATTTTGGCTCGGATATAGCCTGTATTGATTGTACTTGCCTAAATATACAATCATTGAATAGTCAATCCATATTGTTGTGAGCCACCTACAGTCTTGAGAAGCAGAAAATGGTTGAGGATGAAAAAAGGCTTGGACAGTGGTGGGGTTCTTGTCAAAGAAATTCCGACGATCAAGTTAATACTCGGAAGTAAATATAACAAGGTAAATGTGTAAGTGAGATGCAAGATGCTAGGTGGAATATACAGAACTCGGTTGAAAGTTTTGGCAAGAGAGAGTTGAGAGTGTTTAGGATGTTTGAGTGAGTAGGATTGATCATGCCCCTCTACGAAAAAAGGAGGGGGTATTTAGAGTAAGGCTTTAGGTGGTCAAAAGGTGACATAAACTATGTCAGTACATATAACACGACAATCATTGGAAGGAGGAATTGGTAGTGGCATGTGTCAGAGTTTGTGGCGTAATGTGATTGGTTGAGAGGAAGAGCGTGCTTGAATAGGCAGCTTTATGTTAGTGAGGCGACATGTAGTAGTTGTTGGTTGTCTATTTTGGCGTGTGGAGTACATAGATTGTGTTTGGTTGGTTAGGATCAGAGTCGACAATAGCCTATAGTGCCATCGCCTTAGGGTGGCGAGGAGCAACAAGATCATGGGGTCAAATGACTGAGATAACGATGTTGTAAGCTTTGACAATTTGGGGGCGGAAGCCAAGTGTATGTATGATTATGAACAGTAAGAGCAAAGCTAGGTTGAGTGTCCGTACCTAAGTCGAGTATAGTTCATACCCCTTGGTCACCGAAAGGATGTGCTTGGTCGCCTATGGGTTTTGTCGTCCATGAGCGTTGCCAATGGATTGGGCCTAGTGGAGCTTGGTGAGTCTGGGCTTTAGCGAGCGATAACTAAACTTTGGGCTTTTGAGTTTGGTTTGACCAGATGTGTTGATTGGACTTTGTGTTGACTACAAAGTCGGTCAGACCAGTTTTTGACCACTACATTGACCTGAGACTAAAAAATGTAAGCTGGTTAGTAAATTTCACAATTTTATAGATGAATGAATAGTTCTAGGATCGAGGCGATGTATACGCTTCTAACCTTAAGGCGATTAAATGCTTGCCTTTTGTGTGCTTCCAACTCTAATATATATATACATAGAAATTCTCTTATGCGCACCACTTTTTCAGGGTGTGGATAAGTGAAATGATAAGTAGGCCCCACTACTTTGGGTCTCACATGTTCCAAATTAATGATGAAAACAATAGTGCGCATTTTAAAAGTGTGCATAGGAGAATATATATATGAGGAATTATCTTATGTGGTTTTAAAATGAGATCCTAATTTTTAGGATGTAGTTTCAGGGTTCCAAATTTTTTAAAAAATTTAGAAAAATTATATTTATATTTTGATCGATCTTACGAACCCAACAATATATTTTTTGTTCGAAACAAAATCAAATGCAACTTGAAATTTATATGAAATGTCTTTTGTTTTATATGCGATGAAGCAAAATTATCAAGCACTTTTTCATGTTGAATTTTATTTTTGTTTCGAACAAAAAATATATCGTTGGATTCATATGACCGATCATAATACAAATAAATATGTTTATAAATTTTAAGAAAAATATTTTGAACCCTAAAAGTTAGGAGCTTGTAGTAATCGATTTCTGTCCGATGGAATTTTAAAAATAAAATAAAAGTAAAAATGAAAAAAAGAACACAAAAACAAAAATAAAAATCTAAACCCAAAAACTCTCTTCTTTGTTTAAAACCTATGAGCCCACCAATTTAAAAAATTTGAGGCCTTTACACTCAAATAAGCCCAAATCTTGGCTCAACTACTCCCCAAGTCAAAACCCTAGAAAATATCTAGGGAATAAAAGAAATAAAAAAAAAAAGAATTAACATCATAGAAATGGGAGATGTGTGGTGTGGATTAAAAGGTAGGAAAAAGACAAAAAGTTAGGGTTTGTGGTTCATTTGATCTTATATAGAAGAGAAAAAGAGGTCGCTTTTTGGGTAGAGAAAGGATGCGTGAGAGGCACAGGAGAGGAGAAGAGAGAAGAGAAAGAGAGAGGAAAAAAGAAGAAGAAGAAAAGAGAGAAAAAAGGAGATAAAGAAAAGAAAGAAGAAGAAGAAGAAAGGGGAAAAAGAGAGTTTAACTCATATTCTCGTCTCTTGGGTTCTATCCTTTGAAGGTATTAATATACATTCCTTGCATTTATTTTTCTTTGCTGGAAATGACATCTAGATTTGATTTCTTGGCTGGGATCTTTGTGTGCTTACTATGTTAATATTTGGTTTTGATATCGGGTGTTGCTCACTACGTTGAAATCTAGTTTTGTGATATTTAGTTTTGATATCTAGTTTTGATTTTTCGGGTTTTGATATTGAAATATTGATGGATGAAAAGATGATTTCCTTGAAAGAATCTGTCCACACCTATTTTCGATTGATCAGATGGAATTTCTGATCGATCGGACCATGTTGAATAAATCTTAACCGAAGCTATTTCCAATCGATCAGATGGGGCGTCCGATCAATCAGACCATGTGGATGAAAACTTTAACCGAAACTATTCCCAATCGATCAAAGCCTATTCTGATCGATCGGCCAGATCTTTGCCGGAATATGAATTTTGCATTTTGTGATGATCTAGATCTAGATCTGATTTGAAAGTTATGTTGATATGTAACATGAAAAATTGTGTTTACATGTGTGAATCTCTTAATATGAGCTTGATTTGAGTTGAATCTCGATTTACATTTTGAGTATTCAATTTTAACCTCCTCTTATTTGATTTTGGATGTGGACCGAGCTAAACCACACTTGGGCTGGAGTATACATTTGGAAGTTGGGTCGAAGTTGAGCAACCGGTGTGCTCCATGGGTTGAAATACAAATTTTTATGTACAATATTTGTATTTTTCTTTTGTTGATATGTATATCTTTGTATGTAATAGGATAGTGAAAATAGTGGAAAGTAGTGTAGAGTAGCTAATTAATTTGGGATGTTAGATGATCTAGATGCATGTTAGGATTGTTTGTTATACACCATGAAAACAAAAAAACAACGCACTAGTTTTAGGATTAATCTAAGTCGTCCAACCCTAATAAATGCACCAAGATTAATTATGGAACCCTCGTATTCTATTTAAATGAAAAGGAACCTTCAAGATATTGGAGTTTCATTGTGATTCATTTAGAATACTTGGTTTTCGTGGAACCAGAACGCAAACATGTTTTTAGGGTTTAGGAGAATTTATTTTGGATCCCAAAGGAGGGTTTAAAGATATTTGACCCATCCAATGGGTCCTAAATGAATTCTTTCTTTTCTCACAAAGAACATGGTTGTAAGTATGGCTTAAAACAGATATTTCATTGATTGTGGACCCCTTCGGTACATCGACCAAGCCCTCCCAAAATTCACATTAATATCCCTAAACCATTTTGGCCAAGCCGAGAATGGCCATAGTATTCCCGTGCACCCTTATCAAAACCCACTCCAAGTGGGATTTTTCCATCAAATCCTAACCTTTTTGGCCAAGTCGGGAATAGTCACAGTGATCCCGTGCACCCTTTTGAAAACCCACTCCAAGTGGGATTTTCCATCCATTTCTAAACCTTTGTGTCCATTTCGGGAATGACACAGTGATCCCGTGTACCCTTTTCAAAACCCACTCCAAGTGAGATTTTTCATCCATTTCTAAACCTTTTTGACCAAGCCGGGAATGACCAAAGTGATCCCATGCACCATTTTCAAAACCCACTCCAGGTGGGATTTTCATCAATTCCTAATCCTTTTTGGCCAAGCCGAGAATGACCACAGTGATCCCGTGTACCCTTTTCAAAACCCACTCCAAGTGGGATTTTCCATTCATTTCTAAACCATTTTGGCCAAGCTAAGAATGACCACAGTGATCCCGTGCACCCTTTTCAAAACCCACTCCAAGTGGAATTTTCCATCCATTTCTAAACCTTTGTGGCCAAGCCGGGAATGACCACAGTGATCTCGTGCACCCTTTTCAAAACCCACTCCAAGTGGAATTTTCCATCCATTTCTAAAATTTTTTGGCCAAGCCGGGAATAGCCACAGTGATCTCATGCACCCTTTTCAAAACCCACTCCAAGTGAGATTTTCCATCCATTTCTAAACCTTTTTGGCCAAGTCGGAAATGGCCACAGTTATCCCATGCATCCTCTTCAAAACTCACTTCAAGTGAGTTTTTGCATCCATTTCTATACCTTTTTGGCCAAGTCGGGAATGGCCACAGTGATCCCGTGCACCATTATGAAAAACCACTCCAAGTGGGATTTTTCATCCATTCCTAAATTTTTTGGCCAAGCTGGGAATGGCCCCAATGATCCCGTGCACCACTACTTTTTCAAAATCCAATTTTCACACCATTGATGGGCCTAGACCCACTCAATTGAAATATTGACTTCTAGCAAATATAGAAGTTCAATAAAACAATTAGGACAAACAATCATTTTCTTAAAACAAACTAGAGCCAAATAGGAAAACATTTTTAAGGCAGCTGTTTTCAAGAATTGTAGGGTGCCTAACACCTTCCTCATGCTCAATAGACCCCCTTACCCATTTCATTTTCCATAGATCAGAACGGGTATCCAATTACATCCTAAAATTCAATTGGTGGCGACTTCATTGTTTTTCGTGTCGGTTGCTTCATACTTCATTTTAGGACCTTATAGGAGAATTCCTATATACATTATATATATATCTCTGTGTGTCTGTGTGTGTGTGTGTGGATAAATAAAATAGCTCAAAGCCAAGTCAGGATGGCAGGTGGGGTCATGACAGGTCAACCTAAGACGTTGGAAAGAGGAGACTTATCCTTAAGCTGAGACATTGGAAAAAGGAGACTTATCCTCAAGCTAACAAGCGTTCAAATTCAAACAGACGTTCAAGTTCAAGTTCAAATGCAAAGAAGATCAAGGATCAGGTATCAAGAAAGACTGGATCCTAACTACCATGATCATTCCTATCCTACCCACCAAGATAGTCAATGTCTTTTATCGTTTCATCCTTACAACTTCTATATAAAGGAAGTTAGGGATGTGCAAAGGTACGCTACACAACTCTAAAAGTCACTTCGACTTCCACTTTGATTCTATGAAGAGTTTTGACTTGGGCATTGGAGTGCCCTCGGGCCATGGAAGAGGCACCTTCTCTCTTGTTCTTGTAGGATTTCTTGGAGGCTTGTTGCTCAGTCAGCTGTGCCAGAAGCTGACATGTGGCTCGTCCGATATTCCATCCACTATATAGATATAGACACATACTTGTGTTTTTGTTTTGTTTTATTTTCTATATTATTTTGTTTTGCTTTATATTTTTTAGGTATATGAGCAATTAGACTCAATATGGACCTACGATATTGCATTTGACATGCTGATATTCAGAAGCTAGAACTTTCACTATAGAGCTCCAATTCCAGCGTTTTCTACGGCATTATAAAGTAGACTTCTCAAACATGGACATCAAGTTTGCCTAATTCGGGTAAAAATTGAAAGAAGTTAAAGAGTTTCAAAAGCTGAAGCACAAATTCGAAATTTTGTAGAATTAGCCCAACTCTCTATTTGACCTAGGCCCATTCAATGCTAATTTACCCAGCCCATTATAAGGGGCTGTTGTCACCAAAAAGTGACCCAAGGTGGTGATGATTTGTAGGTGTACCAAGGCTTATAATTTCCTACACTAATTTGAATGAAATGCACCGAATGTAAATAAGACTTCTATCTAGACAATTGAACGAATTATCTTGAGACCTCAATAGTTCTAGGTTCCCCAACTCCACTGAAGTGCGCTTTGTTGAGATTGGAATAAGAAAAATAGATAGACACCAAGAACAATTTACACAACGATGGTTGACATTGACACTTGACAAGGAATAAGTACATGAGAATTTGGAATGAACAACATAATATTTGCTCGAAATTGACAAGGATTGGAAAAGTAATTGGAATGCTAGAATGCTAAGAAGCTTGAAAGTGCCTTTGAGCTTGAGTTTTTGTTGTTTGTTTGACTGATTGTTTGTGTGTTTCCATCTGTCTGTCTACCATCTTTTATACCTCCTGTCTTGCACGAAATTCTCCCTCCATAAACCATGATCTTATTGCAGTTAACCCCTCATTTGTGTCATTTTCTGTCAGTTTGAAGCCATTACCATCTCTTTATATCAGTTTTCCGTTAAATCTCTCATGTGCTGCCACCTGGACCACCTTGTTGTAACTGCCATAACTTCTCCACTTTACATGGGCCATTTTCAACACAACTACACCTGGGTAGTTACTCATCAACTGGGCTTCTCTTCTTCAATAATATGGGCTTATGGGCCATAACAATCCAAATCATAATAGGTAGCACAATGGGCCTTGCATATGTTCTAAGCCCATTAGGCCCAACATATTTTTGGTGCCGACAATTGCCCCCCAAGCTTGAATTTCAACTGTTCAAAGTTGGATTCCAAGCTGATTTTTTAGCCCTTCTTCAAATCTTTCTCAAATATCAGTTACTATCAAATAAAATCCATTTAAAATTCAAACTCTTCTCTTACCTCCTTTAATTTGAGCTGCTACTGCTTTTTAATATCTTGGTTTGTTTGAGAAATCCCTCACCTTTCCTCTTTCCTTCTTCAATCGATGGCTTCCTTCCTTCCAAATACTACTCCTATTGACTCCCATCTTTCCACCGAGAAAATGACAAGCTTGTCATCACTCTCTCGTGAGGAACTTCTTGCCAACCGTGCAAATGAGCTACCAATATTAGAACGACATCATTCCTGGCCCAAACTGCCTCTAGAATGGAGAGACTGGGTCAATCAACTTCAAACTACCTTCAGTGTACAATGGATGAAGCAAGGACTCGATCGATTTATTGTCATGGCTCTTGAGCCACCGGCTTTGATTTCTGTGGCCTGCTATTTCTGGCCCCGTTCGACAAATTCTTTTGTCTTCCCTGGTGGCCATATGACCATCACACTGAGGGATATGTATGCCCTAACTGGGCTGCCCATTGCAGGTCCAGATGCTCCCAGCCTCTTTACTTCCGTCAGAATCGCTGAGGTAGGAGTAATGGAGGAAAAGAAAAAATTTTCCTATTAGGGTTTAAGTTCCACAAAACACCTTGGATAACCTACCCTCAAATAGCATGCTCTGTTCTTGGCACCTTTGCTAATCAACCTGCCAAAGATTATCTTCCCCTTGCATGCACCCTAGCTAAAGGTTAGAATGTAGCTTTAGGGAGTATTTGGCTAGGCCGTATTTATCACTGTCTCTCTTTGCTCACCTTTGAGAAACCCTACTACCATCATTTTTCTAGTAGCCTTTGGATTCTTCAACCTTGGTTGTTTACTTATTTCCCTGCTTTACGTGCTCCTGGCTATCGACTACCTACCAAATTCACTTCTTATGGGCAGTCTGTTTTAACTTGCACCAGTGATAGGTCTTTTGTAGAAATCTTCAATTTCTTCTTGTCCTTGCCTTCAAATCAACCTGATTCTGAATATTTCTTATTCACTGATACTTTACCTAGTGGTCCTTTGATGCCATTGTTATCTTCAAAAGTTACCATATCTATGGTAATGGACCATATCCTTCGTGATTTCTAGGCCAGTCTTGTTACACCCAGGTACCTTCATGAAGGTGCCAACATTGATAACCCCATGAACTCTACTTATGGCTTTGAGGCCTACAATCCTCAACTCTGTGCTAGGCAGTTGGGTTATACCCAAAATGTGCCTCTTAATCGCCTTTCTCATTACAACCCTCTTGGAGAAGAGAGGACCATCATTCAATCCAGAGAAATGATTGAGAACCAGGTGGCTGCAAATAATAATGCTTTGAGAAGATTTGTATTTCAGCTGCAACCATCGTTCAGTCCTAGTTGTACTTCTGACTATCTATCTTGGAGGGAAAGGTATTACACAGGTTTGCTTCCACGTGATCCACTTCCTCCTCTCAATACTGAATCTGAGGCAGACATTAAAGATGTTACGCCTGTCAATTTTCTCTAGAAAATTAAACATTAAAAGTGAGTCAATCTCTCCCAAGAAGAAGCCAAAAACCAATAGGAAAGTGGTGGTTATGAGAAGATCTCAACGATCTTCTACTAGAATTAAAAAGACCACCCAATCTAGTTCGGAGCCTGTTACAATTTCAAGAGATGATGATAGTGAAGCTTCTGAAGATGAGAGTGAAAAGATTTCTACCAGCTATATAGGAGTTCCTCCATCAGATGAGCCAATTGTTACTCCCAAGATTTCTAACCAACCTTCTGGCTCAATTACTCCTCTCTCTTCTCAGATTGATATCTTTCACTTTCTTTATTTTGCTACCATAAATAATTCTTTGATACTTATGACAGTACTTTATGTATGTAGGCAGCAACATTATTCAAAGTACTTACCTCCATCATTCCAACCAGCGTAGTAAATCCATTGGCAGGTCTGGATTTCTTCTTCCTAACTCTACCTCCTCTTGCTAGCAAAGTGCCAACTGAGGAAGAACTGCAGCATGCCACCAATAGGTTGGTTCAGCACTTTGAGAAAAATCTTCTAGATGTTCAAGAAGCATATGGTAAGGAAGCTTTAAAGCATGTGAAGACTTTGCTGGCAGATCCTCAGATAGCTCATGAGAGTAAAAGTAGGCTCATACGCCTGGAGCATGATTTGCATCATCTACTACCTGCCTTTCATCAAGATTATTCTCTACAGCAAGCTTTATCTAGCAAGTTGGAAGGTTTATCCAACGACCGAGCTGCTCATGAAATTTTACTTGCCAACTCTGAAAACCTGGCTGCTGAAGACCTTGGGATTCAAAAGGATATCATTGCTGCTCAAGAAGAAATTGAGGCTTTGGAACTCAAGATCCAAGGTTTGAAAGAGAAGATTTTGTAGCAATATGATGCAAGAAACTAGGTGTATGAGAAATTTGAAGATGCTTAGCAAAACCTCAATACTCTGGGTGCTTCCATCAAGTCACAACTATCAGATGCTCAAACTTGGTCTTCAGATTTGCAGCTCACTCAAGCACGCCTTCAGGCACATCAGAATACTTGGTCGGCTTTGAGGCATATGTTGAATTGATTTTTTGGATTTTGGCCATTATTTGGCCTTGGTTGGTTTTTTTAGAATAATCTACTACCATCTGTATTGGCTTCTTTTATTTAGCTGGTACTTGATTTTGGCCATTATTTTGCCTTGATTTCGGATATTTTCTTTTTATAATTGCTAACCATTTATTTGCAATTTCTTTTGTGTGGCCTGTGGCTTTCTAACATCTTTATTCAGAATATGCGGCCACTAAGGCCAGCTCATAGTTACGGCTAACAAGCCTGCTTTTCCTTTTTTTTATATCATTACAGATGTAGATTCCCAAATGCTTAGGAAATATGGCTTTAAGTATTTGCCATTGATAAATCTCTTATGTGGCTGACCATCTAGGTCTGCCAGCCAATATGCATTGCCTTTGAGAATTCTATGGAACTTGAAGGGTCCTTCCCAGTTTGGAGGCCATTTGCCTAGCTCTCTGTCCTTGTTTCCTGGTGGTAGGATCATCTTCCACACCATTTGGCTTTCGTGGAATACTTTCTTCTTCACTTTCTTGTTGTAGGCATTTACTATCTTCTTCTTTTGAACTATCATCCTGTTCAAAGCCTCCATCCTGCTTTCATCCAATTGTTCCAACTCCATGTTCATATCTCCATAGTTAATACTGCATCATGCCCATAAGTAAGAGCAAAAGTATTTGTTCTCTTGGATATGCGGTAGGCCCATAATGTCTCTAGTAGTATCTTGTGCCATGCTCTGGGATTATCCTTGATAGTTTTTTGCAAGATAGAGATGATCACCTTATTTGAAGATTCTGCCTGCCCATTGACCTGAGCATAGTATGGAGTAGATGTGAGCAATTTGACTCCATAATCTTCCAGAAATGCTTTGACCTCCCCTCCAGTGAACATTGTCCCCTGGTCAGTTGTGATGGTTTATGGAATGCCAAATCGAAAAATAAGGTGTTCTTTGATGAAGTCTTCCACCTCTGCTTGTTCGACCTTTTTCAGGGGTATTGCCTCTACCCATTTTGTGAAATAGTCAGTAGCCACCAGGATAAAATGATGACCATTAGATGAGGCAGGAAATATCTTTCCAATGATATCAAGTGCCCACCCTCTGAATGGCCATGGTTTAATGATAGGCTACATATCCGCCGCTGGTGCTTTTTGAATGTTGCCAAATTTCTGACATTGTTGACAGCCTTTTGCATATTTAATGCAATCTTTCAGGATGGTCGGCCAATAATATTCATGTCTCCTCATCAACCATCTCATCTTTGGACCGGCTTGATGTACACCACAGATACCTTCGTGTACCTATTGCATTATTTTCATACTTTCAATAAAACTAGGGCAGCGAAGTAACAAATCATCAGCTCCTTTTCTGAAGAGTTCACCCTCGATCATTACGTAGCTCTGTGCCAACACTTTGACCTTTCTGGATGCTGGATCATTGGGATATGCCAGATGGTTAATGATATCTCTCCTCCAATCTTCCATCTGATTGTCAAGAGCTAGACATTCAACTGTCATGCCTCTTTCTCTGATAGATGGATGAGATCGTTTTTCCACCGTGATGATTTTTTGTATCAAACTTTTTGAAAGTATTAAACCAAAAGCTAGTTAGGTCAATCCGTTGGCCTCATGATTTTGTTCTCGTGGAATGTACTTCAATTCCACCTCTTGGAAGTCATCAGGCAATTGCAAGGCTGTACTGTAGTATGGAGCCAATGTAAAACTAGCACATTTATATTCTCCAGTCAGTTGTTTTAGTACCAATTGAGAATCTCCAACCACCAAAATATTTTCCGCTTTTAGTTCAAGCAAAATCTCCAAGCCAATCATTAACGCTTCATATTCTGCCTGGTTGTTTGTGCAATTAAAATCTAAATTAAAAGCTAAGCTGGTTTTTGTACCTCTTGGAGATTGAATGACTACCCCAGCTCCAGCAGCCATCTTAGTGCTAGACCCATCGAACTTTAGCACCCATTCACCTTCATCTTCAAATATTGGTGTAGTGTACGCATCTATCATGCTTTGTAAGGTTTCAGGAATTTCTAGGCATGGATGGTCAGCAAGGAAATCAGCAAGTGCTTGCCCTTTGACTGCCTGTTGTGGTCTCCATTTGAGGTTGAATTTTGTCAAGGCCAATGACCATCGACTTATCCTTCCTGTTAGCAATGGCTTGGTCAGCGTGTGCTTGATCAAATCCATCTTTGAGATCACGTACACCTTAGTTTGAAGCAAGTAGTGCCTCAACTTGGTACATGCAAAATATAATGCAAGGCAGAGTTTTTCCACCACGGAATATCGCCCTTCAGTATCTGTCAACAATCTACTCAAGTAGTAGACTGCTATTTCTCTTCCAACATCATCATCTTGGGCCAGTAAGCACCCAATGGAATCATCAGTTGCTGATATATACAACTTTAATGGTTTGTGCCTGTTAGGTGGCATGAAAACTGGAGCTTTGCTTAGGTAGGCCTTGATGGTTTGAAAGGCCTCTTCGTGTTTTGACTCTCATCTGAATACATCCTCCTTCTTTAACTTCAATAATTTTGAGAATACCTTGGTCTTACCTGCAAGATTAGAAATAAATCTTCTAAGGTAATTTACCTGACCAAGGAAACTTTGGAGCTGTTGTTTGTACTTCGGTGGTTGAGCTTGGCATATGGCTTTAGCTTTGGTTTGGTCAACCTCCATGCCTCTTTGATGAACCAAAAACCCCCAGGAAGTTTCCAGCTTTAACTCCAAATGTGCTATCTTCAAATAATTCCAATTCAACTCCTCTTCTTTATTAGTGGCTAAACAGCCATCACATTCTACTATCATTTCTTTTTCACTAATTTCTTTTGTTACAATTCTGTCAATGGCAGCTTGTACTACAATCTTATGTATTGCAGCCGCCACTATCTTCTCTTCTTCCTTCGACCACCTCATGGAACTTCTTCAATAATTGGCTCTGATCCCCTCGGCCTATAAGGAACAATGGCCGTTGGTTGCAATAATTGTCTTGCAATTTTCTGCATCTCTTCTTTCTTGGTTGCGAACTGAATTGGTCCACATTGGGCATGGTAGTAGCGAGCTTCCACCTGATCTGATGTAGTCTTGAATGGCTGGTTGTCTGCCCATATGATTTCTACATCATTTCCTCTCCAGCACACCAAGAGCTGATGTAGTGAGGATGGAATGCACCAATTGGAATGAATCCAATCCCTTCCCAATGAAGCTTGATATTTGGCCTGACTGTGAATGACAAAGAAGGCAATCATGGAAGATTTTTGCCCGACAGTCAGCTCCACCGGTAGTATACCAACTGCCTTAGTAACTTCTCCTGTAAAACTTGCCATAGTCACGTCAGTTGAAATTAAATCTTCTTCTTTTTTACCTAGCAGTCGGAGAACTGATCGTGGAACGATAATGACTACAAAACCGTTGTCCACCAAAACTCTGTCAATCGGCCTGCCATTCATCTATGCTCTGACATACAGTGGCTTGATGTGTTGTGACATTTGGATTGAAGGTTTCTCCAAGATAACCCTTTTGGGGTTTTCTTCATCCACTATCTGCACCGTCACTGAACTGAAAGGTTGATCACCTTTCCCTAGCTGATCAAGCTTTGGCATTTGATTTTTTTTATGTGTTTCTTAGCTTGCCAAGCAGCTGGCAAAACTAAAGTAGTAGTAGAACATTCATATGGTACCTGAATTACTCCCACCATGAACTCCTCTGTAGGTGGTTGATCCTTTTTCACTTGATGGTTATCTATTGCTTCTTTTCTTTGTGAACCCATGTCCAGCTCCTGTGTTGAATCACTGGAGGTTTGTAGTAACTCCTCATATAGGCAGCATACTGCCTCTGCTTTCTCCTCAACTGAGTTCTGATTAGAGGTGTTGGAAACTTCTTATGTTTCACCAACTGCCATCTGTTGGTAATGGTGTTGGCTGGTGGTTGCACATAGCGTGATTTCTGGGTCTTTTTCTCCTTGAAAACCTGGGAATTTTGAGAAGTATGAGCTTTTGGTTCCCATACCTGAGATTTTTCATTCAGTTTCCTTTTAAGCTTCAGGTAGTCACGAAGATCTACATCAATTACATGCATTGTGGTCGCCAATGAAGGAAATGGATCTTCATCTACTAGCTTAGACTCCTTATCAGGGAATCGTAAGACACCCTTGTTTATTTTCTCCTGAATCATGTTCGTCAGAGTCCAACAGTTGTTAGTGGTATGAGACTATAAATCATGGTATTTGCAATACTCCTTCCCTTTTGTATCCTCATGAGATGGTATTTTATATCCAGCCGGAAATGTAACAAACTTTTTCTGCCATAGAAGATCAAAAACCTCCTCTGTTTTGGTCACATCAAAAGTGTAATTGATGTTACCACCTATGGGTTGTTTCTTTGCTGGCTCAGTTGATTTTGGTTTGGACAATGCAAGGCAAACCCATACTTTCTTTTCTGAAGTTACCTCCGCAGTAGCCATCTCCATCTCGTGGTAGTAAGTTCCCATAGAAGATTTCTTTCTCCTACTTTCTTCTTTCAATAATTCTTCATATTCTGCTACCTTTGCTGCCATTTCATAAAAATCATAGAATTCCATACCTTGGAATTTTTTACGCAATTTAATGTCCAATCCTCGCTGGGCCATTTTGACAAATTTTGACTCAGGTAGATAGATGCGACATCTATTCTTCAACCTCTTAAAATGAGCAATGTAAGCATCGATGGTTTCTCCTGACTTCTGTACCAATCTAGATAGCTCAGCCACAGACACCTCTGGTTCAGCTATAAAAAACTGAGTATGAAAGAATCGTTCCATCTCCCACCATGTGTTGATGGAATTTCTTGGTAATGTGGAATACCAAGTAAAAGCAGCTCCTATCAAAGAGTTTGGAAATAACCTAAGACGAAGGTTGTCAAAGTTGTCATAGTTTGCCAATTCACCACATTGCACAGTGAAACGACCTATATGCTCCACGGTGGACAGCTCTTATTCTCCAGAGAATAAAGTGAAATCAGGTACTCTAAATTCCCGTGGGTAAGGATTCTCCCTATCCACAACAGCTGGATAGGGTTTGTGATACTCTGGTCGACCAACCTATTTAAGGTCGTGGCCATATAATTCTTGAACTAACTGTCTGAGAGTCTCCAGATCAACACGACAGATCAACAGGTCGTGTTTGTGGTGGAATAATAGGTTGAACCCTACGAACAACACCCATTCCTGCAACAACGTTGCCTTCTGGTCCAGCAAGTTCAGTGGTTGCATAGGCAGTTGGATTGTTCATAGGATTAGTATTTCCATATGCAACAGGCCTGAAATTTTATCCATTACCAGATGGAGAGCTCATTGGAGGAGGAGTGTACTTGCTGTAACCACCATCTGCCTGGTAGTTTGTTCCTTTCTATTATGGGAATTGCCCCCCATAGTCATATCTACCAATTTCTGCTCCAACTTTCGTTCAATCTGTTTCATGGCATCTTCAATTGTTTGATTAGAACGTACCTCCAGATTTTTTATGGTTTTGACCAAATGTTCAAACAAAATGGCGGCTTCATCAGATAAGCCAGCTAGTCGTTCAATGAGCTCTTGCTTTTCTTCAGTGCTACCATCATTGGTAGCCTCTTCCATTTCTATTAGTGGGTTTTCCTCCTGCGGATTCTCCCCAAGATTGGTTCTTTTCTTGACAAGCGAGTGCGCGGTGCCATGGTAGTTTTGAGATTCTTCTTCTCCAGTCCCACCGAGTGTGCCAAAAAAGGTTGTTGTCACTAAAAAGTGGCCCAAGGTGGTGATGATTTGCAAGTGTAACAAGGCTTATAGTTTCCTACACTAATTTGAATGAAATGCACCGAATGTAAATAAGACTTCTATCTAGACAATTGAACGAACTATCTTGGGACCTCAATAGTTCTAGGTTCCCCAACTCTACTGAAGTGCGCTTTGTTGAGATTGGAATGAAGAAAAATAGATAGACACCAAGAACAATTTACACAATGATGGTTGACATTGACACTTGACAAGGAATAAGTACATGAGAATTTGGAATGAACAACATAATATTTGCTCGAAATTGACAATGATTGGAAAAGTAATTGGAATGCTAGAATGCTAAGAAGCTTGAAAGTGCTTTTGGGCTTGAGTTTTTGTTGTCTGTTTGACTGATTGTTTGTGTCTTTCCATCTGTCTGTCTACCATCTTTTATACCTCCTGTCTTGCACGAAATTCTCCCTCCATAAACCATGATCCTACTGCAGTTAACCCCTCATTTGTGTCATTTTCTGTCAGTTTGAAGTCATTATCACCTCTTCATATCAGTTTTCCCTTAAATCTCTCATGTGCTGCCACCTGCACCTGGACCACCTTGTTGTAACTGCCATAACTTCTCCACCTTACATGGGTCATTTTCAGCACAACTACACCTGGGTAGTTACTCATCAACTGGGCTTCTCTTCTTCAATAATATGGGCTTATGGGCCATAGCAATCCAACTCATAATAGGTAGCACAATGGACCTTGCACATGTTCTAAGCCCATTAGGCCCAACATATTTTTTGTGCTAACAGGGGCAGAATTTTCATTATATTTTTCTTGGGGGCTTGACCTAAAAGCTAAGAGAGGCATGAGAAGTGGCAGCCGCAAAATTCCACAAAATAGGAAAGAAAGGGCAGTGATGCAGGTGCAATAAAGGACCAATTCTATTTGGAGTGGGATCGTGGCAAGAGGATAAGCTTAATTGATGCATCAAGTTTTTATTTTCTTCCTTATTTCCTTATTTTATTCAATAGTCGTATGTTTAGGAGTTTCTATAGTATTTGGTTTCCTTTTGCTACAAGTAGTTGAATTAGGGTTAATTTCCTTTTAGTATTTAAGGTCTGTTATTAGTATTAGAAAAGTCAGCTATTGATTGAATAAAACGAAAATAGAGAAGACTTTTTCTCTAAAACCTGCTTGACAATTTTTGGTAAATTGTTCTTGCGGAAGCTGAATTATTTCGAGTTCTTGCGTTTGCATCAATTGGTATTGGAGCGAGCACGTTCCCAACCATGCCACCAAAGAGACAGGGTGACAGACGACAAGCTACCTTGGAGGTGGTATATGTACAAGACGAGACAACACTGGATCAACATCTCAAACAGATGGAGCGAAGAATAGAAGAACGAATAGCAAGGCAGATGGAGTTAGTAACACAACAGTTCGCTGCCATGTTACAACCCATACAAAACTTGCTACCAAATCTGCAAGTGGCAGATGAGGCTGAAACTGACATGAACCGGATAATCCCTTTGGTGATGTTGGCGCTAGCGGAAGGGGACACAAGGCCGAACAGCAGCTTGGTGGCAACAAAATAAGTTGACTCGATTGAGACAAGGTAAGACAAAATTGACTTCATGGGAAAAATTGAAGAAACATATGTGAGCAGCCTTCCTGCCGGACAATTATCGCAAATTGTTGTTTCAGCAACTCCAAGGATTGGAGCAAGGAGCAAGGTCAGTTGACGACTATACCACATAATTTTACTGGTTAGTGGCACGAAATGATCTTATGGAAGATGATGAGCAACTCACGGCCCACAATATTAAAAGGTTGTGCGAAGACTATCGAAATATCATCAATTTTTTTTATCCTTTTACGGTATCAGATGTGCACCAACGTGCGAAGGTGTGCGAGAGACAGAAGAAAGAATGAGCCACAACTTGGGATGCCATGTTGGGACGTGGAAGAATCAGGAATCGTCAAACTAGAGGAAATCCACCATAATCTCGTGGTGGACCTAGTGTCCAGGCATCGGACACAACTAGAGTGACCATAGGGAATTAGCTAAATCGACCATCGGGAAGTAATTCGGCGTCGTTGCTTTAGGTGTGGTGAACCAGGTCATCTGATAGCTGATTGTAAGAAAGATGGGAAGTTGTGAGAATGTAGTAGCGGAGGAAGTGGTTAAAAAATTAGCACTACAGACGGAGCAGCACCCCAACCCATACAAGTTATGCCGGCTTAAAAAAGGGAACGACGAGAAAGTCTCGAGACGCTGCCAAGTGCCACTATCAATTGGACCCGTTACAAGGAAAAAGTTTGGTGTGATGTTGTAGCAATGGACGTGGGTCATGTCCTACTAGGAAGACCTTGGCAATTTGATAGGATAGTAGTACATGATGGTAGGCATAACACCTATAGTTTTGTCTTTGACAAAATTAAAATTGTCCTAGTACCGAAGAAGGAAGATGACACAAAGATGGCAGTGGGAGAGTCATCAAACATGTTGACCCGTCAGAAATTTATTGATGAGTTTGAACATAACAGGATTGTCTTCACCCTCCTGGGTAAAGGGGAGAAAATCTCCAATGCAGACCTGCTCGAAGCGGTTCATCACATTATCACAAAATTCGGTGATGTATTTCCAGAGGATATGCCTCAAGGTTTGCCACCTTTACAGGATATTCAATATCAAATTGACCTAGTGTCGGGTTCAAGTCTACCCAATAAACCACACTACCATATGGGGCCAAGAGAGCATAAAGAGTTAAGGAGACAAGTTGAAAAACTGTTGGCAAAAGGATTTATTCGGGAAAGTTGAGCCTGTGTGCAGTACCAACTCTACTTACTCCAAAAAAGGATGGCAATAAAAGGATGTGCGTTGATAGCCGAGCAATAAATAAGATCACTGTTCGATATATGTTTCCCATTCCCAGGTTGGATGACCTACTAGATCAACTTAATGGAGCTTCAGTGTTTTCCAAATTAGATTTAAAATTAGGTTATCACCAGATTCGCCTACGTCTGATGAATGGAAGACCGCCTTTAAAACCCAAGAAGGATTATATGATTGGCTTGTGATGCCATTTGGCTTGTCCAATGCACCAAGCACCTTTATGAGTGAGTTATGATTGTTCGAACCCATTGACATCAGATACACATCTTCGATGTGCAAACTTTGAGCCTCTATTTGGCCTTTAAAATGTTCGAAACTCCAAAAATGTATTAGACAAAACTCTGTGGGTTCTTCGAGTCTTCTTTTGAATGCCACAAAAATTGTCTCAATCGAAACTTAAACAAGTGAGTTATGACTGTCTGATCATACTGATGTCAGAAAAAGATATTTGATTCTTGAAATTTAAAAGTAAAATAAGAGTTGAGAGACCTTTGTTCAATAAAAAAATTATTTTAAATAATTTATCATTAATCCAATAAATCTTATCTACTTACATACTTTATAGGTTAACGTAAACCAAAAAGATAAAGATCCACATGCACTTTAAATGTTGTCCATACACCTTAGCATTGCTGTAAGATAAATTAGAGTGAACACATTTTTTTTAGAATAAAATAAACTTGTATTAAGCAAGCAAAACACTATTATTGTTACTAAGTTGGAAAATTATAGTTGACATATTGAAGCAACCGGCATAAAAAACAATGAAGTCGCCACCAATTGATTTTTAGGATGCAATTGGACATCCATTTTGGTCTACGAGAAAAGTGGGTAAGGAGGTATATTGAGCATGGGGAAGGTGTTAGGCACCCCACAACTCCCGAAAACGGTTACCTTCAAAAATGTTTTCCTATTTGGCTCTACTTTGTTTTGAGGAATGATTGTATGTCCCAAATGTTTTAATGAGTTTTCCATATGCCCGGAAAATCATGTATTATCAAATGGGTGGAAATATTCCATTAATGTTAGACCAAGATTTGATTTTAAAAATCTTATTTTTATGGGTTTTGATAAAAAAGAAGGAAAAATGGTGCACGGGATCACTATGGCCATTCCCGGCTTGGCCAAAAATAAAAGACTCCTCTTGAAGTGGTTTTTAATAAAATGAGGGTGCACGGGATCACTATGGTCATTCCCAGCTTGGCCAAAAATGTTTAATAAAGGACTTCACTTGAAGTGGTTTTTAAAAAAAGGGTGCACGGGGATCACTATGGCCATTCCCGGCTTGGCCAAAAATGCTTAATAAAAAACTCCACTTGAAGTGGTTGTTGACAAAAAAAGGTGCACGGGATCACTACGGCCATTCCCGGCTTGGCTGAAAATGCTTTACTTGGTCTTGGATAAAAAAGTCCATATTGGAGTGGGTTTTGATGTTTTTGATGATTTGGTAAAAAGGCTATTTAGATAGGAACATTGGAATGAGTTTTGATGGTTTTGGAGAAGAGATTTTTGGGAACTTGGTTGATGCACCAAAAAGGCCCACAATCAATGAAAAAGATTCAATTCAAGCCTTACTCACAATTATGTTCTTCATGAGAAAAGAAAGAATCCATTTAAGGCCCATCGGACGGGTCAAATATCTTTAAACCCCCTTTTGGGTCCTTAAATAAATTCTCCTAATCCCTAAAAACATATTCGCTTTCCGGGTCCACGAAATCCAAATGTTTTGGATGAATGCCAATGGAACCCCAATATCTTGAAGGCTCCTTGGTATTCAAAGAAAACATATTGGTTCCGTAAATTAATCTTGGTGTGTTTATTAAAGTGAGACGGCTTGGATTAATTCTAATGACTAACACGTTGCATTTATTTTCATGGCATTCAAATAATCCTAGCATACATCTAAGCATCATGGCATAGTGTGAGAAATCAAAGTCCTAAGCATGCATTCTAATGCAATCATCATTCACAAAATCAATTCCTAATTTCTATATGCTTCTAGCATCCTAGTTTATCATGTATGCATTTCTATTTTACATCCACTATTTTTCTATCTTATTACAAGGCTTACATTTTACAATTATGTACAAAAGACAAATATAAAATAAGAAATACAAATATTATACAATAATTGGAATATTGCCCATGGGACTCATTGCTCAAAGTCTGTCCAAATCTTCCAAGTATGTACTCCGGCCCAAATGGTCCCAAGCCCGGTCCAAGCCCAACAAGCAAACACAAAATGGGGTCAAAATGGATACACAAATATAAACCAAGACTTAAAATTAAATCAAGCTCCATTATGAGTTTCCCTCATACAAACACAATTTTTTTATTTATACGTAAGCATAATTTTCAATTTGGATTTTGACTATCATAAACGCAAGTCTGATTCACGAATTGCCAGAAGAACTTTTTGGAGCATTTTGATATTGAAAGCTTACAA
This sequence comes from Tripterygium wilfordii, assembly GCF_013401445.1. Lineage (NCBI taxonomy): Eukaryota > Viridiplantae > Streptophyta > Magnoliopsida > Celastrales > Celastraceae > Tripterygium > Tripterygium wilfordii. Next base: position 9,078,238 of record NC_052236.1, on the reverse strand, counting down.
ACTAATCCCTTTGACAGGTTCAAGTCATCAATTGTAAACACTAAAGGCCATACATTTTGAAGATTATAAACAACAGTAAGTGCCACCTAGATGAACCTTATCTCCTACACTCAGAAACCCAGAATAGATCTCAGAATGGAAAGTAACTCAATAAGTTGACAAAATGATCACCAAGAACCCAAACAAAAGCTGAATCAAGTGTGCGAACAAATCATAAGTCCAAAACAGATCATGAACCAAAACAAACACCGATAGAATTTGATTGAATGTAGAATATTATCCAACAATATTTCACTGTAATTTCATTTCATCTCGCAAGAACCATTATACAAAAATAGAACACAGCCAACAACAACATCACGTACTGAAATTTCGAATCAATCGGACGAAATAGATAGAGCCAGAATACGAATCACTATAAACACATAGAGCAAAACACAAATCAGCAAACACAGGTTAATCGGATCGAGTGTAGAGTATTACCTTCGGAGACTAAAACAGATGGAGCGACACCCTCTTTTCTTCTTGCCTTTCTCCTCTGTCTGAAACCTCTCCTTTTTTCTCTCTTTTTCTTTTCTCTTTTTTTCTCCTCTGCCGGCTGCTTTTCCTCTTGACTTTTTTTCTTTTCTTTTTTTTTTTCCTTTTTGTTTTTTGTTGTACGGCTGCTTTTCCTCTCCTCCCTCTCAAAGAATGTTGCATTTCTTTTATACTAAGAGAGAGTGAGACCTCATCTCCTAAAACCCTAGTTCTTTCAATTTGTCTTTTTTACCCTTACTTTTCTTTTCTTTTAACCAAGGTGGCTATTCTTTTTGACCTTTTCCACTTTTTAGTTTTTCATTTAATTTATTTATTTTTATTCTCTAGATATTTTCTAGGGTTTTATTGTGTTGGGCTTGAATTTTTATGGGCTTATGGTCCAAGAAATAGGCTTTAGGATTTTTTGCATGCTTATGGGTCCAAGAAACAGACTTTGAAATTTTGTGAGCTTACGGGCTCCAGAACGGGCTTTTGAATTATTATTATTATTATATTTTTCTATTTTTTTGGGCCGGACGGAAAACCGGGTACTACACATATATGACATGAAAATTATAGTTGACATAAATGTTCTTTAGCTGTGGAAACTTGAACAACAATCCTTCCACTAGCAATATTGGACACTCTCTTTCTGTCTGGTAATTAAAAGGATTTTCATTTTACATATATATATATTGTCAAGTCAAATATTCGTTTCTGAATTGTGATGTGTATGTAACATTGTGAAATATTTCATAATATGAATTGAAATCTTTTATAGTAGTCAAATATTGTGATTTCACAGCTTTATGCTTATACATTCACAAAACCTTATGATCTTTTTCCCGGATTGGATAGACTCGACGATGTCGTTTGTGAGATTAGAAACTTGTCCAATTATTTCTACCAGAAAGGAAAATAATTATTTCTTTTTGTTCCTTCTTGTTTTTGGTTGGTGCATGTTCGAACCATACGAGGTTGTTAGAGAGGGATGACTGTTATGCGAGACTAGAGAAGCGATTCCACAATCCATTGTTCCTTCAAATCTATAATTATATCATAAAATCTGAAATTGAAGCACCACATTTTACAGATGTTGGAAGCTTTGGTCTTGTCTTGATCATGTTCTATTATTGCCATAAACAACAATGAGTCCAAGAAGGAGATTAGAAGTACATATGAGCTTCAGCAATACGGAAACACCATTATCGACATTGAAAATAATGGTCATGGCATAAAGGTATTTTAAAGATTTGAACTTTTGGATTCTAGCTCTATAATATGATTTTATGGGTTAATTATACGAATTTCTACTTTATATAAAATCGACTGGTTGATTAAGAGAGGTCATAAATTGTTTTGTTGTTTTATATAATTTGTATTGATTTGGTTCGTTTTATATACAATTTTGTCAGATTGTGTTAGTGGTGTGTACATATATAGAGATCATGTTCGTATATACACGGAGATCACCATATCATTGACATATATATGAATGCTAGTGGTTTGTGTATATATTATATCAATTGTGTTATGGTCCTGGGAACAAGTGAGATTAGAATACTAAAGATATGAAGAGAAGATAGAAAATTTTGGATTCGGTTATCTCACTAGTGTTTACAAAGGATAACATGCCGCAGTCCTTCCCTCCAACAAGTTTCCATGTTCAATTAAGAAACTGATTTGTTAAGAAATTTTCAGCTACTGTTAGTCGTGGATCATTCCTCCAGCAAGCAGCCACCAATCTTTTCTATGTCAATGAATGCTCAATGAACTTTTCTGTCTTCAAGTCTCAAGTCTCTCCCATGACCATTGCTTTCTCTTTGAAGATGATGAGACGCTTAGAAAAAAGGATTTGCTATTAGATCTGATCTTTAGGAAATTGTAATAATGTTGTATGTGTTTGTCCATGCTCTTTTTGTGATGGTTTCCCCTTTTTTCTTTCGCTTTTAGTTGGTTCACTGCTTGTATCTGGTTTTTACATGATGTCCTTTTGTTTTGCTTTGTTTTGGGTTAATGAAGTTCGATTTTTTTCACAAAAAAAAATTGTACGAAGTATTATATAATCTGGAATGTTGTGTTGATTTAGGGTTTAAAAATCAACATATTGGTTTACATTAATTGCTTAGTGTTTAAATGCAGCAGGATGCATCTACCAAAGAGCTAAGAATGTTGGAGGATTTTTACAAAAAAAATATTCGGTGACAGGACTAAAGACCTCTTACAGGCACTGGACTTTTATATGTCTCCAGCTGACGTTAAGTATTGGATGTCTATGCCAGATATGAGACACTTGATAGCTTCTTAGTATAACGTTGTGCTGGTACTACTATCACTCCAACAATGTTTGACATTCTTACCTCTTAGAAGCCGCCCGCTTCCAATACGGTGCAAGGAACGAGATAGCGATTGGTTTTATAAACGGAAACCATTTTGTACAAGTACAAAAAAGTGTAATTAATTTAGGTTTGTATATTAAAGTTGAGTGAATTGATTGAACATGTGATTTCATATGCAGTTGAGCCTTATTGATGAGTTCCCGATCCCACCAGTGGCAAATTATTGAGAGACATTTTACATAGACATTGACTAGCATGTTAATTTAGTGTTCGGAGTGAGTTTTTATGTTAATTTAAAAGAATTATGGATTCTTGTGACATGGTTTGTTAATCAGTATGGTAATTGATGATTCATTAAAACAAACTTGTTGCAGATTAAATGGTTCCAGATTTCTTATTATTACTTTAATTATATTCACTTGTACGTAAGAAGTCCATTTGCCAATGTTTCTTTGTCACTTTGTTTGTCAATTTTGTGATCTTGTTTGACACATTAATTGGTAAATTGTGAAGTTGTGTTTACGGAGAAATCTGGAATAGCAAGAGTTAGAACTAATAACAACAAGGTATGGTTATAATTAGGCAGAATGAGGTGTAGTCGGTGACCCAATTGGAGGCAAGGATAGTTGGATGTCGATCGTAGATATCGACGATAGTTTCCGTTTCAAAAGTGTCACTATAAATAAATGAAACCCAGGTTTATTCTTTTAAAAAAGGTGCTAGATAAGTGGGTTTGATTGTATGAGTTTGTGTGTAAAGATAACATATTTGTATATTGAAAACTTAAATCAAGGGTATTTTTGGATTAACAATAATAATTTGATGTAAACTTAGATAAAAATAGTGTAAACTTTTTTGAAACAAATTATTGGTGTTAAGATAACAAATCTTGGTGTGCAAATAAAATCACTCCATTTTATTTTATTTTTTTAAAAGGCAAGATGACCTAAATAGATTCAGTTACTCAAAATCCAGGCATTTGAACTGGAGGCCTATTGCAGGCACTCTTGCCACCAAATGGTGGATTACAAACCAGAAGTTGAGTAGAACGCAACCTCTAAACAAAACAATAAAATATCAATCTTAGTACTAACAAATAACTAAAAGCATATAACAAAAAAAACTTTTAACTATCACCCCTTTTGCAATTGAGCCGTTCCTCCTCCACCAGGGACAAAATACAACCCGGGCCATCCTCAATCCAAACTCTCAGTTGTTGATTCTGGATAGCATACCTTGCCAAACAAATGAGCTGCAAAATTATACTCTCTTTTGACATGACAAACAGTCCAGGTAACAAAGAAAGAAAGCAATCGCGGGACGAATCTCTAGGACTACTGCTTCCCAGACTGACAGCAACATCTACCCACCTTTAATTGCCTCTACTACAATAGATGAATCCCCTTAAGGACAATCTGATTAAACCCCAATTCAGATGCCAGCTGAACCGCATGGAGAGTCCCCATCGTTTCTGCAAGAGTAGGATCAAGAGCAGTCTTCCTCCCTAAAGCGCTACAAGCCATTAAGTCACCATATTCATCTCTGTAAATGACACCCAAACCAGCATCCCAATTTGCCTTAATACAGTTGCTTGGAGGCCCCTTCCATCTTCCACTGTTAACAATATCACCAGGCATAGAGGAAACACTCACACCAGGAACCATTTGGACAGAGGCATATTCATATGAAGTTCACACACCTAGTTGGGCAACTTGAGTAGGGTGCATGAATGTATTCTCATGAATGGACTTATTACGTTGATGCCATATCAACCTCATAGTAATAGCAAGGATAGCTTGTTCTCTTTGGGACAACTCCAGCAAAACCATACCCCAAAATTGCTTGAAAAGGATCCAATAAACACTATATTCATCTTCTATAATTTCATAATACTAACACCAAAGACATCTCTTACCGAAGGACACTTCCACAAAGCATGTAATATTGACTCCTCAGGACACATGCAGAGAGGGCACTTGGACTGAGATCCAATATGTCGATTCAACAAAGTGGCATGAGTTGGAAGGATACCTTGAACGGCACGCCAAATGAGCACCTTTGTCGAACATTGTTTGATCTATGCATATTTTTACTATCACCATATTTGAAATCATATGCAAGTGATGCATTTGTAGTAAAACATTGTTTGATATATCCTATAAACATTGGAAGCAAGTTATCTCTCTGAGGTCCACTAATATTGAACGTTTGAATCTTCATCAACTCACTAGGAATAGTAATTGGTAAATTGGAAATTAACTTATCAGTATAATATGTGCTGAAGCCTGAATGTTCATATGTTCACTAATATATTACTTGTCTACAATTGTAGAATTTAACATTTTCTTTTAGTTTTAACATACTAGCTTTTCCTGCTTATTCCTTTTATGTCCTTGAGAATCTGGTTTCCTTTTTTCCGGGTCCGTTTGACAGACAATTTTGTCAGTAGTATGTATGTTGACATATATGTTAGTAGCAGATATGCTGATGAAAATAATAACATATATACTATTTGAAATGTTGGTATTGTTTGGTTCAATTTATGTTGGTAGCATATACGTTGTTTACAATTGGGGTTTTATCTATAAGAACAAAACTTAAAAGTTGTATTCCAACAAAGATAATCTAAAAAAAACTTTAGAAAAAAGGACAAAGCCTAGCAACTTACCAAAATACCCTCCCTCTTTTTTGTTCTTCCTCATTCTTCTTCCTTGCGCCACTATATCGGAAGTTGGCCGTCCAGTCATCATTTTTGACGAACGAACTACCAAAATGAAGCTCCAGGTCAGCCCGATCGAAGCCCAATCATCACCAACAGTAGAAAATCACTTGAGTCACTGAAAAAGCTTCGTGAAATCACGGCCATCATTTGAAAAACAGCTAGATACGGTCAATATGACCAACGTCGGTGACCATCAACAGTACCTCCAATCAACTCCACAGACCAAGGCGCATCACCTTTGAGGTTTTATTGCTTTTTTGAACTCTTTTTTCCCATCTGAAATTGGATTTGAATCTGCAGATATTATATCTGTTTCGTATATGATATTATATCTATTTTATATTTGTCAATATTATATATGTTTTGTATCTGTCAATATTCTTTTAAAATCGAATCTGAATCTACAGCTATTATATCTGTTTTGGATCTGTTCTGATATGTTATCGGTTTTGGTCATTTTGAAACTTCAAACAGATAATATTTCATTAACGACAAATAATATTTAGCAAGACAGATAATATTATGACAGATATCAAATTAATCGAAACATTTAACATATCACCTATATTTTGTAGATCTCACATCAGAACCAAAAAGCGACGAAAATCACCACAGAAACTGCCTAAAATAATGATGTCATGACAAATCAAAGAAAAACAACAAGATCTACAAGTCTCGTAGTGAGTATGAGTAGATCTAGTTCGAACACAACAAAAATCCGGATGAAAAATCATTAAAGAATGCCATAGAACTCTCGAATAAACCACAAGGGGTTGAGACGAAGCTTTCGACAGCGGAGACAAAGCTTCCAAGATGAATCATGTGCACGAGACATGTGCCATGTTTGAGGATGAAAATAAGGGTATTTTAGACAATAAAACCATATATTTTGACTTTTTGTCCTTCTTGGAATATTAGTTTAAACTATATGGACTTTATGGAATAAGACTTTTAAAAGTGTCCTTATTGGAACAAAACTTTCCAATGAGGGACTTATCCTTAATTTTCCCTTTACAATATTGTGGTAAATTACACCTAAGGGTATTATGCATTTGTGTAATTGTAATAGCAATGTAGAAGCTAATGCTATTCTCCTTCTCCCAATTTGCCTTCGGATGGGTGTGGATACAATGTTCAGGAATGGTACGACGAATGGCCACTATTCTGTTAGGAGTGGGTATCATCGAGCAATGGACCTCAGAGGCAGGTAGGGTGCAGCCCTTCATCTGACTGCTCAGTGAGTGGCTTTTGACCTGGTAGTTGGGCTCTCCAGGTCCCTCCTTCAACCAAGTTATTTTTATGGCGTGCGGTTCATAATATTCTTCCTTCTTATGATAACTTGGCTAAACGGAAGTTGCTTTTAGATGCCTCTTGTATGCTTTGTAAAAGTTCTCCTGAATCTCTTATGCATGCATTGTTCTTGTGTCCTCATGCTTCGGAGGTTATTTGTCATAGTACCAACCAGATCCAGAAATTACCTTTGTTGGATTCATCTTTTAAAGAGGCATGGACTCTCTTCTCTTGCCGTCTTGACACTTCTAGTTTGGCCTCTTTTGCAGTGATGTTAAGAATGATTTGGCATTGAAGAAATACCCGAGTGCATGGGGGTACTTTGCCTTCCTCCAATGAAGTTTTTAAACTGGCCTCTGAGTCAATTCAGTCTATGTTACATGGCCTTCAAGAGGAGAGGGGAGGGGTTATGATTCAGGATGTTCCTTCTCTATTATCTTGGTGCCCTCCCCGAGCGGGTGTGGTGAAAATCAACTTTGATGAAGCAGTGTGTTCTGATCTTAATAGGTCCGGTTTTGACTGCATTATTAGGGATGATCAAGGTTTTCCTCTGGCAGCTTGCTCTAACGTGAGACTTGTTGCTCTTAGTCCATTAATGGCCGAGGCGCTTTCAGCCCTTCTTGCTTTACAATTTGCCAAGGATCTTGGGTTTCAGGCAATTCAATTAGAAGGAGATGCTCTAACAATCATAGATGCTCTTCATCCCCAGTCTCCGTTTGACAATTTATCGAATTGGGGTGTGATTGTTTTGGACATAATTAGTTTGCTGGGTTTGTTTTTTCAGTGGAAGGTTTCCCATGTTAAGAGAGACCTTAATGAGGCGGCACATCTTCTTGCACAAAAAGGCATATTGGTCGGCTCTTTCCTATCTTGGACATAATTAGTTTGTTTTTTCTTTTGACCCTTTCGTCTCCATCTCTTTGCTGAAACTCATCTTCTTCTTTTTCAGTCACAACAAAATCTAGTTATCACTACCACTACAGTCTTCCAACCCTCCATTTTATAGCCCCTCCAACCTTCATCTCTGTCTTCTTCGTCCAAGCCCCCTATGGCAAGCACTGTCGTGCAGGCTGGCGCCACACCATGTCATTGCTGCTCACTTTTTTGTCATGGAGAGTTCAACTTTCTGGCTCACTCTCCTCGTCTTCCCATTTAGTTTCCATGGATCCAGTCAAAAGCTCTATTGTACGAGCCTTACTATAATTTGTAAGGATATTAGCGTCACTCCAAAATAAAGTGAAGTATATATGTTAGGAAACGATGCCTTTTGATTCAAATGGTTTACTATGCTTTCCCATGCGACATCGTTTCTCTCTTGTTCTTATTCTTGTCATCAGACCGTTGGATCTGATATGATTGATTCATGTACTTTACTTTTTTTTTTCTTTTCTCAGAGATGACCGTTGGTCATATCTGTTCTTGTTTTGTATATATCACAGTCTATCTCGACTGTAAACCTTCAGAACATTGGATTTATGCAAACTTCTCTCTGAATGAGATTCAATCTTTTCTTCAAAATACTTTCATATTCTGTTTAATTTCATGGTATCGGAGCTTATGGATCCTCAAACGGTTCTTCCTTCGATTATTGGTACTCCTTCAATCCTTGGTACTCACAGTAAATTTAGAGGTGCAGGAGCTCTGAATGCCTCCTCCTCCAATCCTCCAACTATTCCAGAAATTTCCAACCCCCAATTTGTGAGTATGCAGTCAGGAAATCAAAACCCTTTTAGAAACCCTTATTTCTTTACCCACTCTGATTTCAATTCCAACCTAATTGCACTGACTCTTACAGGGGGAAACTATCACCTTTGGAGCAATCAAATGAGTACAGCCTTAAAGGCAAGAAACAATATGGTCTTTGCCAATGGTGCCCTTTTGATACTAGAAGAAGATGATCCAGCTCGTCAGGACTGGAAACAGTGTGACAGCCTGGTGAAGATGTGGATCACAAACTATCTCTCTCCAGACATTCTCATGACTGTCTCTACAGCGACAACTTCTTATGAGTTATGGAATGATCTGAAGAATCGATATTTCTCTGCTAATCCTACGAGGGATTTCGAATTAGTGAGGTCATATCTAACATCCAGCAAGGAGACTCAACTATCATTGAATACTATGTCAAAATAAAGACTCTGTGGGACGAGCTTTATCAATACAAAGAAGTACCTGCTTGCAAGTGTGGGAGGTGTATCTACAGTGTGGGTAAGACAGCCCTTGCACAACAAAATAAAAGTTATTGCAGTTTCTAATGGGTCTCAATGACTCGTTTGAACATGTGACAAACCAAATTCTACTGATGGATCCACTGCATGAGGTGAATAAAGCTTTTGCTCAGATTGGTCAAGTGGAGAGGAAAGGGATTGTCAAACAGCCAGCTGTTCAGAAAGAAACAAATATGCAAGAGAGCATGCATCACTATTATCATACATATAGGGAACTTACCAACACTTTCATAACATTACCTGATGGTAAAAAAATTAAGGTAGACTACATTGGTACTGTCAAACTTAAGAATGATCTTATGTTAACTTGATATCCGCAAACAAATTAATTAAAGACAAACATTATGCACTGATTTTTACCCAAGATTCGTGTGCAGGATACAATCACCTTGAGGAAGAATGGGATAAGAATCTTGCATAATGGATTGTACTATCTACTGGAAGATTTAAAACCAGAAAAGAAATCTTTTGTAAGGATCAACTCTGTGCAGAAGGAACCAATGTGGCATAAAAGACTAGGACACCCTTCCTCTAGGATCTCAGAATTATTAGGATCCGATTTTGTTGAAGATTGTAAGGATTGTTCTGTTTGTGTTCTAGCTAAAATGAAAATAAAATCCTTCTATGTAAGAAAACTAGAAGTTTGTCTATTTTTGATTTAATACATATTGACATTTGGGGTCCAAACAGTGTTATTTCTATGGAAGGTTTCAAATATTTTTTAACTATCATGGATGACTTTTCTAGAGCTGTTTGGGTAATACTTATGAAAAGCAAATCTGAAGTGAAAAATCACATTGAATACTTCAATAACTATGTTAAGACACAATTCAATAAGAAAATCAAAATTAGCAGAAGTGACAATGGTTTGGAGTTCAAAATGAGTGAGTTTTACAACAAAGAAGGTATATTACATCAAACTACCCTTACACACCCCAACAAAATGGGGTGGTAGAAAGAAAACCTCAGGATATTCTAAATATCAGTAGAGCATTAAGAATACAATCTGGAATTCCAGAAGAGTTGTGGAGTGCATGTGTGGTTACAGCTGCTTATCTGATCAATAGGTTACCTTCTAGAATTTTGGACAAAAAGAGTGCTTTTCAAATTCTCTATGATAAGAAACCAGATTATGACATTATTAAAGTGTTTGGATGTTTATGTTATGCTAAGATATTAAAGCATCAACAATCCAAATTTGATGACAGGGCTAGGAAATGTATTTTCATAGGTTATCCTTCTAATGTCAAAGGATACAAATTGATGGCTGTAGAATCTAAAGAAATCCTTGTTTCTAGAGATGTTCAGCTCAACGAAAATAGATTTCCTTTTAAGGATATAAACACAGAAATAGCAATGAATGATGAGAATAAAGTTCAAGCAAAGACAGATAATAATGAACATATTTCCAACACTGAAATAGAAACTCAAACAAACAAAAGACATAAGAAAATGCCTGCTTATCTAAATGATTATGAATGTCATGTGGTCTTGAACTCTGATCATGCTAATGTTATTTTTGATAAACAACATGCTTCTGACATCACTCATGCAAACATACCATATTCTGCTGATCATATGCATTTCTTAGCTGCTATAATTTCTAATCATGATCCCAAGGACTATCTAGAAGCCTCTAAATCTTCTCACTGGTGTGAGGCAATGGACAAGGAAATAAAGGCCTTGAATGAAAACAACACCTGGACAGTTGTCCAACTACCAAAAGGTAGAAAGGCAATAGGTTCAAAATGGATTTTTAAAACAAAATATAACCCCGATGGCTCCATTGAGAGACACAAAGCCAGACTTGTGGCTCAGGGTTACAATCAAACCTTAGGTTTTGATTACCAAGAGACCTTTTCTCCTATTATTAAAATGGTCACTATGAGAATTTTTTTAGCTTTCGCAGCTACAAATAGATGGTTTGTTCACCATTTGGATGTGCACAATGCATTCCTTAATGGTGATCTTCATGAGAGTGTTTACATGAGAATGCCCCCTGGGTATGAAACTCATGCAAAAGGATATGTATGTAGCTTGAACAAATCCTTATATGGATTGAAACAAGCTTCAAGGCAATGGAACATAAAATGTAAAGATGATTTGCTGAAATTTGGCTTCATACAATCAAAAATGTGATTATTCTTTATTTATCTACACTAAAAATGGTTGTAAAGACATAAAGTTTTATTGTTGCTTTATGTTGATGACATGGCTATTGGTGGTGATAATCTTGCTCTAATTGAAGAAGTGAAAACCTATATAGGAACATGTCTTAAGGTCAAAGATCTGGGAAACTTAAAATATTTCCTAGGATTAGAAGTGGACTTTACTAACTCTGGTATGACACTCTGCCAAAAAAAAGTATATCTTGGACTTGCTTTGTGATGCTAATTTCAGGGTCTGTAAACCTGTGAATTCCCCAATGGACATCAACACCAAGATATCCAGCCAGCAAGGAGAGGTTCTTGAAGATCCTATGATGTATAGAAGACTGGTTGGGAAGCTCATGTACTTGACACTCACAAGGCCAAACATTAACTACACTGTCAACACTCTGAGTCAATTCATGAGAAATCCTACAGACCAGCATCTCCAGGCTGCTCATCGTGTCTTGAGATATATCAAAGGAACTATTGATCAAGTTTTACATTTTCCTGTTGTTCTCTCTAGCACCATTACAGCTTTTTGTGATGCAAACTGGGCAGCATGTGTAGACTCCAAAAGATCTGTGACAGGTTATAGTGTTATGCTTGGTTCCTCCTTGGTGGCTTGGAGATCAAAGAAACAACAAACCGTATCAAGATCCTCTGTAGAGGCTGAGTACAAAGCCATGGCTTCTGTAATGAGTGAATTGGTATGGATTAAAGCTCTGTTGAACGAGATAAGAATCAGAATTGAAAAACCAATTGCACTTTTCTACGATAGCAAATCTGCTATTCACATTGCTACTAACCCGATTTTCTATGAAAGGACCAAACACATCGAAATAGACTGTCATTTTGTTCGTGAGAAGGTGGAAAAGAAGCTGATTGATCTCCATCACATTCGAACTGTTCATCAAACAGCAGACATCTTTACTAAGCCAATGACAGTAGTGCAGCTAAGGTTCTTCATGGGCAATCTTAACATGCTTTCAACTAATGTTAGGCTTGAAGGGGAGTGTTAGGAAACGGTGCGTTTTGATTCAAATGGTTTACTGTGCTTTCCCATGAGACACCATTTCTCTCTTGTTCTTATTCTTGTCATCAGACTATTGGATCTAATATGACTGATTCATGTACTTTACTTATTTTTTTTTCTTTTCTCAGAGATAACCGTTGGTCATATCTGTTCTTGGTTTGTATATATCACAGTCTATCTCGACTGTAAACCTTCAGAACATTGGATTTATGCAAACTTCTCTCTGAATGAGATTCAATCTTTTCTTCAAAATACTTTCATATTCTGTTTAATTTCAATATAAACAGTTATGATATACATACATAAGATTGGTATACATAAGTATACATAATGACATGGCATGATGATTAGGATGATGATTGTGCAGTTTTAAAATTCAAAATCTCAAAAGGGCAAAATAATATTTTAAGCTGGTTTTGTTATTTCTAAGACCAAAACCCTCAAAACATCGGTAATCGCAACTGGAGAGAAGCTTCTAAAGTTCTTCCAATATGCGGTCCAATACTCCTCCCCCTATTTATACCTCCGGCGAGCTTTTTCATCTCCGTTGATAATCGTCCGTGCTCACCGTTATCGGCATACACCTATAATCTTCTGTGACAACCGTTCTCTAGCCTGGTCTTGCTGAAGTTGGGTTAATATCGACTAAAGGTATGAACTTTGAGTGTGTAATTTGTTTCTAAACAATTTTTTTGACTTTTAATGATATTTTTTACTTGGTTTCATTGTGTAGGTTGTTAAAATATTTGAACACTACCGATTTGAGTGTTTTAATGGATTTGTTTTGGTCGGTTCCACTGTGTAAGTAGCTAAAAACTTCTATTACACTATCATTTTTTGTGGGTATATAAATACATTGCCGATTTGTGAGTGCTTGATTTTTTTTTGTGCACTTCCATTGTTGAGGTAGCTCAAATTTTAGATTACACTATCATGTTGGGTGGGTATATAACTACACTGCCGATTTGTGTGTTTTAATGCCTTGTTTTGCTCGGTTCCACCGTGTAGGTAGCTAAAAACTTTGATTACATTACCATTTTTTATGGGTAGATAAATACACTGTCGATTTGTGAGTGCTTGATTTTTTTAGCTCAAAACTTAGATTACATTACCATGTTGGGTGGGTATATAATTACACTACCGATTGTGAGTGTTTGAGTTTGTTTGGCTCGATTTGATTGTGTATGTAGCTCAAATCTTGGATTACTGCCATGGATATCTATGTTAATTACAATGTTAATTCATAATTCACTATAATTTTGCGTAATGTATTGAGTTCAGTGCAATATGTATAATGTATTCTGTTTACTTTTTGGCTTGAATGATTTAGTTTAATGTATAATACACTACTAGTTTGCAAAATGTATAATACACTACTGTTAATTAAGGTAATTAATGATGCAACTGGGTTGAATGGTTTACCTCACTTGGTGGGTGGGTTCAATTTGTTCAAACCTCCCCCTAGTGTATATAATACATTACCATTTTGAAGAATGTATTGGTATAGTACAATATGCATAATGTAATTGGTTTACTTTTTGGCTTTAATGATTTATTTTATTGTATAATACACTACCAGTTTGCATAATGTTTTGTGTCTAGTGTTAAGACTAAAATTTGTATAATACATGGTTTTTTTGGCATAATGTTAATACTAAAATTTGTTGTGTCAGTATGGCTAAATTACAATACTGGTTTAATCTGCAAGGGATAGTGACACTATTAAGAAGCGTGCGATTGAAGAGTAGTCATAAAATTCTTTTGCAAATGACTTCTTTTTGGAACTTGTACAAAGTGGTCAAGAAGGAGGAGTATAAGGAATTAAATACCAAGAAACACAATTTGATCGTACAAGACATTATTGGCACCTACAATAATATGTGTGGATCGTTTATTCTTGGAGTTAAGAGAGTTACCATTACAGAGAATGATGTTGCTTTGATCTTTGACGTAGTGTCTGGAGATATTCCATTGAAGATAGGCAGAAGCAAGAAGCCCGATGATTGTGAATTTGTGAAACGAAGGTTTAAGGGAATTGATATGATGAGATCGCCCAACATAAAGCAAGCAATTGACAATGCTTTGATAAGGGATACATACGACTACACAAAAGATGTCACACGTTTTCTTATGCTATACACATGTCTTACTCTGTTCTTTTCAACAAGTGCAGATGCATTACCATGGGCTTTAGTAAAATTTGTTGATGTGGTCGAGGACATGAAGAAATGGAATTGGTCGCAGGCAATCTCAGAGAACATTCTGCAATCAATTAAGAAGTACCAAAAGGAAACAAACAAAGTTATAGGTTGTGCAACTTTGATCTCGGTAAGTAATAACTACTTTGTGCGAGTACTATTTGATGTGTATTTAAAGTGACAGTTTATGTGTATTTGCATGCAGTATTGATTTTGTGAACACACAACTGTTTTCACCTCCGCAAAGTCTGGCGTGTTCCCAAGGTTTGTAAAATGGGATGTAAGTGGATGGCGAAAGGACTTCAAAAAATAGTATATACGCACTTTGGTAGGGGAAAGGTTAGTTAATTAAGTAAATTTATCTTCATTTAGTTGAGTACATTTATAATTATTTTGCCTAGTGTATAGTATATTTTTATGTTTTCTAGTTCACAGTACTTAAATACTTTACTAAATTATAATGTATTTGTACTGTTAGTTCACAGAACTTAAATAATCTACCAAATTATAATGTATCTATATTGTTTTGTTTCACTATACTTAAATAATCTACCAAATTATAATGTAATTATAATGTTTTTGTTCACAGTACTTAAATACTTTATTAAATTATAATGTATCTATACTGTTTTGGTTCACAGTAATTAAATACATTACAAAATTATAATGTATTTATTTTTTATTTGGTTCACATGTCTTAAATACAATACCAACTTATAATGTATTTAACACCTATTTTATATGCATCCGTTAACAGGTGATTGAAGGTGAATTGTCCATGGATGAAAAAGAGAGAGAAGCACTGTGGAATGATTGTGTGACATTGGAAGAAGGTTCTGATGTGGACGCACCAAGCATCAATTCAGTTCACAGTGATCCATCATCTGAAACTAACGATGGTAGTGATGATAATGTTGAAAAAAATTCAGTAGGACAACAGTCCATTGAAGCATCCCAAAAAATACAAGAATTGGAGGAAGAATTGAAGTCTAAAACGAATGCTCTTGAATTGCTCTGGGTTGAGAAGGATAATGAACAAAGAAAATATCAAGAGCTGCAAGTTGAAATGGATCAGGTGACTGCCACAAATGTTCAATTGAATGTAGAGATTGAAATGCTGAAAGATGCAACGCCGAATACAATGGAGATTGTTGAAGTGAATGACAAATGGCAGTCATGTGATGACCAATTTGTCATTCCTAACAGTGCATAAGTAGAGAAAGAAGAGGCTACAAAAGAGGATAAAATCTATGATAATATCGTAGCTCAATTAGTGTTCGATGAAGATGCAACGAATGAGAAAAGGGAAGAATCAATGAAGGAAATAGCTGACCAGGATCAAACTCGAGGTTTGAAGACTAGATGTACCCCTAACTCAATGGTCAAGGGTATTAAAAAAAGAAGCACATACCAAATGAATATTCGGACTTTGAGTATGAGTTGAAAAAGAAAAAGCCGAAAATAAATGTCTATGGGAAGGAGTTGGCAATTATCAATATTGATGATTGCAAGACATCGGAGCCTTCTACGAGCAAAGAATATGTTATGAACACAAAGTGTCCAATGTACAAGCATCTTATTCCTCTGACCGAGATAAATTGAAGGTTGTTTATAGTATTCAAAAATCCAAGTAAGTTCCATACCTATTCTTATTGAAATGACTTGAGTACAATTTCTCTAATTTTAATAATTACATTATGATAATTATAGTGTAATAATCTGATAACACCACTGAATGTTGTCTTTGCAGCATTGTTCTGTGGAATGGTGAGAATCAGTTACTGTGGAGTGATATATTGATCATTTATAACAATAATATGATTACAAACAATGTAAGTATACATGTTATAAAATTTACTTTTGATAAACTATGTTAACCAATATTTCATAATTAACCTATATAAATACACTATAATGTTTTTGCAGATCATTAATGCCCACATGGAATATCTTACAAGGACACAAGGTCCTATTGCTCATGATCTAGCTCCTGAGATTTGCAAGACCGCTTCTCTTGCGATTACAAGTTCATGCATGACATTCTTGAGATGAATAAGGTTTTGCTAATTAAGAAATTCATCTCTTACAAATTTCGTGATAGTGGGACTAGATACAGGTATATCATTTTCCCACTCTATGCAGCTGAAAATCATGAAGTTCCAAATCACTGGACAGTATTAATTCTAGACACTGAGGATGGCATATGGATGCACTACAATTCATTGTTATCGAGGAGGAAAATCGGAGTATACTCATACTCTGAGAAACTAGTAAGCCTCCATCTATAATGTAAATGAGTATATATATATATATATAAGTAGATTGCCATAATGTTTAATATATATATAGTGTATGCAGATAGCTTATTACGATACTCTATTTCCACCACCGGTTGGTAGTCAATACACTCAACAAAAATTGACAACAAGCACCGACTTCGTAAGTTCCGAAATACATTGCCATTAATTAGTTTCTGGGTTCCATTTATGTTCATAAATAAAGACTTAATCACACTACGTGGTTTGTAATGTATTTGTTGTGTATGAAGAAATCTATAACTACTCTGCCTTTGTGCATACTGTGGTTGGCTTGCATAGTTTAGTAATGTGTGTCTGATAATGAGGATGGATTATGTGTTTGATGGTGGACCCTGAGGGATGATGGACTTTGAAGTGTTTTCTTTAATTTTGGATTTGTTTATAGGTTGGGTTCCCTAATTTATGGGGAGATGTTGTCGAAAGTTTTAGTGAAATTGTAATGGTTGGTGTTTTGTGATTTTTTTCTTCATGCTTAATGGAAGTGTATTTTGGTATATAGTGTGAGATTTTTTTTTTCTTGTTTAAATTTTGTAGGTATATCAAATATTTGATTACACTACAATTTTTTTTGGTCATATAATTTTGGTGATGTCTCATTCAATTATTTAGTATTTAACTAAACTACTACGCTGTGTAATGTATTTGGGTTAAGTATGTCCGAGTAATTTTTCTTTTCATTTGTTGTTTAGAAAGTATATATAAATACACTGACACGTTCTTTTGTAATAAAAAACAGGGTCAATTGCGGCTTAATATGCATGTATGTAATTGATTGCATATTCAACAACGTGAGCATAAAGCAGAAGCTGACCAAAACAGACATCTACCAATTGAGGGCGAAATACATTCATAACTTTTTGAATGATGGTGGATATTCATGGGATGTTTTTCACTACAAAAAAGTGGAAATGATGAGCAAGTCATTTCTTTAGTTATGAATTGGGAAGGGAATACATGTGTTAAACTCACCTTGTTAATTGAACCATGATAATTTTGTTGATGTTTGGATGTTTAAAAGACAAGTGAGCCTTATAACTTGAAATGACTGTCTATGTATATTTCTGCCCACATCGATTGATGCATTTATGGATGAACACCTCACATTAATGTATATAACAATTTGTAGGTAAATATATTATTATCTCATAATGCATTAATAAATGTGAAATGAATAGACATTAAGTAAATAACGTAATAAAAACGAATTGAAATTCCATGAATAAATTGGGAAACAAATTAAACTAGGTGATAAAAATGAATGGATATGCACTATCATACTAGATTGTATTAAATCATTGGCATAAAAATAAAAACCCATGTATTTAACAAGACATTTACAGATATGTTAAATACACTGTTAATTCATAATGCATTAAAATCTGGGTGACAAGTGGGATAAATATACACTATCGAAACATAATGTAATAAGTTACTGTCATGTCTATATTTTTTAAATATACTGTTAATTTATAATGCATTAAAATATCAAATACAAGTACCCTATTAAAACATAATGTATTTAGCTACTGGAATGATAACAACCGAGAAAAATTTATAATACAATGAACCACATCTTGAACACTCAACACCCTAGACCTCCATTAGACCTAGATCCTCCGACTGCGTTGTTCATGTTACCACCATAATTCCTCATAAAAACCTTCTTCTTCATCACAGTGCATGGACGTCCTTTCCCTCTTTTGATTATTGGATCATTAGGTATTGAGGAACTCACTGTCAAAGAAGCAATCAGTATTTGCCTTAGAATTATTGCCATGTTATTTATGCTCCCTTCAATCCACTTTATGACGTTTGAATAATGGTACCAAGTTTGCCAATCGAGCAAATGTCTTACACATATGATCATACCGGACTTGCTCATTTGTGGTTGTCCACCCATCAAAGCTTATCTTCACTCGAGAATGACATCTTCTAACATCTTTCCTCCACTGCGGGAAGATGTAATGTGCCGGAAGTAAATACTCATTGTTTGTCAAAAGGACAGTTATAGCATGCCTACACAAAATACCCCTAAACTCAAATTTCAAACAAGAACACCCAATGTTAAGTCCATCATACATCATAGTGAACATAACTTTCTTCTTGCCACCTTCACCATAAAAAAATGTCTTCGTATAGAATGTATTGTGTCCTTCAATCAACGGTACACATTGATTTGATACCGTAATACATCCTCTCACTCAATTCCTTCTGAAACTCTAAAAACTTCGCTTGGGTCATTGTTTTTTGCATTTCATATTTTGTAACACACTAACTTCTTGTGGGCTGAGTCAAAATGCGCCTGGCATTCCTTCTCAATATTCTTCTGCAAAGCATTATTATATTGCTCAACAAATTGTTTCAACGTTGTCTTTGAGTTCATAACCGTCAAAGAAAGCATTCATGCTCTCGCTCCGAACAATTGTTGATATTCCGGCACAAAAATATTTTTTTACATATATAGGAACCCATTTTTCTTTTTCCATGTATATATTCTCCAGCCAAGAATTACCATCCAGATTATGCAGATAAATAAGCAGACTCGAATTATTTAAGAAAAAACAAAAAATTGTGAGTTAGATAAATACATTTGATGTTCACTGTGTAATTAATTAATTACACTGTGAATTATATAGTGTATTTAATACACTGACATACAAAAAAAATTGACAGTAAGCCTAAATTAAAAAAAAAGCTCACTTTCAAATTTTTCGATACTATGGGAGTTATAAACAGATTCAGCCAACATTCGCTTGATGGATTCATATTCACCAAGTGAACCAAATTTCTCAGGCACCTTCTTCATGATATGCCATAAACATAATTTATGCCTTGTGTTTGGGAAGACAATTTCAGTCACATTCTTCATTGCCCTAACCTGGTCAGTGATTATACCATGAGGAGCAATATCACCCATGCACGCTAACCATGTCCTAAATAACCAAACGAATGTTTCAGTGTCCTCACTAGAGATCAAACCACAACCAAGAAGTATTGAATGCCTATGGTGATTGACATCAATAAACGGGGCAAATGGCATGTCATACTTATTAGTTAGGTATGTCGTATCGAACGTAACGACATCACCAAATTCATGATAAGCTGCCGTGTTGCGTGGATCTGCTTAAAAAAACATTTCTCAAACACCCATCATCATCCCAATCTATCAATGAAAAAAACCTCTGATTATTAGCTTGCATTTTAAGAAAGTGATCAGGTACGGCATTAGCATACCCTTTACCAAGGCATAAATGCCTAGTCCTAGCAAGAAGGTTTCTAGTATCTCTCTCCAGAAATTGAATATTATCATGACCGTTGGCACCAATGACAAATGAATTGAACTCTTGTTCGATCGAATTCTAGCAATATCACTAATCTCTAGTTGTCTTTTCACACACGGATTTATTTCTCTGTTGCACGCGAAGAATCTAGAATGACTAGGACTTAGATCATGGTTGTGGACATCTTCAAACAATGTAATCTTCCATTTCCCATCAACAGAAACTCTACCAACAAGCCTCGCCTTGCACTCTGATGTGATATTTAAGATCCGCTAAAAATATAGCCATTCCAAACCCAAATTATACTCGCAAGTGCACGAGTCAATTGTAATATAGAAGTGGCAACTACGAGTGTCGTATCCACAAGGACTGAATATTAAATATCTGTAATTCCAACTCTTCGTAATTATCAGTGGAAACAAAATGAATAAGAATTAACACAAGTAGACAAACACTAGGGATCCGATTTCATCAACTCTATTGTATTTAAATTATTTAGCCAATAATTATCGTTTCATTCATGCATGTCAAAGACCAAGTCCCCTAATTTATGTAATAGTCATGGGCATCTGACTTACCACGTCTATTCTCAATTGCAACCATCCAAGGGCATATGGATTGGTTAGGACAATCAAGAACGCATTAGGACCTATGGTAACTTATGTAGCGATCACAAAGATCCTAGCATATGGCATTTATGTCTAAGTAACCCCGGTGTTAACTGCAAGAAGCTGGTCTCAAATTGGACATGGGCATATGCCTCAATTTGCATCATGGTAATCAACCCTAGATGGTAGCTAAACTTCAGGATTTAATTATCAATAAAGAATAGCTAATTAACACTTGACATGACATAAATAAACTAACAATTAATCAAACTAAATTTATTTAAACATAATAGAGTGGATCGATCATCACCCCAGTAAGAAGATTAGTTCCTCATACTAGGTTTACACAACCAGCAATTAATCTCACAAAATTCTAGAAAGAATATGTGAGAGAATTGTTGTAAAAGAGAAAATAAAACTCAAGAACTCACTCTCTGATTTTCTCTCTCACTCCCTGATTTCTTTCTCCTCTTGCTCTTTGTTTCTCCAGAAAAATCTCCGTCCCACGAATTGTCTCAATGTCTCAATTTATAGTAATGAAAATCTACTGGTGAGATGGAGAATACTGGTGATAGTCTTCACATGATTCCTTTTAGCACCGTATTTTGAAGACTTTTGGACGAAAGTTGAGCTGCATGCATGAAAATCAATACAAAGATCATTTATTGATGTCAGACACTTACAAACATATACATATACATATACATATACATATATATATATATATATATATATATATATATATATAACACTATTGCGTGGACTTTTGGTACCCAATATATATATATATATATATATATATATATATATATATATACACATACACACACACATATGTACACAACTATATATATAGACAAATATATATATATATATATATATATATATATATAGACTTTCGGTATCATATGTAGATGGTAATAAATGATGTGAGGTAAGCATATATACATATGTATATATATTTATCTATATGATAGGATAATTAAATGGAATGGTGATATATAAATATACAGATGATGCAAATGGTTTATCTTATACTTAATATAATGACACATGATTGAACAAACCTAGGATTCATAATATGGTCTTTTTATTGAATAAGACCATAACTGAGAATGGGTTATAAGTTTTTGGGCCTAAAAATATAGAAAAAATATAAAGTGATTAAAAATGATATTTGTACTTTAATTATGTAATAATCACTTTAAGCCCTAATTGTATGACAAATGTTCATAATAAATTATCAATTAAAGTGTACATTTGAACATTTATCACACTCATTCTTACTATAACCATGATGATTAACTGAATTCTTCGAACATGATACAAATTTATCCGATCTCTTGCATGAAAATATCAGATATATGTAATCACCATTCACATCCTTCGTTAATGACCTCCTCTTGACTGAAAACCCATTTACTTGACCATATTCCTTGTAAAATTTAAACATCTTATCAACCGATTCAAACAACATTCCTATAACTGGCACATTCAATCCAACAGTCTCAGCAACAGTCTCAACATAATCATTAACACAATCAACTTGATTGATATTGATTTGACTATCAATATCATCAAGTGAAACCATATCTTCACCGCAAAAAAGAATATTGAAACATATATTTGTTAGAAAAAATATAAATTCAGTAATTTATATTCGTGATAACATAAATAATATGAACACCAAAAATTAATGGATACTGACATTATTACACTATCATACCAGAGTGTCATAAATCATTGGCCTAAAAAGTAATACCAATGTAGTTAACAATGAAAATGTATATGTAATGAAGAATTGGGATAAATACAATGATTATTCGTAATGCATTAAAAACTGATTAACAAATACACTTTACACTGATTATTCGTAATGCATTAAAAACTTATTAACAAATACACTTTCAAAAACCTAATGTAATAAGCTACTGGCATGACAAAAATTTGTATCCCTGTAATAAAGTCCCACCATCAAAGTAAGACCAATCTATTTAACATGGAAAATCTCTATACAATGAACAACTGGTTTAAATACACTTATTATTCGTAATGTATTAAGAACTGGTTAACAAATACACTTTCGAAAACATAATGTAATAAGTAACTGGCATTACAAAATGAGTATCTCCATTGATGAAGTCCCACCATGAAAGACATCTTAAAGGAACAACAAATGTTCATCACCAACATTGTCAAATAATACTTCAGACACAACAAATGTGAAAGGAATAACATGGGCTTCAACCACATCTAACTCAGTTATAACAAATCAACAAAGAATAACATCAACATCTACCACATCCAACTCATTCTCAACAAAACCATTCAGATCCAAAACATAAACTCCAGTGTTCATAAAAAAAGTTGAATAAGAGAATATGAACCTGGAACAATTAAGGAAACTCATAACTCGTAAGTAGAATAGAACCAGAAGCCCTGCCAAGATAGAAACTTTCAGTTGATGAATATGTGCAGCATTTAACCGATTATTCACGCCTGCGACATTGTCTGAGTCGGAAAAGAGAGAGACACAAGTAAGTCGTCAGGAGTAACACGAGGAAGTCGCCCAAGTCGGAAAAGAGAGAGACACAAATATTCTTCTAGCCGGAGTCGGAAAAGAGAGAGACACAAAGATGCTTCTAGCCGGAGTCGGGGAAGAAGTCGTCAAAGGTATCGTAAGCTCAACAAGATGAGAGAAGTGGGTGACGTATCAGAGTGGGTATCGTACAACCTACAAAAGAGTGGTACTCTAAGGAGAGATAAGCGGGAAAACTATGTGGGCTTTAGGGTTTTGTGTAAAACATCTATGTGGCATGCTTAGACTAGGCATGCCACATAGATTATGTATATTATGTACGCCAAATATTATGTAAGTCATTTTCCGTATATAAAAGGTATGTTCACCAAAAGTGCCCTAGAATTGCCCAAGGTTAAACAATTTGAGAATTGTTTGAAAATGTTCCAAAAATTGCCTTGAAATTTGAATTGAAATATTGTTATTTGGTGCACTAATGACTACTAGGTAGCATATATGCCAATGAAAAATGATGTATGCTAATGAAAATGATGCAGTCAAACCAACCTCATGGAGTCACGCAATTGGTGAGGAGAATTGATCAATTCCTTCAATCCAACCATATTTAGAGGAACACAGGGATTTGTCAAAAGCGGAATTACTTCTTCTACTCATGAAAACTACTTCTGGGGCAGGAAACGATCCTAGTGTGGCTAATTCATTTTGAAATTTCAAATCCCACGCTATCGATATTGATGATGATACGACCTACATCTTTAACATCCATGTAGTACTAGCACTAGGGACACTATTAATTTTGTTGGGAAAAATAGCACAACGAATGAGAATTATAAATTACACGACAAAATTTTTCGCATAGAAAACCCTCAAGGAGATAAAAACAACAGGACCCGTAAGCCACTTAAAACTTTCACTGTATAAAAAAGTCATTTACAAAACTTCACCACTTAAAAACTTTCACTATATAAAAAAGTCATTTACAAAACTTCACCCATAGGTGGATTACTCACACAATACAACACCTTCGTTAATTTGTGGATATACCTCTTAAATTGGTTCATTGTCTTTTCTCTCTGTTCTCGAAGACTGACTGGTTTAAGGCTCTCTCTATTTTCTCTCACGGCTGCTGCTATGTCTTGCAGCTTTCAGCCCCGTGAGAAGACTTCCATGCATGGAAGACTTTTTGATGAAAAACGAACTTCATTTTTTCTTTGCCGAGAGGTGAGTTGTGGAAAAACAAAGTCTTGACTTGTCTTCTGTGTGAAATATATTTGCAATTTTGACTTCATCTTCAATGACCCTCACGGTTTTATATAACATTGCTCGACTACAAGAATCCGAGATAAACAAAACCAAAGTGGGAGTGAGAAACTGGAAAAGTACGGAACAAAAGACTCAAACCATGGTTTACAAGCTTGAACTTCCTCTGTTTGTGTTTGTGTCTCTCTTCTTGTTCACCAGGGTAAGCAGTGGGGATGTTAGTCTCACCTACAATGGCTTCGGATCGGCCAATTTAAGCCTTGACGGATTAGCCCAGGTCACCTCCAATGGCCTTCTGCTGCTCACCAATTGGACTAAACAACAGACGGGTCATGCGTTTTAACAATTGGGCATGGAATTGCTTTTGTGATTGCGCCAACAAGGGGGCTGCCAGGGGTTCTTCCAAGCACGTACCTTGGCCTCTTCAACGAGAACAATAACGGAAATTACTCCAACCACGTTTTGGCTGTAGAGCTTGACACGATTTTTAGCAGTGAATTTCGTGATATCAATGACAACCATGTTGGAATTGATATCAATGGGTTGGAATCTGCAGCAGCAGAACCAGCAGGATATTATGATAACAAAACGGGTCGATTTATCAATTTGACCCTGATCAGTACGAGGAGGATGCAAGTTTGGGTGGATTATGATGGTGAAAAGAAGCGGATCAGTGTCACTTTAGCTCCATTTAAGGTTGGGAAACCCAAGACTCCATTGGTGTCTCTGACTCGTGATTTGTCGGCAGTTTTGAACGACGAGATGTATGTTGGATTCTCATCATCAACTGGGTCGATGTCGACATCTCACTATGTTTTGGGTTGGAGTTTTAAATTGAATGGCCAAGCTGAAGATCTCGATCTCTCTCAGCTTCCCATGCTTCCTAGAATTGGAGGTAAGAAAACATCCAAGGTTTTAACAATTGGGCTACCTGTGATTTTAATTAGTTTGGTTTCAGTAGCAATATCAAGTACGATTTATGTTATAAGAAGGAAGAGAAAGTTTGCAGAGGAGCTTGAAGATTGGGAGCTTGATTATGGGCCTCATAGATTCAAATTCAAAGACTTGTATATTGCCACAAATGGATTTAGGGACGAGGAGTTACTGGGGTCTGGAGGATTTGGCAGGGTCTATAAAGGTGTATTGCCAACCACAAAAATTGAGATTGCTGTGAAAAGGGTCTCCCATGAATCAAGACAGGGCATGAGAGAATTTGTAGCGGAAATTGTAAGCATTGGTCGGCTTCGCCACCGGAATATAGTGACCCTCTTGGTATATGATTGCATGCCCAATGGAAGCTTAGACAAGTATCTTTATGACCAACCAAAAGTGACCCTGAATTGGAATCAGAGATTTAAAATCATCAAAGGTGTAGCAGCTGCCCTGTTCTATCTCCACGAGGAGTGGGAGCAAGTTGTGATTCACAGAGATGTCAAGGCAAGCAATGTCCTTTTAGATGGTGAATTGAACGGAAGATTAGGAGACTTTGGTCTAGCAAGATTATATGATCATGGAACAGACCCTCAAACAACCCATGTTTCTGGAACACTTGGGTATCTAGCACCAGAGCATACTCGAACAGGGAAGGCCACAACAAGCACTGATGTGTTCGCCTTTGGTGCGTTTTTGCTTGAAGTTGCTTGTGGAAGACGGCCAATTGAACCACGAGCACCAACGGAGGAATTAATCTTGGTTGATTGGGTTTTCTCGTATTGGATTAGGGGTGAAGTTATTGAGGTCAGAGACCCAGATCTTGGCACAGATTATGTAGCGGAGGAAGTGGAGATGGTGTTAAAACTTGGGTTGCTGTGCTCACATTCAGACCCATTTGCAAGGCCAAGTATGCGACAAGTGGTGCAGTACTTGGAAGGAGATGCCGCGTTACCTGATTTGTCATATATTGGTCGTTCTCGAAGTGGTTTTGATAATTTCGCCATGTCCTATCCGTCTTCCTCAAGGCAATCCTACACACAGTTATCTTCGGTTGCAGCGTCGCTTCTCTCAGGCGGCCAATGATCTGTTTTTATTTTCTTCTTTTTCTATGGTTCTTTTTTCTTCTTTTTTTTAATAACATGTAGCGACGAATGAAAGATGGACATTTGTGACTTATGAGATGTCAATGCTATGTAAAATCATGAATTAAATAGCA
Organism: Tripterygium wilfordii; assembly: GCF_013401445.1. Classification (NCBI taxonomy): domain Eukaryota; kingdom Viridiplantae; phylum Streptophyta; class Magnoliopsida; order Celastrales; family Celastraceae; genus Tripterygium; species Tripterygium wilfordii. The sequence goes on along the minus strand of NC_052236.1, from coordinate 9,051,607 downwards.
ATATGTAGCTCAAAAAGGATTAATTAGCAATATGTTAATTCCAATAGATTCACTGTAATGTACAACAGATTTGGTTGTTTGTGGTGGCGGCGACATTCGTCTTATGGTAGCTCTGATCAAGCTTGTGAAGGATTGTCTCAAGGCTTAGCACATGCTCCTTTCTTTGGCGAGATTTTAAGGCAGTACCTCATCGTGCAACGGATGTTCCAGGGCTCCTGCCTGCCTCTCAAAAAGTATTTTATCTCTCTGTTAGCCTGTTTGTGGCATCTGTTATGGTCTTGGGTCTAGGATTGAATAGTTCTAGGATTGAGGCGATGTATACGCTTCTAACCTTAAGGCGATTAAATGCTTGCCTTTTGTGTGCTTCCAACTCACGCAATTTCGCATCCCAAGTCTACTCGATTTCACATCGTTGATAACACAATCTTACGTGTACATCGAACCAAGGAAAAGAATGAAACTCTCTCAGATTATGAGACGCTAAGTTGGATGGAAGCAAAAGAAGAAAAAGACATCAAGACGAAGCACACTGCGTTATCTCTTTTTCATCATGTAAAAGACTCATCAAAATAGGAGAGAAAAGCTCAAAATCCCTGCCACTATTCCAACAAAAAAAATAAGTTCATCAATTGTAACTGACCCAAAGACCAGGTCAGTCAATTACACCCTATGTAGCTGACCGCCTTTTGTTGTTGCAGACTTACAAGTTTAAAGAAGAGCATATTTTTAAGTTGGTCATACTGACTTGGCAAACATTGATTAAAAAAAATTCCAAACCAATCTCCAATCCGACCAAGCGAGAGAGCTGTTGGCAAATAATGCACGCATGGGTGTGCGTTTTGGCCCAACCCAAGCCTTAGCCCATGTACGGCTAGATGAATGAATAGTGGTGGGAAACTCAAAAATATCCAAAATCGAGGTGAGGTATACCTATTTGGCTTTAAAGCGATTAATTATCTGTCTTTCTTTTGCTAGCAACTCGCGTAATTTCGATTCCTCTCATTTGTATATCGAACCAAGGAAAATAATGAAACTCTATATCAGATTATGAGACACGAATTTGGATGGAAGCAAAAGGAGTCTCCAAAAAGAAGCACACTCTGTTATCTCTTTTCTCAGCCATATAAAAGACTCAACAAAATAGGAGAGAAAATCTCAACATGTGGGCCACTATTCCAGCAAAGCTTGAGAAGTCTACGTTCTGATGCCATTGAAAATACTAAAATTTGAGCTCTATAACAAAAGTTCAGGACATCCGGATAGCAGCACGCCAATTGTCCTGTTTTGATTCCATATTGTGTTTATTTGCTCACCTACAAAAGCACAAAATAGACTGAGGTGATAGGGACATCCAAATTAACATTCAAAAACCCCATATAAATGCATAAATGTATACATATTATAGCAACTTATCAAATATTCTCACACTTAGACTTTGCTAGTATTCGAGCAAAGGTAAAACAAGCCCTGAACCAAAAATCAAAATTTTAACATCTAACATACTTTCGCATAAATCGCGATTGTATTTAGCATATGGAACATGCCTCTAATTAAACCCCTAGGTATCCTTAATGGATGAGTTTTGTCTCGTGAAGGTTTATTAGAACATACTTTTGTTGTCACCTAAATGTCGCCCAAAGTGGTGATGATTTGCGGGTGTGCCAAGGATTATAGTTTCCTACACTAATGTGAATGAATTGCACCTAATGTAAATATAACTTCTATCTAGACGATTGAACGAACTATCTTGGGACCTCAATAGTTCTAGGTTCCCCAACTCCACTGAAGTGCGCTTCGTTGAGATTGAGAATGAAAAAATATATAGACACCAAGAACAATTTACGCAACGATGGTTGACATTGAAACTTGATAAGGAATAAATACAAGAGAATTTGACATAATTTGAGATTGACAAGGATTTGGAAAATGTAATTGAAATGCTAGAATGCTAGGAAGCTTGGAAGTTGAAATTGCCTTTGGGCTTGAGTAGTTTGTTTGTTTGATTGGTTGTCTGTGTGTCCCCCGCATCTGTCTGTCTACCATCTTATATACTCTCTGCCTTGCACGAAAATCTCCTCCATAAACTGCAGTTATTCTTGATTTACTCCATGTTTTGTTAGTTGGAATTTATTGCCATCTTCTCACAACAATTTTCCTCATTTCTCTCATGTGCTGCCACCTGGACCATCTTGTTATAACTACCTCCACTTCTTCCTCTTTTCATGGGCCATTCTCAGCACAACTGCTCCTAGCAGTTACTCACCACTTGGGCTTCACTTCTACAACAATATGGGCTTATGGGCTGTGGTTGATGATGGGTCGTATGGGCTGCACCTTGGGCCTTGTATATGGACTAGGTTTATTAGGCCCAAGATATTTTTTGATGCCAACAATTGCCCCCCCAGCTTGAATTTCAACTGTTCAAAGTTGGATTTCAAGCTGATTTTTCGGCCCTTTTCAACAATCCTTCAAATATCAATTACTATCAAATAAAATCCATTTAAAATTCAAACTCTTCTCTTACCTCATTTAATTTGATCAGCTGATGCTTCTAGGGCTTCTCCCACTCTCGCACGCTTCTTTACTTCCTCATCTGTTTGAGAAATCCCTCGCTTTCTTCTTTCTTTGAACAATGGCTTCTTTTCTTCCAAATACTGCTCCTTTTGACTCCCACCTTTCTCCCGAAAGACTAACAAGCTTTTCATCATCCTTTCGTGAAGAACTTCTTGCTAATCATGTAAAAGAGTTACCTCTATTGGAACGACATCATTCCTAGCCCAAACCGCCTCTAGGATGGAGAGATTGGGTCAGTCGACTTCGAGCTACCTTCGGTGTACAATGGATGAAACAGGGACTTGATCGGCTTATAGACATGTCCCTTGAGTCAATCTCTTTTGACCCATCTTTGATTTCAGCGGCCTGCTGTTTCTGGTCTCGTTCAACAAACTCTTTTGTCTTTCCCGGTGGCCATATGACCATCACGTTGAGGGATATGTATGCCCTAACTGGATTGCCCATCACAGGTCCGGATGCTCCCTGCCTTTTTTCTTCAGTCAGGATTACTGAAGTAGGAGTAATGGAGGAAAAGAAGACTTTTTCCTACCAAGGTTTGAGCTCAACAAGGCATCTTGGGGAACTTACCTTCAAAGAGCATACTCTGTTCCTGTGGTGTTTGCTATGCAGGTATGTCTTTGGTACCTTTGAGAATCAACCTGCCAAAGATTATCTCCCCCTTGCATGTGCCCTAGGAGAAGGTCATAATGTAGCTCTGGGTAGTATTTGGCTAGGCCGTATTTATCATTGTCTTTCTTTGCTCACTTTTGAAAAACCCTTTTACCGTCGTCTTTCTGGTAGCCTTTGGATTCTTCAGCCTTGGTTGTTCACTTACTTCCTTGCTTTACGTTCTCCTCATTATCAACTATCTACCACATTCACTTCCTATGGGCAGTTTGTCATAGCTTGCACTAGTGATAGATCTTTTGTAGAAATCTTCTATTTCTTCTTATCCCTGCCTTCAGATAGACCTGATTCTGAATATTTTCTGTTTATTGATACTCTACCTGGTGGTCCTTTGATGCCCTTGTTGTCTTCAAAAATTACCATCTCTATGGTAATGGACCATCTCCTTCATGATTTCTGGGCCAGTCTTGTTACACCCAGGTATCTCCATGAAGGTGTCAATATTGATAATCCTATGAACCCTCCTTGTGGTTTTGAGGCCTACAATCCTCAGCTCTGTGCTAGGCAGTTTGGTTATACCCAAAATGTGCCTCTTAACCGTCTGTTCCATTACAACCCTCCTGGAGAGGAGAGGACCATTGTTCAGTCCAGAGAAAGGATTGAAAACCAGGTGGCTGCCAATAATAACGCTTTGAGGAGGTTTGTATTCCAACTGCTACCACCATTTAGTCCCGGTAGTACTTCCGACTATCAATCCTGGAAGGAAAGATACTATATAAATCTGCTTCCACTTGAACCACTTCCTCCTCTCAATACTGAATCTGAGGTAGATGTTGCAGATGTTACTCCTGGTATGTTTCTTGCTCTCCTATTCACTTGCTTATCTGTCTATGAAATTTTGATCTGACAGTATGTTATGCAGCTATTCCTACCATTCCGATCTCTTCTAAAAAGCTAAACATTAAGAATGAGCCACTTTCTCCCAAGAAGAAACCAAAAACTCATAAGAAAGTAACGGCTATGAGAAGATCTCAACGATCATCCACTAGAGTTAAGAAAATCATACAATCCAGTTCAGAGCCTGTTACTATCTCAGAGGATGATGACAGTGAAGCTTCTGGAGACGAAAGTGAAAAGATTTCCACAAGCTATGTAGGAGTTCCTTCAACAGATGAGCCAATTGTTGCCCCCAAAATCTCCAACCAACCGTCTGGCTCAATCACTCCTCTCTATTCTCAGGTTGATATCTTTCTTTATTTTGCTACCATAAATAATTCGTTGATGCTTATGACAATACTATATGTATGCAGGCAGCAACATCATTTAAAGTGCTCACCTCTATCATCCCAGCCAGCATAGTAAATCCATTAGCAGGTCTAGATTTCTCCTTCTTGACTCCACCTCCTCTTACTAGCAAAGTGCCAACTGAGGAAGAACTACAGCATGCAACTAATAGATTGGTCCAGCTTTTTGAGACAAACCTTCCAAATGTTCAAGAAGCAGATGGTAAGGAAGCTTTAAAGCATGTGAAGACTTTACTGGCAGATCCTCAAATAGCTCCAGAGAGTAAAAGCAGCCTCATACGTTTGGAGCATGATTTGCATCATCTACCCACTGCTTTTCATCAGGACTACTCTCTGGAACAGACCTTATCTAGCAAGTTAGAGGATTTATCTAAAAACCGAGCTGCTTATGAAATTTTACTTACCAATTCTAAAAGTCTGGCTGCTGAAGACCTTGGGATTCAAAAAGACATTATTACTGCTCAAGATGAAATTGAAACTTTGGAGCTCAAAATCCAAAGTTTGAAAGATAAGATTTTGCAGCAGCATGTGCAAGAGGCCAGGTGCATGAAAAATTCCAAGAGGCTCAGCAAAACCTCAATACTCTGGGTTCTTCCATCAAGTCACGACTACCTGATGCTCAAGCTTGGTCTTCAGATTTGCAGCTAACTCAAGCACGTCTTCAAGCTCATCAGAATACCTGGTCGGCCTTGAAGCACATGCTAACTTAATTGTTGAATTTTGGCCATTGTTTGGCCTTTGTTGGTTTATTTTATTGCCATCTGTATTGGCTTCTAGTACTTAACTTTGGCCATTATTTGGCCTTAATTTCGGATATCTTTTATGATTGCTAATCATTTAATTGTAATTTCTTTTGTGTGGCCTGTGGCCATCTACTATTTTTATTCATAATATGCGGCCGCTAAGGCCAGCTTATGGCTGCGGCTAAAAAGTCTACTTTTACATTCTTTGTGCCATTACAGATATAGATTCCCAAATGCTTGGGAAATATGGCTTTAAATATTTGCCATTGATAAATCTTTTATGTGGCTGACCATCTAGGTCTGCTAACCAGTATGCATTGCCTTTGAGGATTCTGTGCACCTTGAAAGGTCGTTCCCAATTTGGAGACCATTTGCCAAATTCTCTATCCTTGATTCCTGGTGGTAAGATCACCTTCCACACCATTTGGCCTTCATGGAATACTTTCATCTTCACTTTCTTGTTGTAGGCCTTTGCTATCTTCTTCTTTTGTACTATCATTCTGTTTAGAGCCTCCATCCTGCTTTCATCCATTTGTTCCAGCTCCATGTTCATGGCTTCTGAATATTCTCCAGCAGATAGACCATGTTATTTCATGATCCTCAAAGATGGAACTACCAGCTCCATAGGTAGTACTGCATCATGCCCATAAGTAAGGGCAAAAGGGCTGGTTGCAGTATTTGTTCTCTTGGATATGCGGTAAGCCCATAATGTTTCTTGTAGTATCTTGTGCCATGCTCTAGGATTATCCTCAATAGTTTTCTGCAAGATAGAAATGATTACCTTACTTGAAACCTCTGTGTCCATTGGCCTGAGCATAGTATGGGGTAGATGTGAGTAATTTGACTCCATAGTCTTCCAGAAATGCTTTAACCTCCCCTCCAGTGAACATTGTCCCCTGGTCAGTTGTGATGGTTTCTGGAATGCCAAATCTGAAAAAGGAGGTGTTCTTTGATGAAATCTATCACCTCTGCTTGTTCGACCTTCTTCAGAGGTATTGCCTCTACCCATTTTGTGAAATAGTCAGTAGCCACTAGGATAAAATGATGGCCTTTAGATGAGGCAGGAAAGATCTTTCCAATGATATCAAGCGCCCACTCTCTGAATGGCCATGGTTTCATGATAGGCTGCATGTTTACTACTGGTGCTTTTTGAATATTGCCAAATCTCTGGCATTGTTTACAGTCTTTTGCATATTTAATGCAATCTTTCAGGATGGTCGGCCAATAATATCCGTGTCTTCTTATCAACCATCTCATCTTTGGACCGGCTTGATGTGCACCACATATACCTTCGTGTACCTGTTGCATTATTTTCATACTTTCAATAAAACTAGGGCAACGAAGTAACAAACCATCAGCTCCTTTTCTGAAGAGTTCACCCTCGACCATTACATAGCTCTATGCCATCACTTTGACCTTTCTGGATGCTGGATTATTGGGATATGACAGATGGTTAATGATATCCCTCCTCCAATCTTCCATCTGATTGTCAAGAGCTAGGCATTCAAGTGCTATGCCTCTTTCCCTGATAAATGGATGAGATCGTCTTTCCACCGTGATGATTTGTTGTATCAAACTTTCTGGAAGTATTAAACCAGAAGCTAGTTGGGCCAATCCATTGGCCTCATGATTTTGATCTCGTGGAATGTACTTCAAATCCACTTCCTGGAAGTCATCAAGCAATTGCAAGGCTGTACTGTAGTATGGCGCCAATGTAAAACTAACACATTTGTATTCTCCAGCCAATTGTTTTAGCACCAATTGAGAATCTCCAACCACCAGAATATTTTTGGCTTTTAATTCAAGCAAAATCTCCAAGCCAATGATGAGTGCTTCATATTCTGCCTGGTTGTTAGTACAATCAAAATCCAAATTAAAAGCTAAGGTGGTTTTTGTACCTCTTGGGGATTGAATGACTACCCCAGCTCCGGCAGCCATCTCTGTACTAGACCCATCAAATTTTAGCACCCATTCACCTTCATCTTCAAAGGTTGGTGTAGTGTGTGCATCTATCATGCCTTGTAAGGTCTCAGGAATTTCCAGACATGGGTGGTCAGCAAGGAAATCAGCAGGTGCTTGCCCTTTGACTGCCTGTTGTGGTCTACATTTGAGGTTGAATTCTGTCAAAGCCAATGACCATCGACCTATCCTTCCTGTTAGCAATGGCTTGGTCAGCATGTGCTTGATCAAATCCATCTTTGAGATCACGTACACCTTAGTTTGAAGCAACTAGTGCCTCAACTTGGTACAAGCAAAATATAATGCAAGGCAGAGCTTCTCCACTGCAGAATATCATCCTTCAGTATCTGTCAGCAATCTGCTCAGGTAGTGGACTTTTCCTTCTCTTCCAACATCTTCATCCTGGGCTAGTAGGCACCCAATGGAATCATCAGTTGCTAATATATACAACTTCAATGGTTTATGCCTAGTAGGTGGCATGAGAACTGGAGGTTTGCTTAGGTAGGCCTTGATGGTTTGAAATGCCTCTTCATGTTTTGACTCCCATCTGAATGCCTCCTCCTTCTTTAACTTCAATAATTCTGAGAACACCTTGGTCTTACCTGCAAGATTAGAAATAAATCTTCTAAGGTAATTTACCTTACCAAGGAAGCTTTGGAGTTGTTGTTTGTTCTTCGGTGGTTGAGCTTGGCATATAGCTTTGGCTTTGTTTTGGTCAACGTCCATGCCTCTTTGATGGACCAAAAATCCCAGGAAGTTTCCAGCTTTAACTCCAAATGCACATTTCAAAGGATTCAGCTTTAGTTGGTACTGCCTCATCCTTTCAAATGCAAGTCTGAGATCGACCATATGATCATTGGCCTTAACTGACTTGACAATGATATCATCAATATAAACTTCCAGTTTCCTGCCTATCATGTCATGAAAGATAGCATTCATTGCTCGTTGGTAGGTGGCTCCGGCATTTTTTAGGCAAAGGGCATCATTACCTATTCATATGTACCCAATGCTCCTGGACATCTAAGTGCCGTTTTTGAAACATCTTCTTCTGCAATAAATATCTGATTGTATCCAGAGTAACCATCCATCATAGATAGCAGCTCATGTTGAGATATACTATCTATCAACATACCAGCAATTGGCATAACATACACATCTTTAGGCGTAGCAGTGTTTAAATCACGAAAATCAACACAAATACGAATTTTGCCATTTTTCTTGACTACCGGTACAATATTAGATAACCATTCAGCATACCTGGTTGGCCGTATGAAGCCGGCCTTAACCAACTTCTGTATTTCTTCTTTGACACGTAACTCCACCTCTGAAGACATTCTTCTAGATAGTTGCTGGTATGGTTTGTATCCTGACTTGATAGGCAATCTGTGTTCTACCACCTTTCTATTCAATCCTGGCATTTCCTGGTAATCCCAAGCAAAACAATCACGAAACTCGTGAAGTAAAGCTATTAGTTTTACCTTGATAGATGGATCCAAAGTAGAACTTATATAAGTAACTCTGGACTCTTCTTGCCCCCCCAAGTTCACTTCCTCCAAAGGATCTTGGGTTTCGACCTTCAAATCATCTAATTTGGCCGGTGCTATTTGCAAATCATTTCAATTCAACTCCTCTTTATTGTTAGTGGCTAAACAACCATCATCTTCTATTATCATCTCTTTTTCACTAATTTCTTCTGTTACAACTCTATCAATGGTAGCTTGTACTACAATCTTATTTATTGCAGCCGCCACTATCTTTTCTTCATCCTTCGACCATGTCATGGAACTTCTTCAATGATTGGTTCTGACCTCCTCGGCCTATAAGGAACAATAGCTGTTGGTTGCAATAATTGTCTTGCAATTTTCTGCATCTCCTCTTTCTTAGTTTCGAACTGGATTGGTCCACATTGAGCATGATAATAGCGAGCTTCCACCTGATCTGATGTAGTCTTGAATGGCTGGTTGTCTGCCCAAATGATTTCCACATCATTTCCTCTCCAGCACACCAAGAGCTGATGTAATGAAGATGGAATGCACCAATTGGAATGAATCCAATCTCTTCCCAATAAAGCTTGATATTTGGCCTGACTATCAATGACAAAGAAAGCAGTCATGGATGATTTTTGCCTGACAGTCAGCTCCACTGGCAGTATACCAACTGCCTTAGTAACTTCACCTGTAAAACCTGCCATAGTCACGTCAGTTGGAATTAAATCATCTTCTTTCTTACCCAGCAGCCTGAGCACTAATCGTGGAATGGTATTGACCGCAGAACCGTTGTCCACCAAGACTCTGTCAATTGGCCTGCCATTTATCTGTGCTCTGACATACAGTGGCTTGATGTGCTGTGACATTTGGATTGAAGGTTTCTCCAAGATAACCCTTTTGGGGGTCTCTTCATCCACTATCTGCACCGTCACTGAACTGAAAGGTTGATCGCCTTTCCCTAGCCGGTCAAGCTTTGGCATTTGATTTTCCTTTATGTGCTTCTTAGCCTGCCAAGCAGCTGGCAAAACTAAAGTACTAGTAGAACATTCATATGGTACCTAAATTGCTCCCACCATGAATTCTTTTGCTGGTGGTTGATCTTTTTTTACTTGGTGGTTATCCTCTTGCTTCTTTTCTTTGCGAACCCACGTCCAGTTTCTATGTTGAACCACTGGAGACTTGTAATGGCTCCTCATATATGCAGCATACTGTCTCTGCTTTCTCCTCAACTGAGTTCTGGTTAGAGGTGCTGGAAACTTCTTATGTTTCACCAACTGCCATCTGTTGGTAATGGTGCTAGCTGGTGGTTGCACAGAGCGCGATTTCTGGGTCTTTTTCTCCTTGTGAACTCTAGAATACCTGAGATTTCTCCTTCAATTTCCTTTTAAGCTCCAGGTAGTCACGAAGATCTACATCAATTGCATGCATTGTGGTTGCCACCGGAGGGAATGGATCTTCATCTACCAGCATGGACTCCTTATCAGGGAATTGCAGGACACCCTTGTTGATTTTCTCCTGAATCATGTTCTTCAGAGTCCAACAGTTGTTGGTGGTATGAGACCATAGGTCATGATATTTGCAATACTCTTTGCCTTTCATATCCTCATGAGGTGGTATTTTGTGTCCAGCTGGAAATGTAACAAACTTTTACTGCCATAGAAAATCAAAAATCTCCTCTGTTTTGGTCACATCAAAAGTGTAATTGATGTTACCACCCATAGGCTGCTTCTTTACTGGCTCAGTTGCCTTCGGTTTGGATAGTGCGGGACAAACCCACACTTTCTTTTCTGCAGTCACCTCCCTAGCAGCCATCTCCATCTCCTGGTAATAAGTTCCTATAGAAGATTTCTTTCTCCTACTTTCTTCTTTTAACAACTGTTCATACTCTGCTACCTTTGCTGCCATTTCATAAAAATCATAAAAATCCATACCTTGGAACTTTTTGCGCAATTTAATGTCCAATCCTCGCTGGGCCATCTTGACAAATTTTGATTCAGGCAGATAGATGCGGCATCTATTCCTCAGCTTTTTAAAACGAGCAATATAAGCATTGATGGTTTCTCCTGCCTTCTGCACCAATGTGGATAGCTCAGCCACAGATACCTCTGGTTCAGCTCTAAAGAACTGAGTGTGAAATGACCGTTCCATCTTACCTGCAAGAATAGAAATAAATCTTCTAAGGTAATTTACCTGACCAAGGAAACTTTGGAGCTGTTGTTTGTTCTTCGGTGGTTGAGCTTGGCATATGGCTTTAGCTTTGTTTTGGTCAACCTCCATGCCTCTTTGATGAACCAAAAACCCCCAGGAAGTTTCCAGCTTTAACTCCAAATGTGCTATCTTCAAATAATTCCAATTCAACTCCTCTTCTTTATTAGTGGCTAAACAACCATCACATTCTACCATCATTTATTTTTCACTAATTTCTTTTGTTACAATTCTGTCAATGGTAGCTTGTACTACAATCTTATTTATTACAGCCACCACTATCTTCTCTTCTTCCTTCGACCACCTCATGGAACTTCTTCAATAATTGGCTCTGATCCCCTCGGCCTATAAGGAACAATGGCCGTTGGTTGCAATAATTGTCTTGCAATTTTCTGCATCTCTTCTTTCTTGGTTGCGAACTGAATTGGTTCACATTGGGCATGGTAGTAGCGAGCTTCCACCTGATCTGATGTAGTCTTGAATGGCTGGTTGTCTGCCCATATGATTTCTACATCATTTCCTCTCCAGCACACCAAGAGCTGATGCAGTGAGGATGGAATGCACCAATTGGAATGAATCCAATCCCTTCCCAATGAAGCTTGATATTTGGCCTGATTGTGAATGACAAAGAAGGCAATCATGGAAGATTTTTGCCCGACAGTCAGCTCCACCGACAGTATACCAACTGCCTTAGTAACTTCTCCTATAAAACTTGCCATAGTCACGTCAGTTGAAATTAAATCTTCTTCTTTTTTACCTAGCAGTCGGAGAACTGATCGTGGAACGATAATGACTGCAAAACCGTTGTCCACCAAAACTCTGTCAATCGGCCTGCCATTCATCTATGCTTTGACATACAGTGGCTTGATGTGTTGTGACATTTGGATTGAAGGTTTCTCCAAGTAACCCTTTTGGGGGTTTCTTCATCCACAATTTACACCGTCATTGAACTGAAAGGTTGATCACCTTTCCCTAGCTGATCAAGCTTTGGCATTTGATTTTTTTTATGTGTTTCTTAGCCTGCCAAGCAGCTGGCAAAACTAAAGTAGTAGTAGAGCATTCATATGGTACCTGAATTGCTCCCACCATGAACTCCTCTGTAGGTGGTTGATCCTTTTTCACTTGATGGTTATCCTATTGCTTCTTTTCTTTGCGAACCCATGTCCAGCTCCTGTGTTGAATCACTGGAGGTTTGTAGTAACTCCTCATATAGGCAGCATACTACCTCTGCTTTCTCCTCAACTGAGTTCTGATTAGAGGTGCTGGAAACTTCTTATGTTTCACCAACTGCCATCTGTTGGTAATGGTGTTGGCTGGTGGTTGCACATAGCGTGATTTCTGGGTCTTTTTCTCCTTGAAAACCTGGGAATTTTGAGAAGTATGAGCTTTTGGTTCCCATACCTGAGATTTTTCATTCAGTTTCCTTTTAAGCTCCAGGTAGTCACGAAGATCTACATCAATTGCATGCATTGTGGTCGCCACTGAAGGAAATGGATCTTCATCTACTAGCTTAGACTCCTTATCAGGGAATCGTAAGACACCCTTGTTTATTTTCTCCTGAATCGTGTTCGTCAGAGTCCAACAGTTGTTAGTGGTATGAGACTATAAATCATGGTATTTGCAATACTCCTTCCCTTTTATATCCTCCTGATATGGTATTTTATATCCAGTCAGAAATGTAACAAACTTTTTCTGCCATAGAAGATCAAAAATCTCCTCTGTTTTGGTCACATCAAAAGTGTAATTGATGTTACCACCTATGGGTTGTTTCTTTGCTGGCTCAGTTGATTTTAGTTTGGACAATGCAAGGCAAACCCATACTTTCTTTTCTGAAGTTACCTCCGCAGTAGCCATCTCCATCTCCTGGTAGTAAGTTCCCATAGAAGATTTCTTTCTCCTACTTTCTTCTTTCAATAATTCTTCATATTTTGCTACCTTTGCTGCCATTTCATAAAAACCATAGAATTCCATACCTTGGAATTTTTTACGCAATTTAATGTCCAATCCTCGCTGGGCCATTTTGACAAATTTTGACTCAGGTAGATAGATGCGGCATCTATTCCTCAACCTCTTAAAATGAGCAATGTAAGCATCGATGGTTTCTCCTGCCTTCTGTACCAATCTAGATAGCTCAGCCACAGACACCTCTGGTTCAGCTCTAAAAAACTGAGTATGAAAGGATCGTTCCATCTCCCACCATGTGTTGATGGAATTTCTTGGTAATGTGGAATACCAAGTAAAAGCAGCTCCTATCAAAGAGTTTGGAAATAACCTAAGATGAAGGTTGTCAGAGTTGTCATAGTTTGCCAATTCACCACATTACACAGTGGAACGACGAATATGCTCCACGGTGGACAGCTCTTCTTCTCCAGAGAATAAAGTGAAATCAAGTACTCTAAATTCCCGTGGGTAAGGATTCTCGCTATCCACAACAGCTAGATAGGGTTTGTGATACTCTGGCAGACCAACCTATTTAAGGCCGTGGCCATATAATTGTTGAACTAACTGTCTGAGAGTCTCCAGATCAACAGGTCATGTTTGTGGTGGAATAATAGGTTGAACCCTACGAACAACACCCATTCCTGCAACAACGTTGCCTTCTGGTCCAGCAAGTTCAGTGGTTGCATAGGCAGTTGGATTGTTCATAGGATTAGTATTTCCATATGCAACAGGCCTGAAATTTTATCCATTACCAGATGGAGAGCTCATTGGAGGAGGAGTGTACTTGCTGTAACCACCATCTGCATGGTAGTTTGTTCCTTTCTATTATGGGAATTGCCCCCCATAGTCATATCTACCAATTTCTGCTCCAACTTTCGTTCAATCTGTTTCATGGCACCTTCAATTGTTTGGTTAGAACGTACCTCCAAATTTTTTATGGTTTTGACCAAATGTTCAAACAAAATGGCGGCTTCATCAGATAAGCCAGCTAGTCGTTCAATGAGCTCTTGCTTTTCTTCAGTGCTACCATCATTGGTAGCCTCTTCCATTTCTATCAGTGGGTTTTCCTCCTGCGGATTCTCCCCAACGATTGGTTCTTTTCCTGACAAGCGAGTGCGCGGTGCCATGGTAGTTTTGAGATTCTTCTTCTCCAGTCCCACCGAGTGTGCCAAAAAAGGTTGTTGTCACCAAAAAGTGGCCCAAGGTGGTGATGATTTGCAGGTGTACCAAGGCTTATAGTTTCCTACACTAATTTGAATGAAATGCACCGAATGTAAATAAGACTTCTATCTAGACAATTGAACGAACTATCTTGGGACCTCAATAGTTCTAGGTTCCCCAACTCCACTGAAGTGCGCTTTGTTGAGATTGGAATGAAGAAAAATAGATAGACACCAAGAACAATTTACACAACGATGGTTGACATTGACACTTGACAAGGAATAAGTACAAGAGAATTTGGAATGAACAACATAATATTTGCTCGAAATTGACAAGGATTGGAAAAGTAATTGGAATGCTAGAATGCTAAGAAGCTTGAAAGTGCTTTTGGGCTTGAGTTTTTGTTGTCTGTTTAACTGATTGTTTGTGTCTTTCCATCTGTCTGTCTACCATCTTTTATACCTCCTGTCTTGCACGAAATTCTCCCTCCATAAACCATGATCCTACTGCAGTTAACCCCTCATTTGTGTCATTTTCTGTCAGTTTGAAGTCATTATCACCTCTTCATATCAGTTTTCCCTTAAATCTCTCATGTGCTGCCACCTGCACCTGGACCACCTTGTTGTAATTGCCATAACTTCTCCACTTTACATGGGTCATTTTCAGCACAACTACACCTGGGTAGTTACTCATCAACTGGGCTTCCCTTCTTCAATAATATGGGCTTATGGGCCATAGCAATCCAAATCATAATAAGTAGCACAATGAACCTTGCACATGTTTTAAGCCCATTAGGCCCAACATATTTTTGGTGCTAACAGGGGCAGAATTTTCATTATATTTTTCTTGGGGGCTTGACCTAAAAGCTAAGAGAGGCATGAGAAGTGGCAGCCGCAAAATTCCACAAAATAGGAAAGAAACATAGAAGTCAAAAGAGGAAACCCATGTGAAGTAAATGAAGGTTGCAACTTGCACATGAGGGGATATAAAAGAAAGGGCAGTGATGCAGGTGCAATAAAGGACCAATTCTATTTGGAGTGGGATCGTGGCAAGAGGATAAGCTTAATTGATGCATCAAGTTTTTATTTTCTTCCTTATTTCCTTATTTTATTCAATAGTTGTATGTCTAGGAGTTTCTATAGTATTTGGTTTCCTTTTGCCACAAGTAGTTGAATTAGGGTTAATTTCCTTTTAGTATTTAAGGTCTGTTATTAGTATTAGAAACGTCAGCTATTGATTGAATAAAACGAAAATAGAGAAGACTTTTTCTCTAAAACCTGCTTGACAATTTTTGGTAAATTGTTCTTGCGGAAGCTGAATTATTTCGAGTTCTTGCGTTTGCATCAATTGGTATTGGAGTGAGCACGTTCCCAACCATGCCACCAAAGAGACAGGGTGACAGACGACAAGCTACCCTGGAGGTGGTATACGTACAAGACGAGACAACACTGGATCAACATCTCAAACAGATGGAGCGAAGAATAGAAGAACGAAAAGCAAGGCAGATGGAGTTAGTAACACAACAGTTCGCTGCCATGTTACAACCCATACAAAACTTGCTACCAAATCTGCAAGTGGCAGATGAGGCTGAAACTGACATGAACCGGATAATCCCTTTGGTGATGTTGGCGCTAGGGGAAGGGGACACAAGGCCGAACAGCAGCCTGGTGGCAACAAAATAAGTTGATTCGATTGAGACAAGGTAAGACAAAATTGACTTCATGGGAAAAATTGAAGAAACATATGTGAGCAGCCTTCCTGCCGGACAATTATCGCAAATTGTTGTTTCAGCAACTCCAAGGATTGGAGCAAGGAGCAAGGTCAGTTGAGGACTATAGCACATAATTTTACTGGTTAGTGGCACGAAATGATCTTATGGAAGATGATGAGCAACTCACGGCCCACAATATTGAAAGGTTGTGCGAAGACTATCGAAATATCATCAATTTTTTTGATCCTTTTACGGTATCAGATGTGCACCAACGTGCAAAGGTGTGCGAGAGACAGAAGAAAGAATGAGCCACAACTTGGGATGCCATGTTGGGACGTGGAAGAATCAGGAATCGTCAAACTAGAGGAAATGACCTAGTGTCCAGGCATCTAACACAGCTAGAGTGACCATAGGGAATTAGCTAAATCGACCATCAGGAAGCAATTCGGCTAGTCGTTGCTTTAGGTGTGGTGAACCAGGTCATGTGATAGCTGATTGTAAGAAAGATGGGAAGTTGTGAGAATGTAGTAGCGGAGGAAGTGGTTAAAAAATTAGCACTACAGACGGAGCAGCACCCCAACCCATACAAGTTATCCCGGCTAAAAAAAGGGAACGACGAGAAAGTCTCACGACGCTGCCAAGTGCCACTATCAATTGGACCCGTTACAAGGAAAAAGTTTGGTGTGATGTTGTAGCAATAGACGTGTGTCATGTCCTACTAGGAAGACCTTGGCAATTTGATAGGATAGTAGTACATGATGGTAGGCATAACACCTATAGTTTTGTCTTTGACAAAATTAAAATTGTCCTAGTACCGAAGAAGGAAGATGACACAAAGATGGCAGTGGGAGAGTCATCAAACATACTGACCCGTCAGAAATTTATTGATGAGTTTGAACATAACAGGATTGTCTTCACCCTCCTGGGTAAAGGGGAGAAAATCTCCAATGCAGACGTGCCCGAAGCGGTTCATCACATCATCACAGAATTTAGTGATGTATTTTCGGAGGATATGCGTCAAGGTTTGCCACCTTTACAGGATATTCAATATCAAATTGACCTAGTGTCGGGTTCAAGTCTACCCAATAAACCACACTACCGTATGGGGCCAAGAGAGCATAAAGAGTTAAGGAGACAAGTTGAAAAACTGTTGGCAAAAGGATTTATTCGGGAAAGTTTGAGCCTGTGTGCAGTACCGACTCTACTTACTCCAAAAAAGGATGGCACTTGAAGGATGTGCGTTAATAGCCGAGCAATAAATAAGATCACTGTTCGATATATGTTTCCCATTCGCAGGTTGGATGACCTACTAGATCAACTTACTGGAGCTTCAGTGTTTTCCAAATTAGATTTAAAATTAGGTTACCACCAGATTCGCCTACGTCCAAGTGATGAATGGAAGACCGCCTTTAAAACCCAAGAAGGATTATATGATTGGCTTGTGATGCCATTTGGGTTGTCCAATGCACCAAGCACCTTTATGAGTGAGTTATGATTGTTCGAACCCATTGACATCAGATACACATCTTCGATGTGCAAACTTTGAGCCTCTATTTGGCCTTTAAATTGTTCGAAACTCCAAAAATGTATTAGACAAAACTCTGTGGGTTCTTCGAGTCTTCTTTTGAACACCACAAAAATTGTCTCAATCGAAACTTAAACAAGTGAGTTATGACTGTCCGATCATACTGATGTCAGAAAAAGATATTTGATTCTTGAAATTTAAAAGTAAAATAAGAGTTGAGAGACCTTTGTTCAATAAAAAAATTATTTTAAATAATTTATCATTAATCCAATAAATCTTATCTACTTACATACTTTATAGGTTAACGTAAACCAAAAAGATAAAGCTCCACATGCATTTTAAATGTTTTCCATACACCTTTGCATTGCTGTAAGATAAATTAGAGTGAACATATTTTTTTTAGAATATAGCTGTGGAAACTTGAACAACAATCCTTCCACTGGCAATATTG
Source organism: Tripterygium wilfordii (assembly GCF_013401445.1). Lineage (NCBI taxonomy): Eukaryota > Viridiplantae > Streptophyta > Magnoliopsida > Celastrales > Celastraceae > Tripterygium > Tripterygium wilfordii. The sequence continues at coordinate 9,033,940 of NC_052236.1, read as the reverse complement.
GACACTCTCTTTCTGTCTCGTAATTAAAAGGATTTTCATTTTACATATATATATTGTCAAGTCAAATATTCGTTTCTGAATTGTGATGTGTATGTAACATTGTGAAAGTCTTGGGTTTCCCAACCTTAAATGGAGCTAAAGTGACACTGATCCGCTTCTTTTCACCATCATAATCCACCCAAACTTGCATTCTCCTCGTACTGATCAGGGTCAAATTGATAAATCGACCCGTTTTGTTATCATAGTATCCTGCTGGTTCTGCTGCTGCAGATTCCAACCCATTGATATTAATTCCAACATGGTTGTCATTGATACCACGAAACTCACTGCTAAAAATCGTCTCAAGCTCTACAGCCAAAACGTGGTTGGAGTAATTTCCGTTATTGTTCTTGTTGAATAGGCCAAGGTACGTGCTTGGAAGAACCCCTGGCAGCCCCCTTGTTGGCGCAATCACAAAAGCAATTCCATGCCCACCCAGATTAGGGTATCGTGGAATAATAGCGAAAACAAAGGTAGTGGAGAAGGACAAAACGGTGCCATTTGTGGAGTTCTTGAAGGCTACTGGATTTGGGTAAAACGCATGACCCGTCTGTTGTTTAGTCAAATTGGTGAGAAGCAGAAGGCCATTGGATGTGACCTGGGCTAATTCGTCAAGGCTTAAATTGGCCCATCTACATCTAACACCCTTGGCGGCCCACGAAGGCGCATCCCAGCCGGAGATGTCTAACGTAACTGACCATCAAAAGACAGAGACCATACACTCCTCAGGTACACCTCCTGCATCATATTCACGTATATCTGTACATGCATATACCCCTTACCATATTGATCATACATCTAAACCACTCTCTCCCATCCTGAATCCGCCGCCATGAGGTAACGATCGTCTGAGATCGTTGTCGAACCCGGCCCCGACAAATCAGACTGCCCAGCACGCCGTATCAAACAGTCTGCAACCACCTCCTGACATTGAGCCGCCTGACCACTGTACAACCCCGACCTCCGCCAACCAAAATAGGTCGCGTGTCCTGACACTCGACACCACCTCCCCATATCTGCCTACAAACCGTACTACGGTACCCAGTATGTCAGCCCTGGTCGGCAAGTTAACCCACTATAAAAGGCCCCCTCCTCCTTGGAAGTAGGGGATACACAATCTTGGACCCTAAGACCCTTTGCTCTTTCATTTTCTTGAACCTTCAATTCATTCACAGCTCCCTCGCACCTTGCATCCACCATTTTCATACCAGCATTTCGCACTTTACAATTCATATATCTTTGCTTCGACCAACCTGATTCTGATTGACTGACTCAAGGGTCGGAGGTTCTTTGGCAGGTACCCCACCGGTGCCCAAGTCCTATGATCTCAACCTTGCTTTGTTTCTCAGGATTCCGCTGTAGAAGGCCTCCATATAAATTACGTTGACTATTCAACGATTGTAGATTCGGGTATCTACAATTTGGCGCCCACCGTGGGGCCTCTACAGCTCTTTGCCTGACAAAGCCAAAAACCACAACCTTACCCATCTTGAAACACAATGTCTCACTCGGAATCGGACCCTATGGTCGACATGTTGGCCCAACTAACGGCCATCGGAGAGGAACCCTGAGAAAATTCTATGAAGATGGATGCCTGGGAAGTTGAAAACATCGCCGTCAGGGCTGAAAATGTGAAGCTCTTGGAGTTGAACGAACAGACCATCCGTGCTAGAAGTGCTGTGCGCTCCATGCCATCCCTCGAACAAGGCACACCAGAAGGAGCCTCCAACCAACATGCTCGCCCATTGAGCGTCGGCCTGAGCAGATATTTCACCCCCGGACAAAGTTCAAGGCAAAATGACCCACCTACGTAGACCATCGGTGGCCATCCCAATCCGACGACCGGCGCCCAAACCGAGGGTCACAACTGGCCACGAATGCCGCCATTGTTCCCAGCATTTTCCTACATTCCACCCTCTTCCAATCCCTCAAGTATGGGAGCACCACTTGAAGAATGGACGCAAACGCTCGCCACACTAGAATCCAGGATGAACAAAGTCCCAGGAGTGGTGGCATCGTCGGAAAAGATGCCATAAAGCAGCTTTGCAGACTCGCCTTTCTCTACTTCGATTGCCATGACGGAGGCTCCGCCAAGGTTCACCGCACCAACTATGAAGTTATACGATGGAACCGAAGATCCTGAGGAGCACGTGGCACACTACAAACAGAAAATGTTTGCCACTTTGATACCATTAGATCTACGAGAGGCATGCATGTGCAAAAGGTTCGGATCAACATCAACAGGGCCACTTGAGCAATCCAAGTCGGTCAACAGGGCCACTTGAGCAATCCAAGTCGGTAAACACACCCACATGAGCGACCCAAGTCGGTCAACAACGGCCGCTTGAGCAATCCAAGTCGGTCAACAAAGGCCACTTGAGCGATCCAAGTCGGTCCACGTGACCACTTGAGCAATCCAAGTCGGTAAACACACCCACTTGAACGACCCAAGTCGATCAACAACAGCCACTTGAGCAATTCAAGTCGGTCAACAAAGGCCACTTGAGCGATCCAAGTCGGTCCACGTGACCACTTGAGCAATCCAAGTCAGTCAATAGGGCCACTTGAGCAATCCAAGTCGGTCAACACACCCACTTGTGCGACCCAAGTCGGTCAACAAAGGCCACTTGAGCGATCCAAGTCGGTCCATGTGACCACTTGAGCTATCCAAGATGATCGATACAATTACTGGAGCAATCCCAGTCGGTCAATTTGATCATTGAAGCAAACAAGGTTGGCCAATACGACCCCTTGAGCGACATTCCATGTCAGTCAGCAAGACCACTTGAACAAACCTTATAATAGTAACAAAGAACTACTCTCGTAGCTAGACTTCGTCTAAACTCCAAGAGAGGGGGACAAACTGTAGTGGCCAAAAATCGTCATACGACTCGACTATCAGTACCGAATGATGGTCAACACATGAGAGGATGGTCAACACAATATTGGTTGGTCAACACACTAGAGGACAGTCATCACAAGACTGGTCGATCAGCACACTAGAGGGCGGTCATCACATGACAGGATGGTCAACGCAATAGAGGATGGCCAACACCAAATTTATGCTTAACCATTCAATAGATGTGGCATGAAGGGCGCACAAGCCCATCTACATCTAACGCCCTTGGCGGCCCACGAAGGCGCGTCCCAGCCGGAGATGTCTAACGTAACTAACCATCAAAAGACAGAGACCATACACTCCTCAGGTACACGTCCTGCATCATATTCACATATATCTGTACATGCATATACCCCTTACCATATTGATCATACATCTAAACCACTCTCTCCCATCCTGAATCCGTCACCATGAGGTAACGATCGTCTGAGATCGTTGTCGAACCCGGCCCCGACAAATCAGACTGCCCAGCACGCCGTATCAAACAGTCTGCAACCACCTCCTGACATTGAGCCGCCTGACCACTGTACAACCCCGACCTCCGCCAACCAAAATAGGTCGCGTGTCCTGACACTCGACACCACCTCTCCATATCTTCCTACAAACCGTACTACGGTACCCAGTATGTCAGCCCTGGTCGACTAGGTAACCCACTACAAAAGGCCCCCTCCTCTTCGGAAGCAGGGGATACACAATCTTGGACCCTGAGACCCTTTGCTCTTTCATTTTCTTGAACCTTCAATTCATTCACAGCTCCCTCGCACCTTGCATCCACCATTTTCATACCAGCATTTCGCACTTTACAATTCATATATCTTTGCTTCGACCAACCTGATTCCGATTGACTGACTCAAGCGTCGGAGGTTCTTTGGCAGGTACCCCACCGGTGCCCAAGTCCTATGATCTCAACCCTGCTTTGTTTCTCAGGATTCCGCTGTAGAAGGCCTCCATATAAATTACGTTGACTATTCAACGATTGTAGATTCGGGTATCTACAATTTGGCGCCCACCGTGGGGCCTCTACAGCTCTTTGCCTGTTAAAGCCAAAAACCACAACCTTACCCATCTTGAAACACCATGTCTCACTCGGAATCGGACCCTATGGTCGACGTGTTGGCCCAACTAACGGCCATCTGAGAGGAACTCCGAGAAAATTCTATGAAGATGGATGCCTGAAAAGCCGAAAACACCGCCGTCAGGGCTGAAAATGTGAAGCTCTTGGAGTTGAACAAACAGACCATCCGTGCTAGAAGTGCTATGCGCTCCATGCCATCCCTCGAACAAGGCACACCAGAAGGATCCTCCAACCAACATGCTCGCCCATTGAGCGTCGGCCTGAGCAGATATTTCACCCCCGGACAAAGTTCAAGGCAAAATGACCCACCTACACAGACCATCGGTGGCCATCCCAGTCCGACGACCGGCTCCCAACTTGAGGGTCACAACTGGCCACGAACGCCGCCATTGTTCCCAGCATTTTCCTACATTCCACCCTCTTCCAATCCCTCAAGTATGGGAGCACCACTTGAAGAATGGATGCAAAGGCTCGCCACACTAGAATCCAGGATGAACAAAGTCCCAGGAGTGGTGGCACCGCAGAAAAAGATGCCACAAAGCAGCTTTGCAGACTCCCCTTTCTCTCCTTCGATTGCCATGACGGAGGCTCCGCCAAGGTTCACCGCACCAACTATGAAGTTATACGATGGAACCGAAGATCCTGAGGAGCACGTGGCACACTACAAACGGAAAATGTTTTGCCACTTTGATACCATTAGATCTACGAGAGGCATGCATGTGCAAAGGGTTCGGATCAACATCAACAGGGCCACTTGAGCAATCCAAGTCGGTAAACACACCCACTTGAGCGACCCAAGTCGATCAACAACGGCCGCTTGAGCAATCCAAGTCGGTCAACAAAGGCCACTTGAGCGATCGAAGTCGGTCCACGTGACCACTTGAGCAATCCAAGTCGGTCGGTCAACAAGGCCACTTGAGCAATCCAAGTCGGTAAACACACCCATTTGAGCGACCCAAGTCGATCAACAACGGCCAATTGAGCAATTCAAGTCGGTCAACAAAGGCCACTTGAGCGATCCAAGTCGGTCCACGTGACCACTTGAGCAATCCAAGTCAGTCAACAGGGATACTTGAGAAATCCAAGTCGGTCAAACAGAAAATGTTCGCCACTTTGATACCATTAGATCTACGAGAGGCATGCATGTGCAAAGGGTTCGGATCAACATCAACAGGGCCACTTGAGCAATCCAAGTCGGTAAACAAAGGCCACTTGTGCGACCCAAGTCGGTCAACAAAGGCCACTTGAGCCATCCAAGTCGGTCCACGTGACCACTTGAGCTATCCAAGATGATTGATACAATTACTGGAGCAATCCCAGTCGGTCAATTTGATCGTTGAAGCAATCAAGGTTGGCCAATACGACCCCTTGAGCGACATTCCGTGTCAGTCAGGAAGACCACTCGAACAAACCTCATAATAGTAACAAAGAACTACTCTCGTAGCTAGACTTTGTCTAAACTCCAAGAGTGGGGGACAAACTGTAGTGGCCAAAAATTGTCATACGACTCGACTATCAGTACCGAATGATGGTCAACACATGAGAGGATGGTCAACACAATATTGGTTGGTCAACACACTAGAGGACGGTCATCACAAGACTGGTCGATCAGCACACTAGAGGGCGGTCATCACATGACAGGATGGTCAACGCAATAGAGGATGGCCAACCCCCAAATTTATGCTTAATGGCATGAAGGGCGCACAAGCCCATCTACATCTAACGCCCTTGGCGGCCCACGAAGGTGCGTCCCAGCCGGAGATGTCTAACGTAACTAACCATCAAAAGACAGAGACCATACACTCCTCAGGTACACGTCTTGCATCCTATTCACATATATCAGTACATGCATATACCCCTTACCATATTGATCATACATCTAAACCACTCTCTCCCATCTTGAATCCGCCGCCATGAGGTAACGGTCGTTTGAGTTCGTTGTCGAACCCGGCCCCGAGAAATCAGACTGCCCAGCACGCCGTATCAAACTGTCTGCAACCACCTCCTGACATTGAACCGCCTGACCACTGTACAACCCAGACCTCCGCCAACCAAAATAGGCCGCGTGTCCTGACACTCGACACCACCTCCCCATATCTGCCTACAAACCGTACTACGGTACCCAGTATGTCAGCCGTGGTCGGCCAGGTAACCCACTATAAAAGGCCCCCTCCTCCTCGGAAGCAGGGGATACACATTCTTGGACCCTCATACCCTTTGCTCTTTCATTTTCTTGAACCTTCAATTCATTCACAGCTCCCTTGCACTTTGCATCCACCATTTTCATACCAGCATTTCGCACTTTACTATTCATATATCTTTGCTTCAACCAACCTGATTCCGATTGACTGACTTGAGCGTCGGAGGTTTTTTGGTGGGTACCCCACCGGTGCCCAAGTCCTATGATCTCAACCTTGATTTGTTTCTCTGGATTCCGCTGTAGAAGGCCTCCATATAAATTACGTTGACTATTCAACGATTGTAGATTCGGGTATCTACAGCAGCCTTGTTATAAAACCCGTGTGGGTCATCGACCGGGCGAGGAACTGAGTTACTAAATCATTGGTTCAACCAATGGATCATCAACCAGCGAAGAGACCTTAATTACGTGGGACAACCGTCGAAGAAATATTTGTGGAGTCTTCTTTCTGAAGGAGACATAGCATGGTATACCTCAAATTAATGGTGCCCTATCATCATCAATATCCATAGCGTGGGATTTGAAATTTGAAAATGAATTAGCCACACTGGGATCGTTTCCTACCTGAGAAGTAATTTTCATCAGTAGAAGAAGTCGGTGCCATTATTAAATGTAACTCAATTCCTTTTCTAAGCAAATTTTCAAAGCCTCCGAGAATTCCGCTTTTGACAAATCTCTGTGTACGTTCCTCTAAGTTCTCAATATGGTTGGATTGAAGGCATTGATCATCATGAGACCAATTGCGTGACTCCACGAGGTTGGTTTGACTGATTTTCATAAATTTTGACATCTCCTTCGTTATAGGGAAAGGAGCACCAAGTGAGAGAGAAGTGAGAGAATTTTTGTTTGGTGCATCATTTTTCAGTCCAGTATATGCTACCTAACAATTACTGAAGCACCAGACAATGCGTTAATTTGGTAGAGCATTTGTAAAGTAACATGTATGCTAGTAGAAATTATGGTAGCAGAAATGTTGGACAATTTTAGTAGCAGATATGCTGCTTGAATGCTGGGTAGGTGTTTGGTTGAACTTTTATTATTAACATTTGTGTTGTATAGCATATTAGATAAATTACGTACAGGGGTAATATACATTTTACTTGTATACGCTGTATCCAAACATACAAGTTAATTCATAAAATTAATATAAAGAATTTAATTTAATTAAAGATAATAATAAATTATAAATTAATTAATTAGTTAAAGTTTTAATAACAGTTAATTTATTTATTTATTAATTAATTAGTTAATTAGTTAATTCATTTATTTATTTATTTAATAACAGTTAATTTATTTATTAATTTTTTTTTTCGGTGACATAACAGTGCAGAGTAGTGAGGGTATAATCGGAATAAAGCAAAGGCATGGGGACAATATTGACTTTTGTTACTGAAATGCTAGTGAAATTATTCCAAAAAGTAGCATGTCAAAACTAGTAGAAAATGCTGGATAAAATGGTCTTGGATTATGTGTCGAGAAAAGCTTGTTTGGATGAGAAATAACATTTATACTACAAAGTAGTATAAATGCTACTAAAAAGCCTCTACCAAACGGGCCAAAAATATTTCAGCTCAAATTCCAAGATAATTTTCGGAACATTTTCTAACAATTCTCAAATTCTTTAACATTGGACAATTCTTGGACACTTTTGGGTGATCATACCTTTTATATCCTTCACTTTATTTTTGATGTAGAATATGTTGGAGAGGTGTTCTATGAGGTTTAGGATCGAAAGCAAGAGTCTTTGACCCATGCTCACTGAAATGGCCGTAACTTGGGCCTTGGATGAGTTTTGTCTTGTGAAGGTTTGTCAGAACAAACTTTTAGCAGCGGAATTATACCTGCGGTTTATAAGACCTATCTATTGTTTGAGTGTGATTAGAAGGATTAGGAGTAGTTTAGCTTTAAAATTTTGTGTGTCATTCTGGTAAATCCTCACGAAACAAAAATTCGTCCACTAGGGATCTAGTGAGTTGGGTGTTAAAATTTGATTTTTGATCCATGACTTGTTTTACCTTTGTTTGAGGACTAGCAAATTCTAAGTTTGGGGATATTTGATAAGTCGATCTAATATATAAGTGTGTATATATATATATACACACACACATAAATTCTCTCATGCGCACCAATTTTTTAGGGTGTGGATAAGTGAAATGATAAGTGAGCCACCACTTTGGGTTTCACATGTTCCAAATCAATGATGAAAACAATAATGTCCATTTTAAAAGTGCACATAGTGTGTCTATGTATATATATATTCTCCTATGTGAACCAAAAATATGAACCAACTTTGTGAATTTGTTTTTCAACCATAGATGCGGTGGGTCCCACAGAAAAATTCTACAAAATAGGAAAAAAAACATACAAGTCAAAAGAGGAAGCCGATGTGAAGTAAATCAAGGGTTGCAACTTGCACGTGCGGGGATATAGAAGAAAGGGGCGGTTAAATACACTGTAATTTTTGTTAAATACAACACTATAAAATTTTTATAATTTTTAGACAATAATATGATAAGGATCTCCTAACAACCAAGGCCCAACCGGACTCCCACCTAGTGGGCCGGCTGTAACCAAGGCCCATTCAGGCCCGGGCCCGTGGCCCTACCCTCATGAAAACCTTGGCTACTAGGGAAAGGAGACCCTTTCCCCTTATAAACCAGATCTCAACTCCCACATCTACCGATGTGGGACAAGTGCGTAACATACCCCCGCTCTTACAGGACCAACGCCCACGTTGGTCAAGCACCATGGCCGGCCCCTCCGGACCCGGGCCCGTGGCCCTACCCGTGGGTCGAGCACCATGGCTGGCCACTCCGCGAACGCGGTTCCGCCGCGGCCCTCCACGGACAAGGGAGCACACACAGGCCCCACAGGTGGGAGTCCGGTTGGGCCTTGGTTGTTAGGAGATCCTTATCAATTGGTATCGAAGCCACCCAGCTCCCGCCTAGGGATGGCAAAAAAAACCGATCCGAGCACTATCCGCAAGGTATCCGATCCGTTTAAAACCCGAAAATCGATCCTATAGGTTTTGGAAACGGTTTTGGTTTTGATTTTCAAACCCGTCATGGTTTAGGGTCGGGTTTGGTTTTTGATGCCGGGTTTAGGGTACCCGAACCGTTTAATAAAAAGATTCATTATAGTAATAATATTATAAATCATCTATAAAGGTATACTACTAGGATACTAAATTATAATATGATAAAGCATATTAAAACATATATATTTATAGAAACATACTAATAAAACTATAAATTATACTAATTTGAATTATAAAATCATAATTAATATAAATCATACTCCATATTAATTTATATTAACATAATCATCAAAGAAAAAAATAAAAATATTAAAAGTTAAATGGTAAACGGGTACCCGATGGTAAACGGTTATGAAACGGTTCCGGGTTTGGAAATTTAAATGGTTTTTTAAATGGTTTTGGAACGGTTTTGGTATAGAGTATCTTAAATGGAAACGGTTTTGGTATTTCCTAATTGGAAGGGTACCTGAACCGTTGCCATCCCTACTCCCGCCTGTGGGGCCTGTGTGTGCTCCCCTGTCCGTGGAGGGCCGCGGCGGGACCGCGTTCGCGGAGTGGCCAGCCATGGTGCTCGACCCACGGGGTTAGGCCCGGAGGGGCCGGCCATGGTGCTTGACCAACGTGGGCGTTGGTCCTGTAAGAGCGGGGGTATGTTATGCACTTGTCCCACATCGGTAGATGTGGGAGTTGAGATCTGGTTTATAAGGGGAAAGGGTCTCCTTTCCCTAGTAGCCAAGGTTTTCATGAGGGTAGGGCCACGGGCCCGGGCCTGAATGGGCCTTGGTTACAGCCGGCCCACTAGGTGGGAGTCCGGTTGGGCCTTGGTTGTTAGGAGATCCTTATCATAATATTCCTTTACAAGGTGACTACAAACATTCAATATTGTTCAGGTGGCCAGCTGGGCCCCACTCTTCGTGTGTTGGTGTGGAGATTTTTTCTGGGTCTATTAATTTTTCTTTCCTGTGTGTTCTTCTTTGGTGGCTGCCCATTCATCTTTCTATTCTGGTGGCCAGCTTATGTGCGTGCGTATAGGAATTGCTGGTTTTAGGGACAAGATCTTCATCATGCTGTCTAGGAATTGCTGGTTTTAGGTGACAAGATCTTCATCATGATTGGCCTAAACCTTAGACTATATAGCACTGGGCATATTACATGTTCACTGGCTTCAAACTGCATCACAAGACCATTCTGATCTCACTTTTTTTGTAAACTATTTATTTCTAGATTATGCAGGAAGCGTGATTTCCCTTTTGAGGGTATGAGAAAAAATGGGTGAGGTTGTATGTTTATTTGTGGGTGTGTATTTTTCAAAATACGTTAAAGGGTATAATAGTAAAATTGAGATATTGTATTCATAAGAGAATACATTTTAAATTGATGTTGTGACATATTTAACAAAAAAAATGGTGTATTTAACCGCTCCCTAAAAGAAAAAGGGGGAGCCGCCAAGCAAGGAGTCGCGCACGACTAGGCTTGCGGCTGGGAGAATGAAATGAAAAAGAAATAGGGGAGTTTGGGCATCACATTGTTTTTGCTTTTCTTAAGCCAATGGATTCTATTAGCTTCTTTTTTTTTTCTTCTTTGAACCCAGCATGAGAAACTAAACTTTCATGCTAGGGGAATGATATAGCATATTCATTTGTGCTTAATGAGTTTAGTTTGATTAATTATCGATTTATTTATACTATGTCAAGTGTTAATTGCTATGTTTGATCGATTATTAAATTGTGATGCTTAGCTATTATCTAGACTTGATTATTGTGATGCAATTTGTGATAGATGTCATGTTCAAATTGGGAACAGCTTCTTGCAATTTAACACTATTCTAGACTTATGTGATCGCGATATAAGCTACCATTGATTTGAATGTGTTATTGTTTGTTAAACTAGTCTAAATGCCATAGATATTTCTAAATTAAAAATAGACGTAATAAGTTAGATGCCATGATTACGACATGAATTAGAAGACTTGGTCTTTGATATGTATGGATGAATTGATACTTAACAAATAAAGTAGAACGGAGACTTGGTCTTTGATATGTATGTATGGATGATATTATTAGGGATATTAAGCATTTTCGGACAAAGAAACCCTTTTGCAAATATTTGATAGATTTGGTGTTATAACAAGCCGTCAATGCATGCAATTATCCATAGGTTAGAGTGTGTGTCCACACTACACATTATTTGTTGACAAATGTGGAGTTGGACACCCAGGGAGGGGATCCCATTCCAAAATCCAAACCCCTCGACTCATTCTGGCCATTCACTTTTTCTCTACAAAAAAAAAAAAAGCGTAAAAGTCATCACACACCATATCGTGTATCAATTTCAAACTTTCTATACTTGCCACTCCACTCGCATGCAGGGGCAAGTCGAGGTTGTCTTCGCTTTTTACTCATTTGTTGACCTCTTGATCACCAATACGAACCCATTCCTCCTTGCAACTTCACGTGTCGTCTTGCCCATTTGATCATCACATCTTTGCCATTAAACAACTATTATGATGAACGTTAACAGTTAGAAATAAAAAAGAAACAAAAAAGGTTAAATAATTTTTTTTATTAACATAGCTATGTGTTGTGAAACTCGAAATATAATAAACGTCACACAGTAAATTGCCATGATCTACATGGTTGAGAGCATGTCTCTAGACCCATTGATGGCTAAACCTACAGTTTCGAGGACCCTACAATAAGAATCATAAAAAATTATGATTAGAGTCTGACCCAAATAAAACTAATTTTATTTTTGGGATTGAATTTTTTTTTTTTAATTTGACTGAATTTATTGAAGATAAAAAGGGAACCAAACAACCTTCAGGTTAGCCGTACAAGAGCTCATTGAAGATCAACAAATCTCGATGAGCCAAAAAGAAATTACAGAAGAACGAAAAATAAAAAACTACAAACAACACGTAGACAACTGAAGAACAAAACATATGCATCCAATCAACCACAGAAGTCCATTGATTGACTTTCATGATTAAAAGAAAACGAATCAACAAATTTTTTTCTCATACCAGCTCTCATGAGAATGAATTCTGTGTTAGACAATTTCAGCGAGAGTTTCAGCAGAAAGGAAAGAGTGCGTGAAATTCTTTAGGATTATATTTAACAACATTAAACATTATTTTTATATTAAAATATGGATATGTACATTTTTTTTGTAAAGGGACATTATTGTTCAAAATTACAAAAATTTATGGAGTGTATTTAACAAAAACTAGTGGTTATTTATTTAATCGTCCCCAAAGCTAAGGAGGAGGCAGGGCTTTTTGTATGCATTGCTTGGGTCATATGGGGGAACCGAAATAATTTTATTCATAACAGAAGATGCAAGAAGGCTGCAACTACTGTGTCTTTTGTTTTGTCCTATATGCAGGAATTTTCTCAAGCCAATGCATCAACTCAAAGAGGGGCTTTACTCAGTTGTTCTACTATAACCCAAGTGAGGATGATCCCTCTAGCTGGTGCTTATAAATTAAATGTGGATGGGGCTATCTTCAAAGAGGATAAAGCTATTGGCGTTGGTGGTGTTCTCCGGGACCATAATGGGGATGTTTTCATGGCATTTTCTGAGAGGATTCAAGGAGGTTTTGAGCCTATTATTGCTGAGTCCTTGGCAGTTTTTCGGGGGCTGCAAATATGTGGTTATTTTGGCATTCGGGATGTTGTGATGGAGTCTGACTCAACCATTCTAATGGCAATTAATTCATGATTTACATAGCATTGACTCCTCACAAGTCACAAATTCCCATCTTTCATTTGTCGTAACATGTTATTAAAATAAAAAAGAAAAGAAAAAAGAAGAACAGATCATCGGGGGCCTGACAGAAGCGTCGCTGCAACCGACGACGACTGACTCTGTGTGAAGGATTTACCTAAGGATGACGGATAGGACATGGCGAAATCATCGAAACCTTCTCTATTTGCAAATGTTAAACCACTTGGAGATAGACCAATATATGACAAATCAGGCAACGCAACATCTCCTTCCAAATACTGCACCACTTGTCGCATACTTGGCCTGGCAAATGGGTCAGAATGTGAGCACAGCAACCCAAGTTTCATCACCATTTCCACTTCACCCGCTACATAATCTGTGCCAAGATTTGGGTCTCTGGCCTCAATAATTTCACTTCTAATCCAATACGAGAAAACCCAATCAACCAAGATTAAATCCTCTGTTGGTGCTTGTGGTTCAATTGGCCTTCTTCCACAAGCAACTTCAAGCAAAAACGCACCAAAGGCGAACACATCAGTGCTTGTTGTGGCCTTCCCTGTTCGAGTATGCTCTGGTGCTAGATACCCAAGTGTTCCAACAACATGGGTTGTTTGAGGGTCTGTTCCATGATCATATAATCTTGCTAGACCAAAGTCTCCTAATCTTCCGTTCATTTCACCATCTAAAAGGACATTGCTTGCCTTGACATCTCTGTGAATCACAACTTGCTCCCACTCCTCGTGGAGATAGAACAGGCCAGATGCTACACCTTTGATGATTTTAAATCTCTGATTCCAATTCAACCTCACTTTTGGTTGGTCATAAAGGTACTTGTCTAAGCTTCCATTGGGCATGCAATCATATACCAGAAGCAGCTCTCCTCTTCTCCGGCAATAACCCAAGAGGGTCACTATATTCCGGTGGCGAAGCCGACCAATGCTTACAATTTCCGCTACAAATTCTCTCATGCCCTGTCTTGATTCATGGGAGACCCTTTTCACAGCAATCTCGACTTTTGTGGTTGGCAATACACCTCTATAGACCCTGCCAAATCCCCCAACACCCAGTAACTCCTTGTCCCTAAATCCTTTTGTGGCAACATACAAGTCTTTGAATTTGAATCTATGAGGCCCATAGTCAAGCTCCCAATCTTCAAGCACCTCTGCAAATTTTCTCTTCCTTCTTATGACATAAATCGCACTTGATATTGCTACTGAAACCAAACTAATAAAAATCACAGGCAACCCAATTGTTAAAAACCTGGATGTTTTCTTACCTCCAATTCTAGGAAGCTTGGGAAGCTGCGAGAGATCGAGATCTTGAGCTTGGCCATTCAGTTTAAAACTCCAACCCAAAACATAATGAGACGTCAAGACCGACCCAGTTGCTGATGAGAATCCAACATACATCTCGTCGTTAAAAATTGGAGACAAATCACGAGTCAGAGAAACCAATGGTGTCTTGGGTTTTCCAACATTAAATGGAGCTAAAGTGACACAGATCCGCTTCTTCTCACCATCATAATCCACCCAAACCTGCATCCTCTTCGTATCAATCAGAGTCAAATTGCTAAATCGACCCGTTTTGTCATCATAATATCCTGCTGGTTTTGCTGCTTCAGATTTCAATCCATTAATATCAATCCCAACATGGTTGTCATTGATATCGCTAAATTCACTGCTAACAATCGTGTCAAGCTCGACAACCACAACGTGGTTGGTGTAATTCCCATTATTGGTCTCGTTGAAGAGGCCAATATACTGGCTTGGACGAGCCCCTGGGAGCCCCCTTGTTGGCGCAATCACGAAAGCAATTCCATGACCACTCAGATCAGGGTATTGTGGAATAATAGCGAAAACGAAGGTAGTGGAGAAGGATAAAACAGTACCGTTCGTGGAGTTCTTGAAGGGTACTGGATTTGGGTAAAACGCATGACCCGTCAGTTGTCTGGTCCAATTGGTGAGCACCAGAAGGCCATTGGAGGTGACCTGGGCTAGTCCGTCAAGGCTTAAATTGGCCGATCCGAAGCCATTGTAGGTGAGACTAACATCCCCACTGGTTACCCTTGTGAACAAGAGAGACACAAACATAAACAGAGCAAGTTCAAGCTTGTAAACCATGGTTTGAGTCTTTTCTTCCGTACTTTTCCAGTTTCTCACTCTCACTTTGGTTTTGTTTATCTCGGATTCTTGTAGGGGCAATGTTATATAAAACCGTGTGGGTCATTGAAGATGAAGACAAAATTGCAAAGATATTTCACACAGAAGACAAGTCTAGACTTTGTTTTTCCACAACTCTCCTCTCGGCAAAGAAAAAATGAAGGGTGCTTTTCATCAAAAGTCTTCCATACATAGAAGTCTTCTCACGAGGCTGAAAGCTGTAAGAGATAGCAGCTGCCGTGAGAGAAAATAGAGAGAGCCTTAAACCAGTCAGTCTTTGAGAGAACAGAGAGAAGACAATGAACCAATTTAAGAGGTATATCCACAAATTAAAGAAATTGTTGTACTGTGTGAGTAATGAAGATTTGAAGGTCTCTGATGATGATTTTTATTCAAAAATAATAAACTCAAGGATACATGGCCTTTTTAATAGCCCTTTGTACAAGACTAGGAGTTAAGCACGGTGAATCAATCACGTAATTACAGGGATCACCTCTATCAATTACAACTAATTAGGAGACAATTATGGTAATCTGCAACAAGTAATCCAACTATGGGTGAAGTTTTGTAAATAACTTATTTATATAGTGGAAGTTTTAAGTGGCCTACGAGTCCTGTGGTTTTTACCTTCTTAAGGGTTTTCCACGATAAAATTTTTGTGGTGTAATTTATAATTTCATTCGTTGTGCTATTTTTCCCAACAAAATTAATAGTGTCCCCAGTGCTAGTACTACTTAGATGTTAAAGATGTAGGTCGTGTCATCATCAATATCGATAGCGTTAGCGTGGGATTCGAAATTTCAAAATGAATTAGTCACACTGGGATCGTTTCCTACTCCAGAAGTAGTTTTCATGAGTAGACCTCGCAGGTGATTCGAGTTGCGGTACCAGGGTTGCGGATCAGGAGGAGCGTGCGTGAAATGAATAGGCCCCTGGAGAGTAATAGGACTAGATGGTTTTAAAATTTGATAAGTCGATCTAATATATATACACATAGAAATTCTCTTATTCACACCACTTTTTCAGGGTGTGGATAAGTGAAATGATAAGTGGGCCCAACTACTTTGGGTCTCACATGTTCCAAATCAATGATGAAAACAATAGTACGCATTTTAAAAGTGTGCATAGGAGAATATCTATATATATATATATGAGGAATTATCTTATGAGGTATTAAAATGATATCCTAATTTTTAGGATTTAGTTTTAGGGTTCCAAAATTTTTTTAAAATTTAGAAAAATTATATTTCTATTTTGATCGATCTTACGAACCCAACAATATATTTTTTGTTCAAAACAAAAATCAAATGCAACTTGAAATGTATATGAAATATCTTTTGTTTTATATCCAATGAACCAAAATTATCAAGCACTTTTTCATGTTGAATTTGATTTTTGTTTCGAATAAAAAATATATCGTTGGATTCGTATGACCGATCATAATACAAATAAATATTTTTATAAATTTTAAGAAAAATATTTTGAACCCTAAAAGTTAAGACCTTATAGTAATCAATTTCTGTATGATAAAATTTTAAAAATAATAAAAAAAAAAGAACACAAAAACAGAAATAAAAATCGAAACCCAAAAATTCTCTTCTTTGGTCTTATATAGAAGAGAAAAAGAGATCGCTTTTTGGGTAGAGAAAGGATGCGTGAGAGGCACAGGAGAGGAGGAGAGAAGAGAAAGAGAGAGGAAAAAAGAAGAAGAAGAAAAGAGAGAAAAAAGGAGATAAAGAAAAGAAAGAAGAAGAAGAAGAAAAGGGGAAAAAAAGAGTTTTAACTCATCTTCTCATCTCTTGGGTTCTATCCTTTGAAGGTAATAATATACATTCCCTGCATTTATTTTTCTTTGCTAGAAATGACATCTAGATTTGATTTCTTGGCTAGGATCTTTGTGTGCTTACTATGTTAATATTTGGTGTTGCTCACTACGTTGAAATCTAGTTTGTGATATTTGGTTTTGATTTCTGATGATTGATACCTGGTTTTGATATCTAATTTTGATTTTTCAGGTTTTGATATTGAAATATTGATGGATGATAAGATGATTTCCTTAAAAGAAATTGTTTAGACCCATTTCCGATCGATCAGATGGAATTTCTACTCGATCGGACCATGTTGAATAAATCTTAACCGAAGCTATTTCCGATCGATCGGATGGGGCGTCCGATCAATCAGACCATGTGGATGAAAACTTTAACCGAATCTATTCCTGACCGATCAAACCCTATTCCGATCAATCGGCCAGATCTTTGTCAGAATATGAATTTCGCATTTTATGATGATCCAGATCTGATTTGAAAGTTATGTTGATATGTAACATGAAAATCTGTGTTTATTTGTGTGAATCTCTTAATTTGAGGTTGATTTGAGTTGAATATCGATTTACATTTTGAGCATTCAATTTTAACCTCTCCTCTTATTTGATTTTGGATGTGAACCGAGCTAAACCACACTTGGGCTGGAGTATACATTTGGAAGTTGGGTCTAAGTTGAGCAACCGGTGTGCTCCATGGGTTGAAATACACATTTTTATGTACAATATTTGTATTTTTCTTTTGTTGATATGTATATTTTGTAAAGTATAAACTATGTAATAGGATAGTGAAAAATAGTGGAAAGTAGTGTAGAGTAGCTAATTAATTTAGGATGTTAGATGAACTAGATGCATGTTAGGATTGTTTGTCATACACCATGAAAGCAAAAAAACACGGCACTAGTTTTAGCATTAATCTAAGCCGTCCAACCCTAATTAATGCACCAAGATTAATTATGGAACCTTCAAGATAAATGATAAGAAACCTTCAAGATATTGGAGTTCCATTGTGATTCATTTAGAATACTTCGTTTTCGTGGAACCGGAACGCAAACATGATTTTAGGGTTTAGAAGAATTTATTTTGGATCCCAATGGAGGGTTTAAAGATATTTGGCCCATTCAATGAGTCCTAAATGAATTCTTTCTTTTCTCACAAAGAACATGGTTGTAAATATGGCTTAAAACAGATTTTTCATTTCGATTGTAGACCCCTTCGGTACATCGACCAAGCCCTCCCAAAATTCACATTAATATCCCTAAACCTTTTTGGACAAGCCGGGAATGGCCACAGTATTCTCATACACCCTTATCAAAACCCACTCCAAGTGAGATTTTTCCATCATTTCCTAACCTTTTTGGCCAAGCCGGGAATGGCCACAGTGATCCCGTGCACCCTTTTGAAAACCCACTCCAAGTGGGTTTTCCATCCATTTCAAAACCTTTGTGGCCAAGCCGGGAATGACCACAGTGATCCCGTGTACCCTTTTCAAAACCCATTCCAAGTGGGATTTTACATCCATTTCCAAATATTTTTGGCCAAGTCGAGAATGATCACAGTGATCCCATGCACCCTTTTCAAAACCCACTCCAAGTGGGACTTTTCCATCAATTTCTAATACTTTTTGGTCAAGCCGGAAATGATCATAGTGATCCCGTGCACCATTTTCAAAACCCACTTCAAGTGGAATTTGCCATCCATTTCTAAACCTTTCTGGCCAAGCTGGGAATAGCCGCAGTGATCTAGTGCACCCATTTCAAAACCCACTCCAAGTGGGATTTTCCATCAATTTCTAAACCATTTTTGGCCAAGCCGAGAATGATCACAGTGATCCCGTGCACGCTTTTCAAAACCCACTCCAAGTGAAATTTTCCATCCTTTCCTAAACCTCTTCGGCCAAGCTGGGAATAGTCACAGTGATCCCATGCACCCTTTTCAAAACCACTCCAAGTGAGATTTTCTATCCATTTCTAAACCTTTTTTGCCAAGCCGGAAATGGCCACAGTGATCCCATGCACCCTCTTCAAAACTCACTCCAAGTGAGATTTTCCATCCATTTCTAAACCTTTTTGACCAGGCCGGGAATGGCTACAGTGATCCCATGCGCCCTTCTTAAAACCCACTCCAAGTGGGATTTTCCATCCATTTCTAAATTTTTTTGATCAAGTTGGGAATGGCTACAGTGATCCCGTACACCATTATGAAAAACCACTCCAAGTGAGATTTTTCATTCATTCCTAAATTTTTTGGCCAAGCCGGGAATGGCCCCAATGATCCCGTACACCACTACTTTTTCAAAATCCAATTGTCACACCATTAATGGGCCTAGACCCACTCAATTGAAATATTGACTTCTAGCTAATATAGAAGTTCAATAAAACAATTGGGACATACAATCATTTTCTTAAAATAAATTGGAGTCAAATAGGAAAACATTTTTAAGGCAACCGTTTTCAGGAATTGTAGGGTGTCCAACACTTTCCCCATTCTCAATAGACCCCTTTACCCATTTTATTTTCCATAGACCAGAACGGGTGTCCAATTACATCCTAAAAATCAATTGGTGGCGACTTCATTGTTTTTCATGTCGGTTGCTTCAAACCTCATTTTAGGACCTCATAGGAGAATTCCTATGTACATTATATTATATATATGTGTGTGTGGATAAACAAATAGCTCAATGCCAAGTCAGCATGGCAGGTGGGGTCGTGACAGGTCAACCTAATACATTGGAAAGAGGAGACTTATCCTCAAGCTGAGACATTAGAAAAAGGAGACTTATCCTCAAGCTAACAAGCGTTCAAATTCCAACAGACGTTCAAGTTCAAGTTCAAATGCAAAGAAGATCAAGGATCAGGTATCAAGAAAGAGTGGATCCTACCTACCATGATCATCCCTATCCTATCCACCAAGATACTCCATGTCAGACGCTTTTATCGTTTCATCCTTACAACTCCTATATAAAGGAAGTTAGGGATGTGCAAAGGTACGCTACACAACTCTAAAACTCACTTCCACTTCCACTTTGATTCTACGAAGAGTTTTGACTTGGGCGTTAGAGTGCCCTAGGGCTATGGAAGGGGCGTCTTCTCTCTTGTTCTTGTCTGATTTCTTGGAGGCTTGCTGCTCAATTAACTGTGCTAGAAGCTGACGTGTGGCTCGTCCGATTTTGCATCCACTATATATATATATATAGTGGATGCAAAATCGGACGAGCCACAATATATATATATATGGACACACTTGTGTTTTTGTTTTATTTTCTATATTATTTTGTTTTGCTTTATATTTTTTAGGTATATGAGCAACTAGACTCAATATGGACATACGATATTGCATTTGACATGCTGAGATTCAGAAGCCAGAACTTTCACTATAGAGCTCCAATTCTAGTGTTTTCAACGGCATTATACAGTAGACTTCTCAAGCATGGACATCAAGTTTGCCTAATTCGGGTAAAAATTGAGGAAGTAATAGAGTTTCAAAAGCTGAAGCACAAATATGAAATTTTGTAGAATTAGCCCAACTCTCTGTTGAAACCAGGATCTAGCTAGGCCCATGGACCGCTACCCCCAACCCATCTCCTGCACCACGTGCCAGACCCAGACATGGGCACGCCTGCACATGGCTTAATTGGTGATGTGAGTTGCCTTGTATAGGCGCTTATGTCAAAGGGAGGTCAGAAGGTCGAATCCTGTCTCCAACAACCCACTTGTATCGACGTGTGCAGGCTTGCCCGTGTATGGGTCTGGCACGTGGTGCAGCAGATGGGTTGGGGTAGCGGTCCATGGGCCCGGCTGGATCCTGCGGGATGAGCCGTTACATTAAGGCTTAGTTGGTAGCATGGGTTGCCTTGTATAGGAACCTATGTTAAAGGGTGGGAGGTCAGGTGATCGATTCCCACCAACAACCTCCGTGCCATGCGTGGAGGGGATGGGTTGGGCTGTCTGGACCATGGATCCTGGAGAGTACCTGGGTATGCGGAAGTGTGCGCAACCAGAGAAATTTATAAAAAGGCAGTTTTTATGTAACGGTCCATCCCGCAGGATCCAGCCAGGCCCATGGACCGCTACCCCCAACCCATCCCCTGCGCCACGTGCCAGACCCAGACATGGCTTAGTTGGTAGCATGGGTTGCCTTGTATAGGAACCTATGTTAAAGAGTGAGGTGTTGTGTTCGACTCTCACCAACAACCCACTTGTATCGGCGTGTGCAGGCATGCCCATGTCTGGGTGTGGCATGTGGCGCAGGGGATGAGTTGGAGGTAGCTGTCCATGAGCCCGGCTAGATCCTGCTGGATGGGCCGTTACAGTTACGATGTCTAGTTAGTGCCAATTTGCAATCTTGGGACTACACCCTTTACGAAGCTGAGTTCGCCTTTAATCATTCAGTTAATAGGAGCACTGGTCAAAGTCCTTTTTTTATTGTTTATGGTATGAATCCTCATTCTCCCCTTGATTTGTCTTCGGCTCCTGAACAAACTGTCCAAGATTCATGGAAGGGCGGAGGATTTTGTTTCAAATGTCCAGCGTGGACATTGTTTGACGCATCAAATATTGATGGACAGTAATGCCAAGTATAAGTTACAAGCGGATAGGAAGCGTCGTCTTGTTGAGTTTAATGTTGGCGATGTTGTGTGGCCTGTATTGACCAAGGACCGCTTTCCAGCGGGTGAATATAACAAGTTAGCTGCCAGAAAAACTGGCCCAATTGAAGTTGTTGAAAAGATCAATCCCAATGCTTATAGTTTGCGCCTGCCTAGCCATTTGCGTACTGTTGATGTGTTTAATGTGTGTCATTTGATTTATACGGGTGTTGTGATAACTCAACCAAAAGAGTAAAAGAGAGAAACTTTAAAAAATTGTGGAAGTGTCCGGACACTTTCAATAGGTGTCCGGACACCTAGAGCAGATATGCGATCTGTCTCATTTTCTTCACAAAGTGTCCGGACACTTTATGAGCCGTTCGGACACTCGACCATAAATTTCATTTTAAAACACATTGGGACAGTTCTGAGTTCATTTCTCACATATGTGACAGAGAGATAGCCGAGAGAGAGAGAGAACTAGAGAAAGAAGAAGGATTTTGGTGTGAATCAAGGAGAAAAGAGCTAGGATTGAAGCTTTTGGACTTTCTAAAGCTTGGATTACAAGATCTTCACAAGATTGAGGTAAGATGTCCATGGATTTCAAGCTAGGGTTTATGGGTTTTGTGGGATTTCGTGAAATTGAAGGTTTTGGGGTAAAAGCTTGTTGAGTAATCAAAGTTTATGTATATTGATGCTAGATTTGAGCTTGGATTGAAGTGTGGAGATAGGAGGAGAAGGATTGAGCAAGGGTTTGAAGAATTGACTAAGGTAAGTGTCTTATTGTGAATGTATGTGTTGAAATTGATATTGTTGGAAGGGAAGTGATTGTAAATGTTATAAATTAGGTCATTTGAACTTGGAAGGTTGGTGGCTAGAGTTGTGGTGAAGTTTTGCTCAAACGAGGTAGGGATTTCCTTAACCCTTAATCTCAAAATACTATTGGCTACCCGAATTGTATTAAATTCATTAGTTTTCGCCTTTTTGTTCAAGGGAAAACAAACCTTGGATTGTGTGCTATTGTGAACTCAAGTTGTTATGTTGTGTGTTTAATGTTGAATGCATTACCCATGGACACTCGGCCATCTATCGAGTAGTCAATACTCTTGAGCACATGTTTTAATGAAATTGTGCGCAAATAAATTTAGTTGCATAACATTCATGTGTGATGTTGCATTTGTGCATGGTGAAAATGGTGGTTTGGATTTTGGTACGTACATCAACGTGTACTAGTGATTCCGGTTGTTTGACTCTAGTGACACGGTTGATGGTACTTGTGTGAGCATGCACTAGTGCTCCAGTTAATTGGACCTAGTGGCATGGTATGGAATATTTGTAAGAGCATGTGCTAGTGGTTCCGGTTAATTGGCTCTAGCGACATGACTCTGTTGGATGTACGGATTGCATTTTGTTTGACGACATGGCATATTGTTGCATACCTTTATTTCTTATGATATTCCGGCCTTATTCCTTATTTTAGCTTATATTTGGAGTCCTTGTTTTGGGTGGCAGCACGTGGGTGCGCACACATGTTGCCAATAAGTCATGTTTCTGGGATGGGGCGTGACAAGTTGGTATCGGAGCCAGGTTGGCTCTGTGTAGGACCCAAGGGTTGGGTCCAGTATGATTATTTGTATGTGTATGGGTGAGTATTTGTGTAACGTATGATGTGTGAATGGTGTGTATGGTATGTCCAGGCCACGTCACGACCTCCGCTGATCCCGTATGTATTCGAATCCCGTAAATCCTCATATGTTTTGATGATATTGAACGTTGGTTATTTATATTGTGGTTGTAGATGGACATGCGTAGTAGTGATCGTTCCCTCTAGTCACTAGATCACGGGCGTGGATGAGGGTGTGGACGAGGGGGTGTTAGGACCTGTGGTGGTAGACAAGGTAGAGGTCGCGGTCGAGGAGCTGGGCGGGGACGCGATGGGCAAAATATACCCACTCTTGCGATAGTTCCTAAATTACCTACGTGGAGTAAGGTACAACAGAGGGGAAGACGCACTACGGTGAGGAATTCTGAGGAGGCAGAGAATCCTACAGTGAATGTGGCAGGTGGAAAGGGAGTGGTTCCTGAGGCTACACCAACTCAGGGGCAAGTTTTATCAACTACTCAGATGGCTTCGATGTTTGAGGCTCAAACGTAAGTGATAAAAGAGATGTTGGAGGTGATGAAGAACATTACACAAGTAGTTCAGGCATGAACTGGACTGGATACTCACGGTGTGTTGGAGGGTCAGAATTCAACGACAAATTAGTGAGGTGAATCGACTTCACAAATTGGAGCCTCCAAAATTTCATGGTGATATAGATGTGCCAAAAGCTCACACTTGGATCCGTGAGATGACTAGACGTCTGGATACCTTAGGCATTCCGGATGAGAGATGGGGAATGGTAGCCTCGTACTTCCTGAAGGACAAGGCTAATGATTGGTGGTATGCTCTGGGGCAGAGGAAAGAGCAACTCACTTGGGCATCATTTGAAAGATTATTTTTACAACATTTTGTGCCAAACTCTTATCGCACGGAGAAGGCGAAGGAGTTCTTGACTTTGTTATAGAAACCAGATGAGTCAGTGGCAGACTATAGTTACAAGTTTGAGGAGTTATATGAATTTGGGAAGATGTATGCCCCGGATGAGGAGAGTAGGGCAGAAAGATTCAGGCAAGGTTTGATACCGAATGTAGTAGCACCGTTGGCTAGTATGAAGATTGTTACCTATGATGATATGAGAGAGGAGGCATTGAAGCAGGAGCAGATTAATAAAGATTCAAGGAAGTATTGGGATATTTTTTTGGCGGTCGATCCTTAAGCGGTAGTACTGGAAAGGCTCTTAGAGGGCAGAGGCAGGGGTAGTCTGGTCAGAAGAGGTAGAGGACAGACAGTCAGACTTCACAAAACAGGTCTGGACAGAGCAGTGGAGGGCAGAGGTCCCAAGGAGGTAGAGGATCATAGCAGGGACCGAGAGTTTGTTTTCGATGTGGACAGACGGGTCATGTTAGGCACCAGTGCACTACTTCTGGACCTGAATGTTTTGAGTGTGGCAAGATAGGCCACATGCGGGCAGATTGTCCTCAGAGGAGGAGAGACACACAATAGAGATCTGGGGTTTCATCAGCTGCTTCCACACTTACTACCCCTCGTGCACCGTCGGTTTCCTCAGGTGGCTCTGTTGGAAGAGGACTATCACATACCAAGACACAGCAGCAGTAGTCACAGATTTAGCTTGCATTGACTTAGGGGAGAGTATTTGCCTTAGGGCACCAGACAGGGTCTGAGCATCCAAACTTCGTTGGAGGTACTTTTCTTGTTTCAAATTGTTTAGTGAGAGTATTGTTTGATTCTGTTATGACTGCATCTTTCATTACTGCATCCTTGGCAAAGTCAATAGAATTAGAAGTGTCCCAAATAAGATGAATGTTTGCGGTGACTTCCTCATTTGGGTACACTACTTCACTTGAGGGGATGGTGGAAGGAGTTATGTGTAGATTTGGTGAAATAGAATTGACGGCGAATTTATGTGTCCTCGATTTTAAAGAATTTGATGTAATTTTGGGTGTAGACTGGTTGACAAAACATAGAGCTATTATTGATTTTTGGATGCGAAAAATTACCTTGAATGTACCGGGAGGTGGGGTGATTAAATTACAAGGGTCTAATGGAGTAGCATGTTCTCACTTCCTGGAAAATCATGCATATACTGATTGTCTTGTAGCAAGCTTGACCACTTCGGTACCGAGTGGCGATGTGGCCAAGCCGATACCGGTGGTTGAGGAATTTATGGATGTATTTCCGGAGGACTTGCCGGGGATACCACCAAGGAGAGAGATAGAGTTTACTATTGAGTTGGTTTCGGACACTAAACCAATTTCTATTGCTCCTTACCGAATGGCACCGGCGGAGTTGAGGGAATTGGGGACTCAGCTGAAAGATTTGGAGTCAAAGGGGTTTATTAGACCGAGCGTCTCTCCGCAAAGTGCTCCGGTGTTGTTTGTGAAGAAGAAAGATGGAACTTTGAGAATGTGTATTGATTAACGGCAACTCAACCGGGTGACTGTGAAGAATAAGTATCCATTGCCGAGAATCAATGATTTGTTTGATCAATTACGGGGTGCAAGACCCTTTTCTAAAATTAACTTGAGATCCAGTTATCATCAGTTGAGGATTAGGGAGTCAGATGTGCATAAGACGACTTTTCGAACACGGTATGGGCATTATGAGTTCCTTGTCATGCCTTTTGGACTCACTAATGCACCAGCTGTGTTTATGGACTTAATGCAGTAGGTACTCCAACCATTTTTGGATCGCTTTGTGATGGTATTCATTGATGATATATTGGTGTTTTCACCCACAGTCCAAGAGCATGAGTTACATTTACGGGCAGTGTTACAAACATTACGGGAGCATGAGTTGTATGCAAAACTGAGCAAGTGTGAATTCTGGGCAATGGAGGTGAAGTTTCTTGGACATGTTATAACATAGAAGGGCATTGCGGTGGATACGTCCAAAGTGGAGTCAGTGTTGAAGTGGGAAAGGCCGAAAAATATTACCAAAATTCTGAGTTTTCTTGGCTTGGCAGGATATTACCGACGGTTTATTTGTGATTTTTCCCGTATTGCTGCAACAATGACGCAGCTTACACGGAAAGAAACACCATTTGTATGGTCCGAGGAGTGTGAGAAGGCATTTGAAGAGTTGAAGCGGAGACTTACATCTCCACCAGTATTAGTTGTTCCGGAGAGGAATATGGGATACCAAGTCTATTGTGATGCTTCTAAAATAGGCTTGGGATGTGTTTTAATGCAACAGGAGAGGGTGGTGGAGTATGGTTCACAGTTATTGAAGCAGCATGAATGGAATTATCCGGTTCTTGACTTGGAATTGGCGGCGGTGGTGTTTGCACATAAACAGTGGAGATATTACTTGTATGGAGAGAGGTTTGAGGTGTTCTCTGATCACAAGAGCCTCAAATATCTCTTCACACAAAAGGAGTTGAATCAGAGACAGCGAAGGTGGATGGAATATCTGGAGGATTATGATTTTGCATTGAATTATCACCCGGTGAAGGCGAATGTGGTGGCCAACGCTTTGAGTAGAAAGAATACCATTGCGGAAATTTCTATGCGGGAGTGGGAGTTTGTGGAGTTGATTAATTCGTTTGGGTTGGAATTGCAAGAGCGAGATGAGAAGTTGTATTTGGGACGTGTTTCTGTTCGGCCGGCATTGATTCAAAAGGTGTTAGATGCACAAATTGGGGATGCAACATTTGATATGATTGAGGAGGAGACCGGATGGATTAGAGGTGGAGACGGTGGTGTGAGATTTGAGGGTAGGTTGGTGGTGCCAAATGATGAAGAGTTACGGGAGGAAATTCTATGGGGGGCACACCATTCCCAGTTTGCCATGCATCCGGGGGGTAATAAGATGTATCAGGATTTGAAACGTCGCTTTTGGTGGCGTGTAATGAAAGTTGATGTGGGCAAATATGTTGCTAGGTGCCTCACATGTCAACAAGTGAAGGCGAACACCAAAGACCGACGGGGTTGTTACAACCGCTTCCGGTTGCTCAATGGAAATGGGAGAATATCACAATGGATTTTGTCACAGCACTGCCATTGACACCGAAGAAGAAGGACACAATTTGGGTGATTGTGGATCGGTTGACGAAGTCGGCACATTTTCTTCCAATTAACAAGACAAACTTACTTGAATCATTGAGTAGATTGTATGTGCGGGAAATTGTGAGGTTGCATGGAGTTCCGTTGAGCATTGTGTCGGATAGAGATCCGCGGTTCACGGGACTTTTTTGGGAGAGTTTGCAAGAAGCATTAGGTACTAAATTGACTATGTCTACTTCGTTTCATCCGGAGACCGATGCACAAAGTGAGAGAACGATCCAAATACTTGAAGATATGTTGTGGGCGTGTGTTATGGATTTTGGTAGGAGTTGGGAGGATTACTTACATTTGGCCGAGTTTGTCTATAACAACTCGTACCAAAGTGGTATCGGAATGGCGCCTTTTGAGGCTTTGTATGGAAGGTCGTGTCGATCACTGTTGTGTTGGGCTGAAGTTGGAGAGAAAGTGTTGTTCGGACCTGAATTTGTGAAGGAGGCCAAACTCAAGGTAGAGGAGATTAAGAAGAGGTTGCTTATAGCCCAAAGCCGACAAAAATCCTATGCGGATAGAAGAAGGTGACCATTGGAGTTCTCGGTGGGTGACAAAGTGTTTGTGAAAGTAAGCCCTAGGAGAGGAGTTCAACGTTTTAGCAAGCAAGGTAAGTTAGCGCCAAGATATGTTGGGCCTTTTGAGATTCTAGAGAGAGTTGGGGAGGTGGCATACCGTTTGGCATTACCGTCAAAATTGTCAAATGTGCATAATGTGATTCATGTTTCAACACTTCGGAAGTATGAACCGGACCCTTCACATGTGTTGGATTGGGAGACATTGACGGTGGAGGATGACGGAACCTATTTTGTCCAACCGGTGAGAATTCTGGATAGGCAAGATAAGGTTACGAGGTCAAGCACAATACCATTGGTGAAAGTGTTGTGGATGCATCATGGAACCGAGGAAGCAACTTAGGAATTGGAATCCGAAATGAAGGAAAAGTATCCACATTTATTTGACTTTTCAGGATATGTTTTAAATTTCGAGGACGAAATTTATTTAAGGGGAGAAGAATGTGATAACTCAACAAAAAGAATAAAAGAGAGAAACTTTAAAAAATTATGGAAGTGCCCGGACACTTTCAATAGGTGTCCGGACACCTAGAGCAGATATCCAATCTGTCTCATTTTCTTCACAAAGTATTTGACACTTTATGAGCCGTCCGGACACTCGACGATACATTTGGTTTTAAAACACATTGGGACAGTTCTAAGTTCATTTCTCACATATGTGACAGAGAGATAGCCGAGAGAGAGAGAGAACTAGAGAGAGAAGAAGGATTTTGGTGTGAATCAAGGAGAAAGTAGCTAGGATTGAAGCTTTTGGACTTTCTAAAGCTTGGATTGCAAGATCTTCACACGATTGAGGTAAGATTTCCATGGATTTCAAGCTAGGGTTTATGGGTTTGTGGGATTTCGTGAAATTGGAGGTTTTGGGGTAAAAGCTTGTTGAGTAATCAAAGTTTATGTATGTTGATGCTAGATTTGAGCTTGGATTGAAGTGTGGCGATAGGAGGATAGGGGATTGAGCAAGGGATTGAAGAACTGACTAAGGTAAGTGTCTTATTGTGAATGTATGTGTTGAAATTGATATTGATGGAAGGGAAGTGATTGTAAATGTTATAAATAAGGTTATGTGAACTTGGAAGGTTGGTGGCTAGAGTTGTGGTGAAGTTTTGCTCAAACGAGGTAGGGATTTCCTTAACCCTTAATCTCAAAATACTATTGGCTACCCGAATTGTGTTAAATTCATTAGTTTCCGCCTTTTTGTTCAAGGGGAAACAAACCTTGGATCGTGTGCTATTGTGAACTCAAGTTGTTATGTTGTGTGTTTAATGTTGAATGCATTACCCATGGACACTCGGTCATCTATCGAGTAGTCGATACTCTTGAGCACATGTTTTAATGAAATTGCGCGCAAATAACTTTAGTTGCATAACATTCATGTGTGATGTTGCATTTGTGCATGGTGAAAATGGTGGTTTGGATTTTGGTACGTACATCAACGTGTACTAGTGGTTCCGGTTATTTGGCTCTAGTGACACGGTTGATGGTACTTGTGTGAGCATGCACTAGTGGTTCCGGTTAATTGGATCTGGTGGCATGGTATGGAATATTTGTAAGAGCATGTGCTAGTGGTTCCGGTTAATTGGCTCTAGTGACATGACTCAGTTGGATGTACGGATTGCATTTTGTTTGACGACATGGCATATTGTTGCATACCTTTATTTCTTATGATATTCCGGCCTTATTCCTTATTTTAGCTTCTATTCGATATCCCTACAGAGCCTCCTGCTCACCGTGTTATATTTTTCCCTCCTCAAGTGATATAGGTATTAGCGCTAGTGCTCCAACTACGGATCAGTAGGAAGGAGCGTGACGCAGATGGCCTGGACTTGTGATGGTTTGTTGTTTTATTTTTGTGTAGTGTTTGGTTAGTCTTTGGCTTAATTGTATATTGGGATATATACAAGTATGTAATGTGTGGGATGAATGATTATTTTGGATGGTTAGGCTTATTGCCTTGCTACGTATGTGCATATGAAGATTTATGATTGAGATAATATGGCCTGAGGCTCTGGATGTTTAGTTTGGTGGTATGGAAATTGTTGGTTTAAATTACTATATGTTGTGCAGGAGGCATTCTCTGATATACGGGGAGGTGCTATCGAAATTTTGTTTAAATCTAATTTTTGTTTAAAATTGTGTTGGTACAATTGTGAATAATGGTATTGGAGTCCTTGTTTTGGGTGACAGCACGTGGGTGCACACATGCCAATAAGTCACGTTCCTGGGACGGGGCGTGACAGGTGTAATTATGATGATGACGATGCCACGAATTTGCAGGCAAATTCTATCTGTGCGGGGGAGGATGATGCAGGTGCAATAGCGGACCAATTCTATTTGGAGTGGGATCGTAGCAAGAGGACTTAATTGATGCGTCAAGTTTTTATTTTCTTCCTTATTTCCTTATTTTATTCAATAGTAGTATGTTTAGGAGTTTCTATAGTATTTGGTTTCCTTTTGCTACAAGTAGTCGAATTAGGGTTAATTTCCTTTTAGTATTTAAGGTATGTTATTAGTATTAGAAACGGCAGCTATTGATTGAATAAAACGAAAACAGAGAAGATTTTTCTCTAAAACCTGCTTGACAATTTTTGGTAAATTGTTCTTGCGAAAGCTGAATTGTTTCGAGTTCTTGTTGTTCTTGCATTTGCATCATGCAGTTAAGTACACCGCAATTTTTATTAATTATAACACCATAAATTTTTTAAAATTTTAGATAATAATATCCCTTTACAAGGATGACTAAAAAATACATACTCTTCGTGTGTTTGTGTGGAGGTTTTTGCTGGGTCTATTAATTTTTCTTTCCTGTGTGTTCTTCTTTGGTGGCTGCCCATCCACCTTTTTGTTCTGGTGGTCAGCTTATGTGCGTGCGTCTAGGAATTGCTGGTTTTAGGTGACAAACTGCATCACAAGACCATTCTGATCTCACTTTTTTTGTAGACTATTTATTTCAATAATCCATTGAAATATTACATACAAAAGCAGGAATCCAGTCCCTGAATGTTATGCGTCAATTCTGCACAAGCTATCTCACTTTCAAGTTCAACCCATCTTATGGCTTAGACTAACAGGGGATAAGGTTCGATAGATAATACTTTTATTGGTTTGACTGGCCTGCTAAATTAGTTTTCGGCTTCAAAAATGCTACATGTAGGCTTCAGAGATGTGCAAAGTTAGCTACTAAATTTATTTGGGAGATCTATTTGAATTTTTCTTGAGGGGTCACTATTTGCACACGAATTTGAACTCACTACACACGTCTACTTAAAACACCCCAACTTTTTCTTAATACACACATTTATCTTCTCAAATTACCCTTTCATACATTTAACACTACAAGAAAACAGCTATTTGGCAATGAAAATTTGCGACGGAATTTTTTCAGTTGCAAATTATCGATTTTGCCATGGAATATTCAGAAATTTCCATCGCTAAAGTTTATTAAAATTTAAGAACATTTTGCGACGGACTTTGCGATGGAAAGTTCCGTTGCAAAAAAATTCGTCCCAAATGCCGTTGCAGTTTATCGCGCGAATTCCCGCCAACATTTGCAACGGATTTAGCAATGGACGTTAGCAATGGATGTAGCGACGGACACGAATTCCGTCGCTAAATCCTATCCTCTGACACCATTCCCAGAAAATCTTACTTTTATGGTTGAAATTTGTGATGGAAATAATTCCGTTGTAAATTTTGTCGCTAAATCTTTATCTTCTGACACAAGAATCTACTTTACCTGATACAAATTAGCGACGAAAATAATTCCATTACAAATTCCGTCGCTAATTTTTATCTTCTGACACAAGAATCTACTTTTTCTGACATAAATTAGCGACAAAAATAATTCCGTTGTAAATTCTGTCGCAAAATTTTATCTTCTAACACAAGAATATACTTTTCTATCACAATGTTTGCGACGGACTTGATTCTGTTGCAAATTCCGTCGCTAATATGTCATAAATTTATTATAATATATCGTTGTTGCCTCTTTTGCTTATTTCTTCCTTTGTTCATTTTGTTTTTCCCCTTCATCTTTCTTGCTTCATCTTTTTCCTTTGATAATGGAGGTTCCTGAGTCTCGTAAATGGATGTACAACAGGGTCGGTCCAAATCGAATGGGACCTAGTGATGAGTTTTTTAATGGTGTTGAGGAGTTCATTTCTTATGCGTGTGAAAATAATCCACGATTTGTGGAAACAAGAACTATAAGGTGTCCATGTGTGAGGTGTAGATGCACAAGATTTCAGGGGTTGGATGATATAAGGGTGCACTTATACAGAAAAGGTTTTCAGCCTGGATATCATTACTGGACAGCTCATGGTGAAGAAATGCCTGAAATTCCCACTATGGTGAATGTTGATGTGCAAGCAGATGCTGTAAATTATTATTGGCAAGACAATAATCGGGCTAATTTCAATCCATACGAGCAGATAGTGATGGACGCTGTTGGACCTTTGGTTGGGAATGAGCTCTTAAAAGGAGAGGATAACAACCAACATTTTATCCCGGAACCTCCTAATCCCGATGCGCAAGCTTTCTTTGACATGTTGTCTGCTGCCCAAGCTCCACTAGGGGACGGATGCGAGTCGCACTCAGAGTTGTCTGCTGCGATGAGGTTATTAAGCATTAAAGCTGACTACAATATGCCCCAGGGTTGTTTCGATGAAGTTGTTCATCTAATGAAAGAGACTATGCCGGAAGATAATAGGATGCCTGGGGACTTTTATCAAACTAAGAAGTCGGTGTCTAAACTCGGACTTGGGTATGAACGAATCAGTTGTTGTATGAGTGGTTGTATGATATACTATAACGATGACGCGAATGAGACGCAGTATAAATTTTACGGGGCAGATCGTTATAAACCTCGGAGAACTGGACGAAGAAATTATAAGGATATTCCGGTTAAAAGTATGTGGTACCTGCCTCTAATTCCAAGGCTTCAGAGGCTTTATAGTTCAACAGTTACAGCTAAGGAGATGAGATGGCATTACGACCATCGAAGCGAGTCCAATATCCTGTGTCATCCATCAGATGGAGCAGCATGGAAACACTTTGATCGAACATATCGAGATTTTACTTCAGACCCACGAAATATAAGATTAGGTTTGTGCGTGGATGGTTTCACTCCTTTCGGACAATCTGGCAAGAATTATTCATGTTGGCCTGTCATTTTGACTCCTTATAATTTACCTCCTAGGATGTGCATGAAAAGGGAGTTTATGTTCCTGACAATAATCATTCCGGGCCCCATTTCCCGTTCTTAATTGGAATTCCTCAATGACTTCTGACATTTTCCCCTATCAAATGTCATTTTACTTTGTCATTTGTAGAATGCTTCTCTGCTTGCAAACCACATTGTTTGTTCTCATGCTGCATATGTGATATGTTCAATCTACTTGCATTCCGTTCATGGGCTGAATATGATGTGTTTTGCACTTGCAGTATTAGATGATTTGTAAATCCAGCTTTGATATGATGGCTTAATGTTTTCCTTGTAAATGGCAAAATCATGTTTAATTGTTCTCAAACATTATATGACCTGTTTTAGTTTACTTCAATTTTGAGAGAGGTGGCTTATATACTTAGTATATCGAGTTTAACGTTATATGTATTCTTTCTTTCTCTATCTTTACATACATTCCAAGTTATTACTAACCGAGCCTGCAGGTAGCTAAATATGTTTGTATTTTATTCATCATTTTTTTTTGATTATTTTGGCTCCCCTAGTTTTATCAGAACCAAAATCTATTTGTATTTTTTTTGTAGGATATGGATAGTGATCAGTCCATCGACCATGGCCATACTAGGTCCGGTCGAGGTCGTCTCTCTCGCCGTGGTAGACCCATCATAGCGAATGTGGAATATTCACCCACTAATGCCATAGCCTCCTCACCATCCTCTGTAAATTCTATTCAGCCAACCATCCCATATAATCCTACTTTATCATCTCCTAGTCACTTCACTGCTGATATGTTGACAGGGTCTCCACCTCCACCTAGCCCCCATATCCCACATGCACCCAGCACGCAGGGCCCACCGCTGGACACACTGGGTGCCAGTGGCTCTTCGTCCCAGAATATTGGGGTTGTGCCTCCTCAGAATAGCCATATCTTGATACGACCTATTTCGGCTGCTCCGTAACTACATTTTTCATTACTCTTATTTTAGTATACATTTATTACAAAAGCATTTACATCATTAATATGTTCTCATTTGTTAATTCATAGTTTTGACCCTTTTGATGCTACTCGGAAGATAAGCGAGATCATAAAGACTAAGTATGAACAAGCCGTGACACAATGGAGTGATTTTACTCCCGAGGAAAAAGAATGTTACTTTAAGGAGTTCAAGGTGAGTATAAAATATAAATAATAAGTGTTCTCCTTTAATATATTTTTTCACCAATGCTTCACAATGTTGACTTTTTCTTATCTTGCAGAGTAAATTTACATGGGACCCTGCTCATGATATTGCAATAAAGAAATTATGGAATAAGATGAGTGGAGAATTATTCGGGGCATGATGCATAGGGCACGAGAAAACCCCACCAAAGTTGTTTGGATCCCCACTGCAGTCCTTTTTGAACTTCATCGTATTTGGGATGGTCCAGAGTACAAGAAGAAAAGGGAACAGGGAAAGAAAAATCGAGCATCTGAGGATAGTTGTTCTCACACTGGCGGCTCTATTCCTCACACGAAGTATCGTAAGAGAATGGTAAGTTTTGAGTAAATTTAACAATTTCAATTTTTATCTTGTTTAAAATTCAAATATCATATGCCTTCTGTAATTTTAATTGTAGAAGGTGGAACTTGGCCGGGATCCCACCAAGGCGGAGGTGTTTGTTCGCACTCATCGAAAAAATAGTACACAACAATTAGTCGATGGGCGAGCAACAATTACATTTGTAAGTATTTAAATTTATATATATATATATATATAGTACTAATATAGAGCTAGGTTTTTGGCATCTCTTTTACAAAGCTACAATGAACCCCACTAGTTTGTTTGTTGACTCTTACTTTTTAATTTCTCTCTCTAATTGTACTTTTTTAAAAACAATTCTAGTTACTGGTGGATTGGATATGGAAGCTGAGCTGGTCTATATGTTAATTGATTTTGTTGATAAATGGCCTTTTATTGATTTTGTTCAAAAACAATTCTAGTTACTTTAACCCTTTTCCATCTCCTAGATTAGTTTCATTCAATGTTTTGTGATATCAATGCTTTTTTCCATTGGAGTTATACATCTCTTGCTGCCATTATTGTGAAGATGTCTATATTTATTCTATCCTTATGCTCAATCCTTGCATTAGAAACCTATCATCATGAGCATTAGTATCTTCTTTTGCAAGAAAAATTTAACAAGCTAAAGGAGGACACTCTGACACAGCGATCAGTCTCCTCCACCAGTGAGTCACCTCTTGAGCCGTTGGATGAGAATCCTATATTCCTTAAGGCGACTGGTGGGAATAATAAGAAAAATCGCATCTACGGGCTTGGATCTGAGGCAAGCTTTTTGCCTAGTTCTTCATCTTGCTCCAATGGACATTCCAGATTGTATACTCAGGCGGAGTTGGAGCAAGAAGTAGAGGAGCGCATCGCTCGGATGAACTCTGAGTTATTGGATGAGGTCGGTGA
This sequence comes from Tripterygium wilfordii, assembly GCF_013401445.1. Taxonomy (NCBI): domain Eukaryota; kingdom Viridiplantae; phylum Streptophyta; class Magnoliopsida; order Celastrales; family Celastraceae; genus Tripterygium; species Tripterygium wilfordii. Next base: position 8,998,518 of record NC_052236.1, on the reverse strand, counting down.
CTTGTGGCAGTGGATGCAAGATCAGGAGCGGATGGTGCAGCAATTATTTTCTCAGATGCAGATGTGATCCCCTAGAAACAACCCTAAAGATGATCGTGCATCACATGGACACCTTTCTGATGAAGATTAAATTGTATTTCTTAAAAATACTGAACCACTTATGTATAATATTAATTTTTATTACATGTTATTTCTTACACATTTTGATAATATATTTTTAATGGAATTATTAAATTGATAATTATATTAAACTATAATAATATCGAATTTAAAAAATCATTATTATAAAACATAAAATGAAAAATGAAAAATAATATAAATAAAATATTTTTATTTAAATAAATTAAAATTTAGAAAATAAAAATTTTGCTACAGAAATCCCGTCGCAAAAGTCGTGGCAAATTTGCTCCACAAAAAATTTTAATTTTTAAAAATAATATATTTTGCGACGGAATATGTAGTTGCAAAATGCGTGGCAAATTAGAGACGGAATATTCCATCGCAAATACTTAAAATTTTGTTTTTTATCCATCAATATGTGACGGAATATTCTGTTACAAATTCCGTTGCACAATAATTCCGTCGCTAAAAGTCCATCGCTAATATTCGTCTCAAATAATTAGGGATGGCAAAGAAAATCGATCCGAGCACTATCCACAGGGTACCCGGTCCGTTTAAAACCCGAAAACCGATCCTATAGGTTTTGGAAACGGTTTTGGTTTTTGTTTTTAAACCCATCATGGTTTAGGGTCGGGTTTGGATTTTGGTGCCTGGTTTAGGGTACCCGAACCGTTTAATAAAAAGATTCATTATAGTAATAATATTATAAATCATCTATAAAGATATACTACTAGGATATTAAATTATAACATGATAAAGCATATTAAAATGTATATATTTATAGAAGCATACTAATAAAACTATAAATTAGACTAATTTGAATTATAAAATCATAATTAATATAAATCATACTCAATATTAATTTATATTAATATAATCTTCAAATAAAAAATAAAAAAATTAAAAGTTAAATGGTAAACGGGTACCCGATGATAAAAGGTTATGGAACGGTTCCGGTTTTGGAAATTTAAATGGTTTTTGGAACAGTTTTGGTATAGAGTATATTAAATGGAAACGGTTTTGGTATTTTATAAATGGAAGGGTACCCGACCCGTTGTCATCCCTACAAATAATCCATCGCAATTTTCCGTCACTAATTCTTTGCGACGATTGTTTTTGCAACGGAAAAAATTCCGTCTCAAAAAGTATTAGCGACGGAATTTTGATGATTTGCGACAAGGCTATTTTCTTGTAGTGTAATTGCATAATATTTAACATTCTAAACTACCCTCTATGCATTTCTCGCCACATGGGGACCAAGGGGGCCAGCCCCTCCTCCCATTTTTTTAAAAAATACTTTTAGTTGTTATATATATTTTATACAGCATGTTTTTGTTGTTATCTGTTGGCCTAGTTGCAAAGCGTGACTTCTTTCGATGCACATGTTGCAGGTTCGAATCTCATCTTCAGCAATTATTTTCTCTCTCTTAAAAACCTATTCTTCTCCTTTTAGGCTTTTACCACCATTTCTTTCTTGTTTTTAACCCATTCTTGTCATTTTTTTCTAAACATATTTTTGTTGGACTGTTCCGACTGCCATTATGCCATTCTGGTAGGTAAAATGTATTCCGTTATGAAAGTTATAAGTACGTGGTCTCTATCCATTCTGTGATATTTTTGTTTTTCACTTTAAATTTACTATATAATCAACGAGAAATTAGTTAATTTTTCAGTATATAACCCGTAATAAAATTTCTAGAGCGATACCCTTGAACCCCCTCCAACTTTTCGTCGTTCTCACGAAAATTCCTGACTCCTCCCCTACCTCTATGGTCCACTATATTTAATATTTTGTCTAGAATGACAATGAAATGCTCCCCGTTTGACAAGCTTATGCATTTCTCATCTTCTTGTGGGGGCAAAGAGATTTAATGGTTGACGTCTACGTTGATCTCCGGCTGATAGTGAGGTCAAGAAGCATTTCAACATAGTTATCCACACTTCTTTCCATCTCATGCTTTTCCTGTTCTTTATCAACTTAAGGACCCACAAAATCACACACATATATACAACCCACCCATTTCAAAGATATTGTCGTGCAGTCGAAAAATTTGTTGAAATTGCATTAATCAATCCAAACTGTCTGTTAGTGACAAAACAACTAGGCAGTTAATTTTCATTTATCAACTCTCTTAACCTTGATGGTGCCCATATGTAGTGGTCTTCCCATTCGGCCTCTAAGTAGGCAAATGCAACCTAGAATATTAAGTCAGTAAACATTACCCCAATAATTTCAAGCAATGCAAGTCGGTAATTATTTATTTTATATGTACAATCCATTATCAAAACTTTGGGTAAGGTACGTAACAAGTCGATGTACACTTGTCGGATGTGTAAAAAATATGTCTCTCACTAACAGTGTATCTGTAATCCTTATGTGCTATTCAAGGTAGTTGTTCTCTTTCTTCTCTTATTCTCAGGTACATCATGATTAGTTTTGACAAACTTTCTATACTTGCCACTCTGCTCGCATGCAAGGGTAAATCAAGGTTGTCTTCATTTTTTGCTCATTTGTTGACCTCTTGATCACCAATACGAACCCATTCCTCCTTACAACTTGACGTGCCATCGTGCCCATTTGATCATCGCATCTTTGCCATTAAACAACTATTATGATGAATGCTAATATTTAGAAACAAAAAAGAAACAAAAAAGATTAAATAAATTTTTTTATTAAAGTAGCTATGCGTTGTGAAACTCGAAATATTATAGACGTCACACAGTAAATTGTCATGATCTACATGGTTGAGAGCATGTCTCTAGACCCATTGACGGCTGAATCTGCCATTTTGAAGACCCTACAATAAGAATCATAAAAAATTATGATTAGAGTCCGACCCAAATAAAACCAATTTTATTTTTGGGATTGAATTTTTTTTTTTTTATAATTTGACTGAATTTATTGAAGATAAAAAGGGAACCAAACAACCTTCAGGTTAGCCGCACAAGAGCTCATTGAAGATCAACAAAGCTCGACGAGCCAAAAAGAAATAACAGAAGAATGAAAAATAAAAAACTATAAACAACACGTAGACAATTGAAGAACAAAACATAAGCACCCAATCAACCACAGAAGTCCAAGAACAAAAGAGCACAGCAAAAATCATGAAGACACCAGCGAGCTGGCCAATATTTATTGACTTTCATGATTAAAAGAAAACGAATCAACAAATTTTTTTCTCATACCAGCACTCATGAGAATGAATTTTGTGTTAGACAATTTCTGTGAGTTTCAGCAGAAAGGAAAGAGTGCAGGAAATTTTTTAGGGTTATATTTAATAGCATTAAATATTATTTCTATATTAAAATTTGGATATCTACATTTTTAGTCATTTTATAAAGGGATTTTATTGTCCAAAAATTATAAAAATTTATGGAAGTGTATTTAACAAAAACTAGTGTTTATTTATTTAATCGTCCCCAAAACTAAATCAAAGTTCAGACCAATTCACCAAAGCCAACCACAACAAAATGAAATTTAGGTGGGATCCACTATTGAAAATACTTCGAACCTTCTCCATTACTGCAATATCAATCACAAAAAAGAATTCTGTCAAACTCCTCATTACTTACTAGAACCAGGCAATTAATTCATGATTTACATAGCATTGACTTCTCACACAAATGCCCATCTTTAATTTGTCGCAACATGTTATTAAAATAAAAAAAGAAAAGAAAAAGGAAGAAGAACAGATCATCGGGCGCCTGACAGAAGCGACGCTGCAACCGACGACGACTGACTCTGTGTGAATGATTTACCCAAGGATGATGGATAGGACATGGCGAAATCATCAAAACCTTCTCTATTTGCAGATGTTAAACCACTTGGAGATAGACCAATATATGACAAATCAGGCAACGCAACATCTCCTTCCAAATACTGCACCACTTGTCGCATACTTGGCCTGGCAAATGGGTCAGAATGTGAGCACAGCAACCCAAGTTTCATCACCATTTCCACTTCACCCGCTACATAATCTGTGCCAAGATTTGGGTCTCTGGCCTCAATAATTTCACTTCTAATCCAATACGAGAAAACCCAATCAACCAAGATTAAATCCTCTGTTGGTGCTTGTGGTTCAATTGGCCTTCTTCCACAAGCAACTTCAAGCAAAAACGCACCAAAGGCGAACACATCAGTGCTTGTTGTGGCCTTCCCTGTTCGAGTATGCTCTGGTGCTAGATACCCAAGTGTTCCAACAACATGGGTTGTTTGAGGGTCTGTTCCATGATCATATAATCTTGCTAGACCAAAGTCTCCTAATCTTCCGTTCATTTCACCATCTAAAAGGACATTGCTTGCCTTGACATCTCTGTGAATCACAACTTGCTCCCACTCCTCGTGGAGATAGAACAGGCCAGATGCTACACCTTTGATGATTTTAAATCTCTGATTCCAATTCAACCTCACTTTTGGTTGGTCATAAAGGTACTTGTCTAAGCTTCCATTGGGCATGCAATCATATACCAGAAGCAGCTCTCCTCTTCTCCGGCAATAACCCAAGAGGGTCACTATATTCCGGTGGCGAAGCCGACCAATGCTTACAATTTCCGCTACAAATTCTCTCATGCCCTGTCTTGATTCATGGGAGATCCTTTTCACAGCAATCTCGGCTTTTGTGGTTGGCAATACACCTCTATAGACCCTGCCAAATCCCCCAACACCCAGTAACTCCTTGTCCCTAAATCCTTTTGTGGCAACATACAAGTCTTTGAATTTGAATCTATGAGGCCCATAATCAAGCTCCCAATCTTCAAGCACCTCTGCAAACTTTCTCTTCCTTCTTATGACATAAATCGCACTTGATATTGCTACTGAAACCAAACTAATTAAAATCACAGGCAACCCAATTGTTAAAAACCTGGATGTTTTCTTACCTCCAATTCTAGGAAGCTTGGGAAGCTGCGAGAGATCGAGATCTTGAGCTTGGCCATTCAGTTTAAAACTCCAACCCAAAACATAGTGAGACGTCAAGACCGACCCAGTTGCCGATGAGAATCCAACATACATCACGTCGTTGAAAATTGGGGACAAATCACGAGTCAGAGACACCAATGGAGTCTTGGGTTTTCCAACATTGAAAGGAGCTAAAGTGACACTCATCCCCTTGTTCTCACCATCATAATCCACCCAAACCTGCATCCTCTTCGTATCAATCAGAGTCAAATTGCTAAATCGACCCGTTTTGTCATCATAATATCCTGCTGTTCCTGCTGCTTCAGATTTCAATCCATTAATATCAATCCCAACATGGTTGTCATTGATATCGCTAAATTCACTGCTAAAAATCGTGTCAAGCTCTACAGCCACAACGTGGTTGGTGTAATTCCCATTAGTGGTCTCGTTGAAGAGGCCAATATACTGGCTTGGAAGAGCCCCTGGGAGCCCCCTTGTTGGCGCAATCACGAAAGCAATTCCATGACCACTCAGAGCAGGGTATTGTGGAATAATAGCGAAAACGAAGGTAGTGGAGAAGGACAAAACAGTACCGTTCGTGGAGTTCTTGAAGGGTACTGGATTTGGGTAAAACGCATGACCCGTCCGTTGTGTGGTCCAATTGGTGAGCTCCAGAAGGCCATTGGAGCTGATCTGGGCTAATCCGTCGAGGCTTAAATTGGCCGATCCGAAGCCATTGTAGGTGAGACTAACATCCTCACTCCTTACCCAGGTGAACAAGAGAGAGACAAACAGAAACAGACCAAGTTCAAGCCTGTAAACCATGGTTAGTGTCTTTTCTTCAGTTTTCTCTTTGGTTTTGTTTTGTTTATGCTGGGATTCTTGTAGTGGCAGTATTGTGGAGCCCACTTATGACGACATCGTGAACGTTGGATTTAGATTTAACAAATAAAAAAAAGAAAATGAAGCATCGGACGGCTTTGATCACGATCGCTGAGCCATCGGTGGCAGACTAACAATCTAAATACACGAGGTGACCACTTTCGAAGGGAGCCGCCATTCTAGATCGAATCACGACGTCCGAAACTAGACAAGTTTTGGGCCACCTGTAATTAGTGTTATCCAAAAAAAATCTTTTTTTCAACCGATCATGGACACCTACCTGTCATGCAGCTACCACGACGGAGAATCTCACAAAATTCCAAGTATCTTCGATTTACTGAACTTGCGAAGGTCTTCGTTGATTGGTCTGTCTCGTTTGTTCCGCAAGCCACATTATTTTTGTATTTGATTTATTTTTTTGTTCACGGTTTATGCTAAATCTTTTATTATTTTAAAATTTATATGAAGTTTGGCTGTGATTTTCTGAGATTTGATGATGACATCCTTCATTTCTTGTCCGAAAAGCAAATGTATAAATTTGAACATGATTGGAGAAGTCAGATGCTCATGGAATTTATTGATTGATTCTTTTCGCATTTAATTTTGGATTAATTTGGATACGACGTTCCTATTTGCACCACTATTTTTTCTCACCCCCTTATCAGACATGACAACCTTTAATGTTTGTTGTGTTGTTCTTTTATGTCTAGTGTATGTATTACTTTTAGATTTTCAATGTGTGTATGCATTGGTACTTTAATTCTCAAATATTTTTAATAATATAAATTAAGTATTGATATTATTGAAACTATTTAAATTTTCTTAATTGCTTTAAAATTTTTTCTTTTTCAGGGCAACAACGGTACTATGCAAATGAATCATCCTATTTTCTTTGAATACTTTTGTAATTCTGAATGGATTTTCTAATTCAAAATATTTATTCCCAATTAACTCGATTATCCCAAAAACAACTAGATTGAATTGTAATATTTGTGATAGAGAAACATTTACACCTCATGTAAAATCATATAATATGATTAGATTCTTCTAAAATTATTACCCAAAAATAAAATAATTAAATAATTTGACACATGTCAACTTGATAACTCATTTTTCAAGCATCTATAGCTAGATAAACAAAATTTCTTTCAATTTTCCCTTTAATTAAGCTTATTGTTCCCTTTAATTAAGCTTACGTTACAGGAAGGTTTACACTAGACGTGTGTGTAAAGCAATTCTTAAAATTTTTTGTTGTCAAAAGGAAAACTAACATTGTGATTTATTAATACTGATGAGATAGACATGTATTTCAAGGAAATTTATGAGGTGATTAATGAGACGAGAGCACGACTCGAGATTGATTCAAAATTTGTATGATGAGAGAGTTTGTTGAATGTGGGTGAGGGATGAAATACTCGCTTTCAGCAAAAAAATCTTATCTGCAGAGGCGTTTCAACATATTGGCTGAGGTTGAGGTGAAGTTGAGACGATTAGGGAATCAAAGTCGAAGTGCTACTGTCTAAAAAATAGTTACTATGTAAAATAAAAAATAACTACTGTGTAAAATTAAATATTATTTAATGACTATATAGACAAGAAAATATTTAATTACATTGATTGATATTAAAAGGGCAAAAAACTACAAAAATTAACATAATGATATTTGAGAAAAAACAGAATCATAAAATGCAATCAAATAATTAAAATAAAAAACTCTAAATTTTAAAAATCATAATCTTGTGTGTATTTTGTTTCGTTTCGTTTCGTTTTGTTTTGTTTTTTTTTTATTTTTAATATTGAAAAAGACTAATCATTGGTGCATGGCTCATGCCGAAAAAGGACGTCACATAGACTCGCATAATATTAATATAGAGTAGATAGCAGGGAAATACATAGACAATAATAATGCCAAAAGTACAATGAAGTACTAATTTGACAAATATCTGAAATGGACTTTCATTACAATTTGACATGTACGTATGAAAATAATGCATTCTTCTTTGATGTTTTTAAAAAGTGAGAGATGAATGACAAGTGATTTGATTGGGGGAGTTTATAAAATAAAAAAGGAATGTGAAGAGCATAACCCATTTGGATATCATTTGTAAGCAAAGATATGTTAGGTTGAGTTTGCTGATGTCAACTAAGATTTCTTTGGTTTAACTGGGAAATAAGTAGGTTGTTCAAAACCAACTCAAATCCGAAATCCGAACAAAAAATTTAAATTTGGTTCGATCTTTTGGTTTGGTTTCGGTTTAAAAATTTTGAAAATATTCGTTTTTGTTTTGGTTTGGAAAAATTAAATTTGATTTAAATCGAAAAAACCGAACTAAATTACACTTTAAATAATTTTATATAAATATATATTATATTTCTATATTGTTCCTTTAAAATAATATATTTCTATATCTTGATATACACTATATATTTATATACTATATTTTGGTAACCTCTCTCCCTCCTCCTTTGCTCCGTTGCAATCTCTCACCATTGTTCTTCACGATTTGTGCCCTCTTTGTTATCATATTGGCCTTCTACTTGCAGGCCTCTCTTTACAAATCATTGGACTTCTTTATTTTAGTCTTGTTTTATTATTGGGCGAGCCACTTGGTCTTGTATATGGGTTATACGTCTCTTAGCCCAATGTTTATTTGTATGTCTTTTAGTTGTATTGTGTTTGTGATGAAGATCAAGCACGTCAACTCAAGAACGCTTACAATCGTGCTCGTCGTCATAAGATTAAGCTAAACCGGGCTCAACTAAGTCAAGATATTCAAGGCCCTGTATCCAATCAGGTGAGTAGAGAGGCGGACTTGAGTTGCACGATAGAACCTCAAGGAGACTGAAACCTTTTAGAATTGGTAGTAATATTAGTAGTAGTTTTAACTAGCAGTAATTAGTTACTATTATTGTTGCCACGCATGATGGCAGTATTTGGGGGGATTTCTATTACTATTGGGAGAAGTATTCTATTCTTATTAGAGGTAGGATTTGTTTACTTTAAATAGTCGCTTGTAGCTCAGTAGAGGGATATCGACTGAATTAATAAAAAACGAGATTTATTCTCACAAAGGCTTCTTGTTCTATACTTCGGTAAGTACAAGATTCAACAGTTTGTCACTACATGTCTTATAAGTAAGGGTTGTAGCCATTGTATGACACATTTTTTGAATAAATGATTTACTATTCATTCTTCTTATTCCTCTCAACTTCTTCTTCTTCACCTCATCTGTTCATCTGATCTTCAACACCTGTAAACAATCAAAGGATATTTTGTTAATTCAAAATATATCATGGTATCAGAGCAAGCATCCGATTCACTAATACCACCACCAACACCACCACCATCATAACCACCACCACCGCCATCACCACCTACTAATGAAACTACTATGACTTCAGACCAAATATCTGAAGTATCTCATCTTTTGAGAAATATGCAAGCCTTTTCTTCACAAATGGCTGCACCAAATACTGTACCAAGATTCACTACTACAGATCTTGCAAACATGATGAGAAATTTCCAAGCTTAATCAACAATGAGCAATCATGCTACTGGTGTTACACCACCCACCCCAACTCTTCATTATCCTCCCTCATTTCTTCCACATACAAACTTTGCCCCACCACTTTTCCCACCCCTGCTACACTTCCCTATCCTACAAACTTTCAAATTCCTACCACACAACCACATTCCAACCCTTTTTTAAACCCGTACAACCTATTACCTAATGATTTCTCAGTCGCCAAACTTATTTCCCTGGAGTTCAATGGAACAAATTATCATAATTCGAGTGCAAACTTCATAAATGCGATGGAAGCTAGGAACAAGATGGGATTCCTTGATGGAACCTCACCTAACACAGTTGATCCAAACCACCAGCTATGGAAGCAAGCCAATGGTCTTATTAAGACATGGCTTACAAACTCAGTCTCCCCCAACATTCTTTAAAGTATTTCTACTTGGAGGACAGCTAAAGAACTATGGGAAGACGTAAAGGCAAGATACTCTATAGTGAGTGAAACCAAAGTATATGAAGTCAAGAGGGAAATATCAAACATGAAACAAGGTACTCAATCAGTCTTTGACTATCACACCAAAATGAAAAGTTTATGGGATGAACTTCAAGAATATGAAGCTCTCCCTATATGCAAATGTCGCCTTTGTCACTGTGACATGCTCCAACCAATCAAAATCAAGGCAGAAAAGGAGGAAGTAATGCAATTCCTCATGGGATTGGATGAAAATTTTAGTACAGTTGGGAGTTAGATATTACTCATGAAACCATTTCCATATGTCAATCAAGCCTTCAACATTGTTTCACAAGAGGAAAGAAAGCAAAAACTAACTGACAAGAATACTAACTTATCTCAAGAGTAATGGCAATGGCCTTCAAAAGTTTCACTACAACTACCAACGCTTCGACAAAGCCTCACAAAAACAGAAACAACCAAGGAAAAAGAAACTCAGAGAATGCTTTTGGTAGGACAAATCAAGGCAATAGAGAGAATTCATCAAGACAGTAACAACAAGGACACAAGGAAGGATTATTCTATAAGTATTGCAAAATGACAAACCTTACAATCGACAAGTGCTTCAAAATTCATGGTTTTTCATCACAACCTTCTAAGAAGCCTAGATATAACATTGGAAATGCAAGGTATCAAGCCAATCAAGCAAACAAAGAAAACAATGTTGTAGAAACAGAGGCCAAACGTGGTGTGGAGTTCACACCAGAACAATGTCAATAATTTATGAACTTCAGGCAAGCTAGAACCACAACAATAGATAACTCACAAAGCATGCAAGCACATGCAGGTTTAGTTGCCTCAGTTTCAGGTACCTAAAATCAAAACTCTAAACTTTCAATTCAAAAGTGACTTATAGACAGTGGTCCATCTGATCATATAGTTTGTCATACATCCTTATATAATTCACGTCATGAAATGCATCATGCATATGTTCATTTACCAAATGGACAAAAACATGCAATTTCTCACATTGGCACAGTAAAACTCAGATCACAAATTACCCTCACAGAGGTCCTATGTGTTTCCACATTCAATTTTAATTTAATTTCAGTAAGTAAATTAACTAAAAAAAATATGATGTGATATTGACTAAAGGCAAATGTGAATTGCAGGACATAGTCACTTTGGAGAGGACTAGCTTGGGAATGGTGCTTAAGGACCTTTACATTCTTAATCATAGTCATTTTGTAAAATTAAACCACTCAGTTTTCATCAGTGTTGTAGTTTGGCATACTGTTTTACACAGAAGGCATGGTCATCCCTCTAGTGATGTTTTTAAACTATTGCACAATAGTCCTAAGGATTCAGAACTACAATATCATGAATGCATTATTGGTAAAATGAAAAGATTCCCTTTCGCTATTAGTGACTCTGTTACAGAACATTGTTTTGATTTAATTCATGTTGACATTTGGGGTCCTAACCCCATACCATCAATAGAAGGATATAAATATTTTCTAACCATAATGGATGATTACTCAAGAATGAGATGGACATTCTTGATGCATAGCAAGTCTGAGACAAGGACTTATTCAAAAGGTTTCATAGAACTTGTCAAGACACAATTTGTCAAGACAATAAAATGCATTAGATCAGATAATGAGAAATAATTTGATAATGCCATCCTATTTTTTAGAACTTGGCATTTTGCATCACAAAAGTTTCCCCTATACCCCCAACAAAGTGGACTTGTTGAAAGGAAACATCAACACATACTTAATGTAGAAAGAACAATAAAAATACATAGTGGATTACTTGAAAAATTTTGGTCATTCTATGTCCAAACAGTTGTGTTTCAAATTAACAGACTACCCACCATAATTCTAAACAAACAAACACCCTACACCATCCTTTACAATAAAACTTTTGACTACAATACTTTTAGAGTATTTGGATGCCACTTCATAGCCAAAACAAACAGACCCTCAACCTCTAAATTTCAACAAAAGGCTAAATCTTGCATTTTTTAGGCTATCCTTTAGGCACCAAGGGATACAAAGTTTTAGACTTAGACACTGATGAAATTTTCACTTCCAGAGATGTCATTTTTTATGAATCTCAATTTCCCTTACTAGATAAGTACAATACACCAACATTAGAAGTTATCATTCCTAGTTCACAGTATTTGCAAATTACACACAATACCATAAATGACAATCTAGAAAGACAACACAGAATAACAAAACCACCAACATACTTGGCAGATTATCAATGCAACAACACTGCATAGAATTATCGTTCATCTCATAAACATTTCATTGCTTCCATTGCCTTACATACAGAACCAAAACATTATACTGTAGCTTTAAAAAATGCTAAATGGTGTGAAGCTATGAACTTAGAACTACAAGCCTTACATGATAATAATACATGGGATTTAGCCACTTTACCCAAAGGCAGAAAAGCAATAGGATACAAATGGATTTACAAGCTGAAATAGCATGCTAATGGCACCCTAGAAAGATATAAGGGTAGGCTTGTAGCTCAAGGTTTTAATAAACTGAAGGTATTGATTATAAAGAAACTTTTGCCCCTGTTGTCAAGATTACTACTGTTAGGTTATTTTTAACTGTGGCTAGTATGCACAAATGGTATATACATCAAATAGATGTACACAATGCATTCATTAATGGAGATCTAGAGGAGGAGGTTTATATGAGACTTCCTCCAGGTCACCCTAATCCAAACAAAAACCTAGTTTGCAAACTCAAAAAATCTATCTATGGTCTTAAACAAGCTTCTAGGCAATGGAATACAAAATGTAGTAAAGCATTAATAACTTTGGTTTTATTCAATGCAAATCAGATTATTCCATGTTCTATTATCAGAAAGACAGTAGCATTTTACTTCTTCTACTATATGTAGATGACTGGCATTAAGTGGAAATGATCTTCTACTTATGCAACAAGTCAAGACCTACATAGCTACATGTTTTAAAATAAAAGATCTAGGCACCTTGAAGTATTTTTTAGGTTTAGAAATACACCAAACCAATTCAAGTATTCAGTTATGTGAAAGGAAATATACAATTGATTTAATCATCGATAACAATCTCACTAATGCTAAAATAAGCCTAAATCCTTCTGACACTAATACTAAGCTATCAATATATTCAGGAACACCCCTAGATGAACCTCTCCAATATAGAAGAATCATAGGTAGGTTAATGTATCTAACAATCACCAGACCTGACATTAGCTATGTTGTTAATACACTTAGTCAATACATGAAAAACCCTACTGACATTCTTTTGAATGCTGCTCAAAGAATAATTAGATACCTTAAAGGCACGACAAGAAGAGGCATTTTCCATCCTGCTACTAACCAATTGCAGATCAAAGTCTATTGTGATGTTGATTGGGCTTCCTGCAAAGACAACATAAGGTCTGTCACAGACTTCTGTGTCAAGTTTGGGGATTCCTTAATTTCATGGAAGTTTAAGAAGCAGTCTAGTATCTCCAAATCTTCTGCAAAGGCATAATAGAGAGCTATTGCAAACACCACCAGTGAACTAACATGGATTCTCAGTCTACATTGCTCACAATCCCCTTTTTCATGAGCGGACCAAACACATAGAAATTGATCTTCACTTTATTAGAGAGAAGATACAGAGAAACATCATCATATTGAATTACTTGAGAACAGATGACCAACCAGTAGATCTTCTGACCCAAGCTCTGCCTGCTCCGCGTATTCAACTCTTAGTCTCCAAGTTGAACTTGTTTGACAGCTCATCGCCTCCAACATATTCAACTTGAGGGGGTGATAACCTCTCTCCCTCATCCTTTGCTCCGCTGTGATCTCTCACCATTATTCTTCACTATTTGTGCCCTCTTTGTTATCTTATTGGCCTTCTACTTACAGGCCTCTCTTTACAAATCATTGGGCTTCTTTATTTTAGTCTTATTTTATTATTGAGCCAGTCACTTGGTCTTGTATATGGGTTACATGTCTCTTAGCCCAATGTTTATTTGTATGTCTTTTAGTTGTACTGTGTTTGTTAATACATGTCTTATAAGTTAGGGCTGTAGCCATTGTATGACACTTTTTGAATCAATGATTTACTATTCATTCTTCTCCTTCCTCTCAACTTCTTCTTCTTCTTCTTTACCCCATTTGTTCATCTGACCTTCAACACCTACAAACAATCAAAGGATATTTTGTTAATTGAAAATATATCATATTTGGAATACTATAGACTGATTTTATCTCTAGCTTTTAATTTCCAAGGTCCTAACAAGGTTTTCTTATTGCAAGTGAGCTGAATTGCAATCGAAATAATAGCTGCTGATCAAGTGATGTTAGACTTGGAGAAGCTTGAAGCTCTTGGATGATTTCATCATCTTGTTTTTCTCTGCTATTTCTCTTATGGTGATAGGATAGGTAAAGAGCCATCAATGAAACCTATCTTGTTTCTGGATTTCAAAGAATTTTTAAAATTTGGCCTCCAAATGTGGTAATTGGTGCCATTGAATTCCAAAGGAATGAGTTTGCTAATAGCAAAATCACTTGGAAGAAAAGTGTAAGGATTATTGAATGGGTTTGGTGCTAGGTATTGATGCAGGAGCTGGTGTAGGAAGAATTGCAGGCATGGCAAGTAGAGAAGATGGATAAACATGAAGCAAGGGTGGTGGCAATGAAGTGGCATAGCCCATCTATGGGAAATGATTGCTTGTCAAAGCTTCAGTAGGAAATTGTACACTCATGTAACCATCTGTTGTGAAATTCATAGCATTCATGTTAAAAGGAGGTGGGATGGGTGGCGGAATACTCGGAGGAGTCAAATGCTCTGATACCATAATATAAAATGAAGCTTATGTATGTGTATCAAATCTAACTTGCAGGAGTAGTATCAAAGAGTTGCAAAACAGTGGCGAGAAGAAGAAGAAGGGCTGGAGAAGAAACAAGCTAAACATAGCAAATCTCCTATTGACACTTGTGCAAGGCTTTCTAGATATCAAGAAAAATTTTTAGAAGATCTTCTCTGTTATAGCAGGATCATTGACAGACTTATGCACCACACCATTAGAAGATCTGACATCAATTTTACCAGTGAATCATTTGAGTCAGTTTATGCAAAAGCCTACTGATACACACTTGCAGGCAGCAAACAGAGTCCTAAGGTATATATGTAAAAGGAACTTTAAATCAAGGTCTTTTTTATCCTACATCTAACATTCTACAGGTTAAAGCCTTCTCTAATTCTAAGTGGGCTACATGCCCAGATACTAGAAGATCTGTAATTGGCTATTTCATCAAATTAGGAGATGCTCTAGTTTCCTGGAAATCCAAGAAACAGAAGACAGTCTCAAGGTCTTCTGCAGAAGTAGAGTATAGAGCTCTGGCATCTAGAATAAGTGAGTTAGCATGGATTCAAGGCCTTTTCAAAGAACTACAAATTCAAGCTGAAACTCCTATGTCCTTATACTACGACAATCGGACAGCCATGCATATTGCTACAAATCCGGTCTTTCATAAAGAACCAAACACATCGAATTGGACCTATACTACACCAGAGAGAAGATTGAACAAGGTTTGATAAAACTTACACACTTACCGACTCAAGATCAACCTGCTGATCTACTCACGAAGCCCCTTTCTGTTCAACAAATTGGTCATCTTTTGTCCAAGCTGAACATGATCTCCCCACATGTCCAGCTCGAAGGGAGTGTTAGATTTGGAGAAGCTCAAGACTGAAAAAACAATCAAACCCTAATTGAATTCCTAATTAAACTAGAATTGGAAAATTGGAAACATAAAACGTGCAGGAAATTTAATTGACTCCGTTGGACTACAAAAAGATGCCTTTTTGATCTCATTTTGAGTTTTAACTTTTGGTCTTCAAAATCAGTCCTCGGAAACATATTATAATAACGAAACACACGAGGGAATCAAAAGTTATGGACAGTCAAAGTTGAAAACTGAAACTTTAATTCTCAAAAACAGCAACTTCAATTCCGATTTCGATTTGGATTCCTTCGAGCACGTTCCAACTTCTCAAGGAACTCTTCCGTGGAACATTCTACGTCAGTCCCCTCCACTTGGAAAGAACTCGACCCCGAGTTATGATTTGACTAAAAAGAGTTGTCTTCACCATGATACTCAAAGAGAGTTGATCCTTTGAAGTCTTCGAGTCCATTAGTTGAATTTGTATTCTTCCATCCCAAAGAAACAAGTATTTCGAATAATACAGTGTATTCAATATACTCATGACTCAAAAAATTCCATAAAATTATGACTGTCGAAACTCTCAGTTCTCAATATCAACTTTTTGACAATCTTCAATATCGAGAAACTAATGTTGAAATTAAAATTTTCACTCCCAATAAAATCAACAAATTCGACCACACAGTTTGTAGGAATGTCAATCTGATTATGAAATTCTTGAACTACATAATACTCTGTTGAACTTAAATCTTCCTCAGTCGAAACTTGACTTTCAAGAGCAATAGTGTCAATCTCCTCTACAACTCTCTTATCAAATTCAATAATTTCTTCTTGACTTTCATCAATAAAAGCTCCTTTATCCTCCAAATTCTCATCATGTTGTGATTTGTTCTCCATAGAATTATCACTCTTCAATTTTAAAATTGTCTTCATGAATTAGATGTTCCTCAGGTGCTTGTGAGATTTGATCAATTTCAATTCCTTCGACTAGTTGAGAATTTTCTGACTTTTCTTCACACAATATCTCACTATCATCAAACTTCAAATCATCATCACTAATTGGATGATGTTGTTGGTGTCTGTGATAATTTTTCTCAATAGGCTAGCCTCGGCCATCAGGGAGATCTTGTGCCACATCACTAGCATCTGCCCTTATTCCTGTTGATTCTAGACAATGTTGACTCGCAATTTGCCAAACATACGCAGAACTTCAGCCATCTATTCTGTCATCCATTGCCTATGCTCGTCAAATGCAGTCCATAGATCATCTATCCCTTGACCAGCGTCATTGGGATTGTGATTCCGTTATGTGTTAGACATATCCGATAGCAAAACAACCTGCTCTGAAATCAAGAAACTTGGAATCTACCAAGAACAATTGAGAAAACCTCAAGGAATTTTATTAATAAACTGAATGTCTGAATTACAAACATTTATGAGACTATTTATAGACTGAAAAAAAAATCAAACCCTAATTGAACTCCTAATTAAACTAGAATTGGAAAATTGGAAACATAAAACGTGCAGGAAATTTAATTGACTCCGTTGGACTACAAAACGATGCCTTCATGATCTCCTTCTGAATCTCAACTTTAGGTCCTCAAAATCAGTCATCGAAAACATATTATAACAAGGAAACACATGAGGGAATCAAAAGTTATGGACGGTCAAAGTTGGAAACTGAAACTTTAATTCCCAAAAACAGCAACTTCAATTCCGATTTTGATTTGGATTCCTTCGAACACGTTCCAACTTCTCAAGGAACTCTTCCATGGACCGTTCTACGTCAAGTTTCAAGTAGTAGGATGTGTATTTTATGTTCCCAGGCCAATGCTAAGCCCTTAAAATGAAAACATTGTTGAGACAAAAAAAAATGTAGTTGAAAATGGTATGGAGGCCTCTATTTATAGTGCTTGGGAGGTATCAAGGATTGGAACGAAAATGGATTGGAAGCTCATCTACACAGATAATTAATTGAACAGATAAAATTTGATTTGTTTGTTCTAGACAGATAAATTTTTAATCTGTTATTCGTTTATCTGTTTGAGCCCCACAAGCTGGGCCGGTTTTTGGATTGGGCTGGAAGTCTGCTGGCCTGTGGGCCAAGGAAAGACTTGGAATAGGCTGAATGCCCATTGGTCTGTAGTCCAAAAAGAAAGGAAAGACCTGGACTGAGGTGGCGCGCGCGCGTGTGGTCTTTTTTTCCATAAAGTGCATTCTTTCCCTCCCACAAAAGTTTGGGTGCCCTTGGGCCCAAGGCATTAGTTCAACCCTCACTCCTATAAACAAGAGTTGGTTCACTTAATTCTCCGATGTGGGACTTTTATTCTTCCTCAAACTTATTCATGCCCAAATGGCTTACTTTGAAATAACATTTCATTCTCTATATTCATGGCTTTGAACAAGTGAATACACAGAATTATTCTCCACATGAAACTCGATAGATTCATGTTTAGTTCCAACATATCCAATAATTGGATCTCATTTCAATTCATGGTCAAAGACATGAATTTCCAACAATCCCCCAAATGAATGAAATGCAGAGATGCTATGCCGACTCGACTTAGAGAGATAGAGAGAGCTTTGGAAAATAGCTGTGTCAGGATAGGTAGCTTTTGACTTTGAACCTTCCCTAGTAAAATATCATCGGGTTTATTCGCTAACCAGTGAATGTGATGTCTTGAACTGTTCAGCTTTTGTATAAACCAAGACAACAATATTTACACAATTTCTTTTCCACCATCATTGGTTCCTTCTACATTCTGTCCATTTTGGCCCTGGACATGCCTGGTAATTCATGAGTGCTCTAGAGAGATTAGTCCTATCACTCTCATAGAAGCGGCCCCTTCACACTCATATAGGTGATTTTTTGTTAGAAGTATCCTGCCATACTTCAGTTGAATTTTCAACATACAAGAATCATTAAAATCATATATTATCCTGAACTCATGACAGGTATCATCATCTCATCATAGGAAAGAGTTAGGAATAAATTCCTTAGTGATTACTTTAAGTTCCCCCACAACTCGGTTGTCCCATTGAACCTAGATCTTGGGATCTCCAATCAACTAGGTTGGGTTGCCAGTGTGGCAGAGCTATAGGTTATGGACTTTAAACCCATTCCCCTCGATGAATTATATACTTGATCTCTAGTCAAACCTCTTGTCAAAGGGTCCGCGATGTTGTCCTTTAATTTAACATAATCAATGGATATAATCCCATTTGACAAAAGCTGTCTTACGGTCTTATGTCTACGACGAATGTGTCGAGATTTACCGTTGTATATTTCATTTTGTGCCTTTCCTATTGCAGACTGATTGTTGCAGTGTATGCAAATAGCCGACACAGGTTTTGGCCACAAAGGAATATCCTCCAAAAAATTACGAAGCCATTCGGCTTCTTCTCCAGCTCGATCTAGTGCTATAAACTCATATTCCATAGTAGATCTAGCTATACACATTTGTTTCGAAGATTTCCATGATATGGTTGTACCACAAAGTGTGAAGATGTATCCACTAGTGGATTTAGCATCTTCGGAATCTGAAATCCAATTCGCATCACTGTAACCTTCAATTACAGGTGGATAGCTTGTGTAATGTAGTCCATAATTAGTTGTGTACCTTAGATAATTAAGGACTCTAGCTATTGCTTTCCAGTGATTCTCTCCAGGATTACTAGTATACTGACTTAGCTTACTAACTGAGTAAGCAATGTCCGGATGAGTACAATTCATTAGGTACATTAGGCTACCAATGATTTGTGAGTACTCCAATTGAGATACACTAGGAGAACTTATTAACATTGCATTCATCATTTCCTTTAACGTTCTATTTTTTCGTTCAGTTATCCCATTTTGTTGGGGCGTGTACAGCGTTGTAGTTTGATGAATGATTCCATTTTCGGCACACAGTGATTGAAATGGTGACTCATATTCACCACCTCTATCACTTCTTAACATTTTGATTTTCTTGTTGAGTTGGTTCTCAACCTCAACTTTGTATTGCTCGAATGCTTCTATAGCTTCATCTTTGCTTCTTAGCAAAAATACGTAGCAATACCTTGTGCAATCGTCGATGAATGTAATGAAATATTTTTTCCCCCTCTTGTTTGCACAAACTTTAAATCACATATATCTGTGTGAATTAAATCCAAAGGTTCACTATTTCTTTCAATTGAGTGAAATGGTGCCTTTGCCAATTTAGCTTCTACACATGTTTCACATTTTTGATTCATGTCTGAGCTAAATTTTGGTATTAGGTTCATGTTAATTAATCGACGTAAAGTCCCATAATTAACATGTCCTAATCTGCCATGCCATACATTACACGACTCAAGCAAGTAAGTAGAAGATGCAATATTATTAGCACGATTCACAGTCATTACATTCATTTTGAATAGACCATCAACCAGATAACCCCTCCCCACATACATCCCATTCTTAATAAGAGTAAATTTTTCTGATTCAAAAACAAGAATCCTCTCTTGCTAAGCAGTGACCCTGACACTAAATTCTTGCGAATTTCAGGCACATGCAACACGCCAAGGAGAGTCAGCTTCTTTCCGGAGGTCATCTTCAGAACCACATCACCAACACCATCAACTATGGCGGTAACAGCATTTCCCATGCAGATATCCTGATTCACTATGGGATGATATGAGGAGAGCATCTCCCTACTAGCATATGGCGAGTAACTCTAGTATCCACCCACCATTCTCTTGGATTTCTAGTCAGATTGCACTCAGAGATCATTGCACAAAGGTTCATCTCTTCCAGATCCTGTTCAACTCCAGTAAGGTGTGCCTGTGCCTTCCTCTTCTGATCAGTTTTCTGGCCTTTCCTTGAGCGGCAATCCTTGGCTCGATGCCTCTCCTTGTCACACATAAAGCACTTGCCCTTGAATCTTTTAGAGCCATTCTTGTTGACTCCACAAAACTTCCTCTTAGAGGGCTTGCTTGTCTCCACCACATTGGCCTTTGCCTCCTGATGCTTGTACCCTTTCTTCTCATTGTTGCGATTGTCTTCCTCAATCCTTAACTTCAGAGTCAAGTCATCAAAGTTCATCTCTTTTGTCTTGTGCTTGAGATAACTCTTGAACTCTTTCCAGCTAGGTGGGAGCTTCTCAATAATCACAGCCACTTGGAATGACTCACTCAACATCATCCCCTCAGCTAGGATCTCATTTATGATGACCTCTAACTCCTCTGTCTGAGTTACCACTTTCTTAGAATCCACCATATGGTATTCCAGAAAACGCGCCACCATGAATTTCTTTGATCCAGCATCCTCTGTTTTATACTTCTTCTCTGAAGCAGCCTAGAGTGCTTTAGAAGTGGGGAAAGTATTGTACACACCATACAGCTTGTTGGTCAGACCATTGAGAATGGTGTTCTTGCACAGATAATCTGAATGCTTCCATGCATCCACTGCAGCTACAGTAGCAACATTCTGAGTGTTGACATCTATGTCATCCAACTTGGGTGCATCCTCTTTGAGAAATTTGGCCAGATTCAATGTGGTTAGGTAAAAGTGCATCTTTTGTTGCCACCTCTTGAAATCTGCCCCACCAAACTTCTCAGGCTTCTCACCATGCGGGTTGACATGGAACGTTGTCGGAACAACAACAGTGACTTGCTGAATGCCACCAGCAGCATTCCCACCATTCACTCCAGTAGAGTTCAGTGTTGGCACGACAAGAATGTTTCCTCCAACCACGTTGGCAGCCATGTTTTCTCCCACGTTAGTCATAGTGATATCTACAAAATTAATACACCAAAAATTAGTAATAGTTTCAATTCGAGGAATGAACCATAAACAACATAAATAAATTTAGTCTTAAGATTGTTGTCAAATAAGTGGGTGTTTATGGAATATTGAAACGCGTAACAATGAAATCAATATAAAGAAATAACGTTACCATATTATCGATCAATTGGATAATACATTACCAATGAAGAACAGAAAAAGAGATTGAATGTAAAAAGCCAAGCCCAGAGTAGTCTCTGTCTCCTTAAGACTAAATCGCCTCCCCACCGGTTTGCTTTGAGGAATACAAACGACAGTCTCCCAGGACAGAATGGCCTCAACTCTGCACGGAATGGAAGCTTCATATCGGGCAACTTTTAGAATCAACAACGGCAACTGTCAAACTCCCTCTAAGAACTATGGAGGCCTCTATTTATAGTGCTTGGGAGGTATCAAGGATTGGAAGCTCATCCACACAGATAATTCCAATGTTTGAGCCCCACGAGTTGGGCCAAGGAAAGACCTAGGTTGAGCCGGCCCATCACACTCACACAACCGGACGGACGGTGGCGGAGGCGCGTGCGTGGTCTTTTTTCCATAAAGTACATTCTTTCCCTCCCACAAAAGCTTGGGTGCCCTTGGGCCCAAGCCATTAGTTCAACCCTCACTCCTATAAACAAGAGTTGGTCACTTAATTCTCCAATGTGGGACTTTTATTCTTCCTCAAACTCAGTCATGCCCAAATGGCTTACTTTGAAATAACATTTCATTCACTATATTCATGGCTTTGAACAAGTGAATACACATAATTATTCTCCACATGAAACTCAATAGATTCATATTTAGTTCCAACATATCCAATAATTGGATCTCATTTCAATTCATGGTCAAAGACATGAATTTCCAACATAGGCATGCTTTGCAGTCCATTGGCATTGTCGCTCAATCAGGGACGAAGGTGATCGAGAGACAACGCGAGTCTGACACCATTTAAAGCTTCGTAAATATCAAAAGGAAGGAAAAATTATGTGTGCGTAAAAACATGGGTGCAGCCAACTTCTTAAGAGCAGTAAGAGGCACTTGTATTCGTTGTTCTTACATATTGAAACCTAAAAACCACAATGAACGTATACTATTAGATTGAATTGACTGGGTAAACCATTATAAATGTCTACATTCTTGTTTATTCATGTTTTGGCTTGCCTTATGATTTAAGTTTACTCTAAATTTGGGGCATTGTTAGAGTTGGTTATTATCTCTTTTCATTCTTGCTTGCCTTATTGTGATTGAAGTTTCCCAACAAGTGCTATTAGAGTGGTTCATTAAATGGATTGAGCCATTATAAATATGTGTAAAATGGAAGCAAGGAGCGGAGAGATTGTACCAAGAATGACGACAAATTTAATGTGTCTGATTTCCATCATTGGAAGATGCAAATTACTGATTACTTGAATATAAGGGATTTAGTAACTTTAGAAATAGTAGTTCTCACAAGCATGAGTCAAACAGATTAGGAGAAGCTTGATAAGAAAGCCTAAGCAGTAGTCTAATTAACACTTGCGAAAAGTGTAAGTGCACACGTCATCAATGCGACAACAACTATCAGTCTTATTAGTAACCTATCAAAGATGTACAAGAAACTAGTGCAGTTCAACAAATTCAATTTTTGAGACAATTTATCATGTTGAAGATGTCAAAGGAATGCTCTGCGAAACAACATGTCATGTTGGTGAATGAAATTGTAAATAAGCTACTATCGGTTTGGATCATCTTCGAGGATCACTTGAAGTGTTTGATTTTGTTAACTTATAAGTTTGGTGATTGAGATGCTACTGTAAATTCAGTTTGCAATTCCAATTAGACGTGAGATTTTGTGCATAGAGAGGTACATTCCACGCTACTTAGTGAAGAGTCAAGGTGACTCAACATTGAGAATAGAAGAAAACTATCCAACAGTCGTGGAAGGTCTCAATTAAGAAATGGACAAGACAAATCTAAAACTGAAAAATGGTCTGATGGATGTTTGCATTGTTGGAAGCCATGCCACTTGAAAAATGATTGTCAGGCTTTGAAAGTAAAAAATAATAGAGCTAATGCAATGGAAGAGGTCAATGATGATGTTTTGATCCCTAGTTCATATAATCCACTAGAATCTTGGGTAATAGATCCATAAGCATCCTTTCACTATACATTCAGTCCGAGTATCACGGAGAACTACAGATCCTACAACTTTGGCAGGGTTCATATTATGAATTACAAAACTTGGATACTGTGGAAAAAATGAGGTACATATTAATTTGTCTGATGGTATTGTGTGGAAGTTGTATGATATGAGACATATTTCATACTTGTCACATAATTTAATCTCTGTGAGTCAACTAGATAGAGAAGGTTGTGTGACTGTATACTCTAATCGTGGTTGAAAGTTACAAAGGGAGCCTTAGTTTTGGCTCGTGGGGATATGTCAGGAACTCTCTTTATGATCATGAATTCCAAGAATATGGTGAATCATGTTGAAGATAAGGATGATGCTAATCATTATCATTGGCATTGTAGGCTTGGGCACGTTAGTGAGAAGGGGATGCAAGTTTTGCAATCAAATGACAAACTATATCGTGTGTAGGGATGGCAATTTGTGTCCGCCCCGCCCTGCACGGATTTTTCCCTACCTCAAGCTTGTGCGAGGCATCCCAATGCAGGGCAGGGCTAGGACGGGGTGGTGCGGGGCATGGGGCATACCCTTGGAGGTGTGGGGCGGGGAAGGGGCGACCATGATCTACCCCCGCCCTTCCCCGTTGCCATCCCTAATCGTGTGAACTCAGTGAAAATTAGTCTTTGTGAAAATTACATCTTTGGTGAAGTAAAAGGTTGTCAGTTTCTCAAGTCAGGCAGAGCACTCAAAACTATTAAGTTGGAGCTTGTTCGTAATGATGTGTATCAACCTTCCTAGTTTTAATCTCCTAGAGGTTGCAACTAATATGTGACTTTCATTGATGATGCCACAAAGAATGTATGAGTTTATTTTTTGAAAAATAAATATGATGTTTATGATACTTTCAAGAAGCGGAAAGTTTTGATTGAGATTTGAGAATGAGAGACACTTTAGGTTGATTGTCTGAGGTCAACAACGACGTCGTTTTGAAAGATTGTTTCCTTAAAAAAAAAATATCCAAGTCTATAAAACGTCAAAACCCTTGAATGAATAAAACTCTTTTACTTTCTTTCTTCAAGAGCCTCAAGCCACTCCCTTCCTACTATGCACGAAAAGACTACAGGTTTGTGTCTTCTTTCAATTTTTTTTGTAGATGCCAGCTTTTCTTTCTCAAATACAGACACCAACATAAAATATTTTTATATCACAAGACAGACTTGTCATTTTAAATTGTGTTGGATGTTAGTAATTAGTAATTTAGTATTATTGTATTTGTAATGGTGTTTGTGTTCTGAGATTAGCAAAACAAAACAAGTTTTTATTCATTAATTGTAATATTTTATTCTTACAATTATGGGTATAAAAACAACTGATATTGGATGGGAGCATTGCACAAAAATTTCGGTAGATAAAAGCAGTAGACTACAAATTAAGCGTAAATGTCCAGAGGAAGTAGGGATTTTTTTTCAATAATTATTTGGAAGATTCGTAAAAGAAGAAAAAAATCGATAGTTGTTTTGGAGATGATGAACAAATTGATAGAGAAAGTGGGGGGATAGGGAATTGTAAGACACTGACTGATTTTATGAAAAAACCGAGTCAAGCCTCATCTCTCAAGACTACATTAAATATTATTTGGAAGGGGAAGGAAAGAGAAGATGTACGTAGAGATATATGTAGATGTTTCTATACTAATGTTCTTCCCTTCAATTTGATGAAGGACCCATTTTAAAACTATGTTGCAATCTGTGTTTGAATATGGTAAGCGGTTGATACTCCCTTCTTATCATGAGGTGAGAGTTTCTTTTTTGGAGAAGGAGGTTGAGTAGGTTTTAGATATGTTACAAAGGTATAAGGATGAGTGGAAGAAAACGGGATGTACTATGATGTCGGATGGATGGACATACAATAAAAATCGATCTATTACTAATTTTTTGGTTAACAGCCCGACAGGAACAGTGTTTCTCAAAAGTGTAGACACATTTGGCATATACAAAAGTGCAGATAATTTATTTAAACTAGCTCCTTGATTCTATGGTAGAGGATATTGGGGAATTAGAACATGTAGTGTAGGTTATATCTGACGGAAGCCAATATTTAACACAATATTGAACTCAACACACATAATTACTTAATACAATCTTAGTTGGTTTTCAATACACACACTGAGTTTCCTCAAAAAAACCTTTCATACATATTAATTATATAATATTTAATATCTTAAACTTCTCTTTCCCCCATCCATATATATCTTAACTTCCTTCCTTTAATAATCATTAAAAGATTTTTGACAGTTATTTTGAAATCAATTCTGCAGATTAAGTTTAGAAAGTGGAGAAATAGACACAAATGACTTTGATATTATTGAATTATATTAAGGAGAAATAGGCAAATCATGATAACAATCAATTCCTAAAGGGTTGCACTATTCATGTAATACCCCGAACTTTTTTTTTCTTTTAGAAATTAGGTAGGATCAACATGTGTTGAGTATATATATATGTATAAAATCATTAGAAATCAATACTGAGTGATTTGGGGGTGTACAAGTGGTTTTAAAACTGAAATTTGGGACTCCAGTAACTGTCCGGACAGATTTAGAAAGCTGTCCGGACAGATTTAGAAAGCTGTCCGGACAGATTTAGAAACTGTCCGGACAGCTATAGAAGAAACTGAAACAGGTTGATTTCAGGCATAGGTGTCCGGACACCTCCCTAAAATCTGCACCCCGAGGATTGTTTTAAACACTCATTTTCGTGATTCTTTCAAAATACCCGACCTAAACCAGCCCTAAACCTCATTTTCTCTCAAATTTCCTCCCTCCCATCAATCTAAGATCATCAACTAAGGTAAGATTATCCTCTTTCAAGTTGGATTCATAACTTCTCTCTCTAGCTTACATATTCTTAAATTCCCCTCTTGCTTCTAATATTTCAAGGTTTGAACCCAAACTCAAATCCATGAGTTCCTATATCATTTGAGGCCTAAAGGAAGCTTGAATCTCTTCCTTCTACTTGTTTCTACAACCTTGGTAAGTTTTCTTAAACCTAAAAGCTAGTATTTAGAGATTGGGTGATTTGGAGGAAAATCTTTAAATTAGATGAAATTAGTGATTTAATAGGTTGATTTAGACTTGTTTATGGTTGTATTGCTAGATTCTATTGTTGATTGGAGTAGCAAGCTTGAGTAGGTGAAGTTAAAGAACTTGGGAAGTTTTGGGTAAGAGAAGGTAATGAGTTCTTGATTTATTGGATTAATTTGTGTTAGATATGTGAAATTGAAGTTGTTTGTATATTGATTGGAGGATGGGTTTACCGAATAATAGGTTTGTTGAGGCCGGGAAAAGTCAAGGTTGAGTACTGATTTACATAGCTAATTTTTAGAGTGTGAGGTAGGGAAATTCCACTCTTGTTATTCTCTTGAATATGTTATCCTATTACGAATGTTTCTCTTTCCCAATGTTCATTAAAATTTGTTCTCACCTTAATTGCACCTAAGGGAGAACAACCCCACTTTATGATATCCTTGTTGTATGATTTGAATTATATTGCATACCCTACTTGTTCAATCTTCCATTGATCATGAATTACTCTTGAACATGCATCATGTAGTAGTATATATATATATAGGTTGTATGTATACCCTATTGCATAACCATGTTGGACATGCATTGTAGTTGCATGGTAGATGTCTGGTATAGACCCGTATATCTACTAGTTGTGATTGATGTGGAATGTGGAATGTCGTTGGGCCGTTCAGGGTTCCCTTGAGTATGGGAATGCCGGTGGGCCTGATCAGGATTCCATATGAGCTCGAAACACCATACGATGATGTCGTTGGGCTGTTCAGGGTCCCGGTATGTATATGGATGCCGGTGGGTCAAGTTAGAATCTCATATGGTGTGGTCATCTACTTGTGTTTGGTGTACATGGTGTTAGCTATCATATTGTTGCATTTGTGTTTTTCTTTATTGTTTCAGCCTTATATTATTCACTTACTCTTTATTATTTCCTACTGGGTCTTTCGCTCACCCTTTTCTTTCTCTTATTCCCTCCTCGCAGGTGAGTTTACTTCCGGTACAAGGGTCGTAGATCAGGAGGAGGGTGCGTGACATGGATGGACCCCTGGAGAGTGATAAGACTAGATGGTTCTAAACTTTGATTATGTTATTACTATTTAATCGTACTTATTTTCTTAGTTGAGACACATTGTGTAGTATCCCTATTCGATGGTGGGATGGACGGTTGGGAGGGTGCTCCATGTGATCGGGACTCCTGAACCAGGTTTGTGGACTTTGTGTCTTGACGATTTCCTATTTTGTGGGAATGCTAATTGTGTTGGTTGTTGATTATACATGTTATCGTGTGTGGAGAAATTATGTGGCCTGAGGCCCTGCTTAGATGTGAAATTGATCGATGATATGATAAGTTAGGTGGCCTGAGGAACTGCTTAGAGTTGAGAATTTAACTGTGTTATGAATTGTTAGATGGCCGGAGGCCCTGCCTAGGTTGTGAATATATTTGTGATATTGCTGCGCATTTACTCCAGGTTGGCATCCTCCGTATTACGGGGAGGTGCTGTCAGAATTTTCGGTGGTGTGATGATTGAATTAATTAGGAGATTGATTAAGAGGATACAAAAAGTAACGCATTCCAGGTCGGGACGTTACAATTCAAACCCACTATAACTCTATACAAACCCACCTATCTCATCTCATCAATCAGTCATACATTTTGCATGTGATACAAGAGTCCCCTACCACCTTTGAGAAGAACATTGACATTGTACTCTAATCATAGATACTAGTATGATACACCAAATGCATGGGGTGGACTGAGGAGTGCAACCTAACGTTACATGTGACAACATGAGAAACAGTTTATCAATAGTCTTTTTTATTTTTGATTTCTAGTGACGTTTGGACGTGACAAAATCCTAGTCACTTCTCAAACGACATTACTTTGTGCCTCATGTACAAAAGTTTTAAAAAGACTCGTTGATTACTATTCATGAGCATGCCTAAACCCTAAACCCTGATTTATACTACTCATGAGCATGCCCATGAGAATCTTGACAGTCTCTCCTCTCTCTCATATCCACCAATATATATCTCTTTCTTTCTATGTGTATATCCACGAGTAAAAAATTGAACTAAAAGAAGGGACAACAACAGCTTATAGAGCCTCACCAGCATCCGAAAGAAGTGCAGCCGAGATCTATTGTGGATATGGATTACTTGAGCGATCTTTTCGACTACCACTTGCCAAGCGATTCAAGTGAACATGTAAATACAGATACTGATTTAATATTTTTAAGTAAATATTTTTTATTTAGTGTATTTTAAGTAAATATTTTTTATTTAGTGTTTTTCTACACATACTCCGTGTAAATTATATTGTTGGTAGGGTGATTTTATCTCAGTCAGAATAAAGCAAGAAGACGAACATGCAAACGAGATGACAGATAATATCAAGGTTAACGATAGATGTGAATTTGAAACTAATATGGTATAATGTTTTAGTCAATCAAAATATGAGTTCTTTTGTTATATTGCATGTTCTTCATCACGTAGAGAGTTGAACATATCTACCACTACATACAGCTCCTCCACCACCCTATCAGCATGTTGCCATCGTTATAGGGCACGTAAATGGTAATCACTACCTCAAAGTTGGTTTGACAAGGGATTATCCAATGCCTCCCATCACACCTGAATGGGTTCACTATAGGCATACTTGCACAGCAACATGGGTTACTCCGTATTCGGAACGATTCGATGCGTTTATGCACTCATATAGATTCATCAAATCTTATTCCGAAACTTTTGTTCACGTGTTTGAATAAATTATTGTCTGTCTTGAAAAATTATCAAATTAATATCAAAAATATAATTTATCTTTTATTTACAGAAAAATTAAAAAGGAAAATAATAATTTAAAAAATTAATAAAAACCGAAAATATTAATAAAAAATCAAAGCATTTTAATTAATAAAAAAATATTAGGTGAAAAAAATATGAAAAAAATACAATTAAGAATGTGATCTTTTTCTTTAATATATATATGTTTAGTATATATAGGTTGTGCGGGGCGGGGACGGGGCAAAAAATCTCAACCCGCGGGGGGGATGCCTCCCAACCTGCCCCGACCTGACCCGACCTGACCCTATCCCCCGCCCCGCAACCCGACCCGCACCCCGCCCCGCCATAGATATTCATATATATATATCATAATATAAAAAAATATTTATTTCTCTAATTAGACATATTTTAATTTGATATTATTATTAAAATCAAAGTAACACCTAAACCCTAAGTCCCTAAACATAATATTATTATACTCTTAATTATATTGAATAAATGTTGATAAAAGCTTACTCTAAACCCTAAGTTAAATATGACTCTCTAGTCTCTATTCCTAAGTCAATTGAATTGATTTTGATAAAAATATAGGACCCTAAATCTTGAGTTAAATATGACCATATACTCCTAAATCCTAATCTCTAAAACCCTAAAGGCCTTAAACCCTAAATCTTAAACCCCAAATCCCTAAAGACCCTAAACCCATAATCCCTAAAGGCCCTAAACCCTAAAGGCCTTGAACCCTAAACCCTAAACCTAAGCACTAAACCCTAAAGCCATAATATGATCCTCTACTCATAAATGTTGATAAGATCTTAAGACCCTAAGATTTTATAAAATAAAGTATAAAATTAAACAATTTAAAAAACTATAGATGTGTATAATATAAAATTTAAAATAAATACCCATTAAGTAAAACTAAAATTATTTAATTGTGTTAAAAATATAATAGGTGGTATGTAAAGATAATAATTTAATTAGTTGACAAATGTATTATGAAAGTAGCTTTGGCTTGTTGGTTAGCTCCTCACTCTCCCACTTAGAAGTCCCAGGTTCGAATCCTAGGATGTGTAATTTAATTTTACAATTTTCAAAGATGTTGAATAAGGACGGGGCGGAGAGAGGGGATCCGCGGGGTATGGCGGGGCGGGGATGGGGCGTAAAAGTCTCAGGTCTAGGAGAGGGGGGGTTCAAATATCCAAATCTATTCCTAAATATATACCACACTCGAAAATAAAAAGATGGTGCTTAAAAGTTCCATATTGGGGAATAAATCTTATGTCCTCTGCCGCAAAACATGGAAAGGTTTAATAATCTCATATTAACACAATTAAAATAGCAAAAATTATATACTTACTTCATTGGGGAGATTTTGTCTAATATCTCTCTCTTTATTGTTTTCTACGAGACTCTCTATAGTGTTTTTTTTTTCATAATTTTCAACAAGTTTCCTCTCTTCTTCAATGTAACTAGGCGAAGACATTGAATTCTCTGTCATAATGTTGTTCTTGTAATTCATGAATATCCAATATTGGGAGAAGATGGAAGACTACAAGAAGATAGGAGGTGAGAGGAGAACAATCATTCGTATACAAATTTAATTAAAAGATTAGGGTTACAAAGTTAAATTTAATTTAATTGTACTGAGTAAAAAATATGGGTGCAAAAAGTAGATAGGTCTTAAAGTAATTTCATTTAAAGATAAATTGGTAAACTAAAGTATTTTTTAAAAATATAAGTGTATTAAGTCTAAATTTGTGTGCAAATATCGGCACCCATATCTAATAGTGCGTCCGCTTATGTGAAAGCTA
Organism: Tripterygium wilfordii; assembly: GCF_013401445.1. NCBI lineage: Eukaryota > Viridiplantae > Streptophyta > Magnoliopsida > Celastrales > Celastraceae > Tripterygium > Tripterygium wilfordii. Next base: position 8,967,354 of record NC_052236.1, on the reverse strand, counting down.
GAGAAATTTATAAAAAATATCAATTGTTCATTTATATATATATATATATATATATATATATATATATATACGTTCATACTAAGAGGCGAAACCGATTGGAGCAAAAAGACTTAAACAACTATAACGACCGTCGAGGGGGTTTGCGAAAAGACCAAACTAACCTCGACTATCAAAAATTTAACCAAAATCCTCACAATGCATTTATTATTTAAATAAATAATAAAATATTCAAAACAACCAGCCAAATTAAATACGCGGAACCTTAAACAACAATAACCTAACACAACTATCCATAACCCGATAGATTCTAGTATCCATGTCACCACGATCACGTCGTCGGGAGTTGGTCACCATTAATGAACTCACCTGAACGTGAGGAAAACAAAGAAAGAGAGGGTGAGCTATAAAACCTAGTAGGGGTAAGTACTCGATAGGAACCTAAATACCTATGTGGTAGGTACCTGAGTGCACAACAATCACACAAACGAATCCGAAACAACCAAAATAAAAATGACAAACAATAATCAATATAATCATTCCACAGTCAATACCCACAACACAGTGTATATGAACCAGCAATATATTCATGTAATCATACACATCACAGCTCCAACACAACCATCCATCAAACACAATAGTCAATCGTAGCACATGGAAGTCCGGAACAACCATCGAAGGTCATGGCATCAAACCATCCACATCTCTCAAAGACAATGCATGACAGTTCGAACAACCATCGTAGGCTGGGCACTCAAAACATCCATGTCTCTCAAAGACAGAGCACGATAGTCCGAAGCAACCATTGGAGGCCGTGAGACTCAAAATCATCCATAAATCTCAAAGATAATAGCACACAATACTCTGGAAAATCGTCAGAAGCCGTGGCATACAAAAACCATCCACAATTCTCAAAAGTAGCACACGATAGTCCGGAACAGCCATCGGAGACCGTGGCACCAACAACCATCCATACAACTCCACAAACCACAACCGGCAAGACAATAATAACATAGCTAACCACAAACCACAAGTTAACAACAACAAAGCCAACACCACAAATTTCACAACAACTAGACAAAACAACAATGCTATTGCATTGATGCTAACTACACCCATCTAAACCAACCAAGTCAATCATGATACATGTCTTCAATAGAAATTTTCCATGCACCCAAAACGATTCAATCTTCCTTTAGAAAACATATTTTATTTTCTAAATATGATGCAAGACTCTAAGAAGAACCTGGTCAAATTAAAAATATTATTATGTGATTTACACATAAATTTATAAAAAAAAATAATATTTCTAATATTTTATTTTAAGGCAAAAATGTTTTAGAATAAAATTTGTTTATTTAAAACATTTTTCTCGCAATCCAAAGTACCAAAACGGTTTCACGCCAAGTCTACATGTCGAGAGATTCAATCGCGCAAGACGACAAAACAAGCATATCCAAATAACCAATCAAGTATCAAAGCACATTAATCATCAAGAACAATAAGCAATACCAAAACGAATTTATCAACGGATGCACTATTGTGAGATCAATAAATAGAGATCACGAAACGATAAGACGAAAACAAGTAATGACTACGATTTCCAAGAATGGAAAACGAAACGATTGAGAACAAATATTAAGTACTAGTCAAGTGAAAGAAGCAATTCACGAAATCATACGAACAAGAATATCGGGCAGTAGAGGCCAATAAATATAGAACCCCTACATACCATAACAGAATCAAAGCTTATCACAACACTACAATCAAACTCTAGACAAATCAGTCGGAGACAACAAAATACTAATAATTTCCCAATGTAAATGACATTAAGGAATTCGAGGAGCAAGCAGATAACAAGGAGAATAATATCTCAGAATTTATACTGAAACTAAAAGTCGGGTATTTAGAAGTCCAAAAAGATCAGAACCCCTACCTCAATAGTAGTGCACAAAATCTTATGAAGCATGTGACCCATGATTATAGCCAAAAGAGAAAGAGAGGTATTAATGTATTATATTTATAATTGATATCATTTTTGCATTCCTTTATAATTTTTCTCTGCTAATAAATTTGTTTGATCGTTTTTGTAGGGCCTAGAAATTTGAACAAAAAAAATAAGTGATTGAAGTTGATGATGTTGAGAATGAAGAGACTGAAGTTTTTGAAGAAGAAGATGATGATTTATTAGGAGATGATAATGCCATTGAAATTGATGCTTGAGTATAATAATAGAGATAATTTTGTGAATTTTGGACCATTTGAGACATGATGTAATACGATATTCTATTTTATATGAATATGCATATATATTATAATATATTATTAAAAATTAAGTGAATCTTAATTATAATTCACGATTTGATACGATTCGTGATTCATAATTTTGCTAAATCGATTCGATTCGATTCGATTCGACAACCTGAATATTGTATCATTCTCAACAGTTGGCTGCAATAACATCTGCATAAGACTGTATCACTCACATTTACTAGGAGCGCTTTGCTTTGTGAAATACGAAAAATACAGAGAGAGTAGTACGAGAAATTGTTACATATAATTTTCTGTAAACACTAGCTAGATCCTTGGATTCTTCTCATTGACTGGATTACGATCCATGTTTGAGCAAGGCCACTTACGAATTGTGAGATCAAAGATACAATCATCAGGAATATTAATCTGCTCTTTCAATAATACTGTCACAGGGCTTGAAGGGCAGTGATATGCCTCACATCTTTCCATGATACTGTGGCACTTCACTAGATCATCCTGTGATCAAAATATATAACATGCCAATAGAAAAGTGAACTAACAGGACTATTAATTAAAAAAATTACTAATAATTCATCATAGAAAAACAGGCTCATTTACCTTTTGATCTTGATTAAAGAGCTTTGTAAAGTTATTGAGGTGGTGGATATTAGAATTTGAAGGTGTATACTCTTCCAAACTGCACCATAGAGCAGAAACAGCAAGGATGCTTGGCTGATACTCCATCAATTTAAGGTCTAAAAATTCAAACTTTACTTATCAATGCAAAGAATTACAATATTTGATAAGCATCAAAACTGATAAAGATATATCCCAGCACCTTGGTATCCCAGTTATCCTCGTACGTAGCTGCATGCGTTGGACACATATGATTCAATTGAATTCATGGGCTTCATATGTTCCATATAATTCACATGAAATCCTGTGTATACAACTTAGCAATTGAGATAATCGGGATACCAGCTGTTGGGATCAGTATAGCTGGGATCACTATAAACAAATATACCCCAAACATACCTAATAGAGCCCCAAGAAGCAACTCAGTTACTCGGTTGGTTAACTGATCTTTATGGAGTTGAGATGTTAAGGAAGAACCGATGTCCAATGTTGGCAGCATAATTTCTACGTAGGAATATGGTGTTGTAGAGTTCATGTGCCATCCCAATTCCTGCAACAAACTCAGTTCCATTCGCTGGATCGTACTTGTTTCGAAAGAATGATCAAGACCCTCCATCTTCATGATCAGACAGCATATACAGACAACATTAATATAACGAAAACAACAACAATAAACTGATCAAGCAGCCACGATCACCTGAATTTCGCGAAACGGGGGAACCGACATCTCAGTGAACTTGGAGGCGACAGATAAACATGCCACAGAGAGTAATTTAACCATCTGACAATTCCATTCCATCTAAATCACAGATATTCGAATATGAAGTGAGTTTAAGACATCAGTAGAAAATCATGGAAAAATGTATTGTTGCAAAAACAAACCCCTTACCTTGCACAGATCATTCACTGACATAAACCGATCAAGATAATTTACAGCGGAGAATGCAATCCCATAAGGCAGGTTCATCCGTATACAAGACTGCAGCAATGATTGGATTGATGGCATATTTCTATTAACTTCGATCGAGTAGCGCAGATTAATATATGTAAACATGATGATTCATAGTCAACCAACCTTGATAAGCCAATGAACGGCTCTGAACCTAGCAGACAAGAAATCATTATCAGACTGGAGTTGCCTTGCGTATCCGGCTTTAGGCACGTAACTTGATTCCTTCTCTAAGCAAATTTTCAAAGCCTCCGAAACTTTCTCGTTTGACAAATCACTGTGTTTCTCTAAGCCCTGAATATGATTGGATTGTTGGCATTGATCATCAGGAATTGAAAGCCAATTCTCGTCACAGAGCAACGAATCCATTTATAAAACTATGTATTGTTTAAACTCCTAAGAATCCCAACACACACACACATATATATACCCATGCGATACAGTGTAATTCTTGGGGCATTTGAGAATGGAAAACAAATACTGAAGAGTTGTATTTTTTGGTGTAAATGGAAATATGAGGTTAGGGGCAGTTAAAACAAAGAAGGGGTTCGTGGGGGGTAGTTGGTTCAAAGAGAGGACAGGGCACGACCCTCATAGGAGGAGGTTAATGCTTTGGGTTTGCATGGATTTGATATTTGGTTTGGTTTTATATTATTATGTGAAACAGTCGCCAATTGCGTGACTTGGTTTGACTGCTTTTCATAAATGTCGAAAAAGGAGCACCGTGCAAGATGGCAGGAGTACGAGAATTTTTTCCGGGTAGGGCCCGTTCATGTCCCGTAACGTCGTTTTATTTTACAGTTGTGCGTGGACCCTACTTTCCGAGTTCGTGATCGTGTGATTGATTGATGATCATGAGCGTGCAGTGACCGGTTTTCTTTTCTTTCTTTTTTTTCCTCATTAATTTCTCTTTTTTTTAAAAAAAAATATCTCTCTCCTAATTTTTGCCATAGTGTTTTTTTTTTCGGATATAAATTAGGGCTAATACAACTTTTAGTCACTAAAAAATATAACTCAGTTGAACTCAGTTATTGAATTTTCAAAAGTTTCAATTGGGAATCGAAAAATTAAATTGTTCAAATCTAATAACCAGGTCAATTTTTAGACTTTTCGGACAATCAACATGCGAGGTGGCATGATAGTCAACAATAATTGTTGATGTAGATTAACTTATATATAGTTAATTTAAAATAAATTGAATAAAGATTTTGAAATGCCATGCCATCTTCTTCCCATCCAAAATATCCTCAATTCACAGAGATCAGCGAGACGACAACTGGAGATTAAAAGAGATCTATTCCAACACAGAGATCTAGTTATTTGCTCCTGATTGGACCTCTAAACTAAGGAATCTATGATATTTAATTATAGAGTTCTACTATTAAATGTGTTTTAGCATAACTTTTCAGTTGCAAGTGTTTTTCATTGGTTTTGTAGAAAATATGTCTAACTTGTCGAAATCAATTCATATAACCATGAGTGAATCAAGAAGATTTTTTTTTAATTAATACTCATATTCTTGATCAGAGATTCTTGAATTATATAATTGTTAGATCACATAGGATTTCATCTCTCATTTTACCAAGAGTGTACTAATACAATTTGTATCATAGTACATTGTCAAATATTGGACAGTGTAAAAAGACGTTGTATGCGTTGGGACAATGTAATAAGTTATCAGTAGAACACATAATCCCAACCACATTCTTCATCAATCAATCAACAACCTAAAATCAAAATATTATGACCAAAAATCGATTGTGATTGTTGATCAAGCATTTATGGACTCACCTCGAACAAGCAGCGAAGCTCTGCATATTCTAATATGTTTGTTGACAGAATATCCAAGAAAATTGACAATGTCTTTCGCATTAATCACCAACACGATACCCTAACCGAAGCTCACAAAACTTAAAGAAGTTGCTTCTTCATTATTTACTTTGGAATGTTGTAGCTGAGAGAAACTTAGGTTGTGTGAGATAATTATCTTGTGGCTAGAATGTGAGAGAAAAGAAAGAGAGATGAAAAGGTTAAAAAAGAAATCATGAGGAGAGAGAAGTGAGAAAAGTTATTCAATTTTTTTAATTTTTTTAATTTAATCTATGTGACATGTTGAGTTGACATGTCACATAGATTATGTAGGATTGTGTACGATAAACTTAGAAATGTTTAACATTTTTTCGAAATTCAAAAAATTCAACATCAATGAATCTTAGAGAAATAACTTGCTCCCAATCAAGTGTGGGGTCACAAAGTTTATGTTGACGTGTGCTAATATTAAAATAAAATTATTTAGATCCTGTGTTTATGGGAAGAAAAATTTAGAGTTTTTGAGAACAGTACAACTACTTGAAATGATATTGTCAATGGACATATATCTTGATGTTTGGTCTCATATAATAACTAAAATGTTAGCATAAATAGATATTAATGTTCGTGAAAGCTAAATATGTTATACAAGATAAAATAATATCTATTGAAATTGTGTTTGACAAGATTTCAAGAAGTAGAAATCATCTATTGTCTGGCTTAATTCTCTTTGATCCGTGATTGGGTAAAAATCATTGATTGCATGTTGATTGAATTTTGAGAGACATTGGAAGCTAGGGCGGAACCTAGCTACAGCCCAATGCACTAAATTTTTTAATTTTTAATACACTTATATAATGTTAAGTGCATGTATTATTGAGTTTTTTTTTTTTTTTTTTTGGGTTTCCCATGGTATCTCTAGACAAGCCCAGTACTAATCCTCCGAGGTACGGGTGGGAGGCAAAGGCGGGGACCTCTCTCAAGAAGGTTTTTTGTATCCACAAGGACTCAAACCTAAGATCTTATTTAAGCGATCAGAACCCCTTACCACTCAGGTCAACCTTCGTTGGTATTGAGTTTCTTCTTTGGGTTAATGATAATTTTTTTTTTTTTGGAAAGTATAACATGAGTTTTACATGTCAAGTCAAAGCATGTGGACCAGTCCAAAATGCTGGTCATTGTTTCAGGATGGGGAGGTTACTGTGATGAGAAGCCCACTGGAGCAAACTTGAAAACTGAGTGTCCAAAAAATGTGGAATGCATTATCAGTACGCTTGACTTTATTAGGAAATCGATGAGTTCATCTTAGTCTCCAGAAATGTAATTAACTGACAAACTCACCTAGATTTCATGCTCAGTGAAACTCATAAGATGACAAAACCATGAAACCAAAACTTCCCTCATTGGTAGATTAATTCAGGTTGAGCTTCTGGAATGGATTGCAGATCAATTCAAGCATGTTTCATTAATCACTTAACTGTTAGTTGTGAAAAAGTTAAAATCAATCATCAATGACTTTATCCAAAAAAAAACATACGATGTTGTGATAGTTAAAAACAATTCAATAGCTAGTTAGACCATAAAACATGAAACATGAGATGGAGTTGAGTTTTCCACTACTCTTACAGGCATTTCTTAATCGTTGATCCAAATCTCGTTTTGGAGCCCAATAACTTTTGCTGGGTAAATGTCACTTTTCGTTATTGACAAATAGTTCATGTTACAACTTAGTAACTAAAAGATCAAACCTTATGTTTTGATCGCCGATTTTATTGAGTCATTTCATAATTAGTTTTTATGAAATCTCAGTTAATCAATGCAATGACGTGGCATCAAAAAGTTAAAAAAAAAAAAAACTATTTTCTTAGTTTGATTGGCTTGAGACTTGCTTACTTGGAAATTCCACAATTTATTTTTAAAAATAAACACGTGGTACAATAAGATCAAGACAATTAGAAAGACCAGCAAATTCTGACTTTTAGAACAAATCTAAATTATTACAAATTAGTCAATAAAAATTTATTTGTGTCACAAAATGGTCATCAAGACCATATCTAAACTCTGACTTTCAGCTCCATCTTCTCTGACTTCATCATTGTCAGCTGTATCCTCTACAGCTTCATCATTGCCATCTCCATCCTCTCCAATTTCATCACTTTTATCTCCATTATCCTTTCCAGCTTCATCAGATTCATCTCCAGCCTCTCCAAAAATCTTATGCTCCTGTTCCACAAGTCTCTCACTATGGTGGACAAAAATCACACCTTGGCTGAATACTCCTAGATGGAAATATGGTCAGTTCCACTAAAACTCCTCTGGATATTAACTGCCCTAAGTAAGTTTTCAAGATTATCACTAGCAAAATTATACAAAAAAAAAATAGTGCTCAAAAAATTACATAGGATGTCTCTACTCTTTTTATAATTAATGAATTAAATGCTTACTCCCCTTTAATTCGGCCAAACTCATGGGATTGTTAGGTCAAATCCCTTAGTTTGCGGCTGATCACTTTCGGAGATTTCAAGCATTATGATTTGAGCAGGTCAACATACATGCCCTTCCTGCCAATCACCAATCGAACACATAATCTAACAACATCAGAGGCAGATATCGAGATCTAAAGTTTAGATCAACATATACTTTTGACAACACCAAAATCTCAATTAGTGTGAAAGGTCTACCAGTTGTAAGGATTCCATTGAGGGGCCATAGGTTGACTGCAACAATTAGGGTGAGAGGTTGTTGTGCTGTCTTGGTTTCTCAACAACGGCGTACCAAGTAAATTGATTTTAGGGTTTCAAGATGGGCATTTTCACTTTAAAATCCCTTTTTGCGCCAATGTCCTCTTTAATCAGTGTCATTATTCTATAACATAAATAGTACACATCAGATTTCCGTATCGTCGTATCATTTATTAAACATTTTTCGTTTGGTCAATAGGACACGTTAGCGCGTTGACTGAACGAGACTTTAGAAAATTTGATTGTGAAATGACTCAACAAAATCAATGACTAAAAAGTAACATTTGATCTTTAAATGACTGAGTTGTAAAATGAACCATCATTTAGAGACGGAAAGTGACATTTACCCGATTTTAGCCAGTAATTTTGTACTTTAAGCGGGTGATCCGACAAAAATCCAGCCAATACTTCTTATAGCTGTTTCGGGCCATTAAACTCTGGGTCCATCCCAATTTTTAAGCCCATTAAAAACTCCATACCCATTTCAAAATAACAATTAAATTCCAAGAAGCTAAACAAAATAAAATAAATGCACTATAAGTATTTTTTAAAAATGATATATTCTACGAAATTAATTTGTTTTTGGCCATTGAAACAACATTACGTGTAAAGTTGTCAACCGCACCTTCAACAAGTAATCGCGATAAGTGTTGAAACGGTCCGCGTCTGAAACCAGGAAGAACAATGGCTGCTACTTCGCTTATTACATCCTCTCTGTTGTCCACGAAAGCTCTTACAGTTCCTTATCTAAACCAGCAACCTTTGCCTGTCCGGACTCCGAATCGCGTCACTAGAAGGGCCAAGAAGCAAGGCTCTTTCACTGTCCAAGCTGCCAAGCTTCCTGCAGGAGTATGTTCTAATTATTTCATCACTAATTCCAATGGGTTTTTGATAATTATGTTTGGCTTTAAACAAATGGGTCTTGCACAATTTCCAGGTGGAATTGCCAAAAGTTCAACCAAAATTTGACCCACCATTTCTGGGTTTCACCAAGACTGCTGAAATATGGAATTCCAGAGCTTGCATGATTGGCCTCATTGGGACTTTCATTGTGGAGTTGGTAACTTCTCTCTCTCTCTATTTTCTTTTTCTGTTCTTATTTTTGTAGTTGACTATGTTCCTTGATCTGAGCTTGTGGTAATTGCAGATATTGAACAAGGGAATTCTTCAGGTCATTGGGGTGGATATTGGGAAAGGTCTTGATCTTCCACTCTGAAAAAAAGCCATGAAGAGCTTTCATCAACGAAGTCAACTCTGTAATTGCACATTTGAATAGTGTGTGTACCAAAAACACTCAATTCCTGTTATTGTATGAAGTATGAACACAGTGCATTTTGCGCAATCTACAACTCTCAGTACATATCATGTTATTTGCGAACATCATAAACAAGCATAAAATTTTTTTGCTATATTTGGCTTCGTAAACGTCTGGAGTTAAAAGTACATTACGCGGACCTCTACAGAACTCGGCTGATTCGAACATCTATAATTGGTACTTTGCCGGAAGATTCAGATAAATCCAGGGCCTCTGCCAGTGACATGCGGTGGCTTCCCCATGCGGACTCCGCCCACCTTTTCATTTTCCCTCCTTCATTCTTTCTGTTCTGCTGAACCGAGAGTGCTTGCGCATACCCACCTACACAATTGAAAAATTGGGATTAACACAAGCCCTAGCAAGTGAGTGTCCCATCCTTGTGTACTTCCAAATACACATGTAACATTCTGTGAAAGCTACAAGATGCTTACGTGCTTAACAGTTGACACAAACATAACATATTAACTTGAGATACCCGGACTGCCTTGCAATCTCAAAAGGCAAATTTGTGACTTATTTAATAATGCAGAATGCATGCTGAAACTATAAAGAAAATAATGTAGAAATGTTCCGAGTGTAGAGCCACGAGAAGTACATAAACATATCCAATTGTCAGAACACATGATTTTCCATATCAACAAGTGATTACTGAGGTTAAAAGCATCCATGGTTAGGCCTGAATCGAATAGATCCACATATGTTGATGGTTAATTTTGAAAACCACGAAGACAAGCACTAAGCTACACAGCCATACCTCTTGCAAGGGCGACTATATCCCTTCTACTTCCCATAGTTTCTGTGCAATCAAAACAGAAAAAAAAAAGAAAAAAAAAGATGAATTTATCATTTGAACACTAAAAAAACACAAAACTAAAGCCACGCGTACAAAACTCTCTATACCTTCCGACTCCAAAGGTAATGCCTTCAGCAACTCTATTGCCCTTCTGTAAAGGCCCTGTTGTCAAGACGTTATTAAAACCATGATAATGGGGTAAATCTGTAAATAAACCAAAACAGCACGCAACAACCTGAGAGAAGGCTATGGTCACAAAACTAACTAAATAACAAACTGAGCAAAAACCAACAATCTAGTCACAGCTTTGATGATGATATAAGAGCATGATTCCACTTTCAAGACAAATACTAACACTTGCAAGGGTTTACTGTGAACTAATCATGCAAAATGTAGATAGCAAGATTTCAATGTCCAAATTATAATTGCAAGGTTATGTTGAGGTTCTGACCTCTTGTATCAAAAGGGCACTTGAGTGCTCTTGCTTTGCTTTACTTCGAAACATGAGAGCCAAGCATGTCAAGACAACACCGACCTTGGGATGACAAGTTCCTACACGAAATCAATGAATCTATGTGATACACCGATTCTACTAAAGTGTGTGTCAATTTCTCATCGAAGGGAGTGGGGATTCTAAATAACAGACCATATTGTTCCTCTGTTTTTGTCAACGCCCTCGTCAATATCTCCTCTGCATCATCGAAGTTCCTGAATTGACGGCCATATATTAGTAACAGAAGAAATTATTAAAAAGGGAAAACGAAATAATTGGTACACAAGAAATCCAAGCCTGCCCTGTGTGTGCCTCAAGCTGCCCCAAAGCACAGGTGGCTGCCAACAGAACTTCATCTGGAGCCATATTACAAGCTGCTAAGGTACATATGTTGCCAAAACCTTTGTTCCCACCCACACTTTGAATAACATTTTGGTATAACTCTTTTGCCAGTGAAAAGTTCCTTGTGCCATGCAAAAACTCCCCATACGATAAAGCGGCACTACTGCCTATATTTAACTAGATCAGTATATTCTTAACCAATGATTCTCTTAATGATTAGTAAAGCAAAAAACCCTCACCAGCTGAATCCTCAACGACAAGAAATGCCTGAAAGCATGATTTCACTGTGTGGGAGCACCCCCATGCACAAGTACCTCATTAGTTAAAGCCAAAGGAATGAGAAAACAAGGGATTCAATTCTGGCACTATCATAGCCATACCTGGTTCAAGATTACCACGTACATGTTCAACCAGTCCTTTTACTGCCTTGGCACGAGCCTCTACAGCCAAATAGCCGCCAGCACTACCCCTTGGTTCATCTTTATCAAATAGTTCTAAGCATTTATCTGCCAGCACTGATGAAGTATCATCCTATATAGGGAGAACATCTCCAGATAAATTTTAAATGGGGAAAGAAGGGAGAGTAGCGGGCAAGGGGGAACTAGAGATTAACATTCTCAACACTATAATGATACTAACAGGTAAAAAGTAAACATCTCTGTGCACAAGGCTGCCTGGGCGAGAGCTACGCAGATAGACCTTAGCCCACATAATATACGAAGAGACTGTAATGATAATAACACTAACAGCAAAAGGAAAGAGCTATGGAAACACAATGATGTCATTGTAATGACTTACATGCCCCAACTCTAAATTAAGTCCCACAAGAGCTTCTGTTGCTGCAACTGCAAAAGATCATAAACAAAGAAAATCCAGTCAGCACACTCTTTTGTTTTGATTTTCAGATAGACGGAAAGCCTTAATACTGCGAAAATGCATTTGGACAACCAAGGATTTAACAAAATAGTTTTAAAGCTCCTAAGGTAAATGTAACAACTTCAAACCCGACCTAAGTCAGTTCTTCAGCGAGTATCAAAAGATTCACCTCTAACCGCCAAAGAAGACTGTGTTAAACCTTGAACCATCTGCAATTTCTCCATTGCTTCATTAAAATTTCCCCTGGATTTGATGATAATGAAGACTAACCTTTAGTTTGTCAGTAAAATAAATATAAAATTTTGAAATTAAGACTGGGAATCATAGAAATTGAAAATAGAGAAAAACCTGTCAGCTAACAAGGTAGCCATAGCAAGCAGGACCATTCCCTTTGAGTTTTGGCTGTCAGTGTCATGACTGTCACCGGACTGAGTGGAGAGACACTGCTCCAATATCAGCAGCCCTTGAGCATAGGATTCATCTACATGCCCCGGTAAAAAGATAAGAAAATAAAATTTTTATAAAATAATCGCAAACAGAAATGGCAAAAGAAGTGATTGAAGCTGAAAAAGAGGGGAAAACCTGATTTTTGAGACCTCGCGTGAGAGAAAGCGTAGTCGGTCATCTGAAGGGCAACTGGTTTCACGGCCAAGACGTCGGTTCCATCATGGAGTAATCTCACCGCAGGCGACGGCGACGGTGATCGTGAATGGACAGAAATTAGCCCCAAACGGGTCGGGATGGCGATAGTGTTTGCTAGTCTTGACAGTTTAAGTGCCCTGTGAATCATTGCTGCTTCTTTGTTCGATCGAAGCTTTTGCAAAACCCCTAATCAAATCAAACGAGAGGGTTAAACCGTTTAAGAACAGAAAGCCAAACGAGCTCCTTGGTGATAGCCATACACGTACACCTAGATGCCAATGGACGGGCTAACCGAGTAACCGGTAACAGCGGGACTGATTTGGGCCTGAAAATTCGTAGAGCAGGCCTATACCTCAGCCCGAGATGGGCTTGAAAATTCCGCTGGGCATTCAACTATAGGAAAAAAATAGAAAATTTTAGTCACACCTCAAAATTTACTAAGGTCCCATTTGGTAGGGCTTTTTTTTTGTAGTATAAATATTACATACCAACCAAACAAGTATTTCCAGACACATAAATATTACATACCAACCAAACAAGCATTTTCTACTACTTTTCGAAATGCTACAAAATGGAACCATTTTGGTAGCATTTTCATTTTCATTCCCATTTTGTCCTTATCTTTCTATTGTTATCCCCATAATACCCCTTATTCCTCTTATTCTCTCTTCACCTCCCTGTTCCTATCCTTCCCCGACCCACCTGGAGCCCCCACCAACTTTGCCGCAATCGACCTCTGTTCGGTTCCATCAACACCCACAACAATACTACCAACAGAAACAACCACCCAACTCTTGGCATGGTATTCCCTCTCCACCCCTTGGCATTGGCACCCCATACACAGCTTCGATCTGGTACCCCAAGTTAGAGCCAACCCATATTCAGATGTTAGTTTCAATGTGGAGATGAAGAATTGAGAGAGAAATTAGTGAGAGACAAAAAATAGTGAGACAAGAACCATGGGAGAAGATGAAGAATCGGCAGAGAAAATAAAGAGAGAAGCGATGAGTACCGTCCATGGGAGAAGAAAAATTTGAGGAAGAAATAAACATGTAAAATATATTACAATTTCAATATATTTAAAAATAACAGATAAATAATATTCAATATATGCCTTCTTTTAATTTCTCTTTAATTAATTTAATCTACATAAAAAATGTTAGTCGTATTCCTTTTATTATTTTAAAAATCTAAATTTTTTATTTTCAAAATTATTTGTTATTTATTTTTGTATTTATTTATATTTGTTACAACTAAAATGCATCATACCTTTGCACGTAATTTATCCAATATGCTATACAGCACAAATGTTAACAGTAAAAGTTCAACCAAACACCTATCCAGCATTCAAGCAGCATATCTGCTATTAAAATTGTCCAGCATTTCTGTTACCACCATTGCTACTGGCATTTCTGCTACTTTACAAATGCTCTACCAAACTAGCCCTAAGTATACTCCGTTTGACTTTACATTGACGGTGTCCTTTTTTAGGGTTCCGCTCATAACAACCCAGCCACTCTATGCCTTCCAAGATGTGCATCTAGTGAACGAGAAGCATAGAATGCCTCTGAGCACATCGTGAGCAATGCCGCTGCTATTAATCGGGTAACCAACGCATAACAATGGTGAGTTGTTATGATTTTGTTTATTTTGTTTTTTGGGTTTTGTTCGATTTATGGGTTAGCTTAGGAGATCTGGTGGTTAACAATGGTGAGTCTTCACTATAGATTTGGTTTTCGAAAGTAAAGAAATGGAGTATTTCCTTCTCATTTGGACGTGCCCTTCAGCATAGCACTCTCAAGGCTTGGGCTGGCAAGGTCTGCAAGTACTAGTATGTGCCCGCTTTTTGGTCAGTTTGTTTCAATTCTTTTCATTTTTGGTAATTTCAACTGCACTGTGCTCTATTTTGTTGAATTTTGCTTTTCATATCCTTGTATGGCATGTTCTGTTTTGTAATAAACAACTATGAAATCCCTTATTTTTGAGCTCTATTTAATGTTTGAGGTGCATTTCTAAAATGTCTAATATTTTATGTACTTTTGGTGCTATTATAAAAAAATCTAAAAAAATTGGATTGCGCTTAATAAGGGGTGTCATTAGTAAAATTTGGGGTGTAACTAAAGCTACCTAGGAAAAAATAGATCATTCTAGAAAAGTCCTATTCGGACAAGCAAAGGTCTTATGGGACATTTGGTTAATAATTGAATGAGACGAACGTGAGATGAGTGGGAGGCGAGCATCACGATATTTGGTATGAAATAAAGAGTAGGCATGATTGTGA
Organism: Tripterygium wilfordii; assembly: GCF_013401445.1. NCBI lineage: Eukaryota > Viridiplantae > Streptophyta > Magnoliopsida > Celastrales > Celastraceae > Tripterygium > Tripterygium wilfordii. The sequence goes on along the minus strand of NC_052236.1, from coordinate 8,952,227 downwards.
AAGTTATAATAGTACAATTTTCGTGTTATCTTTTTTTCTTTAAAAAAAATAAAAAAAAGAGTAAAATAATTTTTTTTTATATTAGCCATCCTCCATAAGGGAGAATAAATGATGGAATGAGTTTTGGATTCCACGCTCTCAAAGTAAACCTAACAAGGGAATAGGTGAAAATCACTGTCATGGTTGTCAAACCGATTTTGATCGTAAGAGTGCACGATCTTAGGTAACCAAAATAATTCGAATCGATATAAAATCCCAAAAATTGATAAGATCTACCGATCTTACCTTACGATCTTACGATCTTACCGATTTTATGATCTTATCGATTTTACCGATCTTAACCTTAATAGAATTATGGAGTCATGGGCTTATGGGTTGTGGTATACTAATCATGTGCTTATGTTTCTAATCCTAGTTTTTGTTGAAAAATTGGTTCAAATATACACTCATGATATAATCTTACACAATTATTGTGCTTGCTTTTCATAGTTCTCTGGTGATCTTAAAAAATTACAATTTTATGAAATATTAATATGTCTATAAATAAATAAATAATAATCACATTTTTGAATTTGTTATTACCTATAAACTATAGTATATTATATAATGTTAATTATTTATTTATAAATAAGTAATTATATTATTTTACACTTATTTTTTATATTTTATAAAATCTTATGATTTCACAATTCGATTTTGCATGCCTTCCGCCGATCTTATGTAAAATCCCGATTTTGACAACCTTGATCACTCTCATCCTACCCTCATTCCACCATCTTAGGGTGCATTTGGTTGGTGTTTACAGGGAGGAATGGGGATGGGATTAACATATTCCCTTTATTTGGTTGATTTTTGGAGGGTAGAATCTCAAACTCATTCTAGAGTGGTGAGAATAACTATTCTCCACAAGGAAGAATGAGTTTTAATATGTAAAGCACTATTTTATCATTGTTATAAAATATTATTTTATTTTCTAAAAAGAAAAAATGACAATATGGAAATTGGACTATTATAATTTCATACTCATGCTTACTCTTTATTTTATTGTCCGCACTCATCTCATGCCAAGGGTGGAACCAACATCGAATATTGGGGAGAGGGGGGAGAAACTTAGTGCTGGGCTCCGGAGGCAGTGTCCCTAGAAATTTGTTTTGATTCTATATATATCACTTGTTAAAATTAAGGTAAAAATACAAACTATATCCATAAATTTGATAAAAATGTTTACAAATAACATCATTGGAATTCGATCAAACACTTATTTCTCAATGCATCTAACTAGACCATTAAATTGTAATTCCATAAAGCACTATAAATGTATTGTTACTTCGCATATCAAAAATGTAATTCTCCTACTGATTCTTAAGTGTCATTAGGGGACACTTAGTTAACATTAGGGGGTGAGTTAAGTTAAAAATTTTTATTTTTTTCCTTGGTACTATTACCATTAAAATTTTTTTTAAGTGGGGGTGGCCGCCCACCTTTGGTTAAAGATGGTTCCGCCTTTATCTCATGCTCACCTTACACTCACACTCACTCTATGCTCTTCTCATGCTCACCTCAGATAATTATGAATCAAATGTCCCGAAATGTCAACCAAATGCCCCCTTATAACTTAGGCATGGGTCGGAAATTCAGGGATCGAGGCACTCCAGCACAAACATTGGTCTAGCTTGCTTGACAAGTGCTAGCTAGTGTGCTAAACGATCTTCTACAGGTGGATCTAGGACTAGGATAGACTGACCGTTTAGGTTAGATCTCCAATTGATCCTACACCTGCAGAGAATCAGAATTTACACATTGTATTATAAACATATCAACCTTACAACAGCAAGTCAACTATTGGACAAACAATATTTAAAATGAAGGCAATATACGAATTTCAGAATTAAAAACACAGTTATATAATATATGGTCAAAACAAAACTCAAGCTTACTGCTCAAGAAAACAAAAGCGTCATGAATGACATAATTCTAACTTGCTTTCCAAACAAGACTCCTCCATTTACCCCTATAAATTGCCTAATACAGGCAAACAAGAACCATCATCAGTAATTCAAACATGGGAGAAGTGAAGTTGCATGGAGTCTGGCCTAGTCCCTTTAGTTACAGAGTGATATGGGCTCTGAAACTCAAGGGTATACCATTTGAATACATAGAAGAAGATCTTTCCAATAAAAGTCCTCTACTTTTGCAATACAACCCTGTCCACAAGAAAATTCCAGTCCTCGTTCATGCTGGAAAACCGATCTGCGAGTCCATGATTATTGTCCAATACATCGATGAGGCGTGGCCGGAGAAACCCTTGATGCCAAGTGACCCTTATCAGAGGGCCATGGCTCGATTCTGGATTAAATTTTTTGAAGACAAGGCACGTGTTTTCACACATTTGAATATAGTTAAACTTTAATAGTTGTCTATATATTTGTTTCTGATAACATTTTGATGAAAATATGCATATGCTAGCAGGGCATCGCAATTGGGAAAATGTTTCGAGCCACAGGTGAAGAACTAGAACAAGCAAAGAAGGATAGCTTGGAAATGCTGAAAACCATCGAAGAACATGCAGCAGGAGAGACGAAATTCTTCATTGGAGATGAGATTGGCCTAGTGGACATAGCCTTCGGTGCAATTGCTTACTGGTTGGAGGTCATGGAAGAAGTACTAGGAGTGAAGCTGCTGGAAGCCCACAAGTTCCCTAAACTTGCAGCTTTGATCAACAATTTTAAAGAAGAACCTATAATCAAGGAAAACCTCCCAGATCACCATGACATGCTTGTTTTCTTCAAGGGTCGCAGAGAAAAGTTACTTGCCTAGGTATCATAAGAGAGTGTTTGTCAGTTGTCATATTTAGGCTCCTCTACTAATAAATAAAGCCAAGAATAATAAGAGAGTGTATTTTAATTTGTCCTACGCATCCATGCTTAGGCAGATTAGGCTTCTCTATAGTAATAAATGTAATGATTAATGAAATGACATGATATAGCAGAATCTCATGATTGAACATACACTAACTGTCCTAAACTTCTTGCGACTTTTTTTTTAACCGATGAATCATTCAACACAGCATGCTCTTTGGAAAGCTGAGTGAACATCAATATCGGACTACCAGAATAATCTGTACCACTCTAATGATAAGAAGTAAGACTAGGCCATAGCCCATGTAGGTAGGGACTGAAAAGCGGGACAAGTCCATGGAACCAGGACTCAACAACAAAATATCTCAGCTGGTTCGTTCGAACTACCGACCTCGGATACCATACTCCCTAAATCCGAAGAGATAACCAACTAGACTATTGCCAAGTAGTTAAGTGCTTGCGACTTGCACATTCAAGGGAGTGGGAATCCTATACACCTTACCAGCATACCATATTATTCCTATGTTTTGGTTAATGCCGTCATCAATATCTCCTCCGCATCACCAAGTGCCTGAAATGAAGGCCATACATTAGTGACACAAAAAAATCATTAAAAAAGAATAGGAGAGAATTGGTATACAAGTAATCCAAGCCTTTCTCTATGTGTGCCCCAAGCTGTTCCAAAGCACCCAATAGAACTTCATCTGAAGCCATATTACAAGCTGCTGCTAAGGCACATATGTCACTGAAACCTCTGTTTCCACCCACACTTTAAATTACATTCTCGTATAACCTTCGTCGATGAAAAGTCTCTTGAAGGCTTGAACCATGCAATGACACCTGATACGATAAAGCAGCGCCATTGCCTAGACCTAACAAGATTATATTCTTCACCAATGTTTCTCTTAATGATTGGTCAAGAGAAAAAATCCAATACCGGTTGATTCCACTATACAGGAGTAAAGATAAAACAAAGAACTTCAAGTCTGGCACCTTCATGATAACACCAGTCCTTTTCCTCCATTCTCGGTTCATCCACCTCTCCACATGACTCATTTTCCTTATCATCAGTAGAGTCTGCAAGTATGAAAATGTTCACGCTTATACCAGTGGTCTCTATCCCATTTGCCGCCACACTTGAAGCATAGACCTTTGTTTATTCTTTCTTGTACTTCCTCTCTAGACAACTTCTTGATTTCCTTAGACTTGTCTTTTGGGGTGTCTATGGCAATATCTTGCCTTTCCATGAAGGTTTTAAGCATAGACCTTTGTTGATTCTTTCTTGTACATCCTCATTGCTTCTTGTAGTCGCTCTGGTTGCTTGAGCTCTATCACCAACCAAGGTTTTAATCCACCAATGAATAATCCCAGCAATGCTTCCTTAGACCAACATTTCACCATGCCTAAACTTATCCATGTAGTCCTAGACTCGCCCTTCTTGCTTCAACTTAGCCAATTGCCCATGATGGTTGACTATTGGTGATGGTTCCTATTGAGCCAAAAGCTCCTTTTCAAATGTTGTCCATCATAGTATCCTTTCATCTTGATCATATTCGCCTTTGATCCATTGCCACCACTTGCTCGCCTTACCAACCAAGTAGAAGCATGCAATCGCCACTCCCCTCGCGTGGCACCTCAAATACATAGAAGTAGTGTTATGCCTCGTCTAATTACTCATGTGGGTCCCTGTCACTAAACCTTGGAAAACCCACCTTAGACTTCTTAGGTCCCCTATCAAATGGTATATTCTTCCCATACCTTTCCTCGCTATAGCGGCAACTCTCCTTGCCCACAGCGTTGGTCGTGTCTACCATAGGGCCTATGGTCTTGCGTCCGTGGTTCCTCTATGAACTCGTCTTCATTCACCTCTTCATGGAGTGGGTAACAGGGTTGACTTCTTTGACTGTAAGTCTTGGATATACGGTTATCACCCCAAACCACCTTTCAACAACCTTGCCTCCTCCCAGATCTGATCCTTCATTATGAGTTCGTCATCTCACTGTCTCTTCTTCGCGTCTATCAGCTCCTTGGATGCGTGGATCTAGAGATCTCCTCAAATCTATTGCCTCCACTAACTGTTCTGCCAACCTTCGTTCCAACCTTTCAATACTCTCCCTACTCTCTCTCCTTAATTCCGTGTACTCTCTCTTCATCTTCGTTGAGGGTCATCATCAGCTGGGCCACTGTGGTGGTCACCTCCTCCAATGTTCGCAACATCTTCTTTCCATCGTCCTCCAATGCCTCAAGCATTGCTTTGTTGGTACCCTGGTTGTTACATGTCTCCATTGACTTCAAATCGAAAAAAAAAACTTGATAGAGATAGAAAACTCTCAATAAAAGCACCAAATTAATAAGGACCCGATTCTAGATCCAACACCAAATCACTCCAAAAAATACAAAGCACCCAAACAACTCCGAATAAGAACAATAACAAGAACAATGATTGAAAATGAAGCTAGAATTTACAAAATAAAGTCCTAATACAATTTCTAGATCAAAACCTTGACTAGGATTCCTCACCAGCCCAAGTTGTTCAAAGTAAGAATACAATGAACCACCAAAAGCTAAACAAGAACCTTGATTAGGGTTCAAGTCTAGCTCAAGAAAATCATAGTAAGAGTCCTTTGACGTTCCGAATCTCAAAATGAGTTTCTCCTTGGCAGTTGCACTGTCATTGTACTCTTTTCTTCGATCCCCTATATCATACAAGTATAACTTTATTTATACTAGTCAAGGTTGCCCTATAGATTTATGAAATTAATTACAGATTGACACATGTCCAAATCACTTGGTGTTATATTCCCCATGCCACATCAGTGCTTGGACTTGCTTTTACTCGCCTCGCTAGCCACGCCGATGGCAGTTCCTTCATTAGCTTCGACTTCATTGCTAGCCTAGACATCATCGCTAGCCTTGACTTCATTGCTAGCCTTGACACCCTTGCTAACCTTGATATCATCTCTAGCCCTGATATTATCGCTAGCCAAAACATCATTTGCTAGCCTTAACTTCATCGCTAGCCAAAAACCTTTTGCTCGCCTCACTAGTCACTTCAAAACCTAAAGGCACCATAATACTTATGGGGTCCACCTTGACATGAGTATTTTTGTCATTAATCCATAGGCTCGTCAAAGGGTTCTCTGTTCCTAACTAACGGAACGCTATTGGATCAAATGACAAAGACAGTGTTGAGAAAAAGATGGCTTTTCCCGGATGACATTAAAATTCATCAGTTTGCTTTTACATCCAAACGAATATAACACGTGTAATACTTGGATTTTGTCCTGGTCAATTTGTTATTATTTCTTATTTCATTTAAACATTTTATTTTTAAATATATATTGTGGAAACTCAAATATAGAGCTCAATTGAATTTTTGTCAAAAGCTCAATTAAATTTTCCCCGAGCTAAATTAGTGTCCTAACTCAAAGCCCAACAAATCCAACCCAAGATCCAATTAATTCAACCCAATAAACTATAGATCAACAAATAAAACCCACAAGCCCAATCCAAAACTCACAAGCCCATGAACCCATAATTCGAAGAAGGAGTATGCAGGCTTGCGTAATTTATTGAAAAATGAGTAATATTTACAAATGAATAATTTAATTTAAATAAATGAATTAAATGTCACATTTTTGAATTTAACGATAACCATTTTAGGGTTAAAGTCGTTTTTCACAAATGGATGGTAAAGACTGTTATTGTCTCGGGGCAGCAGCTATCCCGATTTTGAAAAAAAAAATACATAATTAAATGAATGTTGGCCCAAAGAGACGAAAAAGTCAAATCCAAATGGACACAAATAAAACAACACAAAATAGTTGTGAAAATGGGCCCAAAACAAGCCAAAAATACATTCCAAAACAAGCCCAAAAAACTATACAAAAAATGCCCAGAAAAAAGCCTAAAATAGCTCAAAAATTATCCCAGAAAAATTGCATAAAAACTGTCCAGAAACTACCCAAAAAACTGCACACAAACTGCCCTGAAACTACCCAAATACCTGCACAAAAACTGCCTAAAATTTCCCAGAAATTAACCCAGAAAACTATACAAAAACTGTCCAAAAAAAACTGCACAAAACTGCCCAGAAATTACCCAAAAAACTGCACACAAACTACCTATTGAACAGTCTAAAATAGCCCAGAAATTAGCTCAGAAAACTGCCCCAAAATAGCCCAGAAAACCGCACAAAAACTGTCCAAAAAAAAACTGCACAAATCTGATCAGAAACTAACCAAAAAAACTGCACAAAAACTGCCCAGAAAACTGCCTAAAATAGCCCAGAATATAGTCAGAAAACTGCTAAAAAACAGCACAGAAACTGCTCAAAAACACCCAAAAAAACTTCCCTCTACACGGAGACAGAATCTCTCGAAGAGGGGAAGGACTTGTTTATGGGATTTTCTATCTTTGATAGCAAAAAATCCAAAACAAAATGGGAGAAAACTATTCAAAATTAGGACAATAAAAATAAAATAACGGCGTTGCTATCTACACCCCCTATATTACTTCATACACCTCCCTTCAAATCATTTCACGTACTTCCTTGCAATTGTCTGCTAATTTTTTGTTTTTGTTTCTGTTTGTCTATTTTCTTTTCCTTTTTTCTTTTTCTGATTTTTTGGGATACCAGACTTGAATTTTATAGAAACAGTGTTTATTATTGAAAAAGTAGGAGCACTTACATTTATTTTTACATTGAAAGGAATCTTGACACACTCTCTCTCTTATTCTTATTGGCTTCTCAAGAATAATAACATCACACGGTCAAAGTTGGTTAAAAATTAATTGATATTTTTCATTGATATCAATTATTTTTTGTTAAAATATAAATGAAATAATAATAAAATTGACGGAGGATAAATTTAAAAAATTTTAAAAAGATATCTCGTCAATCAAGTTTTGTCGGACATTTACCCATGTATCCTCTCCAAAACCAAGTAATCCAACAATAGCCCGGAAGTCACAATTTTCATCAGCTCTTACATCTTTTACGAATATAATGTAAGGTAGCAATATAAGTGAGAACTGACTAAGATATACATGCTCATGGACAGTTTATAAATACACATACATAAACAAATTCAATTTAATTAAGATTTTTATTTTATTTTTATTATAGTAGCATAAAAATATTTCAACATACACATAAAAAATTATTTTCATTTTCATTTTAAGATTTTTATTTTTATTTTTATTTTAAATTTGTATTTTTGTTTTCATTTGTTATTATTTTTTTCATTTTTTACTTCTAGTCTATCTGATTCCCAAAAGTTTAATGAATTATAAATGGAACATGCCCGATCATAACAGCTGAAATAACATTTCGATACTCAAACAATTGATGTAAATTACAATACTATGATTTCAGGAGGAAATATAGAAAGTCTACACTTAATAAATGCTTCTAGTTGTTCTGCGTACGGCGTAACCCATGCAGCTGCGCAATCGTACCTGTATCTAAACCATTGAACCATAATGGGAGGCATCGGGTAACCGTTTGTCAAGGCAACTTGGACAAAGTGATTATTGTTAACGAACCCGATAGTGATAATAATGTGTTCATGCGGCGGCGGAGGCATTGATCGTAGTGGCAAAAGTGTCATGCACTGTTCAGAACTAAGAAGATGTAATATGGCATTGTACCTTGAAGCAATCAAGTGACCCATGTCTGACATTGTCATCCAGTTCTGAAGTGGTGCTGCTCTATCTGATTCCCAGAAGTTTAGTGAGTTGTAAATGGAACATGCCCGATCATAACCACCAAATAATTCAACATACTCTGCCCAAAATGTTCTCAACTCGTCAATCAAGTTTTGCCGGACGTTTATCCATGCATCCTCTCCAAAACCAAGTAATCCAGCAATAGCCCGAAAGCCACAATTTCCATCAGCTCTTACATCTTTTAAGAACATAATGTAAGGTTGCAATATAGGTGGGAACTGACTAAGATATACATGCTCATGGGCAGTTGACCTCGATCTTGAAATCCTTTGCGTAGGAAGTGGTGGAGTGCTATAAATAGATGAACAACTGTGTCTACCTGGTTCCTGAGAATAACAAAGATCTTCTTGCTGAATGAACTCGAATGCAGACGCATCACCACTAGTAGATCTGGCTATTTTCGTCTTTACGGAGGGGCGAACTGATGAACTATTGTGTCTAACTGGATCCTGAGAATGATTCAAATCGTGCTGAACAAAATCGAATGCGTACTGATTACAACGAGTTGATTTGTCTACTTTCTTCTTTGAAGAGAGGCGTCCACGAATATTTATCTTAACAACTAGTTCAGGAAGAGCAGTTATTGATAGATTAATTATCTCCCTAAACTTGCTTAGTAGACTGACTTTACCAGGCTTTGATTGACGCTTAAACTGTTCTGTGAACATTTGTAGCTCGACACTACAGTCGATATCATCATTTACATGTGAAACACTTGGCAATAAGTCAAGTTTTTTGCAAAACTTATCAATGCAAGCAATTGGTATAGTGCAAGCTCGTGCACACATGACAGTCCATTACTCGTACGAAGTTTACATCCGCAAGAGTAGATGTCTTCACCAACAACTTTAGACTGTTCAAATTTCAACCAAATCAGATTCAACGCATCCACTGAGACAAAACCCCATAATTCTCGAAATAGGTCTGTTTTGAATCGATGTTGAACATTATTTTTGCTTTTCTCCAAACTAGCTTTTATTGCTGTGAATTGACCTTGGATGAGCTGATGAATAGACGACACTACTTACTCCAAGTATGATTGAGGTGTGCCCAAGTATCGTTTCAACTTTGAATGCTGACTCTCGGCTTTGTTAGTGGTCAGGTTGCCGAAATGCATGTAGGTGTCTGTTCAGGCGGATATGAACATCTCCTTATATGGCATCAACCATACATCTTTAATATAATTCATGACTTTGGAGTAGTTTTGTAAATTCATCTCAGGAGCAGATAAATTGTACACATACGCATTCTCGGTTTCTGATTCAATTAATGTGTGTCACGTGGAGTAGAATGAATCCCAAGATTCCTTGTCTCGAAATGATTTTTTACAGTGGGATATAACAGCTCTGTCGATGTGCCATCTACAAAGCAGTTTCATCGACTCGGGAAATACTTGGGCACACGACCTCATCAATGTCAAATCTCTATCAGTGACAATAACTCTAGGAAAAGTGGATTCATCCATTGTTGACTGCAAACAATTCAGCGCCCAAGTATAATTGTCCACCTTTTCTGATTGCAGGAAAACAAATCCTACACAAAATGTCATCTTCGTTGAAGTCACGCCCACAATCTCAAATAGAGGCATCCTGAACCTGTTAGTTTTATTTGTAGCATCCATCAATAACACATGCGGGAATGCACGCAATAGTTCTATCGAACCTGGATGTGTAAAGAATAATTCTTCAAGCTCATTAGTCTGAGCATTGCTTCGATTAAAGAAAACGTACTCGTACTGGTGTAGGAATGACATAAGTTGTTGTATTTGGGATTTACCAGCTTTCTCTGTTGTTCGAAACTTCTGGCATGCATTGTATATAGTTTTAATGGTGGACACGTTGTTCGGATCCCTGTTCTTTAACGTGTATAAGATGTTTCGTGGCTTCACCAAATTCTTTGACATATCTACCAATATTTCATTTTCAACCGTAGAAAGCTTACCGACATATGAATGACCCTTCATATATAATGCCGCGGAATGGTTATGCACTCCACATACTACTCTTACCATCCAATCATCATCTGTCTTCAATTTCATCCCTTTCACTCTGAATGGACAATCTCTTTTTTTGTGCCAGTTAACCTTGTGGAGTTTTTCTTACTTTTGTAGGTGCCACCACGATCACATTGTAACAATAATTTGTGTCTCCTTCCAAACCCACCAATCTCTGACCTTTTCGTAACAATAATAAAACTCAAATTACGTCCAGTATTCTGCACCCATTCAATTAACGATTGACGCGAATTGAATACTTGAGAATGTATTAATTTTTTTAGAAATTAACAAAATATAGCATATATTAATTTAGTTATTTAGCTAACAGTTAAATGTTTATATATATATATATAGACGCCTTTACATAATAATAATGATAATAATAAATGCTAGATAAATTTCTAATATTTAAGAATTAAACTAGAAATATTTTTGATCAGGCCATTGACTCTAATATGTACCACATGATCCTAGAACTTAATGGCCAACAGGCCCCCATATACTCAAATGATCCAAAGTGTTGTGGTGGACTTTACTAATGAATTAATATTAGTATGTATCATATCACACACGGTCACCAAAAAATAGTTCATATTCTAATATGCACATTACGGATTAAAATGTTTTAGTTTGACAAACTAAATTTCAAAATGTACAAAATAGATCACTCAAATATATTTTTCAAGTTTTTAGCGTACCATATCGGTAAAAAATTCATTTGTAACATCCACTTCAATGTCTTATTGACCTTCGTTTACAAGATCAGGTTCTTCTTCTTGTTTTATTTCATTTATATCAATATCATCGTGCCAAAAATATAAATTCACTTTAATATATACTATTAATCAAAATAATTATTAAAAAAATAAAATTGATATATTTCCCTTATCACTAGAAGCACTTGACAATCTTAGCTCTTCACCCCAACATTTCAGATGATCCATAGGCGAGATGGTTGACTTTACGAAAATGAAACTAGTGAAGTTTTCATAGAGGCTTCAAGCTAGAAAGCAAATAGCAAAATTCTCGCCCTCTATGAGTTAGACAGTACCTGATGCATTGGGTTGCTTTGAAAGGTATGGGGTAGATCCAGTTCCTGAAGCCACAGAGGCAAAAGCCATTGTTAGTGTACATTTCGAATCAGATAACAGGACGTAGATAAGAGGCATCGACATTAGTACTTGGTTTTCATTCAACTGGAGATAAGTTATATACATATAAATAGAGTTAACATTTTTTATGTTCTTTCTCTCTTAAATTTATATTTTATTTTTATAGTCCATGGCTTTTCCAGTTTTCTAATGTTATATACATATAAATGGAGTTAACCTTTTTTATGTTCTTTCTCTCTTAAATTTATTTTTTATTTTTATAATCCATGGCTTTTCTAGTTTTCTAATGTTATATACATATAAATAGAGTTAACATTTTTTATGTTCTTTCTCTCTTCAATTTATTTTTTATTTTTATAATCCATGGCTTTTCCTGTTTTCTAATATTTAGGTCTTTAATTTATTACAGCTTTTAATAAAAAATAAAGGAAAATTGACACATAACATCCTGGTTGGTTGGTCAGACTAACCTGAACTCTTAGCATACGACCTCTCTCATTGTAATGCGATGTTTATGTTTCCATCTCCTGACCATGATAACCTATGAAGGCCAATCTCTCGACTAGTTCGATCGCCTATTCCTTGATGTGTACCCAGAAGATTGAAGAAAGCTTAAATTTTGACCAAAAAACCTTGAATCATCTAGAGAAGTTATAGAGGACTACACTGCCAAGATAAAAATTGTAACATAAATCACCTCAAAAGCCATGGCAATGTCATTAAATTTGGAAGAAAAAATGCTTATTGGATCAGTTTGGCAAACAAGCAATGCTGCAGGCAATTTTAACATGTAAAAAGTTAAAGTGACAAGACGATGAATAAAATTATTAGCTCTTATGGGAGGTGGTGTCGAAATTTAATCACAAAGGGTCCCTTCATCCAATGGGATTGGTGGACATTTGTCACTAAAACGAATGAGACAAAGGGGACCATGGGACATGATCAAAGCAAAGTCATCATTGTGGGGGTAGTGGGTAGTGGGTAGTGTCAAAACAAAGTCTCATTGTCACACGTCATTATTTTCAACTCACAATGACATATCACTCAATCTCTACCATCCATATTTCTTTTTGAAATATATATATATATTCTTTTCAGATAAGATGACGGGCTTGTCAGGTAGGCTTTTGTAGAACATAACTTGTGTGCTTTCAAGACAATTAATCCATAATCCAATTTTCAAGACACTTGTCTTTTCAATAGGGAGTGTATATGATGAAAATAGGGGGTTTGAATAGCAAGACCCATGAGATGAAAATAGGGGGTTTGAATAGCAAGACCCATGAAATAAACCAAGAGGGAACTCACAATCACAAGGGTCAAATTACGAGAGCGAAGCGAGAGCAGGGAACCCCAAAAAAGGAGACTGGCACAGCCGTTTTTTCCTCTCATTTTCCTTTTATTCTGAGGTCTAAAACTTTTAAGGTTTTCTTTGTTTGGATTTATGGGCCCATGGGCTTGTGAGTTTTGGATTGGGTTTGTCGGTTTTATTTGTTGGTCTATCATTTATGGGTTTGTGGATTGGATCGAATCAATTGGGTCTTGGATTGGATTTATTGGGCTTTGAGTTAAGACACCAATTTAACTTGGAATAAATTTAATTGGGCTTTGGACAAAAGTTCAATTGGGCTTTAAATTTGAGTTTTCACAATATATATTTAAAAATAAAATGTTTAAATGAAATAAGAAATAATAGCAAAATAACCCGGACAAAATCCGGGTATTACAACGCGCATAAGTAGACATTGTTTGGAGCTCTTGGGCGAATTCACCGAAGCATCCCCCATGTGCACGAAGCCGTGAACAACAACCTGTTCCTCCAATTCGGTTACTATTTCGTATTTTATGGTGTGGAGCATAACAAATAACCACAATAAGGTGCAGTGCGATTTCTTGTGTTGTGGGGAGATGAATCATTGAATGATAGTATGATTGTATAAAATGTTCAATGATGTCATTAATGAAGCTATCAGACAATGCTTTCGAAAAATAAAAATCTTCACGAACAATTTTAATTTGTAACTATTTTTATAAATACATCAATATAATAATATATATTTGATATGGTTATACTCCGGTAAAATTAATTTCTTTTACTATGGTTAACAAACTATATATAAATAACAAAAAAATCAATGTCCTCTTATTCTGAATCCTGACTATGTGTCCGTTGTTGCCTACTTAAGGTTGGGTTTCTCATCTACTTTAGAAATATAAGATTAAAAGATCATAATTATTTTTTTAAAGAGGTGTTTGAACACAATGTAGTTTGGCTTGGTATAAGAGATTCCACAACAACATAATAAAACAAAACTGTGGAATTGGTTTAAGAAAAGGTGCCTGCTAGGGTTCGGAGAATCTCATGCTTTCCTAGCGCACGGCACGACAGTCCCATGCCTTGTGTTTTCTGTTCGGACACACTAGACTTTATCAATAAAGGTGAAATGGACGGTGCAACATAGTGAGGCCTTAAAACTCTAGACATAAATTCATTTATATATGTCTTGTCCTTTTATGAAAATGATTAATGAGTCGGTTGGCTTGGGTTAGAGAGAACCCTATAACTACCCTAGACTAACTCACACACAGGCAAACAATAATGGCTTCAACAGTTTTTTTTATTTCTCTCTCTCTTTTTCTTTTTGTCATATCATCACTTGGGTATGCCAGATATACCAAGCACTCGATTCCTTCAACAACAACAATCATTTCATTCAAACAACAAGAAGAAAAGCTAACAAGATCTACCAGCTTGTTTCCTGAAGATGATGTTGGTCCCTACGAGGATAACTCTTCAGTTGAGAAGGAATTTAAGTTTCCTTTTCTTCCTGCTTCGGACCCTTTAATTGAAAAGCTTGCTCGTCATGTCGGTTACATACGGCTTCCGCATACTATAGATGCAAGGTAATCATTAATCAAGTAATCCTTTGGTACAATCCTAGATGTGGAAACTTAGTCGAATTTCTTAACTTGCAACAACCGATTTTCCTAGGCTCAAAAACTAACAAACTGTTGCTAGTGTGGAGTGGTGGACTTGTTCCATCTTCCTATTGCAATTTTCCAAATAAATGCGAGATGTTGTACAACTTCGACATATATACTATGAATCTAAAGATTTTGTTATTTTTTTAAAATTTTTTTAGGATGTTCTACTACTTCTTTCAATCACGGAATAAGAAAGACGATCCAGTTGTCCTATGGTTGACAGGAGGGCCAGGAGGCAATAGTGTCATTTCAATATTTAATGGAAATGGTCCTTTTCATATCGAAAAAGATCCCTCAAATGACCTCTACCTAAAATGGAATGATTATGGTTGGGATAAGGTATTGTATCATGATATTATTTCACTATGTAAAGGGAAAATTAAGTTATTCGCTAGTCAAAATCAACTCTCCTGGAGAATTTATATTTGATTAAATTGATATTTTGTTAGAGCATTCATATCAGATTACCTAAACATGTGTCTGTCTGTAAAATAGAGAACTACTGTAGAGAATTTATCAAAATTTAGCTCTACATCTAATTATCTAGAGGTTCTCTATTTTACAGGACATGAACAGTGATTCCCTACATCAAAAGAATCACTATTCACTTTCCTAAACATAAAATAATACAATTTATTACTTTATTCTCTCATCTCTCTTTTCTCTCTCCTTACTTCTCTCTCTCCTCACTCTTTCTCTCTCCTCTGCTCTCTCTCCTCTCTCTGCCCTCTTTATCTCTCCCCTCTTTCTTTCTTTCTCGCTCCTCTCCTTCTCTCTCCTCTCTTTCTCTCTCCTCTCTTTCTTCTCTCCTCACTCCTCTATTGTCAAAGAAAATAATTAATCTTCTCCAATTTTTAATAGCATTAATTTATTATTTTAAATAAAAATAATTGATTTATTTCAAATATAATTAATCTATTGTTTTAAATGGAATTAAAATTATTTTAAATAGAAGTAATTTATATTAATAGAAAAGACAATGGAAAGAGAAAGAAATATTATTTTAATGCAATAGAGAATATGATAGGTAATCTGATGCAGTGTTGGTTGGATAGAGAATCTGTAAAATAGAGAAAAGTGACATTTTGTCTATATTTTAGGGAATCTGTTAAGGTAATTTGCTACAGGTGCTCTTAGTAGAACTCAATCCATTATAGTTTAATGGTTAAATAGAAAACAAAAACATGTTATCTTCAAAATGTCATATTCATTGACATGTCATTTCAACATAATGTCTTGCTTTTATTTCATTCTTTTTAGTGTGTTCTTTTTATTGTGTTCTTTTTAAATATTTTTCAATAAATGATGTTGTTTTTATTATTGATTCTTAAGTGTGAGCGAGATCTTGAACCTTACTCCTTTTTGAAATCCTCAAGAATTTCAATCAATATATGTTGACCAACCTATTTTAATTTAAACATATTATAATTTATTTATTTTTGATATAGGTTTCAAACATCATATATGTTGATCAACCTATCGGAACAGGTTTTAGTTTCACTTCTAACAAAAATGATATAAGAAGCGATCAAATTGGTATAAGCAATGATTTGTATGATTTTTTACAGGTTCAATTTTTTCCTCATCCTATCCATTCTTAATTCAGTTAATAAAATCTTATAATTTACATTTTTTTTACAATGATAGGAATTCTTTAAACTATATCCTGATTTTGTTAGAAATAATTTTTTCATAACTGGACAATCTTATGCTGGCCACTATGCTCCTGCTTTGGCTTCTCGGATACAGGAAGGAAATAGAAAAAAGGAGGGAATTTATATAAATCTTAAGGTATTTATTTGACTTAATCAATAATTTTTTATGTTGTTCTTTATTAAAATTGTTTAGCTCTATACTTTTGCAGGGATTCGCTGTTGGTAATGGACTTACAGATTTAAAAATTCAATACCCTTCAATACCAGATTATGCTTGGTCTGAGAGTCTAATAACACTCGAGCAGTACAACCAAATAAAGCAATTGAATCCTATATGTGATTCATATATAGAAACTTGTCGTGCGTATTATTTTTTACATCCAATTATTTTTTGTTATTTATATTATTTTTACATGTTACGACATCTGGTTTCTGGAGGAGAGAATCACTTTATTGATATATTCTGGGCATTTGTTGAAATAATTAAGAGAGTTAAACAATAAATGCACTTGATTGACAATTTGTGAATGTTGCTTTTTGTTAGGCACTGGTAACGATACTGCTTGTTTGAATGCATATACGTTTTGTGAGTCAATATTACAAGAAACGCTTAGAACTGGAAATTTTGATGTAAGAAATCCTAAGACAATCATCTCTTCATGTGTGTGTATGTGTGTTCTTACAAACATAATTATGAAACTTGAACTTGAACTTCCATGTGTTTGTGATATATAGTCTAAAGACATTAGAAAGACTCGTGGAGCTAGTGGTGACTACTCAATGTTGACATCATTTATGAAGAAGCAATCAGTACATGATGCTTTGGGCGTGTCAGATAGATTATTTGTTACGTTGAGTATGCCTGTATATAATGCATTAAAGAGGGATAGGGTAAAAAATCTTGAAGTGGGTATTCCAGCTCTACTTCAGAATGAAATCAAAGTTCTTATTTATGCAGGAGATAGAGATCTTGTTTGCAACTGGATTGGTAAACTTCACAGGAAAATATATGTATCGTATTCATAATTTATTTTTTGTTTGCAACAAAGTTTATGTATATTGGTGTTTATATTTGATCAGGAAATTTTCGATGGGTCTCGAATATGGAATGGCATGACAAACAAAAATTTATAAAGTCTAAAGTTGTTACATTTAAAGTTGATGGAAATAATTCAGGATTGATGACTAGCTATGGACCTCTCACTTTTATCAAGGTATATGAATGTGTATGTGCATACGCATCAATGTATACTTTTTAATGTGCATATGTCTAATTATGGTGATTCTTACTCTAAATCAGGTTTATGAAGCTGGACACAATGTTCCATGGGATCAACCAAAAATTGCTTTGCACATGATAAAAAGTTGGATGCAAGGAGAATTCTAAGCATAGTCGGTTGGGGCGACAGTAGGATTTGGCATAGAAATAGTTCCATTGATGAAACCCAACTTGGATTTTGCATTCAACAATATGGACATAACACGACACCAGGTTGAATAGTTCTGCCCATTGAGTGGTTTGGAAACAAGGACTAGACCAGGATGGTATTGAAAAAAAAACTAATGCTCCGATACCATGTAAAAAGGAAGAAGGAAATTTGTGTGAAATATAACACTTTCTCATTGATAGAATCACCTTTATATACAAGTCTATTCTATGATTGAGCTAACTAATAAAAATCAGTTTACATCAATCAAGCTAACTAATATATATCAAATTACCTAATTGATATGATACAGTCACCTAATAGTAATTATCCCATAATTATTGTGATTCTCAACAGATATCTTCTTATAGAATTTCTTAGAGTAGTTGGATGAGTATTATGAAAACAAGACAATCAAGAACTTAAGATGGAAAGAGCAGGGAGGTGGTGAGGAGAGGATAGGAGAGAGATAGGAGGAGGTGCAACGTGTCAGTTGGAGAACTTTGAGATTGAACCAACGGTTGAAATATAAAAAATTCAAACAGGTTTAGTTAAGGACTTAAAGGTTTTGAAGACCGGATTGGTCATCGAACCGAAAAAATCTTAAGTTCATGGTTTAATGGTTCAATTGGGGTTTAAACCGGGTTCAATGTAATTATTATATATATCTCTACATTATATGCATAGTGGTTAGAGCATTTTTTTAATGAATAAGAGGTGATGAATTCAAACCATACTAATAACAAAATTTAAAAATATTTTTTAAAGTTAAACAAGTGAACCGTACCAGTTCAAAATCGATCAGTTCTGACAGGTTCAATTGAAAAATCCTGATTCCTAAAATCGTCGGTTTTGACACATCAACAGGTCCGGACAAGTGTTCGGTCACTGGATCGACCAGTCGGTCCGGACAAGTGCTCGATCACTGGTTCGACAGGCCAGTATGGTCCGGTTTTAAAAAACTTGTTAAAGACCATTCC
Organism: Tripterygium wilfordii; assembly: GCF_013401445.1. NCBI lineage: Eukaryota > Viridiplantae > Streptophyta > Magnoliopsida > Celastrales > Celastraceae > Tripterygium > Tripterygium wilfordii. Next base: position 8,933,484 of record NC_052236.1, on the reverse strand, counting down.
AACCCCATCCATCTTTGGCTCCCACAGGTTCTTACACATCAACAGGTCCTGACAAGTGTACGATCATCGGACCGATCGATCATTCCAGACCAGTGCCCGATCACCTGTCTGGCCGACCGGTCTGATCCGGTTTTCAAAAACTTGTTAAAGACCATTCGAGCCCCATCCATCTTTGGGTCCCACACATAGAAAAATCAAGTGATATAAATGATTGTCTTGGACTTTTGGATGCCCCAAAGAACAATCCCATATCGATGAAAGCAAAGGAAAAAGGTCGCAAATACGTATACATATAGCGGCACGCCGTAAAATATGTACAAAATTATGTCGCGAGATGTATTGTACCTGTTGAAAATTATATTATTAAATAATATTTTTTTTCCTATAAACCTAGTTTCAATTATTTTATACAACTTTACGGCGACACTTTTCGCCACAACTAACGTTAAAATTGCACGAAATTTTTTTTTAGCCCAAAGACACGCCTCTCCCAAATCGAAGGTGCCTTCTCTACCCTAGCATGTGTTTCTCTTTCAAGTTAGAGGAGGTCCAAATCGGGGTTTCTGAAACCTGCGTTTCAAATCAGAGGAGGTACCAAATCAGGGTTCCAAATCATTTTATTTGGATTCGATAGAGGAGGTACCAAATCAGGGTGCCTCCATTCGACATGTAGTTTTGTTGGTTTTTTAAGTGTAATTTTGATTACTTTTCTGTCTCATTGATTCTCTTTTCAGGTGGATTTGTTAATGCTAATTGTTCGATTCAGGTGTGGGGATAGTGCATGAAGCGACCTAAGGCTGTGGAGAAGAGAATGTAGCGAAAGGAGTGTCTCTGTTGTTTATGTTGAGAAGAATTGCTAATTGTCTACTTAATTTAGGTATTTGCTTCATTCAATTGCTTTATTCTCTGCTATAGAATTAATGTTCTAGAAGGTTGTGGGTTGTGGCTGTAGTTTATCATTGTTTTTGGATTTTTTTTTTGTGGCTGTAATTTTGACGGAACGTTTATTGCATGCCTCTACACACGGCCACCCCAACCTTGGCCCGGTTGTGGGTTTGCAACTAGTCCCTAAATTTTCTTGAAAGGTGTGGTCGGAGCGGTCATGCTCCCACATCCTTGAAATATTGAATACCACGATCTTTTCAACGGGAAAGCATATTAGTGGGGTCCCATAGATAGATTGATGAATTCGGGTAACAACTGTACTTGGGATAATAAGCATTGCTGCGCATATGGGATTCCAGGCAGGGAATGTTTTTCTTTTGCTTTCATTCATAATTACGCAAATTTCGTCGTCTAATTAAAGAAATACTATGTTGATAGTTTAGCCATTACCTTTGGGAAATTAAATTTCTGGTGGTTTTGATTTACATGAATGCTATATTCAAAGATAATGTTTTGTTTTGATTGTTAATGGTCCGAGTTTATAAGTTCAATTATAGACTCATTATTAGCACTGTTAACCCTCCTACATGTTTTTCTATACATGTAGATAATTGTTGGAGCTAAGAAGGTATTTCAAGCCAAATAAAGTTTGAGGTTTAGTTGTAAGGCTAGAATTGTTAATTTCCGTAAGAACGATGTAATAGATGATTAAAATGTGTTTGGATGTTTCTTTCCAAATTGTGGAACATGTAAGTACTTTAAAGTAAATTACGATGTATTAATGTTTAGTATGTAGAATCCGATAAATAAGGCATTCGGTATACCCATCGTATAACCCAAGTAATCGAGATTATACGAGAAGTTACCGTGCAGTGTAATTACCCCTAGGGAAGGATTTGGTGGTGCCCAGCTATTTAAGATCCCATTCTTGAGCTGTGAATTTGTCATCGTATAACCCAGATGTTGATATGTTAACACACAATCTCATATGGATCATGGGGTATGTAAAATCCATGATTTCACATGAATCATGCACATCAATCTTAGTATTTGGGATAACTCGAACAAAAAATACTGAAATTTTTACCATTTTTATAGTTTTTTTATGCGATCGAGGGTCGTGAAAATGTGGTGGCAATCAAAAGTGAGTTTTTGATTGCCATAGGTGACGTCCATAGTGGACCAGCCTTATCTAGAAAACCATGGGAATCTTGAGTTCTGATGTGGCCTTATCCAAAAGTATTATGAGTGACAGCAAATCCATTTGAACAAAGAAGATCCACACGCTATATATAAGCTGCTCGATCGCGGAAACCTCCTTCTCTGATTTTCTCGAGCTCTATTCAACAGAATGGCGTCAATGGCTGCTCTGCAGAATTTCTATGGGGCAACTAGTAATCACTCATTCTCTGGCTCCTATGCACTGCCAATGCGTGGAGGTTCGAAGATTCAGTCATGGCATACGAACCAGAAGAAGAAAAATAGAGCCTTGACTATGGTTGCAGCAGTCGGAGATGTGTCAGCTGATGGCACCACCTACCTCATTGCTGGTGCGGTTGCTGTTGCCTTGCTTGGAACTGCCTTTCCGATCCTCTTCTCCCGCAAAGACCTGTAACTCTCTCTCTCTCGATCTCTCTCTTAGTCTCGTGCACAGTACTTCATTTCCCTCTTTCATTGTGCAAGTTCTGTAACATCTCTTCAAATATGGCAATTTTGGCAGTAGAACAATGACTAATTGTTTGAATGCAAGTTCTGGGAAAACTAAAAGCTTGCACTTTTCCTTTAATCATGTTTCTGTTTTCAGTTGTTAACAGCTTGGGTTAATGGTTATTGCAGGTGTCCTGAATGTGACGGAGCAGGTTTTATTCGGAAGTCGGGAGCAGCGTTGAGGGCAAATGCAGCACGGAAGGACCAAGCCCAGATTGTATGTCCTAATTGCAATGGCCTTGGCAAGCTCAACCAAATTGACAAGTGAAATCCAAATCAATCTGTAACCTGAATCTAAATCCTGCTACTCTCTATATCTTAAGAGGATTTTTTTTTAAAAAAAATATATGCACTGGAATAATTGCTTCGTTGTATTTGTAATTACTGAATGCCCTAATGATATATTCTCTTGCCTCTTCTTCTTTTCGGCTTCTTTCCCTCTTTGTTTTTTTGACATATTGGGTGTCTCGTAGTCACGAGAATACCAGGAACAAAGCAGCCAATTGGTTGCACTGTCAATTGGGTGGCACAGAGGTGTGCTTAAAAAACCCAAAATAAATATTGAAAAAAAGATCCTCTGGTCGCACTGAAGCAAAGGGCCCGATGTTCAGGGCGTGCATGGAAATGCAATCTACTTATGCTTGGGCCGAAAGGGATGCCTCCCCCGTGAAGAACAGTTTATGTTGGTATGGGTGCAGGCATGCGCTGCAATAAAAGACTGAAAGGAAGGTTTGCAATAAAGGAAGGTTAATGGCTAATTCTGTGGCCAACGCAAGAAGTAGGAAATGGCAAAAGCGATGACTTTTTTGATGAAGGGGAGTGACCTAACCACTTCTTTTTGTTAGAGCATGTCGAATGGGTTACTCAAAATAAATAAAAACTTGTTTTGGATGATGCTTTTTCATTTTTGTATCTTTTAATGGATTACTTAAACTCTTATCTATTTTTAAAATTCATTTTTAAATAACTCAAATTTAAGGTATGACCCATATTGTCTATATCAATTTTAATTAATTTTTATTTGATTTCTCTCTTTTACAACTTTCTTTTATATTTATATTTTATGTTTCTCTTGCATCTGTCCCTCTCTTTTATTTTAAAATAATTAAATATTTGATGTGATGAAAATTGAGTATATAATTAAAAGGGTATTAAAAAATTGATAACCTAAAATTATATTTTACTTAAAATAAGGGGACTCTGTTACAAAAAATGGGTAATGGGTGGAACTTGCTCTTCCTGCGCTGTGTAAGTGTTCGTAGAATTTCGGACTTGTATTCCTTCTCAAATACATAGGCACCGATTCCTTCGGATCTCTGTGTCTTTCTTTCCATTGTTGGTTTGCTATTAATAGATACGAATTTAATCGCTCGATAAACTTTCCATTGAAACTTGCATTGTACGCGTCAATGTGCCCTCAAGATACATGCATTTCACCCCATCACCTCCGACTAAATTGGGAGCAAACCAAATCCGGCAACTCTCACCAAACACTTTCGATTTCTGTGGATATTCGTTCTGTGTATGTGATCGATTTAGGTCAGAAAACGATACTCAGGACCAGCATTTTGAAGCCGTCTTTACTGCTATGCGAAGTCGTTGCTTTTGAAGATGAAGCTGGAGGTGGAGGACCTAGGGCACGACCGACGAGACGAGTTCCAAACAGATGATGAAGAAAACCAGGCTGAAAGGGTTTGCGATAGCCAGAGTGATACTGATACTGATTCTGACGTTTCTGAGACATCGAGGGTTCGCACATCGACATGGCCTCAAAGCTACAAGTACGTTATTGGTTTTTCGTATGAAATAATGATTTTCTTGCTTCTAAATGCAGTTCTGCGTTTTCTTTAATCTGTGAATTCGTTTCTTCATTTTTGGTTACTGAATTCATAGATATGAAACAACTGCTGCATTCAATATAAATTAGTTGCATGATCCTTTCTGTTGTTTATTTGTTGATTAAGAGTTTGTGAAAAGAGATGATGCTCTTATGTCATTTATCTGAATAAGAAAACTTCATATACCAGCAAGAAAATCAATTAATTCTACCGCATTGGCACTGCCCTGCTGCTGGGTCTGAATGCTTGGCACAAACTCATTGCAATTTAAGGGATATTACTCCTGACGGACCTTATGCTTAGATTCAGTGATATGGATTATGGAAGGTTAGCAATAGCTGAGGACTTTGAATTGTCAGCTAACTTGGGTGTCTTGTTGCCAGTTTGCTACTGCTATCCCAAGACATAGTTCAATTCTCAATTGGTTAGACATAAGGCATATTGTCAAGCAATGACAGGCAACTGTTTTAGGGATGTTTGGATAGTTCTCTGCCTGTAGGCATACATGTATGTCAAGAGAAGGGAAGAATAATTTCTTGCAAGTGTTCCTGTTCTAAAAGGTTTTGGGAGAGATGGATTCATTAATCTTTTTGCCACAAGAAACCAAGGAATTGGAAGACTGAATTGATTGTAAATAACATTACTTATGTGGTCATTAGAGACAAATAGACATAATCAGATACACATATGCAAAGAAGGAAGCTCCGTGAACTCTGGAGGTTTTGCTTAGAGATAAGGACGCTGTAGTTGCTTGTATGCGGTCATTAGAGACAAATAGACATAATCAGATACACATATGCAAAGAAGGAAGCTCTGTGAACTCTGGAGGTTTTTCTTAGAGATAAGGACGCTGTAGTTGCTCTAGTATGAGTTCTCTGGTGGTTTGCTGGTATAGTTTCAAGTTGTACTTAAAGACCATATATAAAGTACTGTAAATATAATTATAAATTAGATAATGGGAAAGTGAATGATTTAGGATAATTTTTCCTTGTCTTCTGACCTGTTTTAGATGAATACATGCAGGGAATCATTGGACAGATTAACTAGTGTGACTCCTCCCTCCTTTAGTTTCCTAAGAGGGACTAATTCAACAGGAATAAGCACCTCCTTCACTTCACCAATCAAGAGACGTCAAAGTGATGAACTTGATTCTCCCCTTGGTAAACCCCTCATTTCTGGAACAGCGATAGATAGAGAAGAGGAGCCTTACTCAACACTCCCGACAAATTTATCAATATCTACCCACACAAAGTCATCTATCAGTGATCTGCCACCATTATCAGAGCAGTGTTCATTTTCTCAGGCACTACTTAATGGTAATTCTCCTATATTATTTCACCTATTGTTTAGGTACTCTGTTTCTAGCAGTATTTTTCAAACAAGATGACTCTGTTGAAATAGTTTAATCCTCGGTTAATTGGCAGTTAACAGCACCCATATTTTAATTCATATGGAGTGCTTAGACATAGTTTACTCCATATTTACTCATTTGCAGAACATTGTGAATAAATAAATAATGTGGATGCCTGCTATTGAATTTCATTGATATCCAAAAAAATAAGCTCTTAATGTTACTCTTTGTAGGAATCAACGTTCTATGTGGCATAGGCCTTCTTACAACTCCTTATGCAGTCAAAGAAGGAGGGTGGTTGAGCCTCTTACTACTCTTACTCTTTGCTATCATTTGTTGCAATACTGGAATTTTGTTACAGCGATGTTTACAAAGCTCTCCTGGACTACGTACTTATCCAGACATTGGGCAGGCTGCTTTTGGGGCATCTGGTGGCCTAGCAATATCTGTAAGTCAAATACCATTGAATGCTATCCATTAACATATGATAATAATACCGTACATAAGGTATTTGTTTTAGTCAATCGTTAGATTTACCTCTTGTCAACCAATTGTTTGACAGCAACTCTAACTCTGGCTTTGATTAAATGCAGATTATGTTGTACGTCGAGTTATATGTAAGTAAAAGGATTATTTTCCTATATTTTCATTCTAGTTCTCTAGTTATTTTTTGTCCCTGTCCTAGGATGTTGTTCTGACAGATAAGCAGCTTTGCCTGTAGGCTTCTTGTGTGGAGTTTGTAATTATGATGGCTGATAACTTGTCAACACTCTTCCCGGACACCAGCTTGACTTTAGCTGGGATACATCTTGATTCTCTTCAAATCTTTGCCATCACAGCAACTCTTCTTGTTCTACCAACTGCTTGGCTTCGAGACCTTAGTATTCTATCGTACCTTTCAGGTTTTTAACCATGTCTCCCCTCTTTGGATCTCCCACTTTTCTTTCATTTGCCTTTTCTAATTTAAAAATATGGTCATAGCAGTTATAGAGCTGATCTCTGAAGCTCTTTTTTTTTGTTCAGTTGGAGGAGTAGCTACATCAATCCTTGTGGTTTTATGCTTGTTATGGGTGGGGGTGGTGGATAAAGTCGGGTTTCATCCCAGTGGAACAGCTTTAGATGTTGTAAACCTTCCTGTCTCACTTGGCATATATGGTTTTGGCTTCTCTGGCCATTCCGTTTTTCCAAATATTTACACTTCCATGAAAGAACCATCACAATTTCCATCAGTGATTATATCCAGGTAAATAATTCATTTCATTTCTGAATGGGAATTTATGATAAAAATATGCAAAAATGGCAAGTTCCAATAAGATAATGCTACCAATTTCTTCTTTGGTAAATTACTGGAATTTTGACAAATCTTTTATCTATTTCAAGCTTGGTCTACAGTTCATGAAAACAATTTTACCGGTTTGCTAATATTTTTGTTTTCCTCACTGCAGCTTTGCTTTTTGTTTCTTCATGTACTCTGGAGTGGCAATTTTCGGATTTCTGATGTTTGGTGACTCAATCAAATCTCAGTATACATTAAACCTGCCGACACAATTTGTAGCCTCTAAAATTGCAGTCTGGACAGCAGTATGTCAAAAGACCGTTTAATATTTTTCCAAAAATATTCTTCTTAAATTGAGCATTAATGTTCAAACAAATTCTTTTTTTTGGGTGTTTCTCAGGTTGTGAACCCTATGACAAAGTATGCTTTGACAATAACGCCAATTGCATTGAGCTTAGAGGAACTCATGCCTTCACACCGCCTTAGATCTTGTGGTGTACGGATAATTATTAGAACAATTTTAGTAATTTCTACTCTCATTGTTGGACTCACAGTTCCCTTTTTTGGTAAGAACTTTCACTTTGTACTACTTAAATGTGCTTTATCCCCTTGATGCCATGCATAGGCTCTTTAAAACAGTATGAACTTATCACAAAAGACGCTTGTCTGCAAAAACTGCTCACTTTGTTTTTCAATTTACCTGCAGGAATTGTGATGGCGCTAATCGGATCTTTACTTGCAATGATAGTTGTGAGTTATTCCCCATAGATAATAGAACTCCACTTTCATTTACAGATGCATCAATTAGTGCAACATTCATTCATTTATTTCTTAATGGCAGGCTGTTATCTTTCCCTGTGTATGTTATCTCAAACTACTGAAAGGAAAGTTAACCAAGTTTCAGGTATAACAATTAACAAAGCTTAACGTTTTGTTGTGCCATGCTCTTATGTTTTTCTATTTTGATATTAACCTTTCCACAATCTGTTCTTACTTTTTTTTTTTTAACTCTTTCTTATCAGATTGTTACTTGCTATAGCACTATCCTTTTGGGGTTTGTGAGTGGTTGCCTTGGCACATATTCAGCAGTCAAAAAGCTAGCAGATAAATTCATCTGATACAAAAGGTCAAGTTCATGGCAGAAACGTTGATTGGGATTCAAGAATCAGAAAGGAAAATGACTGAGAAATTGTTGAAAGTTCTGAGGCTGGTAAGAATATTTTATAGTTCTGTTGTCGTACTATGAATATTCCCCCATTTTCGTGTCAAATCTGTGAGGAGAATAGGAAGAAGGAAACATGGAAATTAGAACGAAGATTATTTTACAGTGGCAAGGTTACTTCATTGCAACATGAGATTGCATGAAATTCGCATTTTGATAAGAATACAGTTTTTCTTTCTCACGTTATTAATATTCACACAACCCTTTAAATGCTGTGAAAGTATATGCTATTGTTATTTGTAATACCTGAATTTTGTCTGAGTCATTATTTCTTATTTCATTTAAATATTTTGTTTTTAAATATATATTGTGAAAACCCAAATTTGAAGCCCAAATGAACTTTTACCCAAAGCTCGTTTCATTTTATCCCAAATAAAGTTTGTGTCTCAATATTCAATTAGTTCCTCGCCCATAAGGTAAACTTAAGCCAAAACGCACAAACCCAAGAGCCCACAAAGCCCACCCCAAAAAAGAAACCCTAAGAAAGTTGTGACCAAATAAAGAGAGGGAGGGGGGCTGCGTGGGAGAAAAAAAAAAAAGAGTAGGGGCGGCTATAGTAGGCCAAAAAACAGAGAGGCGGCGACACAAAGAAAAGAAAGTGGAAAGAAACGACAAAGGGTGAAAGAAACGACAAAGGGTGAAGGAGAGAAGAAAAAAAGAGAGAGAGGAAGAAGGAAAGAAAAGAGGAACAAAAGGAAGAAGGTAGAGAGAATCCTTGACATGTTTTGGTTCATTCTACTTGCTCATTCTTTATTTTAAAAAAGGTCTCCCCATTTCATTTTTGATTCTTGCTAAAGGGTGTTCATCTATGATAGAAAATCTCATAAACAAGTCTCTCCCCTCTTCGAGAGATTCTAGGCTTTGATTTGATGAAGTTTATTGTTGAATATGTTGAGCTCCATCTTATGCATATTGCCATTTGATTTCTTTTTTTATTTCATTCTTCATAATTTTGTTATAGACAAAATTTTGAGCATCATCCTATTTGCATTGGAAAACTGTTCTTCCCCTTTTGATTTGTGAGAAACACCATGAACAATGATTTTTTTTGAGCTGTTTGTGGACATTTTCTGGGCATGTTTCTAGACAATTTTTGGGCATTTTTTGGGTTGTTTATTAGGCTGTTTTCTGAGCAGTAATTTGGGCTTTTTTTTTGCTGATATTTGAACCAGTTTTGGACCCATTTTAGCCTCTGTTTTTTGTAAATATTATTTTGATTCTCTCCTAAAAAAAATGATTCTTTTTTCAATAAATTACGTAAGCCTACGCACTCCTTCTTTGAGAGATTATGTCCATGTGTAGAAGGAGCTTTTTTCCAAACAAATCCCTCGTTTTCAAAAAAATAAATAACATCTTGTCGCAAGCTTGTGTACTTCTTCTTTGAGGGATTTTGTCCTGTGTAGATGGATTTATTTCAAAAAAAATCTCTTTTTCTAAAAATCTCATAAATATTTTCATTAGTCCTTATTCAAGTGTTAGTAACCACGCAAGTGGGTGTCGTAGGATACTAACATCTTCCATGTGCTCAATCGACCCCCGGACCCAATTCTCAAAATGGCATATCAATATTTTATAGGTAACCAATTGCACCTTTAAAACAATTGTTGATGACTTACTCGTTTTTTGTAAGTCCGTCCGCGTCGCGATTTCGGTTGTTATTGGTCAACTATTGTGTCAAAATCAACACACAAACAAAGCAAATAATTGATTGACTAAATCAAACACAAGATCCAAGCTAAACAATGATAAATAATCATCAAAGCAATAAAAGACACAATAGATTTACGTGTTTGATTAAAAACCTATGGTCACAGGCAACAATGATTTAAATGTACTATATTAGAGAAGATTACAATGGGTGAAAGAATTGGTGTTGATGTGTATTGACTAATTTATTATATTTACAATCTATGCTATCTTACTATATCTAAATATGGAAGAAGCTCAAAGAAGGTTTTCCCTTTCTCTGAGCTTACCATGTCAACTTTTAAATTGCATCATATGACTGCCACCTGAAATGTGATAATTAATTAATATTTTGATCATTGAAAATCAATTATGAAGTAATTGTTCCAATTTTTGTAGGGATCAAATTTTTGGAATGCCGGATCCAATGTCACTTCATGGGATTGCGGGATCTAATTTTTGTGTCTGTTTGGCACACAATTTTGCACCAACGTTAATGTTGGTGGTGCACCAAACAGTCATTTGGTGGCCTAAATTTTCAAACAACCCAAAATTGTTGTTTTGCAATTGTTCAAGATTGAACAATTTAGGGACCATTTTATGGATATTTGATAGAAATTTATTTCTTTAACCTTACATTAAAATGGAATTTCCTTTAATACCCTCATAGTAGAATTATTACTAAACAAAATTGAGATTCATCTATCTCCCTTGGCTGTAGAGATTTTCCTCGTTATTTTCCATTCTCGATTTTCATCACGTTCCAGTCGCAGCAAATTGAATGTCGTCTATTAAAGAAAATTTTATTTAAGCTTGAAAACATGCCTTTGCATCTCTCTCAAGAGTTCCAATTTGTTTGATTCCTAGGACCTTACACTCTATCTCCTAACGAAAGATTACTGAAGCTTTCTTACCTCACAATACGGTTGATCTCAGGGAGATGTTTATATCGATTCTTGACAGCCTCATGATATTCATGATTTCTTTTTTCCCTTGGATGAAGCTACAACATATAAGATAAATGGATAAGGGACCAGATTAAAAAATAAAGACAGCTACAGCATAAGTCAAATGAGTTGTATGCGTAAAAGGAGAGCACATAATATCCCTACAAGTAATTTGCCACAACAATTTCAACAACAAAAATGCTACTAACAAAAGTACAACCAAACACTGACAATATTTCAGGCACCAAACCTGTAACCATTTTTAACCAACATCTAAACTAGCAGAATTAATGCTATAAAGTGGTCTATTGGTAATGGTAGGTTGGTGAATTTTTTTGAAGGATAAGTGGGTTAGGGATGATTTGGTTCTGAAAAGATGTGTGCCGAACCTGATCCATGAGATAGAGTCCCAAAGTGTCGAGATTTTAGTATGGAGCATGTTTTGTTCGCGGTGACCCGGCTTGTGAACCATTCCCAACAACTGATATCAAAGCTTGGTTCGTCGTGATTGTGAGGGAACAATGTCCGGAGAAGAAGGAAAAGTTGCTGGAATCGAGAAGTTCAATGGTACAAATTTTAGGTATTGCAGGATGTAGATTGAAGACTATCTTTACGGGAAGAAACTTCACCTATCGTTACTTGATGATAAGCCTTCAGACATGAAGGATGAGGAATGAAAGCTTCTTGACAAACAGGTTTTGCGTGTTGTTCGGTTAACCCTGTCAAGATCAGTAGCCCACAACGTGATCAAGGGTAACACCAAAGGCTTTGATCGACGAGCTGTCTGGGATGTACGAGAAGCTGTCGGCAAACAACAAGGTGCATCTGATGAAGAAGTTGTTCAATCGAAAGATGAGTGAAGGTAAACCTGCAAATCAACACCTGAACGAATTCAATAATATCACAAATCAATTGTCTTCTGTATCTATTGAGTTTGAGAATGAAGTTCGGGCATTGATATTACTAGCCTCTTTACCGAATAATTGGAAGGCCATGAGAATAGCAGTTAGTAATTCTGTAGGGAAGACGAAACTAAAGTATGATGATATTCTCCATAGGGATTTGGAAGAAGAAATATACATGCAACAGCCAGAGGGATTCACAATGTAGGGGAAAGAAAATCTAGTCTGCAAACTGAAGAAGAGCTTGTATGGTTTGAAGTAGGCTCCAAGACAGTGCTATAAGACATTTGACAGCTTCATGGGTACTTCAGGGTACACTAAAAGTGAAAAGGATTACTGTTGTTACTCTAAGCACTTTGACAACTTCTATATTATTCTACTGCTGTACGTGGATTATATGCTTATCACAGGATCAAGCATTGAAGATATTAATAATCTAAAAGCGCAGTTGTCAACGCAGTTTGCAATGAAGGATTGAGAGATGCAAAACAAATCCTTGGGATGCGAATTACCTGAGACAGAGCCAGAAGAATACTAAAGCTTTCATAAGCAGAGTATTGCTAATCCTATGAGTACACCGTTGGGTGGTCACTTCAGATGGAGTAAAGATCAGTCACCGAAGTCAGATAAGGAGCGTGAGCACATGAGTAGGGTCCCTTACGCCTCAATTATTGGTTCTCTTATGTATGCTATGGTCTGTATAAGACCAGACATTGCTCATGCAGTGGGAGTTATGAGTAGGTACATGAGTCATCCAAGAAAACAACATTGGGAGGCTATGAAGTGGATTCTAAGGTATTTGAAAGGTACTGTAGATACTTGTTTATGTTTCAGTGGGAGTGACTTGAAGCTGGAAGGCTTTGTAGATGCTGATTTAGCTGGTGATATTGATGGCAGAAAAAGCACTACAGGTTTTATGTTCACATTAGGTGGTATAGCGATTTCGTGGGGTTCAAACTTGCAGAAAGTTGTGGCCCTTTCTTCTACTGAAGTTGAGTCTGTAAAAGAGATGGTTTGGTTGCAAACTTTCATGGAGGAATTGGCTAAGGGAGGTGATAAGGTGTTCTCTACAATGACAGTCAGAGTAAGATTTTTCTTGCAAAGAATCCAGCCTTTCACTCCATGACCAAACATATTCAGCTGAAGTATCACTTCATTCGACATCTTGTTAGTAGGAAGAGTTGAAGCTTGAGAAGATCTGTGGAAGTACAAATCCAACAGACATGTTGACAAAGGTTGTCAAACTTGATAAATTGAGGCTGTGCGCAGCTTCAGTTGGTCTTCTAGCTTGAAGATAAGAGGCTTGAGTTGCAGAGAGAGTGGTTTGTTGTTTGGAGTCAATTGACTTTTGTACTTGTGGTTGAACAACCTCCAAGTGGGAGATTGTTGGGATTTTAGTATGACGCCTGCTTTATGCGTGGTGAGGACCTTTATTGTAATTTTCTGCCCAACTAATTAAGTCGGGTTAGGTTATATATATGATTGTAACCCTACAACCGCTATCTTGTATTCTTTCTCTGAAATAGTGAAAAATCTTTGCAACTCCAAGTAGGGGTGTAAAAAACCAAACCAAACCTTAATCCGTTTTGAAAACCAAACTGAAAATATACATTTTGTTCGGTTTTTCGGTTTGTGATTCGGTTATGGTTTCAAATTTTCATAAATGCCGGTTTTCAGTTTACGGTTCGGTGTGAAATAAGGGTCTATATTTACACCATTGATTTGAAACATGTGAAACCCAAAGCAATGGACCCCACTTGTTATCTCATTCATCTACACCATTAAAAAGTTACCCTTATTTTACACTCATACGTTTTTTTTTTGAAAGGCCACTCATACGTTAGACCTATATATAATATGTATAGCTTAATGAGACAACATCATTTGCATGATCTACGATGCGTCCAGTCCAAGGCCCAAGTGATACTAAATTAAAATATGTGACTTGAAAGCCCAACTTGACTAATTCATGAGAAATTTGCTATTTCAAAAGCCCAATTTTCCATTTCTCCCGACTCTTTCCTCTCTCACCCATACCCACTAACCCTAAACTGAAATATGCTTGGTTGGCGGCTGCTCCCCACCTCTCCCTCATCGTTAACCAATGTTTGGACTTTAATTGGCTTGCATCTCCATCTCCGGAAGCAATGATGATGTAATTACAGCGTGATGGTGATATTCAAACCCGTTGATCCGCAAGCGAATACCAGGTCAAGCCACTCAATTTCGTTGATCCAATGAATACCGAAATCAAGCCCTCAATTCTCGTTGAATTCTATGAATGCCCAAGAATTGAAAAGAAAACTTGTATATCAAATCTTATTAATTCATTCAAAAACTGTCCCTGCCTTCTGAAGGCTACATGCATAAATACTCGAACTTATCAGGTTTAAACAACCTTTTTGGAAACAATATAATAATGAGCTAGTGATGGCCAACAATAAAGGAGTGCTAGTAGTGGCCAACAATAAAGGAGTAATAAAATGCTAAATTAACGGAAAAGACGAAATGTCAATATTCTTGATTCCATGATTGCAGTAATAGCCTTGTAGTCTGCTGAATTGACGGAATAGCTGATCCCATCCTTAATTCATACGCCTGTCGTATCTCTCCATGAATCCGTGGGCCATGTGGGCTGCATCATCCTCCCCTGGTAAGACAAAATTCGACCCCGAATTGGAACTGTGTTCTCCCTCAGATGAATCATCTTGAACTGGCCATAAGTGCTTGACATTGAAGACATCCGAAGTGCGAAGGTGGCTGGGTAACTTGAGGCGATAGGCATTAGAGTTTATCTTCTCAAGGACTTCAAGGGGGCCAACTTTGCGTGCTGATAATTTGTTATACTCGCCTGGTGAAAAGCGGTCCTTTGTTAAGACTGCCCACACGAAATCTCCAACTTCATAAGTCACCGAACGTCGCTTTCGGTCAGCCATTTGCTTATACTTTGTCGTGGACTCAAGCAGCCGTTGTTGTGTACAATGATGCAACTGTTGTAACTCAGCAATAAAATCTTCAGCGCGGCCATGTGGGCGCTTCTGATCTGGGACAGCAGCTAAGTCCATTGGAGCTCGGGGAACCATGCCATAGACAATGTAGAAGGGGCTATATCCAGTGCTGCGATTAACGGAGTGGTTATAGGCAAATTCAGCTTGACTCAACTTCTGATCCCAAACCTTCAGATTATCACCGACAAGACAACGCAATAAATTCCCTAGCGAACGATTGACCACTTCCGTCTGCCCATCCGTTTGGGGATGGTAGGCACTACTAAAATTCAAATCAGTATTGGCGAGGCGCCAAGTGCTGCGCCAAAAGTGACTCAAGAAGCGCGTATCCCTGTCAGACACAATTGAAAGGGGTAACCCATGCAAACGGTATATTTCGCGAAAAAATATACTTGCGACGCTGCTCGCATCAGTGGTCTTCTTACAAGGGAGGAAGTGTGCCATTTTGGAGAAACGATCTACAACTACAAATATGGCATCATATCCTCGTTGGGTTCGAGGTAAGCCTAACACGAAATCCATACTTACGTCGGTCCATGGTTGTGAGGGAATTGGGAGGGGCATGTATAGGCCAGCATTAGTAGCCGTACCCTTTGAAACTTGGCAGACATGGCATCCCTCCACAAAGCGGTTAATCTCGCGTCGCATACTAGGCCAATAGTAGGAGGCGGCAACAAGTTGATATGTCTTATCGCGACCCACGTGGCCTTCTCGATGAGCTTCACGAATAATGAGTTCGCGAAGGCTGGATGCCGGTACACAGAGTTGAGCGCCCTTGAATAAAAATCCATCTTGCAAATAAAATGCCGAAGGTTCATGGGCTGCTACTTGAAGGAGGATTGGTGCAAAAAATGGATCCGTGCTAAGCAAATCCTTGATGGAGTCAAACCCCACTACTTTGTTTCGCATTAACGATAAGAAACCATGTCGGCGACTTAATGCATCCGCAACACGGTTTTGCACTCCGGACTTATGCTTGACGACAAAGGTAAATTGTTGCAAGTAGTTGGCCCAAGCAGCATGACGAGAGGATAATTTAGACTGGCTATTTATGTGCTTCAATGCCTCATGATCAGAATAAAGTACAAATTCATTATGAACTAAGTAACAGTACCAGTGTTGCAATGCGCGGACTATAGCGTAGAACTCGGTATCATATACACTATAGTTGAGCTTGGCTCCCCCTAATTTTTCACTGAAGAAGGCCACGGCTCTATTGTCTTGACTCAATACGGCACCAATGCCAACCTTTGAGGCATCACAATGCAACTCAAATGGCTTCGCGAAGTCTGGAAGCACAAGAACTGGAGCACTAGTTAAAGCTTGCTTGATCTCCTGAAATGCAATTGTAGCTTCTGGAGTCCATGCGAATTTACCACCCTTGATGCAATCCGTGATTGGTGCCACCAGTGTACTAAACCTAGCAATAAAGCGGCGATAAAAGGAAGCGAGCCCATGGAAACTACGCACGTCAAAGAGTGTCTTAGGCGTCGGCCAATTGCGAATGGCCTCTACCTTGGACTCATCCACTGCAATTCCCTCCGCTGAAATATTGTATCCCAAAAACAAAACTCGGGGAACCATGAAAGCACACTTATTAGCTGCAGCATATAACTTTTCTTTGCGCAAAACAGTTAGGATTTCACGGAGGTGTTGAACATGCAAGGTGGGGTTAGCACTATAAACCAAGATGTCATCAAAATAAACCACAACTGATTTACCGATGTATGGCCGTAGAATCTGATTCATAAAGCGCATGAACGTTCTTGGCGCATTGGAAAGCCCAAAAGGCATGACTAACCATTCATATAGTCCCTCGCGGGTTTTGAAGGCCGTCTTCCACTCATCCCCCGGGCGAATACGGATTTGGTGATATCCACTCTTCAGATCAAGTTTGCTAAACAAAACAGCACCACTCAATTGATCTAATAGGTCATCAAGTCGAGGAATAGGAAATCGATACCTGACCGTGATTTTGTTGATGGCTCTGCTGTCCACACACATTCTCCATGTTCCATCTTTTTTTGGAGTGAGTAGTGCTGGTACAGAACAAGGACTAAGACTCTCTTTGATATGTCCTTTCTCCAATAGCTCTTCCACTTGGCGCCTTAACTCCTGATGCTCTGTTGGACTCATCCGATAGTGAGGTCGATTCGGTAAAGATGCCCCTGGCATAAGGTCAATATGATGCTGAACACTCCTTAGTGGGGGCAGAGTATCAAGTAGAATGTCAGGAAACACATCATGGAACTCGGCTAATAATTCTTGTACTAGGTCAGGTAGGTCTTGTGTAGTTTGGACCACTTCTTTTGCAATTAGCATGTAGAGCACATTGTTTTCGTGAAACTCACTTTCGAACTGGGCCATAGATAGTAAGTTAGGCCCTTCCATGGTTGTGGGTGCCGCTGGTGGGGCATCTTCATTATTGGGAATTAACACAATCTTCGTAGCTTCAAACATAAAAGAATAAGTATTCCTCCTCCCATCATGTAGAACACAACGATCGAACTGCCACGGTCTACCAAGGAGTAAGTGGCACGCATCCATAATGATGACATCACACCACACTCTGTCCCGATATTTTGTGCCAACAGAAAATGAGACGTGGCATCGCTTCGTAACGGTGACTTCACTCCCTTTCTTCAACCAAGTGAGTTTGTATGGCTTCGGGTGTTCCTCCACTTGTAGATTTAGCTTTTGTACCGCCACCTCTGAGATGACATTTTCGCAGCTGCCGGAGTCAATGATAAAGCTGCAAACCTTGCCTCCAATGGTGCATGTGGATTGGAAAACATTGTTGCGTAACCACTCAGTTCCTGCCGACGCACGGGGTGTGTAGCACGCCCGTTTAATAACCAACAATGGTCCCTGATCTCCTTTGACTATCTCCTCAACTGGGCCGTTGTAATCCTCTGGGTCGGGATCATACCGTGGTTCTTGGGATTCCAAAAACTCCTCCAACTCCACAAGCAATCCTTTTCCAGTTCGTTTTGGGCAGTCCGCTATGCGATGACCCACTTCTCCGCACTTGAAACACCTCATACTACCAGTACGTCCGGTAAGGGATTGAGGTTGTGGACCAATAGGAACTGGCGTTGTTCCCCCAGGACGAGGGATCGGCGTGGTTGTGAAGCCACTACTACTGCCTGCTCCCCAAGCACTTCTCGTGCCCTTACGACTCAACTGTTTCTCCAATTGTTTGGCTCGTTGGAAAGCTTCGGAGACTGTATATAGATCAAACAAATTAACCACATCCTGGAATTGAATAGGCAATCCACCAATGTAACGAGAGACCAATTGTTCTTCCGTTTCGGCAAGATCATTACGAGCCACCAACTGATAGAATTCTTTGGTATAGTCGTCCACTGATCGAGACCCCATTGTTAGATTTTGCAACTGTTGATAAAGGGTTCGTATATAATTGTGCGGTAAGAAAGTGCCACGCATATATTTCTTTAGCTTTTCCCACGATACGATTTTGCCCTTGCCCTGCCGCTTCCTACTCAATTTGAGCTGCCGCCACCAAGCAGAGGCACGGCCCCGAAATCGAGTTCCTATCAAGGCCACCTTTTTATCTTCTGGAACCTCCTTAAAGTCCAGGACTTCCTCCACCGCATTGATCCAATCCAAGAATTCCTCTGCCTGCAAACCTCCATCAAATTCAGGGATATCAATCTTCAACCCACTCTCCCACCTTCGTGATTCATATTGATTGACAGGACGATGGTCCCGAGGTTGGGGTGGAACAAACGGATTGTGCCAGTCACCATCTTCCTCTGACGCTCCGTCGTCAGATGATGGTACATCATCACCTCGTGGTGCTGGCTGCCGCGGACCTTCATTTTGTTGAACCAGCACGGCTGCCAGCTGCCTTGACAACTCCTCGATCTGTTGTTGCATCCGAGCAATGTCATCACGGTGGTAGATATCCGCCACAGGTACCTCAGCTCCAGCACGTCTCCTAGGTGCCATCAGCAAGAACCGCTCCTAAAGCTCCGATACCAACTGATGTAATTACAGCGTGATGGTGATATTCAAACCCGTTGATCCGCAAGCGAATACCAGGTCAAGCCACTCAATTTCGTTGATCCAATGAATACCGAAATCAAGCCCTCAATTCTCGTTGAATTCTATGAATGCCCAAGAATTGAAAAGAAAACTTGTATATCAAATCTTATTAATTCATTCAAAAACTGTCCCTGCCTTCTGAAGGCTACATGCATAAATACTCGAACTTATCAGGTTTAAACAACCTTTTTGGAAACAATATAATAATGAGCTAGTGATGGCCAACAATAAAGGAGTGCTAGTAGTGGCCAACAATAAAGGAGTAATAAAATGCTAAATTAACGGAAAAGACGAAATGTCAATATTCTTGATTCCATGATTGCAGTAATAGCCTTGTAGTCTGCTGAATTGACGGAATAGCTGATCCCATCCTTAATTCATACGCCTGTCGTATCTCTCCATGAATCCGTGGGCCATGTGGGCTGCATCAAATGATCCGAGCACTTGGAAGTTCTTGATGGTGATGTTAAGCTCACTTCACCAGTTGGTTTTCAAGTTGCAAAGATTCCGTTGGTGGGTTGCCCTCTCCATGTCCAAACACGGTTTGGTTCAATTTGACTGCGTATTGGCTACTGCTTATTGCTTTGGCAGGTAACAGGTTTGCATTTTTTTTTTTGCATTTGCAATGGGCAGGTAACTCACATCTGTATTGGGTTGGGAAATTACAGTGTTTTCGATTTAAACCGAAAAACGAAAACCGACAATCGAAACCGAAAAATATGGGTTGATTTATTTCGGTTTATGTATGTTATACGGTATGATCCGGTTTGCTTAAATATGAAACCGAAAATATTCGATTTGGCTAAAATCAGACCGAACCTAAATCGAACCACCGAACTTTCACCTCTAACTCCAAGGACGAGGCACAAGCGGCCAAACCCTGTAAATCTTGATATCTTGTTCTTTCGATTTCTATTTTCGCTTATTCTCTGTGTGTGTGATACCATTCCCAACAAAGAGTGATGGCATATTTTATTGTTGAATCAGAACGGTGGAAGTGGTAAGAGATTCTAGCTTATCTCCCAAACAATGTGTGTGCAAGAATAGCGACAATCTCTCCCCCCTTGGGATTATGCTGTACCAGATCGTTTGTTTTGGAGTGGGGATACATTCGAAAGCTAGACATGTAAATCTGGTTATGAATTTTTAGCTTAGAACATATTTGCTTCTCATGACTATGTTTGGAAAAAGATTTGGTAGTGGGATGGCCGTTAGCGAGTTCGTTGTTTCTTGTGGTTGGTGGTTCGGGAGGTCTTTTTACTAATAGTGCGAGGCATCGAAGGGGTATGACTTCAGATAGTTCCTGCTTTCTAGGGCAAAAAAGAAGTTATAATAACAACAAAAAAATATAATAATACTGAAAAAGTTATAATAACACCTAAACTTAAACTGTCCACAGGCAGAGAGGTAGAGACTAGAGGCGGCACAGTTAAAACATACAAATTATGGCTCTATCTCCATTATTCTTCTTGAGGGGTTTAGGGTTAAACTGTTAAAGGGTCTCGCTCGACATTCGCTTCTCTGCAATTTTTTTTCCTCCCACATCAACGTCGTCGTGTACTACCTTTCAAATTGTCAATCTCATTAGGGCTAATGGGCTAGAGCTAGACGTATACTCAGTATATGCCATCCCCTTTTGTTTGGGCTTCCTCACTTCATTTGTGGACCCCTCCCGCAATGGGTTTTGTCTCTCTATAGGCTTTGCATATAAATATTAATATCTTAATACATATAGATTTTTATTTTTTTCAAATCAGTGGGGTCCAGGGCCTCCACTATGGCTCTGCCCCTGTTCCTAGGGTTATTGTTTTTTGTAGGGTT
This sequence comes from Tripterygium wilfordii, assembly GCF_013401445.1. Taxonomy (NCBI): domain Eukaryota; kingdom Viridiplantae; phylum Streptophyta; class Magnoliopsida; order Celastrales; family Celastraceae; genus Tripterygium; species Tripterygium wilfordii. The sequence goes on along the minus strand of NC_052236.1, from coordinate 8,912,773 downwards.
GTTATGGTAACCATTGTCGTTACCAAACACGAAAAACCGTTACCATACCGATTATGTCGATAACTTGAAAAAGATACCATTACCATTATTGGTAAAGTCTGTATATCGATGATTGATATATCAATCGATCGGTAACGATAAACTGATAATTGATAAATTTATCAATTCTTGTGGTTGAGCCATATATAAATGATTCAAATATGATGTGACTAATGTAAAACTCAACATATATCCTTTGTGAATAAAATAAAAAAAAGATGGGGATTATTTACACTCCATGTTTTCCTATTCACATCCCATTTCCCCCAAAATCCAAACGCACCCTTGCACCACCACTCCCAAAACCCTTCTCCGTTAATGGCAACATCGCTTCCCCGTTACCCAGAGCGCGACGCAGGGTTAGGTCAAATTATTGTCTCCTTCCTCAAAATTACCTTCCATGACACTGACAGAGTTGCCGGCGGCGGCGATGTAGTGTTCCAAAAATGTCTCTCCCCTTTCCATCATACGATGATGGTCTTTCATTCATCAATGCCACCATGATTGCCATTGACAAAGATAAGAACAGCCAGCACGCTGTTCGTTAGGCGGTTGATCATCTTGTGATCATAAACCCACTTGTCGTTCTCATCCACGTGAAGGAAAAAAAACAGTAATCGTAGGGACCCTCTCTCTTGTTTTCTCTTTGATTGATGATGTTACTGCTATTTCATACTTACACACCGTAGCTTGTGAAGGTGCTCCACAGAGGAGGGAAGCTCAATCAAAGTTACACAATGAAATGATCCATGTGAAGAAGAGATGCCACTGAGGGGACAAATGGGTTAAAGGTGTGTTTGGTGGTTTTGGAAAATGTGGTGTGAATGACAAAACGTGGAGTGCAAATAGTCTCCACCAAAAAAAAGAAGAGGAAGTTAAACTCTGTCATTTAACTTATCGATAAGAATGGATTGAGACTAATGTAAAAAATATAAGCCCAAAAGAAAGACAATGAATAAGACCCAAAAGTATAAACAAAAATGTTAGGGGTACTAGTAAATGGGATTTCAATCATCCCAATAATTGATATTGATAATCGATTGATGTAAGTGTAGGGATCCACAAAATCCGATATACATCAATCAAGGGACATGATTGATTATTGGGATGACAAATCATAAAATAACAAGGCCCATAAGATCTAGAAGCTTCAACCTTCAAGAAAGTTCAGAATGAAGAACATTGTGAAACCTAAATCGCGAAGAAGCTGAACCTCGAATACCCCGCAAGCCTTGTACTTGTCATTCTCTCCTTTCTTGAAGAATGTGTTTGCGAACTCCCATATGTCCAGCACAATCTTTCTAAAACCCTAATTTGGATCAGATAAGAACCCCCAAATGATCAGTTAAATAATTAACAAATAGGAACGCTAAAAACAAAGATGCTTCTGAGAGAAGAAGAGACAACGTAGGTGTTGAGTTGCCTGATGATGCTAGAGAAATTGACAAACATGGTATCATCTTCACCCTAAGAGACTATGTGGTCGATGGTGGGATCATTTATGAGTTAGTATGTCTTTGTGAGGAATGGATTAGCGTGGAGTGAAGCTAGGCTGAGTCGCGTGCTGAGGGTAGAGCTAGGCTGGGTCGAAACCAGAGTGGAGCCATGGAAGAGCTGGAGGTGGTGAGCTGCGCAGATGAGAGAGTCGAGAGAGGCTGGGAATAACTAAATACGGGAAACCTTAAAAATCAGCAACATCAACGGTCTAGCTTAGAGAGTTAATTGTCAATCTAATGGTTATAATTAAAAAAATAAAAATAAAACTAAAATTAAAAAATAATATTAATATATATGTCTGTAATCAATAAATTTTGCGATTTTGAATTTGGATATCGTTATCAGTACCGAATTCAGTGATAAATTTATCATAGCGAAGCATTGGTAATGGTATATCATTATACTATCATTTTCGATAATCAATATGTTGATAACGGTATAGTATTGGATAATTTACCACTATCATGATAGTCCTAGTTTTTTGTGTGACTTGTTGGCTCTTATTGCAATGGAGGAACATATTCGTTTTTGAGAAAGGTTTTCTTGTGCCTATTATCATGCACAACATGAAGAGTTTCATGCTTACGGATGACACTACAAGAAAACACGATTTTAGTGACAGGAATCCGTCCACCACTGAAGCCATCGACCACAACTGAAGCCCACTGCCCATCTCTGAAGCCCACCGACCACAACTGAAGTCGTCGTCCACCACTAATTTTATTCTCTAACTTTGATAATGCTGCTTGTTTTCTTCTTTTCTATTCTATTGTTCCGTGTACAAATAGCTCACTTGCTTTATTTTTCTATGTTTTCAATATTTAAATCTAGTCCTAGCTGCCTGCTCTACTCTTGCGCCTTTAAATTTTTGGTGAGTTTTCTGTGTATAGATATGGTCCCGGCGGTTGCCCGTTCTCCTCTTGCGTGCTCAAATTTCTGTTGAGTTTTATATGTTTAGATTTGATGAATTTTCTATGTTCAGATATGGTCCCGGCGGCTGCCCGTTTCTCCTCTTGCACCCTTAAATTTCCAATGAGTTTTCTATGTTTAGATTTTCTGAGTTTCATGTCGATCTAGGGTTTAGGCTCTGTGTTACATGGAAGTTTACTGGATAGTCCTTGAAATTGTTTCAATTGGAGCAAAATTTCTTAGTTAGGCATATTTGGAGAAATGAGGGAATCGATTCAATTTGTTAACAAAACAAATATGGCTTGGCAAATCCAATTCATACTTCTTCAGAACAGACAAGGCATGACTCGTCTGGCCAAGTACTATGTTCTTCTCGAGGTTTCAGAGAAGCACAAGGTCAAGTACAAGATATAATTTCCTCAATTTTGTGTTTTCTTTTTGTTGGCATCAAAAATATGTTGGGTCTAATGGGCTTAGAACATGTGCAAAGCCCATGATGCAGCCTATTATGATTTGGAATATTACAGCCTATAAGGCCATATTGGAGAGGACGAGAAGCCCAATTGATGAGAAGCATGGCCCAAGAAGAAGTGTGTTGGAAATGACTCGCATAAAGTGGAAGAAGCTGTGGCAGTTACAACAAGGTGGTCCACGTGACATAACATGGAGCAAATCAAGGCTAACTGCAGTAAGCTCATGGTTTCATGGAGATTTTCATGCAAAGGAGATAAAGTATAAAAGCTGGTAGATAGACAGAACAACAACACACAAACAGTTAAACAGTCAGACAAAAAACTCAAGCCCAAAGGCACTTTCAAGCTTTTGAGCATTCTAGCATTCTAATTACTTTCCAAATCCTTGTCAATTTCGAGCAAATGTCATGTTGTTCATTCTAAATTTATTTTATTTATTCCTTGTCAAGTTTCAATGTCAACCATCATTGTGTAAATTGCACTTAGAGTTTATCTATTTTTCTTCGTTCCAATCTCAATAAATCGCACTATAGTGGAGTTGGGGAACCTAGAACTATTGAGGTCCCAAGATAGTTCGTTCAATCTTCTAGATAGAAGTCTTATTTACATTCGGTGCATTTCATTCAAATTAGTGTAGGAAACTATAAGCCCTGGCACACCTACAACTCATTACCACATTGGGCCACTTTTTGGTGACAACAATCTTTTTTGGCACACCCAGTGGGACAGGGGAAGAAGAATCTGAATACTACCATGACACCACGCAGTCGCTTGTCAGGGAAAGAACCAATTACCGATGAGAATCCACAGGAGGAAAATCCATCAGTAGAGATGGAAGATGTTGTCAATGATGGTAGCACTGAAGAAAAGTAAGAGCTCATTGAATGACCAGCTGGCTTATCTGATGAAGCCGCCATTTCGTTTGAACATTTGATTAAAACCATAAAAAATTTAGAGGTATGTTCTAACCAAACAATAGAAAATGCCATGAAACAGGTTGAATGAAAGTTGGAGCAGAAGTTGGAAGATACGACTATGAGGGACAATTCCCATCATAGAAAGGAACAAACTACCAGGCGGATGGTGGTTACAGCAAGTACACTCCTCCAATGCGCTCTCCATCCGGTAATGGTCAAAATTTCAGGACTATAGCATATGGAAATACTAATCCTATGGACAATCCAATTGCCTATGTAACCACTGAACCTGCTGGACCAAGAGGCAACGTCGCTGCAACGATGGGCGCTGCTCGTAGGGTTCAACACATTATTCCATCACAAATATCACCAGTTGATCTAGATGCTCTCAGACAGGTAGTTCAAGAGTTATATGGCCACGGCATCAGACAGGTTGGTCTGCCAGAGTATCACAAACCCTATCCAGCTGTTATGGATAGGGAGAATCCTTATCCACGGGAATTTAGAGTATTTCACTTTATTCTCTAGAGAAGAAGGGTTGTCCACCGTAGAGCATATTGGTCGTTTCACTGTGTAACGTGGTGAATTGGCGAACTATGACAACTTTGACAATCTTCGTCTCAAGTTATTTCCAAACTCTTTGACGGAAGCTGCTTTTACTTGGTATTTCACCTTACCAAGAAATTCCATCAACACATGGTGGGAGATGGAACGGTCATTTCATACTCAGTATTTTAGAGCTGAACCAGAGGTGTTTGCTGCTGAGTTATCTAGATTGGTACAGAAGGTAGGAGAAACCACAGATGCTTATATTGCTCGTTTTAAGAGGTTGAGGAATAGATGCCGCATCTATCTACCTAAGTCAAAATTTGTCAAAATGGCCCAGTGAGGATTGGACATTAAATTGCACAAAAAGTTTCAAGTTATGAAATTTTATGACTTTTATGAGATGGTAGCAATTGCGGAGTATGAAGAATTACTGAAAGAAGAAAGTAGGAGAAAGAAATCTTCTATGGGAACTTACTACCAGGAGATGAAGATGGCTGCTGCGGAGGTGACTTCAGAAAAGAAAGTGTGGGTTTGCCCTGCATTATCCAAACCAAAATCAACTGAGCTAGCAAAGAAACAGCCCATGGGTGGTAACATCAATTACATTTTTGATGTGACTAAAACGGTGGAGATTTTTGACTTTCTATGCCAGGAAAAGTTTGTTACATTTTCAGCTGGACACAAAATACCATCTCAAGAAGATACAAAAAGGAAGGAGTACTACAAATAGCATGACCTATGGTCTCATACCACCAAGTAGTGACTAAAATCAAGTACCTGCTGAATAAAAGAAGACAATACAGATGGCAGTAAAATTGTTTCCAAGGAACCAACTAAGGCCAAATAATGGCCAAAATCCAAAAATCAATTCAACATATGCTTCAAAGCCGACCAGGTATTCTGATGTGCCTGAAGGCGTACTTGAGTTAGCTACAAATCTGAAGACCAAGTTTGAGCATCTGATAGTTGTGAATTGATGGAAGCACCCATAGTATTGTGGCTTTGTTGAGCATCTTGGAATTTCTCATGCATCTAGTTTCTTGTCTAAAATTGCTGCAAAATATTCTCTTTCCAACCTTGGATCTTGAGTTCTAAAGCCTCAATTTCTTCTTGAGCAGTAATGACATCCTTTTGAATCCCAAGGTCTTCAGTAGCCAGGTCTTCAGAGTTGGCAAGTAAAGCTTCGTAAGCAGCTCGATCGTTAGATAAACCTTCCAACTTGCTAGATAAAGCTTGCTTCAGAGAATAATCCTGATGAAAGGCAGTTGGTAGATGATGCAAATCATGCTCCAGACGAATGAGCCTACTTTTATTCTCGGGAGCTATCTGAGGATCTGCCAACAGAGTCTTCACATACTTTAAAGCTTCTTTGCTATCTGTTTCTTGAACATCTTGAAGATTTTTCTCAAAGAGCTGGACCAACCTATTGGTGGCATGCTGCAATTCTTTCGCAGTAGGTACTTTACTAGCAAGAGGAGAAATAGAAGTCCAGTCCTGCCAATGGATTTACCACATTGATTGGAATGATAGAGGTAAGTACTTTGAATGATGTTGTTGCCTACATACTTAAAAGTACTGTCATAAGTATCAAAGAATTATTTGTCGTAGCAAAATAAAGAAAGGGAAAGATATTAACCTGAGAAGAGACATGAGTAACTGAGCCAAAAGGTTGGTTAAAAATCTTTGGAGTGACAATTGGTTCATCAAATGGAGGAACTCTTGTATAGCTAGTAGAAATTGTTTCGCTCTCATCTTCAGAAACTTCACTATCATCCTCTTTTGAAACTGTAATGGGTTCTGAACTAGAGTGAATGGTCTTCCTAACTCTAGTAGAAGATCGTTAAGACATTCTCACAACCACCACCTTCCTATTGGTTTTTGGCTTTTTCTTGGGGGAGATTGGCTCACTTTTAACTTTCAACTTTCAACTTTCTAGAGGAAATTGGGATAGTAGGAATAACTGCATAATATGTTACCAGATTAGAATCCAATAGACAGACAGCAGATAGAAAAAGAGGTAAAGAAAACATACCAGGTGTAACATTTGCAATTTATGCCTCATAATCAGTAGTGATAGGAGGAAACAGATCAAGTGGAAGCATACCTGTATAATACTTTTCCCTCTAAGACAGATAGTCAGAAGTACAGTCAGGATTGAATTGTGGCAGCAGTTGAAACATAAATTTTCTCAAAGCATTACTATTTGCAGCCACCTGGTTCTCAATCTTTTCTCTGGACTAAACGCTGGTCCTCTCTTCCCCAGGGGGTTATAATGGGAGAGGCGATTAAGAGGCACATTTTGAGTATAACCCAACTGTCTAGCACAGAGTTGAGGATTGGAGGCCTCGAAGTCACAAGTAGGGTTCATGGGGTTATCAATGTTGGCACCTTCATGGAGATACCTGGGTGTAAAAAGACTGGCCTAGAAATCACGAAGGGTATACTCTATCACCATAGATATGATAACTTTGGAAGATAACAATGACATCAAAGGACCACTATGCAAGGTATCAGTGAACAAGAAGTACTCAGAGTCAGGACGATTTGAAGGCTAAGTCAAGAAGAAATTGAAGATTGCTACAAAAGATTTACCACATGTGCAAGATAAAATAGGTTGTCCACAAGAAATAAATTTGGTAGGTAGTCGATAGCCAGGAGCACGTAAAGCAGAGAAATAAGTAAACAGCCAAGGCTGAAGAATCCAAAGTCTATCAAAAAAATGATTGTAGTAGGTTTCTTGGAGGTGAGAGCTTTCTCAAAAAAATGAGTAAAGAGGCGTGCAGAAGTGAGAGGATTAAGAAGCAGCAACTGATCAAATTAAATGAGGTAAGAGAAGAGTTTGAATTTTAAATGGATTTTATTTGATGGTAACTGACATTTGAGAAGGATTTTAAAAGGGCCGAAAAATCTACTTTAAATCCAACTTTGAACAGTTGAATTCAAGTTGAGGGGCAATTGTTGGCACCAAAAATATGTTGGGTCTAATGGGCTTAGAACATATGCAAAGCCCATGGCGCAGCCTATTATGATTTAGAATATTATAGCCTATAAGCCCATATTGGAGAGGAAGAGAAGCCCAATTGCTGAGAAGCATGGCCCAAGGACAAGTGTGTTGGAAATGACCCATATAAACTGAAAGAAGTTGTGGCAGTTACAACAAGGTGATCCACAAGGCACATGAGAGAAGTGAGGGAAGTTGTTGTGAGAAGGTGGTATTAACTTCCAACTAACAGAACATGGAGCAAATCAAGGTTAACTGCAGTAAGACCATTGTTTCATGGAGATTTTCGTGCAAAAGAGAGAAAGTATAAAAGTTGATAGATAGACAAAAGAACAACACCCAGACAGTCAGACAGATAGACAGACAAAAAACTCAAACCAAAAGGCACTTTCAAGCTTCCGAGCATTTTAACATTCTAATTACTTTCTCAATCATTGTCAATTTCGAGCAAATATCATGTCATTCATTCCAAATTCCTTTGTATTTATTTCTTGTCAAGTTTCAATGTCAACCATCGTTGTGTAAATTGTACTTGGTGTCTTTCTATTTTTCTTCATTCCAATCTCAACAAAGCGCACTACAGTGGAGTTGGGGAACCTAGAACTATGGAGGTCTCAAGATAGTTCGTTTAATCGTCTAGATAGAAGTTTTATTTACATTCGGTGCATTTCACTCAAATTAATGTAGGAAACTATAAGCCTTGGCACACCTGCAACTCATTATCACCTTGAGTCACTTTTTGGTGACAACACTTTTTTATCTTTAAGGTTGCATTTTCTAGGGTTTTGAATTTGATTGTACTATGGGTTGTAGGTTCATCGGCTCATAGTGAACAGAGATTTCAAGTTCACGAATTTTGTTGAGGTTGGTGTTTGCAAATTAGCTTTCAAATTGACGTTTTGTTTGGTCATTTGAGAAAATATAGGGGAAAATAAGAAATCGTTGCACTATTTTATACAGTTCTGTTTATTCGTTCAAAGTATGATAATTGTTGATGTTAGTGAATGTTAGATGGTTTAATAAAGGATGTGAACAAAATGGTTGAATTTCTTGATTTGAGCCAACTGTTGATGATTATCTTCTTTTAAAGTTATTGTTTTTGTTATTTATAAAATGAGGAATTCTCTTATGAGGTAATGAAATGAGTTCTTAAAATGAGATCCTAATTTTTAGAATTCACGGGTTCAACATAATTTTAAAAAACTTCAAAAAAATAGTCTTTTATTTTGATTGGTTTTATGAACCCAACTGTTGTCACCAAAAATTGGTCCAAGGTGGTAATGAATTGCAGGTGTGTCAAGCCTTATAGTTTCCTACACTAATTCGAATGAAATGCAACGAATGTAAATAAGACTTCTATGTAGACGATTGAACGAATTTTCTTGGAACCTCAATAGTTCTAGGTTCCCCAACTCCACTAAAGTGCGTTTTGTTGAAATTGGAATGAAGAAAAAAAAAATAGACACTAAGAACAATTTACACAACGATAGTTGGCATTGAAACTTGACAAGGAATAAATACAAAGGAATTTGGAATGAACAACATGATATTTGTTCGAAATTGACAAGGATTTGGAAAGTAATTAGAATGCTAGAATGCTCGGAAGCTTGAAAGTGCCTTTGAGCTTGAGTTTTTTGTCTATCTGCCTGACTGATTATGTGTTATTGTTGTTTGTGTATCTACCAGCTTTTATACTCTCTCATTTGCACGAAAATCTCTATGAAACCATGATTTGCTCCATGTTTTGTTAGTTGGAAGTTAATACCACTTTCTCACAACGACTTCCCTCACTTCTCTCATAAGCTACCACGTGGACCACATTGTTATAATTGTCACAACCTCTTCCACTTTACACAGGCCATTTCCAGCACACTCCTTCTTCGGCCATGCTTCTCAGCAATTGAGCTTCTCGTCTTCAATAATATGGGCTGTAAGTGATTGGACCCGAATAGGTCATATGGCCCGTATATGCTATGCCTTGGCCCATGTGGTTATGCTACTCCATGAGCTTTGTACATGGAATAAGCCCATTAGGCCCAACATATTTTTGGTGCCAACAATTGCCCCTAGCTTGAATTCAACTCTTCAAAGTTGGATTTAAGGCTGATTTTTTGACCATCCTAAAATCCTTCTCAAATGTCAATTACCATCAAATAAAATTCATTTAAAATTCAAACTCTTCTCTTACCTCATTTAATTTGATCAGCTATTGCATCTTAAGCCTCTCACTCCTGCACGCCTCTTCACTTCCTCATTTGTTTGAGAAAGCTCTCACTTTTTCCTCTCTTGTTCTTTTAAACTCTAATCAATGGCTTCCTTCCTTCCAAATACTACTCCCATTGACTCTCACCTTTCCACTGAGAAACTGACAAGCTTCTCATCACTCTCTTGTGAGGAACTTCTCGCCAACTATACAAATGAGTTACCGATGTTAGAACGACAACGTTCCTAGCCCAAACTGCCTCTAGGGTGGAGAGACTTGGTCAGTCTACTTTGCACTGCCTTCGGTGTCCAATGGATGAAGCAAGGACTCGATCGATTTATTGACATGACTCTTGAGCCAATTCCTTTCGACCCAGCTTTGATTTCAATGGCCAGCTATTTCTGGTCCCGTTCGACAAATTCTTTCATTTTCCCCGGTGGTCATATGACCATCACACTGAGGGATATGTATGCCTTAACTAGGCTGCTTATCACAGGTTCGGATGCTCCCAGCCTCTTCACTTCTGTCAGAATCGCCGAGGTCAAAGTAATGGAGGAAAAGAAAATTTTTCCCTACCATGGCTTAAGCTCCACAAAGCACCTTGGGGAACCTATTTTTAAAGAGCATGCTATGTTCTTGTGGTGTCTACTCTGCAAGTATGTCTTCGGCACCTTTGCAAATCAACCTACCAAAGATTATCTTCCTCTTGCATGCGCCCTAGCTGAGGGTCAGAATGTAGCTTTAGGGATTATTTGGCTAGGCCGTATTTATCACTGTCTCTCTTTGCTCACCTTTGAGAAACCCTACTACCATAATTTTTCTGATGGTCTTTGGATTCTTCAGCCTTGGCTGTTTACTTATTTCCCTACTCTACATTCGCCTGGCAGTTGACTACCTACCAAATTTACTTCTTATGGACAGTCTATTTTATCTTGCACCAGTGATAAATCTTTTGTAGAAATCTTCAATTTCTTATTGACTGCCTTCAAATCGTCCTGACTGTGAGTACTTTTCGTTCACCTATACCTTGCCTGGTGGTCCATTGATGCCATTGTTATCTTCCAAAGTTATCATATCTATGGTGATGGACCATATCCTTCATGATTTCTGGGCCAGTCTTGTTACACCCAGGTATATCTATGAAGGTGCCAACATTGATAACCCCATGAACCCTACTTGTGGCTTTGAGGCGTACAATCCTCAACTCTGTACTAGGCGATTGGGTTATACTCAAAATGTGCCTTTTAATCGCCTCCCCCATTACAACCCCCTAGGGAAGAAAGGACCAGCGTTCAGTCCACAGAAAGGATTGAGACTAATGGCTGCAAATAATAATACTTTGAGAATATTTGTGTTTCAGCTGCTGCCACCGTTCAGTCCTGGTTGTACTTCTGACTATTTATCTTGGAGGGAAAAGTATTACATATGTCTACTTCTACTTGATCTGCTTCCTTCTCTCAATATTGAATCTGAGGAAGACATTGCAGATGTTACACCTAGTATGTTTTCTTTACTTCTTTTTCTATTTGCTTGTCTATCTATTAGATTTTGATTTGGTAACATATTGTGCAGCTATTCCTGCTGTCCCAATTTCCTCCACAAAGTTGAAAGTTAAAAGTGAGTCAATCTCCCCCAAGAAGAAGTTAAAAACCAATAGAAAGGTGATGGCTGTGAGAAGGTTTCAACTATCTTCTACTAGAGTTAAGAAAATTATTCACTCTAGTTCAGAGCCCAATACAGTTTCATGAGAGGATGATAGTGAAGCTTCTAAAGATGAGAGTGAAAGGATTTCTACTAGCTATACAGGAGTTCCTCCATCAGATGAACCAATTGTCACTCCAAAGATTTCTAACCAACCTTCTGGCTCAGTTACTCATCTCTCTTCTCAGGTTAATATCTTTCACTTTCTTTATTATGCTACCACAAATAATTCTTTGATACTTATGACAGTACTTTTATGTGTGCAAACAGCAAAATCATTCAAAGTGCTTACCTCCATCATTCCAACCATGTGGTAAATCCATTGGCAGGTCTGGACTTCTCCTTCCTAACTGCGCCTCCTTAGTAAAGTGCCAACTAAGGAAGAACTGCAGCATGCCACCAATAGGTTGGTCCAGCTCTTTGAGAAAAATCTTTCAAATGTTCAAGAAGCAGATAATAAGGAAGCTTTAAAGCATGTGAAGACTCTGTTGGCAAATCCTCAGATAGCTCATGAGAGTAAAAGTAGGCTCATTCTTCTGGAGCATGATTTGTATCATCTACCAACTGCCTTTCATCAGGATTATTCTCTGGAGCAAGCTTTATCTAGCAAGTTGAAAAGTTTATCTAATGACCGAGCTATTTATGAAGTTTTACTTGCCAACTCTGAAGACCTGGCTGCTGAAGACCTTGTGATTCAGAAGGATTTCATTGCCGCTCAAGAAGAAATTGAGGCTTTAGAACTAAAGATCCAAGGTTTGAAAGAGAAGATTTTGCAATAATATGAGGCAAAAAACCAGGTGCATGAGAAATTTCAGGATGCTCAGCAAAGCCTCAATACTCTGGGTGCTTCCATCAAGTCATAACTATCGGATGTTCAAACTTGGTCTTCAGATTTACAGCTAACTTAAGCACGCCTTCTGGCACATCAGAATACCTGATCGGCTTTAAAGCATATGTTGAATTGATTTTTGGATCATTATTTGGCGTTGGTTGGTTTCTTGGAAATAATTTTACTACCATCTGTATTGGCCTCTTTTACTCAGCTGGTACTTGATTTTGGCCACTACTTGGCCTTAATTTCAGAAATTTCCTTTTTATAATTGCTAACCGTTTATTTACACCTTTTTTTGTGTGGCCTGTGGCCATCTAATATTTTTATTCATAATATGCGATCACTAAGGCCAGCTCATAGTTGCGGCTAAAAAGCCTGCTTTTACATTTTTTATATCGTCTCAAATGCTTGGAAAATATGTCTTTAAGTATTTGCCATTCATAAATCTCTTATGTGGCTGACCATCTAGGTCTGCCAACCAATATGCATTGCCTTTGAGAATTATGTGGACCCTGAAGGGTCTTTCCCAGTTTCGAAACCATTTGTTCAACTCTTTGTCCTTGATTCTTGGTGGTAGGATCACCTTCCACACCATTTGGCCTTCGTAGAACACTTTCTTCTTCACTTTCTTATTGTAGGCCTTTGCTATCTTCTTCTTTTGGACTATCATCCTATTCAAAGCCTCCATCGTGCTTTCATCCAACTGTTCCAGCTCCATGTTTATAGCTTCTGAATGCTCTTCAATTGATAGATCATGTTACTTCATGATCCTCAAATATGGGACCACCAACTCCATAGGTAGTACTGCGTCATGCCCATAAGTGAGAGCAATTTGACTCCATAATCTTCTAGAAATGCTTTGACCTCCCCTCTAGTGAACATTGTCCCTTGGTCAGTTGTGATGGTTTCTGAGATGCCAAATCTGAAAATAAGTTGCTTTTTGATGAAATCTACCACTATGCCTGTTCGACCTTTTTCAGGAGTATTGTCTCTACCCACTTTGTAAAATAGTCGGTAGCCACCAGGATAAAATGATGGCCCTTAGATGAGGCAGGAAAGATCTTTCCATTGAGATCGAGTGCCCACCCTCTAAATGGTCATGGTTTAATGATAGGTCGCAGATCTGCTGCTGGTACTTTTTGAATGTCGCCAAATTTCTGACATTGTTGACAGCCTTTTGCATATTTAATGCAATCTTTCAGGATGGTAGGCCAATAATAGTCGTGTTTCTTGATCAACCATCTCATCTTTGGACCAACTTGATGTGCGCCACAGATACCTTTGTGTACCTGTTGCGTTATTTTCATACTTTCAATAAAACTACGGCAGGGAAGTAACAAACCATCAACTCCTTTTCTGAAAAGTTCACCATCGATCATTACGTAGCCCTATGCCAACACCTTGACCTTTCTGGATACTGGATCACTGGGGTATGTCGGATGGTTAGTGATATCTTTCCTCAAGCTTCCATATGATCGTCAAGAGCTAAGCATTCAACTGGCATGCCTCTTTCTTTGATAAATGGATGAGATCGCATTTCCACCGTAATGATTTGCTGCACGAAACTTTCTGGAAACATTAGGCCAAAAACTAGTTGGGCCAATCCATTGGCCTCATGATTTTGATCTCATGGAATGTACTTCAACTCTACCTCCTGGAAGTCATCAAGCAGTTGCAAGGTTGTACTGTAGTATGGAGCCAATGTAAAACGAGCATATTTGTATTCTCCAGCCAGTTGTTTTAGCACTAATTGAGAATCTCCAATCACCAGAATATTTTTGGCTTTTAGTTCAAGCAAGATCTCCAAGCCAATGATGAATGCTTCATATTCTGCCTGGTGGTTAGTGCAATCAAAATCCAAATTAAAAGCTAAGGTAGTTTTTGTACCTCTCGGGGATTGAATGACTACCCCAACTCTAGCAGTCATTTCAGTACTAGACCCATCAAACTTTAGCACCCATTCACCTTCATCTTTAAAGGTTGGTGTAGTGTGCACATCTATCATGCCTTGTAAGGTCTCAGGAATTTCCAGGCATGGGTGGTCAGCAAGGAAATCAGCAAGTGCTTGCCCTTTGACTGCCTGTTATGGCCTCCATTTGAGGTTCAATTCTATCAAGGCCAATGACCATTGACCTATCCTTCCTGTCAGCAATGGCTTGGTAGGCATGTGCTTGATCAAATCCAGTTTTGAGATTACGTACACCTTAGTTTGAATGCATCCTCCTTCTTTAACTTCAATAACTCTGAGAATACCTTGGTCTTACCTGCAAGATTAGAAATAAATCTTCTAAGGTAATTTACCTGACCAAGGAACTTTGGAGCTGTTGTTTGTCTTCAGTGGTTGAGCTTGGCATATGGCTTTAGCTTTGTTTTGGTCAACCTCCATGCCTCTCTGATGAACCAAAAAAACCCCAGGAAGTTTCCAACTTTAACTCCAAATGCACATTTCAAAGGATTGAGCTTTAGTTGATACTGCCTCATCCTTTCAAACGCAAGTTTGAGATCGGCCATATGGTCATTGGCTTTAACTTATTTGACAATGATGTTATCAATATAGACTTCCAATTTCCTGACTATCATGTCATGAAAAATAACATTCATTGCCCATTGGTAGGTGGCTCGGGCATTCTTTAAGCCAAAGAGCATTATTACCCACTCATAGGTACCCAATGCTCCTGGACATCTAAATGTCATTTTTGAAACATCTTCTTCTACAATAAATATTTGGTTGTATCCAGAATAACCATCCATCATAGATAATAGCTCGTGTTGAGACACACTATCTATCAGCATATCAACAATTGGCATTACACATCTTTAGGTGTACCAATGTTTAAAACACGAAAATCAACAAAGATATGAATTTTACCATTTTTCTTAACTACTGGTACAATATTTGATAGTCATTCAGCGTACCTGGTTGGCCGTATGAAGCCGGCCTTAACCAACTTCTATATTTCTTCTTTGACACGTAACTCCACTTCTGAAGACATTCTTCTAGATGGTTGTTGGTATGGTTTGTATCCTGGCTTGATGGGCAGTCAGTGTTCTACCACATTTCTATTCAACCCTGACATTTCCTAGTAATCCCAAGCAAAACAATCACGAAACTCGTGAAGTAAAGCTATTAGTTTTACCTTGATAGATGGATCCAAGATGGAACTTATGTAAGTGATTCTATCCTCTTCTCATTCCCCCAAGTTCACTTCTTCTAAGGGAGCTCCCCCAAGTTCACTTCTTCTAAGGGATCTTGGGTTTCGGCTTTCAAATCATCTAACTTGGCCGGTGCTATCTTCAAATTATTCTAGTTCAACTGTTCTTCTTGATTCATGGTCAAACAGCCATCTTCTTCTATTATCATTTCTTTTTCACTAATTTCTTCTGTTACAATTTTGTCAATAGCAGCTTGTGCTACAATCTTATTTATTGTAGTCACCACTATCTTCTCTTCTTCCTTTGACCACATCATGGGACTTCTTCAATGATTGGTTCTGATCCCCTCAGCCTATAAGAAACAGTAGCCGTTGATTGTAATAATTGTCTTGCAATTGTTTGCACCTCTTCTTTCTTGGTTGCGAACTGAATTGGTCCATATTAGGCATAGTAGTAACAAGCTTCCACCTGGTCTGATGTAGTTCTAAATGGCTGGTTGTCTGTCCAAATGATTTCTACATCATTTCCTCTCCAACACACCAAGAGCTGATGCATTGAAGATGGGATGCACCAATTGGAGTGAATTCAATCTCTTCCTAATAGAGCTTGGTATTTGGTCTGGCTGTCAATGACAAAAAAGGCAGTTATGGAAGATTTTTGCCCGACAATCAGCTCCACTGGTAGTATGCCAATTACCTTTGTAACTTCACTTGTAAAACCTACCATAGTCATTTCAATTAGAATTAAATCATCTTCTTTCTTACCCGACAGCTTGAGAACTGGTCGCGGAATGGTATTGATTGTAGAACCGTTGTCCACTATTACTCTATCAATTGGCCTGCCATTCATCTGTGCCATGATATACAATGGCTTGACATGTTGTGACATTTGGATTGAAGGTTTCTCCAAGATAACCCTTTTGGGAGTTGCTTCACCCATAATCTGCACCGTCACTGAGCTGAAAGTTTGATCACCTTTCTCTGGCAAATCAAACTGAATTGCTCCCACCATGAACTCCTTTGTAGGTGATTGATCCCTTTTTACTTGATGGTTATCCTCCTGCTTATTTTCTTTGTGAACCCATGTCCATCTCCTGCGTTGAATCACTGGAGGTTTGTAGTGACTTCTCATATAGGCAGCATATTGCCTCTACTTTCTCCTTAACTGAGTTCTGCTTAGAGGTGCTGAAAACTTCTTATGTTTCACCAACTGTCATGTGTTGGTAAGGGTGCTGGTTGGTGGTTGCACATAACGTGGTCTAGGCTTTTTTCTCCTTGCGAACCTGAGAATTTTGAGAAGTATGAGCTTTTGGTTCCCATACCTGAGATTTCTCCCTCAGTTTCCTTTTAAGCTCCAGGTAGTCACGAAGATCTACATTAATTGCATGCATGGTGGTCACCACTGGAGGAAATGGATCTTCATCTATCAGCATCGACTCCTTATCAAGGAATCGCAGAACACCCTTGTTTATTTTCTCCTGAATCAAGTTCTTTAGAGTCCAACAATTGTTGGTGGTATGAGACCATATGTCATGGTATTTGCAGTACTCCTTCCCTTTTGTATCCTCTTGAGATGGTATTTTGTGTCTAGCTGAAAATGTAACAAACTTTTCCTGACATAGAAAGTAAAAAATCTCCTCCGTTTTGGTTACATCAAAAATGTAATTCATGTTACCACCCATGGGCTATTTCTTCGCTGACTCAGTTGATTTTGGTTTGGATAATGCAGTGCAAACCCACACTTTCTTTTTTGAAGTCGCCTCCGCAGCAGCCATCTCCATCTCCTGGTAGTAAGTTCCCATTGAAGATTTCTTTCTCCTACTTTCTTCTCTCAATAATTCTTCATATTCCGTGACCTTTGCTGCCATTTCATAAAAGTCATAAAACTTCATACCTTGGAACTTTTTGCTCAATTTAATGTCCAATCCTCGCTGGGCCATTTTGACAAATTCTGACTCACGTAGATAGATGCGGCATCTATTCCTCAACTTCTTAAAACGAGTAATATAAGCATTAGTGGTTTCTCCTGCCTTCTGTACCAATCTGGATAACTCAGCCACAGACACCTCTGGTTTAGCTCTAAAAACTGAGTATGAAATGACCGTTCCATCTCCCACCATGTGTTAATGGAATTTCTTGATAAAGTGGAATACCAAGTAAAAGCAGCTCCTGTCAAAGAGTTTGGAAATAACTTGAGACGAAGGTTGTCAAAGTTGTCATAGTTCGCCAATTCACCATATTGCATAGTGAAACGACCGATATGCTCCACAGTAGCATCCCTTCCTCTCCACAGAATAAAGTGAAATCAAATACTCTAAATCCCCGTGGGTAAGGATTCTCCCTATCCATAACAGCTAGATAAGGTTTGTGATATTCTGGCCGACCAACCTATCTGAGGTCGTGGCCATATAACTCTCGAACTACTTGTTTGAGAGCCTCTAGATCAACAGGTGGTATTTGTGGTAGAATACTAGGTTGAACCGTACGAGCAGCGCCCATCCCTGCAGCGACGTTGCCTCTTGGCCTAGCAGGTTCAATAGTTGTATATGCATTTGGGTTGTTCATTGGATTAGTATTTTCATATGCAACAGGCCTGAAATTTTGACCATTACCAGATGGAGAACGCATTGGAGGAAGAGTGTACTTGTTGTAACCACCATCCGCCTGGTAGTTTGTTCCTTTCTGTGATAGGAATTGCCCCCCGTAGTCATATCTTCCAACATCTGCTCCAACTTTCATTCAACCTGTTTCATGGCATCTTCAATTGCTTGGTTAGAATGTACTTCCAGATTTTTGGTGGTTTTAACCAAATGTTCAAATAAAATGGCGGCTTCATCAGATAAGCCAGCTAGTCGTTCAATGAGCTCTTGCTTTTCTTCAGTGCTACCATCATTGGCAGCATCTTCCATCTCTACCGGTGGGTTTTCCTCCTGCGGATTCTCCCCGGTAATTGGTTCCTTCCCTGACAAGCGAGTGCGCGATGCCATGGTAGTATTCAGATTTTTCTTCTCCTGTCCCACCGGGTGTGCCAAAAAGGTTGTTGTCACCAAAAAGTTGCCCAATGTGGTAATGAGTTGCAGGTGTGTCAAGGCTTATAGTTTCCTACACTAATTTGAATGAAATTCACCGAATGTAAATAAGACTTCTATCTAGACGATTGAATGAACTATCTTGGGATCTCAATAGTTCTAGGTTCCCCAACTTCACTGAAGTGCGCTTTGTTGAGATTGGAATGAAGAAAAAAATAGATAGACACCAAAAACAATTTACACAACGATGAAACTTGACAATGAATAAATACAAAGGAATTTGGAATGAACAACATGATATTTGCTCGAAATTGACAAGGATTTGGAAAGTAATTAGAATGCTAAAATGCTCGGAAGCTTGAAAGTACCTTTGGGCTTGAGTTTTTTGTCTGACTGTTTGTGTGTTCTTGTTGTTTGTGTATCTACTAGCTTTTATATTTTCTCTCCTTTACACGAAAATCTCCATGAAACCATGATCTTACTACAGTTAACCTTGATGTGCTCCATGTTCTGTCAGTTGGAAGTTAATACCACTTTCTCACAACAACTTCTCTCACTTCTCTCATAAGCTGCCACTTGCACCACCTTGTTGTAACTACCACAAACTCTCACTTTACACGGGCCATTTCCAACGCACTTCTTCTTGGGCCATGCTTCTTAGCAATTGGGCTTCTCTTTTTCAATAACATGGGTGGTAATGGATTGGACCCTAATAGGCCATATGGCCCGTATATCTTGCGCCTTGGCCCATGTGGTTATGTTGCTTCATGAGCTTTGTACATGGACTAAGCCCATTAGGCCCAACATATTTTTGGTGCCAACATCAACGATATGTTTTTGTTCGAAACAAAAATCAAATGCAACCAGAATTTTTTTTTTTTTTATATCTAATGATCCATAATTATCATGCATTTTTTTTTAAATCAAAAATATCGTTGAGTTCATAAGATCGATAAAAATATAAATATATTTTTCTCAATTTTTTAAAAAAAGTTGTGTGTGTACATGGGGTCAAACAGTGCAGATGTAAAGCTGATTTTAATCAAAGATGATCAAGAAATATGTGACTTCTTCCTCGTGTCAGTCTTATCAACGGATGTTGTAAATTGGCCCAGGTAGGCCATCTTAGGCATGTCTTCTAAGGGGAGACAGGTTTTACATGCATACTTTTCAAAGAAGACGAAGGCCTCTGGATGAAAAGTCTTATCTTGTCCCGCTGCCTAGCCAGCTTTACAGTAAGAACCATATAGAACTATAGATGAGTTGGTACAACTACAAATTCCAACTCTAGCTAGGCTGTATGTAGCCTAGTAATGTTCACGACTGCATGAACATTAATCATCACTTACTGGGTCCGCAATGCCTCCATTTTCACTCATAACAAGTGGCTTTTTGGTTGTGCTTTTTTTTTTTTTTTTTTTGCTTAAACCTCCTTAAAGCACAACTAACCAGCTAAGGGAGAGAGAGAGGGGGGTTCTCAAAACTGTTGGGAATGATGTAATCAACAATAGAGAATAAGCAAACAACAAAGCTATTAATTAAAAGCAAGATGTGAAAATTTACGTGGTTCAGTTAATTGTGCTTACGTTTACGGAGTTGCAGAGAGTTTTCACTGTTTCGAAAAAAAGAATACAAGCTATGGCGGTAGGGTTACAATTACACTTATAAACCTTAACCCTACACTTAACAATTAGGCCGAAAATTTATATTAGAGGCTTGCAAAAAACTTATTCGTGAGCGCTTCGGTTTAGGCCTATCGGCCCTCACCTCTGCTCCACGGAGTAACCCTCCCAAAAATCCACTCGAAGGATCTTCAACAATCTTCTCGAGTCAGGTCATCAAGTCGGATCACCGCGCACAAAACAAACTCCATACTATAAATCCCAACAAAAAACATCTACTATTCATATGTTTCTTTCACTAAGAACTGCACACCAAACTTGTAAAACGACACTTCTATTTTATCTTATATGGTGAATTTCAATTTTCTTGATCAACAAACAACGGTTTGTCGGGTGAGGGAGAGAATTGTTGTTGATGTCAACTACTCTGATTCTTGTTCTTATTTACATGCATGTTAAGGTTGTTTCGATTTGAAAGATTACCTTAATTTTTACTACTTCAAGAGAAAGTTGTTAATATTCCACCACCAAATTAATTAAAACATATGTAAAAATAAATTAAAGACTCTGGGTTATAACTAACTTTCTAAATTCTTTGTTTTCACGTAAGTAATTTTTCTTGCTTTTGAAGGGAGGGAAAATTTTTTAAAAATACTATTATTTCACTAAATTATGTATAATTATGATAAATAAATGAATCAACATGAAATTGTACACATGCCTAATTATCAACATAAATTGATTTTTTTAGGTCAAGTCAAGTAAACCATTTCACTACAAGAAAATAGTTTTTTTACAAAAGAATTTTCCATTGCAAGTCTTATTTGCGACGAAATTTTTTCCGTTGAAAAAAATGACTGCCGCAAAAATTTTGTGACAGAATATTTTCAACGGTTTAGCGATAGAAATTCCATTGCTAAACAATGAAGTAAAAAAATGAAATTTTGTAGGATTTAGTCAAGATTATGAATTGGAATGTTCCAATCATACAATCTAATTATGCAGTAAATATCGTTTGATTTGTCAATTTTGGATAGAACCCCTTCACTTAATTTTCACCAGAAAAGAAAAATAAAAAACTAATCCAATTGTATACAACAAACAAGCATGAAAGTATATGTCAAGAAAGCATGCATGCATAGGGTATATGGTCAACATCAAGTCAAATTGTATATGGAAATTAACTAGAATGATTTGATGAGATTTTGATTGAAAACTGAAAGGAAGGTCAAAATGAAGATAGATTGTCTTGGACATCACTCTAAAGTTGTTTTCAAAAACCAACTAAGATTTTCCCTTTTCACAATATCCATTCAAACCACTGTTCAAGCTTCCTTTCTTCATATATTGAGGTATAACTATGATTTTTCACCTAATCAACCAAACTCTCCCAAGTCTCTTTCTTCATCAACTTTGTTGCACATATATATACAACTCCCTATATGCTCCAATGAGTGCACACTCACTAGCTAGCTACCTTAAGACAAAAAAATGGTTTCTTCTCTTCTTGCATCTCCAACATTTTTGGGTGCTCTTTTCTTTTCATTCCTTACATTGTTTCTCCTTCCTCAGCCTGCCCTAGCCATTACAAGGCACTACAAGTTCAATGTATGTATATATAAATATAAATATATATAAATATATATATGTATGTATGTATGTATATATATTGTTGCATGAAGTTATGTATATTGATTATCATTTTGTTTTCTTTTAATTGTGTAGGTTAAGTTACAAAATGTGACAAGATTATGCCACACAAAGAGCATTTTGACAGTAAATGGAAAGTTTCCGGGGCCTCGAATAATTGCTAGGGAAGGTGATCGCCTTATTATCAAGGTGGTTAATCATGTCTCTAACAACATCTCCATCCATTGGTACGTAAATTGAATTAAACTAATCATCAAACCCGGCCTACTGGTTAGTCTAATTTGTTCCTTCAAGCAAAATCCATTAACTATACTTATATTTTGTGACATTATTGATTAATGCAGGCACGGAATTCGACAGATTCGGAGCGGGTGGTTCGACGGGCCGGGTTATATAACCCAATGTCCTATACAAACTAACCAGAGCTATGTGTACAACTACACCATTGTTGGCCAAAGAGGGACCTTATTTTGGCATGCACATATTTCATGGTTAAGAGCCACTGTTTATGGTCCCATTGTTATTCTCCCCAAGCTTGGTGTACCTTATCCATTCCCCAAACCTGACAAAGAAATCCGTCCAATCCTCTTTGGTATGCATATATATAAAATTTTACATATAATTGGATGGTAGAAACTAGGTGTATATAATGATCATATGTAATATATACACTTCAATTTGCAGGAGAGTGGTTTAATGCAGATACTGAGGCAGTGATCAGCCAGGCCCTTCAAACAGGTGCAGCCCCAAATGTCTCTGATGCTTATACCATCAATGGGCTTCCTGGCCCATTATATAATTGCTCAGCTAAAGGTACATCAAACTCTTAATTTAATCAAAAATGCTAAGCATCTCAGAGTTTCTCGTCTCAATTATCCCAAATGTCGAGATCAACGCAGATGTTCACGTGGATCGTGTGGGTCCTACAATTTCACATGGATCATGAGCGTTCATCTCAGCATTTGAGATAGCTGGGACAAAAAATATTAGGATCCGTAAGACGGGATGAAAAGGGCATCCATGCAATGATTGATACATTATATATATTTTGTTGGTATCAGATACATACAAGCTGAAGGTGAAGCCAGGGAAGACATACCTTCTACGCATCATCAATGCAGCACTCAATGATGAGCTCTTCTTCAGCATTGCAAACCACACATTCACAATTGTAGAAGTCGATGCTGTTTATACCAAACCTTTCCAAACCAATACACTTCTCATAACACCAGGCCAGACCACAAATCTCCTCCTCAAAACCAAACCAAATCTCCCAAACGCCACCTTCTTGATGCTCGCTCGGCCTTACGCCACCGGCCAAGGCACCTTCGACAACACCACCGTCGCCGGAATCCTCCAATACAAGACTACTTCTACTAAACACATCAAAAATCTCCCTCTACTCAAACCAACTCTTCCTGCCCTAAACGACACCGCATTCGCATTCAATTTTACATCAAAACTCCGTAGCTTAGCCAGTCCACAGTACCCGGCCAATGTTCCTCAAACTGTTGATAAGAACTTCTTCTTCACAATCGGGTTAGGAACCAACCCGTGCCCGAAGAACCAAACGTGTCAGGGACCCAATAACAGTACCAAATTTTCTGCTTCCGTGAATAACATATCAATGATACTCCCAAGCACGGCCTTACTGCAGACCCACTTTTTTGGGAAATCGAATGGAGTTTACGCCACTGATTTTCCAAGCAAACCCATAATTCCTTTTAATTATACAGGGACTCCACCCAATAATACGATGGTGATGAATGGGACTAAGGTTGTGGTTCTTCCTTTTAATGCAACTGTCGAGCTTGTTATGCAGGATACAAGCATTCTTGGAGCTGAGTCTCACCCACTTCACTTGCATGGTTTTAACTTCTTCATTGTTGGACAAGGGATTGGGAACTATGACTCCAATAAGGACCCTAAGAATTACAATCTTGTTGACCCGGTTGAGAGGAACACGGTTGGTGTGCCTTCGGGTGGGTGGGTCGCAATCCGGTTCCGGGCAGACAATCCGGGTAGGTATATGACGACATAAATTATATACAGTTATGATAGGAATCTCAATAACTGATATCTCAATTATTCCAATTGCTAAGTTATACCCACATGATTTCATGTGTATCATATGGAGTTCATGAATTCACTTAGATCCTATGCATCTAACTCGATAACTGGGATTTTAACTATTTTTATCATTTTCGAGTTATATATTTTAATATGTATTTTTTCATGTTTTTGAGATAAATTAATTAGTGAATGATATTTGTTTGTGTGGACAGGGGTTTGGTTCATGCATTGCCACTTCGAGGTACATATAAGTTGGGGTTTGAGAATGGCTTGGGTTGTTCAAGATGGAAAACTGCCCAATCAGAAGCTGCCACCTCCACCAGCAGATCTTCCCAAGTGTTAACATCCATGGCATGCCCCCACTTTTTGATTGGATTTACTGCATGAGTTTGAGTTTTCCCCCTTTTAATTTATTTCTGTTCTTTAAAAAAAAGGATTCAGGTGTTGTTTTTGTTTGAGGAACTTGTTTTTGTAACGTGGAGAAGTGTTCAATAACAATCATGGGTATGAATTATTGATTCAATTTCGCTCGTACTCTCTTTTTTTTCAATGAACATGGCAAGCCTTGTTGCAGCAGCCAAGCCTTTCTCTTCGTGCGTCTCTCCCACTGGTTTCAGTGAGTTCTTGGTGCAACTATTTTGGGTCATTTAACGTTGGTTATTGTTTGACTAAAGATGTCCATTTCAAGTGGGCACAAATTACACTGTAATAAAATTTTATTTCTATTGCAACTACATAAAAACAAGTAGAAATATGTGCAAAGTACAAGAAAAGACACGGATAAGCATCAGAACACCCTTGTGCATTGGGCTCTGTTAAGGGTATCAAGTAATC
Source organism: Tripterygium wilfordii (assembly GCF_013401445.1). Classification (NCBI taxonomy): domain Eukaryota; kingdom Viridiplantae; phylum Streptophyta; class Magnoliopsida; order Celastrales; family Celastraceae; genus Tripterygium; species Tripterygium wilfordii. The sequence continues at coordinate 8,888,292 of NC_052236.1, read as the reverse complement.
CAATAACCTGGGATTCGGTAACCCGATACCTCTTAGCAAGGTTATCGGTGGGGGTGTTTACCCTCTTAAAAATACCAAGTCGAGTCCAAAACATACAATGATAAAAATTTGGTCATGAAACATAGTCCTTTTAATTATGACCATTTTGTTAAATATGTTTAATGTCCTTATTGGTAATTTGACATCATGTACTCTATGTCTAATCAATAATTTTATAGTTTCATCAAACACCTCATTAGCATATAATGACAATATATATAATATATTCTAACGCATACTATATCAGCCGTACCCTCTACCAAAAGTACCCTAAATATTCTTTACTTAAGAGAGCAATAAGCGCAGCAGAAGCTAAAAATTTCATGAAAGTAACTTCATGCTGTCATATATATACATACACATAACTTCATATTTTGATTGTTGGATTCCATTTTCATAAAATACGTTTACCTTCACAGTTGGCCAAAAATAAGAGTATCTTCCCTTACAGTAGCTAATTTTATCCTACAAATAACCATCCCAACTTCTTTTCATTTTTGTATGAAAACGTCTGTTTAAAACTTTAAACTACTATGTATCTAGAAATTAGAGGCTTCCTAGTTCAACTAGATGGCTACATACTAATGCCTGTATGTAATTTGTATTAATCTGCATTACTCCATCTACAAAGTAAGCAAAATCTCATACAGCCTGATTCAACCACATCTGTTCGTTCTTTGCAGAAATAGAAAAATACATCATCACGCGCACAGAACATGTTGCATGAATCACTTCACCATATATATGCCAAGCTTCTGCAAGTTGGTCGAACATAAATAATGGTTATGCTAGCAACTCCCCGTCTTCCATTTCCAGCCCAGGTTCATGTACTTTTCACTTCACCAGCTGCTTAATTGTCTCTGAATCTTGGAATTTTGATGGGACATACCACCCTTGTCCTTGTAAGAATTTCTGGAAGCAGATGACCTCTCACCCCTGCGTGCTGCAGCTATGGCACGTCGTCTCTGCTTGTTCAAGCTCCTTATCAGATCAGGATCTTCGTCATCCACAACCTCATCATCTTCCTCCTTAGAAATAGAAGTGAACAAGTGTTAAAACATCGCAAACAACATAACCATCTTGAATATTTGACAATGGTTAAGTTAAAACATCAACTTTCTATGCCCAAAAATCTATTATGACATAACATTGTTGCTTTCCACTTGATTATATGGATTTACCATAAGCAGAGTGAGCATTCATGAGCCTATGAGTAATTTTAACACGAAAATAGATTAATGCAAGGCTACAAAACAAATCACACAACATAATTCAATCCTTAGATATCTGCGTAGCTTAGTGAATGCACTGCCTGGAGTATGCTAAACGTCGCACCATATAGGCCATGTATCAGTTGAAAAAGATTCGTGAATGTACCTTGTCTCTATCATCATGAGTTTCGTCCCCATTGTTTTGACCTACTTTATTGCCATTGTTACTCTCCTCCAATTTAACTCTCTCATTGAAATTTGGAATTTGTTCTCCCTGAATTTGGCATGACAGAAATAGAGCTATCCAAGTAAGAACATATCAAATTACGCAAGCACAGAGTTCATCCATATCCACAAACACATACAGAGAATTAGGCATCTTAAGCCAAACAGTAAAGTAGAAGCCAAGAGTATATGAAAGTGCAGCAAATATGTCTACAGTCAATCAAGAAACCAAGACGAAAGCCATCTGGCAAGTTGTTCTTTGAAATCACTTCAGAACAATGGACTGGTAAACATACCTCCTCCAGAAAGCAAAGAGAATCAATGCCCTCGTTATTGGTTTGATCTAAGTCAGAGACATCTTCATCTTCAGCTCCTTCATTGTCTTCAGTTGGATCTCTATCAACCCCTCCTTCAATGAACTGCATAAAAAAGCCAGATAGTAGAAAGCTTAACCATAGAATCATACCAGATATGAGTCTTTAATAAGTCTACAAAAAGGAAGCTCAAAAATTGACCTCTTAAGCTTAAATTGCCTAAAAATGACTACACATTTTGAAGCAATTCAAATTCATAATATCACATCATACAATCAATTATTTCCACACACACCAACACACACACACACTCTCACACACACACACACACACAAAAAAACTACTTACGGTTATGGACCATTTTTTTAAAAAAAAAATTCTGAATAAAATTTATAATGGGAAAAGAGCACTTTACTTCAGTAGTCATTTATTTCGAAAACCAATTAAGAACATCACACAATGAAGAGCTTGACATAAAAAAAAGGCACTGTTTTGACTGGACAGGATTTCATCAAAGATTTATGGTTTGATACACAAGATTTTGTAAGAAGAACATGTAGGTCAGCAGCTGGTATCATCTCCGTTTATAAATTCTCTTTTGCATTCAAAAACTAAAAGAAGGATAATAAAATATCAGGAGAATCAAAGAAATCATGACAATAAACATGCATGAATCGTATTGAGTGTCCCAAAATGCAGTATTGTCTCACTCCAAACAACAGCCATAAAACATGAAAATTCAAAAATTGATTTACCATACCTTCTCAATGTCATCCTGACCATTTTTGGTAAACCCACTAGCAGCAAGTTCCTTGTCTAGAAAACCAGCAGTTCTGGCTATTGCAAAAAAGAAGTCCGGTCACTCTCATCTGAACCTGCATCTGAATCTTCACTATCATCCGTACATTGGCTAAAAGACATGTTGAACCTGAGGAAGATGAAAAGTGGAAAGATCATGGAAGAGGAACTAACAGTTAGGAACAACAACAGAGCATAAATAATGAATGCAATCCCCTCTAAAGTTTGGTAAAGAATTATAAGCAAGAGTATTAAATCAAGCTTCAAATGGGGAACATAATAGTTGAAGTCAATGTGTCAAATCTAATGAATACAAAATTGAAACCCGAAACACAAGGTCGGGTCCTTTACTATTGGCATTAAGTAAATTATCACTACCAAAAAAAAAGAGTCATCAACAACAATAATTTAACTGTTTTTCTTTTGCTTGAAAAGTCACTGAGATTATGCTTGCAGGTAGGATTACTTAAAACCCATGACCACACTTGGCAAAAGGAGGACTGTCTTTTCATTGCCCTCTAAATGTTTGTAATAGTCACTATCAATCAGCTTGCCTAATCTGTCTAATACCTGGTAGTCAATGATTAAGGTAATAAGGTTTCAACACAACAGATACAACGAAATTATCCAATGAATACACTTCTCTTTCCCAAAGGTAAAAAACACTTTTCATCAAAAAATATCAAGCTAATCTATTAAAAGGGGTGAAAATCAAGTGTCTTCACTGACCTTTTTCGGAAAAACTTAATGATGCATTCAACATCACGGTCAAAATACCTGGAAAAAAAAAAGGCGACGCAATTAGACATAAAGCATTTTGTCTCACACATGCAAATTATGTATATGATCACGTTCCTGGAATGGGATAAAAGCTAACAAACAGGGATGAGATGAGGCAGAATTTCGTACATTTGCGCATTACAGTGAGACACAGATACCATTTGTGGAAAATCTATCATGGTGACCTTTTCATCATCATCAATCTGAAAAGAACAAAGTCAAAAGACATGAACAATACACCAATAAGTTAGAAGAGGAAGCCAATAATACATCAGATTTTAATAGAAGGAATCAAGGAACAGTAACAAAGAGACAAAAGGTATAATATGATGCTTAAATTAGAAGAACACATCAGATTTTAATAGAAGGAAAGGAACAAAAACAAAGAGACAATAAGGTATAATATGATGCTTAAATTAGAAAAACAAAGTGGCAATATGCAACAAATATGACAGATAGTATAACTGGCTTAGAGACCTACCATAATGTTGAACTCATTGAAGTCACAGTGAATGAGACCATGTTCCGCAAGACGAACAACAAGGTTAATGATTGTTCCGAAAACACTCTCTGGATTTTGCAATTGCTTTACTTGCACGCTGCATTGAAAAGATGTGATTCGCAATTAGTACTACTTCCAAGTCAATGAAGAAGCAAGGTAATCTACAAGCATGCTTATGATATAGAAAATGGGTAAGGCAATTAATTGTGGATGGAATAAGCAGAGAACATTTCTCTTTGGAAAACATAAATAGAACAGTGGAGACACTCGGTTTGAAAGAGAATCTATCAATTGACTTTTGAGCTTCAAAATAAAGTATTTTTGGAATTGAATACCATTTATAACATAAAAAATACAAAACATAATTAATTAACTACTTATATATAGATCTAAAATACAACTTATCCAGAAAATTGAATATGGAATTCTTACAGCGGGTATCCTTGGACAAGCGACATGACAACACAGTGCCTATTGCAGTCTACAGCACTAGGGACAGGAAAACCATGATTTTCCAAAGCCTGCTTAAACAGAGAACAAGTTCATGTCAAAACTGTGGTAAATGAAAATTATATATACATAAGCAATAGTGCCTTCATAAAGGCAAATTCTTTGAGCGCAGCAAGCCTGGACAAATAGAGCCAATTATAACTGCTACGATGCCTCAAATAATCACGTTTGGATTTGACAGCCCTAAAAGAAGTTCTACCAAGTCTATGCAACTTCATCACCATGACTAAACCATCCTCATTTATAACCTCAAAAATATCTACAGAAGAAAGACAATGTCAATAAATATAGTTACAAGCACTTGAGCAAAAATGAAAGAAGTAAGGATTTCCCTTAGGGAAAATTACCAGACTCTTTTCCAACACCAATCTGACGTCCAACAGCTGTAAATATTCCGCGATTAACCATGGTTTTGATGGCAAGGAAATCATAACCAAGGTAAGTGAGACGAAACCCATTGTCTACATAATATTCGAAACGAGTCAAACAGGTTAAGCTTAGATACATTGGAAACTCGTTGTAGGTGTCATGTATACAAGAAAAAAATTAACAAAACTCAAAACACACATTTAGAAGAGTCATGGTGCAACAGTTTATGCTTGAGCAAGTTCTTCAGAACCTTATAAGTGCCTCCATGCCTACAGAAATCACATACACCGTCTGGACAATGAGTATCCACAAAAGAGACGCACATAAACTAGTATTAAAAATAATTTAAGAAAGAAAAACATATTTAAGAGACGCAATGCGATCGATAAGCTCTGCAGGAACAATTTCGTGCTGCAATCAGAACACAACACTTGAATTACCACTATTATTCATGAGATACATAAAATAAAGCAGTAATTTACAATAATTTATCGTACTCACGTTCCTCATGCCCATCTCGACGGCGGTGAGAACCCTAAAATCATCTTTGGAAAAATACCTCAACACGTCCACGTCCAGCTTCATCTCTGCTTCTGTTTGATTGTTTTGTTGAAATATTGAAGAGTGTCTCTATAGCTGCTGTATAAACGAGCCGCTCTAAGAAAGAAAGAACTCCTTAATCTGTGCTACTGGAGGAGCAGCGTGTTTGGACGTTAACTGTTAAACGACTACGGACATAGAAGTATTTGGCCGAGCGGTGAGTTACGTTATCACAACACCAAAACACACCGCAATGCGATTGACAGTAGTTTCAGTGTCAAAACACGAACTCTTTTCCTAATTTTGCCCTCAATCAATTTTATATTTTGTTTATATTTATACAAAAATAAATTCATCAAAAAATAATTGAGTTACGGAACCAACCTAACAGTTCCATCGGTCGATGTGATTTTTTTGGTTTTTTTCACTTTTATTTTTTGTCACCTCTACTCATTTCACCTTAAACTCACCTCACCTTAGGCTATTCACAACAGCCACTCTTAACAAAAACTTTAAATGTCCAGTTTTATATATTTTTCATAAATTTACAGTTTCTCAAAAAGTACATCAACACATCAGACACTCTATCTCATACTCTAAACCATTTAAATATTAAGTTGTACAATTATTTTTATTAATTTAAGTTTAATTCATTTTACCATATGAAAATGATAAATGAATTGACAAACCTAAATATATCAACAGCTCTCAAGACCTATTCATCCTCCTCCGTCGGCAACGAATGTACGCCTCATTCTTTCTCACCGGATGGACATCAAAAGTTTTAACCGTTCACCAATTTCCTTTCAGAGTCCTAATGGAGCAATTAGTGGGTGTGAGTGCTTGTTGGGACTTTGATCTCAAATGGGTTTCTCAAGATGAGAAAGCAAATGGATAAGAGTTTCTGAAACCCATCAATCCACCACCGACTCTCTTGAATTTTTTCGCAAAAGAGAGAGAGTAGTGAAGCAGATCGAGGTTCTGCTGCTTCGATCCAGTGTCGCCGCCGGGAAAATGAGTGGATGAGAGAGAAAGAAGGAGTGGATGAGAGAGGAAAAAAACTAATATAATATTTACCAGTATTGAACAATGAGACGGTTCATCCGTGGTGTTACTATAGCTGGCACTAAATTTGGAGTCTCAATTGCAGTGTCTGATGGAGGCAATTTTTTAACAAAAACTGTAACAAAAACGGTAAATGTAGAGTCCCGTAGCACTTTAGCGCGACTGTTGTGGATGGCCTTAGCATAGGATGTCAAAACACAACACATTCCCAAACAAAATCCATCGTCCTATTGGCCTAGCTCCTAGTTAGGAACGGGCGAGATAGTGAATAGGGAAAATTCCAAGTCAGTACCTTTAAAAATAATAACATGGACATTAAAAGGCCCATCTAAGGCCCTGAATGGTAGAATTTGATAAAAATAGGGTGAAGATTAAGAAAATAAGTCAAAATATTTGATTATATTATATAATGTTAGAGTTTCAGAACAATGACATTGAAATTGTAACATCATAACTATGACAACTCAAAGATACTTTTTGGTACTTTGATGTTGTTGTAAAGAAAGATGACTGAGATCTTGCATGGCTCAACTTGCACATGTTAAAAACTAATAAGATTATGATCTCAGTCATCTTTCTCTACAACAACATTAAAGTTGTTTGAAACAGTAACATGATGATATTACTATTTATGGTGCGTTTGGTACGAGGGTAATGAGGTGTAATAGTTACAAGGGTAATTAAATTTTAAGTTTACTTGTGTTTGTTATGTCTGTATAACTTTTACTCCTGTAATAAATTTTAGTAATTGAGCTTATTTTTTACACATAAAGTTTACTAGTGGGGGGACATGGGTAATAAAAAGTAATGAGAAGTTTTACTCCAATCTTTTATCCCTTTAAATAAAAAATTCTAAAAGCCCATAAATTATATATACATATATATATATACACACATATACACAGACACATATATATACACAAACATATATATACACACACATATGCACTGTCTGTGTATATATATACATATATATATATATACACATATACATACACACACACATACATATGCACTGTCTATGTATACATATATATAGATATATACATATACATATACACACACACATATATATACATATGCACTGTCTGTGTATATATATACATACATACATACATATATATATATATATATATATATATACACACATACATACATATGCACTGTCTGTATATATATACACATACATATATATATACATATATATATATATATATATATACACATATACATATATACACACACACACACATATATATATACACACATATATATATACACACACATATACATATATATTTGCATATGCACCGTCTGTGTATATATATACATACATATATATATATATAATACACATACATATATACATATATAATACACATACATATATACATATACACAGACACATATATATATACATATGCACTGTCTATGTATTACACACACATATATATATAATACACATACATATACACATATATACATATACACAGACACATATATATATATACATATGCACTGTCTATGTATTATATATACACACATATATATATATATATATATATAATACACATACATATATACATAATACACATACATATATACATATACACAGACAGTGCATGTGTGTGTATTATATATATATACATACATATTTTATATAAATATAAATATATGTATATTATATATATATAAAAATAAATAATATCGGGTTTGGGTTGGGTTGGGCTCGGGCTGGGCCAAAATTGGCCCGAGGTGTCGGGCTTCGGGTTGGACTAACCCAAAAAATGGAGACCATGCCCGCCCAAGGGGTCGGGCAGGGCCGAGCTCGGACCTAGGCCCGCGGGTCTAATGGTGACCCCTACTCTTATGTTACGTCTTTGTCATGGATTTGACTGTTATCAAATTATTTTGTTGAAATTGTTAACGATTGTTGTTATATATATATATGTCTGGCTGTGTGTATATATATGCATATGTATCTATAGTTTTAAAATTTTGGTACATGATAGTCGTAACAATAAAAAACATAATCTCACTTTTTTCTAGTTTGGTTCATTACAATAATAACAAACAAGGGTAATGGTATTACACCAGTAATGTATAGTCGTAACAAACAAGAGTAATAAATACTTGGGTAAATTTTACCCTTCTTTACCAAACAAGGGTAACACTTATTCTCCATAATTGTTATTACCCTTGTAACATTTACATGGGTAACAAATTATACCTCCAAATTTTTACCCCCATACCAAACGCACCCTTAGAAAAAGTAATATTAGACCAATATTTACCTACATTATAATGTTAATATTTTGACATTGTGTTCTTTAAATGTCATTTTCTCTAGTAATAAATATGGCAAGGGTATTGTTTTTTTTCATGTTACTGTTTCAAAACAGTAACATGAACATGTATGAATGATTTGATAGAATTTGGTGGATTATTTCAGATCCAACACTCATAAGACTTCAAGAGATTCCTGAACGAAAATCATTTACCCAACATCTCATCTGAATGAAAGCAAAAAAGAATAGAAATAATAGATTTAAGACTTCTTAAACTTTAAATTGGGAAAAAATAGATCTAGAGTCTAACTGTGTCGAATTGTTGATGCTTTTTTGATTTTGCAGATGTTAAGTTGGTTGTTGCAGCGGTTCGCTGATTGCGGATGAAGAAAGTTTTTCACGTTCGTGAACGCTCTCCGACCATGGATGGTCGTGCATTCTTTTTCTGGGATGATGAACATATATATTGAGAGTAGTAATGTAATTGACATTTTCATGGGTACTCATATGTCCATATATTTTTTAAGTGGGCCAAATTACCTAAATGTCAAAAACTCTCCTTAGCGACCGACTTGAAATTTTCCACAACTTTTAAACCTTATGAAATCACAAAAGGAAGCATGCTAATTGAAGCCCATCACGGCCCATTCTGCTAACATGTGAAGATGGATTGTTACAAATTTGGGTTTTATTAGGTTAAAAAAAGGGCAGCAAAAGCGTTTAAGGAACAACCGACAGCTAACAAAATAGCACGTGAAGCCTTGAGTAAACAAGTATCAATGGGTAGGAGATTGAAGGCTACAAAGCAACTATCCCTACTTGCATTCCCCACAATTACTGATAATTAATAAAATTCATTTTGCTACAAATAAAACTTTTTATTTATCTTTCACTCAAACTTTCGTTGCATTGGACAATACATGCCTTTCTGAATGACTATGTTACCCTCATTTTGCCTGCCTTTTCCATTTCTTTGCAAAGTATAAAGAGAAAAAAAAAATTAATTATTGCAATTTTCATTGGGCAATCATATCTTTAGAAAGAATGAAACATTCTTTTTAAAAAAAGAAAAAGAAAGAACGGAATAAATCAAACAAGTAGCCTCCTATATTATGTCGGACCCAACAAATGGATATTTAGAGATCATGTCCAAATGGACTCAATCTTAACTCTGATACCGAGTTAGAAAATCTTGGTCAAACATTACAAATCAATATTGTCCATTTTGGGCCAAAAGTATGTACCATGTTGTTTTTCTTGACCAGTCGTCAATGGTTTCGATCTTAAGTTCAGAAAATGTAGCTGTTGTGTGAGAGTGACTGAACATTTACTTATATGTCACTCTGTTGGATTATGCCAATTCGATATGGGATAAAACGTTAAAACATATTGTTGAGTAGAATATGATAAAACATTTTGTTGACTTCTTATAAACATATTGAAATCCAAAGAATATTAGCAGCATCAGATTCACATATCTATCACGTTTGGTTAGCAGTCACATTAATTAGACTGATTGTCACATTCTAATGAATGCACTAATATCATTGGTTTTGCTTCAATGTGGTCAGGACAATGAACAGAAGAGAGGGCATTTTAGGAACTTCAAGAATACCGTTAATAAATAAATCCTAGTGGAGATTAGCACATGATCTGGCTTGGACATCACTCTAAAGTTAAGCTTGACCAGCTGCCAGTAGGAGCAAGAATTACAACATGACCTAAGTTTCTGTCACCAAATTAACAAACTTTTTTTTTCCTCTCTATATAAACAAACCCTCCAATTCATGCACTTATCACTCATAAGCTTTACATAGTTTCTTCTTTACAGTTACCAGCAAAACTACTCTCACAAGTCAAAATTCAGAAGCAATAACAGAGAGATGGTTTTTCTGAGGCATTTCTTCTTCTCCTCGTTGTGTTTCATGTGGGTTTTGCTGCCTCAGCTGGTTCTTGCAAAGCATGCACCCGTTACCAGAAGCTACAAATTTGAAGTACTTATTTGTTGTTTTTCATCTCTTGTTTTACTAAATTCTGCATGATCCATTCATGCATGTTATAATCCTCTGTTGCTTCCATTTCTTTTGTAGATAAAGTTGCAGAATGTGACACGACTATGCCAAACAAAGAGCATTGTGACTGTGAATGGCCAATTCCCCGGGCCTAGGATTATAACAAGGGAAGGTGATAGGTTGTTGATCAAGGTTGTTAATCACGTTCCGAACAACATCACCCTCCACTGGTAAGGAAGAAAACCCAATCACTTTTAAATTCCTGTTTTTGGCTAATTTGGTTCAAATCCTTGATTAATGTTGTTGACAGGCATGGAGTCAAGCAATTGAGGAGTGGATGGGCAGATGGACCTGCATATATCACACAATGTCCAATCCAAACAGGGCAGAGTTACACATACAACTTCACAGTTACAGGCCAAAGAGGGACATTGTTCTGGCATGCTCACATATCATGGCTTAGAGCTACTGTTTACGGACCCATTGTCATCCTCCCTAAGAAAGGCGTTCCTTACCCATTCCCTCAGCCAGACAAAGAAGTCCCCATTGTTTTTGGTAACAATTATACCCATTTTGATCCCGACTCCTTAGTTTTGCTTTATTGTTTTCAACATTTTTGGTCACATTAATGGGTTCTGCTACAAATTGCAGGGGAATGGTGGAAAGCAGACACAGAGACAATTATCAACCAAGCCACACAAACAGGAGGAGCACCAAATATCTCTGATGCCTACACCATTAATGGTCTTCCGGGACCTACTTATAATTGCTCAGCTAAAGACACATTCAAGCTCAAGGTGAAGCCAGGGAAAACATACCTCCTTCGTCTGATCAATGCCGCGCTCAACGACGAGCTCTTCTTCGGCATTGCCAATCACACACTCACTGTAGTTGAAGCTGATGCTGTCTATGTCAAACCCTTCAAAACCCACATTGTACTCATCACTCCAGGACAAACCACCAATGTTCTTCTCAAAGCCAAATCAAAAGCACCCACCACCAATTTCATCATAGCCGCCAGACCTTATGCCACCGGACCAGCCGCTTTTGATAATACCACAACCACCGGAATCCTTGAATACATGAACCCTTCTGTTTCGACCATAAAACTCCCTCTTCTTAAACCATCACTTCCACAGTTCAATGACACCGCTTTTGCCATGAAATTTTCACAGAAAATCCGTAGCTTGGCTAACAGTAAGTTCCCAGCGAACATTCCTCAAACAGTTGATAGACATTTTTTCTTCACAGTCGGAATTGGGGTACTCCCCTGTTCAAGGAACCAAACCTGTCAAGGACCCAACAATACGAGACTAGCAGCGGCAATTAACAATGTGTCCTTCGTACAGCCAAACACGGCACTTCTTCAAGCTCACTTCTTTAACCAATCTCAAGGAGTGTATACCAACGATTTCCCTGCTAACCCAACATTCAAATTCAACTACACTGGCACACCTCCTAACAATACCAATGTCAAGACTGGGACTAAGGTTGCAGTTATGGCGTTCAACACAACAGTGGAGTTGGTGATGCAGGACACAAGCATTGTTAGTGCAGAGAGTCACCCTCTTCACCTCCATGGATTCAACTTCTTCGTAGTGGGTCAGGGTTTTGGTAATTTTGACCCGAACAATGACCCGCCCAAGTTCAACCTCGTTGACCCTGCGGAAAGGAACACCATTGGCGTGCCCTCCGGCGGCTGGGTCGCCATCCGATTCCGTGCAGATAATCCAGGAGTATGGTTTATGCACTGTCACTTGGAAGTACACACGAGCTGGGGCTTGAAGATGGCCTGGCTTGTTATGGATGGAAAAAGGCGCAATCAAAAGTTGCCACCTCCACCGTCTGATCTTCCCAAATGTTGACCATGCCCGATCCTTTTTTTTTTTATTTTTCTTACTGTTTTCTCCTACATAATATCAAAAAAATTTGATAGTTACACAATTCGTTCAAATTATAAAATCTACCATTTGAATTTCACTTATTTAGAAAATGTGTCTTATCATACCACATTTTTTATTTTTAAAAATGTCTTGACTTTTTTGATACCATTAGATGTAAATCGCAAATTTTTGTTTTACAATTTTTAAACATGTCTCGACTTTTTCTGCATCGTTAGATGTAAATCACAAACTTTAGGAAACTACATAACGTGAAATCCATATTGTGTAATTAGGTTAGCTATGATGATAGGTTTTTTCTTTATTTCATTATTTTGTGTCCACCCTTTGAAGGAAAAATGTATGGGTGTTGGGAATATTATAGTGTTTTATATGAAGAATTGACTGTTCAAGTGTTAATTGAATGAACCCAACAATATAATAATTTCACTTTTTATTCGTCCTCCTCTTTTCTTTTCTTTTCTTTTTTCTCTTTTTTGTTTTTTTGGTTGTTTCAGCATTTTTTTTCCTTTATTTTTCATAAGAAATGATTGCCAACATATCAAAAGGAATTTGTGGTTTAGTGTGATTAGCAATTCCTTATACTTACATAAGGTTTAATTCTCCATTATGACAACAAAAATATATGTAATTTCATAATAGATATATAAAAAAAATAGTAAGTAATAATTACATACTAATTAATTGAAACGCTTACATACCTCAACTCAAATCAATTCGAAAATACTTGTGCTTGATTTGATGAATTTGAGGTCTTCGCAATTCTCTAAAATCTACAATTCACATTTAATGATGGATAAAAATTCAGACAAATTTAAAAATATATATCTTTTTTTGATGTGACACACATCCCAAACCATTGAATTCAAATTGTATACTCTACAATTTTAAAGAATTATGGAGCCCCATATCCTAATTTAATTAAGTTTGAAAAACTCATAAAGGATTTTTATATCATAAATAAATCTAACACCTAACATTAATTTTTTTTAAGACAAATTTGTTTTCCCATTAAAGTCAAAACCCACGATTCAAAACTATCTTCAATTACAAATTAAAAAGATACCAATCTCAATTCAATTTCATAAGAACACGGTAAAAATACAATTCAGGAGAGCCGCCCCTTCGTCCAAAGATAAAGGAGGCGGTTAAATACATCGTAAATTTGGTAAAATACAACTCCAAACTTTTTTTGTAATTTTTGGACAATAATGTCCATTTACACGACGACTAAAAAGTACACATCAATTTTTTTGAAAGAAACAGCAGATCTCATGATGTCCGGTAAAACAACTTCAGTCATTTGCTCAATCAATAACTTACAGGACTCTAAATCGGTTTTGAAAATGGAAGTCCAATTTCTTTTAGAATAATATTTTTTGCGGCTAGTATCTGCATCAACATAATGTATTTCCTCAGAAGTTTTTAGTTGTAACTCATTAACAAACACAGTCTAAAAGTACGCATTTTTCTACTTGTTCTTCAAACTCATGTTTTAATCCATCATTTATACTTCTTTTTACAGCAGAATCACCTAATATCCCAAGTACCCCAACTCTTTACCTCATTATACAAGGAAGTCACTGCTATATTTAACACATAGATCACCTTCTCCTCCGAAAACCGGAGGGGTTACCGGTATGATTTAATAAAATATCGATGAAATACCAGTTTGACCAAATGCCGGTTTGACGGGTGATTTCTAGTATACCAATTGTGCGGTTTGAAAATTTTTCAGTAAACAAAATACCAAAATATGAAAATAATAAGTAAAAAAAATTAAAATGAGTAAAAGTTGAACCTAATTGAAATTTAAATGGTTATGTTGAACTTGGACTTTATAATCGTTTGGTGCACAATATCACACAACAATTTATTGTTCTTGTAGCATATATTCTGCCTGTTTGGTGAGGCGTTAGTCACAACGGAACGGTTCCGGTGGTGGCTAACGCCACACCAAATGAAAGAGAAATGTCAGCGGATCCGCTGACAATTAACAATGGATCCGTTGGCTTTTGAGAAGCTCTTAATCGGAGCTTCTTCACAGAGGAAATGTTTTTTTTTTATTGTTAAATTTAAATGACGTGGATCCCACTTTGATTTACAGGTTTTTGTTTAAAAGAATATGGGACCCACGTCGTAACAATTTCTCAATTAACATTTTTTAATTAATTTTATTTAAAATTATTCAATCTACATTTAAAACATTTTTTAATTAATTTTAGCGGCATTCCTTTTTCTTTGTTCTTTTTTGAAAAATTAATGTGGGGCCACAAAACTAATTGATAAAGTGAAAATTTTTAATTTTCTTGTCAAAGCCAGTGGAGCCACATTTTAACTTAATATTTTTTAACTTAACAGTTAACAAGTTATTATAATTTCATTTTAAATATTTAAAATTTATACTTAAAATTAAATTTGGTAATAAATTAAATTAATAAAATTAAATCTAGGATTAAATAAATAAAAAATTAGTATAAAATCATAAAATATAATATTTAATTAAATTAATTATTTTATTAATAAAATTAAATATGCTTAAAATTAATTTTGATAAAATTATATTTATTATATTAATCTAATATTAAATTTAATAACAAATTTTAATATAAACATTATAAAATCTAATATTATAATATTTTAATTCAATAGTTTTCCAGTTAGCATTAGGTTTTAGTTCGCCAAACACCTCACAGCATATTCTAAAACTTTAAGTTCAGTTTTTTTTTTTTTCCATAGCTTTTCCGTTAGTATTGAAAATCAATCCAACTGTTCTATCAAACATACCCATTGTGGTTGTGCACCAAACGACAATTTTAGGGTGCGAAATCCCATACAATTTTGACACAGTATTATTGTCTTTTTGAAATTGTTGCCATTTGAACAATTTTGAGACAATTCCATTTCCACATTACTGAAATAACCTTCATTTTAAGCATCTTGACGTTAATACCCACCCTTACAACCTCGTGAACAATTGTCTCTCTTCTCAATTCCTACCGTGCGAACTCCTCCAATGAGGGCCGATCGGAGTTTCCTATCTTGAATTTGATTTTTGCACACTATTTAAACATGATATGGACTCAAAGGCAGCTTTCACTACTTGGTCCGCTGATTGAAGAATGGCATCCATGGTGGAAGTGGTTGGGTGTGTGACCTTGCGACATGAGAGAAATACAACCCAACCCCCATTCCATCTTCTCCTTCAACGTCTTTATTACTGCATGTATCATCTACAGCCGTTGGTAATGTTGTGTTTAATTTGAGATTGAGAGTGTTATTATTATGTTTACTACTTTATTTGAATGGAATTTAATTTAAAGTATTTTTTCTAATTTTCTAATAATTTACAATTTTTTGTAATTTATTATGAATTATTAAAATTTTAATTAATTAAATCATACTGGTCTCCCGGTCAAACTGGTTGAACCGGTGATCTAACCGACAAGATTCGAAATCCGATTTTTAAGACATTGGGAAAAAAGAGAGGATCTCATAGGTTGGTCCATTAGCACATAATTACAGTAATGTGTGCGCAGCCATGTGCTGAACTAGTTGTAAGATAATTTAGAGGGAGGAATCTTTGCAAGTGCTATAATCGGTATCACTCATAGAAATGGCCGGGTGGGGTTGTATATATGTGTGGGTATATTTTTATCAAAATATATTAAAGGGTATACTAATAAAACTGTGGTAGTGTATATATAATCGGTATCACTCATTTGGCGTGCGGCTCGCGGAATTCTTCCAAGCTACTCGAATCTGGTCCAACGGCATATGGCAGCTCTTTCTCAATGTCCTATTTGTAATAGTCTGGAGGAACTATAATGCATGCTCTTTGGGAGTGTCCGTCAGCAAAGGATGTTTATTGTGCTAGTATCAAACGTATACAGAAGCTTGGATTTATGTCCAGTTCTTTTTACTCCATTATGGGGTTTGATCATGGAGCATTTGAGTCAAAGGGAGATAGCAATAATGGCAATTACCATGCGCATGATATGGCAAAGGCGAAATAAGTTTGCTCATGAAGGGACTTTTTTGCATCCTACTCAAATTGCATGTCAAGGTATTACCATGGCTGATGATTATGTTGCTGCCCAAGCAACTCAAGTTATGCAGTCACCTAGCATGACAATTGGAGCTAATAATATGCAACAGTGGAAGAAGCCTCCGAGAGATTGTATTAAGGCGAACTGGGATGTAGCATTAGATTCACGGAGAGGTTGTACTGGTATGGGAGTGATATATAGAGATTGCAGTGGAGATGTGTTGGCGTGGAGCACGATTCAAAGACAAGCAGTTTTGGAAGCTACCTTAGTGGAGGCAATGGGTGCTTTACATGCGATTCAAATTGCTTCCGACTTGGGTTTTCTCATTTGATTTTGGAAGGTGATGCAGCTTCAGTAGTAGTGGCTATTAATGGAGGAGATTTGCATTCAACTGCATGGAGATCGATAGTACTAGAGATAAGAAGATTGCTTTCAACCTTTGCAAGGATGGTCTATTTGTCATGTGAAACGAGAAGGCAACTTGGCTGCTCATACATTGGCTAAGTATGCTCTTCAAGAACAGCAGATGAGGTTTTGGATTGAAGAGATGTCTAGCTGTATCTCCGCGGTGGGGTCAGATGAAAAAGCATCTAACAAAGAGGAGTAGTTTGTTTTTTTCTTCTTGTTATGTGATGAAAGTAGTGTAATAGTTATTTTGTTTATTTTCATGGATGTGTTTTCATAGCTAACTGGATTGTATTCCACCTTAGGATGACAAGAGTGCCTTGTAGAGGCCTCTATTTCATTTTGTCCATATTCTAGCCAGTGAAATTTATTCAAATCGTTAGACCTTTTCAAAAAAAAAACAAACTTGGAGTTGTATTTAACAAATATTACAGTGTATTTAACCGCTCCCAAGAATAAATTGCCGCCCCGAAAGATTTAAAGAACAACCATTCAAATATAGTTAAGGTTAAACAGTAAAAGGAACAACCGACAGCTAACAAAATGGTACGTGAAGCCTTGAGAAATAAGTATCAAGGGTAGGAGATTGAAGGCTACAAAGCAACCATCCCTACTTGCATGCCCCCCCAATTACTGATAATTAATCAATTCATTTTGCTATAAATATAACTTTTTATTTATCTTTCACTCAAACTTTCGCTGCATTGGACAATATATGCCTTTCTGAATGACTATGTTACCCTCATTTTGCCTGCCTTTTCCATTTCTTTGCAAAGTATAAGGAGGAAAAAAATTAATTATTGCAATTTTCATTGGGCAATCTTATCTTTAGAAAGAATGAAACATTCTTTTTAAAAAAAAGAAATAAATCAAGCAAGTAGCCTCCTATATTATGTCGGACCGAATAAATGGACATTTAGAGGTTATGTTCAAATGGACTTAATCTTAACTCTGATACCAAGTTAGAAAATCCTGGTTAAACATTACAAATCAATATTATCCGTTTTGGGCCAAAAGTCTGTACCAAGTTTTTTTTTTACCAGCCGTCGATGGTTCTTAAGCCCAAAAAACGTAGCGGTTGTGTGAGAGTGACTGTACCTTTACTTATATGTCACTCTGTTGGAATATGCCAATTCGATGTGGGATAAAATATTAAAACAAACTCTTGACTTCTTATAAACATATTGAAATCCAAAGAACATTGGCAGCATCAGATTCACATATCTATCACTTTTGATTAACAGTCACAATAATTAGACTGATTGCCACACTCTAATGAATGCATTAATATCATTGGTTTTGCTTCAATGTAGTCAGGACAATGAACAGAAAAGAGGGCATTTTAGGAACTTCCAGAATACCGTTAATAAATAAATCCTAGTTAAGATTAGCAGTTTAGCACATGATCTGGCTTGGACATCACTCTAAAGTTAAGCTTGACCAGCTGCCAGTAGGAGCAAGAATTACAACATGACCTAAGTTTCTGTCACCAAATTAACAAACTTTATTATTTTTTCTCTATATAAACAAACCCTCCAATTCATGCACTTCATCACTCATAAGCTGTACATAGTTTCTTCTTCACATTTACCAGCAAAACTACTATCACAAGTCAAAATTCAGAAGCAATAACAGAGAGATGGCTTTTCTGAGGCATTTCTTCTTCTCCTCATTGTGTTTCATGTGGGTTTTCCTGCCTCAGCTGGTTCTTGCAAAGCATGCACCCGTTACCAGAAGCTACAAATTTGAAGTACTTATTTGTTGCTTTTCATCTCTTGTTTGACTAAATTCCGCATGATTCTGCATGATCCATGCATGCATGTTATAATCCTCTGTTGCTTCAATTTCTTTTGTAGATAAAGTTGCAGAATGTGACAAGACTGTGCAAAACAAAGAG
This sequence comes from Tripterygium wilfordii, assembly GCF_013401445.1. Lineage (NCBI taxonomy): Eukaryota > Viridiplantae > Streptophyta > Magnoliopsida > Celastrales > Celastraceae > Tripterygium > Tripterygium wilfordii. Next base: position 8,869,387 of record NC_052236.1, on the reverse strand, counting down.
CATTGTGACCGTGAATGGCCAATTCCCCGGGCCAAGGATTATAACAAGGGAAGGTGATAGGTTGTTGATCAAGGTTGTTAATCACGTTCCGAACAACATCACCATCCACTGGTAAGGAAGAAACCCAATCACTCTTAAATTCCAAAGCCTAATGTTCTGTTTTTGTTTCAAATCTTTGATTAATGTTGTTGACAGGCATGGAGTCAGACAACTGAGGAGTGGATGGGCAGATGGACCTGCATATATCACGCAATGTCCAATCCAAACAGGGCAGAGTTACATATACAACTTCACAGTTACAGGCCAAAGAGGGACATTGTTCTGGCATGCTCACATATCATGGCTTAGAGCTACTGTTTATGGACCCATTGTCATCCTTCCTAAGAAAGGCGTTCCTTACCCATTCCCCCAGCCACACAAAGAAGTCCCCATTGTTTTTGGTAACAATTATACCCATTTTGATCCTGACTCCTTAGTTTTGCTTTATTATATTCAACATTTTTGGTGACATTAATGGGTTCTGCTACAAATTGCAGGGGAATGGTGGAAAGCAGACACAGAGACAATTATCAACCAAGCCACACAAACAGGAGGAGCACCAAATATCTCTGATGCCTACACAATTAATGGTCTTCCGGGACCTACTTATAACTGCTCAGCTAAAGACACATTCAAGCTCAAGGTGAAGCCAGGGAAAACATACCTCCTTCGTCTGATCAATGCCGCGCTCAATGACGAGCTCTTCTTCAGCATTGCCAATCACACACTCACTGTAGTTGAAGCTGATGCTGTCTATGTCAAACCCTTCAAAACCCACATTGTACTCATCACTCCAGGACAAACCACCAATGTCCTTGTACACACCAAATTCCTCAGTGTAAATTAAATACACTTAAAACTTGGTACAAATTACAAATATTTAAAATCAAAGTGGACTTGATCTCTTCTTTTGACATATTCCACACGAATACGGAATCCTCTGATTTTTAGTTGAATGCTTCAAACAAATTCTACGAATTTGTAATAAAATCCAGTTGGATTTGAGTGTTGGACTTGAATTTGGGATTTGATTATCGGACTTGAGACTTGATGGAATTCTAAGAATTCTGGATTTAGAGAACTTGAACTTCACTTCCGGGACTTGACTTAGACTTGAGACTTGAAGGAATTCTAAGAATTCCGGATTTAAAGAACTTGGACTTTTCACTTCCGGAACTTGACTTGGATTTGAGACTTGAAGGAATTCTAAGAATTCCGGATTTAAAGAACTTGGACTTTTCACTTCCGGGACTTGACTTGGATTTGAGACTTGAAGGAATTCTAAGAATTCCGGATTTAGAGAAGAAATTTGAGAGAGTCTTTAGATAGTTTCTCTCTACTCCTCCTCTTCTTCCTCTTTTTTTTTTTCCAAATGAGCTTGGTATTTATAGGCAAAGGGAGAAGTGGAATTTACTTATGTACCCTTGGCCTTAACCCTTGACATTAAGGGTATTGTAGAGAAATCACTTAATCAATGATTATCCCTTTAATTTTATTTTATTTGAATTTGATTTGATTTGTATTTATCTTAGATTTTATCCATTTAACAATATTTTGGGCTTCATAAATTATTTTAATTTAGAGCCCACTATTTTATTTAATTGGGCTGCAAATTTTTTTGTGTCTACAAATGCCCCCTCAAGACTTAAGTTATCAAAGACTAGATAATTTAAGTCTTGAATTATCTAATAAAATTTGCTTTATATAATCACAATTTGATTTGTATTTGATAACTTATAACTAATCTCACTTGATATAGGAGAGTTAGACTTATATAAAGCCAACATGTGCTATAGAGTTTGTATACTCACTCTTTCAACATCACGCATAAAAGGTGAGACAACTTTAGTTTTTTTTTTTTTTCATCACCCAGCCGTGATTATTTTTAGAAATTTTCATCTCATACATATATATATGATATATATATATGTTTTGTTTTTAAAGCAACCAACCTTGACTTTCATGGCTGTGATGTTGCATGGCGCCTACGCCATAACTATACATATACATATACACACATGTGCATATGTATTCTTTCTTCGGCAGCTGAAATTTATTTATTTTTTCCTTCTTTCGGAAGCTGATTTTTTATTTTTTTATTTTTTTAATTTAGATATGGCCTCCCGCAAACCGTGTTCAGCCCCGAAGACGGATTCTGAGAGTAGCTCAAACTCGAATCCACAATGGATTACAGAATCTAGTAATCCCAAATTTAAAGGGAAAACAATTCGTTTTCCGATGGCTTTTGTTGGACTTCACTCTTCTACAGGCATGCAGGGTCATCTTAAATTTCACGTCAATAGTGCAATGACTGGCCGTTTTGCTATCCCCGGTGTCAATCGATTTCAAGGTTTGGATATGTCTTTAATTAGCAGATCCAAGGAATTGGCATCCACGGATGCCCGTCGTCTTGGCCTACCTTACTTGTGTATTGCACCACATCATAATGAGGATGACTTCATCCCACGACCTTTGATTGCCGAGAATATTGGGAACAAATTTATTAGATGGGGGACATCTTTGAATCCCAGAGGAGAGATTTCATATCTAAATGGCTTTTGGGAGTGGTCCAGACGGGTTGCTGGACTCCTTAAGGATAGAGGCTTGGAAGATTTATCATTAGCAGTCCAAGCAGCAACGATGGAATATCATCGTCCCCCTTCAGCATATCGGGCTTTATGTGAGGTATGGTGTCCTGAAACCAGTACCTTTGTGACGAGGCATGGAGAAATTGGCATTTCTCTTTGGGAAATGCGAGATATTTCCGGATTGTCTATACTTGGTGATTATTATGAAGAGGTTATTCCGAGTTTTAGGGAACTCACTGATGGAAAATCTCTTCCAGATTCTTGTCTTCATCTCTTTAAGGCTTTTCAACATATAGCCGGAGAAAAGGTTATTGATCGAATCAAGCATGCAGATTGGCTCAATTTTTGGCTTAATGGGGTTTCTCGGAAACCCAATCCTCGAGGAGACTCGAAATATAAGAAATTATCAAACTTGGGAAAGTATGAATTTCTAAAAAGTGGAACAACAACAAAAGTGTGGAGACCCATAGTCATTCCCAACCAAAGTGTGTCTTCTGAAGACATCAGAGATCTAAAATGTTTACAGGCGTTAGATCTTGAATTATCTACCACCAAGATTGATGAGTTGGAGATAGCTGCATATCTCTCTATTTGGCTTTGTAGATTTGTCCTTCCATCAGGCGATGACCACTTAAGACCCGCAACTTTTAAAGTTGCTTCCCGGATGGCTGCAGAGATTCAAGAATTTATGATGAGTATTCGACCTGGCTATTTACCATGTCGTCGGGGGTCGTCATACACTTTGGAAGCGTATAGTCCACACCGGTTTTCAAGACAGCATGGATTCAAACAAATCAATCCTGGGTCTCCGAATATACATTCTTTTGAATTGAATCCAAGTACTCTTTACAGTTGTTGGTTATCTCTAACAAGAGTAGGGAGTAAGGCAAAATTTCATATTCCGGGGCCTTGTACTAATATGTGCGATCAAATTGATCGAAAGTATGAGAATTGGTGGGACACCACGGTGGCTCCCATATTGCTTAACGTTTCTACTACTGTTTTGGAGAGTAGTGAACGTGCTGATTTTAAACTTGTTGAGAATATCGCATCTACACTTTCTCGGAGGAAAAGAAAAGCTGGAGAAGATGACTCCATCCCATTGCCACCGAATGAGAAACCTCTCATTGTGGATTTAGACGTTCCAGAGGAACGTGCTTTAAAGAAATCTAAAGCTGGACCTTCAAAGGCCAAGACAAAGAAAACTTCAGTTGATGAAATAGTGCCAATGGTAAAGTCTGCAATTGTTGCAGTTGCACCTGAAGGAGCACATACTGATTTTGAATCTAACTTTGATTCTGACGATATACCACTGGTTAGGAGATCTACTCGTTTACGTTCCGGAAAACAAATTGATCTCAAAACTAATACCAAGGACATTCCTGCGGAAGCAAAGAGTGATATGAATCTCTCTCCATGTTCTTGGAATAAAGGTATTCCTTTATTTTTCTCTGTCTTGTTATCTATTATTTGCCCATTTATTGATAATAAACTTTTTTTTTTTTTTTTTTTTTTGGGTAGCTTTCGATAAAATTCCTATGAGTGAGATGATTGGTGCCCTTGAGGGCTTTGCTGATGAAGGTAGCCCAAATGATTGTCTATTAGGTGAACTTCCCGATAGTGTTGGAGAAGGTATTATTCCATCCACACATTCTTTAGAGAATAGAAGCCTAAACTTGACAGATGATGGGGCTACTTCAGGGACATTGGGTCAGAAAGTTTCCAGCACCAAATCCCAACAATTGACTGTTGTTTTATCCGCATCAGCGAATCCTGAAGATAAGTCACCAAATCTTTTAAATGAGCATGAAGAGATGCTCCGTGAAGCAATGACGGCATATCTTGAGAAGGAATTTACCAAGGCATTGCATGGAGGCCTATCCGACTTGAGAGGATGGTGGACTCGGAAGTCATCTTGTTATAAAGACTTCTGTAGTCAATTTTTTCACATTGATATTTCTCCTTTAATGGCAAAGGTGGTTGAATACTTGAATGACATTGATGACTTCCTTCACGAGGAGAATGACACCATGCGTTTTCCATCTTTAGAAGAAAAGCAAAAGCAGTTGGCTTCTTTGGAAGATCTTATTTCTGCTCGTATGCTTATTGTTCCAGACTTGACCAAGGAACGTTGCAAGATAGAAGCAGAACAAAAGGAAGTTAGACTTGAAATTTCTCGTCTAGAGAAGCGAGATAATGTTTTGTCATCCCAACTTGACTCCTTTGATGAGAAAATGAAGAAAGAAAGTGATGACCTTAATCAATTGAAGGAATCACATTCAAAGCTAGAGAAGCTCCAAGTTAAGGATGCCACTACAACTAAGTCGATTGCTAAACGGAAGGCAACTTTGGAAGATGGATTCCGTGGGCTAGCGAATTGGATCAAGAAGAATTAGACTTCTCTATTTATTTATTCTTTGTCATTTCGATTAGTTTTTTTTTTATTTTTTATTTTTTATGTAATGAACATTCATATCAATGAATTCATTTGCTCCTTTTTTAATGCTATAACTTGGCGCACCATCAAGTATGCACATATAAGCATCAAAGGTATTCTCATTAAAGAAAGGAACCTTAAATCATAACATGAATGTACATCTTACATGCTTTGATTTTGTCTTTTCGAAATGACAATACAAAGAAATTTTTTTCTTTGAATTTGACTGAACTTGAAAATAAAAGACAAAGTCTTCTATTTTTATTTGGATTTGAACTAAAAGACAAAGTCTTTTTTTTTTATTTTATTTGACTGAACTTGGAATTTCCCAAGCTGCCTACGTACTCCTTTTGAGGAGATCAAGTCAAACGTAGTTCCAAGGAAATTTTTTTTTTTTTTTAACTCTTATTTTTGCCTAGACCGCCCTTTCGGGTTTTCAATCTAGCGAGTTTTTTTTTTTTTTTTTTTGATGCCATTCATAGTTTATACTCATATGGGCAAGGAGTATTACAATTTAATTCTAAGCGTAAAAACGCTTCAAGAATTTTCCATTGATAGGTCCGATCCGTAGACCGTCCTTGTCGATAATTTTATAAGCACCATTTGTGTAGACTTCTGTGACTACATATGGTCCATCCCATTTGGGTAGGAACTTGCCCCCAGTCCGTCGAGTGATCACAATCGGCCTCCTTATAGCTAAGACCAAGTCTCCTATTTGAAATGATCGAGGATGTACTTTTTTATTGAAAGCTCTGGACATACGAGCTTGATAGCATTCCAGTCGCTTTTGAGCTTCCAATCTTCTTTCGTCTAAGGACTCAAGTTCTTCCAACCTTAATTGAGCATTTTGCTCTGTAGTAAGGCCTTCTTGAATAGCAATCCTGAGAGACGGAATTTGACATTCCAGTGGTATTACTGCTTCAACGCCATAAACCAAAGAATATGGTGTGGCTTGTGTTGGTGTTCGATAAGTTATTCGGTAGGCCCACAAAGCTTCTCCTACCCTTTCATGCCAATCCCTCTTTGACTTGGAGACCACTTTCTTTAGCAAAGTGCAGAGAGTTTTGTTAAAGGCTTCTGCAAGTCCATTTGCTGCTGCGTTATACATGGAGGAATTGTGTTGGACAAAATGAAACTTTTGACAAAGTTTGTCCATTAGATTGTTATAGAATGGTTTCCCATTATCAGTAATGATATATCGAGGAACTCCATATCTATAAATGATTTGACCTTGAATGAAATTGACAACGATATCTTTTTTAACTTCTTTTAATGGAAGTGCTTCCGCCCATCTTGAGAAATAATCTTTAGCTGCCAAGATATACAAATGGCCAGTAGATGATTTTGGAGTTATGGGTCCTACAACATCCAAACCCCAGGCATCAAAAGGCCATGAAGCAACAGTCGGATGAACTTGACAAGCTTCACATCTTTTAGCATATTCCATGGAATCTTTCACCATGGTTGACCAATAATATCCCATCCTTTTTATCCGAAAGTGAGGTTTTGGTCCGGACTGATGAGCACCACATATCCCGGAATGAGCTTCTTCCAATACTTGATTCGCTTCTTCTTTGCTTAGGCATCGAAGAAATACACCATCAAAAGAACGCCGATAAAGCGTATCTTTGTAGTATATGAATCTAGAGGCACGTTGTCGAATTTCCGTTTTATGGCGATGATCACTTGGTAACTTTCCATATTTAAGAAAGTCAATGATTGGTTGCCTCCAATCCTCATTTTCAGTTGTATCAACTGAGATATTATGAACTTCTGTTTCATCTTCAGGTGTCCATGATGGAATTACCCATTTTTGAGAAATGGACATAATCGCGATATCTTTATCAGAGTTAGCCAATACAATAGCTAAGTTAGCCAATGCATCTGCTTGTCGATTTTCATTCCTTGGGACATGAATAATATTAACCATGTCAAATTTTTCCAAGAGCTTTGCCGCATGCTTCTGGTAAGGAATTAAATTGATCTTCCGGACTTCATATTTTGATAAAAGTTGATTAATAACCAACTTAGAATCTCCGAAAATTTCAAGTTGTCCGAGCTGCATCTCTAAAGCCATTTCCAAGCCAATTATCAAGGCTTGGTATTCCGCCACATTGTTGGAACACATCTCCATCAATGTGAAGGAGAAAGGCATGACTTCATTTTGAGGGGTAACAAAAACTACCCCAGCTCCTGCACCATATTTTCGTGCAGCACCATCAAAGAATAATTTCCATGATGGTATTACATCAGTGAAAAAGACTTCTTCATCCGGGAATTCTTCTGGAAGCTCCCACTCTGCTGGAATCGGATGGTCCGCTAGGAAATCCGCTAAAGCTTGTCCTTTTATAGCCTTTTGAGGTACAAAAGTAATATCAAACTCTGATAGAAGAAGTGCCCACTTTGCTAATCTTCCAGATAAGACTGGTCTTGACATGATGAATTTAAGTGGATCCGCCTTTGAGATCAAATGAATAACATGTGCAAGCATATAATGTCTTAGCTTTTTTGTTGCAAAGACTAATGCTAGGCACACTTTTTCAATTGGTGAATAATTTAGCTCCGCGCCTACCAACGTACGACTCACGTAGTATGATGCGCTTTCCTTCCCCTCGTCATCCACTTGTCCAAGCAGTGCTCCTAATGATCGCTCTTGGGCAGCAATGTATAGGATTAATGGTCTACCTGGAATTGGTGCCTTTAATACAGGCGGATGTAGGAGGTACTCTTTGATATTATTAAAGGCATTCCGACAAGTATCATCCCATTTAAAAGAAGTGTCTTTTTTCATCAACTTATTGAATGGGTGGCATCGTCCAGCAAGGTTTGAAATAAACCTTCTAATATACGCGAGCTTCCCTTGCAAGCTTTTTAGCTCGTGTAAGTTAGTCGGTTCTGGCATTTTTAAAATGGCATCGATTTTTGTTCGATCAATTTCAATACCTCGATGCCTTACGATGAAGCCAAGAAATTTTCCAGAAGTGACACCAAATGCGCACTTGAGAGGATTCATCTTTAATTGAAATCGACGAAGTCTTTCAAAGATAACCCGTAAATCATCTAAATGATTTTTTCGGTTTTTGGTCTTTACGACTAAGTCGTCCACATAACATTCCACCTTTTTATGCAATATATCATCAAAGATCTTCTGCATGGCACGTTGATATGTGGCTCCGGCATTCTTCAATCCAAAAGGCATAACTTTGTAACAATATATTCCTTTTGGAGTACGGAATGCAGTGAATTCCTCATCCTTTGGGTTCATCCGAATTTGATTGTATCCAGACGAACCATCCATGAAGGATAACACTTCGTGTCCGGTAGTTGCATCAACCATTAGCTCCGTGATGGGCAATGGAAAATCATCCTTTGGACATGCTTTATTTAAATCTCGGAAGTCAACACAGACCCGTAATTGCCCATTTTTCTTCATCACTGGGACAATATTGGCAATCCATGTCGGGTATTTAACTTCTCGAATGAATCCAGCTTCAATAAGTTTATTGACTTCATTTTCAATTTTCGAGACTAATTCCGGTCGGAATCGTCTTTGAGCTTGTTTTATGGGACGTACTCCATGTTTGATAGACAAGTGATGGACAACAATCTTTGGATCTAGTCCTGGCATTTCTTTGTATGTCCATGCAAAGACATCCATATATTCTTGCAAAAGCTGGATGTATTTTGTTTCTTCTTCTGGACTTAGAAGTGCGCTTACAAATGTTGGCCTTGGATCAGCTTCAGTTCCTAGATTGATCTCCTTGAGTTCATCAACCGTAGCTTGCCCCCCATCTTCTAAGGTAGATGGTGCCGATATGGGTTCTTCATCAGAAGATGAGTCGGAACTGAATTCTTTTTCAGTCACTTCCTCAATTGTGATGTGATTGACAGAAACAATCACCTTGTTTTTACCTTTATCTTTAGCTAGAGCATTACGTCTACGACGTCTTTGTCTCCTTCGTTTCTTCGGATCCTCTTTCTGGACTTTTGGCCCAAGCCTAGAAAATACAGAGACTTTTTGTACAGACTCCATTTGGTTTGATGTTGACGGATTATCACCAATCCGTTCAAATACTGAAATTCGAGTATTTTGCTTTTGTATTTGGCTTTGAGCAAGAGGCTCTACGGGCTTGTCATCATTATACTCAAAAATCTGTATCATGATTGGATTGGCCGATGCTTTCTTTGCTCTAATTCGGATAGGGTGTGAGTCACGAGATTCATGTCCCAATCCGTGTTTTGGTTGTGGAATAGATATTCCTTGTTTATTTATCACCGGAGCTTTTCCACTAGACAGAACGGAATCAAGGTCGCCAAGTTTGCATGGCTTCCCTTTTCCGTATCCAGCGTTCTCCATGAGCTTCTTTACACGTGGATCAAACCACCCATTTGAGTGGTTTCCCAAAGTTTTAGGAAGCTCAGCTTCCTCGGCATTTTCTTGTATAGAATTTAAGTCTACAATTTTCCCAATAGAAGGAATCGGAAGGATTAGGTCTTCCTTAAGAATGTCAACATCTCTCTTTGACAACTCAATTTTTGATGATTCCTTTACAAAGGTTCTTGATAAGATGTCCTCAATTGAGTCATCTTTTACGTCATTTTTTGATTCCGGAATCAACACTGGAAGGGCTTCTTGGGGCATATCTTCCTTTTGGTAAAATTTTGCATCCGCAAAATGAGATTCTTCACTTGCGAATGGCTTTGATTCGGCTACAATGCATTTTTCCTTGCCATTTCGACTGTACTTGAAGCATTGGTGCCATGTTGAAGGAATTACTCCATTTTCATGTAACCAAACACGTCCCAAAAGTAATTCATAGGATGTTTTGGAGTCGATTACATGAAATAAAGCTGATGATATCAAATCATCCATCTCAATCTTTAACCGGACTGTGCCAATGGCACGTTGTCCTTTTTGATTGAAACCTTGGATTGTGAGTTTGCTTTTAGAAAGCTCATTCACTGAGATTCCAATCTTTCTCATTGTATGAATCGGCATAATATTTACAGCAGATCCACAGTCAATGAGGATTCGAGATATTTTGTGTTCTCGAATAATTCCACTAACATAAAGTGGCCTGTTGTGAAGTCTCGTCCCAAGCTGTAAGTCATCGTCCGTAAAGGTAATTGTTGCCATACAATCACCGGGACTAACTTTTCTTATTTGGGAAAATATTTTCCCTTTGTATTATTCCGGATTGAGCAGTGTTTGAACTAGCGCCAAACGAGTATCTATTGGGAGTTCAAGGACTTCCGAGATGTTCATGTCAGAGGGAATTTCTTGGAGTGAAATAACAACTCCTTTCTTCTCAATGCTTGAGGCTTCCATCTTAGAACCATCTCTTTCTTCATGTGACTCTTTAGAGTCTATTGCACTGATCACATATGATGTCATATGTTCATCTAGAAAGTAATCTTTCGGAAAGTACTCCTTAAGAGTTACTTTCTTTCGGGGAGTTGAATGAGTGCTTTCATTCTCAACCTCAACATGTGTCTTTCTTCGATTTCTTCTTAATCGATTCTTAGACCGAGATTTTTTATTTTCTCTCCTTCCGAGAATAGGTATTGGACTTGGAAGAGACCGGATTGGTGAAGAGTATTGTCTTTTACTTTTCACCTCTATCCAACCTTCATCTTCACTTTCAGAAGATGAATCATACATTTCTGGTGATGAATCCCACACATCCAGATCATCCGTCATGATTTCATATAACGTTGGCCTATTTGGAGCTTGTGGCCTCGGCATTCCGGGATATGCATAGACAGTGGTGGCTTCTCCATCTACAATGAACTGGACTCTTACAGCTCCTTCAGGAAGCTCAGCAGTCAGTTCTATATTTGATGATTCCTCGTTAGTTATGGACGAGGGCATCGTTTGAGCTTCCATTGATATTGGAATGGGGTCAAATGACCCAAAAGCCACCATTCCGCAATTGACCTCAACATTGTCAGTAAGATCGAGATCAATCTTGTTTTCCCTATTCAACCGCATGATTATGTCTTTGAAGACAAAACATTTCTCAATCGGATGACCAATGATCCGATGATACTTGCAGTACTTAGGATTATCAGTTTGGCCAATTTCTTCCGGCCGCTTTGAAGTAGGAAGCTCTATGAGCTTCTGTTCAAGTAATTGGTCTAGAATCCCAGACACTTCGGAATCCGCAAATGGGTATTCCTTCTCTTGCATTTGTTTCAAGGTTGGTCGCTCCTTGACTTGAGTTTGATCTTTACGAGTCTTGGACTCGAATTTAGATTTAGATTTCTGTGTAGAAATCTTAACTGGGTCAGTAGTAACAGCCATGGATTCTTTAGTCCGTGAAGGCTTTGAATCCTTTTTCACTTCTTTCTTTAATTCTCGAGGGTCACTTGGCAAATGGCTTCCATGCCTTGCTATTTGGATTTCCAAGTCATGAGCTCGGGTTGCAAGTTCCTCGAAGGAATGTGGCATATTAGCTTGAAGATTGTAAAGTAACCCCCAATGCATTCCTTGAACACACATATCGATGGAGGAACTTTCGCTTATATGTTCCTTGCAATTTAGGACAAGGTTCCTCCAGCGTTCAATATACTCGACCACAGCTTCTTCTTTATTCTACCTCATTCTGGCGAGTTCCGGGAGGCTAACTGTCCGTCGGGTGCTATAAAAGCGAGTTAGAAACTCGCGCTCAAGTTGATCCCAACCTTCAATGAAACCAGCCGGAAGTTCAGTATACCATTCAAATGCAGCTCCTTTTAGGGAACGCACGAATTGTTTCACCATGGAATCACCAAATGTACCCGCATTATTGCAAGTTTCGATGAAATGAGCAACATGTTGCTTTGGGTTGCCCTTCCCATCAAATTGTTGGAACTTAGGGGGTTGATAACCCCATGGCATGCGGATTTCATCAATCCGGCGACTATATGGCTTTGCATACACTAGAGATGATTGTGGGGCTCCACCATACTGAGCTCGGATGGTGTCTACGATCATGTTTTGGAGTTGATTCACAGAGAGTGAAGCAACAGATAAGTTGGTCGAATCGCGGAGAGCATTTTGTGCTGTCAAGCGATCTTGCTCTTCTTGCTTTTGTTGAGCTTTAAGAGAATTTGAACTTTCTGGAGCTTTACCTTCTCGTGAAACAAAGGTTTCACGGCTCGGTTCCGTGATTGGTCCTAAGGAATCCAATCGGTTTATGAGTGCAGCAATTTGTTTGTCCTTCTCTTCTAAGGACTTTGTCAATTGATCAATGGTGACATTCATTTGTTTCACCTGATCTTCGGAACTTGTTGCCTCGGTCATCATAACCGGCACAGGAATATCTGATTCCGACATTGGGATGTAATTATCCCACTTCTGTGATGTGGATTCCTCATATGAGGGGTTGGAATATACGTATTCCATTCCTTTTGACTTAGGAGATTTAGATTCGGATTCAGCCTCCGAAGGAGAGGTGTAATCACCCCACTTTCATGATGCCAACTTCACGGAATGAGATTTAGACTTGGATTCATCATCCGAGGAGCTGGAATATACATATTCCGCCTCTTTTGATATATGGGATTTGGATTTGGATTTACTCACATGGGACTTCTTTTGACCCTTTTTTGAGAATTTCTTAAGAGGAGAAATCTATTGTGATTCTCCGGCTTTAACTCGCGTACGAGTTGCGTGAGAGACATCATCAGTGACATCAATCTCCTTCGAAGGAATCGTGGATTCCATAGTTTTGACTTAGATTGAATCTAATAAATTCAACTGAAAGATAAGAGGAGAAGAGTGTCCCACCGAGCGTGCCAGAAATTTGTACACACCAAATTCCTCAGTGTAAATTAAATACACTTAAAACTTGGTACAAATTACAAATATTTAAAATCAAAGTGGACTTGATCTCTTCTTTTGACATATTCCACACGAATACGGAATCCTCTGATTTTTAGTTGAATGCTTCAAACAAATTCTACGAATTTGTAATAAAATCCAGTTGGATTTGAGTGTTGGACTTGAATTTGGGATTTGATTATCGGACTTGAGACTTGATGGAATTCTAAGAATTCTGGATTTAGAGAACTTGAACTTCACTTCCGGGACTTGACTTAGACTTGAGACTTGAAGGAATTCTAAGAATTCCGGATTTAAAGAACTTGGACTTTTCACTTCCGGAACTTGACTTGGATTTGAGACTTGAAGGAATTCTAAGAATTCCGGATTTAAAGAACTTGGACTTTTCACTTCCGGGACTTGACTTGGATTTGAGACTTGAAGGAATTCTAAGAATTCCGGATTTAGAGAAGAAATTTGAGAGAGTCTTTAGATAGTTTCTCTCTACTCCTCCTCTTCTTCCTCTTTTTTTTTTTCCAAATGAGCTTGGTATTTATAGGCAAAGGGAGAAGTGGAATTTACTTATGTACCCTTGGCCTTAACCCTTGACATTAAGGGTATTGTAGAGAAATCACTTAATCAATGATTATCCCTTTAATTTTATTTTATTTGAATTTGATTTGATTTGTATTTATCTTAGATTTTATCCATTTAACAATATTTTGGGCTTCATAAATTATTTTAATTTAGAGCCCACTATTTTATTTAATTGGGCTGCAAATTTTTTTGTGTCTACAGTCCTTCTCAAAGCCAAATCAAAAGCACCCACCACCAATTTCATCATAGCCGCCAGGCCTTACGCCACCGGACCAGCCGCTTTTGATAATACCACAACCACTGGAATCCTTGAATACGTGAACCCTTCTGTTTCGACAATAAAACTCCCTCTTCTTAAACCGTCACTTCCACAGTTCAATGACACCGCTTTTGCCATGAAATTTTCCCAGAAAATCCGTAGCTTGGCCACCAGTAAGTTCCCAGCGAACATTCCTCAAACGGTTGATAGGCATTTTTTCTTCACAGTCGGAATTGGTGTAATCCCCTGTTCACGGAACCAAACCTGTCAAGGACCTAACAATACAAGACTAGCAGCGGCAATTAACAATGTGTCCTTCGTACAGCCAAACACGGCACTTCTTCAAGCTCACTTCTTCAACCAATCTCAAGGAGTGTATACCAACGATTTCCCTGCTAACCCACCATTCAAATTCAACTACACTGGCACACCTCCTAACAATACCAATGTCAAGACTGGGACTAAGGTTGCAGTTCTGGCGTTCAACACAACAGTGGAGTTGGTGATGCAGGACACAAGCATCGTTAGTGCAGAGAGTCACCCTCTTCACCTCCATGGATTCAACTTCTTCGTAGTGGGTCAGGGTTTTGGTAATTTTGACCGGAACAAGGACCCGCCCAAGTTCAACCTCGTTGACCCTGCTGAAAGGAACACCATTGGCGTGCCCTCCGGCGGCTGGGTCGCCATCCGATTCCGTGCAGATAATCCAGGAGTATGGTTTATGCACTGTCACTTGGAAGTACACACAAGCTGGGGCTTGAAGATGGCCTGGCTTGTCATGGACGGAAAACGGCGCAATCAAAAGTTGCCACCTCCACCGTCTGATCTTCCCAAATGTTGACCATGACCCATCCTTTATTTTATTCTTTTAAACTATTTTCTCCTACATATATTTTTGAATCCGGAGTTACACAATCCGTTGAAAATTATAAAATCTATCATTTGCATCAAATGATTTGAAAAAATGTATCACATCATTATCACTTTTTTATTCTTTCATTTTTAAACATGTCTTAATTTTTTTTACATGGTTAGATGAAAATTACAGAACGTCAATTCCATATTTTGTAATTTGTTTCAATTCTACAATATTAGATGAGAATTACAGAATGTCAAATTCATATTTTGTAATTTGTTTCAATTTTTTTGTTTTCCCTTTAATTTTTTTTTCTTCTTTTTTTTTTACCTCAAGAGTTTGTGTTCTTTAATCATCTAGTAATTTAGAGGGTGGTTTTTTGCTACGATGATAATTTTTTTTATTTCATTATTTGAACACAACAATATAATAATTTCACTTTTTATTCTTCCTTTTTTTTTTGTTCTCTCTTTTCGTATATTGGTTGTTTCCGCATTTTTTTTCTTTATTTTTCATAAGGAAATGATTTCCAACATATCAAAAGGAATTTGAGGTTTAGTGATTAACAATTCCTTATACTTATATAAGGTTCAATTCTCCATTATGACAACAAATATATATGTAATGTCATAATTTATATAAAAATAAATACTTACTAATAATTACATACTAATTAATTGGAACCTCTGCATGTCTCAACTCAAATCAATTTGAAAATGAAAATGACATGTACCCCATCAGTTTGGTAGCCCATGGGAGCTCAACAGGTTTATTAATCAATAGAATAATTTTATTTTCACTCTTTTATCCCATAATTCATTGTCCAAAATTTATTGTTTTAATATAGATTCTATTTTTTTTAAAGCACAATATAAAATTCATTGTTTTAGTTCAGAATTCATTTGTTTATGAAATTCCATTGAAAAAAACAATGGAATTAAGAAATTCCATTGAAAAAGATAATGAAATTAAGATTTACTCGATAAAACTTATCGACAATGTATCTTGTTAGAAAGAGTTTTATGTGTTGATTCTCAATGTGTAAATTTTTTTAAAATCTAACATGTATTTTGAGGGTTAAAATGTTTTAAAATTTCGTTTAAGAGACTTGAGCTCTCATGGGCTATCACTATATGGGCTACCTAGTACTACTAATTTGAAAATATGGAAAATGACGTATTAATACTACTTTCAAAACAGTTGGACATTTAGGTTCACTTAAAAAAAACTTTATCCCTCATAAGTCCATTTTTATTTTTTGTAATTATTTAAATCATTTAAATTTTATCAAATTTATTTTTTACCCTTTTTTCAAAGAGGATTAAATCTAATATGCTTTCTCTCTTGTTACTTTCTCTCTATGCTACATCTCTCTCATCTCACTACATCTTCTCTCTCTACTACATCTCTCTCATTGCTGCATCCTTCTCTCTCAGACTGCATCTCTCTCTTATTATTACATCTCTCTCTCTCTCTCATCTCTTTTTTTGGCTGGCGTTTTGATCCAAATATGACTGGGCATTGTGCGTCTCCTTAAGAGGAGTCCAATGGTGGTAGTGGTGTGACGAACCGTCATCAGAATCAGTCAAATCTGAAGTTTTTTAAAAACAATAATGTTAGTCGACCAATGTTACTGTTCTAAAACAGTAACATTATTCGATCAATGTTACTATTTCAAAACAGTAACATTAGCCGACCAATGTTACTATTTCAAAATTGACATATCTGATTGCCGTTTTGGACCGTATATGGCTGGGCATTGTGTGCTTCAATGAGAGGAGTCCAACGGTGATGGTGGTATGACGAACCGCTATCGAAATTGGCCGAATCTGAAGTTTTTTCCAAACAGTAACATTAGCCGACCAATGTTACTGTTTAAAAATGGTCATTTTCGATGGTCGTTTTGGGCTGGCATTGTGCGTCTTAGTGAGGGGAGTCCAACAGTAGTGGTGGTGTAGCGAACCGTCCCCGAAATTGATTGGATCTAAGGCTTTTGTCTTGCGGTTGTCGCGGTTTTTCAATCATTTTTCGATCAAATGGACGGCCGTTGGTGGTGGTGGAAGGTCGGCGTATGTTTGAGGTGATGTGAGCTTCAGTTTAGGTTGGATACCAATGGGCAAAAATAAGTAGAGAGAAAGAGAAGAGAAGTGTAGTTGTTGTGGGAGAAAGAAGACAATGATAAAAAAATAATTAGTATATTAGTGGTACCTTAGAGGAATAAAATTTTTTGAACTGGACTTAAGTGTCCAAAAGTTTCACAAGTGCTACCGGCTTGGAATTTTCCCTCGAAAATAGTTGTGCTTGATTTAATGAATTTGGAGTCTCCACAATTCTCTAAAGTCTACAATTTATATCTAATGATGGAGAAAAATTAAGACAAATTTAAAAATAGAAAAAACAAAAATATGGTTTGATGTGACATATCTTCCAAACCCCGTATCATGATTTAATTAAGTTTGAAAAATTAAAGGATTTTTATATCATAAATAAATCTAACACCTAATAATATTTTTTTAAGACGAGTTTGTTTTCCCATTAAAGTCAGAACCCACGTATCAAAACTACCTTCAATTACAAAAAAATACTGATGTTACCAAAATAACCTCACCAATTGTATAATGACATGTGGCACACATAAGCCAGCTAGATGAAAGTAAGGATGTACCTCGGGGCTGGCTGAGGTATCTTCCCAGGTATTGACTGAGGAGCACTATGTATGCTTGACCGAGGTGGGTTCAACCCATTCGACCGAGATAGGTTGTTCTTATCCAATTGAGGTGAAGTACGATTTCAATAAATTAATGTCCCAATAGGACACCAACTCTTGACAGAGTCCAACTCCCCTTTGAAGATGAATATGGATGGGATTTAGCCTCCGAGAAATTCTCATGAGAACCAATAAGAAGGAGTTCAATTCCTACTACAACCCAAATACCTTAACTCATATAAAAAATGACCTCCACCACCAGGCAAACATTGTAACCTTTGCACTCAAAATTACTTACTAAGCAAGAGGCAAAGCTCCGAGCAGTAAGTCATCCTCCCAAGTTAAGTTATATACTGACTTAAGCGTCAGAGAGGTCCCTCGAGCACACCCTTAGGGCCCTACTAGAGTTCATTTTTGTTCCTTGTTTAGGACGGGAGGGAGAAGATACTCACCAATTAGGAAGGAAGTAGTTCAATCCAGCTTGGCCTGACTTGGCTAATTCGTCTAATAGGTCAGTCCTATTTACGACATCATCTTATACCAATCTTAATTCAATTTCATAAGAACATAGTAGAAATACAATTTGGGAGAGCATCCCTTTCGTCATAAAGATAAATTGCCACCCCGAAATATTTAAAGCATAAGCGTTCTATTTCTATGGAAGGATCTTCAATCTACTTGCTTTGAAACAAAGAAAGAACAAATACACCTTGCATTTGGAATGAGAAGCACCGATGTGTTGAAGGGTCATCCACATGAACTTGGAGTTGTGTGCCATATAACAACAGAGGCAAAAGCAATTCGATAGAAGAGTTTTCTAAACAATAAAAAAGTGGGGTCTTGGAGATGGAGACAGAGACTTGTTAGAGAGAGACAGAGAGTAAGAGTTTTCTAACACTTAGGGTCCGTTTGGTTTAATGTATTGCGATAGTAATTGTAATCCATTTACAAGTAATTCAATTGTGGTAATGCCATTACAATGTAATCCTATTAAGGTGTTTGGTTTATAACATGAAAATGAATTCCATTTTTTTAGTGTTTTCCAAAATTACCCTCATATACATTTACATATATTAAAAATATTATTGAAAAGATCAAGAGTTAGTCCTGAAGCCTAGCCTGGGCTCCATCCTGGACCCCGACATGACCCAGACTCGATCCCAGATCCTAGCATGATCCAGACCCCAACCCAATCATGGCCTGACCCGAGCCCGATCCCGATCCTCAACCTGATTCGATCTCGATCCTAGACCCTGGCATGACCTGGACCCCGACTTGATCCCGCCTAACCTGGGCTCGATCCTAATCTTAAACCTGACCCAGATCCGATCCTGAATCTCGGGCTTGACCATAGCCTGATCCAGGACCCCTACAAGAACTGGGCCAGATCTCAAATCCTGACATGACCCGAAACCAATCCCAAACCCCCGACTTGACCAGACTCGGGCTCGATCCTAGGTTTGATCTTGGATCCCGGCCTCGATCCCAAATCCTGGGTTTGATCTCGGATCCTGAGTCCGATCCTGAATCCTAGAGCCCGATCCTGAATCCCAATTTCGATCTCGAATTCGGGCCTTGATCCTAGATCCTGGTCTGATCCTGGATCCTGAGGTTCATCTCAGATCCCAGATCTCGAGTTTGATCTCATTATTCAGCCTCGATCTCGAATCCCAAGTCCGATCTCAAATCCGAGCCTCAATCTCAGATCTCGGGATCGATCCCAGATCCCAGGTCCAATCCTAGATCTCTGTCCTGATCCAGAATCCCAAGTCCGATCTTTGATCTGGGCACCAATCCCAGATCCCGACCACCATCCCAGATCTCAGGTCTGATCCCTCCTCTATCTCTAATCCCGACCCAGATCTCGAATCCCGACCTCTATCTCAGATCTCGAGCCCGATCCTGGATCCCGACATCTATCCTAGATTCCTTGTTGGATCTCGAATCCCGACCTTGATCTCGGATCCCAGCTTTGATACTGGATCCCAGCTCAATTATGACTTCTATCCCTAATCCCAGACACGACCTGACCCAGTCTTGATGCCTGGCCCAGGCTTGAGGACTATAATATGTAAGGATCAACCTTGATCATAGGTCCGAACTTTAATATGTAAGGATACAATTGTAATAATTTATAATTATTGGGGATATATTTGTCTAAAGAACAAATATTTGATTTTGTAATCACAATACCACTTGATTTTGTAATCACAATACCTTTTAGATGGTATTTGAATTACTTGTTTTTGTAAGGAACTCAATTACCAAGTAATTGGATTATAGTACATTTTTAAATTAATGGATTCCAAACATTGTAACGTAATGTGAATCCAATTACCATTACATTACATGGGTAACCAAACGGGCTCTTAATGTAGAATTTGGGGGTTTCATAATTCTCGAAAGTTTATAATTCATATCTAATGGTGTAAAAAAATTCAGACAAAATTTTTTATTAAAAAAACAAAAATGTGGTATGCTCTAGAAGATCTCTCAAACCATTATGTTCAAATTATAAACTCCACAATTTTAAATGAATTACGAAACTCTCACTACAACGTGGCTTCGCCACTATATAAAATTCATGTCTAATGGTGTAAGAAAATCAAAAAAATTAAAAATGTGGTGTGATGTAAAACATCTCCCAAACCATTGGATTCAAATTGTAAACTCTATGGCTCTGTTTGGATGAGCGGATAAGACTTCATATAGTATAAAATTATCCTTTAATGAACTTATCGGGTGTTTGGACAATTTTTAAAATACTCAGGATGGTATAACTTTACAAAAATAATAAAATTCAATAATAACCATCCCAAAAGCATCCTAGCAGTGTGTAGCATGCATTGATTGGGTATGATTTTTAATGGGTCATTTATTATGATGTCACTATACCCAATGAATGCATGACACACACTATTGGGATGCTTCTGGGATGGTTATTATTGGGATCCATAGCATTGTTGATAACTTTATACAAAAGTGGTTCTTATACGATGCATTAAAATTCCTCCAACTCGTTTTTATTTTATACAGAAAGCTTAGTATAAGAAATAACATGTCCAATGACAAAAAACCCTCACTCTCATTTTAATTGGGGGTAATCTAGATATATTATCACAAATTTTATACTATACAAGTCTAATATCATATTATTTCCAAACATTAGATAGGATTAAATTATACATTGGACAAGAAAATTATACTATCCTATACGAAGTTCCAAACGGAGCCTATAATTTTAAAAAAATTACGAAACTCTCAGATACCCTAACGTAATGTTATGTTATGGTTTATCTACTGGTACTTATAACTAATCATTATTTATCTATATCTATATCTATACTTATATATAAAGCAAAGGCTCTCAACAAGTGTTATAATATTTTGACAACTGTATCTCCAAAACTCTCTATGTCTGCCTACGTGGACTCTCCAATCTTTCTCATATCTATTTCTCTCCACTCACGAATTCTCAAAAAAACACAACCAGAGTAGATTAAAAAAATGTAAAACCAAGGAAAAAAACGTAAAAGGTTGCAAGTGAATCGTCGGTTCCTCAGCTTCATTAAGGAGACCTTTCCATCACTACCCCTCTCCCATTCGATTTCTCGGAAACCAAAGACGAGGAAGTTTCAGAGACAGAGACGAGAGGGAAAAAAAGAAGGTAAGGAGAAAGATAGAGAGAGATTGTTTCCTTTTTGAATATCCGTTTGTAAGGATTTTGTTCTATCGATTCGAGATGGCGACGAAACCAGTTGTTCCACGACAATCGAGAGGTATAGAAAGATTTTTTTTTCTTTCTTTGATTGTTAATCGCACAGGTGTATTCAAGATTAATTGAAAAGAACCCCATAACTCAATCGAAGAGAAAACGGGACCCATACCGATATGTTATTTTTTGGTTGTAAGTTTGTGTTTGGATGGCTGATTGGGAGAGTTTCTGTGTGATCAGACAGCTCAGGTAAGTTGTCATGGTATAGGGCTGTGGGTCTTATGCGTACGATTAATTTACCTCTATATAAGTCTGTAGCGATGTCGCCTCACATGAATTTGTGTCCATTTATGCATGAAATGTTAAATTTGACTATTTCTGCACTCATCAATTGTTAAACTTCAATACTTTAGCTTCAAATTACAGACCTAATCTGAGTATTGAGTTGTTCAGTTATTCTATTTCCACTTCTTGGATCCTTATCTTTGATTACTTGATGAATGTTGTTTGGCGCAGATTAGTTTGTGTGGATTGGAACTCTGGTTTTCTTTTAACCCTTTCTTAGAAAGGCCAAAATTAACTACAGGTTATTGGTTTACCAGGCCACCTTTCCTGAAATTTCTTTGCAACCCTTTTATATCTTAGAGTTTTCACCCTTTGCTAGGGTAAAATTCTACTCGTATAATGCTCTTATTTTCTTGGTTATTGAATTGGAAGAGGTCACTCTATTTATACTTCTATGTGTTTATGGCTGATTACTTTTCTTTGGGTTTATTTGTAGGAGAGGCTCTTTCACTTAGAGTAGAAAAGCTATTGCACAAGAAAAAATCAAAATACCAAGAAATCTTGGTTTTTAAGGTATGCATTTGTAAAGCACACATATGGTGGTTATCTTGAGACTGGTATACCTAAATATATACCTTATTTATGTCTCTACTGATGCCAAGCTCTTTTATATGCAGTGCTCAACATATGAGAAAGTGCTTGAATTCTTGAAAACAGATTGAAATTCATGTTTTCCAACAACCATGCCAGATGGAAGAGCCTAGACGAGCATCCATTGGAGGCACATTCATCTCCATTTTTATTTATGGGGTGAGATATTCTTTGTAATAGCTCTATACCTAATCATATATTACGAAAAACAATCGAAAAATTATTACGAAACAATAATTATTTTTTAACTCTGTTTCCAGATGTGTGAGAATATGAAGGCTTTTCATTTTCTTGCCAAGAGCATTTGAGGTAACCTTTTTCTTTTGTAGTTGTCCAAAAAAATTGGATCATTCATAATTCATGAATATCGGCTTCAACTAAGATATGAATGTTGCTATTGTGCCGACTGTGTAGTAATTTTTCATGGACATCCAAACACTTTTGCGTCTCAGCCCAAAAAGGGCAGCTCTTCTGCAAGAAGTCAAGAAATGTGCCGACTGTGTAGCAATCCTCCCTGGTGTTGGGGTGGTCTCAATGAGTATCTATTTCCTTCTGTGGGCCTGCAAGCTACAAATATTTTTTGGGTTTTCTTCAATTTGCTGTGAATATGTGCTTCGTTCTTGTTTTTTTGTTCAATATGTTATTGGGGAACGCTGATACGATATTTTCGTAGCATTTAATATGGAGCTACGTTTCATTCCTACATTTATGATTCTCTGTGAATGAGGGCCTACAAGGGAGAGAGATTATGAAAGAAGAATAGCTTAACGATCACAAGGAGATGAGAATAGTAATGTTAGTATTAAAGGGTATTATTGGCAACTTGAGAAGAATGAGAGGAAAGAAAAGAACTCGATGAACAATATGTTACCTAAGATATATCAGGCTTTGGTGCAGGTGGTTGAGAAGAAAGGAACCCGTCGTAAGATTGTTAATGTTGGTGTTGGTGGGTCATCAGCTTCTAATCTCAACATTGGTTAGATTGTTCAACCCTCATTGACTCCTCTATTGCAACATCATCAAGTCTCATGTTCGATTCCATTGTTACCTGTAGCACCTCCACTTCCACCACCACCACATCACAACCATCTGCTCTTCTCACTTATCATTCTCATCAATCATTGCCCACAGTAGATACTTTCTCTTTGTTTCTTCCTGTGTTAATTTGATATTGTGTTTTGATCCAATGCCTTATCATTTGTTGGTTCATAGTGTCATAAATTTTCAGTAGTATTGATTGATTTAGGATCAATAATTTTCATGTTTTGGAGATGTGTGAACGCTCAGATTCTGATACAAGTGAGTGTTCAGACTCACCAGCAAAGAGAAGAGGAAGAGGAAGAGGAAGAGGAAGAGGAGGAGGAAGTGGTGGTGGAGAGGGAACAAGTGAGACTGCAAATAGAAGCTCATGAAGTGGGAATTACAATCTCCAAAAGCACTCCCATAATAGCGGAAGCACTTTAGGCTTGTGATGGGAGACAAGAAAGAAGACATAGAGAACTCCTTAGTCTCCATGAGAGAAGACTCAAGATTGAAGAATCCAAGACTGAGATCAATAGGCAAGGCATTAATGGCTTATTGATGCCATTAATAGGCTTGCTAATTCTGTTGGTATGGACTTTCTGCTGTTCTTCCCCCTTTTATTTTGCTGTGTATGTTGGGTTGTTGGGCCTGTTGTGTGTCGTTTGTCTTCTATTTTCTATGCGTCTCTGTGCTAGCATAACCATTGATATTTTGTCTTTGTGCAGCTAAGTTTCTTATTTTCTCCCTGATACTCCCCCTCTTCTGTGGTTTGCCCAGCTGTCATAGTTTGTTATGTACTTGTGTAGCTATGGACTTTGTG
Organism: Tripterygium wilfordii; assembly: GCF_013401445.1. NCBI lineage: Eukaryota > Viridiplantae > Streptophyta > Magnoliopsida > Celastrales > Celastraceae > Tripterygium > Tripterygium wilfordii. Next base: position 8,845,606 of record NC_052236.1, on the reverse strand, counting down.
TTGCTGTTCATCTTGAATTTTCCTTTTATTATTAAGGTAGCAACCACAACAGGACTAAAAAAATTAGGCGGCCTTTTCATTCAATAAATTTTAAAAATAATGGTCTCATATCATTAGCTATATTATGGATTTGAAAGAGAGAACAAATTTGTACAATAATGACAGGTGCAATAGGAATAGATAGAAATAAATATTTACTGATCATAGTTCATCGAAGGACACTTATTCTATCGACGATTTCGCAACATAAACAATGTGCGAAGGTTTTGTTCAAGAAAGGAAAATCAACACCTCTTTAACCAAACAAGGTTTATTTTTAGGGAATAGTTTTGGTTTTCCATTGTCATCAATTTTTGAGACGAGCCACTTTTGCCATTTTGTACAAAATGGATTAATCCTATGTCAACAAAGACCCAATTCTGAAAACAGCATAGAATGCCAAGAATATCAAAGAGCAATAAACCGGCCCATGAAAAAAACCGATAAAAAACATCCCTGCAGCGAAGCGGGGGCTCAACACTAGTCAATTTATATATATATAACTGAGGATCCACAAGGCTTCTCCTTAATTCTTGGTGCCACGTGGACGCCTCTACAAAAAAGCTTACACATTCTAATTAAACTTGATAAAAAGGAATGATTGACAACTTGAGTGATGAGAATTAATTTAAAAAAACAAAAATGTAAAGGACAAAAGAAAAAATTAAAATATATTGAAAAACTTTAAGACCCATAATGGGGATTAATGTTTCATGAAAGTGGTTTGATGTTGTTTCAGCATGTATTGTTAATTATGAGAGTCTTTTGATATTACTCAATTAATGAAATTCCTTTGTTGTATTTAGTTTGAAAACATTTTGTTATGTTTTTGGCATTAATTATCAATTTATATATATATAACTGAGGATCCACAAGGCTTCTCCTTAATTCTTGGTGCCACGTGGACGCCTCTACAAAAAAGCTTACACATTCTAATTAAACTTGATAAAAAAGAATGATTGACAACTTGAGTGATGAGAATTAATTTAAAAAAACAAAAATGTAAAGGACAAAAGAAAAAATTAAAATATATTGAAAAACTTTAAGACCCATAATGGGGATTAATGTTTCATGGAAGTGGTTTGATGTTGTTTCAGCATGTATTGTTAATTATGAGAGTCTTTTAATATTACTCAATTAATGAAATTCCTTTGTTGTATTTAGTTTGAAAACATTTTGTATATTTTTGGCATTAATTATCATCATTTTGTGGAAATTTTTGTGTGTTTTTATCATTATTTTTGTGTGTTTTTATCATTTTATGTGTTTTTGATGTATTTTGTGTGTTTTTGTAGTATTTAATTGATGTATTGTGCATGTTTAGAGTTTGGTCAGGTTTAGTAGTCTGTTTGGATTGCAATATACACAACATGAGAGGTTTTTCTGACGCTATATTGTTCTAATGTGTAAGTAAATTCAGCCCATTTGGTATTAGAACATGTAAGTGGTGACAGGAAAACATGATAGAATTCAGTGAGTTGTTGAAGGTCAAAGTGATTATAGGCATAAATCTACCAGTCATACATAACATTTCAAAAATATAAATTCAAAAATCTTATTCTAAAAATATTAAGAATCTTATTATAAAAATATCATTTCAAAAATATTACTTATGCTACATTGTATTTCTCGATATTGAATGTCACTTTATAGAGAATGTTGTACCAACCATACAATATTGTCTCATAAACATGCTTTGGTGACCTATAACACTTTGTAGATACTAACGACACAAATAAAAATTGATAAACTCTTAACTTACTTATTTCTTATGAATCAAATTTCTTACACCATATTAGAAATTTTTTTTCTTAGCAAACTAAAAAGAAGGTATTGTACATATTTTATCTTCATCTTCATTTCACAAACATCTCTATCTTTTACAATTAAAACTCTACTCTACTGCTCTTCATGTTAACAAAATATTGAAAAATTCTCACACATCTCTATTTTCCTATCAAAATATGTGTCGCGCGACGCGCGGGCATGCAACTAGTTATATATAAAAGCAAAGGCTCTAACCAATTGCTCTCTTTATTTGACACTTGGGCAACCCATTTATAAGATTAGTTGCCAAGTGGATTCATAAGAATGCTCTATTTCTCATCTTTCAAAAAAGCTCTATATACATTAATTGTCATATTGAAATTGAATTTAACAATAGATTTACTTACACATTCAATTACAAAACCGTTCAAATCCAATAATATAAATTGCTCTTTAATTACACTATAAATATGAAATATGTAAAGTTATATTTATATAATTTTATAAATATACTTATTATAAAATTTTAAAAAAATATTTTTTAATGTCATTTGAAAAAAAAATAACAATTTTGGTATGAATACTTTTGAACATTTTATTCTAATGTAAAATGGAATCAACACTAGCCTCTTTATAGAACAACAATAAAAATATAAAATATAATAAAATCAATAAAAATCAAGAGAGATATATTGAATGGTTATAACTTTTGGCCAACTAAAGACGAAAAAATGACAATGAAATATGATTAAAAATATCAAAAACACAAAGATGATTTAATAAAAAAATAAATTTTAAAAATATTACAATCTGTAACGGACAATTGGATGACTTATATTTGATACAATTTCTCATAAATAATTATTAAAAATCAAATTGACAATCAAAATAATTATTCTCTCCTATAAAAAAACTTAAGTAAAGAAATTGAAACAAAACATAAAATATGAAATGCAACATCTAAACAATATGAGTTAAACAAAAAAACCGCGCAACGCGCCGGATTTCGACTAGTTTATTTTTGAAACGGGAAAGGGAGATTCAAATACTAGTCACTAGGGTGATACATACTGTCTTTATTGCTCAAGCTAATGGCTCGGGTCTACTAACCGTTATTTTTATATTCTTAGTAGATTTTTATGCTTAATTAAACATTTCAATTAATTTTCATTTATCTACCAAATAAAAAATTCAGTAAAATTCTTAAAAAAAGAAAGAAAATAAATCCATCAATTATCAAATTATGAAAAAGGAAAACCCGTGTTTTCAGCAATTTCATTGAAAATAAACAAGATTCAATAAACAAGACAGGGGCTTTAGAGTAAAAGCAGATAACCAACAGCACCTTATTTGATGCAGTCGGCGGTCACCGTTTTTCAAGAACATTGGATCTCCTGTCCAAGAAACAAGGAATCACCACCGCCCCCGGAGACGCCGACGTTTTTTGACGCCGGTGCCTACGCCACTTCACTCCATCTCCCCTACTTCACCTCAACAACCCGATGCGCACCATGAAGCGGGGCCCCAGATTCTCTCCAGCGGTGGGCATCGTCGTTTTGGCCATAGGTTACATATACTGCTCCACCGTATTCATTTTCATAGAACGGTGGTTTGGTCTCATGACGTCTCCCGGAATCATGAATGCCGTAGTTTTCACAGCCGTCGCCCTCATGTGTGTTGTTAACTACGCCGTTGCTATCTTCACGGATCCGGGTCAGGTCCCATCCACCTACAAACCCGACATCGAAGATTCCGAACAACCTATTCACGAGATCAAGCGCAAGGCACTGTAAACTTTCTTTATAGACACACATTTAGCATACATATGTTACATTGCTGATTGTTTGTCTTCTTTCTTCCTACGCGGACACCATTGCAGATTAGATCTTCATTAATGGTCTACAATTTTATTGAATTGTGCGTCTAGGTCTTTGATATTCTTGATAGTTAATGAGAGAATGAGACGATTTTTGATTTTGTTAATTGTTTAATGAGTCAGTTGTAGTCGAGATAATGTGGGTAATTGCTGTTCTTGTGCTGTTATGGAGCGTCTGGTGGTATAATTAGGTCAAGATTTGGTATGTAAAATGATGGAATCGAAGTTAGCTCAACTTGATTTGATTCTAAAATGACTTGCGACTACCGAGTGAATGCTGATAAAGAATTCTCTATTACATGTTTGGCTGGATTTTGTAGATTCTTCACTGTTAAAATGCCCGGGTAATTTAATGGTATGTTTTTTTTGGACATCGGGTGTTATGTTTCTTTGTTTCAACAGTAGTCTGGCTTTCAAGACCTTTTTTCCCCGTTAGCCTGGCCTTAGAACTACCTTTGCAGTGTGTCACCCTTGCACTTTATAGCTTAGGGAAAATGGATGGGTTGTTTGTAACTTTGTATGAATTAACATTGTTGTACATAATGTTGAGTGCGATCACTTGAATTTAAAGTCTCAACTTCTGTGGAAACAAAAATTCGTACAGTGGTAGGCTTTCATGAGCACCAAAGGCTGATTCTGTTTTTTGTTGTGTGCAATGAGTTACTAGATTCCGATTTATGTTTGTGTTTAAGGATTGCTTGGGTTGTTGTATTAGTCTCGGTACTGTTTCCATATGTGAATGAAACAAAGTTCATGTGACCAATTGCGGACATATTCTCTTCCAAAAGTAACTACATGATTCTTATCTCTTGCTTGCAAAGTTGAATCTTGGAAATGCATTAGCTTCAGCAAAGTGTTCACCTTCATCGACCCAATCTGTCATCTGTGTCTTTCTCATTTAGAGTTACAGTGTGTGATATTGTTTTGCTTATGAAATAAATGCTGTTTTTTTTCTTTTGCGAGTATGTAAAACTTGCATTTACAGGTACATGATTTAACTCATCATCTAGGTAATGGAAGTTTCAAAATTTCTGTTTTTTGGGAATATAATGCATGCCATTTTCACTCTAAATTGTTATTGCATCATAACTTCTATGCAATGCTCGACGAATTTTGTAGGCTTAGCTCCTTATCACTTGTATAGACAATTTGAATCATGCTTATGATGAATCCTTTGGTTTTCTCTGAAATATGGCTTGAGTATCCTCTTTGGCATACTTACAAGTTACATCAACAAAAAAATTCCGAACTGGGGACTTTTATTTTTTAAACAGAATGCATCTTTCTACATAATTGAGAGGCTTTGATGTTGGCTTGCTGACATGGCTATTCATTGGAACGTTACTGCAGGGAGGGGACTTGAGATACTGTCAAAAGTGTTCGCACCATAAACCTCCTCGCGCTCATCATTGCCGTGTGTGCAATAGATGTGTTTTGAGAATGGTATGCATGATCTTGTAATTGTCCATTCTTTTCTTTTATGTCACCTGAAATCATTTGTTGACGTGTTGCGTCTTGTTTGTCAGGACCACCATTGTGTTTGGATAAATAATTGTGTTGGCCACGCGAACTATAAGGTCTTCTTCGTCTTCCTTGTGCATGCTGTAATTGCATGCATTTACTCCCTGGTATGTCGCACTTTATGTACGCCCAACAGAGTTCAGATATTCTCTGTTGTAGTGTTGTATTACTCTTGTCATAGTGTGATCTGAAGCACGTGATTTCTCACTTTTATTTGGAGTTCTCGTGGCGTGAACCCTTTTCTTTCTGGCTTGACCGTGCCATGTGAATTCTTATGGAGAACTTATTATTGAAACTTTCAGGTTTTGCTTGTGGGTAGCCTCACTAATGACCCACAAATGGAAGAGCATCAAAGTGGCGGCCCCTTCAGAACTGTATATGTATAGAGCAATTACACTTATATATGGTTTAAGTTAATGCACAATGTATTTCTCATTTTGTTTATCATTTACTGCTTTCAGGTCATTTCCGGGCTGTTGCTAGTCTCCTTAAGTGTGGCTCTTGGTCTTCTTTTAGGTTGGCATATTTACCTAATTTTGCAAAACAAGACCCATATCGAGGTTGTCATAAGTTAAAGAAATTGTTTGATTTGTTTCTACTTTGTATACATGTTTGATAGATGATTTGATGTTGACAGTGGTTTTGTTGGGGTCTTTTGGCAGTACCATGAAGGAGTGAGGGCCATGTGGCTTGCGGAGAAAGGAGGCAATGTCTGGAAGCATCCATATGATATTGGTGTCTATGAAAATCTGACTTCGGTAAGAATTCATCTCTCTTCCCTTTTGACGTTTAAATACTTATTTGGTATATTAATATTTCATTTACTTTTTATTTTGGAAAAATCTTCACTCTCAATCTCAGATCAGTTACTCTACTTCACCGATACATTTCTTCCTGCTGTTTTTTCCTCTCTTTTTCTTTGGTTAATTGTGGCTTTAGGAAAGAAGAAAAAAAACCGATTTCCCACTGCACTTGGTTGAATTGCAAAGACACGCTACTTGGTCGTTAGCATAGAATTATTTTAATACTGTAGTATGCAGAATCAAAGTGGACTAATTTGGCTTTTGATGCCCATTAAATCGAGTTTTCTATTTATTTTCCTAGTAAATATTCATGGAAAATGCCACCGACGCTAGGAAACTGAATCAGACTCTTCGGCTGCTTCTACTTTTTTGATACTGAGTGATGCAGGCAGAGCTCTGTGGCAGTTGATTGAACTCCCAAGATAAACACTTGTTAGGTTGCCTGCTGGATTTGCCTCAACATGGCTTCAAATGGTTGCACATTGAACACAATAATTGCTTGTTTTCTTGCCTTAATGAAAATGTGGTTTTTGGCTCAAAATCTGTGCGGACATGATGAACTTAGTGATTGATGCTTTTAAAACATTTTCTTTTCCGGACACAGTCCCTCTCCTATATCTACACTCTGGAACTTCTGTACATCCTTTACATGAGTTGGTTTTGTTTGATTGCATCAGGTACTAGGTCCAAATATCTTCTGCTGGGTTTGCCCCTCATCAAGCCATATTGGCTCCGGTCTTCGTTTCCGCACATCCTACAATGCTAGAACTGTGGCATCAACATGAAAAATCAACTTTCAGTCTTTTTCCAGTTGTTGCATACTTGCATCAGCTTAGGAATTGCTAGATATATTTTGGTCTGAAGTGTGGATGACATCTGATCATGCGAAACTATCTGGCTAACCCTCCCTTTAGCTCTAGATGGTTCAAGGAGAGAAGGCCATTTCTTCATCATTGGGCTTTACTAATGAGTTGCCAGAGTCTAGCAGTTCTGAAAGCTGTTGAATATATAAGCCGTTGAACTGAGTGGAGAGCTGATCCACAAACATACAAAGGATAGGTAGGATTTGTTCTTCTCTTCCTGACCATTCTTCCCCCTGTTTTCCTTTTACAAGTTACCCTCCCTTTTGGTATGTATGAGAGGAGTAAGATAGGGGGATTGTATACATACACGTTGAATGAAATAGGTTGCTTATGTACAGAGGATTTATGAATTTATGTTGAAGGCACGATCACTCTGTAGATTACTGGCTTGTCCCCGTGACTCTGAGTTGTAACTTGTAAGTCTTGTAATGAAAAATAAGATTTCTTTTTTTCGTTCTGCCTGATCTAAGAGAGGCGGGAAAATAAGAATATTTTAGAGAGGCGGGAAAATAAGAATATTTTTCATGAGGGGAGGGTAGGAAAATTCATAGAGATACCCAGAACGGACAAAAACTAAATGCCGGAATTAGCATCCACATGACTTATTTTGTGTAGGAATTTGAGAAAGATCAAGAGCTTGTGGATATGGGATAGCTGATTATGGATATAAATGGAGGAAGTATGGGCAGAAATCAATCAAAAACAGTTCCCAATTCTGTTTGTTCCATCTCCCGGCCAAAAAACATCAGAGGCCGACTTCAATAGTTCTTATGGGCCACAACCAATAATGTCTTTGGCCCAAGACGATATTAGCCCACAAGGATTGCTTGAAGATATGGTGCCTTTGATGATTTGGAAACCAGTCCCACCAAGTGGGACTATTCGTATCTCTTCTAGTTCGTCTTGCCCTTCTCCTCCTACTTCACCTTCTTCCCTTTCTTGGTCTCCTAATTATTCATCTTCATTATTTTATTTTGCTATAAATAATGCATGTAATTTTTCTCCGTTAAATAATTAAATTATGTGTCATAACCCAATGCACAAGTGCGGAAGAATGCCAAGACTTGTATTCCCTTATCGCTTGGAGAGTATGTACCAAACGATATGATTTATAAGAAAAACTCAAGTATCTCTCATACAACAAGTCTTTTTCTAGGCTCAATTATCATTCGCGATGGTTTAGAAAAATAAATCTTAGGCTGAGATTTCAGATATTTACTATTTTAGATTAAATTTCTCTCATAAATTGTTGAGATTTAATATACATTTAAAAGAATTTTAATGCATATTTTGGTCATGAATTGAAGGAGGGTAGGACAGCGGTTAGAGTTTTGAGAATTGTGTCATAGACCCAAGTTCTAGTCCTACTAATATTATATCTATCAAAAGATGGGCCTTGGAGACCCCTTCTCCTACATCCACTGACTAAATAAGCTCTCAAACTTAGGATTTCCAAGTTCCACTAAGAAATATGATTTTCAAAAGTTCACCACAAACTCAGGGGTTTTCAATAAGGCTAACCCCAACTACTTTGAATGCGATGTATAGATCACCTCAAATTTGCGGTTTTCCCAAGCTCACCATAAAACTTTACAAATCCTTGCAAGAAAAGATAAGCATTTAAGCTCTAGGTTTTCTCAAGATAGTGTTTAGGATCACACAACAGGAGAACGCTGTAGAAGTGTTTAACCTCACAAGAAAATATATAGATGAAGCTTGTAGTGTGTTCACCGCATCTCAACCAAGTATCTCCTTGTGTCTTGTAACTTGTAACTTGTTTAATTTAAAATTTCAATCTCAAGGCAAATGGCTCTATGTATACACACACAGTTCATGCAAGTCCAGCTGAAACGAAGGTTTTGAAAACCGGATCGATCATCGAAGTGGAAAATTCTTCAGTTCATGGTTCAACCGAGATTCACACCGGGTTCAACGTAATAAATTATTATATATATTAAAAATATTTCATAGTTTATAATACTCACAATAATGATAGAAATACATTAATAACTAAAAATATTTCATTTTTTATAATGTATATATATATAAACACACTTTAGTATATATCTATATTGTTGTAAAATAGTCTTGAATTTTTTTTTCAGGGATGCAGACCTGAACCCCCGCTAAAGTTTTTCAAACAAATCAAAATGCATCAGTCCACCCCATCATCAATTCCTAACTCTGCCCCTGATACTAATGTCTTATACAATTATACTTTTATTTATGAAGCATGGACACAATCATAACAATGTTGCAGATATTGAGATACATCATACATGAAAAATAGGGTTTCAACTTTCAAACCATGGGGATGTGAATGTGATGAGTCTTCATGCTATAGACTTGAGAAGAATTGTTGTCACTCAACTCGGTCAGTGTGATGAAGTGCCAACAAGGCAACAACAATTGATTGGTTCCTTTTTAGAAGTCACTTATCGAGTCATTGGCATTCATTGAACATTTCAAATTTATGCCCTAACATGTTTATCTTAGAGTTTTTGACTAGGCTAGTCCCCTCATACTTAATTAAGCTCTAACATACTCCAAATATCCTTAGCACTAATGCATATAAAAATGTGATCAAACTCACTTCTAATAAGAGCACAATGCAAAATATTTATAGCCTTAGTATTGAAGCACAAGTCTCTTATCATCATTTGTCAACTCACTTCTATCCTTTTTCTCTGGGATGCATATGTGTACTCATGTGGCCTTTTCTCCTCCATGTGTTTGAGCTCTAGCAATTTTCCTTTGAATTCAAAAGCAATGTAGGCTTCCCTCCACATATAGAGACACCTTCAAAGATTTATTTCAACTCATAATAGTTAAATGGTAGCCCTAAGGGCTAAGTCTCAATTCAATCAACACAAGTTAATCTCCTTTAGTGGACTACTTTGTGAACATAAGTACATCTTAATTTGGACTCTAAGTCCATTCTTGGATTTCTGTGACTCTCAAAATCCGTTCATAAGATGTTCAAATGATTTCACCTTCTACAAAGAAATAGAAGGTGAAATTCCCCAATTTTCACGTAACCTCAAATTACCTTCATTGAGATGCACTTACGTAAATCATGATAAAAAATAATTCAATAAATTATAAATCAATTTAAGTAATGTATATATCCCTGCCAATTCTTAGATAGATTTTTGCACATATGGTCACTCTATTTAACAAGGTATGCTCACATATCACAGTTTCAGATTTGCAAAGGTGCAGCAACTTCCAACACATAATTGACCAGGTAGAAATCAGAATTTGTTTAAGATCTCCGAATATGAAATGTTCCTTAGTGTCTTAACTATATCTCAGTTTAAGAATCACATCAATCGAAATTCATATGAATAAGATATACAATTTGGAACTAGGTGTGCGCAAACTGATTTCTGAACAGATTTTAGTACCGGAAGATGAATAAGTCTGGAATCACTTAATTCATTTAAAACATGATTAAGAAAGATTGAAATATATATATATATAATGATATTCAAAATAACTTTCATGATCATCTAAGTCATATATTCCACATTCACTTAACACATAGGCAAATTCATCATATAATTATCAAATAGCATATGATATACAATCATACATGTAATTGATCTGAGTTATGAGTGGGTGTGGTTCCTTTTGAAAACACTGATTAGTCTTAGTCTTGGTCTTGGATAGGAGAGTTGAAGGTACATTCTCCCTGAATGATGTGGGGTTTGTCCATATTTGAGTGCAAGTAGATATTTTAATCAAGTACTGACAGTTGTTCACAGCCAATGAGTGTTTAACACTGAGATATTTGGTATTGTTTGGTAGGAAAGAAAGTAGATGGGAAAAAGTTGATAATAATTCATTCATAGAGGCATGGCTTCTGGAAAGTTAGGTGATTGTATTCATATCATCCATCTCATGCATATATTTTGCACAAATAATTGTGCCAGCAAAACTATTGTGTGTCTCATAGCATGTAATAATGGTATAGAAAGCCAAGTACTACATTTCATTCATTCTTCAAATCATTATTATCCAACTCACTTTATATACTAATGATGTTAAAAGGTTTTTTGAGCTTGTACTACTTTCAAATAATGCTTATAAATTGGATTTTTTTTTATCTCCATTTGAATATTAGTTGTTCAACGCAACTTTTATTTCCTTTAAAAACAAATCGGTTAATTCTGTGCTAGCAGCTGTTGTAATACGAAATGGTAATACAGAGAATACAAGCGTTATCCAGAATGATTGCGCCTAAAGCGTCTGTAGATGACTTTTTATGTCCACCGTCAAATCTTAGGGCTCAACCCTGAACAGACAGTGAAAACAATCATAAAGAAACGACAAATCTCAACTATAGGTACGTAAGAGCCAAAACTGCTAAAGGCATTCCATCCAGCATAAGCATTTGGATAATCTGGAATGCGACGTGGCATACCCGAAAGCCCCAAGAAATGCACATGAAATCGTAAACTCTTAAACAATGGGAGGAGCCAGGGGCTCTGACCGCGTACCTATTGAAGAATGAGTCGACGACTCACAGGCCTTAATCATGGGAATCCATCGGAGCCATAGCAAAAGTGAGTTTTCATAGGAAAATTATCACTGTGTATGGACCCAAATTTGGGTGATCTATCCATGACCAGGACAAAGCTTGGGTGAAACTAAGTTGTGTTGAATTAGAGGATGGTAAAAATTAATTGACAAAGAAATTCAACCTAATACCTTGTCTTAATTATTGTTTGTGATCGTGTAATAAAATATATTGTTTGAAATCTATGATGAATTGGTACAGAAAATTCTCTAAATATATGTTTGGTTGTGTTTAAGGGAAATTCTAGTAAATAAATATCCTAATCACACAATGAATTAGCAATAATAATAAATAACTAAATAAACAAATAATTATGACTAATTAATATTAATACTAATGTCAATAATGCTTTAAGGGATGAATAATAACAAAAAATGGGTCATAGTCACAGCCAGCCCATGCAATTGTCCTGAATATTGAAAGAAATAGTTGAGAAATGTTGCTTTCAATAGTCCCACTCCTCTTATCAGTGTTTTGTATATATACCTATACATGTAGTATAATTATATAATAAACATTTTCCACATATACAGGATTGTTAAAAAATTATCCGAATAACTGAATCAAACGTTTATATACCGAATGGTCTGTTATTTTCAACAAAAATTAGTGAGAATCAACCCAAAATCTATCGAATAACCATCCATAATCGATTGATCGATTGATTAAATTCTTATAAAAAAAAATAAAAATCTGACCGTTACAACCCCAATATATGCTGTTATTTTCTCTGTTAGGGTTGTTTTGCATATACTTGTCTTTCCCTTTTGCCACTTCGCAATCTTTGGACTCCAATAATTATTCTCTTGGTCAGGCCATTATTAAAATAAAGCTAAGAGTTGTGTTTTGTCGTGGTCTTATATATATATATATATATATATACACGCGCAGTCCAATTATTATTCAAAACAAAGTTTTTATATTGTTTTTTTATATAGATCCACACAACCACCCCAACATAGGAAACCACATAGTCTTGTCACCAATCACAATAATATGTGTACGATCTCATCTATCTATATACCATATATATATATATATATCTATATATCATATATAAAGCGGGTGAGGCAAACTGGTTTGTCGACACATGGTGAGCTAGCTTGCTGACACTTGGCCTTGGAATATTTAGGGGCTTATATCACTTCTAAGGTTATTTCTGTAATTTCACTTAGGGTTTGTCGATAAGCTGAAATATATCAGTCAGTGAGCCAGCTTGCTGACACCTGGCCTTGGAACATTTAGGGTCTTTTCTGAGTTCTGAAGGTTATCTCTGTAATTTCATCTAGTGTTTCATGACTCAAGAGTTGGGAGTGGGGGAATCAACTAAAATTTGAGGTGAAATTCATGTTTTGAGAAGCTGAGAGCATTGAGCTGCGCCAGTATGCTAATTTTTTGTAAAATAAGTAGAAAAAAAAAAAAACAGATGCTTGAAATTGTGTCTCCACTTCAAGTATAGAGGCACTCACGTAATTAAGCATACAATTATATATGCAAAGACACCTCATCATCTCTGATTGCTTAGTGGGTTAGATTTGCTAATCTTTTACGCTAGCAGCCTCTCATATGATACACTGTATCTGCGTTTGTGTGTTTGTATACAACTGTTTATGCGTGTATCCCCCAATCTCAATGTCCATGCCACATTCTTTGCCTTTCTTTTTTTCTTTTTCTAATGGGTTTGGTTTGACGGATTTGGAGAAAGGAAGAAAAAAGAAAGGAGAAAAGAGAAGAGAAGATAAGGTAGAATCAAGGGCATTCCTGAGGTGGGTAACATGGGCGGCCGCCTAGGGCCTCATTTTTGAAAAACTATCAGTGTTGTAGTAGTCTCACACTCATTTAAATAACAAACGATATTTAATATTTTTTTTAAGAAGACCCCTTTTTTAAATTTTTCTAGGACCCCTGGAGACTCAGGTATGTTATTGGATAGAATATTTTTCCTTTTCTGATTATATTTGGATAGATAAAAAAAAGAAAAGAAATGATACGAAATTGGTTTAACTTACTAATTTATACTTATTTTTATGTTAAAATTATTATGTATAAGGATAAAATAAGTTTTTAACTTATATAAATTTAATTAGTCATCCATTCCCTTCAAATGACCCCATTCCATTTTGGGAGAAAGTATTTTGACAAAAATATAATGAAATCATCCCCCAATGTTCTTCAAATCTCTCCCCTTCATTTTTTTTAAACTCTCCAAACAACAAAATTGGATGGAAACTTTATTTTCCTTCTATTTCCTTCCTCTAAATCTCTTAATCTAAATACACTCTTATACTCAGCAGAACATAAACTAGTTAATTTTTTTTTTTTGTCTTTATGACATCTCACATCAATTTGGTATAAAACAACGATGTGAGCCCAAACTCAAACACTTTAGGTGCTCATTAACAGGACAAAGCCAAGCCAAGAGCTAACAATTGGACTGTATCTCAAGTTGAGGAAATGTGCCCATCACCCTCCAACTTTTGAGGCGCATTTTGGAGGAAAGAATTGTGTAGACCTTAAGCTCAAAACGTAGACAATACCTCACGTGGATTGCCCCAAACCTCTCTCACCTCCTTTTGTCTCATCACTCTCAATTTTTTACAAAACATTAATTTTCAAAAGAAGGACAAAAAACACACGAGAGATAGATGTTTATGAAATAGTGAATACCAAATTCGGTTTCTTGTCCTAATTAAGAAAAGATTTGTTGTGGGTTTTGTGTGTGTAAACACAAAAGACAAAGCATGGCATGCCTCTCTCACAAACACCAAAATGCCAGCCTTCACATGGGCTGATGGGCATGCCCTATTGGGATATTATTGACATACCTAAAGATCACATTATCTTATATAAAATTTGTTTAACTTGTTTTCACTCTAGCTGTCACTCACTCCACTTGCTACAACCTTCACCAACACATGCTAGTTTGTTTGAATTTTGATACAATATGCCACTTAACAATTATCTAACTCTGAATTTTAACTTTTAAATTTTAAATTTTAAACAAGTTAAACCAAGAAGAATTCTCTTATGAGGTCCTAAAATAAGATCCTAACTTTGTATTTTGATCGGTGTTATGAACTCAACAATATATTTTTTGTTCGAAACAAAAATCAATTATAACCTTAAAAAGTGTATGAAATATCTTTTATTTTATATCCAACGATCTATAATTATCATACACTTTGCATGTTGAATTTGTTTTTTGTTTCAAACAAAAAATATATCATTGAATTCGTAATACTGATCAAAATACAATTTTTTTTTTAAATTTTTAAAAAAATGTGTTGAACTCTAAAAATTACATTTTAAAACGACATAGGAGAATTATTGATTAAACCAAATAAATGGAATGAAGAACCGTCTAGTAATTTATTGGGATTTTTGGGGATTAATTTTTTTTGTATTTTACTTGACATTGACAATTGAAGGAAACTTTGGAATATGAGAGGAGAGGAAGGTCATGCCAAAAAAGGGTGCTAGAGCTTTGCTATAGAAAAACTACAAAAGAGCCCATCGTAAATTCTTTATTGTGGCTTGAAATTTTTATTTTTAAAAATTATATTTGTATTTTGATTGGTTATACTAATCTAAAGATAAAATTTTTGTTTGGAATAAAATCAAATTCAAAATAAAAAATATATATACTGTTTTTCATTTTATATCAAAAGCAGCAAAAAATTTGAGTCCTATTACAGCGGGAGCCGCTGTATAAAATCTAGTTTTGAGTTCTATTATACTACTACAACGGGGCTGGGGTACAGCGGCCCCGCTCATCCTCGCAAAAACTGGAAATGTGCAGAGAAAGGGCTACGGGTAGTACACCTTTAGAGATGGAAACGTGGATAAGAACCTTTTTTCGTCCCTTCATCTTCCCTTACCAACTATTATTGTGGTTCAAGTTAGTATCAAATGACCAACACTCGACAGACAATCAACTGAGTTAAAGATATTTGTTGAAAGTTCGAAAACAACTGCAAACATATTTATGTGCGGTATTTAAAAAAAAGGTATGAAAAGATTTTATAATTAAAATTCAAAAGAAGGCAACGGGGCTTACTTATTTAAACCCGCCTCTGCTTCCCTTCTTCCTGCCCCTCCTCTGTTCAATCCTCTCTCTCTATATACCGATCATTTCCCTCTCTCTTGTGCTCCAGGTCTTGCTTTGCTTGCGTAATTAGGTATAAATATCTCTCGCATTTCCTTGTTTTCTGTTCGATTTACAAGTTTCAGTCGCTGCAATTGTTCTTCAATTCGAAGCATGTTAGTTTTCGTGATTGAAATAGTTTTTTTTTTTGTTCTGCTGTTCTTGAGCTCTTGAATTATGGATTGGATGCTTTTATGTGCTGTTTAGGCTTAAATTTCTGCTGCATTATTGTGTCAAGAGACAAGAGTACTTGTGCCTTAAAATCCAACATCGCTACAATCTTTTAAGTTGAAATCTTCAGAAATGTTACTCCTCAATGTTGAGAGGATGTGGTTTTTCTTTGATTATTTCTTATTCATTTATCGGTGCGTCTCGATCAAGCCCCTTTTTGATCATTTTCCTTTTGATTGGAATACGAAGATAATCGTCAAATGTTTACGTTTCTTTTAATTTATTTAGGTGTTGTGGTTGTGAATTGGCCATTCATGCACTTAGAAAAATGCCTTATCTTCATGACTTCAGATTTTTCCATTCATCAAGGCATCTTCCCCTCATATGGTGCTAATGTGTAACTAAGAAACCATGAAATTCTATAATTTGAGAATCAAAATGAATCTCCATTTTAGTTTGTGTGGGTATAATATGTCATTTAGCGCTGTGTTAAACCCATTTCGTTGCCTGCTCAAGGTTTTTTTTATCGAAAATGGAATACGAAGATGGGTACCTGCAAGCACAAAGGCCCAAATATGATTGCCTCTTGTTTGGTAAGTGTTTTCTAGTCAGTAATTTTTGTTGAGAGGCTTGAAATAACTTGCACTGAAAAAATTAAATAACCATAATTTTCAATTTTGCAGATCTTGATGACACCCTTTATCCACTTAGTTCTGGTATTGCATCTGCATGTGGCAAGAACATTAAAGGTTTAGCCCCCTTGCTCCTTACTTCTTGTAATGAATTGCTGTCGTCCTTTCCGTTGTTGGTTCAACTTTAATTTGATGTCCTTTTGTAGATTACATGGTTGAAAAGCTTGGCATAGCAGAGGGCAAAATCACTGCATTGGGTGACCTTCTTTACAAGAATTATGGTACAACCATGGCAGGTCTCAGGGTAATGTCTTTTTGATTTTCCATCAAAAATTCAAATTTCTTTTTGATTGTTACAAAAAAAAAAATGGATAGAATTTTGAACAAGTCTTGAACAGTTGTAATTTTTGGACGATGGTTTTTCTTTGCAGGCTATTGGCTACGGGTTTGACTATGATGAGTACCACAGTTTTGTTCATGGGAGACTACCCTATGAGAACTTAAAACCAGATCCTGTTTTAAGGCATCTTTTGATGACTCTGCCTATTCGGAAAATTGTAAATGCCTTCTGCACCAGATGAATTAGCCAAAGCCTTTGGTTGGTGTACTATTTTCTCACACTATATGTTTTTATGTTTTATGTACATCAGATCTTTACAAATGCAGACAAGGCCCATGCGCTTAAATGTCTTAGCAAGCTTGGGTTAGAAGACTGTTTTGAAGGGATTATCTGCTTTGAGACCCTAAATCCTACACACAAGTGCACTGTTTCTGATGATGAGGATGACATGGAGTTTGTGGGATCAAGAGCTGATGATTCTGCAGCTAATAACAGAAATCCTAAAATTTTTGACATCGTAGGGCATTTTGCTGAACCAAGCCCAAGTACTGAATTACCAAAGACTCCCATTATATGCAAACCATCTGAAGCAGCCATAGAGCGTGCTCTCAAGATGGCTGACATTAATCCTCAAAGAACTGTAAGTTCCTAATCTGAAACTCAGGTCTTTGAAAATTTATCGACATGTGAGTTATGTTGCCTTATAACCAAATCTTTCATGTCCTTTCAGTTGTTCTTTGACGATAGCGTCCGCAACATCCAGGCCGGAAAGCGTGTAGGCCTACACACTGTGCTGGTTAGTCATTGGGAATTTTGTTGTCTTCAATACAAACTCTTTCTTTGCCTTATTAACAAATATGTTTACATCAGAGTTGCTGATACAGTTCTCCTGAATCTAGGTTGGCAAATCTCAAAGGGTCAAAGGCGCAGATTATGCACTAGAGAGCATCCACAACATCAAGGAAGCATTACCAGAGCTTTGGGAGGCTGAGATAAAATCAGAAGTTGGGTACTCAGGCAATGTTGCAGTGCAGGCATCAGTGACTGCTTAGAATTGGACATATGTTGTAATCAGTATCATGACAAAGTGTGAGAAGAAATCATGTTATTGGGATCCTAACATCCCCAAGTTCTCAAATCATGATTCATATGATGTAGATGTTTTGTTCTGTTCACAATTTTAATATTAACAAAGAAAGAAGTAGAATTCTTCTCTTGCTTGGCGTATCTGTGTGTCACACTTGTCAATTTTAATCACCTCCCCCTGCTTTTTGGATGCTTTTATACATGATAAATCCTGCACGGAAGATCCGTTCGTCATAAACAACTCCATGCATAAGACTCTTCGTAGTGGAGGGTATGTAGTGTTCCCCGTATAATATAGGAACTCTTCGCAGTGGAGGGTAAGCAGTCTTCCCCCGTATAATATAAGAAGGGGCTATTTTCGGGGTTTCAACCGGTGACTACTGGACCACATGTTCGCCTATATGATTGTGACTAATTTAATTAATTTACTGTGTTTGATTATGGATGCAATAAAATTTTGTGTTGGTCATAAATAAGATAAGCATGAGATGTATAAATTAGTTTCTTACCTTTCATTTCACTCTTTTCCGAGCAAATTTTATCTGCTGTTCTGAGCATTACTTCCTTTTCGGGTGAGCAACTTTTATTACGAACAACGTTCCTTTGACCATTATTAGGTGCATTCCTTATAATGTCGTCTTCTTCTTCTTTGGGGTCTGACTAGCTCTAGGACTAGTTCTGAGGAGAACGTCAGGAACGTCTCTCTTTGTGAAACCATGGCATGGGCGTCTTCGGACATGGTTCTTTTAGAATTTGCCGGGGACGAGTACTCTCCCACAAATACCTAGTGGTGGATCTAGGATTAGAAACTACTGGGGGAACAAAGAAAATCGTTAGTAATAATTTCAAGTAATAAAATATTATATATTCATTTATCACAATTGTTCTCTACGAGTTTTTCATTTCTTGAAACGCATTATTACAAGAATTTAATTAACTCCGTCAGACTATCAACGATGCCTTTTTTTGACATCCTTCCAAAACCTCAACTAGGGCAAACCCAAATTGTTTCTTAGGTTTTCAAAATCAGTCCTCGGAAACATATTATAATAAGAAAAAAAATAAGCGGATCAAAAGTTACGGATGGTCAAAGTTGGAAAACTGAAATTTTAATTCAAAAACTGCAACTTCAATTTGGATTCCAATTTGACTTCCCGTAGCACTATGAACAGCATTGTTATAAACAAACTCAGCTTGAGCTAACATCATATCCTATTGCTTTGGTTTATCTCTACAAATGCTTCGAATCAGATTGCCCAATGTTCTATTCAAGGACTTTGTCTGTCCGTCAGTCTGAGAGTGTGCAGTGCTACTGAATTTTAGAGTAATATCAAGGCGCTTCCATAAAGTAACCCAAAAGTGACTCAAAAATTTAGAATCATGATCAGAAGTAATAGTATTCGGCACCCCACGTAAGTGAACGACTTCACGGAAAAATAATCGTGCAATATTGGATGCATCCACTGTTTTGCGGCAAGAAATAAAATGCGCCATCTTGGAAAATCTGTCAACCACAACAAAAACAGAATCGACTCCCCTTTAGGTGCGGGGAAGTCCAAGCACAAAATCCATAGACAAATCTTCCCATATAGCACTAGGGACAGGTAAAGGCATATACAAACATGTATTTTGATACTGCCTTTTCGTTGTTTGGCACACATAGCATCTGCGGACAAAAGCAGTCATATCTCTCTTCAAGTGAGGCCAGAAATACCTCTCCTCTATACTTGCCACGGTCTTGTCTCTACCCAAATGACCAGCCAAACTTTTAGCATGTAATTCACAAATTAACTGCTCCCTCAAAGAGCTCTTAGGAATGCACAACTGATTGCCACTAAATAGATATCCTTCAGAAATATGAAACTCACCAGGATTCTGATTGAGGCTACACTTAGCCCAAATTTTTGCAAAATCATCATCATTCTCATACAAATCCTTTAATAATTCGAACCCAATCACTTCTTGCTACATAGTGACAAGCAAATTAGCCCTACGGCTTAATGCATCAGTGACCTTGTTTAAAGCACCATATTTGTGTTTTATAACAAAGGGAAATTTCTACAAGAAAGTGCTCCAACATGCATGCATCTTATTCATATGCTTCTGGCTATTAATAAATTTTAGTGCTTGATGATCAGTATACAAAATAAATTCCTTCTAAACCAGATAATGCTCCCAATTTTTTAGTGCCCTCACCGCAGCATAAAATTCTTGATAATATGTACTCCACTTATGCCTGGCATCACTCAATTTTTCACTAAAAATGCAACTGGTCGCTTCTTTTGTGACAAAACAGCCCCAACTCTTACACCACTAGCATCACATTCAACTTCAAATAATTTATCAAAATCTGGTAGAGCTAGAACTAGTGCTAAACATAAGCGCTCCTTAATTAATGCAAAAGTTTGTTTGGCCTCCTCACCCCAATTGAATTGTCCTTCTTCAAACACTCGGTTATTGGAGCCGCAATGCTACCAAGTTCGTGAATAAAATGACAATAGAATGTCGTCAAACCATGAAAACTCCTCACGTCACCCACTGTCTTTGGTGTTGGCCAGTCACGAATTGCCTTCACTTTCTCCTCATCCACTTGAATGCCATTGTGACTCACAATATAACCCAAAAACATCAATCTTTCCATAAGAAAACTGCACTTTTTTAACTAAATATACAACTTATTTTCTTACAAGGCCATTAAGACTTCTCGAATATGTGAAAGATGCTCCTCCTCACTACGACTATAAATCATAATATCATAGAAATAAACAACCACGAATCTACCTATAAAAGGGCATAATACCTAATTCATGAGCCTCATGAAAGTACTAGGAGCATTAGACAAACCAAACGTCATAACCAACCACTCAAATAATCCTTCTATTGTCTTAAATGTAGTTTTCCATTCATCTTCTGGCCTTATACGAATCTGATGGTAAACACTCCTCAAATCTATCTTCGAAAATAATTTTGAACTAGACAGCATATCTAACATATCATCAAGGCGTGGAATAAGAGATCTATACCTAACTGTAATTTTGTTGATGGTGTGGCTGTCTACACACATTAGCCAGCTTTCATCTTTCTTTGGCGTCAATAACGCAGACACAACACATGGACTCATACTCTCTTAGATGAACCCCTTTTTTTGCAACTTTTCTACCTTTTCCCACAAAATATCATTCTCTTACGGACTCATGCGATAATGCGACAGATTTGGTAAACTCGCACATGACATCAAATCAATAAGGTGCTGAATATTTTGCATAGGCAGTAACTCATCTAGTATCTCATTCGCCACCAACTCACTAAAATCTGTCAATATCAATTGAACTTTATTCGGCAGCTTCTGCATCAAATCCTACTGGTCTCCCATCACTAAAGATCGAACTACTAGTGCATGACACTCTCTAGATGCCTTCATGTCAGCCTCGAATGCTTACTCAAAATCTGTGAAAATCACTAAAGTCTTCCCCTCCACTTTAGAAGTGTAAGGGTTTTTTGTCGAGGAACCATGACTATCTTCTTCCCCTTTCATATGAATGCATAAATATTGTCTCGGCCCTTATAGTTAACATCAACATCATACTGCCAAGGTCTGCCAAGAAGAACATGACTAGCATCCATATCAACCATATCACAAACTACTTCTTCCCGGTAAAACTTACCAATAGAAATAGGTATTCTGTAAATCTCGGTCACTTGCAGTTTCGGACGTTTCTGAATCCATCCGATCGCATAGAGCGTCAGATGCTTTTCTGTACGCAACCCTAGGTGATCCACCAGCCTCTTCGCCACACAATTCTCATGAATGTCATTGTCAACAATAAGCTTGCAAACATTATTATCAACACTGCAAAAACTCATAAATATTTTTCTTCATTGAGACTCCTCTAGTTTTGGTGCATACATCACACGTTTCACCACACAGTTCACTAAAGACCCTTCTTCCTTAGGCACACCATCAACGTTCTCAATATAGTCTCCATCAAAGGCATCATCATACTCACAATCAAAACCATCATACTGATCGTCTGTTTGTTCCACCATATTAACTAGTCGACGTTCAGGACACTCATTGGAACGGTGACCAAGTTTATTGCACATAAAACTCTTATTACTAGTAGGATAAGTATATGGATTATTAGAATTGTTACCTCTGCCCCCTAGGCTAGACGTGCTTGATTCTGCGTCTGATTTGGCACGGGTTGTTTCATTCCTACACTACCACTGCCTTTTCCTTCCGACTGTTGGTGTGTAGGTTTAGCTTGAAACCGGTTACCCACCTATGGCGATTTTTCTCTGCTAGCAGTAGCACTATAGGATTCAGACTCATTTTGTCTTTGATATACAGGCCTACTAGGTGCTCTCTCTTTGGCCTCAGCCTTCAAAGCCAAATTATATGCTTCAATCACTATCCAGAACTTTTGCAGCCCAATTTTGTCCTGAATTGATGGTCTCAATCCAGCCAAATACTGTGACACCTGAACATGTTCAGACTTGTTCAAGTTTGTTACACATCTTCAGTCGTTGCCACTCAGATGTATAGTCACAAATAGTTCGATTTCATTTACTACAATTTGATATAGCTGAAATAAATATTGCAAATAATCAGCAGGTAAAAACTTAGTGCGAATGAGCTGCTCAAGGTATCATTGCAAACACACACACAACCATAGATAATGCATTGTGTGATACTAGCAATCATGCATATGCAAAGAGAATTGGGATATAAGACTTCAATTCATACATGTAGGTCATCGGGTCTTTCAATCTATGATGAACGCAAAGATCAATTAACCATAACTCTCCCATGCACATTCCTAAATTAACCCAAAACCCCATCATCAATACACATAATTAACAGCTATGCAATGGAAAACTCGATTAATTAAGGAAATCATGCAATGGGTTTAACAATTCTCAATCGAACACATTAAATGCAATCCCTAGACTAGACAATCCAAGAATACAATCAAATATGTCATTCTCATATATCCAATCACAAAACTATCACGAAATTAAAAGAGAGGGATCGAAGCTACGACCCTTTGAACATACCTTGAGTAATCGAAACCTTATACCCACCGTTCGGGACTAGAAACTAGAAAGGGAACTTAGCCACTCATTATAATGAGAAGAAACATCAATTTTATAGAAGAAAACCAATGTTTACAATCAAGATCACAAGAACTAAGCAAACCCCTAGAGAGAGAAAGAGAGAGAAAAACTATGGTGGCTAGATGTTCAAGAGTGAATGAATGAGAAAGAAAACCCAAATCTTAGGATTTTCCCCTCTTTTTATAAGTATAATTACTTATTTACCCTTACAAAGCTTTCTCCCATTGGTTATATTTGAGAAATACCAAAAACCCCAGCTCAATTAACCATTCTCGAAATGCAGAAATCAGGCAACTGTCCGGACAGTTGAGAAATCTGTGTGATGATTAAATCTTCTGGTTTCAACTGTCCAGATAGATTATACGGTGTTTGGACAGTTTGTCTAGATTTCCATTTTTGGCTGTAGCTTCATGATTCTTAGACCTTTTTGCCCTTGGATTCAATTATCCGAACATCCAATGAAGGTGTTCGAACAATTCTTCATCTCTATGCACTTTTCTTCAGTCCCGAAAGTTTCCAACTTTGCCGGTTTAGTCATATTTTCTGCAAAACTAATGAGAGGCAACCATAAGAGTAAAACTAACTTATTTAAGCACAAATACATTACTTTAGATACTAGAACCCCCTAATTAGATGATATTAGGACCTCAAAATAGAGGCTTGGTCACACCCCCCAACTTAGATGTTGCTAGTCCCTAGCAATGCAAACACTACCTAAAAATGAAAACCTAACTCACTGATGTATGAATCATGGTTGCATTTAACATATGCAACAAACCTTTAAACCCCTAGGTCACCCTGGTGGATGAGTTGTAGTCTCGTGAGGGCTTATCAGAGCAATACCTACAAACACTTGCCAAGGGATCCACCATTACTTTGAAAGCACCATAAATGATTCTTAAGTTCTCACATGCAAGAAATAGAGCTAATCCCCCAATTCCCCCACTTAGTCAAAAACATGCAAAATCTTTGAAAAATCAATCTCAATCCCCTTAAAGTTGACCAAGAACATTTTATACTATGAAAAATATATGTGCAATCAAGCAAGATAACTCAACACATTCACACAGGTAAAACCTTGTTATGGACCCTTTTGGTGTTCATAAATCCCCAATCCCAAATGTACACAAAAACATAAAAGCATTGTGGTAAGTGAATGACTTACACAATTGATTTAAATGTATGTGTTTATAAAAGATAATTTGGATGGGCATAGCTTTGAGAAAGAAATCACCTACAAGAGCAATTAATGCTTTCACCAACTCACTTCCTTATCTTGGATCAAATTCATCAAAAGGTTAAATGGGTTGTAATGTGGCTAAGGGACAAGGTAGGAAGAATTTGGAACTAAGTAACAAGTTGCAAGGTTAAGTTCAAACATGTGAGCTAAATTTTCATTTTGTCACCCCTTCCATTGTACCACAAATCCAAACACTTCTCATCCTTTACACACAAAGGATTAACTTTGTTGCATACACCTCTTTTTGATGTTTTTCTTCTCTTTTCTACGCTTTTTTTTTCTTTTCTTCTTTTTTTTTTCTTGTTTTTCCTCGAAAATGAACAACATTTATACAACAACCCTCAATTTTTTTCAACATAAGAAAGGGTAATATCATTACCAACTTATTTTTTTCAAGCTCCTACTCAACCTTGCAACTAAAGGTGGGAAGTATTTAAGAAAGTGGTTCACACAAGGCTTATAAGTGAAATAAAAATGCTTAAAGAAATTTAGGCTTATAATCACTCACAAATGAATAGGCTAGGCTCAAATCTCTCAACCTAATGAATCATTCAATCCTAAGTTCACAAGCAAGTGGCAAAATATAAAATCACACTTCCCAATAATAAAATGTAATGGATACAAAGCTATTCAAGAACACGCGCATAAGATGTCAAATGATTATCAGTGAAGAGCATCACCCAAAACCCAATGTATATCAATGAAGAATGGCTCAAAAGAATGAGAAGGGTAAAAAAGTAGTTTTTCAGATAAAAGGATCCAAAAACGTAGACATACAAATGCTTCAATGCCAAGATGTCTGCTCAACTACACAATTTTATATCAAACTAGATCCCAATCATCCCAAGAAAGATTGATTACAATTATCCCACCCAATTGCATGTATCAACTTCACAAAAGAAATCAAGAAACCTACTCTACACTTGCACGTTTAAACAAGAATAATAAATTAACGTTCAAATTGGTAGTGAATCCCAAAAGCGTCTACCTATCCTTTCCTAGAGTCCATCTAGCATGTATGAACAACAAAGCACAACACAATAGGATAGAGGGTAGGAAGTCATACCATACTCTTCAAAAGGGTCGGAATCATGGGAAATAAAGTATATCCTGAAAAGTTAATACCAAAATTTTCAAATTTTTGATATTCACAAAAACACACCAAAATAAAGCAAGTTTCACAATGAGTTCGCAATTCCCTCACCCCCCAACTTAAATGAGACATTGTACCTAATGTCAAGAATACAAAACAAGGCAAGAACAAATTATGAAATGTATTGTGAACATACAAAAATACACCAAAATTAAGGGTAAGAAAATCACCATAACACACAACCATTTCACAATTCTCACCCCCAACTTCAATGAGTGCACAAGGAGCAAAAATTACGAAATGGATTGTGAGCATACAAGACACACAAAAATTGAAATCAAACCAAAACTAATCACAACTATACTATAGTACAAAGGTGGAGTCTCCCACAAACTAGGTGGGGGTGGGATCATTTAGATCTCGGAGAACAACCAAAGCATCAAAGTTCTCCATGAATGGTATCAAACATTGGTCATTCACCTCAAAAACACTTTCCCTCCACTAGTGTCCTCAAAATCACTACTTCCATGTTAAGGAATATGGCGGACATCTAAAAGTTCATTCTCCTTGGTCCGTAAATCTCCAGGAAAAAATTATACCGAGATTTGGGCCGCCACACTTTTCTAACTTTTCCAATAACTTTTTGCACAAAGTGATGTTTATGAGATTTTTTCACTCCACTTGCGAAAGGTTTTCTTTTCGGTCTTGGTGGATGCAACTAGGATGATTCAACTCTTAGTGTAGGTGGCTCTAGTTCCTCAATGTCATCTTCTCTCACACAAAGGTTGACTAAATTTTGCACCTAATGCTAGCACACCTTCAACCGGATCTTTTGCAATGGTTTACTCCAAACTATCCTCAACATGGGCATGAATAAAATTTACATTCCTTATATCTTCACACTCACTCATAAGCTTAGTCACACTAAAGATATTCATCTCCATGGCCATATTCCCAAAAGAAATTTGTAGCACCCCACTCCTACAATTGATTAAGGCATTGGAAGTTGCTAGGAATGGGCTACCTAAAATGATCAGAAAGGAAGTGCTAAAGCTAGTGGGAGGTTGAGTATCTAACACAATGAAATCCACGGGATAATAAAAATTATCCACTTGCACTAACACATCTTCAACAATACCCCTAGGAACCCTAACGGATCGATCGGCTAATTGTAGGGTAATCCTAGTGGGTTTCAATTCACTTAACCCCAATTGTTGATAGACTGAGTATGGAAGGAGATTCACACTTGCTCCCAAGTCTAACAATGCTTGCTCTACCCTATGGTTCCCTATGACACAAGGGATAGTAGGGCAACCGGGATCTTTGTACTTAGGAAGAGTGTTGGTTTGAATAATGAAGCTTGCTTGCTCCGCTAGGAAAGCTTTCTCCTTAACATTTAATTTCCTCTTCACCGTACACAAATCCTTAAGGAACTTGGCATAAGAGGGTATCCGCTTAATGGCATCTAGGAGAGGTATATTGATCTTAACTTATCTAAATAGCTCAAACATTTTCTTATGCAATGCCTCATTGGTGCTCTTTCTTAGCCGTTGGGGAAATAGTAGCTTGGGGATGTACTCACTCTCCTTGCTAGGCTCTACCTTATCCTCTCTTGGTTGTCTCTCATTTTATTCTACTTGTGCTCTTTGCTTCTTAACTCTCTTTTCATCAAGTAAAATTTTCTCATTTTCACTTTTCTCTTCATCTTTCTCTTTCACACCATCACCAAAGTCTTGCACCACATCATTTTCATCACTATTCTCAAAGGGTATAGGTCTATCCACAACTTTTCCATTTCTTAAAGTAAGGATGGATTGCACTTGCTCATGTCCACTAACCTCCCCACTCCTACTAGATGAATTTACCAAATTGGTTTGTTTTGAAGGATTAGGGTAAGGCTGAGTCGAAAATTTCCCCTTTTCATAGGTGGTGAGAGCTTGTGTGACCTTGGTAATTTGACTCCTTAAATCCTCAATGGCCCTATTGGTTTGTTCTTGAAATTTGGTGACCTTTTAATTCTCCCCTATTTGAGCTTGCATGAAAATGTTAAGAGTGTCATCAAGGGACCTCTTAGGGGGCGGAATATATGGTTGTTGGGTTGGTTGTGCAATACTTGAAGGAGGCAATTGTTGTTGGGGTGGATTGAGGAGTGATTGAGATTGATCATTCCTCCACCCAAAATTTGGACGATTCCTCCAAGGGTAATTCTCGTTGTAAGAATTTTTACCTTGGTTATTGGTAGGGTAAGGCTTCCTAAAATTTTGAGAATTGTTCCCATTATAACCTTGTCCAAATAGGACTTCCTTACAAGCCGGTAAAGCATTACACTCATCAGTCCTATGTCCATACTTTCACACAAAGTACAAGCAACATGTTCATCAACACCAACCACATTTATAGGGGCCTTTTGTGACTCTAGGGACTCCAACTTCATGGACAACAAAGCAAGTTTAGTATGCACATCATCATTTTCATTCAACACAAACTTGCCACTAGAGCTTGGCACAACATCATGTTGGGTTAGTGGAGGAGCTTTCCAAGATCGGGATTCCTCTGCCAACCTATCAAAGAAAGTGAATGCCTCATTGGCATCCCTATTTAGAAAATCACCTTGAGTCATAGTGGAAACCAATTTCTTCAAAGATGGAGTCAAAGATTTATGAAAGAAATTCACAATTTGGAATTTTTGAAATCCATGGTGAGGGCACATAAACAATAAATGTTTAAACCCCTCCCAAGCTTGGAAGAAGGTTTCATGTTCTTTGCAATGAAAAATCATGATTTGTGTTTGATAAGAATGGTGCGGGAAGAAGGAAAATATTTGTCGAGAAATTCTTCTTGCATTGCCTCCCAAGTCGCATTGGATTGGGGGCGCAAGTTCTTAAACCATTGTTTTGCATGATGCTTCAAAGAGAATGGAAAAATTTTGAGTCTCAAAATTTCTTGTGTGCATGTGACATCACCAAAAGTAATACACACCGATTCAAAATAACGCACATGTGAATATGGTCGTTCCGATTCTATTCCATGGAATTTGGGAATCATTTGGAACAACGATGGTTTAAGGCTCACATTTTGTTGGTTCGGTGGCATGATGATGCAAGAAGGTTGGGTTTGCCTTGCGGGATGTGTAAGCGCCCTCAAAGTGCGATGCTCTTGGGCTTGGGCAAGAATGTACTCCATAGGAGGAGGTGCATGTAATTTTTACCCAAGGTGAGCATATTGTGGCATTTGTGGCATTTGAGACATATTGTAATACATGGGATGCACATAATTATATGGGGGAGGCATATGGTATGCGGGAGGCATATTGGTAGGTTGGTAGACATTTTGTGGGGCAAATTGTGCCGCATTGTCTTGTTGAAGTGATTGAGGTGCATTTTGCAAAGCATGCTCAACTTGAACATTTGGCGCATTTTGGGCATTGCCAACTTGGGCATCTTGCCCTTGCATCAGATTCATTAATTCATCAATATTCACATGTTGCAAAAGATGACGCAATGCATCAAGATTCATATCATCCCCACGTACACTCTCTGCATCACTTGCATTTATATCACCACCTCTCTCATCTCTATTAGACCCACGCCCACTAAAATTATCTCTAGATTGAGACATGATGACAACAAAGATAGCAAGTAGTATAAAAGATGGCAATTAACCAAGTCAAGTAACACGATTTTTTTTTCAATCAATGAACAACCAAGAACAATATCAAACAAGAACAAGAGCAAAGATAGGAATAGAGCAACAATCAATCTTAGGAACAAAAAACACACCAAGATGTAGCAAGTAGTGATAGAAAGAAAAATTGCGCAAAGCTCTCTCAAACAACGTATCACTACCAAGCAGCAAACAAGGTGGCATCCATCGCCCACAAGAATCTAAGTTAGCCCCATCCGCCAAGTTCTCCCCACAATTTTTTTTCTCTCTTTTCAACAACTACACTAGAAAGCAAGTAAAAGGAGGAACAAAGTTACCCTTGAAGCGTCACCGTGCTCCTTCCTTATTTGATGGCGTTTAATAGCATAAAACTAGCATCTACAAGCCAACCAGCTCCGTCTTTGACACTCGCTTCCCTGGTAACGGCGCCAAAAACTTGACCGACACCAAAGTGTGTGTGTGTGTTCTTATCCCAAGGGTAGGGTATCGGTAAATAATAAATCGGTGAGTCCGGTATCGATCCACTAGGAAGCAATGCAAATTTGATGATGAATGATATGCAAATGACTAACTAACAATGAATATCTAATAAAAGCAAGTAAATAAAATGGGCCGAATGACTCGGTAGCATGAGCGATTTTGTAATCAAAGTAAGCACGAATTGGATTTAAAACAATTAATTAAAAACCTAGTCTTTAATCCGTCCTGGTGGCTACTCGGTTCTCATACTCGAGGTATCATTGCAAACACACATAACCATAAACAATACATTGTGTGATACTATCAATTATGCATATGCAAAGAGAATTGGGATATAAGACTTCAATTCATACATGTAGGCCATCGGACCTCTTAATCTACGATGAATGCAAAGGGATAAGCACATAATATTATGGACTAATGCTCCCCCTTGGAGCTCGGCTTGACTAACACCCTAGTTTCACACTCAAAGATCAATTAACCATAACTCTCCCATGCACATTCCTAAATTAACCCAAAACCCCATCATCAATACACATAATTAACAGCTATGCAATGGAAAACTCGATTAATTAAGGAAATCATGCAATGGGTTTAACAATTCTCAATCGAACACATTAGATGCAATCCCTAGACTAGACAATCTAATAATACAATCAAATATGTCATTCTCATATATCCAATCACAAAACTATCACGAAATTAAAAGAGAGGGATCCAAGCTACGACCCTTTGAACATACCTTGAGTAATCGAAACCTTGTACCCACCGTTCAGGACTAGAAACTAGAAAGGGAACTTAGCCACTCATTATAATGAGAATAAACATAAATTTTATAGAAGAAAACCAATGTTTACAATCAAGATCACAAGAACTAAGCAAACCCCTAGAGAGAGAAAGAGAGAGAAAAACTATGGTGACTAGATGTTCAAGAGTGAATGAATGAGAAAGAAAACTCAAATCTTAGGGTTTTCCCCTCTTTTTACAAGTACAATTACCTATTTACCCTTACAAGGCTTTCTCCCATTGGTTATATTTGAGAAATACCCAAAAACCCAGCTCAATTAACCATTCTCGAAATGCAGAAATCGGGGCAACTGTTCGGACAGTTGAGAAATCTATATGGACGATTAAATCTTCTGGTTCCAACTGTCCAGACAGATTATAAGGTGTTTGGACAGTTTGTGCAAATTTTCATTTTTGGCTGTAGCTTCATGATTCTTTGACCTTTTTGCCCTTGGATTCAACTATCCGAACATCCAATGAAGGTGTCTAGACAATTCTTCATGTCTATGCACTTTTCTTCAGTCCCGAAAGTTTTCAACTTTGCCGGTTTAGTCATATTTTCTACAAAAGCAATGAGAGGCAACCATAAGAGTAAAACTAACTTATTTAAACACAAATACATTACTTTAGATACTAGAACCCCCTAATTAGATGATATTAGGACCTCAAAATAGAGGTCCGGTCACTTACACCAAATTCTTATACCTTTCTGTACATGATTTTGACTATTTCTACAAAAAATCATCACTATTTTTTTTAGTTCGGTTCTCCAGTACATGCTCAACTTTTCTAAGCATCCCAAGGTCTGGGGGATGTACCATTAGAAATTTAGAAGATTGGTTTGAATACAAACTTTGAAAATACTATTTATCTTTGTCGAGAGGTCAATGGCATGTGGTAGGATCTTTTGGTTTGACAGGTTCTTCTCTTGATCTGAAATATTCAAAAAATATTATAAAATATCATAAAAATATCCAAAGGAAAATAAACAAAAACACCACCATATTACCCAAATTAAACGGATTTAAAGGCTCCACAATTCCGTAGAGTCTACAATTCATATCTAATGGTGAAGAAAAAGTCATACAAATTTTAAAAATGAAAAAACAAAAATGTGATGTGATGTGCCACATCTCTCAAGCTATTGGATTCCGATTGTAGATTCTACAATATGAAACTAATTGCGGAGCCCCCTAATCCAAATTAAGCAGTACCAAAACAGAAGAATCCAAACAAATCTAGAAAATATTCAAGGGTTACCGATAGTAAGAGGGGCCTCCCCAGTTGGAGCTAGGGTTGACCATGAATCGGTTATATTAGTCATTACTAGTCAATCAATCCATTATCAGCCAACCAATAATCAACTATCAACGGACCCACACAGTCATGTCAATAATTTCATTCGATGACTCGGATGGTGGTTGTCAATATACTCAAAAGTCGATTGGCCGATAATTATCAATCGATTGACTTCATAGTTAAATATTATCGTATTTATTAATTGTTAACAACTATGGACCCAAACTAGGCTAAACTTAGATTTACCCTCCTCAAAGCCCAAAGGAGATCCAAACCCAAACTAGGCTAACTATCAAGAAGACCCAAACCCAAAGATATATCCATCACAAAGCCCAAACTAACTAATCAAGGTAAGGTGGGCAATAAACAAAAAGGGCGGGTTTACCCATCACCTGACCCATCAACCACTGACAATGTCGGTTGGCAACCATTCTCCTGTACTTTGAAAGTCAAAACACCTTCCCACTTTTATAAACCAAAAGAGGCCTAGAATGACAATCGTCAGCCTCTTTCTATCAATACTAAGCTTGAAGCCTATATTCCAGGGAGTAGGGTGAGCTACATGTGGTTAGCACTCCAACAACCTCTATGAAGTAGCACCACGACATGGATTTACCATCATGATCCACACAACTTGAAGATGTTGCGGTTACAGGAAATATGGTCTAGTAAACCAAGCAGCAGGCAAGTCGGTAATTTTTCATGATCTACCATGATAGGATGTGCCAAGATCGTGCCTAGGAACCAAGATATGATAACCACCATTGAAGACCAAGAAAACTATAAAGAGAAGAAGAAACAAGATTTGTAAGGAACCCACGTAAAACAAAGACTTCGCGTCTCTAAGCTCTATCCTTTACATTAGCATGACTCTAGTTAACTAGTTTATCTCAGTTATTTCTTTTTCAATCCTCCGTGGTAATAGCCTCCACGGCTATCATTTTTATTTTAACTTGTAAAGCACACTATTTCATATATTGCTTGATGTATTCCGAATGAAAACCCTAATATATTACAACGATGTGTTGTTTTCATTCTATCAATAGAAGTACTCATTCCTATCTTTGTCTTCTATCTTCAGCTTTTCTCACTTGACACTAAATACATTTTAACTCTTTTTCAATAAGGCAAGTTTCTAACCAGCGATTTTGTGTTCTCAAACTACACACAAATCGTTTGCTAACAGGTCAGATTGCTGCACAAATCTTATATCAAAATCATTTGGATTGACAGCAAGTCTAGCACGCTCGTAACATACATTACACATTCCAAAATCAAACACCGCTATCACCAGAGGCCGGGATCGAAAGATCTATTGTGCAGCGCATAACACATTCAACAATATCATAGATTTATTTTATATGAATGTACATATATTTTATAATACATTATTCAAAATTAAGTGAATCACGATCGGAGTATGGGACAGAGAGGATTCAAAATTTTGATCAATGTATTCATATAATTTGGTAAATTTTGACAACCTTGATCGTAATTACAGTCTAACGGAGTACGAGACAGAGAAATCTGAGAAGGATAAGATTGTTGGATAATACTGAATTTTTTAACGGCGTTGCTATTTTCACCCATCTAATTTGGTTCTTTCACCCCCACGTCATGTCACATATATAATCATGTCACATCATTTCATTTTTTTTTATCAAGCACACCAACACAGATTACACACCACACCATGACAGACCAAAAAAATGATCTGGAGGATCATGACCACTATGCAACCAGCATTGGAACTCCGAAAGAAAATGCGTGGGAATGCTGCCCGAAAGCTTCAAAGCAGCGGCCCATTTGGCGAAAATATCCGCCTAGACATTTTGTTGCCTGCTAATCTTCACATCATTTCATTTGTCATAAGGGTAAACCAACTTTTATACCCTCGAAGTTGCACACATTTCTCGTTTCTAGCATTGAAGTTTAAATTTTACCATAAATGTCCTTGAAGTTTCAAAAAGTTAATCATTTGTGTCCCGAAATCGATTTTCCGACCAATGTTCATCTGAACTTGAATAGCTTCCAACTGGAGGGCCCAGCTAGCAATTCCATGTCATTTTAATTTGTAGCACGTGGACCAAAACCAGAGACAGACAGCTATTGTGCGCCGAAGCCGATCTCTTACAATCGACGTTGCTTCTTTCACAGCTTGGGGAGCCCCCTTGATTAGTGTAGATTGCAGGGGAAATGTTGAGGCACAAAGCTATATCCGTTATCAATCTCAAGTCCATTGTCCTCTTCTTCTTCTTTCTATTCCTTCTCTTCTTGATTCTGTGGTCCACTTTTGCATCTCCCAAGCAAAAACCATCAACAATCACAGAAACCCACATTTCAAATTCATCAAATCCTCCTGATCTTGAACCATCATCATCATCAGCACAAGATTGCCCATCTCCTCCATTAATCCCAACTTGCATAAAAAACCCCACCTTCCCGAGCAAATGCTCTTGTCCACTACGCAACAACCAACATAACCCCACAACAAACCCTCAAAGAAATCTCGGTCTCGCTTAGAGTCCTTCAAAAAAATCACCCTGCAACTTCTTGGTCTTTGGTCTAGGCCATGACAGCCTAATGTGGACATCTCTCAATCACGGTGTACAGACTGTGTTCCTTGAAGAAGACAAGGCTTGGATTGGTCAAATCAATGAGAAATTACCCAATTTGGAGGCATATCACGTAGAGTATGACACGAAGGTTCACCGAACTCTTACCCCTAGTTCACTCGTGAATCACGACGGTCTTCAGAAGCGGTAGAGATATTGGTTTAGGAGAGGTCGGTGAACTAGGGTTCGGGATTTAATTTGGGTGCAATTTTTTTTTATTTTTTTAATAAAAACGACATGTAAAATGTTATTATTGTCATGATGACACGGAATTGCCAGCTATGCCCTCCAATTGTCAGTTATTCAAGTTCCGATGAATATTGGTCAGAAAATCGATTTCGAGACACAAATGATTAGCTTTTTGAAACTTCAAGGATATTTGGGGCAAAATTTAAACTTTAAGGATAGAAGCGATAAACGCGTGCAACTTCGAAGGTATAAAAGTTGTTTAGCCTTTGTCATAATATGACAATTAACTGATTCCACTTTATTTTTATTTTTTTTTCGTTACTGCCAACATATATACACATATATATGTAATTCCATTTAATTAAGATTTTTATTTTATTTTTATTACCGCAAGCATAAAAATGTTTCAATATACACATAAATTTTTATTTTTATTTTTATTACTGCAAGCATAATTTTTTTATTTTTATGCTTCAATAATTTTTTTTATACATATATATGTTTTGATGCACTCATTGATTTTCGTTGGTTTCACTTATAGGCTGGCTCTCTTTGCCAAATATTCAACTAAAATACAGACAAATAACATTTCAATACTCAAACAAATTATGTAAATTACAACACCGTGATTTCAGGAGGAAATATAGAACGTCTACAATTAATAAATACTTCTAGTTGTTCTGTGTACGACGTAACCCATGTAGCTGCGCAATCATACATGTATCTAAACCATTGAATCATAATGGGAGGCATGGGTTAACCGTTTGTCAAGGCAACTTGGACAAAGTAATTATTGTTAACGAACCCGATAGTGATAATAACATGTTCATGCGGCAGTGGAGGCATTGGTCGCAGTGACAAAAATGTCAAGCACTATTCAGAACTAAGAAGATATAATAGATATAATATAACATTGTACCTTGAAGCAATCAAGTGACCCATGTCTTGCATTGTCATCCAGTTCTGAAGTGGTGCTCGTCTATCTAATTCCCAGAAGTTTAGTGAGTGGTAAATGGAACATGCTCGACCATAACCACCAAATAGATCAACATACTTTGCCCAAAATGTTCTCAACTCGTCAATCAAGTTTTGTTGGACTTTGACCCATGCATCCTCACCAAAACCAAATAATCCAACAATAGCCCGGAAGCCACAATTTTCATCAGCTCTTACATCTTTTACGAACATAATGTAAGGATGCAATATAGATGGAAACTGACTAAGATATACATGCTCATGGGCAATTGACCTCGATCATGAAATCTTTTGCGTAGGAAGTGGAGTGTTGTAAAGAGATGAACAACTGTGTCTACCCGGATCTTGAGAATAACACAAATCTTGCTAAACGAACTCGAATGCAGACGCATTACCACTAGTAGATCTGTATACTTTCTTCTTTGAGGAGGGGCGAATTAATGAACAACTGTGTCTACCTAGATCCTGAAAATGATTCAAATTGTGCTGAACAAAATTGAATGTGTACTGATTACCACGAGTAGATATGTCTACTTTCTTCTTTGAGGAGGAGCGTCCACGAATATTTATTTTAACAACTAGTTAAAGGAGTGCAGTTATTGATGGATTAATTATCTTCCTCAACTTCCTCAGAAGACCAACTTTAGCAAGCCTTGACTGATGCTTAAATTGTAACATCAACTTCAATATTTTCTTCACTTTCATCCACAACCTCAGGTTCTTCTTCTTATTTTATTTCATTTCCAATAATATCATCCTGTCAATAATACAAATTCACTTTAGAATAATGCTTAAGACCCCCAAAAGACCCCCATTTAATGTGAAGTGTTGGATGTGAAGTGGGCCCAACATGTGTGTTTTTAATCAATGACTATTTTAATGCTACATAGATTTGGAGGACTTTTGGGGGTTAAATTTTGGGGGTCTCTAGCATTGTCCTTTGTATACTGCCTATATCAGTTCCATCTCTCTCTCTCTCTCTTTTTCTAATCAGATTCTCCCATTCAAGGTTAAGAAAAAATGGATCATCTAAAACTATGGGCTAAAAAATCTATGGTTGTCAAGTGATTATAGTGATAATGTAAATATATTAGTTTCTATTTTTTTTAAAAAAATATACTGATTAATTGTAGATATTAAAGTGAAGGACAATGCTAGAGACCCCCAAAATTTGACCCCCATAGTTTTAGATGATCCATTTTTTCTTAACCTTGAATGGGAGAATCTGACTAGAAAAAAAGAGAGAGAGATGGAACTGATATAGGCAGTATACAAATTCTAACTTCTTCAAGTCATTACTCATGCAATTGTGTATGGTAAGAAGAAAAAATAGTTGCCCCATCTTATACTACTTCGGTTTCTATTATCGACACACAAAGGACAACTGCTACTTGGGAAGATAACTACAATTATCAAGTTATATTTTCAAAAACGACCAATCCAAATTCGCAGCCTAGGAGAATCTTGGTTCAAATCAGTCATGTGCCGTACTTTTATTCTCTGAGAAATAGCAAGGGAGAGGTAGAAATAACTAGAATATAATAGTAAAGAGACTAAAGTTGCGAAGAGAGAAAGTTGAGAGTGAAATTTTTTAATTAAAAAATCGAACTATTTTTGATTTCATGTGGCAGAGAGAGGGTGGGTTCCATACGTGAAAGTGATTGGCAAAAGCACATTGGATTTAAGTGTTTGAGCTTGTGTTTTCAATAGGGGGTTTAAAATTTAAATAGTAAAAAGGGGGTCTCAATACCAGCACTCATTTTTTAATGAAGGGGCTACTAATTAACGGCTAACAGAGGAACAGGTAGCAAGAAATCTATCTCTTTCGTCACCGGTCTGGCGAATCCTGTGCCTCCCACGGACTCGTCTCCACCAATGGCATCTACGACACGTGTCCCTCTTCAGCTATTTCTTGGTCAAGTCCATAAATAAGTCGAGTTTAGTTTTCATTGCCATTTCTCCCGAACAGGGGCAGAAGAGGTTTCTGGAAACTAGAGAGTTTTGTTGGCGGAGATGGCAGATATATCTACAAGCACCGTCCTCGTCACCGGCGCTGGTGGAAGAACCGGTATTCATACTCTCTCTATGATCATTTGTTACTGAGTTTCTGAAAGCTGAAATCAATTTGATTTATTTGGTGATTACTTGTTTTGGAACACAGTCTTTTGTTCGATTCGCTGTTTCACTGATGACTGATTATTTTTTAAATCCGAAGGGAGGATGAGGTGAACTGATGAACTATATGTTTTATAGAGCTTATTTTGATTTCACTGAAGAGAAGTGACAAGTTTTTATTTTGAGGGGAATTTTTAGGTTTTTTCTGGACAATGAACTTGCAACCCTGCTTTTGGGGTTATTGGTTCTGAACTTTATGTCCAATGAAGCAACTGACATTTTGTTCAAAGGATGACTACATAAAATTGGATCAGAATTATGAACATGATTCTAAAATCTGTTGATTACTTTGAAATGGTACAGTTGAAATCCTTGCTGTTTGTCCCCCTAAACTTTAGACTTTATGCTGAGTTAATTTAAGGATCAGTTTTTATATCTCATTAATGGACAGTGGACACTGATGTAAGAACTCTTGCGTTCCGCCTTGAAAATAGCACTTGCGCTATTGCTGCAGCTAATGCATCAATTTCATTTTTTTGTCCTTAGGATACTATATTTCATTGATTTTTCAAGATGCATAGTAAATTTGTTTTTCCTGTTCTGGTGCTTGTTGAAGTGGTTTTGATGGTGGAGCTTTGCAGGTCAGATAGTTTATAAAAAGTTGAAGGAAAGATCAGAGCATTATGTTGCAAGAGGTCTGGTCAGAACTCAGGAGAGCAAGGAGAAAATTGGTGGGGCAGATGATGTTTTTATTGGGGATATAAGAGATGCCGGCAGCATTGTTCCTGCTATCGAAGGCATTGATTCTCTTATAATTCTCACAAGTGCAGTGCCAAAGATGAAGCCGGATTTTGATCCTTCCAAAGGTGGAAGGCCTGAATTTTATTTTGAAGATGGAGCATTCCCTGAGCAGGTAATGGCGTTATGTTTATGAATTTAGGATTTCAATACCCTTTTTCTCAACTTCTTTTTCACTCTTTTTCTTCCTATATTCACACAGGCACACGCTTACTATATAAATTGCTATAAGTTGTTTAACAGATAAATTTTCATTTAAATTTGTATTCTGAGGAATTTTTTTTTGCATATTAGGTTGACTGGATTGGCCAGAAAAATCAGATAGATGCTGGTGAGAATTCCTTTGCTCATCCTTGCTGATATCTCCGTATATAAGTATAGTTACATTATGTACGCTTCTGCTGAATTATATTTTTTTTATGCACAGCCAAGGCTGCAGGAGTAAAGCAAATTGTGTTAGTTGGATCTATGGGTGGGACAAACCCTAATCATCCACTGAACAATCTTGGAAATGGAAACATATTGGTTAGTAGGCCTCCCTCACATTGCCTTTTCTTATTGGACTTTGTTGTTCTCTCCTCTTTCTTTTAATAACTAGTCTACCTGCTAAGGGATTGGCCTCAATAGCTTCCATTGTCTCATTTCAGGTTTGGAAGAGAAAGGCTGAGCAATACTTGGCTGATTCTGGTATTCCTTACACCATTATACGGTAAACCCATTCAAATTTGTGGCAATGTAGTTTCTCTCTCTCTCTCTCTCTCTCTCTTGTTTCTTGACAAGGTTTACATATCATGTCAAGGTGACAACAACTGATCTTTTAGCAAAGCTTAGCATGTCTTATCTATTAGCAGATGTGGTAATTAGGTGGTTTAAAATATTTCTTTGGTTTTTTTTTAACTTATAACTCATCAAGCAAAAAAAAAAGAAGCCGTTTTCCTTGATTATTTGAGTCAAGTGCCACGACATCATCATTTATCTTTCACTCTTACATAAATTATGGCATTGTTGTGACATGGTAGCTGTCGACTTCTTCACTATGTTTCTTTCCAGTTGACATTGAACTTCTTGGTTTAATTAGGCCTGGAGGGCTACAAGATAAAGATGGAGGTGTTCGAGAATTGATTGTCGGGAAGGATGACGAGCTTCTGCAGACGGAGACAAAAACCATAGCAAGGGCTGACGTTGCTGAAGTATGCGTTCAGGTAATGTATCTGCACTTATGCAAACATTTATTTCCCCAATCTTCCTTTGCATTGCATATTTTAATGTTTATTTTCTGGTCCTTTACATGTTTTTTTCACTCTAGTTTTAATCTTAAACAGGCACTTCAGTTTGAGGAGGCCAAATTTAAGGCATTTGATTTGGCATCAAAGCCCGAGGGAACTGGTACCCCGACGAAAGATTTCAAGTCTCTGTTCACCCAAATTACAACCCGGTTTTAACCCTCAACATCGACTGTGTTTTAGTGTTTGGTCAAGGATTATGTTACTACCTTTACCAAACAACAATTCTGAATGCTTTATTTAGTTGTTGTAAATGAATGAGTTGATCAAGGAAGGGAACCCAAGGAATAATGATATTCAGCTGCATGTGTTGCGTTTCTTTAAAGCCATGCAGCTAGGCATTTAAATAAGATGTATTGTTTGTGGAGGTTAGAGTTCAGTACCAGAGGTTCTGTTTCAGTATCAGCTTAGCTTTGCAATTGAATTTGTTTATTTGGTACTTGCATCCTTGGCTATATGATCTCAGAATGCATCGTTCAACAGGAAATGGAGTAAAAAGAAGTTGATTCTCTCCAGAAGCAAGACATACGCGATTAAGTGTAGTTTGAAAGCAATTTCACAAATGAGGGATTGAGGTTTTTGAAGGGGTAGTTACCAATAATGACACAATTGAAAATACATTTTCCAATAATAATTTTAAAAAAAAAGGAGCCGATATTTGACAGACTTATGCCAACCTGGCATTGTAACAGACTTGACATGGTATGTGGCAATTAACATACCAGTAACTACTGCTAACTACCACACTTAGCGATCAGGAGACTGTTGGAATTATATTGTTGATATAGTTTATCAAAATACTTATGTTAAATTAAAAATCAATGTTATTGTCTTGAAACTTGATTAGCACACGTGACATACAAATTAAATTATAATTAAACAATCTTGCATAAACAAGAAGTTATAAACGTTTTACAATTTAATTGCATGCATAAACTAAAAATTATAATATGATTATAAGCATACAAATTATTAGTGTATTTAGATCATACACGTGTGACTAACTTTAGTTTGATAAATGATTTCAAAAGCATACACAAAGCTTTGAAGTTGCAATATTAGTTACACTTGAATACATGCATGATTAACAAGACAAATTAAAGTTTCGTGTTTCAATTTTGTAGTTGACATAAACAATGCCACTTTAATAACAAATTGGATCAACCAGTTATGTCATACAATGAATCAAACCAAGTATATAAACATAATAAAGCCTAACCAGTTGATGAAACGAGATCGGATGATTTGATAGGAGCCGAAAAAGAAGAACGAGCGAGATACGGTGTGACCCGAATCTCCTTAAAGTGAATTTGCCGCAGCCTCTAGGTGTCAACAGCAACTCCGGACAATCACTTCCCAAGATACAACGCTCCACAACCATAGGTAAGTGACACTTCAATACCGACGGCACAATCGAACCAATATAAGAACGTACTCTCAAACTCAGAATTTTTGGAACAAGAACATGGACTCAAGAACAAAGGAAATATGGAATGCAGAGTGTAGGGAAGAGAGAGTTTTCGCAGGTATATCAAAAGTATGTATTTGCATATGGGAAGGGGGCTCCATTTATAATCATAGAGCCCAAGTGGTTGGTCCACATAATCTAGTTAGGTGGAGAATTATGTGGACTTGCTTGCTAACTACTTTGACCCAGGAAAATATGCTCGTGGACCAATTTTTGAGGACTTGTAACAGCATTCCCTTAGACCCATTCAAACAAGACCAAGTCCAACAGAAACTTGGCTATGAAATCTTCATGAATGTTCACCAATATAGCATTTAAATCCTCCAGGATGGAATGAAAAATCATTGGCTTCATCCATGATATTTAATTAATTCAAATCTGCAGAATCTTTATAACTCTGTTGGTCATCACTGCTATTGAATTCATCATCATCATAAGTGGTTGTGACCATAAACCAGTACACAGTGTGGTTGTATGAAATTGTCACATTTTTTCAACATATTTTATTGGCCCTCAGACTCAAGTAAGTCCATGAAAATGAATGTTTGAGACACTGTGAATAAATGAGGTTCTTTGATCTGTCGAAGAAACTATGCTACTACTAATGATGGCAGACAGACCTCCAATGGGCTTGGCATGTATGTCTGAAAATCATTGTGGTAGCGTTATACTTATATTTATTTCATATTTCAGATTAGTTTTTTAATTGTATTTCTGACCAGGCTTTGTGAGCTCACGCTTTTATGTTTTAAAATATATTTTCACGTGGTTAGCAGATTGAGGCTATTCCGCCCTTCTGGGAATCAAGGAACACCGCTTGCAGGTTTGTTTACATGGAGCCAAGATGATATTTGTAATGTACTTTTAGTATTTTATGAAATATGACTTAATGGATTAACATGAGTATAGTATTGTATGATGGTCTACTTATGTATCTATGCATAGTAGATGAATAATATTGTCGTTTTACGTAGTAGAGGGCCTAAGGCCATCGGTTGAATTTTCTTTAGATTTTCTTGTGAGACTAATTATGCGAAATTGGATTAGTATTAGTAATGTATATGTGTATGGAGTCCGGGGGTAGATGTTACATAATTGTTGTCTGCAGGAGGTGAACTTTGGCTTTATTAACCCATTAGTTGGGCTATGCTCAACCGATGTGGGCTTTTGTAAACTCATAACAAATCTGAAAAATTTGAGAGCTCACTTTCGTCTATTCTCGTCTTCTTTCTATTAACAAAATGCATTAATGATAACAGTATTATAAGCTAACAAAATAATGAGAAACTTGGGGAAAAAAAAAACTAGATGTGAGAGAATACTAATGGATTCTATGTTGTGGAATTACACACAAATCCTATCAAAACAACATCCCAACTCCACAAGATCCAATCAACAAAACATCATAGAAAACAGCTAATAATACAAACACATTGAAAATCACTGCGTTACCTCCTATAAGGAGGGTGAATCCGAGGTTTCTTAACAACAGTGGTTGTTTTCTTCGAGTTTGGCCCTTTGGACGCTTTAATCTTTGCCAGTGTCGACACTTCTACTATATTGTTGGCCCATCGGTGGTGGTACCACAACGGCTCTTACCTACTACGTCTGTTAAACCTCTTTTAAACCTAACCCTAGCAATGGTGAAAGAAAGATTTATAGAGGAAGAAGACAAAGAGGACACAGAGAGAAGAAATCATCTTCATTTCATATCATTCATAAACTGCTTTACAATACTACTAAACTACCTAATATATCATTTCTTAACCACTTATCATTTTATTAAACAGTTCTACCTCTATGTTCCAAATCCACAATAGCTATAACTACAAATCATTAAATTCCACAAAACCAAATCCAACTCAAACGTCCCATAGAACAGTTCACTAGCTTTATCAACAAGGTCTAGTTTTGAAGAAGCAGTGACAAGTGCAGCACAAGAGATGGAATCTGATCCTAACCCAGAAACTGTAACTCCACCATGTAAAACTCTCAGCCGATCTAAGTCATAATTTCTCATAGCATCATCAAACTTTTGTGCCTGTGCATTGGCTCGAATAAGGGCATTCCAAAGGAAGACTGTCCATTGAGAAGTTTTTTCGAACAGGTTGCGAGCATAAACAATGTCGTCATTGATAGCATAGAACCGTATGTATTTTATAGCATAAAACGAGTCACTGAAGAGGTAGGTTTTGGTGATTAATTGCCAAGATTGCCCCATTGAAGAAGCCATTTCTGTCAAACGAAACATAGAAATCTCCATGAATGGAAGAAGGCATCTCCTTGTTGAATCTGGACTGCCAGCACCACCAGGATCCCATTGGCGAATAGCATTTGAATCCTTTGCCTTA
Source organism: Tripterygium wilfordii (assembly GCF_013401445.1). Lineage (NCBI taxonomy): Eukaryota > Viridiplantae > Streptophyta > Magnoliopsida > Celastrales > Celastraceae > Tripterygium > Tripterygium wilfordii. The sequence continues at coordinate 8,802,309 of NC_052236.1, read as the reverse complement.
AGCAAGCAATTGCTGCAATACCTCGAATCACACCCCTCTTTCTCCTTTAATTTCTTCCCTTTTGCGTACCTACTATCAATATCTCTTTTCTTTTTCCCACGCTTCTTCACCGTTACTCGAAAGTTCGGCAATGTTGTTGCATATGCAGCGCAGGACTTGTAATACCCTGTTCGAAAAAATGAACATGAAACCAAATAAAAGTAACTAAAAATGTCAAAATCTTACAACGAAATTGAGGAGTTTTATTGTGAAAATTGCGGTTCAATAAGGGTGAGAATTCAACTTAAAATGAATCCGTAATTGGGTAAAAACATAATAGAAACTCGAATGGCATAATCGTAAATAATTTGTTAGTAATTCTGTAAATAAAACATTCAGGGGCATATTGGTAATTTTGTAAACATGATTGTCAGTAGGGGTATTCTTGGAGCTTCATAATTGGGTGGGATTATTGGAATTAAAGCTTGGTTATTTTGAAAGTTTCTTAAAAAGGTGGGGGCAAAGATGGTAATTTATTGTATTTAGAAAAATTAATAAAAAGACATGAAAGAATGGAAAATTGCAAAAAGAACCCAAACTCTTCTTCTTCCTCTCACGTGCAAACCGGTCAGCCACCAAACTTTGTCGTCCGGTCACCGTTTCAGATGGCCGACATACCAAAGAGCTTCTCCCGACCACCACGAGCATAACCCACCTAACCTCGCCTCAAACCGTCGCCTGTAGCCTCTGGAATCTTGCTTGGAAGCTCACGGCCACCGTGAAGAAAAAGCTCCGATCCGGCCAACTCCGGACATGGTTCAGCATGCCATTACCACCATTCACCTCACCGGGCTGAGGAGCACCTAGCCCAACCAATTTCCGGCCAATACAACCCCGGATGCCGGAGATTCAACTTTGACCCGAATGGTGTCCTTTTGACCCGGCTGAAACTGAACTTTTCGGCAATCCTAAAGCCCTATTCCGAGTTGTTTTGCTGCTCTGAACTTGTTGGTGACAATTTTGGATCCATACGAATATCTTTGGAGCATCCCAAGAGATACATCACAAATATACGTATACATACGATATACGTGGAGGTATAATACGAAACCAAAATATAGTTTTCATTAATTGGAGAATATTATATTAATTGAATGAATGAATATTTTATATGGATTATGGTAATACACAGAGATCATAGTTGGTTTATAAAAATCTATTGTTATTTAAATAAGTTTAGTAAATTTAGAATGGTTGAACGAGAGTACATAAAAAATTTGACTCAATGTATCAATTTGTACACTCGATGTCGGACCACTAAATCACCACCAGAATAATCACGACTACGATATGATCACAATTATACCACAATGATGGTATTAGTTGTTGACGTGTGAATAGTATGATTAGTGACCGAGTTGGTGATCGGGTTGCATGCATGCAACTCAATGAAATAAGTTAGTGGTATTATAATAATTTTAATCAAGGGTAATTTGGTAATATTAATAGAGGTAAAATGATAATTTCAATTTCAAGGGTAAAATGGTAAATTGGACTAGTTAGGAATTGTGATTGATTATTAACCAGTATAAAACAAGTGTATTGGTATAGGTGATCGAGGAGTTGGACTTGACGTTGTAGACGGTGAATTATTTTATGCACTGCTCTCGAGGTAGGGATTTATCACCCTTTTGTATCAAAACACCTTCAAGCCACTAAATTGCTTGAATGGTAAGCATTGGTTTCCGCCTCGATCATTTCCGAAGGGAAACAAGCCTTGCATGCTTACCATTATTTCTTTGTATTATTGTTAATGACAATGTTATTTGTAATTTAATTTGCTAAATAGATATATCACCCTTGAAATGCTTGGTCATAAATCGGGCATTATGTAATCTTCATGCATCATGATGAATGGATGTTGTATTTATAATTGTTGCATAAATGACATGAATTGTAGGAATTACATTAGATGCATGACTAGGAGCCTTGTGATGGTCCTAGGCCAGAGGATTTCCGTAGCGGAATTTGTCACTGCACGTTGGTTAGTATGTGATGCTAGGCCAAGTGTGAAAGGCTGAGATATCAATGTGGGCTAGCAGTGAGTGGTTGCGACCACATGTGTGTCAACCTTCTCTCTAGCGGTTTGAGATTGATGGATATGCGATAGTGGTATTGATTGGATGCTAGAGAGAGAGGTAGTGCGGTGGATTCTCGTCGGCTTATCGCCGTGGGACGGGAATCTGATTCGCCGGCTTGGTTGTCATTGGTGGAGGATATGGATGTTCGGTTGGGTTGATCGGGTGCATTAGTTTTGCATTGCATATTGTTGCGTTGATTACACCTTGTTATTTTTTTCAGCCTTACTATTCTTTTCTAGTACTATTTATATCCCTACTGGGCATTCGGCTCATTCCCTCTTTTCTATCTTCAGGAGAGTTGTTTCTGATGCCGGTACTACAGATCAGCGGGAGGGGGTGTGACCGTGGTGGCCTGGACGGTGATTAGCTTATGTGTTGGAATTTGGATGTCCACTGTTAGTTTGGGATTATATATATATATATATATTATGAGATTGTTTTCGAAATTTATCTTGGATGACCAGGAGGGTGCTTCGGAATATTGGGACTCTTGTGTCTGGTAGCATGGTTGTGGCGGTGGACCCTGAGGGTCTTGACTGGATTGATTCGGATTGTTTTTGGATGTTATTAGATTATTATGAACTGGTTGAGTTTTCTGTATATGTGCAGGATGACATTATCTAATTTATGGGGAGATGATGTCCGATTTTCTACTCGGTTTACTGTTATTGTGTCATTTTCCCTTTCCCTCATGCTCCGAGGGTCGGGGCGTGACAGGATTGTTGCAAGGAATACTCGTACTCATCCATCTCAGAATGTGGCGTTGTATTAAAAGTCACCATGGCCGCAAACCACCTCGGTGTTTGCATGGAATTGGACCTCAATTTCAACGAATTGTCAACAAAATTTTCTGTTCCATTTTTCTGAATCTTTCTCGAAGCTTCCTGTTTCTCCAGCGATTTGATCTCCCAAATCTGACGATAGTCTTTCATTCTCAATTGGATTGGCTCTTGATTCCTGACAAATGCGGCCGTTCCTAATCAGCGCTATCACCGGGATGGCCAATGATTTCGAAGCCAAGACTACCGATGTGGTTCTATTAATCGAGAGTGGGTTAATGTCAAGGGAATCAACTTGCGGAACAGCGTACGTGTTAAGTCCTAAGTCAGATTGTTGATCTGCCTCCATAGATCTTGAATCTTGACAAATCAAATCGTGACGCAATCTCTCGAAACCAGAATCAATAAGCGAAGTGATTGTTGTTGGTAAGTTTGCAAACGTACCATGAACGAAGCTCTGAAATTTGTCAATTTCATTGGAGATTTTTTCGACTTTTGCTTCAAGAATAGACATCATATTCTCAAGATTAGCTTCAAGAATGGATGCTAGAGTTTCCATGGCAGATATTTATCAAATGGAATCAAGATCAAATGAAACTTCTTTCAAGCCTTAACCTAAAAAGGAAGGGAACAGTAAGGATCAAAGCTCTGATACCAATTGTTAAACCTCTTTCAAACCTAACCCTAGCAATGGTGAAAGAAAGATTTACAGAGGAAGAAGACAACGAGGACACAGAGAGAAGAAATCATCTTCATTTCATATCATTCATAAACTGTTTTACAATACTACTAAACTACCTAATATATCATTTCTTAACCACTAACTTAAGCTAACATACACCAATAGATGTGAGCCACATCATCACAATTCTATTGAGCTTAACAGAACATGAACCAAGCCACTAAATCACTAACCGATACTAATAGGAACTATGTAAAACAATACAATGTCATTTAGGTTCCTATTAGCATCATGATGGCAATGCAGAGAAGGAAAAAAAAGCCCTAATTCAAAGAGATACTAAGAAAATAAGGAGTGTGTATAAATAGAAAAAGGACATGTGGGTCATAAAAGGAGAATATTTTTTTAAAAATTCATGCCATGTTGGCATGTTGAGTCATATCAGTGCCACGTAGACTTAGGAAGGGTTGAAATACTTACACTATGTTTGGTTCAACATGGGAATAAGAACAGGAACGGAAATGAGAATGGGACAGGAATGGGAATGAACTTTTTTAAAAAAAGATCAGACACAAACGTAACATAAACGATGTTCAATGTTCCCTGAACTAAAACAATCCACAAAATCTCATCTCCCAAGTTAAAAATCACTAGCCATAGAAATCTAGAGACTCACATCAAAATTGTCTTCCACTTTGCTTCTTCGACAATGTTACATAAAACGAATATTGATCTGAAGTATTGTTGCATCAAGTAATAAATAGATGGCGGATTTTCCACTGGACGAGCATATTATATTAAGTTGATCACCGTTCTGATTGAACTGCGACAATATCGATTGAAAACTTAAAAAATTCTAATAACTATTATAAACGACAATATAAATCTGCATGCATATATCTGCTTGTAAAGAAAAATCAGAGTGCTTATGGCGCAGTAGACAGGCGAACCATTGCAATACTTCTTTGCATTAGATCCCCAGAGAAGAGATACTGGACCAACGACAATCCTGCAAAAGCAAAAAAGAAAAAATTTGCACAGTTTTACTCTGCCTTGTATATATTGGGAGTTGACATAATATTGAATACTTTCCAATGCTTACCCAACTACTAAAAGGGTTAGAGAAACAATCCATAATATACAGTACTGATAAGTTTTATACTTTGGTCTAATATGGGCAGAAGAATATTCAGCAGGAGCATGTCTTTGTGTAATCCATTTGAACTGTGGCCGGATCAAGAACACAAACCCAAGAAGAAACCCAGTAATAAATCCTCCAATATGAGCAAAGTTGTCTACATGCGGGAGTACCCCCAATGTCAAATTGACAATGATGATTCCCACAAGAGTGATGAACCATGCAAGCTGAACAACAGAGGAATTGAAATAGAAAACTTAAACACGTACGTCAATAACAACATGTATTTATGAAATAACCTAAAATTTGGGGTGGTAAAAATTCAGTTCCAGTATGGTTTCGGATCGGATAACAACATGTATTTATGAAATATTTACATGTTCGGACTCGTACTCGGATTTGATTTCGAACGTACTTAATTGATCAAACCCAAATTGATTTAAATCCAGACAAATAAATTAAACAATAACCTAATCCGGATTAGGGTTCAGATAAATAAATCTTACGAGATTTTTGTACTTGGACCATGACCTGATTTTAAACTGGAAAAAATTTTGTATTTGGATTCGAACACAAAAATTTGTAGTTGGACCTGGACCTGGACCCAACCAAAAATACTTCAAGGACAAAGTTGTTATATATTTTACTTATTAAATTTGATTTTTATTTCTAACAAAAATATATCGTTGGCTTCGTAAAACAGTACTTAAAACTTAAAATCAAACATGTTTTTTTTCTTAGAAAATAGAAAACAAATAGAAAATAAGAAATGGAAAACAGATAATGAAAATGAAAAATAGAAAATAGAAAACAAACCAAACGCATTCTAAACTTCTCACAATAATAATGAAAAATCAAACAATTTGTTTTGTTGCCTCATTATGATATATTCCCAAATTAATGAAGAGTTCTGAAAGCATTGCTCCCATTATCCCAAAAAGTGCACCAGAAGTTGTTGTAAATTCGCACCCCCATACACATCAATAATATTGTCCGCTTTGGGTTGTCAGATTCTCATGGATACATCGGGCCCGCATGACTTTATTTCTCCTTAGACCCAAACAAGACTCAACTCACTCAAGCCTAGGAAAAGGCCTTGTTGGTAGTTAAGGGTGGGCTTGGTCCTTATAAATAAGGAATTGTTCTCACATCTTACCAATGTGGGACTTTACACTCCCTGCACTTGTGGGCTTAGTTACGCCAGACCCAACAAGTGGAGTAGAGGTCATATCCAACTGAACCGAATTGCTCCGATACCATGTAATAAATTTGGGCCCAATATTCTTCCTCTTAAAAGGCCTATTAGAGGGAATGAAGGCTTGCTTCTATATACAAGCCCTTCACTTGGTTCCCAGCCGATGTGGGAGGCTTGACACCCCCCTCATGTGTGTGGGTCGTGTGCCAGACTTGGGCTTCACACGCCAAGCACACGTGCAAACAAGAACGTGATCCACATCGAATTGGGCCTAAACGCTCCGATACCATGTGATAAATCTAGGCTCTATATTAAGCACCAACAGATATGCTTAATTGAAGGAAAATAGATGATAGAATAGCCCCACCAAATCCAGAGATCACATACAGCATGCCTATTTGAAATGTTAATTCATAAAGCAAAAGAGCAATTCATTAACGTATACATGATAACTAGGAAGTACGGACACGGACACAGATGTTGGACACGTCACTGCATGGATACGTCGACATGGCAATTCTCAAAATTAACACAGCATGATAATTATTGGAATGGATTGTGAGATTGAGTAAGAAATTAACACATTCCAAACCCAAATTCCATCTCAAGTCTAATCCCAATAACCAAAAGACCCCCCATATTGACCAACAAATGGAAGATCCCTCCATGTAACCACATTGAAGTGATGAGTCTCCATCCCTGGTGATCGTCAACCACTTATCTCCTACTCAAAGCCCCCCATCTTCTGCAGCCTAATTTAAGAAAAAAACACACCAATGGGTTCTTCTACATATACATATACATATACATATACATATATATATATATTCATCTAACATGTAAAATGTTATTATAATTATTTACATTATAGATGAAGGACCAAGAAGAGGGTTGTCCTCAAAGTTTTGAAATGAGAAGCTCCCCAAAAACCGACCAATACAATACTGGTGACAGTCATTGATGTACATGGTGACGATGAAGGTGACAACGTTTGCAACCACGAATGCTGGGATTAACCAGGGAAACCATTTCTTTAAATGCTTGACTTGTTTGCTTACAAGTGGTAGACCTCCTAGAGATGTAAATATAGGGTGCACCACATTTCTTCCACTACTATACTACTTACATCGTCTCTGATTTGGGTTTTAGGTGGTGATGAAGGGTCCCTCTGCTGCTCCACGCTTGAGAGTGAGATTTCTAAACAAACGGATGAGCAACAAGTCAGAGCAAGTCACCGATTTTTTTGTTTGTTTATTTTTTGTTTTTTGTTGGTGTAAATTCGTTTGTATACGATATCGCGCAAGTAATATAGAGAGAGTAAAGTATTGTCCCACAGAGATTTTGGCAATTTAATTCAATATCAATCAAAGTTACAATTATGCTAAAATGGAGAAGCGAATTGGTTTGGATTTGGTTTATTCTAATTCTAAACTAAAGCAAATATTAATAAGTGATTAACAACTAAATTAAGCGAGTAAGCAAGAACAAGATTGAACTCAGGAATGAAAAGTACTAGGGTACCTAATTTCATCGTCCCTTATCCGATTCAACTCTCTTGGCTCCTTAATCTCCTAAATAACTACCTCATTGTTGAAAATCGATTTCCCTATCCTATCCGATGCTCCATTCCTGGTTACACCAAAAGTGTCTATCCCGAACCACTGTTATTCCTAACAATCGGGTTTAAGAGACAAAGACCCATTAATATTTATGGATCAACTGTGTAGCAATTGCATAAGTCATATCCCTATATTCCTATGGTTCATGCAATCTTTGATGTCTATGGTAAGAGGCAAATCCTAGATATCTCCTTCCGGTCTCAATCTAGGCAACGAATCAATTGAATGATGGCTAAACATCCAAAAGCATTAAACACACCCATAAACAATCCACAATAGATTGAATCATCAAAGTTAGATTACATTAGGCCCCTAGCAAGAGAATATAGCCACTTATGGAGTCAAGATACATCATAATAGAATGAAAGTAAACCATAAAAACTAGGATAAAAGAGGAGAAAAGAAATCCTCTTCTTCTCCAAGCTTCAATGGCTTCCTCCTTGAGAGCTTCAAAACCCTAGCCTCCAAGATCAATCCAAGTGGGGGAGAATCTCCCTAAAACCCTAAAAACTACCCTTTATACCTCCTTAAGCTCCTAGGTAGTTTCTCTAACAAGTTGGGGTCGTTTTGATCAAACCCACTTGAATTCGGGACTTTCTTCTGAAATTTGTTGTGTTGTGAATAGTAACTCTGATCGATTGGTGATATTTACGATCGAACGAAAATGGTTTCTGCCTCCATGAGTTCAAGGGTATTTTGGTAGGTTCGATCGATCGGGTGTCCCTTCCGATCGATCGAAAATCGCTTCTAGAATCCAAATCTTCATTTTGCACTCTTTTCCTCCATTTCTTGCCTTGGCACCTACAATATGCAAATGTAGCTTTCTTAGGCAATATCAACTCTTAATCAACTCAAAATGGGATGAACTTATGTGTTAAAGATGAAAAAATATATGTATATATTTGACACATCATAATTGAAGGTGACGAAAAACCAAAGAGGAACTGGTTGTCCCTCCTCAGTCATGTATGAAACAGATCGACGCTCATGGAAATATGGGTAGCAAACAATTAGTTTTGATTGGATAACAAAACGTGTTTACAAAATATTTATATTTCGAGATTCTAACCTAGATTACAATTCAGAGATACTTAATTGACCAAACACAGATTTGTTTAAATCTGGACAAAGTAAATCGGACAATAACCTAATTCGAGTTAGGGTCAGGAGAAGTAAATCGAACAAGATTTATATGTTTGGACCCGGACCCAAACCCAGTTTTAAGCTGGACACAAATTTTGTGTTGGTCCCAAATTTTGAACATATAACTTATGTTCAAACTTGGTTTAATCCAAGTTAGATAAATTCGATCATCCGGATCAAATAGATTTTTGCCACACCTAGATGCACTACAACAAAAGACCTCATTGGCAACAATAATATTCGTTGTCTATAATCCTGATTTTCATTGCCAATAAATCGAAGGCATCGAAAAACTTTCGTTGCCACATTTGTTGTTTATGCCGCGTTTTCTTTGCTCATTGACAATGAAAATTTGAGTCATTGTCCACCACGGATATTAACAACGAAGTGGTAGTTGTTGCCCCAGTATAAGTATTGGCAACGATAATTATTTTGTTGTCTTTATATGCATTAACGAGTAATTAGTCGTTGCCTATATAAGTATTGGCAATGACAATTGTCTCGTTCCCTATACATGCATTGACAACTAAAATTGAGTCGTTGTCCGTAGAAGTATTGACAACAAAACATAAGTCATTGCCATATATGTATTTCCAATTAAATATTTTGTTGTCAATAATATTTTGCTAACCACAATTTTTTTGTTATTAATACTTATTTTAAATTTTTTTTAAAATTTAATTCTTTAAAAATTTATATAATATATTATAATATTTTTAAACTGGAAAAGATAATAAACCTCAAACAATCATCAAATAACGTTCACATACGAGTACATTTTAAAGTTTACTCCATAACAAGAAAAAGTGTATCACCATCACTTAATTAAAAAGTTCTATCACACTTCAATCTGAGTATACACTTAATCTCAAAAATATGTTCCAAATAGTCCAATTAGGGTTTGATTGTTATTTTTCAGACTATAAAGAGTCTCATAAATGTTTGTAAGTTATTATTATGTATATTACTAATAAAATTCTTGAGATTCTCTCAATGGTGGATTCCAAGTTTCTTGATTTCGTTGTGAACGAATTCGAGTGTTACTAGCTTTCGCACTACGTCAATCCGATTCGATAAGCTTAGAGGCCCGCGAAGGAAAAGAAACAAGATATATTTAACCTACAATGATTAGAGCTATATGCATCGCTAAGCAAGAGGAGGCAACTCGGACCACAATGGCCTTAAAATTGCTAATCACAACTAAATGCGCACCACCTGACTCTTCAATCCCAATCGGCATCCTCTTCTTCTTATCCCTTCATGCTAGAACTTAATTATAAGTTGATCATCATCCAATTTGTTCAGCTAGTTGTCCTCTATGCAGTGCAGGATCTGATTCAACTATGCATGTACAAATTACAATGGCAACAAGTTCATTGGTTCGTTGCCTATAATTTAACTTTGGCAACAACTTTTTTGTTACCAATAAGCATTTACAACAAAAAGTTTTTCTCAATGGCAACAAAAATAAAATATTGTTGTAACTATTTATTATGTATTAGCAATAATTTTCGCTCATTGCCAAAAAGATAAATTACGGGTAATAATAATCAACAATTTGTTATGAATAGTTATCGTGTACTGGCAACACTTTTATTTCGTTGCCAATAGGTTTAATCATTGGCAACAAACACAGAAATTTATTGTCAATAGTTATGTTGTATTGGCAATAATTATATTTCGTTACCAATAATTGTAATCATTGGCAACGAAACAATATTCTACGTTTTTATTATTTTGGCGCCAAGCATTCGCTTGTGACGCCACTTTCAATTGCAACGAAACTTGAAGTTTGTTGGCAATATAAAAACCAATAGAAACAACTTGTTTTGTTCATTGCATATGACATTGAATTGGCAACAAAAAACTTCTCGTTGCCAATAACCATTTTTCTTGTAGTGATGGAAATGGGAGAATGCTAATTAAAATTAATTAATTATTCGTCACGATGGTTACATCGCCTTTGTTGTCATCAAAAAGTGGCCCAAGGTGGTGATGATTTGCAGGTGTGCCAAGGCATATAATTTCCTACACTAATTGGAATGAAATACACCAAATATAAATAAGACTTCTATCTAGACAATTGAACGAACTATCTTGGGACCTCAATAGTTCTAGGTTCCCCAACTCCACTGAAGTGCACTTTGTTGAGATTGAAATGAAAAAGAATAAATAAATACCAAGAACAATTTACACAACGATGGTTGGCATTGAAACTTGACAAGGAATAAATACAAGAGAATTTGGAATGAACGACATGATATTTGCTTGAAATTGACAAGGATTTGGAAAGTAATTATAATGCTAGAATACTCGGAAGCTTGAAAATGCCTTTGGGCTTGAGTAGTTTGTTTGATTTGTTGATTGTTTTGTGTGTCCCTTCCTTCTCTATTTGTCTATCTTGCACGAAATTCTCCCTCCATAAATCATGATCTTACTACAGTTAACCCCTCATTTGTGCCATTTTCTGTCAATTAGAAGTCATTACCACCTTGTCATATCAGTTTTTCCCTTATTTCTCTTATAAGCTGCCACCTGGATCACCTTGTTGTAACTGTCACCACTTCTTCCATTTTACACTGGCCACTCTTAACAAACAGGTGTTCTTTGGTGAAATCTACCACCTCTGCTTGTTCGACCTTTTTCAGGGGTATTACCTCTACCCATTTTGTAAAATAGTCAATAGCCATCAAGATAAAATAATGACCTTTAGATGAGGCAGGAAAGATTTTTCCAATGATATCAAGTGCCCACCTTCTAAATGACCATGATTTAATGATAGATTGCATATCCACGCTGATGCTTTTTGAATGTTGCGAAATTTTTGGCATTGTTGACAGCCGTTTGCATATTTAATACAATCTTTCAGGATAGTCGACTAATAATAGCCATGTCTTTTGATCAACAATCTCATCTTTGGACCGGCTTGATGTGCGCCACAGATACCTTCGTGTACCTATTGCATTATTTTCATACTTTCAATAAAACTAGGGCAGCGAAGTAACAAACCATCAACTCCTTTTCTGAAGAGTTCACCCTCGATCATTACATAGCTCTGTGCCAATACTTTCACCTTTTTGGATGCTGGATCATTGGGATATGTCAGATGGTTAATGATATCTCTCCTCCAATATTCCATCTGATCGTCAAGAGTTAGGCATTCAACTGCCATGCCTATCTCTTTAATAGATGGATGAGATCATTTTTCCACCTTGATGATTTGTTGTATCAAACTTTCTGGAAGTATTAAACCATAAGCTAGTTGGGCCAATCCATTGGCCTTATGATTTTGTTCTCATGGAATGTACCTCAACTTCACCTCCCGCAAGTCATCAAGCCATTGCAAGGCTGTACTGTAGTATGGAGCCAATGTAAAACTAGCACATTTGTATTCTCCAGCCAATTGCTTTAGCACCAATTGAGAATCTCCAACCACCAGAATATTTTTGGCTTTTTCTCAGAGCTGTTGAAGTTAAAGAAGGAGGATGCATTTAGATGGGAGCCAAAACACGAAGAGGCTTTTCAAACCATCAAGGCCTTCCTAAGTAAACCTCCAGTTCTCATGCCACCCAACAGGCACAAACCATTGAAGTTGTATATATCAGCTACTGGTTATTCCATTGAGTGCTTACTGGCTTAGGATGATGATGTTGGAAGAGAAAGGGCAGTCTACTCCCTGAGCATATTACTGACAGATACTGAAAGGCGATATTCCATGGTGGAAAAACTTTACCTTGCATTATATTTTGCATGTACCAAGTTGAGGCACTGCTTGCTTCAAACTAAGGTGTACGTGATCTCAAAAATGGATTTGATCAAGCACATGCTGACCAAGCCATTGCTGATAGGAAGGATAGGTCGATGGTCATTGGCCTTGACAGAATACAACCTCAAATGGAGACCACAACAGGCAGTTAAAGGGCAAGCACTTGCTGATTTCCTTGTTGACCATCCATGCCTAGAAATTCCTGAGACCTTACAAGGCATGCTAGATGCGCACACTACACCAATCTTTGAAGATGAAGGTGAATGGGTCCTAAAGTTCGACTGGTTTAGCACTGAGATGGCTGCTAGAGCTGGAGTAGTCATTCAATCCCCAAAAGGTATAAAAACCACCTTAGGTTTTAATTTGATTTTGATTGTACTAACAACTAGGCATAATATGAAGCATTGATCATTGGCTTGGAGATATGGCTTGAATTAAATGGTCAGGGCTTTCTCAAACAAATGAAGAAGTAAAGAGGCGTACATGATTGAGAGATTAAGAAGCAGCAGCTGATCAAATGATCAAATTAAATGAGGTAAGAGAAGAGTTTGAATTTTAAATAGATTTTATTCGGTAGTAACTGATATTTGAGAAGGATTTTTAAGAAGGGCCAACCCATTATATTAAGAAGGAGATGAAGCCCAATTGTTGGAGAGCATGGTTCAGGAAGGTTTGTTAAGAGTGGCCCGTGTAAAATGGAAGAAGTGGTGACAGTTACAACAAGGTTGTCCAAGTGGCAGCTTATGAGAGAAATAAAGGAGAAACTGATATGACAAGGTGGTAATGACTTCTAACTAACAGAAAATGGCACAAATGAGGGGTTAACTGCAGTAAGATCATGGTTTATGGAGGGAGAATTTCGTGCAAGATAGGAAGTATAAAGCTGGTAGACAGACAGAGAAGGAAGGGACACACAGACACAAACAATCAACAAATCAAACAAACTACTCAAGCCCAAATGCATTTTCAAGCTCCGAGCATTCTAATTACTTTCCAAATCCTTGTCAATTTCAAACAACTATCATGTCATTCATTCCAAATTCTCTTGTATTTATTCCTTGTCAAGTTTCAATGCCAACCATCGTTGTGTAAATTGTTCTTGGTATTTATTTATTCTTCTTCATTTCAATCTCAACAAAGCGCACTTCAGTGGAGTTGGGGAACCTAGAACTATTGAGGTCCCAAGATAGTTCGTTCAATTGTCTAGATAGAAGTCTTATTTACATTTGGTGTGTTTCATTTAAATTAGTGTAGGAAACTATAAGCCTTGGCACACCTGCAAATCATCACCACCTTAGGCCACTTTTTGGTGACAACAACCTTTTTTAGGCCTTCAAATCATCTAATTTGGCCGGTGCTATCTTCAAATTATTCCAATTCAATTCTTCTTCTTTATTAGTGGCTAAACAACCATCATCTTCTACTATCATTTCTTTTTCACTAATTTCTTCTGTTACAATTCTGTCAATGGCAGCTTGTACTACAATTTTATTTATTGTAGCTGCCACTATCTTCTCTTCTTCCTTCGACCACCTCATGGAACTTCTTCAATAATTGGCTCTGATCCCCTCGGCCTATAAGAAACAATGGTCGTTGGTTGTAGTAATTGTCGGCATCATACACATCTTTAGGTGTAGTAGTGTTTAAATCACGAAAATCAACACAGATACGAATTTTACCATTTTTCTTAACTACCGGTACAATATTGGATAGCCATTAAGCATACCCACACAACTCCACTTCTGAAGACATTCTTCTGGATGGTTGCTAGTATGGTTTGTATCCCGGCTTGATGGGCAACCAGTGTTCTACCACCTTTCTATTCAACCCTGAAATTTCTTGGTAATCCTAAGCAAAACAATCACGAAATTCGTGAAGTAAAGCTATTAGTTTTACCTTAATATATGAATCCAAGGTAGAACTAATGTAAGTGACTCTAGACTCTTCTTGCCCCCCAAGTTCACTTCTTCTAAAGGATCTTGATTTCAGATACTCAAAATGTGTCTCTTAACCGCCTTTCCCATTACAACCCTCCTGGAGAAGAGAGGACTAGTATTCAGTCCAGAGAAAGGATTGAGAACCAGGTGGCTGCAAATAATAATGCTTTGAGAAGATTTGTGTTTCAACTGCTACCAACATTCAGTCCTGGTTGTAGTTTTGACTATCTATCTTGGAGGGAAAGGTATTACACCGGTTTGCTTCCGCTTGATCCACTTCCTCCACTCAATATTGAATTTGAGGCAGACATTGCAGATGTTACACCTGGTATGTTTTCTTTACCTTTTTTTCTGTTTGCTTGTCTGTCTATGAGATTCTGATATGGTAACATACTGTGCAGCTATTCCTGCTATTCCAATTTCCTCTAGAAAATTGAACATTAAAAGTGAGCCAATCTCCCCCAAGAAGAAGCGAAAAATCAATAGGAAGGTGGTGGCTGTGAGAAGATCTTAACGATCTTCTACTAGAATTAGAAAGACCACCTAATCTAGTTCAGAGCCTGTTACAATTTCAGGAGATGATGATAGTGAAGCTTCTGAAGATGAGAGTGAAAAGATTTCTACCAGTTATAAAGGAGTTCCTCCATCAGATGAGCCAATTGTTACTCCCAAGATTTATAACCAACTCAGTTACTCTTCTCGCTTCTCAGGTTGATATCTTTCAGTTTCTTTATTTTGCTACCACAAATAATTCTTTGATATTTATGGCAGTACTTTATGTATGCAGGCAACAACATCTTTCAAAGTACTTACGTCCATCATTCCAACCAGTGTGGTAAATCCATTGGCAAGTCTGGACTTCTCCTTCCTAACTCCGCCTCCTCTTGCTAGTAAAGTGCCAACTGAGGAAGAACTGCACCATGCCACCAATAGGTTGGTCCAGCTCTTTGAGAAAAATCTTTCAGATGTTCAAGAAGCAGATAGTAAGGAAGCTTTAAAGCATGTGAAGACTCTGCTGATAGATCGTCCACAGAATTCTCGTAGGCAATGCATATTGACTGGCAAACCTAGATGGTCAGTCACATAAGAGATTTATCAATGGTAAATACTTAAAGCCATATTTCCTAAGCATTTGAGAATCTACATCTGTAATGATATAAAGAATGTAAAAGCTGGCTTTTTAGCTGCAACTGTGAGCTGGCCTTAGCGGCCGCATTTTATGAATAAAAATATTAGATGGCCATAGGCCACACAAAATAAATTGCAAATAAATGGTTACCAATTATAAAAAGAAAATATCCTAAATTGTTGCACATGGAAATACTAATCCTATGAACAATCCAACTGTCTATGCAACTACTGTACCTGCTGGACTGGGAGGCAACATTGATGCAGGGGTGGGTACTACTCGTAGGGTTCAACCTATTATTCCACCATAAACACCACCTGTTGATCTGGAGATAAGGATTTGGAAAGTAATTAGAATGCTAGAATGCTCGAAAGCTTGAAAATGCCTTTGGGCTTGAGTAGTTTGTTTGATTTGTTGATTGTTTTGTGTGTCCCTTCCTTCTCTGTCTGTCTACCAGCTTTATACTTCCTATCTTGCACGAAATTCTCTCTCCATAAACCATGATATTACTGTAGTTAACCCATCATTTGTGTCATTTTCTGTCAGTAAGAAGTCATTACCACCTTGTCATATCAGTTTTTCCCTTATTTCTCTCATAAGCTACCACCTGGACCACCTTGTTGTAACTGTCACCACTTCTTCCATTTTACACGGGCCACTCTTAACAAACCTTCCTAGACCATGCTCTCCAACAATTGGGCTTCATCTCCTTCTCAATATAATGGGCTGTGATTGATTCAAAACATGATAGACCATATGAGCTGCACCTTGGGTCTTATACATAGACTAGGACTAGGCCTAACCCATAATATTTTTAGTGTCAACACATATATGGGGGCCTTTGTAAAGATTCTCCATAACAAAGAGAAATTAAATAAATTCGTTCATTGGGATAGGATATAATTTTACCACACGTAGATGGAAACGAGAGAATGCTAAATAAAATTAATTAATTATTCGTCGTGGTGGTTACATCGCCTGTGTTGTGCATATATTGGGGGCTTCGTAAAGATTCTCCATAACAAAGAGAAATCAAAAATACAGTCATCCCACAAAGTTGACTTCATACATATTCGCCTGTGGACCCATGATTCCATGTGGTTGCCGTTGGGAGATCCACTTGTGTCCTTGCATCTCATTGTCACATGATGGCCGCCTATATGGATTTTCCGTATCCAAAATTCAACGCGCAACATAAACGTGTGGATATAAAATCTTCAATAGGGGAGACAAAAATGAGTCTGACGATGATTTTAGGTCGAACAACATCACATGTTTTTAGACTCATTTAATTGATCAAAGTCATATTAATTTAAATTCGGACAAATAAATCAAACAATAACTTAATATAAATTAAAGTTTGAACAAGTAAATCGAACAAGATTTGTTAGTTTAGATCACGATCCGATTTTAAATCAAATATATTTTGTGTTTGGATATAGATTTCAGACATATTAGTTATGTCTAAATTTATTTTAATCCAAGTTAAAAAAATTTCGATCTTCCGAACTGGACAGAATTGTACCATCCCTAATCTTCGACTGAAATATCTTTACATTTATCTCATTTTTCATTTTGTCCTGGGAATTGGGAAACAGAGGAGGCGCCAACCAAGTTTTTTCTCCTCTCCTGGCTGTTATTCAGAGTTTCCTTTATTGGATTTTGGACTATAAATACTTTAATTAAATAAGAAGTAAAAAGTCTCAAATTCTCTCTCGCTCTCTCCATACTTGATGCTCGTCGGGAAATTCGATTTTACCGGCTTCAACGATTTGTTTCAACGGACATGAATCCTAACGATCCCAAGCAAGGCGGCGGGGGCGGCGGTTTTTTCTCGTCGCTCGCTTCGACCTTTTCGAGCTTTACCAAATCTGTGAACAGGCAATTCAGATCTGCTTCGCGCTCTTCTTAATTTTCGCGGTTTCAATTTGCATGATTATCAGATGTTGAAATTGTGCAGGATCTGGATTTTTTTTGTTGTGTTTTTTTACTTAATTGTAAACATACAGTGCGTCGCATCTAGCTATAATTTCAATACTTGCTTGATTGGGATTCATTTAGTATATGGTCTGGCCAATGATCTTGAATAGAACAATCTGACTCAGTGGCTAATTTTAAGTATTTCATTGAACAGTTCACAAGATTATGAAGGTCTGGAAGTTGTTAATCCAGAAGGGGGCACTGAAGATGCCGAAGAGGAAGCAAAGAGAGGAAGATGGAAACAGGAGGTTCATTACTAACCCATGTTCTGCTTAGCTTTGAAATTATGTGACCATCGTTTCATGCATTAGGGTACTGGAATTTTGAGTGCAAAGGTTTAGATAATTAGATGCAACAATTTATATGAGGCAACACAAAACACTCATAGACGATGTGCTATGAGTTCATAAAATTTTTATTCATGTGGTACTTCTTGAAATGATCTCTTGGGAAAAAGTACCAAGAATGGCCCAGCTACTAAATAAATTTCAAGCTGAGGATGTGTGATACCAAATGGTTTAACAATTGGTTACAAAGGTTAAACAACTATTGTGCACAAGACTCTCCTAGTAGAGGCTGGATTGAGGATATACAAGATGTATCTAGCCTTACTCTCTTGTGGAGACACTGTTTCCAGGATTTGAAAGTGTTGCCCTTGGTTGTGTGAAGCAAGTTTACCACTAGGCCATTGACTTGCCCAAGAATGTGCCACACAATTACTTATGTTAACTTATATTGACTTGCGCTGTTGTAACTTCTAAATTTCTTTCATTCACTGTTTTTAAGGTGATAAGTGTTGTAACAATAAACTATGTTGCTTAATCTTGTATTATATATGATATCTTTTGGAATCTATACATGAAACTTCATGTGTTTTTGAATTTGCTGAGACTCAATTGTAGTGTTAGCACATATGATTGGAGATTCCACATTGGTCAGTATATTTCATGGACATTCCAAGTATTGAGAAGATTCCGTTCATACCTTTATAAATTTGAGCAAGTTCTTTGCTAACAGTGATTGACTTTCACGGGGAATGGAGGGAAATGAAGGATCCAGTAGAGATGTTGGGCCTCCATGAAGATATCTTCCCTGTATGTGGTGCTGACTGACCGGTGAAGCCCACAAGGCACATAGAAACCTCCACCTGTGTTGGTGAGGGGGATTGTTTTGTAGGCAGGGGAGGACCCAAGTGTTACCTTTTCTTTTTTTAGAAAATGACATGCAATACATAAAATTCTCACTTTTGCCCCACTGAATTTATGAAATTCAATCTAATCCTTAATAGCCTTAACTTTGCCCCCACTCAATGAAATTCTTGGGTCCACCCCATGTAGAAGGGTTGGCACTTGTGATTATAACTTATAAGTTTGACTACGAAGACTATCTTGGTTATCTGCATTAAATTTGAAGCAAAGAAATGGGTGGTTGATCTATTGGCCAGCACGAGTGGAAGAAATTATTTGCTAGAAATCCAGATTTTGTTGATGCCTCTAAGAGCTTAAAAATGAGCTTCATAGGTAGAAGAAGGTGCTTATATTAAGTGACTGAAAAATGCATTAAATTATTATTTGAGAGGCTGGAGCTATATGACTAAATTTGTTTTCTGATGTGTTTTACATATCTAAACGTTGAGTTGTTTGTTTCTTACAGGACCAGGACAGTTTCTGGAAGATGATGCAGAAGTACATAGGATCAGATATTACATCAATGGTGACCCTCCCTGTGATGATCTTTGAGCCAATGACAATGCTCCAGAAAATGGCAGAGGTTTGTTTATTTTAATGGAACATGATCCTGATATAATTCCTGTTTTAATTGCTGTTTCTTTGGCCAGCAGAGTTGCAGGGGTTTGTTTCACAGTCGAAAACTTGTTGCCCAATGGTAGAGTTGCATGGGTGCAACCTACAGGTCACAAGTTCAATTCCTTGAAACAACCTCTCCACATATTATGTGGGGTAAGGTCTACATACATCCTACATGTTCCCGACTCCCACCCATTGTGGGAGTCTTGTGCACGGGGGTTGCCGTTGCTTTTCTTTCTTTTGTCAGCAGAAGAAGATTGAAAAAGCTGTTGTATATTTGCTTTCCTATTTTTCAAAGTGTTGTTCCACTATAAGGCTTGTTTTTTGTTCACAGATTATGGAATACTCCCATTTGTTAGATCTGGCAGATAAATGTGAGGATCCATACATGCGATTAGTATATTCTTGTGAGTACTCTGTACCTTCTCTCTCTGTCTTTTTGGTTTGTGATGGTTTGCATCTGTTTCATGTATATGGAAGCATTTGTTGTTACCGTACTCACAATAGCTGGTTACAGCATCTTGGGCTATAGCTTTATACTATGCCCTCCAACGAACCTGGAAGCCATTTAATCCAATTCTCGGCGAGACTTATGAAATGGTCAATCATGGTGGCGTTACATTTTTAGCAGAACAGGTGAGTCATAGAGCACCAAATTTTTAGAATCCCTTCTCTTTCGCATTTCTTGGTGCTGTTGAATGAAATGAAAACAGTTGTCATTTTCTGATATTGTTACAGATTTATCTTGAACTGCTTTTTAGAGCAATGTGTTAACATTTGTGTTTCTTCTTGCCTTGCTCGTAAGTTTAGTAAAGGTCGATATTTAAAACCTTTGCAATGTATTTATATCCTTCCAGGTTAGTCATCACCCTCCAATTGGTGCTGCACATGCTGAAAATGAGCATTTCACATATGATTTAACTTCAAAGGTGCGAACTAAGTTTTTGGGGAACTCGGTTGAGATATATCCACTTGGAAGGTATTAAATCAATGATTTCTTGTTTTTTTATTCCTATCATCATGCTGAACTTGGAGCTAAAGTCATAAGATTATCTTTATTCTAGGATGTTGCTATCAAATAATATTTTTGGTTTGTGTGATAATTTTTAAATAAAGTAATATAAGATATGGTAAGTGTTCAAGCACTTGCTTGTTTAGTAATAACAGCACTACTTGTTGCTAGAGATCCTGGATATGTCTCTAAATAAGTAGTCTTGTTTCCATCCTGGTCTTTTGTTTTAACTGATTCATAATATCTTCCCTTCCCTTTTTTTTGGAGAAACAGGTGGAAAGGATTGCTGTCAATTAATTTTCTAGTGTTCATGAAATTTATAATTAAACTTCATTAATAAATACAAACTTTAGGGCCCAAGTGAAAATTATTGTCTCAGCATGGGAAATAAATGTTTTGTTGAAAGTCAAAGACCAGTCTTCTTTGACTTGTGGTGATTCTTGTTTCTGCCGATGGCTGAAGAAAAGTGAAAATGATATATGCATGTATTTTGATATTACCAGTGGTAGAGATGTTCATACTTATTATAAGCCTACTGTCACTTGATTTAAGACTTGGAGCTAGCATAATATCTTGTGGTATTAGAATTGTGCTAGGAATAACATTTTTAACCAATGAAAACAGATAAGTGAGCTGACTAACCCTATTATGATAAACACATTTCAAGAATTTTGAAAAGAGGGAATGTGGGGATTTCACCTAAAGAAAATCATTAATTTGGTTTGGTTTATTCTTTAAGACTAACAGTAATTTGTTCAATTTAATGCCCCTCCCCCTCAAACCCAACTGATTGGTTTGCTTCACATGTCTAAATGTCATTACTCATACCTCCACAGAGCTAAATATAGAAATTGTATATTTATTATTTTGCAACATATTTGTGTGCAGGACACGCGTGACCCTCAAAAGGGATGGTGTAATTCTTGATTTGGTGCCGCCACCCACAAAAGTTAGCAACTTAATCTTTGGACGCACTTGGATTGATTCACCAGGGGAGATGATCATGACTAACTTGACTACAAAAGACAAAGTTGTGCTATATTTTCAACCTTGCGGTTGGTTTGGGTATTGGTTACCTCCTTTGAACTGTGTTGATTTTTTCTGCTGTTAACTTCTTTGAATAATATGATAACTCTGTGTGGAGTGGTTCACACTCCGGCCAATTTATGCATCTGTACTTTGCTGTACTTGGAGGCCGTTCTACGGTTCGAAACCATATTTACACATTCAATGGAAATATTAATTGTGACTTATAAATCAGGTGCACAAGTTGTCTTTTTTTCCTTTAGCAATGAATAGTATTTGCATTTGCAGAGCTGGTAGGTATGAAATTGATGGATACGTGTATAATGCTGCTGAGGAGCCCAAGATATTGATAACTGGGAAGTGGAATGAGTCACTGCATTATCAAAACTGTGATACAGAAGGTGAACCACTTCCAGGCACTGAACTAAAAGAGGTTTGTGTTTTTAATTGTTTCCATCTTTTGTCGACATGCAAGCAGGACTATCCTGTATTTGTTCTTGGGTGTATTATGTATATGTTTGGATGGACTTCCAGGCACTTAACTAAAAGAGGTTCACCGCTTATGTTCCTCACTGCCGGCTTAGGATGCATATTTTGTCCTTTTGGCAGTACTGGTCATTTAATGCTTATCAATCTTGTTATTTAGAAAAAGGTTTTCGTGGGGATTTTTGGATGTGAATATGAAATTCTTTAAAAGCATAATTTTTTCTAGGTTTCCATTGTTATTGAGATGATTTCTCCGAGCCATGTACAACATGACTACTCATTCTTCTTGATGAGTCTCTGTATGTGTTTTTGAAAAGTAGAAATGGACCATATTACTTGATCAATAAATGGAAAACTAGTTACAGAATTACAATTTTGAAAGACTGGGGACTGATTTTCTATTTTGGCGGGTGAGGGTCATCATCCAATCCTATGGTAAGAACAGAAGTGGTTCAGTTAGGCAACTGTACCTCAATACTTGTTCTCCATTATATTCAGACATATATGTATATATAAGACCTATTTTCAATTAGGAATCTTCATCTGGGGAATGATTATCTTTGAGATACTAGCCTAAATAATGAGCAAAATTATTATTTTTGTCATGAATTTGAATTTATGCTTTTATAAGACTTTAGGGAATGTAACTTGTGCATATTTGTGTGGGGCGATTAGCATAACTGTGATCTTGAAGTAAGTCATCATTTGTTGTTATGGTTCATATGTTTTGCAGGTTTGGAGGGTTGCAGATCCTCCAAAAAATGACAAATTCCAGTACACTCATTTTGCACACAAGATTAACAGCTTTGAAACTGCTCCCAAAGGATTATTGGCATCAGATTCTCGTTTACGTCCTGATAGATATGCCCTTGAGAAGGGTGACCTATCAAAAGCTGGGTTAGAAAAGAGCAGGTGTCTCCTCCTCTTGCTCTCTCTCTCTCTCCCTCTCCCTCGGGATCATGTGTTAAAAACACGCAAAAGCAAATTGAATCTAGGACTAGTTAATGGCAAGAAATTCATGCATTGCATCAGATAAAAAAGAAACGAGCTTTTGTAGTAAAAATCATGCTTATCACAGAAGTTCTTGTGCTTGCTAGTTTTTCTTAAATTTATGGACTATGCCAGCTAATGATCAGTTGACCCTGAAAAAAGATCTAACCCCTTCTGTCTTTTACTAGGCTGGAAGAGCAGCAGAGAGCTGAAAAGAGGAAACGCGAGGCTAATGGTGATCAATTTACTCCAAAATGGTTCAATATAACTAGTGAAATTCATCCTACGCCCTGGGGTGACTTGGAAGTGTGCGAGTACAATGGCAAATATAACGAACATCGGGCCGCCATAGATAGCTCCAACAGCTCGACAGAGATTGATGTCTCATCAATGGAATTTAACCCCTGGCAGTATGACACAGAGACCTCCAATTAAGGTCTCTCATTTTTAGACTGTAATTTTATTAAATTGTAGTTTGCTCCTATAGTTGTTGCCAGTCGGTCATTAACATCTTTGAATTCTGATGTTGTTTTGCTTCTACTTATTTTGAAATTTTCAGTGGTATTATTTCATAATCAGTATTTTTTATTTTTTTTTCAACACTTTCCGTCTATGCATTTTCTCATAATCTTATGAATGTATTTTCTCATGTGACCATTTTTCATTCCTTATGGTAATGACATTTTGTACCTTATTAAGACAACATGCCCATTGATTTCTGCTTTAAAGTGCGCATAGATGCATCAAGCTCATAATAAATTAAAAGTTACTCTTGCTACCCAGCCTTGAGCATTGTACGCGGACATGCTTTAGGGACCTTCTGGGTGGAATCGGCAGTACTAGTTATACATAATAAAAATGTACATAGGCTTACATAATACATGTGGCAAGCCACATGTACAAATGACAAAGCAATTTCAAAAATGGGTCTAACATTTTCTCTCAGATGTTTTTTATTCTCTCTTTCCTAAAACGAAATTTTAAAACATTTTAATTCTCAAAAATACATGTTGGATTTTCAAAAAAAATTCATATTTAGAATCAACATGTAAAACTCTTTCCAACAAGATCTATTGTCGATATGTTTTGCTTGGTAGTTCTTAATTACATTTTTTGTCAACGATGTAATAGAGATATAGAACAATTAAAAGACAAGTATTTATTACATTGTTTCAACCTCTTATTGGATTGTTTAAACATTTTACTACATTGCGTCTGTCTCTAGTCACATTGATTTCTCGCTCTTATTACATTATTTCAGCTTCTTATTACATTTTTAATAAATTCGACCATTGTTTTTGCATGAACCAAGGCCAAAAGTATGAGCTTTACGAAGCCGAGCTCAAACAATATGTTGTTTAAAATTTATTACATTGTTTCAGCCTTTTATTACATTATTTCAGCTTCTTATTACATTGTTTAATAAATTCGGCCATTGTTTTTGCAGGAACTAAATACCCAAAAGTATGAACTTTACAAAGTAGAGCTCAAACACAGTACATTGTTAAAAATTTTATTACATTGTTCGAGCATCTTATTACGTTATTTAAACCTCTTATTACATTGTTCGAGCATCTTATGATTTGCTCTCATTATCGCCAGAAAATAAAAATTTAGCAAGAACCAAGCTGGGTCAAAAATACCCGTTTGGATCTAGAACTGGCTCAGGCACTTTCGACGGTTTGTTATGGTCGAAAATGGTTGTGAAATGTTGCCCTTGGTTTGGTCAGTCAAAAGGCACCAACAGTTGGCCAAAAAGTCACTGGAGTTGGCTGAATTTAGCTCATTTAGGCGACGGCGGCGGCGGCGGCTACGACATTACGGGGGATTATCCAACGATTCCCACAACTGTCCATTGCTAATGATGGATGAGTTTTGTTCCTGGGGACATGATGCTTCTTTTGGGAGTGGTGGCAGTTGGTATGATGGTTGGATGGAGGAGTTTGACCATTGGCTGTGGAAACCAGCGGCTTGGAGCTGCAAAATAAGAGAGAAAATGTTGGAGAGAGAAAGAGTAAAAGAAAGAAATAACAAAAGGAAATAAGAGAGTGAGTGCGTATGAGAGAGAGAGTAAAGTAAATTACAAAAGAACCAGGAAAGGGAAACATATATTTTATTTAAAATGCTCTTCTGTGGCATGATGATTTGTCATGCCACATAGGCTATGCACAATTATGTACAGAAAACCTTTGTACAAATATCATTTTCCGGGTGGAATTGCCACAAAATGGACGTTCTTTTTAACAAAAATTATTGCAGTAGGATAAGAGCTAGGAGGATTTGATATGCACTATGACAACACCATCTGTCTGTGTGCAGTATGATAGTGATACACATACATTATAAAAAGATCCATAATCATACATATCACATAATGACATGGCATGCCATGTTACAAAGCAAATTTGAGAAAAAATATTTGAAACCCTATAATCACAAATAAACCCTATAATATTCTCTCTTGAACTTTTAAATTTTTCTCCCCCCCTTTCCATGCAACGATCCCACCCGCGACATAACTTTGTCGTCTGGCAATGGAATCAGACTTAGTCACTCAAAAGAACTATCAGAACAGCTCGATCAAACCCCAAATGCTCTCGACCGTCATCGGCCACCAGATTTGTTAAAAAATCCCGCAAAGCCAGGTCTCTTGCATTTCCTTCATAGACTTTGCTTGCCAATGACTGATTTGCATGTTCTTGTCCTATTTATTCTGATACAATGTGTAACAACCCATACATAGATATCTTAAACATTTGAGATAAGGACTTGGATGACGCTGATGATGATCATACTGCAAATACGACATACAATTTACAAAAATTTTTAACACCGACAGCATCGCGCCAAGTACAAAACTAGTATATATAATGTATAGAAAACTTATAATTTTTGTAGCTTTGAATTATCCGCATTTGTACATCTCTCTCGTTGCATAAATCAATCGCAAACAACACTACACAATCTATCGAGCTGAAGGATTGTTGCATCAGGTAATAAATAGATGGCGGATTTCCCATTGGACGAGCATGTTATATTCAGTTGATCATGATTCTGATTGAACTGCAATAATATCAATTGGAATTAAAAAAAAAATTCAATAACTTATATAAAACACAATATAAATCTGCTCGCAGATATCAGCTTAATTGTAAAGAAAAACCAGAGCGCTTACGCTGCAGAAGATATGCAGATTGCCGCACTTCCAGCTTGGCGTAGGAACACAAGTTAAATAATGGCACCAATAGCAATACTTGTTTGCATCAAATCCCCGGAGAAGAGAAACCATGCCAATGACAATACTGCAAAACCAAAAAAAAGTGCACAGTTTTACTCTCCCTTGTATAATATTGGGAGTTGACATAATGTTGAATAATTTTCAATACTTACCCAACTACTAAAAGGATTAGAGAAACAACCCATAATATACACTGATACGTCTTATACTTTGGTCTAGCATGGGCAGAAGAATATTCAGCAGGAGCATGTCTTTGTGTAATCCATTTGAACTGTGGCCGGATCAAGAACACAAACCCAAGAAGAAACCCAGTAATGAATCCTCCAATATGATCAAAGTTGTCTACATGTGGGAGTACCCCCAATGCCAAATTGACGATGATGATTCCCACAAAAGTGATGAACCATGCAAGCTGAACAACAAAGGAATTGAAATAGAAACGATTGAGCAAAATAAATATAAAGTTCATATGAATAATCAAAGGGACAAGTTTTGAAATGGCCTTTGAACTTTAGTGAATAGATCAATTTATTCGTTGAACTTCACTTAGGATCATTTTAACCCCTCAACTTCCAAGACTGTAGTCCGTCAGCCCTTGTACAAAATTTTTGCCCATTTTAGCTAATGTGGCAGTTTTTTTCAGACATGACACTGAAGTTAATTTATTCACAAATGACATGTAAAAAATACAAGGGGTTATTTGATATGTTATAACAATTTACGGGGGATTAAATTAACGAGTTTCGTAACTACGTGGGGTAAATTGACTCCAAAAAATAACTACAATTTATCATATATCATGTAACTAACGGAAAAATATGCCACGTTAACTAAAATAGACGAAAATTTGACAAAAGACCTAACGGACTATAGTCTTGGAAGTTGAGGTGTTAAATTGATTCTAAATAAAGTTCAAGGGGTAAATTGATCAATTCACGAAAGTTTAGGTGGCATCTCAAAACTTCTCCCATAATCAAACAATTTTTATTACCTCATTATCATATATTGTCCAATTAATGATGAGCTCAGAAAGCATTGCTCCAAGTAACCCAAAAACTGCACCAGAAGCACCAACAGAGATGCTTATTTGAAGGAAAAGAGATGATAGAATCGCCCCACCGAATCCAGAGATCAAGTACAACATGCCTATTCGTACTGTTAAGTCATCAAGCAGCAAAAGTGAGCAATTCATTAACTTATACATGATAATTATTGAAAGGGATTAGGGAGATTGAGTAACAACTTAACACATACCAAACCCAAATTCCAGCTCAAGTCGGATCCCAATAACCAAAAGACCCACCATATTGACCAACAAATGGAACACCCCTCCATGTAACCACATTGAAGTGATGAGTCTCCATCCTTGGTGATCGTCAACCACTTTTCTCTTATCCAAAGCCCCCATCTTCTGTAGCCTAATTAAATAAATAAAAAAACACACGAATGGGTTCTTCTATATATATATTCTTCTTCACATAACATATAATCTAACACATATAAAGATTATTGTAATTATTTACGTTACAGATGAAGGACCAAGAAGAGGGTTGTCCTCAAAGTTTTGAAAAGAAAACCTCCCAAGGAACCGACCAAGACAACGCTTATGACAGTCATTGATGTACATGGTGACGATAAAGACGACGACGTTTGCAATCACGAATGCTGGGATTAACCAGGGAAACCATTTCTTGAAATGGATGACTTGTTTATTTACGAGTGGTAGACCTCCTGGAGTTGTAAACAATGGAGGCGTGATCGATACGGGGTGCACCACAGTTCTTCCACTACTACTACTGCAATCTCTTTCTGGCCTTAAATCAACTCTGACATGGGTTTCTGGTGGTGTTGAAGGGTCCCTCTGCTGCTCCATGATTGACGGTAAGATTCTCAACAAATATGGAAGAAGAGAATCGAGTTTTGGTTCGGCAGAGTTAGAGAGACTTTAACAAGTCAGATCAAGTCACCAATTTATTTATTTATTTTTGTTTCTGTAAGTAACCGAAGGTAACGGCAAAACCAAAGAAAAACCGGCTGTCCTTCCTTAATGCATGTATGAAACCAGAGTAATTCAACGCTAATAAAAACAGGAGAATGCTAAATAAAATTAATCAAGTCTTGGCGGTGCTTACAACGCCCGTGTTTTATATATATATATAGTCAAGATAGCCACAGACAGAATAAGTTTTTCAATTCAATCAGAAGTAGCGGCATAGCATTCATTTTGGATCGTTGATTGGGTGAGTCTAATTTGGTACCTTCCCTTCCTTTATGAGTATGGGTTCTTGTGATGCTCCAACAGGCAACAGTTGCTAAAAATGCATATATGTATGTATCTATATATATATATATACACACCAATTGTATATTGACACGTGGTTTCCAAAAGCGAACCTCCAACACCAGGTAAGGATTCGAACCTTTATACTCTAAATTACTTATTGAGTAAGAGGCAGAGCTCCGAGCAACGAGTCATTCTCCAAAGTTAAGTTCAGTACTGACTTGAATGTCGGAGAGGTCCTCCGACATTTCCCTCGGGACCCTACCGTAGCTTACTGTTGGAAATTGGGTTTTAAATATGGGTCGCTCATGAGGGCTTGACCCAAATCAACCGCCATATTAGGTGGGTTATTGAACAGTTGTTTCCAAGACAACTGCTGGTAACCTACGTCAGATGTAACTGACTTATAGTACAGAGAAAAACTCTCTCTGTCAAATCTTCCATACCTTTTGATTTTGGAGAACTACAAAGCTCACAAGCAATCAAAGGTGTTCGTACTGTGAAATCATTCTTGGTTCTAGTAATCAAGTTAGAAACCGATCCTCGTTTACTCGTACCAATCAACAAAATCAGTAAGTTTTGTATTTTTCCTTAGAAACACTACATTGGTATCAGAGGATGATTGTTTCTATAATGTTGAATCTAATTTGCATGATTAGAACATATATACATGGTTGAAAATTGTGTAAATCAGGTTTATGTTCTTCAAAATTCATGAATAAAACCGAAACTTTGAGTTCAAAATCGAGTATCATATATAATTTTGATATGAACGAGTTTGGTATGGTTGAAAAGCTCTTGAAACAAGTTTTCTAACGGATATTTTTATGAAATTTTTAGAGAACTATGTGAATTGATATGATTTTTCAAAGATTAAAAATCAAAACTGGTTTGTTGCTGCTTCAATTTGTTCACAACCAACTATCTTGGAAGCATTAGACCCGGAGGCGAATTTGGTTTTCGAGACTCTGCGTTTTGCAATCTCCTTGAGATATAAAAAACTAGAATTGGAAGAGGGTTCACTTATTTGGGCTCCTTTCTTCTTCTTATTTGGGCTCTCTAATTCCTTCATCCTTCATCCTTTATTGTTTCTCTTTGATTTTGTGTATTTCAACATAGGGAGGGAGAAAGGACGTTCTTGGTGATGGAGTCATTCGACCTGATGTGCTTCACTACAAATCATAGAAGAGCATAAACACCAACAACAAAAAAGTCGCAAGCAGTTCTATCGTAGGTAGGGGTCACCATTTGGCCCGCGGGTCTAAGCCCGACCCAGCCCAAAATTATATTTGGCCTAGACAGCCTGACCCGATGCCTTGGGTGGTCCTAGGCTCCATTTCTGGGGCCGGGCTCGGCCCAACGTCCGACACCTCGGGTTATATATATTTATATATATATATCCACATATTATATATATTTATATATATACATATACACATACACATAATACATATACATATATTTTACACATATGTATATATATAATACATTTCCCTCAAAAAAATACATATATAAATATTATATAGTCAAAAGTCGGATCTGCCTCATCCAAAGGCCCAAGCCCAAGCCCAAGCCAAAGCCCCGGGCCGGGCCGAGCCTAGGCCTCATTTTGAGAGCCAAGCTCGGCCAAGACCCGACCCGATGCTAACCCCTAATCGGAGGCACCAAGAAAAAGAAACACCGATAATATTTTATACTTTTGTGGAGTTCAGATCCACTTTTGGATGCAATAGAACTAGCGCATCCAAGCACTTCAACGCTATTTCTCATATTCTTAACAGATACCAATATATGGTTACTTTTTTTCAAATCTATCATTTTCAAGATCTATTTTACAGACAGATCGAAGTTTAGAGACACCGATGTCAATGCTCTTACTCTATTGAGAATTTTTCTAAAAAATACGCTTGTCTTGTATGCATCAAAAAACCTCTAACTAGATTTTTCCCTGAAAGAAAAATTCTTAACAAAAAAAAATGAATTTGATTTTTCTGAAAAAAAAATTATATGATTAGATTCATTATAACGAATAATTATTATGATTTAAATGTGGCCCAAAATGTGTCTACAACTCCGCTCTTGAAGATGAGATAGCATTTAATTTTTCTCATAAAATTTCACAACAAAATGGCACCATAAAAAATTAATTGTTTTACTTTTTTAATATCAACTCAAAATAAGAAACGTCTCTTCAACATATAAATAGTTGAGAGTTTACAGTCTCATCATCTTTGGTAAAATATCCATTAGTAGTGATAAGTAACTCATATAGTGATAGTTCATGAAAGTTCAAGTCTTTTAAACGAAATTTTAAAACGTTTTAACTCTTAAAATATATGTTAGATTTTTAAAAAAATGACATATTTAGAATCAACGCATAAACCTCTTTCTAACAAGATCCATTATAGATAAGTTTTATCCGGTGGATCTTAATTCCATTGTTTTTTTCAATGGAATTTCAAAAACAATGGATTCAGAACTAAAACAATGAATCCTATGACTTTGTTTTAAAAAACAATGGAATCTATATTAAAACAATAAATTTGGGCTCTCTTAAACTACCAAACTGATAAGTTACATGTCATTTTTGAATATGGCTATATTAATAAATTTGAACTTTGAATAACCGAGTTGAAACGAATGAAATCTAAACTTTCAATCAAAATTTTTATGGAAAAAAAAAAACAAAAAAAAAACCAGCTACCAGTTTGGGGTAACTTTAGTCACACCCATACATTTATTAAAGACACCCCAATTTAAATTGATCATCCCTTGTAAAAATCAATTGACGGTGTGTCTTTAATAAATATAGGGGTATGACTAAAGTTACATGTCATTTTTGAATATGGCTATATTAATAAATTTGAACTTTGAATAACCGAGTTGAAACGAATGAAATCTAAACTTTCAATCAAAATTTTTATGGAAAAAAAAAAACAAAAAAAAAACCAGCTACCAGTTTGAGGTAACTTTAGTCACACCCATACATTTATTAAAGACACCCCAATTTAAATTGATCATCCCTTGTAAAAAATCAATTGACGGTGTGTCTTTAATAAATATAGGGGTATGACTAAAGTTACCCACCAGTTTGTGAGTAAATTGGATGGAATGGCTCCACTTAGAGTCAGTAGGCCTTTGCACATCTCAGCTTGTAGGCCCTGTACCTAATCGCGGGCTCAAATCTTGACACAACCGAGCCTTGACCTCACTCATGGGCCATTGGCCACAGTTGGGCCTTAAAAACCTGGACCAAATTATCGCATGCCCAAAAAAACCAAAAATGTATTAACCAGACGCCGTCTGTGGGAATCGAACCCACGACCACGTGGTTAAAAGCCACGCGCTCTACCAGCTGAGCTAAGACGGCTACTGACGAGATCAAGGCTCATAAATTAGTTTTATTATAATATATTATGAAAGAACGAAAATGAGAGCAGCGCAGCTCCAGTGAGCCCTAATTCCAATCTTTCGTGGCCACAGGCGCATAAACATGGTTGCAAAGGATCGAGATAGCCACATATATTCCAAGCACCATAATCAAAAGAGAGCAAGGCTATCATTTTCACATGGAACTGGGCCTGGTTTATGAATCTTCGACGGACTTCATCAGAATTACAGAAGGAAGAAAAGGGAATGGATAGTGCAAGCAACATTTTCAGAAAGTCATGGTCCAATGTCACATGTTTCACATTCTGCTTGTAAGTAAAGGCTAATAATAAGCTAGTAATAAAAATACAATATATTATTCAGAAGGTACTTCTTGCTGCACCCGAATGTTTTTTGTGGTAGATAACATCAATTTCAGCTCAATATTCGATAATACATACACTACTATGTGGTAGTATAAAAATATGCATATGTTAAATGCTTGACCAATGACCACAGTTATGCTCGTCAATCCCTGATCCTCCATGAAAATCCTCTCTCATCAAAAGAAAGCAAGGCGCTATCTACACTGTTCATGGATTTTCATTCATACTATTGTATCTGGAAGGATAGGGATTGTTTATTATTGGATTATCTACTGTCTCAAAACTCTGTTCGAGCTGAGGACGAAATTTTCTTCACCGGCAACAGTAGAGTGCAGCCTTCCTGCAGCCCAGCCGTTGTTAATTACACGAACAGCAGCACATGCTGGATCACCAGTAACACGGCTTTCCTCCATTCGTTTTTCAAACTCGGGTAGGCCGCGTGCCTTTCTTTCTTTTCTCATCAACCTCTCTTCATCTCTTTCTTTCCTTAACCAAGCCTCCACTGTTTTCTGAAAGTACGAGCCAATAAGGGCGTTAATCACTCAATTCCTCACTGCTATCTAACAATGATGATTATACAAAGGAAAAAAAACCGAAGGAAATCTTTAACTAAGAATCAAATGTTGAGGAGTTTATTTTCAGGGTGTATTCAATGATGAACACAAATAAGTACGTATATAACGCAAACTAACCATCAGTGATAGGCTGCTAATCTCCTTCACTTCATCCATTGGCATTGCCAATTGCAGCTTGCCATGAGCTACATACACCTGTGAAACAATAAGATAACACATAGATTGATAAGGATAATAGTAGCTTAGTAGTAAACCAATAAACAAAAAGGAAGACGAAGAAGAAGAAATGGAAAATGGAGCAAGACATACAATATATGATGGCCAATTCTCTAGGCCATCGAATATGTGGGTAGCATAGATAATTGTGGCCCCTCGCTCTTGACATTCCTTTCTGAGAAACTTTAAAAGGTCAGCCCTTGCCAGCACGTCAAGGTCGACTGTTATCTCATCAAGAAGGAGAACCTAAATAATAGATAAACAAAATTTTATGATATTGAAAATTAAAGGGGAAAAAAAGAAAGTTCATTTAAGGATTAAGCCACCAAATTGAACTTAGATATGATGCAAACATGGAAGTACCTTGAATGGCTTAAGGAGACCCATACAAATTTGCACTCTTCTTTTCTGACCATCAGATACCTTGTGCATTCTCCAAGACAAATCAATATCCATTACCTAAATTACAAATAAAGGAAACCCATACGTCATTCAAAAATTGAAAAATTCATCTACATATAAATGCACATATGAAAGGAACTTCTTTCTCCCTTTCCTTCATCATCCTGAGGAAAAAATTAGATCATAATATTATATAATGTAGTCAGTCTATTGTTTCAGAACAAAAGATAATAAGCCAACAGATGCTGCTTATGTGGAGTAAATGAGTATACTGAACATAAGTATATATACAAATTTTACGGGGATTTTTATAGTAGCCTAGGTATTGTCTCTGACTGAATTGCAATTTACTTTGATAAGTTCAGCTCTTCTTTGAGGGTCAACACCTGCAACTCCAAATATCATTTTCTCCGCAGAAATATCCATCTGTATGGAAACCTCAAACCCTGCAAAAGCGACATCCCTCCTCCACTGCAACACAAAATCCAAAATTTTAGAACAATATTGTTCTCATATGCTACTTTCAATTATATCTTAGAACTTATAAATCTAAACGAGCAGTGTTGATATCAAGAAATGTTAGGCTCGAACTAAACTTATTAATAACGTTGGAAGCAAAATATAACATGCTAAGATTCTTTTTGTCCAAATCATAGAACAGTGTCATGTCATGTGTATAACAAAAAGCTTTAATATTTGTGGCACAAGCAGGTATTCCTTAACCAACGCCCTATGTCACTGGTTAACAATTGTCGATATATGGACATTCTCTGATCAGAGGATTACCCAGATTAAAAGAATATAATTTCTGTTTAAAGTTCTTTAGAAGTCCATAGCCCAATTTGAATAGTAGAGCCAGATCTTCTACCATCATATATCAAGTTAGCTCCAAATAACAACTGTATCAACTCAACGAGAAATACATATTTCTAAAGATATGAGCCAATATGTTGCCCATTGGTGGAGTTGTAGGGATATAACTTGGAGGTCACATGTTCAATTTTGGAAATAATCTCTCAACATATGAAGATAAGGTCAATGTACATATCGTTTGTCCCCGATCCGTGCATTGCGGGACTTGTGCACAGACATTGTTTAACCATACAAAATTGATAAAATTCACAAGCATAATTCACCAATGTCAGATTATAGTGAAGCCAAAATGCAACGAGTGTAAGGAAAAAAAGAAGATCACCTCTCCTCCAAGATAACAGAGATCACCAGAAGCTGTCAAAGCGGTGTCGTGGAAAGCGGATCTTCCCAATACACGCACCATGTGAGGCTCCACCATATGCTTTCCTCCCAATATCTTCAGAATAGTAGTTTTACCTGATCAATCAATCGATACAATTGCCATTAAGTATTTTTGGAAATGATATTGAAATTGTAAGCATGAAACTAGAAAGGATTTGAGTATTTGAACCAGCGCCATTGGATCCGACGAGAAGACATCGGTCGCCGGTATTGAGAGTGAGAGAGAAATCGCCGATCAAAGGAGTAGATCCAGGCGGTGGATGGCCGTCGATTCCTGGGTAAGTGAATTTCAGGCCATTGAGCTCTATCGTTGGCTTTCTTCCCTCCATGACACCCATCCTCTTCTCTGCCAACACCTATTTTAGTTCACAACATATGAAAAGAAGTGCAACTGCTAGGCGAACGGAAATACACGTCCATTACGTAACAGCCACAGAACTACTACGCCCATAATTGAATTCGGGTGTCGGGAAGATCAAAGCACCAACATTTAAATAACTTTTCTTTGTTATAAACCTACCATTATTATTTATGACCTCATGTTACCTATTATGTAGGGATGTAAACTGTCAATTACAGTCGATTTTTTTTTTACTTTGACAATAATTGAACCGACCAATCGGTATCAGAACAGCCCTACCATTGTCGTTAACAATGTTATAGATTTACAAACATATATTAAGGGTGTGTTTGATGCACAATTTGAAGTATCTCACCACCAAAGACTTTTAAAAAACAAGTTATATTAGCCGGTTGAATCGAAAATTGAAGGATTCATCGGTATGATTCAATTAAAGACCACTAATATACCGGATCGATCAAATACTAGTGAAATATCAATTCGACTAGCAATCAACCAGTCTATATACCGATTGACCGATCTAATTACCTCAAATTAGAAATTAGTTATGTTAAATTGTTAATTGTTAATGTATAAGTATTATAACATGTTATTAATTATATTGACTTATTAGTTATTATTAACTACATAAGTTAATTAGTTAACATGTATCGACGAGAGAGGTGACTCAGTTGGCAATCGACTGAGTTAGGTATATGTATGCTAATAATTTGATTCCAACCGCAAGGATATTTCTTTGTAATATTTCAAAAAGTTAATATGTAAAACACTAAAATAATGATGTAACAAAAAAAAGTAAAAAGTACATTAATTAAACCAAACCGGTTAGTCAAACCGGTTGAACTGTTTGCCGATGGCCTCACCAACACAATTCAAAATCCGACATTTAAAACATTGATACTAAGTAGCATAAAGGCCCTGTTTGGCACATCATTCTAACCAACCATGTAATATGGGTTGCAACCAAACAACTAACAAGTAGCATTCAAACCGAATGAACTGTTTGCCGATGGCCTCACCAATACAATTCATCCGGCATTTAAAACATTGATATTAAGTAGCATAAAGGCCCTGTTTGACACACCATTCTAACCAACCATGTAATTTGGGTTGCAACCAAACAAGTAACAAGTAGCATTTCAAGTACAATTTGGGGACAATTTCAACCAGCATTATGAAATGATGGTTTTGAGGACCATTTTAGTGCATTCTATTATTCAAGATCCAACAAACAATAAATACTTTCTTGAACTTCAGAGCCGGCTCCTTGGGGAGGCTAGACAGACAGTTGCCTAGGGCCTCTCATGGGGGAGGGGCCTTACTTTTTATTAAGTTGTATAGCTTTTTAGGTGTTTACAGACAATATAGTGTACTTACAAATTGATATAAGAAAAAATATCTTAATATATTGCTATTTAAGAAAACAAACCCATTAGCCCAAACACAAAATGACACGCCATCACATATATAAAAATTAAAAAGTGTAATTCATTGACATAGAACTTTGTTTGTCGTGTAACAAATCAAATCCGAACCGTACAAGTGAGGCCCCTCCCCCGTGAGTTATTTGGTTTCATTTGATGTAATAAATTTATAAGTTTGAGTTACTTAATTTATTGGATATTGGTGATAATTTTTGTGTATTCCAGAACTAATTATATTACATTTTGGATTTATTAGATATGTTGGATTTCAGATTTATAAAAAATTTATTTTAGGGAATGAGGGCCTCATTTTCTTAACTTGTCTAGGGCCTCCAAAATGCTAGAGACGGCCCTGTTGAACTTCAAATGGTATGAACCGCATATTGCATTTATACATGACCTATACATTTGAACACGTACGCCTCCTACTTAGGTTTCAGTTTCAACAATGTGCTGCAAATAAGGTCATGCCAGACATGAGTTGATAAGTTGATGAAGACGAAAAAAATAAAGGAAACTGAAAAAGACAACCTCGATGGAAGAGGTATTTACCTTTTAATACAATAACGTTTTCCTGTTGGTGGTGGCTCATCGTCAAAAACATGGCCGAGGCGGGCGTCACAAGCAGCACAAACGACTTCTTGGCGCGGCATGAAAATAATTGACAAATCTAGCTTTGACTTCACATTGTTCCCTATGGGCCGATAATAAGATGGCCAACCAGTTCCATTGTCAAACTTAGTAGACGATCTAGCGAAGAAAACACATCAATTTTTTGGTTAATAAGAGTTGTATACAGCAGCTGCGTAAAACTGTTCAATCATAAGTAGAATACTTACTCAAATATAGGTGTGTCACAACATATGCAATCATAAGTTCCAGCAGTTTTGGTGTTCCAGTATTCCCTGAGTATGAAGAAAATTTTGGTGGATTCAGTGTATGAGTGTGAAAACCAAATTCATCATTTACAAGCTGTAGTCATGTAAGGGAGATTGGTTGAATATGGATGCTATGGGAACTACCGGAGGAGTTGGAGATTATGAAATAAATCTAGTATATCTCTACCACTAGCCACAAAGTAGGCAGTTTCTATGTCACAACTTTTCTCCCAACATTGCAGACAACCTTAACTTGGTTTATAAGAGAATTGGAAGCAAAAAAACTAGGGCTATGCGGCTCTGGGGACCAGAATACAAAGTTCTTTCACTCCAAACGTCAATTTTATCAAGGATATCATCAGGGTGCCAATATGAAGAATGAATTTGAGTAATTTACAAGTGAAATCAAACGGGGGAGTTGGAGACATGGAATGATCTTCCCCTCTCCTCAATTGCGCCTGATGAAGGTACTTGGCAATAAAGGTCTTACAGTGCAAGGAAATCAATGTCTTTGATAGTTGTGAAAGTGAAAAACTCCAGGAGCTGCTGGGTTCCATATTGGGAGAAAATTAAAGAGGTTATGGTCAGATTGTTTGATGAATTTCACTCCACTACAACAACAGAGAGCATTATGGAGGAAACTGAAGCTGGAAAACATGTTACAAACAACAAAGATTGGATTACCAACTAGAAGAGAGATTCATATGGGTCAGGCTTATGGAAATATATCAGAAATGGATAGGAGTTTGAAATTTTTATCAATCATCAGGTAGGAAGCGGAAACCGCGACTTTGGCATCATATATGGAACAGTTCCCCTGAGATGACCCACTAACAACCAAGGCCCAACCGACACCCATCTAAAGCAGGCCCGTTCTTACCCACGCATGGGCCGGCTGTAACCAAGGCCCCAGTCATGCCCAAAGGCCCCCTGGCCCCGCCCTCCTGAAAACCTTGGCTACTAGGGAGGGAGGGCCATCCCACCTAAATACTACATTGGCACGCCCACATCTTCCGATGTGGAACATGACAATACCCTCCCCTTCTAAAGACCAACGTCCACGTTGGTCACGCACCATGGCCCGTTCTTACCCACGCATGGGTGGACACCATGGCTGGCCACTCCACGGACGCGGCCCCAAGTTGAGGGCACTGGACTCTCAATGAAAGCACCAAATGGTATGAACCAGCAATGATATCTGTATTGAGCAAGAGAATTACAATGCAATCGGAGAATTCAGAGAGGGAATGACAGAGAAAACTCAAAACATCACACATTCGCTACCCTCCTCACTCCACTACTATCTATTTATTCCCATACTAGACTAATCATAGCCTTACACGTAATCCCCAAATTTGTTAGGCCTTTTTCTTTCACGCACCATCTTTCTCCTTGCACACCCTGTGTCATCATTTGCATTTGATTCTCTCGTAACCAACTCCACGTCAGCAGGACCCACGATTGTTCCAGCAACGTCGTCCTTGTTATCCTGCATATTCATGGCAATACTCCCCTTGTCAATGAGAACCTTGTCCTCAAGGTTCAAGTTAGGAAATTGCTTTGAAACCAAGGTCACATCCTCCCAAGTAGTATCCTCTTGAGGTAAAGTCTCCCACTGCACCAGAACTTGCGGTACCAAATGAGATGACCCACTAACAACCAAGGCCCAACAGACACCCATCCAAAGCAGGCCCGTTCTTACCCACGCATGGGTGGCCACCTACCCATGGGCCAGCTGTAACCAAGGCCCCAGTCAGGCCCAAAGGCCCCCTGGCCCCGCCCTCCTGAAAACCTTGGCTACTAGGGAGGGAGGGCCATCCCACCTAAATACTACATTGGCACGCCCACATCTTCCGATGTGGGACATGACATCCCCCAATTCAACATGGCCAATTAAAAAAAGATGCTTTAATCACTGATCTCATCGCCACCTGTGATCCTCACACCCCCTGGGAATATCAGCTTCTCTAGAAATATGCATGATTGAGAAATAGATAGTTACAGGTATTTTGGCAATTGATTTACACCCATAAAATCAGAACAATTAAAGAGGACAAGCTTCACTGGACTCTTTTTGGAGAAAATACTTTTTCAGTAAAATCTTACTAAAGTTAACTGAATAAAGTAACATAATCGTGTCAAGGAAAAACCAAAAGTTCTTCGGCATTTGGTATTTTAGGCCAAAATCTCTAATAAGATTTCCTTCTTTATGTGGGGACCAACTGAAATTTCTGGCCATTGACAATCTACTGCAGAAGTGCCTTACTATTGTTAAAAGATTCTTCTTCCATATAACTGAAGCAGGGCATTAATAAAATTTGTTCCTGCATTTCTCTTGCAACAGACAGATATGGAGAGAAATTTGGAAAATATTGGGGATTAGTGTGACACATTGGCAACAACCTGTCGTAGAATTGAGGGGTTGGGGCTGGTTTGGCATGAAAATAAGTTATGGGAAGCTACCGATTAGTTTAAATTTACTTGCTTGACACGAAAAATGGAAGGTTATCTGCTGTAGAAGCTTCTCTGGACAACTTTTATAGATGACTGGCTTTCAACTACAAAGCACTGATTAGCTAGATATTGTAATAATTCCTTTAATGGGATTATTTTAGAGGTTGTTGAATTTGAGTCTCTTAGGGTTTCGTACAGTTAAAAAGTAAACTCCGATTCACAAGGATCTTGCCGTGGACGTGGGGGAGGTCGGGGACAGGAAGAATGTACGCAGACCTTACCCCAACATAATATGTAGAGATGTTGTTTCCAAGAATTAAACGTGTGACATCTAGATCGCACCACTACAACTCTACCATTGGGGTTTCCTATAGTATTTTTATAATTTTCTTTTGTTTTGTTTTGTCTAATTGAAGCCTTATTCTCTCTGTAGGTTTCCCCATCATTGTGCCCCTCAACAAAGTTCTTTTGAATTCAATAAATAACACGCAATTAAAGCTTTCATTATTTGTTTATTTATTTATTATTCATTAGTGAAGATATAGTTAATAATATTAAAAATGAGTGTATGAAGTGGAGGAGTGCATTTGGGGTTATACGCAACCCAATAATTCTTTGAAGGTTGAAGAAATTTTTTTATAGATCAGCTATACGATCCGCGATAATGTATTGTACTGAGTGTTGGGCTATTAAGAGACAACATATCAAAATAATACATATAGCAGAAATGCGAATGTTTCACTAGATGTGTGGTCATACAAGGAAGATAAGATTATTTGATCTAAGGCCGTAGCACAAGTTGAAGATAAGTTGCGAGAAAACCGCTAAAGTGGTAAGGGCATGTTCAATGTAGAGATAGCAGTGGGGGAGTGAGGGGAATTGAGAGAATTTGTATCGGAGAGAGTAGGAAACGAAGAGGAAGACCTAAAAATACATAGCTTGAAGTAGTAATAAAGGATATGGATTATGGATTCAATAGGAGTTGATAAAAGTATAATCCTAGATAGAAATGAATGGCGAAGTGGATTCCCGTTGATTTTCTCTCACACTCATGTACCCGATCCAAAACTTTTGAGATAAAGGCTCGGATGAGATGATTTATTTTTTCTGAAAGCAAAAGTGATATTATTAAGGAGCACAATGGAAGTGCATTTGAAGCTTTTATTCAGACAAGATAATTTCCCTTTTGCAGTTTTCACGTCCTGCCTTGCTCTGGCATTAAGATATTTCCTCGAGAAAATGAATCTAAGTTCTCAATAGAATGCCATAATTGTAAAATCCTCGCTGAATGCCTTGCCTCCTAGAAAAGAATCGATCAAAATAAGGGATCAACTAATTGTGAAAATTCTTACTCCAAAAGACATAAGATAGAGGGTCACTAGATAGTAATGAGGCCCATAAAAATCTAGCATATCAACCATGCCTAGCCAGTTCAAAATCAGTCTTGCAACCATGGATGAGCATACAAATGCAACTATTTCAAGAGCCCACTTTGTATATTACTATTTCCAAACTTTTAAGGACTCAAAATGTTCAGACATCTCTATCAAGTTAGTCAGTTTCTACCACATTAGCGAATATACCCATTGATGCAAGTATGAAATAGTTCAGATCTCACGATCTTTGAAAATGGAAAGTCATATAACATACCAACTTACCAAGAAATGAAAGAAAAGAAGTAACTCAGGGAGTCAAGTCTTCAATGGGAAATGGGAAATGGGAAAGAATCATAAATCATACCCTGTGAAGGCCCTCTCTGTTCCTTTTTGTCTTGTTATGTAAAACTGTTCGTCGATAAGTTTCTTCTTCCATTCTTCTGCACTTAGAGAAGCATAGTCCACTTTGCCTGTCTCTACACAAGGCAATGACAAAATCTTTAAAAACTCGAATCCAGTAAACTTTGTAGTAAAAATACATACTTCAAAGTTCAAACTACTGAAGGGAAGGGATTAAGGGAAACTTAGAGATAAGAATGGTCCCAGGGTGGGGGGCATTATTGATGACTGCAAAATTACATTGATTTTATACCTCTCTTTCTTAACTTATTGCTTTGTTTTCAAGTCAAACTTGGGTGTTTTACGTTATTTTTGTTTGCATTTCAGTTAATCGAATCCTAGACGATGAATTATGTCAATGGCAATTTTGACAATGTTATTGGACATGCACATGCGAGTCTTGGTAATTTCAGCAAAATCTGCCATGTTCAGTCCAGCCCACTTGTGAAGGTCACCATAAATCCTTTGAGAAGATATGGGTTTTGTGTCATATACCGTTGAAAAGATATGGAAGTCTAGTTTCTGAAGAATTTTACAGTTTGTGATTCCGAGTTTTGTGGACAAAGTTATGACAGTTTGAATACGGACTGCGCAGTCCAGAAAATCAGGAATCCGGGCTCATACTTAACAATATTGATTTGAGACTTCTTGAAAGCCCAAGGACGTTTCCAACCTTTGAAGGAAGCTAATAGAGTATCAATTTATGATTTGAATGAATCTTTGACTATTATGATTCAATATTTCAGCTGGAGGAAATCTTTATGCAAGAGGAAACTAAAGGATTCTAATTGTACTAGGATTATATTGTTTCCTTTCATATGGAAGACTTTAACCTAACCAAGGATGATATAAAAGGGGCTGGCATACACAGCAAGGGGGGGCAGACCGAGGGGAAAGACTCAAGAATCACATAAGGGCAAGATATTGGAGAGCAACATCACTAGGAGAGAAGAAAGCAACAAGGTTCTTAAAAGGGGAATCCTCTTCACCAAGCTTACTTTGTAAAGGGTGTTCTTTTTCTTAAGTTCTAGATGTTGTTATTTCTTGAATTGTTGATGTTTTTATATATTATGTGTGGCTAAACTCTTTACTAGGGATTCGATGTAGCCTAGCATGACTATTCTATGTCTTAATTAATTCGTTGTCAATTCAAGTTTCTAGTTTTATTCATTGTGCTTCATATATCATGTGTTGATTTAATGACTGATCACCATTATTTAGATACATGTTTGAGACAAGATTACACCACGATCAATGGGTAAACTTGATATAGCTCTTGTGAATGAATGAGATGTTGTTGAAGCACGATCCATGCATAAACACTCTTGGTTCTTGATGTTCTTCTTGCACTCAATGCATTCTTGTTTGTAATCTTGACCACAATCAATGGCTAGATAACAATTTAAGAATAGTTGATCTTGACCACAATCAATGGCGTTTCATATTTTAGATAAGAACGAACCTTAGAAACGAGAATTGAATCTTAACCAAATAAGACATAGAATAGGATTGCTATGGTGAAATCGAAGTCCTAGTTTGCATTCTCTTGATTGAAAACACCCTAAATCTTTCTAATATTCTTGCACTTTCTCGATTTTCAAATTCACACGACTTCTCTTTAATTTTCAGAAATAATTTAGTTTTATATCGAGACATTTGAATTGAGTAGAAATTGAAATTACTTGACAAATCTCCGTGGGATCGACCTCGCTATTGCATACCTATGCTATAATTGTATTCGTGCGCTTGCGAGTTAATTAAAATTACAACAATTATGAAAATACAAAGCATAAAATGAATAATGACTTCGATACACAACTTAACCAACTGTCCTGAATATGCATCCAACTCTGTATTTCATATACTATAACAGTATAACTATCCAGTTTCCCCCAATTCACTATTTTGATTGATATTACCCATAATTCGTCGGTTTCCTCCAACTGGCATACACAACTTTTTCTACAACTTTTTACAAAGGGTTTTGATATGCCAATTATATTCATATAATTGTGCATCATCTTACATGAAATCTTGCATTGTTTTAGAGTTATTTTGGATTATTTCTGCCTAAAGAGTGTTTAATTGTGTAATTCAGGTGTAAAGGGCGAATAT
Source organism: Tripterygium wilfordii (assembly GCF_013401445.1). Lineage (NCBI taxonomy): Eukaryota > Viridiplantae > Streptophyta > Magnoliopsida > Celastrales > Celastraceae > Tripterygium > Tripterygium wilfordii. Next base: position 8,758,774 of record NC_052236.1, on the reverse strand, counting down.
GGAAGAAAAGAAGCAAGTTGGAGAGAAAAGAGCCAAGAAGTGAAGACAGAGAGAAAATCCGATCGATCGGCCTGATGGTCCGATCGATCGGACATCAAGAAAGTAGAATCAGACAGAAGAGAAGTCCGATCGATCGGACCTCTGTCCGATCGATCGGCCAGAATCGCGCAAGGATTCTGAAGATTTGCAAAACGACAATCTCACTCTAAATCCAAATGGTCCCACTCAAAACGGCACAGACTTATTAGATAGAACGACTGAAGAGTTATGAGGGTATATAAGCTTAGATTCCTAGGGTTTTGGGGGACTTGGACCTTTGGGAGCAAAAACCTAGGGTTTTGGGGGAGACCTCTCTACAGCAGCCATTGTTGCAAGCGAAAGGGGGTTAAAGGGTTTTTCCTTCTCTTCTCTTTATTCTTGTATTTTAATGACTGCCATTTCTGATTTTGAATTGTATTCCTTAGTTATGAGGAACTAATCCTCTAACTAAGGATCCTAATGGAACCCTTCTTTGAAGATTAAATGAAATTGGTTTCTTGTTCTTGAATCTCTTTTTATGTTGTTGATTTTCTGTGGATATGCTTATTGCTTTCAAATGCTTGATCACCATTTGAATGATGTCTAGTCTAGGTTGAAACCGGAAGGATAAACCTAGGGTTGCAAGAATCCATAGAAGACATAGGTTGTATGAACCATAGGAATATAGGTTCAAGACTTTTGCAATCATTAATTGATTTCCATTATGCTTAAGGGATTTTTGATATGAAACCGAATGTTAGGAATAACAGGGATTCTATTGAAAATACTTTCAGTGTATCTAGGAATAGAACATTGGATAATTTGGGAAATCTATTATCAACAACTAAATTGAGAAGTGAGAATTAATGAACCAATGGAGTTTAGTTGGATAAGAAGTGGTGAAATTAGGAACCTTAGTGTTTACTTTGCTTGAAACAAAATTTCTGGTTGGTTGCTTTGCTAATCATATAAGTGTACTTAGTTCTCTTTCAATTCACTTGTTTAGTATTAGGTAAAAACCAAATCAACAATTCGCTTGCCATTTTAGTGTGCTAATTGCTTATTTTGTCATTAATTTGAAATTGCCAAAACATCCTTGTGGGATGATACTCTATTCACTCTTTATTACTTGTGCGATTTTGTCCGCTTGCGAATATAATCAACAACAGGTTTGATTCCTTATTTTTCATTTTTCTATAAGCTCTTTGAGCCAATATGACGGCCATAAAGTTAAAGTCGCAGGATAATATTAAGAAGGTAAAGGAAAATATGCCATGACTAAGATACATAAACAGTGCAGAAGGAAGCAATAAATGCACCTCAAATGGTAATCACATACTCTATTTACTTAAGCAGCATTAGGTTTAGACATTGTACAACCAAAAAGAAGAGGATGAAGATTAGAGAAGGAAACAAGGACTTGTTTCTGGCAGAATTAAATAAGTTAGTGCAACAAGGATGACACAGTGACTTGTATATTGGAAGGGTGTAATTAAACAAAAAAGAAAATCCTGCTCATGTTGGAAACATATACTCAGCTATGTGTGTGTAATACATTCCCCAAAACTTACTAGAAATATATAGCACGAAAAGGTTCATAGACTTGGTAAACAAACATGGTAGATTTATATTTAGACTTCATTAGAGTTGCTATTATGATTCTCTTAGCAACTTCCTCCATTTTCCTCTTTTAATGCAAGCTATCAACTTTAACATTCTTCGTCAATCCAGTTTCCTCTTTCATTTTTAATCTTTTTCAACACCATGATAAGGCATAAGCCATATCACGTATTTAAACTCTGAACTAGTTTCAATTATCATAATTATAGATTTATGGTAACCTAAAGTTAAGAGAATTCAAACCTTGGAAAAAGCTTCTCTCAATTGAGAGTGTAAGAATATGAATATCTAACCCTGCCCTGAACTTATCTCCACTGCTGGAGCCTTGTGCATGCAATTTTTAACCTTTTATGGACAAACCTTCGGCCTAGTGGCAACATTGATTATCCTCGAATCGAAAATGATAATTTATAAAAGAACAACACCCATGAGGTGTCCAGAAAAAAGAAAGTTTACATAAGATTCAATAGACTACCCATGTACAAACTACATCAAGTAATTCATGACATCTAAAAAAGAAATTCAAATTACAATATCTGAAGTTTCAAAATATAAGGGTTTTGATCCACTTGTCAAAAACTACTCAGTAGAGATTTGACACCCTAGAAAGCTATTTTGTTTCATCCCCAGAAAATGTAAAGAGAAACCAAAGTGTCATATTTCTCCTCCTTTTGAACGTCAGAAAAAACACCACTAGTTAATAATTTTTCCAATGAATAAGTTATCTTCCAAGATCTAAGAATTAATTTAAGAGCAACTACCCAAAACTCAGCCCATTTACACTAAATAAAAGAATGATTGAAAGATTGTCAGTACTCTTCCAAGAGAAACTTTCCAATTAAAGAATCTAACCTTGCCAGAATCTTTTACTTACAAATTGTTTCACAAGGTAAGTTCAAATCTTCAACTATTCTTGTTATTCTTTCTTGCAAGCATTCCATTGTTGGACATCCATCAGAAATCACCAATGTTAGATACCATAAGAAATGGTAATATTTTACTCCCAATATCAAACAGTTAGGATAGAACACCTCCCCAAAAGTAACGAAAAATTTTCTATCACCCGAGCATTCCTAATTAAATTATTCCTTCATGAAGTGTTCCCAAATCTTACCATCACATTGTCTAAAGCCTCAGATATTTCGTTCCAGTGCAAACATCATGCCAAACATTTAACCCTCAGCCCGTTTCTCACCATTAAATGGATATGGGAAAAAACTGTTTTGTTCATTCCAAATTTTTTCTACAATTCAATTCCGTGGGTTTTCTCATCAACTTCTAGACCCACCCATAGTAATTGAGACTGTGTTTTGCCACCACTACTCTTCATTCAGGATAATTTTTTTCTTCAGACAACATCCATAGCCACCTAAAGAATAAAGACTCGGTCACTTGTATAGCATTGAAATTGAGAGAAGGGTTGCCAATTTTTTCCCCAAAATCTATAATCTAAATAATTCCCTTTCAACAATAAATTATTCAGAATATCACTATCCAAATTGAGAATTGCAAACATGTTAAAAAGCAATATCTAAATCAGCAGTCACATTACAGGGTGTTCAAACATTTACTCGAATAGGCATCGGTTATTAGATAAAAGAGCAAATAGTTACAGAGCAAAAAAGAAAAACAAATTTACAGAATATCCTTTAATATTAGGCTTTCACACAAAATTATAACAAAGCACAAAATTAAAGAAAATATCAAAATGGGTAGTGAAAAAGGAAATTCAAATAAACTGAACAATCATATCAAGTTCTTATTTTTTTTTTTCTAACTTTCGCGAAGCTTGAGAGACATAGATAAAGACCTTGAATGTTTTCTGGACTCTGAGAAGAAAAAGAAGAGCCTACTGAACAAATTGAAAGTGAGACTCTTTTGGATTTCTTGGTAGCACGAGAAGCGAAGATAAAAGTATTGAATTTTCGACCAAAACCCAAATGGGTCTTTGAGCACAAGTTTACAAGGAAGCTTAATCTAAGAGAAGCCATTGCCAACTGCCTTAACCAAATAAAATAAAATATTCTGTAATGAGAAAATCATAGACGAGGAAAGCAACAGTGCTCCGCATCAACATTGCGGATGCTGCTCCTAGATATCCGCCCATATATCCATTGGATTATTTGTGTTTCAAACAATCGACACGTGGTTTTGTATAGTGGAAGATAGAGATGGTGGCTCTACGAGGTCCACGTTTGGACACAACCACAATGGATCAGAGCCTAAAAGGTTTGGTTTGGTTTGGTACTAATACCATGTTTGGTTGGTTTTAGAAATATGGTAACGGGAATGGTAAATCCCTTGATAGATGTAATGATCATCCCATCTCCTACGGTCCTACCCCTAAGAACGATCTTTCTTATTTCTATGGGGAGTAGTCAATTGTTGGCTTTTTACTATTATATCATTTTCTAAATATTATTTTATGATTTTATATTGTACAAAAGATCCAATAAATTCCCTTAAATAACTTTTGCTCCATAAAATTCATAAAGTTTAAAAAATATTTCATGAAGGACAAAATTATAAACATTTGTTTTATTAATAGAAATACCCTCATCTTCCCTATTTGACACTCAAATCGTATTTTTCGACGATGATGACTATTACGGCCAACCAATGGATGATAATGGTGCGCATAGGTCTGGATTACACTCTTGTGGTGGTGGCTTGCGGTAGCGTTGTCTCTGACGGTCAGATCAGGAAATTTTCTTCACGAGTGGCCGAAACTTCAAGGTCAAATTCCGGTGGAATCAACATTTGACGACGACAAATGATGGCTAGGGATTGTTCATGGTGCTCCGATACATGTATTTGGTGAGTCGAGGGTAATCCACCATGCCCTAAATCTGCGTCATATGTTATCTATTTTATTATTTCTATTTTCTTGTATCTGTTTTATTATATCTATTTAAATATCGAAACACGAGAATTTCATTTGGTAATGTCATCACAATGAAGATTGAAACACAAAAATTTTGTTTAAACATATACAATATCATCATATCCAAAATAGATATAATATTATAGATCTGAAACATGTAACATATAATCAAATCTAGAAACCAGAATGATCTTTACTCGTTTTATCATATCGAGTTTCAAATATGATGCGCCTTCGTCCGATGAGTTTATTGGTGGTGGTGATGGTAGCCGATGTTGGCCGAATCAGACTATTTTTCAAACGGTTGGTCCATAATTTCATCAAATTTTTTCGACTACTCAAGTGATCGTAAATGGTCGGTGATGATTGGACTTTGGTGGGACTACCAAGAAGCTTCATTTTGATATTTCGTTCTCTGAAAACAATGGCCCGGTGGCAATCTTCCCCCATGGTGGCACAAGAAAGAGGAAGAAGGACGAAGGAAAATCTACCCAAATCATCATTTTTTATTTAATTTATTTTAAATCAATTTCAGATAAGTTAGTCTATATCAACAAAAAATAGTAAGTTTAATTTTACACTCCACATAAGTATGTTGACTAACAAAAAATCTACCCGAATTATTATATTGGAACAAATTCAAACTTTAAGTTACTAAGTCACAACATTTGAACATTCGGTGATTGAATTGAAAAATGACCAATCTTTCGATGACAAAAAGTAAACCCGTAATTTGATTGATATGAAACTAATGAAGAAACTATACAATAAAATTTAGAAATATAGTTAAACTAACAAGAAAACGTTGATTAGATTAGTGATTACTTATCCATGTAAGAAATTAGTGTTTATCGTATGGGATAAATCTTAGCATCTATACATAAATTTCTTGCCTTTTTGTATAAATTCTCGAAAAAGAAAAGCAAAACGTTGATAAGATTAGTGATTACTCATCCATGTAAGAAATTAGTGTTCATCGTATGGGATAAAATCTTACCATTTGTACATAAATTTCTTGTATTCTTGTATTTTTGTATAAATTCTCGAAAAAAAAAGCAAAACGTTGATCAGATTAGTGATTACTTATCCATGACTTTGTAGAGGTGTAATTTATCGATATTATAATAATATTGGGTGAAACTATTACACCTCAAAGACCTAACATATGTTAAATGAGTTCTACAGATTAATTGTTAGCCAAGCTTGAACTCGAGACCTCTATGAAATATCACACACATAAGTGTAATTTCTTCATTTTCCCAAAATACCTTACTTCATGGTTGTCAAAATCCGGATTTTGATCGTAAGATCGTACGATCTTAGGTAACCAAAATGATTCGAATCGATGTAAAATATCAAAATTGATAAGATCCATCGATCTTATCTTACGATCTTACCCGATGCTACTGATTCTACGATCTTACCGATTTTACCGATCTTAACTTTAATAGACTTATGGAGTCATGGACTTATGGGTTGTGGTCTACTAATCATGTGCTTATGTTTATAATCCTAGTTTTTATTGAAAAATTGGTTCTAATATATTAACGTGATATAATCGTACACAATTATTGTGTTTGTTTTTAATAGTTTTCTGAAGATCTTAAAAAATTACAATTTTATAAAATATTAACATGTTTATAAATAAATAATAATCATATTTTTGAATTTTTTATTACCTATAAACTATAGTATATTATATAATGTTAATTATTTATTTGAAAATAAGTAATTATATTTTTTTATATTTATTTTTAAAATTTTATAAAATCTTACAATTTTATCATTCCATTTTGCATGTCCTAAATAAGATCACAATTTTAAAAACCTAGCTTACAATTTTATAAAATATTAACATGTTTATAAATAAGTAATAATCATAATTTTGAATTTTTTATTACCTATAAACTATAGTATATTATATAATGTTAATTATTTATTTAAAAATAAGTAATTATATTTTTTTTATATTTATTTTTTAAACTTTATAAAATCTTACAATTTTATCATTCCATTTTGCATGACCTAAATAAGATCACAATTTTAAAAACCTTGCTTATGCTTATGCTTATGCTTAGGGCAAATGCAATGGTGAAGTGATATTGGGCCAACAAAGATGTTGTCTTTTACTGATGTGGCTGTATTGTAAAATGTGTTTTGCTTATGTGGCTGTATTGGGATAAGTGTTTTGCTGATGTGGATGTATTGATATTTAATGTTTTGGTGTAGTTTTGTTGTGGATAATATGGAGGAATGGAATGTTGTTGGGTTGGGTGGAAAGAGAAAGTGTGTGGGAAGAAAAAGTGTATAGAAATTTGTGTTTTGCTGATGTGGCTGTATTAGAATACGTGTTTGACTTGACTTTTTGTGTAATAGAGGTGGGACCGGGCCAACAAAAATGTTGGCCCAGTAAATTGTTTCTTATTGCATTTGCCCTTATGCTTATGCTTATGATGACAATTAAAAGGAAGTACAAAATCGATTTTATCCACCTATAAAAATAAGCACAGCGATTGTAGGAGAGACAGACGGTGAAACATAAAATCGCGAAGATGCAGATGGGAAATGAAACTCTCTATTTCTATTCCACTGAACAACTGTGAAGATCAGAAATAAAATAAAATTAGGGTTTACGGTTTGGAAACTCTGATTTTGCAACAGAGCCAGACAGAACTGGATGGTGAAGTGCGCTGGTTGAGGTGGGGTTCGCGTAGCTTGGATTAAATCTGGTGTGAATAACATGGATATAGATTCGCCTCCAGAACGGAGCAATCTCAGGCCTCTTGATCGAATTGTAGGGGTATCGCTCTGCTTTTCAACCTTTTAATATGGTTATATTGTTTTTTTCCCCTCAATTTACTTCAAAGGCGAGGTACGAAATTGTGTGGATGGTTAGTTTGTTTGATCCAATGAAGAACATGATCGGCTTTTTTTTGGCAGATTCTCCTTTTGGTTGTTGTTCAGTTAACATCTGCTGTGGAAAATGTGAAAGAAGCCGAGTTGTTGAATTTTGGGATTGTTGTACGTGAGAATCATGTAGCGAAACAGTAACTAGTGACTTAACTGAGTCGCATGATTGAGCTCAATTTTTTTTTTTTTTTTGTATTTTCAATTCATTTTGGGTTTTTTCTTCTCCTGCTAGGAAGAGAATATAATATAAACTAACTTGTCAAATATAGTTTGTTATTATGTTTTCTGTAACGCGAGGAATGATTGGCAAAGCATGCACTTTTTAAGCTTCATTTAGCTTTGAAAGCTGTCAGAGTTGATTCAATACTTTCAATTCTGGTCGAATCAGTTTGATGCAATTCTGGTTTTGGTGTGCATTTTTCAGTTGTGTTCTGCGTGTGTTAGTAGGGTCACTATTGAGTGGCAATAATAGCTTTCATTTTTCATATGAATACAATCACTTGCATGCAAGCTATAAATGCTGCTTGTGGGGTTCAATTGCTCACATTTTTACTTTGCCATTTTACGACAGAGGCTTGCTCTCCTTGGAGTTCCTGGTGAGTATCTTGGAATGCTCCAAGAGGGGATAGTTGCTTTTGCCATTAGGAACCCTTCCCGCATACCAGAGCTGGTAACCACCATCTTACCTGCTGATGAGGAAGTGGTGGAGGTACTCCAAGCTAAGGCAGGGTCTAAGAAAACTTCAGTTGATCCTACCATGAAAAATATATTCAGGGAAAGCCTTGTTTGGCTGCAGTGGCTGATGTTTAAGGGTGAACCTCTTAAAGTGTTGAAGAATCTTTCTAAAATGAGTGCCGGGCGTGGCGTTTGTGGTGCTGTTTGGGGGAATAATGATATAGCCTACAAGTGTCTTACATGTGAAAATGATCCAACATGTGCAATCTGTGCTCCGTGCTTTCAAAATGGGAACCACAAGGACCATGATTATTCTATTATTTACACAAATGGTGGTTGCTGTGATTGTGGTGATGTCACAGCGTGGAAACGTGTGGGATTCTGCTCAAAGCATAAAGGTGCGGAGCAGATGCAACCACTTCCGGAAGAGATTGCCAACTCCGTGGGTCCCGTCCTTGACGTCCTTCTTTCCTGCTGGAAAGACAGGCTAATTTCTGCGGAAAATTCTATGGCAAGTGACCGTGCCGTTTTATATAAAAAGTATGCAAATGAGGTAACCTTTGCAATGGTTGAGACGCTTTTAGAATTTTGCATGTATAGTGAGAGTTTGCTTAGTTTTGTTTCCAAGAGGGTGATCTCATCGGCTGGTTTATTGGATATTCTGGTGAGGGCAGAGAGGTTCTTGAGTGAAATTGTTATGAGGAAGCTTCACGAGCTTCTCTTGAAATTGCTTGGAGAACCTATTTTCAAGTATGAGTTTGCTAAAGCATTTTTAACATACTATCCCTTCATTGTCAATGAAGCCATTAAAGAAAGCGGCGATGTTTTTCTTTGGAAGTATCCTCTGCTATCTAGTTTATCTGTGCAAATCTTCACAGTGCCCACCCTTACCCCACGTCTGGTGAAGGAGATGAACCTGCTGGGCATTCTATTGGGATCCTTGGCTAGCATTTTTGTTTCTTGTACAGGACAAGATGGCCACTTACAGGTGATGCTTTCATTTTATTTATTTATTACTGCATTGAGTTGTTAGTCCCCATGCTTCGATTTCTTACTCGATTAATGAATAAGTGAATAGACCTTATTGCTGCTGCAAGAATGATAGACAAAACTATCAGTTCTTCCCAAAGGATATTTGGGTTTCTTTCTTTTTCTTGAACTGTATTCCATTTCTTGTATTATTTGTTATCTGCATGGCTGACAAACATATTTGCTTTATCTTTGATTTTTTCGTTATCTGCCCTTAAAAATTTGTTGTTGTCGTTTGAGCTCACTTTCTTTACTCATTGATTTATTTTATGTTCATTAATTGAAGCTCAATTGCTTAGAACTCTGAGTCGTGGATTTAGGGGCAGGATTGGGAGAAGCCAACTCCATATCGTGTTTGGGCGTGTCGAATTAGAATTATGTTTCCTTGTCCTGGTTCCACAGAACTGTAAAGCTGCTTTGGCAATTATTATACTGTGGGTAAAAAATATTAATTTGTGTTCCATCTTATTGCTTCAAAATCATTATGAGGTTCATTTTTTATACTGCTTGACAGGCTCATCTCCCTTTGTTTTATCTCTGGCAACTCCTGTCCTCCTCTGCATGTGTTGGTTTTGTTTGTGTGTGTGTCTGGTGGATGGAGTTTTTTCCTTATAAAATAATTTTTAAGCAAGATAGGAAAATTTGGCATCAATGCGATGTGAGTTCTAATTGTAAGCAGTGTTATTATCTCTATGTGTGCCTAGAAATGAGTCCGTATCCAAATCCAACCTTGAACTTGTTATGTTTGTATTTTATAAAAATCAATTTTGTTTGACAACCCTAGTTCCTGTGTGGATATTATCAGTAGATATTGTCATCCTTTTTACCGATTCTTATTGTGTATTGTGTTATTTTATTGTATTTAGATGATCTTGTCAATTGAGTGCTGATTAAAAAATCTGGGTATAGTGATCCTTCCAACTTAATTTAATGGAAGTTGTTGATAGTTGCCAATTCCTTTTGTTTCATTTGATGTTGTCAGAATTTTTTCTTTGCAGGTTTCTAAATGGGGAAATTTATATGAGGCCACCATTCGAGTGGTTGAAGACATTCGGTTTGTTATGAGCCACTCTGTAGTGCCCAAATATGTAACTTATATGCAGCGAGACGTCTTGAGAACATGGATGAGCATTTTGGCCTTTGTGCAAAGCATGAACCCTTTAAAAAGAGAAACTGGCCTTCATATAGAAGAAGAAAGTGGCCATGCAAATTTGCCTTTTGGTTTAAGGCATTCTATTGGAAACATTCATTCTCTTTTGGTGGATGGAGCATTTTCTGACGTTATCAGTGAAGAGACGGATGATGTTTTATTTGGCACATGTGAACCAGATGTTGATGATGGAGATCGCCTGAGGCATGCAAAAGTAGGACGGCTGTCTCAGGAAAGTTCTGTATGCAGTGCAAGTGGGAGGATCAGTGCCTTCGCTTCTGGTTCAATGGTTACTGCATTTGAAGCTAATTCATTTTTTCATCGTCTAATTCCTTCGTCTGTAACTTGGTTGACCTTTGAGTGCTTGAGGGCCATTGAGAACTGGCTGGGAGTTGATAATACATTGGGTTCTCTATCCAATGTGTCATCTCCAAATTCTAGGAGCATCTCTGGTGGCAATTTTCTAGCATTGAAGAAAACATTATTTAATATAAGAAAGGGGAAATATATATTTGGTAGATTTACAAGTTTGGGTGATGGTAATAGTAGGCCATATTTTTCACCATGGCTTAGCAGTTTGCAGACACATGCGGAGACAGAAAATTTGAGAAGTATCGAGTGCGGTGAGAGTGATTCATATGTCCATGGTTCTGCAGTTTCTGATCACAATGCAATGGAAGTAGATTGTGAGAGAGAAGTAGATGCCTTACATTTTTTGAGTTTTTCTGAGTGGCCAAACATAATTTATGATGTTAGTTCACAAGATGTATCTATTAACATCCCATTACATCGATTTCTTTCCATGCTTTTACAAAGAGCGTTGAGAAGGTGTTATGGTGAGTCTACAATGCCAGATATAACTAGTGCTTGCTCTACAAATCAATCATCAGCAGTCTATAGTGACTTTTTTAAATATGTGCTTGGGGGTTGCCACCCATACGGATTATCTGCTTTTATTATGGAGCATCCGTTACGGAACCGGGTATTTTGTGCTCAATTTCATGCTGGAATGTGGAGGAAAAATGGGGCTGCTGCTGTTCTATCTTATGACTGGTACAGATCAGTGCGCTGGTAGGTTTTTGACTTGCTAAGTTTCATATCCTGCTCTCCTGGATTGTTGTTTTCCTTGGCTTTCAAAAAAAGAAAGTATTGTGCTCGTGGTTTCTGTAATGATTCTATTTTCTTTTTCATGATGTGGAGGCATGGAGCTCTCCAAGCCAGTGCTACCTCACTCAGGATAATTGTTCTATTGCAGGTCAGAACAGGGCTTAGAGCTTGATCTATTCCTTCTGCAGTGCTGTGCTGCATTGGCACCAATCGATCTTTTCGTCAGTAGAATTGTGGAACGATTTGGACTGTCAGATTATCTTTCTCTGAATGTGGAACGACCCAGCGAGTATGTACACTTCTCCTTTGTTTGCTATCATTTGAAAGCATGGTGGTTGTGCCAATTTTTATATACATGCTTTCCTTTTCAAACTTCCCATTTAAACCTTCCACTTTTCTAGAGGAAGTTAGGGCTAGGGGGAGATCGGAAATGACCTTTTCACCTCAATTGTGCTCTTTTTGGCCCTGCACGGTTTTTGTAGGTGGGTTGGGGGGTGGTTAAATGTGTTTGCTTATTTATCATGCTATAAATGTTTAGTCATACTGAAAGCTATGTTTTTCAGGTATGAACCAGTTTTAGTGCAGGAGATGCTGACTCTAATTATACAGATTGTTCAAGAACGGCGATTTTCTGGCCTAACAAAAGCTGAAAATGTGAAAAGAGAGTTGATTCTTAAATTAGCCATCGGAGATGCCACCCGCAGTCAACTGGTGAAATCCTTGCCTTGTGATTTATCCAAGTTTGAGAAGTTCCAGGAGATTTTGGATACTGTTGCAGCCTACTCTAATCCATCTGGCATTAATCAGGTTGCAATAGCCTTAATTGGTATGGTTCTTTGTTTGACAGACATTGTGGTAAGTGCCCTGATATATGTGTCTTTGTTTTTGTTAAGGGAATGTATTCATTGCGGTGGGTATACTGGAAAGAACTAGATCTGTACCATCCTCGTTGGAACTCAAGGGATCTGCAATTCGCAGAAGAAAGATATACACGCTTCTGTAGTGTATCTGCATTCACTACTCAGCTGCCAAGGTGGACAAAGATATTTCCTCCTCTCAATGGTGTAGCTAGAGTAGCAACTTGTAGAACAGTCTTCAAAATTGTTCATGCTGTGTTATTCTATGCTATTTTGAGTGATAAATTAAGTGAGAAGCGTGTTCCTGATAGTGTTCTTCTGACTGCATTGCACTTGCTCTCATTGGCTTTAGACATATGTATTCAGCAGAAGGAATCAATCGAGAAGCCGTCTTATATTCAGGATTCAGCTCCAATTCTTGCTTTAGCTTGTGAAGACACTTGTAACGGATTGAATTCTTGTAATGGGGACCAAAGTCTGTTGTCACTTCTTGTTTCATTAATGAGGATGCACAATAAAGAAAATGTGTCGAATCTTTTGGAAGCAGGAAATTGTAACCTTTCTGCTCTAGTTGAAAGTTTGTTGAAGAAGTTTGCGGAGATTGATACGGGATGCCTGACCAAACTGCAGCAACTTGCGCCTGAAATAGTGATTCATTTATCAAAAACTGTTTTGAGCGAGGAAAAAGCTATGTTGACATCAGCTTCTGATAGTGAGAAACGAAAGGCTAGAGCTCGAGAAAGGCAGGCTACAATATTGGTGAGATGTCATTCCTCATTCTTGTGTGTGGTCCTAAGATTTTTTCAAAACTCAAATTATTCACCCCCTCCCCCGGATCTGCTGTACAAATGAATAGGATAATACTATTTGTCATCATGTTGGTAGGACTGGTGATTGAATGAAAGTGCAGACAGTCGGATTAAACTGAAAATCAGAACAGCTGTGACAGGTCTTATTTATTTTCTTAGGATTTCATTGTTGGTTGTGCAGGAAAAAATGAGAGCTGAACAGTCCAAATTCTTGTCATGCATGAATTCCTCTGAAGATGATGGTTCTACTTCTGAAACAGAAGCAAGTAACTCTGATGTTGGACAAGATTTGGAAAAATCTGGGCAAGATGTATGTTCTCTTTGCCATAATACGAATTCCAGAAGTCCTTTATCTTTCCTGGTTCTTCTACAGGTAACCAACTTCTAATCTGTCTGCTGTCATTTGAGATATCAATAAGTTTTTTAATACTGACATACTCCTACATTATTGTTCTTCCATTACCTGCTATCAAAGTTTAAAAGCTGACACTTATTTGTTTTTTCTGGAACAAGAAATCTAGGCTTCTGAGCTTTGTTGACATAGGTCCCCCGTTGTGGGATCAAGTTTTTGGTTCAGACAAGGAGCATGTCGTTGTAACTACTAACAGAATGTCCGATCAAAAAACTATTAACAGGGTGATTGATAACTCTGGAATAAATTTTTTGTCAAGTGAGTTGGGAATGATTTCGTCTGCTCAGTTGGCACAGTTTGTAGAGTATTCCATCAATGAATTTTCCGCTTATGGTCATCCTGAGGAAGTAATTGCTATTCTTGAATATGTCAAGGCCGTGTTTCCTAATGTTGGAAACATTCAGGTGCCATGCTTGTCTAATGATGAAAGGGATAGAGGCATAGATACCCTTGACACACTGGAACAAAATACATATGTTTCCATCCGTAGAAATATGTGTGATAGCATGCTGAATGAGACACTTCCTGCGGCTGAGCATGGTGGTCTGGGAGTAAGCAAGAATGCTGATTCTGTTTTAGTTGGAAAATATATGGCTGCTCTTTCTGGAGAGATGACAGAATATCCTTCAGCTTCTGAAAATGCTCAAAATGATATGGTGCCAGTAGAATCTACCTTGGAGGTTCGAGCATATGATGGATTTGGTCCTGGAGATTGTGATGGGATTGTTATGTCGTCCTGTGGGCATGCTGTCCATCAAGGATGTCTTGATAGTTATTTGTCCTCGGTGAGGGAAAGGTATGTCGGGGAGAACTGAACTTACATAACTTTTTCTTGATTGCTTGTTATTCTCGTTTTGGGATCTTAGTTTAAAGTATTTTGATTTCTTGCATCTAATTGATTGAGGATTATTCTAATTTGGGTTCTTGCAGCCAATCTAAAATTGATTGGGATAACGGCTTTAATGATGATAACCAGTTTAGGTCTCTTGTGCAATACTTTTAATCAGGAAAAGGAAACATTTCATGCCAAAAGCCCTTTGTTCTGCTCCCTCCAAGTGAGGCAAAAGATAGGCTGGGGAATAGAGGCGCACGACAAGCGTCCTGTGATAAACCGTGTGATAGGGCTATTTGAGAGTCAATTTTCATATTGGTGATTGTTTTTGAGGGTTTGACTTGATGCAAACTTGAAATTCATCCATACATGAAAGGGTTAGATTAGAAATGCACTCAAGCTAGGTCAATAGTTAGGCTGTGCCCGCATACTGACACAAATGAGTGATGTAGAGTAATTAAGGTGTTTACGAACACTTTTAATCTAGATGTATGTATACACAATTTCAGTATGCGGTTATATGATTTGATATGATGCCTCCATCTATTGGAGTGTAATATGATGGATCTCATGTGAACATAATGCGATTATTGATGAATTGTGGTTATACATAGAAGAATAAATAAGGCGAATAATTTAAAATGTTTTAGTGTTAGAATTTTTCCTCTTAAACCATATATTCAATAAGATATAAAAAATGCGGGGATGAGTATTGAAAAGCTCCTATACTTTCCAAAAAGTTCACACAAGCCCCACTATAATTTTCTAGGATAAACAAGCCCCTCTACTTTGCCTTTCAAGTTCTGCAGATTTTCATTAAAATCTGCTTTCATGGTGAAAAATATATGACATGGCTTTTATTTTAAGAAAATAGAAATGAGGTGTAAAAGCCATGTCATATATGATAAATCACTAACATCAAAAGCCTAAACTCATTCGATTCTCTTCTCTACTCTTCTCCGCTTTTCTTCTCTTCTTCATTTGTGATTTTGAGGATGTGGTTGTGGAGACAATTAGGGCTTTCCTTGGTTATAACAATGGGAGACTTTGGTTTGTTTTTGGAGCCGAAGGTCGGCCTTTGGAGCGGCGAGAAGAGGGTGGATCAAAAGCTGATAGAGTCACACTAGAAATAGGAGATATATTGATAAGATTCCTGAGAATTACAGCCCTAGGAAGATGAAATAGCAAACAGTAGATAAACCCTAGCAATTCGAGGAGCTAGGAAACCTCCCAAAAGAAAACACTATAGTCCAAAAGGCTGAGGTCTCTCTCCTCAGACCCTCTTAAATAAAACAGAAAACCCAAGAGCAGCCAATCAGGATAAGACAAGTGCTCCCAATCCCACCAGGCCACGTGTCACCTCCTTTTATTCCTTCTTTTCTCATAGCGCTTGACCATGGGTCTAACAAAAGCTATAAGGGATACTTAAGAGGAGGAGACCAATGAGACTTTAGTCGATGTCCAGGTATGGTGGGAAGGACTGAGGGATCATCGGCTGGCCGAAACAAGCGGGGTATGACTAAGGGAGGTGGAATAAGATATAGAGAAGCAAGACCAACTTCCGGGTTTTTCTCAATGGATAATTGGTTTTATTGCCTGGTTCGGTTGTTTCTTGGTGGGGGTGTTTGGTGTGGTCTTCTGATTGGTCTTCTTGACCGTCTTGGTTTGGGGTTTGGCTGCAGTTAGGGCTGAAGTTGTTGTTGGTCTCAATGAAATCTTGTTCTATTATTGTTGTTGGTGGTCCAAGCCTGTTGAAGCTGTCGTTCTCATCTTATGGGTTTCTCAAGTGGAGTGAGGGAGTCATCGTTAATTTCTTTTGTTTTTTTTTTTCACTGTTTCAAATTAGGAGTTCATTTGACCTACTTTTTCAAAGTACAGGGGCTTATTTAACACTTGTATGAAGTATAAGGGATTTTTTGATCTTAAAAGTTAAAATGATAAGTTTAATAAAGTTAACGGTCACGTTAGTGCCATTATAACGGAATTCAGTACGAGGGGCTTGTTTAGCCCGAAATAAAAAGTTGAGGGCTTATTTAGTCCAAAAAATTGTACAGAGGCCTGTTTTATTTTTTTGAAAAGTACATGAACTTTTTCAATACTTATCCCAAACAATGTGATATGTCTGCTTATGACTGTGTTGGAGGGGAATGACAACTAGCAATTTTGAGTGCCATGTCTACTTGAATATAAAGATGATGATTATGAGTGAAGTCAGATGTGAAATAAATGGATTGTAGTGGCATGACAACTCCATTGGGTTAATATCATTAAAAAAATAATGATAACTGTAGAAGTAAAATATGTTTACTTTAAGTGTAAGCTCGGCATTTGAAGGGCTTTAACTCTTTGGGGTTGTCTTTTTTAAGGAGGCAAGAACTTTATATAGCCCAACAAAGTAATTGATAATTGAATTGTCTAATAGAGCTGAAAGTTGCCTCCCTAAATTTCTTAGTTGTCCGTGATTTTATCTTCAAGTGCCATTACGAGCATTGAAAGTGCCTCCAAATCCTATGAGATTTATTCAATCATCTGGATTTTCTGCTCAATGTGTGAAAGATCTTGATTATTTTATTGTATCCCTGAGGTTCCTATATTGTGCGCTTATTTGTGACAAGGCTTAACGATATGCTTTTAAATTGTTCAGATATGTCAGAAGAATTGTCTTTGAAGGAGGGCATATTGTGGATCCAGATCAGGTATGAATCTGCACCAGATTTCTGTTGATCTTTAATCTCTAGGAGGTGGACTACTTTCTCCTTTCAATGAACCATTGCACTTTTTTCCCTTCAGGGGGAGTTTCTCTGCCCTGTATGTCGTCGACTGGCAAATTCTGTTTTGCCTGCCTTTCCTGGGGATTTCCGCAAGGTCTTGAAGCAGCCTATGCTTTCAACTGTTGACTCATCCATTGTTCTAGGCTTGTCAGCTACATCAGTTGAGGAAAATGAAACCCTATTGCTTCGTCAAGCTTTGTCACTCTTACAATCTGCTGCCATAGTGGTTGACCAGGGTGAAATTTTGAAAGCTTTTCCACAGAAAAAAAGTGAAAAGATGGAGCCCAATATCGAACGTGTCTCTCGCCTCCTTGTCAAAATGTATTTTCAAAACAAATATGACAAATTTTCAGGTTCTTCAAGGGTAAGCCACTCAATGATTTTGTGGGACACATTGAAATACTCTCTTATTTGTTTGGAGATTGCTGCTCGTTGTGGAAAGACTAGTCTGAGTCCAGCCTATGGCATTGATTCCTTGTACAAGGAACTCAAATCTTCTAGCGGGTTTGTATTATCGCTGTTACTCAGAATTGTCCAAAGCCTTAGGAGTCAGAATTTTCTCCATGTGCTTCAAAGGTTTAGAGGAATTCAGCTGTTTGCAGACTCTATTTGCTCAGGCATTTTGCGGGATTATCCTGATCGGAAATTTGGGCGAGGAGGTGCACTTATTTGTTTTAAAAAATTTGTTTTTATATGTATACTTTTAAACCCTAGATGAGCTTCAAGTGTCTTATCTGAAAGAAATCACTCCTTGATTTAGATCAATACTTTTAGCTTGCTTTGTATCTTGTAGAGTTTGATTTGTATTATGCTGTCATCGAGTAATTGTGAGGTTTAATTTGTCGTCTGTGTCAAAAGACTCAAAGCATTAGTGTGGGTTAGTGGAAAACTCTGAGCCCTAGGTAAATCATGCCAGCCAGAATGTGTATGTCATTTTCACTATGAGAGATGTTGCAGCTCTTACAGAGTTGTTGAGAGAAGGCTCCAGATCAGTTGTTGTGAGGTTTAATTTGTCGTCTGTGTCAAAAGACTCAAAGCATTAGTGTGGGTTAGTGGAAAACTCTGAGCCCTAGGTAAATCATGCCAGCCAGAATGTGTATGTCATTTTCACTATGAGAGATGTTGCAGCTCTTACAGAGTTGTTGAGAGAAGGCTCCAGATCAGTTTAGCTGCTGCTAAATTGGGTCGATTATCTGTGTTTAGTTCTGTATCTTTTTTGTTTGTGCACGAGTTACTTGATGATTTTGCATAATCTGAAAGAAGCTATTTATTTAGTCATCCTCAGATATGCTCTTAATAGTCAGATATGAATTTAATAGGAGTGGATGAATGTATGATCCATGATAGAAATGAATGGCGAAAACAAATACATGTGGTGGATTTCCAATGATGTTCTCATAGACTCACGTAGCCGAGCCCAAACTTTTGGGATAAAGGCTCGGATGATGATGATGATGATGATGAGATTAATTCGGAATCTCTTTAAAATATAAGCATATTGCATATCATCTGCACTTGATCATCAATTTTTAGATGTTCCTAGATTTTCTTTAATCAACTTGTTAGTTACATGCTTTGCTTCGCAGGTTTAAGCAGTAGCATATTCATATGTTTTGTAACCAAGCTTGATTGACGGAATTAATATCCAATCTCTAAAAAGTATATTTGCTTTTATTATCAACTTACTAGTAGAATGCTCTGCTTCCCAGGTAGGATGTTATCTATCTTAAAGTATCCGGAGGATGTATTACTTCCTGATGTACAGTTCTGGGATTGTGCGTCAGAACCTATCCTTGCTCAAGATCCATTTTCGTCATTGATGTGGGTTATCTTTTGTCTTCCATGCCCTTTTATATCATGTGAGGACTCATTATTATCCCTTGTGCACATGTTTTATGCTGTCTCTGTAGCTCAGGTACGTTTCTTTCTCGCTCTCTCTATTTCCCTCAACATATGTGTGCTTAGGTTCCCCCTTCTTGCCACTGCGAAAAATGTGTAGTTTGGTGTTCAGTTTCTGAGTGATGATGCAGGCCATAATAACATATTGTGCAAGATATCCAGACAAGATTAGTGCAGAAGTTTTTCGTGATTGCCTGATTGCTGACATTTCCAAAGCTTTGGGAGAATCCAGATGGGTTCAGCAGTATTTTGTTTCAAATTATATTGATTCTGGTTACGATGTTGCCGACACTATTCGAAAATTGAGTTTCCCTTTCTTACGGAGGTGTGCGTTGCTGTGGAAATTACTGAAGTCTTCTGTCTCAGCACCATTCTGTGAGAGTGATTATGCTGCAGATGGATTTTGTCACGACATTATTGAGAAAACAGAGAGCACGGCTGGTGAGTTGGTGGATCTTAATAAGGTTAAGGAGCTGGAGAAGATGTTTAAGTTTCCCCCATTGAATGCTATTCTCAAGGATGAAATGCTACGGTCCTTGGTTAAAAATTGGTTAAATCATTTGCGCAGTGAGTGTGAGGATTATGGTTTTCAATTTGTTCTACATTGCACACCTGCAGTTCCATTCAAGTTAATGCGCCTTCCTCATCTTTACCAGGACCTATTGGAAAGGTTGTCTAAATATTCAGATACTTGTTTTTAAGTCCCCTTTTCTCCCGTAAGTTTCTGTTCATTCAGTGGACATTTATGATTTGTTTAGGTATGTAAAACAATGTTGCTCTGACTGCAAATCTGTTCTTGATGAGCCTGCATTATGCCTGTTCTGTGGTAGATTGTGCTCACGAAACTTGAAGCCCTGCTGCAGGTTTATGTTCCATCCATTTTCTCTATTATCAGTACATATTATGTGCATTAAATACCTGCACGTGCACACATGTTCTGGATTTTATATGCTGGTTGAGAAGAGAGGGGGGGGGGGGGGGGGGGGGGGTTGAAGATTTCACCCATATGTTTGGATATAAGAAGAATTTGCACACATTTTATGGCCTGTCTTTTATGTCATATATTGTTAGAATATAATATCATCGTGAAGTTCAATCAGCTAGGTCATTAATTTGGAAAGTTTATTTTCTGCTTCTTTAAAAGGAAAAGTGGATGCCAAACTCATGCAAAGTCTTGTGGTGCCGGAACTGGTGTGTTTCTTTTGATAAGGGTACGTTTATGAATACTCTCTGCTACCTTCTATACCGGGCTGTTTATTGCTTGATGCACGTATATTGGACTTATAGTGTTGTGTTTTTATTATCCGTTTCTGCTTGCCCTTTTCTGGAGGTGACTAAATAGTTTTCTTGACAGAGAACTACAATTCTTCTACTAAGGTCTGCCCGTCAGTCTCCTTGGCCGTCACCCTACTTAGATGCATTTGGTGAAGAGGTAAGTTTTCTACTCAGAATATTACATATTGGAAATACAAGGAAGAAATGTACCTTCGCTTCCCACGGTGAAACAAAAACATATGATCTCTGAGGGTTTGAGATAAATAACTGGGGACATGATTAGGAATTGCTTTGGGCTTTATAGCCAAAAATTTAATGTGGAATCATTGGTCATATGGATTTGCTAGGACCGCTCCCTGTCTTGATATCGGATATTAAGGTTTATTGGTAAGGTTTTACCATTGTTGGGAAGGAATCCTTTAAAGTTTATGTGGGTAAGGTCCTTTTCAGATTACATTTTCTTTGTTTAAGTTGTTCATGTTAATGTAAACTTGAGCTCTCTGTAGCTGCTTTGCCAATTTTTGGGCACTAATATAATGTGGAGAAGGTTAAACTTTCATTGAAATTTAATTTGATGCTGAGAGCCTTGGTTGAGGCTTTGAGATGTTCGGCTATAGCATGTTCTAATTGGTCTTCTCTCCTTCTACACGTCCTTTATACCTCTCTTTCTGCAGGACATCGAAATGCAGCGCGGAAAGCCACTTTACCTGAACGAAGAGCGTTATGCAGCTCTAACACATATGGTAACATGCTTTTCTTTCTATATCTTTTTATTCTTTGTTTGTGTCTGGATGGGAGGGGGTTTGTGTCTGTGTAATGTGTGATTGACAAAGTTGATAAATGATTGGAACCCATTGTAATATGCTGTAGGTTGTTTATGGACAGCTATTTCATGTTATTCACTGTGTTAACAATCTATATTTCATGTTGTAGGTTGCTTCTCATGGCCTTGACCAAAGCTCAAAGGTTCTTGGTCAAACAACCATTGGTACTTTCTTTCTGGATTAGCGTGGATAAGAAGCTCGTTGAAGGTTGTTTTTTTTCTATTTTTTATGTTTATACTCCCCCATATTTGATTGTTTGTTTGTAAAATGCTATTACTGATTGCTTTATTTCAAATTTACAGGTGGCAAAATTTTCCGAATCACATTCTTAAAGAGTAAACAATGATTCTCGGAGGCTCAGTTATCAAATTTTATGATTATGTCAGAGTAGCAAAGGTCCTCATGTATGGCTGGATAACTGGTGCATTCAGGTCTGGATTTATGCATCGGTGATGATAAATGTATAAAAGTCTATATATAAACAGTGTTATAGGTATATATATACATATATAAGTCTATATATATAGTTGTATATATATATGTGTGTGTGGTACGAAAGTCAGAGTAATAGTTATATATATAGATATATATATGTATGTGTGTATATATATATGCAAAAGTCCAACGTAATAGTTATATGTATAGATATATATGTATATGTATATAAGTGTGACATTAATAAATGATCTTTGTATTGATATTTCATGTATGCAGCCCAACTTTCCTCTAAAGTCTTCAAAATACGGCATTCGTGAAGCTTATCAGTAACTTTTCACTTCTATAAAAGGACCAGACACTGAGACAAAAAGATAAGAGTCTCTCTGGAGAAAGCAAAGAGCAAGAGAAGAAAAAAATATCAGAGAGTGAGCTAGAATCATGGAGAGAGTTCTGGAGTTTCATTTTCTCTTTTACAGCAATTCTATCACATATTCTTTCTAGAATTTTGTGAGATAAATTACTGGTTGTGTAACCTAGTATGAGGAACTAATCCTCTTACTAGGGTGATGATGGATCACTCTATTATGTTTAAATAAATTTGGTTTGATTAATTGTTAGTTTATTCATGCTTTGTCAAGTGTTAATTAACTATTCTTTATTGATAATTAAATCCTGATGCTTAGCTATCATCTAGGGTTGATTACCATGATGCAACTTGAGATATATGCTCATGTCCAATTTGAGACCAGCTTCTTGTAGTTGACACCGGAGTTATTTAGACATAAATGCCTTATGCTAGGATCTCTGTGATCGCTACATAAGTTACCATAGGTCTTAATGCATTTTTTATTGTCCTAGCCAATCCATATGCTCATGGATAGTTGCAGTTGAGAATAGACGTGGTAAGTCAGATGCCCATGACTATTACATAAATTAGGGGACTTGATCTTTGACATGCATGAATGAAATGAGAATTATTGGCTAAACAATTTAAATACAATAGAGTTGGTGAAATTGGATCCCTAGTGTTTGTCTAGTTGTGTTAATCTAGTTGTGTTAATCTTTATTCATTTTGTTTCTACTGATAATTACGAAGAGTTGGAATTGCATATATTTAATATTCAGTCCTTGTGGGTACGACACTCGTATTTACCATTTCTATACTACAATTGATTCGTGCACTTGCGAGTATAATTTGGGTTTGAAATCGCTATATTTTTAGTAGGTCTTAAATTTCATATCAAGTTTTTGACGCCGTTGCCGGGGACTGATTTAATATATTGTTATCTAACTTTTATGTATATATATATATTAATATTAGTATCCTACACCTCCTTAATGGAAGGTTTTTCAGTTTTTTTTTGTGAATGGCTTAACCGCCCCATCTAACTATATATTATTGGCTGGTTCTACTGCTACCGCCTATATCTGTTAATAATAACTGTCACTAACACTTACTAACATTTAAATTTCTGCCACTAACAATAATATTTATTTATTTATTTCTTTTACAGTTTTATTTATATTTGTGGTTGGCTTTACACTGCCCCACCTTTATATATATATATATGCTTATGTGGCCGGCTGAGCCGCCTAATATAACTTTTTATTTATGTTAATACTTATGGTTGGCCTTTATGTCCCGTTTTATTGTTTTTTATATTAATTTCTTATTTTGTCTATATTCACTCTTTTAATTTTGTTAAAAAAAAAAGGGATTATTATTGCTTATATTTTCTTTTATGCAAGGACGTCGATCTCAAAGTTCAAATCTTCTTAAATACAATCCAGAGATTGAACAAACTCTTGCACAACTGAGAAGAGAAGTAAGAGGAAAAATGGTAGAAGAGAATCCTGAGAATGCTCTTGCTGGAATTGCAAATCCACCAATCAATGAACCTGCTCGGAGACCAATGAAGAATTCATTTGTACCTCAGAATATGGAGCAACCATCCAGCATAGCATTTCAACCCAATGTTCAAGGCAATGTCACGTTCTCTCCAGTTCTACTCAATGCAGTCCCACAATTTCGAGGCACAACATTTGATGACCCT
This sequence comes from Tripterygium wilfordii, assembly GCF_013401445.1. Taxonomy (NCBI): domain Eukaryota; kingdom Viridiplantae; phylum Streptophyta; class Magnoliopsida; order Celastrales; family Celastraceae; genus Tripterygium; species Tripterygium wilfordii. The sequence goes on along the minus strand of NC_052236.1, from coordinate 8,735,210 downwards.
TACCTACACATCAGAGAATTCTTTGAACTCTGTAAGACACAATCTGTTCAAGGTTTGACGTCGGAAGAAGTACAACTCATATTGTTTCCATTTTCTCTCAAAGACAATGCAAAACTGTGGTTCAATTCTTTGACCCTAGGATCGATCACTACATGGGAGGAAATGACAACAAAATTTTTGAAGAAGTTTTTCCCAGCCCAGAAGACGAAGCAATTAAGAAGGGAAATTCAAACATGGCAGCAAAAAGATGGGGACTTATTTTATGAAGCTTGGGATAACTTTAAACAGCTACTACTCAAGTGTCCACACCACAACTTGTCACAAGATGATCAAGTTCAAGCTTTTTATGAAGGACTCGACGTAACAAACACAAGCATTGTAGATTCAGCTTGTGGAGGCATATTAATGGAGAAAAGCAGTGAAGAAGCTTTTGAACTATTTGAAACTTTAAATGAAAATTCTCAACAATTTTCATCTAGAGTAAAGCAAGGGGTAAAGCTTCCAAAAAGTGTGTATGAAGTTCACACCAGAGCAGAAAATCAACCTCAGTTGCAAGCCATGGAGAAGAAGATTGACATGATAATGAATGCAATATCATCTTCCCAACAAGCAGGCCAAGTTGAGATGTGTGCCATTTGTTCTCAACCTAACCACACCATGGAAACATGTCCTATGTCTTCCAACTCTGAACAAGAACATACCAATTATGTGGGGCAAGGTGGTTTCCAACCCAACAACAATCCATTTTCAAATACATACAATCCAGGATGGAGAAATCACCCAAATTTCAGTTGGGGAGGACAAGGCCAGAGTAAGCAATACAATCGGAAGATGACGCAACAAGTCCCTGCCTAACCAAAGAAGTTTTCTTTGGAGGAGCAAATGGCTTTTCTAGCTTTCAACACCAACAATTTTATTTAGAAAACGACGGAGCAAAATAGCAGGTACGACCAACAATTTAGCAACATACATGGATCTATTCAGAAACTTGAAGTTCAAGTTGGTCAAATTGCTGAGCGATTAAGTGAAAGAGAGCTGGGCAGATTGCTGAGTCAACCATAAGTCAATCCAAAAGGCAAGGAACAAATCAACGCCATTACCACCAGACGCGGAACAATTGTGGGATTTTTAGAGAATGATGGTGAAGAGGCCAAGAAGAAAACAAAAACTGATGAACAAAAGCCTGATGATGCAACTCAACCCAAGCCAGCTGACTTATCAAAGCATAAAATGAATGAATCTCATGTGCCCTTCCCTAGCCGGTTGGTGAATGAGAAGAAGATTGACCAGATGCGGTGAATAATGGATATATTCAGAAATGTGGAGATCAACATTCCTCTCCTTGACGCAGTTCAACAAATTCCTTCCTATGCAAAATTTCTCAAAGACATCTGCACCAGAAAGAAGAAACTGGCACCATACGAGAAGGTTATGCTGTCTGAACAATGCAGTGCCGTTCTAAACAAGAAGCTACCACCAAAGCTGAAGGATCCAGGGAGTTTCACTATCCCTTGTGCTGTTGGGCAAGTTTCTTTCGAAAAAGCTTTTCTAGACCTGGGTGCTAGCATCAACCTGATGCCATATTCAGTTTTTGTGCAACTTGGTCTCGAAAAGGAATTACAACCAACTTCAATCACTTTGCAATTGGCGGATCGGTCAATAAAATTTCCACAAGGTATCATAGAAGATGTTCTTGTCAAAGTTGACACATTTCTCCTTCCAGCAGATTTTATTATCCTTGATATGGAGGAAGACAGAAACATACCAATCATTTTGGGGAGGCCTTTCTTGGCCACTGCGGGAACTATTGTGGATGTAAAAAAGGGTTGTTTGTCCATGACTGTGCAAGGACAAACGGTGGAATTTAATATGTTCGAAGCTACTCAACATCCTTCAGATATAGGGGAGTGTTTTAGCATTGAAGTTTTTGATGGCTCAATTTATGAATCATTTTTGGAGCATCAATCTACTGACCATTTGGCAACTTGCCTTGCGTTTCCCGAACTGCAAGTTGAAGAAGATGGTGAAGTTGCAAAATTTTGTGTATATTTGCAAGCACACCAACCAGTGAATCATAGGTGGATCCGTACATTTGAAGCTCTCGGTCCTCCACTTCCGAAAGTGGTTCCTTCAATTGCAAATCCACCAAAGTTAGATTTGAAGCAACTTCCGGAGCATTTGAAGTATGTTTATCTTGGTGCTTGATAGTTATGATAATACCTATTGTTTTTGGTAGAAATATCCCCCTCTTAAGCTTTCTTTTGATAAATAATGAGTGTATTTATGTGTTGATTTGTATTTTGATAGGTTGATTGCGGTTTGGATGAAAAGCGACGGAAAAAGGGCTGAATTGAAGAAAATGTCCACCGACCTTCGTGTGTTCAAATAGTCATAACTTTCTGTCACGTTATTGGAATTGAGCGCAACAAAAGGCATTGGAAACTAGACATCTCAAGCTTTCCGTAGAATCTAAAATCATGCAAATCGGAGGTCATATGGAGAAGTTATGGTCATTTGAATCATGTGCCTAGGGGTAACGCGCCTAGGCGTGGCGCGCCTAGGCGCACAAATTGTGCACGCCCAGGATCACTCCTGCACGCCCAGTCCAGAGAGTTGGACTTGAATTTTAAGTTGTGCACGCCTAGGCGTGAAAACAACGCGCCTAGGCGTGAAAAGCAATTTTCTGAGGTGTTTTAAGTCGCGATTTGTCCGAGCTACGGGGGATTTTGAGACCTAGAACAGATTTCTGGAGAGCGAAAACAGAGGGGGAAGGTGATTCTTGGAGCTAGGAGGAGAGATTCTTCAACTCCACTTGGATCTACTCAACTCATTGGGTTTATTCATGCCTTTCTCATCTATTCTCTTGTGTTTTCCTCTCATTATGTGTAACTAAATCTCTTGTGCCAAGGCTAGGATGAAGCCTTGGGTTTGATGACTTTGTTTATGACTTGATTTACATACATATGAGTTGATTTGGGTATAAATATTGTGTTTCGATGTTTGATTGCAATTTATTCATGCTTGTGGTGTTTGGCCAACACTTTAGGTTTTTGGATGAAATTGTTTGGAGAATTTGCTTAGACAATAATATGTCAAGTAGATTATGCTTCTTGAAACACTTGATTATGAATGTGTCTCCCTTTAATTAGGTGACAATTTGTATGAATCCTAATCTCCATAGAACTCCATGAATTCCTATGCATGTTTAGACCAATAAGATGGCTAGAATGTATTTAGGAATATCCGACCTAGACCAATAAGATGGCTAGTAATCGATTTTAGGGAGATTTGGCTTAGGTGCGCTAAAACCGACTTAGGTACGGATTCGTTATGCCCGAATTAGCAAATATGTGTGTAAATTTATGTCATTCCAAGTCATTTCCCAAGGGGGATTCCGAAGCCTTGGTGTTCATCTCATATTTGTTAAATCATCTCATTTGCATTAGTTGCATCCTAATTCTAAGAAAATACCAAAAACACTTTGCTCTTTGCTTGTTTTAGTTGAATTACCAAACCAAACAATCTTGAGTTGAATTTTACTTTTGTTTGCATTGTCCATATATACATACAAATATACATTTGGATTAAACATAACACCGTCCCTGTGGATTCGACCCTTGCTTATCATTGTGCTGTAGTCGCCGACTAGTACACTTGCTAGTAAGGTTAATTTAGACCCAACAGTGCTGAAGAAGCGTTACCTGTCATTGTAGCCGCTAATCTTACCAATTCGGAGGAAGAAAGTCTCTTGCTGGTGCTATGGCAATACAAAAGTGTTATTGGCTGGTCCATTGTTGACATCAAAGGCATCAGCCCTACTATGTGCATGCACCGAATTTTACTGGGAGATGATTCAAAATCCTCACGTGAAGCACAAAGACGCCTCAATCCAGCGATGAAGGAGGTAGTTCGATCTGAAATATTGAAGTTGTTGGATGTAGGAGTCATCTATCCTATTTCCGACAGTCAATGGGTCAGTCCTGTTCAAGTGGTTCCCAAGAAATCGGGAATCACGGTGATTACTAATGACAACAATGAGCTCATTCCAACAAGAAAACAGACAGGGTGGCGTGTTTGTATTGATTATAGGAAGCTGAATTCTGCCACAAGAAAGGATCACTTCCCTTTACCATTTCTTGATCAGGTGCTGGAAATACTGGCAGATCATTCCCATTATTGCTTTCTTGATGGCTACTCTAGCTATAATCAAATTGTGATCGCACCGGAGGATCAAGAGAAAACAACTTTTACATGTCCTTTTGGGACATTTGCGTACAGAAGAATGCCATTTGGGCTTTGCAATGCACCAGCTACTTTTCAACGGTGCATGACAAGTATATTTTCTGACATGGTGGGCCACATTATTGAAGTATTTATGGATGATTTCTCCGTGTTCGGATCATCTTTTGATACTTGCTTGTGCAATCTTGCCTTGGTTCTGGAGAGATGCCAGAAGACTAATTTGGTACTTAATTGGGAGAAATGCCATTTTATGGTTCACGAAGGTATTGTTCTCGGTCATCTTATTTCCGAGAAGGGGATTGCCGTTGACAAAGCAAAAATTGAAGTTATTTCTAGATTGCCACCTCCGACTTCTGTAAGAGGTGTGCGATCTTTTCTCGGACATGCGGGGTTCTATCGTCGTTTCATCAAAGATTTCTCGAAGATTTCCAGGCCATTGTGCAATTTGCTATCCAAGGATGCCACTTTCCACTTTGATGATGAGTGTTTGCAAGCATTCCGCAAATTGAAGCAATTACTTACATCTACACCTATCATGATGGCACCAGATTGGACTTCACCATTCGAGCTCATGTGTGATGCCAGTGACTATGCAATTGGAACGGTATTGGGGCAAAGAGTCAACAAGCTACCACATGTCATTTATTATGCAAGTCGTACTCTCAATGATGCCCAACTCAATTACTCAACAACAGAAAAAGAATTGTTGGCGGTAGTTTTTGCATTGGAGAAATTCCGATCGTACTTGATTGGATCCAAGGTGATTGTTTATAGTGATCATGCGGCTCTCAAATATTTGCTGTCTAAGAAAGATTCAAAGCCGAGGTTGATTCGCTGGGTGTTATTACTCCAAGAATTTGATTTGGAGATAAGAGACAAAAAAGGAGCAGAAAATGTTGTAGCAGATCATCTTTCTCTTATTGTCCAAGCAAATGATGGTGAGAAGACGGAGCTTCCATTGAATGAAACTTTTCCGGATGAACAACTTTTCTCCGTACAAATTAAGATACCTTGGTATGCTGATATTGCCAATTACCTTGCAAAAGGTGTTATTCCCAAAAACTGGACTCACCAACAACGGAAGAAATTTTTCTCCACAGCCAAGCATTATTTCTGGGATGAGCCTTACTTATACAAGCATTGTGCTGATCAAATCATTCGGAGGTGTGTGCCACAGAAAGAACAACGGAGTATTTTACAATTCTGTCATACATTCGCCTGTGGTGGTCATTTTGGTACCCAGAGAACTTCTGCAAAGATTTTACAATCAGGGTTCTATTGGCCAACTCTTCACAAGGATGCCCACATTTTCTGTTCCACCTGTGGAAATTGTCAGAAACTTGGCAACATTTCTCGCAGGAATGAAATGCCACTCAACAATATTTTGGTGGTTGAAATCTTTGATGTTTGGGGAATAGATTTCATGGGGCCATTTCCCAAGTCTCATGGGAATGAATATATACTAGTGGCAGTAGACTACGTGTCCAAGTGGGTTGAAGCTGTTGCAAGCCCAACCAACAAAAGTGAGGTGGTAATCCGGTTACTTCAAGGTGTAATATTTCCAAGATATGGCACTCCACGTGCTATAATCAGTGATGAAGGGAAGCATTTTCTGAACAGGAGTGTGTCTACACTTCTTGCCAAGTACAATATCACGCATAAGATTGCCACTGCTTATCATCCTCAAACCAGTGGACAAGCAGAGATTTCTAACCGAGAAATTAAACGAATTTTGGAGAAGACTGTGAATATCAAAAGAACTGATTGGAGTATAAAATTGAATGATGCTCTTTGGGCATATCGCACTGCATATAAAACTCCAATTGGCATGTCTCCGTATCGTTTGATTTTCGGCAAGGCTTGTCATCTTCCTGTAGAGCTCGAGCATAAGGCATTATGGGCAATAAAAAGGTTGAATTTTGATTACGATGCAGCTGGTGAGAAGAGGAAACTACAGCTCAATGAACTTGCCGAGCTACGTGACGAGGCATACGAAAATGCGAGGATTTATAAGGAAAAGACAAAAAGATATCATGATCAGTGCATCACAATGAAAGAATTTTTTCCTGGTCAAAAGGTACTTTTGTTTAACTCTCGTCTAAAACTTTTTCCAGGGAAGTTACGTTTAAGATGGTATGGCCCATTTCAAGTTGTTCGAGCATATCCCCATGGAGCTGTTGACACTAACAACTTGGAGACGGGAAATGAATTCAAGGTTAACGGTCATCGCCTCAAACCTTATTTGGAAGTTAATTATGACACAACAGTGTCCAACATTACTCTCCAAGACCCAGGTAATTGAGTGTTGGGAACACTTCGTCTTGCCCAGACGATAAATACAGCGCTTATGGGAGGCAACCCATATTTCTGTCTTATTTTTGTTTTTTTTTAATATTATTATTATTTATTTGAAAAAAAAAAGTATTTTGGTCTTCATCGAGCGTTGAACTGAACAGCGGAGCGTGATGGTAAATAGACTGGTGATGTGACAGGCACCCCAAATTTCTTCCATACTTGTAGTGCGTTTTTCTTTATTATTCTCGATTCATCGAAATCTCAAATCCATTTTTTTGGAGTGTGTTTTTTTTCTCTCTCTAACAAAGATCAGAAAATATGCCGAGACGCCCACACACCATCTTATCAAAATCCCAGTCCAGGTTTGCATTATTCAACGAAGCTGAAATCATTCCTGAGTGTAGAATTGATGAAAAGATACAGCGAGACGTCATCAACAGATGGGTGATGCACTACCTGAGGGAGCATTCCTTGTTGTTTCTCGTAGATCCAGATCCAGAAGATAATTTACTAGTGTATCCTCAAATCATTCGTTCTTTCTATCACACTCTCATCGAGCTACCACGAAGTGAGCGGACTGGGAATCAACCTGTTTACCAGGTTGTTATAGCTGGTGTGACTGTTCAATTCACAACAACAGATCTGTGTTGCTGCTTAGGGTATCCACCAAAATATGATAAGACCATTGGATTTCGACAACCGGTCTTTGCATCAAAGCAGGAAATGATTGATGATATGTGTAGCGGAAAGAGGAATAAGCACACCAATGCTACACGCCGAGCCTACTTGCCACCAAAGGTGTGGTTGTTGGATGATGCTATCAGGGAAATCTGTGTCCTATTGGCCATGAGCAAGAACGACGGGGAAAATTCTTGTCAGTTTTATACTCTATGTATAAAGGGTATTGGTTTGACATTGGGAAGATCTATCTGGCCATAATTTTCACAGCCAAATCTTTCGTCGAGAAGAAGCCAACAAAGGCAAGAAAGTTATTTTTCCCACGGCTTATCACAAGGTTGCTTTCGTACAAAAGCATTCGACCTCCTTTGCCTCAGGCATCTTCGGGATATCAGGTCACCATGCTGGAAAAAAAGACATGGCGTCAAAGCATTAACCATTTGAAAACATCTTCTTCTAGAAAGAAGCAGGCCCAGGAAGAACCCTTAACATCACCACCTGAAGAGTCCTCCTCAGCAGTTGCAGTGTCTCAACAACCAGATCGCGTGAGTGTAGCGATAGCCCGGCTCGAGATGGGGCTACAAACATTAGAGGCTGGACAATAGAGGCTGGAGCACATGTTGACCGTGCTCATGGATATGATACGACATTGAAAACATAGCAATCCAATGGTCCAAATTTTTTGCATCAGGTTGTATTTCTCTGAACCACAGTTTAACATATTTAATTTTCATATTTAGTTTTTTTTTGTCTTTTCCCATTGAGGACAATGCAAAATTTTAAGTGGGGGAGGAAATGATTGGTTAGTTTAAAAAAAAAAGAAAAGAAAAGAAAAAAAAAATGTAGCTAGAGGAGGCAAGTGCTGTGCTACCTTAGGTGCAAGCTTCAAACACTTGTAGTTGATCTCTTGGAGGGATGCCAACTCAACCAGCTAGGTAATTAGTAGTTTGTCCAGGAAACAACCACCGATAAGGTATTTGGGAGTCCTAAGCATGGACTGGACGAAATGTCCATAATTGTAAAGCCCCAAAGTGGAGATACAAAGGACTGTTGACCTTGGCTTGGGTTCCATTGAGCCGACCAGAAACTCTTAGAGAATGACAACCTATTGTAAGGCCTTGTTAGCCTTTTACCCTTTGCTACGGGGTACATCTCTTTAGTTAGGTTGATAGTAACCTAGCATCCAGTCTCAAGGATCCTGGTGTTGAGACAAATTCCGTTTGTTTGCGGTGCTTTGGGAATATTGAGTCTTAGAACCGTTTGTTGTTAAATGTTTATTCCGTTTAGTTATTTGAAATATATATATATTGTTTGTGATTTGGAAGTTATGATTTTACCGTATTTCTGAATTGGTCTAAATATCTCTAAAGTATGGATAATAATTTGAGTTGAAAACCCATAATCACTTGTGGATTATTCTTACTTTAGTTTTGTCTCACCTATTCTATTTAATAATTGGATCAATTGCACAGAATTACGTATTTGTGGGGTATGATATTTGAGATTAATTATGAATATTGTGATTTTCTAGAGTTGATTTGGAATTCTTTGAATATTTATATCTTGGGATATATATATATAAAAAAATAAATAAAAAAAAGTAATTATAAATAACAGGCGTGTCTATGAGTTTCTCTGCTGAGTAACCGGACCTCTTACCTCAGTAAGCAGTGAGTGTTCGCGTAAAAAGGTAGAAAAATCAAGACATCAACCTATGTGACAAGCGAAGTTTTGTAGCCTTTTTGACTTGAGTTATTAAACCCGTTGGGGTGTCTTTACACCTAATGCCCTGAGCCAACTGGATTGGGAGTCATTGGTTGAACGCTTGTTACAAGGGTCAATTAGAAAGCTTAATAAAACTGAGCATTGCACAAGTCACATAAAAAATATATATATTATTGAAAAAAAAAATCCCTTGATATTAACTGTTCATTGAGTCTGATGATTCTTGTGATATTGCAGTGTTTGTGTTAAGTTTAAATTAAAGCCACATATTTATGTTAAATTCGCTACGCACTACACCTCACGCTAAGAAAGAATGGGTGGTATGAAATTTAGTCAGAATTATTTGTTCTAGTGATAATGGTTGATGGATTCTTGAATATATTCATATTATCGAGATAATTGGATTATTTACAGTTTTTGCATGAATTTTCCGAACGCTTGAATTACTAGGGATTAGCAATAAGCTGGTTGGGGGTTGTGATAAATGTATAAAAGTCTATATATAAACAGTGTTATAGGTAGATATATACATATATAAGTCTATATATATAGTTGTATATATATATGTGTGTGTGTGTGGTACGAAAGTCAGAGTAATAGTTATATATATAGATATATATATATATATGTATGTGTGTATATATATATGCAAAAGTCCAACATAATAGTTATATGTATAGATATATATGTATATGTATATAAGTGTCTGACATTAATAAATGATCTTTGTATTGATATTTCATGTATGCAGCCCAACTTTCCTCTAAAGTCTTCAAAATACGGCATTCGTGAAGCTTATCAGTAACTTTTCACTTTTATAAAAGGACCAGACACTGAGACAAAAAGAGAAGAGTCTCTCTGGAGAAAGCAAAGAGCAAGAGAAGAAAAAAATATCAGAGAGTGCTAGAATCATAGAGAGAGTTCTGGAGTTTCATTTTCTCTTTTACAGCAATTCTATCACATATTCTTTCTAGAATTCTGTGAGATAAATTACTGGTTGTGTAACCTAGTATGAGGAACTAATCCTCTTACTAGGGTGATGATGGATCCACTCTATTATGTTTAAATAAATTTGGTTTGATTAATTGTTAGTTTATTCATGCTTTGTCAAGTGTTAATTAGCTATTCTTTATTGATAATTAAATCCTGATGCTTAGCTATCATCTAGGGTTGATTACCATGATGCAACTTGAGACATATGCCCATGTCCAATTTGAGACCAGCTTCTTGCAGTTGACACCGGAGTTACTTAGACATAAATGCCTTATGCTAGGATCTCTGTGATCGCTACATAAGTTACCATAGGTCTTAATGCATTTTTTATTATCCTAGCCAATCCATATGCCCATGGATGGTTGCAGTTGAGAATAGACGTGGTAAGTCAGATGCCCATGACTATTACATAAATTAGGGGACTTGATCTTTGACATGCATGAATGAAATGAGAATTATTGGCTAAACAATTTAAATACAATAGAGTTGGTGAAATCGGATCCCTAGTGTTTGTCTAGTTGTGTTAATCTTTATTCATTTTGTTTCTACTGATAATTATGAAGAGTTGGAATTGCATATCTTTAATATTCAGTCCTTGTGGGTACGACACTCGTATTTACCACTTCTATACTACAATTGATTCGTGCACTTGCGAGTATAATTTGGGTTTGAAATCACTATATTTTTAGTAGGTCTTAAATTTCATATCAGGTGACTTGCTATTTTTATCTCCTTTGGTTTGGATGTCTTATTTTTATCTCCTTGCTTTTACATTATCATTCCTATGAAATAAAGTTCATTTTTCATGGCATTCCTTCTTCAACGGTCCCCCAAGTCTCTGTCCTGTGGCTTTTTAAGATGTTTTTGATGAATCTCATTTGAAAGTTAAACAAGTCACGTGCACAATGCTCCATACGGAGAGGCGAAGTCTGGGAAATAGAAGCTATAATGGCTTTCTGCAGAGGGACAAAATAGAACCTGTAATGGCTTTCTGCAGAGGTACAAATGCGCTAATTCAACATTCAAAATTGGACAAGCCAGGGGCTTCCTGATAGTAGATAACTTGCTTTAGTTTGTAGTTTTCCAACTGTCACAGCAACCACTGGATGTAATGCTCTGTTACTATGATATGCAGCATTCTGCACTCTGAATGGGCATAATTGTTTTGCCACCCTCTCCCACATTACACATGCATCTTTTTGCAGTGTATATTTGTACTAAGTTCTTGTACTTCACCAGTGTATCATGATTTGGTGAGTTATCCAACTTTGCTCATAGTTACTCTATAGTTTTTGTGCTGCTTGCTACTTGGAAAACAAGTGTTATTAGTAGATTTTACAAATTTAATCATGACTCTAAATGAGAATATCATTGGTCCGTTCCCAATTTACGATGGAAACACGTGGTGGATTTGCGTTGATGTTCTTATAAACTCATGTTGCCGACCCCAAACTTTTGGGATAAAGGCGACAATGATGATGATGAAGAATCATGTGTCTCATCATCATGCCAGACTGCAGGTCTTTCTCCTTGAGTTGAATGTGGGTTCTTTTGGAGGAGTTATGCTGTCCAGTTCCACCTCTTTGCTGCTTGGATGGATCTTGATTTGTTCTGACCTCACAGCCCCCATCTCTCGGATCCTCGATCTCATATTCTCATGAACTTGTAGTAGAAAATGAATCTTTTCCCTGCGAAACATCATGAAGCCTCTGACTTCGTTATCTCTGAAGAGATCTTAGACCAATGCCAGAAGACATGTATTGAAAATTATGCAACCATTGAAATTCTGAAGCTACATATGGCAGCAGAAAAGGCTTGTCAGAGTGTTAACGATGCTGAGGGAAGTCACATCCTAGATCCACTGTGGCTGCGGGAAAGCAAATCATCTCGGATCCCCGACTAATGTTCCGCTCCCTCAGTCAAAGGAATCGATAGCTGGGTGTTCCAGAAACTCTACTTCGAATACTGAATCTCTACCTGGGCAGGTTTATTTGGGACAAAAGGTCGAACTAATCTCTCAAGCTTCATTATGTTCCCCACTCAATGAAAGATAGGGTCCCCTTGGTGTGCCACCCACTTGAGACATGGTAAAGATGGGTTAGAGAAATGGGAGAGATGCCTTGTTGGGCATTTTGTGGGTGCCTACATGTCATTTAAAGTGGTGAAAATCATTTTTTAACGTATGTGGAAAGCCAAAGGGCTTGTCTCGAAGTAATGCTCATGGATGGGTTGTATTTCTTTAGATTTGAAAGTGTTGAATTTGTTGAGGAAATACTTCAAACAAATCACTCAAGTGCCGTGCCTACGCCCTTAGTGTTGCTGCGAGTGCAGTTGGCGCTTGTTTGTGTCATGCTTGATGCCAAGGTAGAACCTCCTAAATCTTTTCTGGTCGGAAGCATAAATGAGGGAGGAGCCCCTATTGAGATACAGGTTGAGTATGAATGGAAGCCTAAATGATGGCCCAAGTGCTGGACGTTCGTATATCGATGCCAAGTTGAAACCCCATAACAAAATGAAGTGCGGGTCGAAAATAGATAATGGAGGCCGAAATTTAGGGGAGTTCCACCCCTACTGCTGAGCAGCCAAAGCCTTCCAACATTGAGGACTCCACTAGTACTCCTTGATGGCACCACTCAGAGTCCTCAAATGAATAGAGAGACATTGCTAGTACATCTGGCCATTCAAGCTTTGAGAAAGATGGCACGTCTGAATCTCCTCCTTATTCTATGGTTCTTCATGACAACAATCTGTCACTATTTATTGCAGCTGCCCCAACTCAAAATACTCAAAATGACAATCTGGCTATTATCCCATATGAAATTGAAGCCAGTCAGAATGCTTCCATGGGAACTTCGGTTCCTCTCAATAATGCAATGGCTTTTGTTGATAAATTTGTCTTCAGAAAGATCAGCAGAAGCAGAAGAACCTAAGGCACCAATGCTTCAAGGCCTGGGTACTGACACCCCTTTTTCAGGAATTGGGAGAGCTCAAGGACCTCATATCGGAGGAAAACATGAAAGGTTTGTCCTTGTTGAAGATGCCATAGATATAGCTAAGGATTTGCTCAAATTTGGTAGCCAAGGCAGTAAAATTTACATGGGGCGTAGGTAAATTCAGTTTGTATCTATTGCAATTCCTAGTCTGGATGCTTTCAGTGAAGCAGAAGAATAGAAAAGCAATAGAGAGCAGATAGTACGTAACTTGAGTTCTAAGTCTTTTTCTTGATCCACTTTTTCTTACAGTACAGTACAAGATATTACATGATATTATCAGCTCTTAGAACACTGTAGAGCCTTGTCTTACAGCCACATAATAAACTAATAATAACCTTTAACTAAGTCAAAGTCTAATTAGTAACCTTGACTAAACATAGACTACAATACATGTAATACAACTATGCAGACTAAGCAAAAATAGGAAGAGCCTTACAACTCTAACACTCCTGCTTAAGGCACTTTCTAGTGACACCCAATCTTGCTCTCAGAACTTCAAATCTTGGTTTTGGTAATGGCTTGGTCATAATGTCTGCAAGTTGGTCTTCTGAATTGCAGTGCAGCAGTTTAATTTCTCCATCCTTCTTTGCTTCTTGAATTGCATGAAACCTAACACGCATGTGTTTGGTTCTCCCATGATGAACTGGGTTCTCAGCTATTGCTATGGCTGACTTGTTGTCACAAAATAACACTGTAGGTTCTGTTTGTTGCTGTCCAACATCAGCTAGCAGCTTTCTTAGCCATATAGCCTGGTTTGAGGCTGAAGAAATTGAGACATACTCAGCTTCAGCAGTGGACTGTGCCACAATATCCTGCTTCTTTGAACTCCAGGAAAACATTCCTGAGCCAAGTGAAAAAAGATAACCTGAAGTGCTTTTAGAGTCTTCATAACTCCCTGCATAATCACTATTAGCATAGCCCTCCAGTGCATATCCCTCATTCTTCTAAAACCAAACTCCAAAATCCAGTGTAGCCTTGATATACCTGAGTACCCTCTTAGCTGCTCCAAGGTGGATCTTGCTTGGTGCCTTCATAAATCATGATAACAAGCTTAAACAATACATTAAATCTGGTCTTGAAGCAGTTAAGTATAATAAACTACCAATTAAGCTTCTGTACACAGAGGCATTAGCTGGTTCTGCCTTGTCTTCCACTGACAATTTGGTTTTAACTGACAATGGACTGGCCACACCTTTACAGTTCTCCATATGAAACTTTTTTAAGACATCTAGAGCATACTTCCTTTGAGAAAGGAAGATCCCATTCTTAAACTAACCAATCTCCATGCCCAAAAAATAGGACATTTCTCCCAAATCTGACATTTCAAATTGTGCTTTCATTTGTTCTTTGAAATTCTCTACAGCAGCTTGACAATTCCCAGTAATAAAGAAATCATCTACATACAATGAAACCACCAGCTTACTCTCTTCATTCTTGGTATACAGAGTTGGCTCATTCAAGCTCCTCCAGAAACCATGATCTACAAGATAACTATCAACCCTGCTGTACCAGGCTCTTGGAGCCTGTTTCAGCCCATAAAGAGCTTTTCTTAGCCTGTACACCATCTCTTCTTGGCCAGCAATGACAAATCCTTGAGGATGTTCAACATAAATCTCCTCCTCAAGGTAGCCATTTAGGAATGTTGACTTCACATCTAAATGAAAGATCTTCCACCCTTCCCTTGCTGCTAAGGCAATCAACAATTTTATGGTATCATGCCTAGCAACAGGAGAAAAGGTTTCTCCATAATCAACTCCTGGCATCTGTGCATAACCTTTCACAACCAATCTAGCTTTAAACTTGTTTATAGACCCATCTGGATTGAGTTTGGTTCTATAAACCCACTTGACACCAATAACATTATGATTTTCTGGCTTGGTAGTCAACTTCCAAGTAGCATTCTTATTGATCATCTCTAGTTCTTCTTTCATAGCTTTCTGCCACTCCATTTGCTTGCTGGCTTCTTCAAAACAAGTTGGTTTAGCAAACACCATATTACAGCTTTCATATACTTCAGCTAAGGTTTTACTCTTTTTAACAGAGGATTCATCTGTGGTATTTAGAACCAACCTATCTCCATTTACTCCTAAACTGCCTTGAGGTATTTCAATAACCTGCTGAGGTTTTTCTGAATTCACCACCATACTTCTGTCCCAATCCCAATATGCATTCTCATCAACAACAATATCTCTACTAATCAAAATCTTCCTTGTCTGCAGATTATAAACTCTATATCCCTTGGACTGTGTAGAATAGCCTACAAACACTCCCATTGCAGCTTTCTCATCTAGCTTGCTTCTCTTCACAGCAGGAATATGTGTGTAACACACTAATCCAAAAACTTTCAGATGTTTAGCAGATGGTTTTGTTCCAAACCATGCTTCAGTTGGTGTCATACCAGCCACTGATCTAGTAGGCAGCCTATTGAGCAAATATACTGAAGTATAGACTGCTTCAGCCCAAAAAGTCTTTGGCAACTTCTTCTCCATTAGCATACACTTGGCCATTTCTACTACAGTTCTGTTCTTCCTCTCACTGACTCAATTTTGCTCAGGTGAGTATGCCACAGTTAGCTGATGTATAATCCCTGCATCTTCACAAAATTGATTAAAATTGGAGGAGGTGTACTCCTTGCCATTGTCTGATCTTAATGTCTTCAACTTCCTACCACTCTGTAATTCCACCATGGCTTTAAATTTCTTGAACACATTAAACACTTGAGACTTGCTGCTTAAGAAATAAACCCATGTCATTCTTGTAAAGTCATCTATAAACAACACAAAGTACCTGTTTTTGCTCAAGGACTCTGCGTTCATAGGACCACACAAATCAGTGTGGACTAATTCCAGCTTTTCAGATGCTCTATGAGCAGTATTGGTAGGAAATGATTTTCTGGGAAGTTTTCCAAGCTGACATGCCTCACACACTGATTCTGATTCACCAATCTCAGTCAAATCCCTTACAAACTCTTTATCTTTAGCCAACTTTAACCCTTGTAGATTAAAATGACCATATCTTTTATGCCACAACACAGTGTCATCAACCTTGGCTGTATAGGTTGAATGAACTGCTGATGCACAATTCAACAAAAAACTACTGTCTTTCATTTGTATTTTTGCCACTTGAACACCCTCAGGATTCCAGATTTTACAACACAAGTCTTCAAATTTTAAGGTATAGCCTTTTTTCATCATTTGAGGTACACTCAACAAGTTATTATGCAAATCTGGAATATATAACACATCTGAAATAAGTTTCATACCTCTTCTTGTATTAACAGCAACCACACCTTTCCCCTCAGCTTCAACAATTTTTCCATCTCCAAGCTTGACCTTGGTTCTGACAGTCTTGTCCAAGGATGCGAACACCCTATATCTTTTGTCATATGACTAGTACAACCACTATCAATGAGCCACACCTGAGAATCACACTATTGGGTTGAATGCTGAGCCATGAAAAGACTATCTACATCTTGCTTATCGTCTGTACAATTAGCTTGCTGAGTGGTCTGTCTTCCAGAATTTTGCTGCTTCTTGAAGCAATTTTTCTCTATATGGCCAGGTTTGTTGCAATACCAGCACTGCATAGTGGACTTGCCTTTAACTTTGTTCTTGAGCTTGCAACTTACTGCACAACTCAGAAATAGTGAGTTTAGTGAGGTCACAGGACTCTTCTATGGCAGAGACCTTGGCTTCAAATTTTTCTGGTAGGCTTACCAGCATCTTCTCAACAACTCTTTGATCTGACAATTGTTCTCCATACAATCTCATCTTGTTCACAATACCCATCAACTTATCTGAATACTCTTTCACTGTTTCTCCATCCTTCATTCTTTGTGACTCAAATTCCCTCTTCAAAGTTAACAACTTTACTGATCCAACTCTGTCACTGCCTTGGAACTCATCTCTGAGTTTATCCCAGGCTTCTTTGGCTGTTTTCAAGCCAACTATTCGAGAGAAAATCTCTTCTGATACTGCTGCATGTAAAAAAGAGAGAGCTTTAAAATTCTTGGTATTATTCTCCTTCTGCTCCTTGATCTGCTGTACAGTAGAAGTTTCTGAAATTTCTATGGGTGTATACCCATTCTCAACTGTAGACCACAAGTCATGAGCCTGCAGTAGAGCCTCCATCTTTACTAACCAAAAATCAAACCCCTCACCAGAAAATATTGGATGTGGAGGTAAGCCTAATGATCCTATAGCCATCCTTCTCTTCTTCACAGGTCCTCTAAGGTCTGAAAGCTCCGATACCACTATTGCAATTCCTAGTCTGGATGCTTTCAGTGAAGCAGAAGAATAGAAAAGCAATAGAGAGCAGAAAGTACGTAACTTGAGTTCTAAGTCTTTTTCTTGATCTACTCTTTTCTTACAGTACAGTACAAGATATTACATGATATTATCAGCTCTTAGAACACTCTAGAGCCTTGTCTCACAGCCACATAATAAACTAATAATAACCTTTAACTAAGTCAAAGTCTAACTAGTAACCTTGACTAAACATAGACTACAATACATGTAATACAACTATGCAGACTAAGCAAAAATAGGAAGAGCCTTACAACTCTAACAGTATCAGTGGATGCTAATGCGATTAAGTCTGCATTGATTACTTGTTGGAGTTCACACAAGCAGGTTGATTATCAATGTTGGGTATAATTTTTGTGAAGATAAGCAACATGTGTTCCTTTTCTCTTAAAAAAGGGTCACATTTACGTGCTATCTACTTCCTGTGATGGACCGATGGTGATTGGGATAACAGAGAAATGAGGACTGATTTGAGTGTAGCGAAAATTATTGAATTACTCTAGTTTCGGTCTGATTTTTGTATGAGTTAAACTTTCAAGCATATAAAATAACACTTCAAGTGTTAGTGAGGATTGATGCAATGCCTTCTAGTTGTTGTAGTCCTTCTTATTCATACGAATACATATGCTGCAATGCCTTGTATATGTGTATGCTGCAATATGACCTCATGGATCAATGTCTTAAGTATTATTGTTTTCGCTCTTTCTTTTTGAATGACGTTGCATTTTGATGCTTGCTTAATAGCCAAACTCTTATTTCGTGTTTTTGAAGGTACTGCAGAGATAACAGATCATTTGTGAATTTCAGGAACTTGCGGGTCTTTTTGAACGAGCTTTAGGTGGAATTTCCTATGACAAACTGGATATAGCTTGTGAACTTAAGGAGAAGGTAATCAAGTACTGCTGCATCAAATACTGGACGTGACTGTGAATTAGATTGATTGTATAAACTGTGTAATGGGAGTTTGTCGACAAACAGCTTGATGCACCTCAATTAGAGCCATACGAGGATTTTTCGTTTATTTATAATCACACGAGTGATGCTAATATTCTGCAAACATTATGCAAAAAGCTAGAATTGAGGGATGCTGAAGACCTTAAACAAGAGTCGTTAGCTTTGGAGAAGATGTGTATTAATACTACTGGAGATTTGCGGGAAGGTATGTAAGAAAGGTATATGATGCTCAAGAAGTATGAAGAATTATTGCAAGCAGAAGGTGTCGTCTTAATAATTTAACATTAATATTGATAATTTTGTCTCAACTTAAACCTCCCTTCGTATTGCAGACTTATGTGCGATATTGCATCAAGCAGTGGCTTGAAACATGACATAAAACATGTCCGAATTAACGGCAGATTGTTGGTGTGGATTTGAAAACAAAAATGTGTTCACATACTTCTATGTGTTGTGGTGTTTCAAAATGTTTGTGGTGTCATTCTGGTAAACGTTCACGAGATTACAACACGTCCACTAGGGACACCTGTGCTAAATGCAACCGTGATTCCTAAATCAGTGAGTTAGTTTTGTTAGTGTGTTTTTGTTTTCTTTTGCTCGAGAACTAGCAAAAACTTAAGTTTGGGGGTGTTTGATAGCATGAAATATCTATATAAGTTATGCACTTTTAAGTTAGGTTTTTGTTGAGTTTTTTTTATGGAACTTGGTATATTTCATGCCTGTATGTTGTCTTTTGCAGTGCATTGAGCTTTATAGTTGATTTTGGAGAAAATCATTGATATTTGGGCATTTTTGGATCAAGAAATTAAAGGAAGAAACCAGCAATGCAGATTTCGGCCGCTCAAGCCAATGCTTGAGCTGGAGTATGTAGACCATTTGAGCGGATGCTCAAGCTAAAACATTAATGGAATTGAACTCCGTTCAATCTGGTGTTCGAGCGGTGACGTGGCTGACCCATGTTTTTATCCTATTTCCCATCTAATATAAAAAGGGCATTTGGGATAAAAATCAAATTATCTTTGAACGGCAACTGCTTTTTGAGAGAGACCGAAGAGTTTGCAACAGATAAAATATTGTAGGGAGAAGAAGCAAAGATTGGATTGAAGCTTACCTTCAACTAGTTTTCTTTCTTTCTCCTTTGATTTATTTTTCCTTGGTAGTTTCTTATGAGATCTTTGAATATGATAGATTGTATCAAGTTTAGCATGAACTAAACCATTTTGCTAAGGCTACGATGTAGCCGAACCATGATGATTCGGATTATTGATTTATATTATTGAATTGATTATCAATCTTGTTGAGTATATATCATTGTGCTTAATGCTTTTGAATGTTTGATCACCATTCGATTGATTGGTTGTGCATGTTGAATAGAGAGAGGATGCATGTTACGTGCTCTTGTGATATATGCCATGATTGAACGAAAGACACCGATGTGTCAACGTGATTTGTACGGTGTTCTATGAAATACCATAGAACTTAATGTGCTTGCATGTTTTTAAATTCACATAGAGATATCATGGGTTATCGTGTGTGGGTAATTTCAATTCTACACGAGAGAGAGTGTTGGATAGGTTAGGGTATTTCACCGTCAATAAGGATTGATAATGATTTGATAGTGTAGTCTTGATATTTGACTTGGATTGGTTAGGTGAATCATATGTCTTAGTGTTTCATAATCTGATTAAATCCTTTCTGTCGTGTTCTTGTTAGTATAGTTTAGTTTAGTTTAAGTCCACAAACAATCACTTTCGACTTCTCCAAATAATTTAGGATTCGGACAATTTTAGTACTTAATAGGTGAATAGTCCTCGTGGGATCGACATCTTTTTTTTCACTATATTACTTGAGTGATTCGTACACTTGCGAATTTGCGTAACAAGTTTTTGGCGCCGTTGCGGGAGAATGTTTAGTTCTATTGATATTGATACCAACTAATTCTAAATTAATTTGGATTCTTTTATTTTTAGTTTTACTCTCTTTCTCGATATTGAGATTTACCATTCATTCTTCTTTTTCATCGAGTGTTTCTCGCACTTTGCATGAGACGCTCAAAAGTGTGGGATTGCCTTTTGATCCAGAAATTGAATGGACTTGTCGACGTTTGAACAAAGAGAGAAGAAAAACTTTAGAAAGAAAGAAAAACCCATGTACGATCTTAGTGAGGGGATGAATAATCAAGCGATCATTGGAGGTCAAATTGGTGATGGTGCTGAGAATAGAGCCCAAGCTGGGGGTGTTTCACAAGAAAGGGCTATAAGAGATTATGCTGTGCCTTTTGTCACAGGTGCAACTGCAAGCATCAGGCGGCCAAATATTCAATCGAACAACTTCGAAATCAAGCCGACCATTATACAAATGATGCAAACATCAGTGTCATTCGATGGACTACCTAGTGATGATCCAAATGCTCATATTACTAACTTTCTTGAGATATGCAATACTTTCAAGGACAATGGAGTTTCAGATGATGCGATTATACTAAGGTTGTTTCCGTTCTCACTCAGAGACAAAGCAAAAGCGTGGCTGAATTCTCTTCGGCATGATCTATCACAACATGGGATGAGCTTGCCCAAAAATTCTTGGCAAGATTTTTCCCACCAGCAAAGACTGTTAGGATGCGAACCGATATCACAAGTTTTGTGCAGTTTGAGATGGAGTCTTTGTATGAATCTTGGGAGAGGTAAAGGATCTACGACGGAAGTGTCCACATCATGGTCTCCCCCATTGGTTAGTGGTGCAAACATTCTACCTAGGTTTGGCACAAAATATCCAATCTATAATAGATGCCGCAGCGGGAGAAAGTTTGATGGGGAAGAGTCCTAAAATTACATATCGGTTACTAGAGGAAATAGCTGCCAACAATTATCAGTGGCCATTGGAACGAGTGACACCGAAAAAACTGGCAGGAACTTATGAAATTGACACTGTTTCTAACCTTGCTATTCAAGTTGCAAATTTGACAAGAAGGTTAGATAATATGCAAGTGAATTCAGTTCAAGCTACTAATCTCATTTGTGAATTCTGTGCAGACAATCATGCAGATATAGATTGACAGATGGGGAGTCCATTTGTCACCAACAACGCGGACCAAAACAACTATGTTGCAAATCCACGAAGGTAAAATAATGCTTACTCCAACAACTACAATCAGCCATGGCGAAATCACCCAAACTTCTCTTGGAGCAATCCTAATAATTTTTTGAAACCTCCACCAGGTTTTCAAACACAAGTGAAGAAAGCTAATGTGGAGGAGGTATTATTAGCACAATTCATGATCAAGGTGGAAAATAGATTTCAAAATCAAGATGTCACTATGCAGAACATTGAAAGACAAATTGGACAGTTAGCAGCTATATTAACTGAGAGACCTCAAGGTTCTTTTCCAAGGACCATAGAGACAAAATCCCAAAGAGCAAGCAAATGTGATCACATTGAGGAGTGGAAAGACACTTGAGCAACCCCAAAGTGTTGTCAAAGATGCCATGGAAAGCTTAACTACCATCACACAATTTAAAAGTTTAACAATGTCAATTGAGAGACCTTGGTCCAGCTGCAGTCAATTAGATTTCCCTAAACAACGATCCTGACTTTGGTCCAGTTGCAAGATCTTTTCTTATCAAAGGAGTCTTGGTTGGTCTACCCTAAGAGTTTCCTAAGACAAGCATAAGCACTAGGAAATCGACAGTTGCACAATCTAGGATAATGGTCTATTACCCAATCAATTATGTTCTATGTTCCCAAAACTTGGATCTTATGCAAGTTCTTGTTACTTCGTCAAACACCGGGTCATAGTCAGCCGAATATGTTTAACTAACAATTCCTAAAATTATGATGTTGATCAGGCATGCATAACAATAGGAAATAAGCAATCAATCCAGAGAACAAAGAATTAAACTTAGTCTGATTGTCAATTAAATCTGTGCACAAGGTTTATGGTAGAAGAATTACCAAACCCTAGCTAGAAAAGAGTTTAGCTACACATGCTCATGATTAAAACAGTATAAATACTCATGGACAACGTTCAAATCAATGAAAAGTCGAAGTTTTGTTTGCTGGAGAATTGATCTGCTGAACTTGATATTTCTTCTCCTCCTTATTGCCGTCACACTCTCTCCAATAGTAGCCCTTAATCGTGCAGCCCCCAAAAGTTCCCTTTGTCCAGGCTTATCACTCCTTATATAGTCCTTAGCAAGCCCTAAACTGGCCCAATTGTCCCTGCCACGTCAGCAACTTAATCACACAAGTCTGACTCTCGCAATCCGCGGCCGCAACAGGCTGCAAAACAGGTCACAAATTCCGTCTAATGCCAGCTTTATCCTTCTGTAATACCTGTCATAAAAATACCAATATGGGTAGTATGTTTGCACTAAATATCATAGAAAAATAGTAATTTTAAGCCCGTAAAAGTAGGTATATTTTACATCCAACAAAATCCCCCAAACTTCAACCTTGCTTGTCCTCAAGCAAGCAAACAAGAAAAAGTTTAAACCCTTTAAGCATCAGTTGAAAATCTGCAATCAAGAATTGGCAGCACAAGTACTATTTCATTATTTCAATGCAATCTTGACATCCGGTAGAAAGTTGCACAGCCTTAACTCTGCTCACAACCACTTTAGTCTACACAATTATTTTTGCACACCCTTACCAAGGTACACACATAATATATAGAAGAGAATTTTCACTCAAGTGTATAAGGGTGGTGTTTACTCTCTTATGAATTCATAACCTGCAGTCATATGCTCACATGTCCACCAATCTTACTTCACACTAAAATTTTCATTCAATAAATCAGAAGGACTTTATTGGGGCAAGAAATTTGGCTAAGAAAGGCTCAAAAATGAACAAAATAAATGTAAACTGGATTCAAACTAAAGTTATCATGATCCAATCACAAGCAAGCTCAATGCAACAAGGATAAGCGTCAATGAATAACATAGGTTAGATACGGGTACGGTTTAACAAAATATGTGATGATCATGCCATATATCACACAGTCTCAAAAATAGGCATCCATCATAAGACTAATCCTAACTCCATCTACCCGAACCAACATAATTAAGTACTAAAAAAAAAAAAAACTCCCTCCACTCCAAATCAATGAGTCAGAGTATCAGCAAACTAGCTAGACATCAGCTCTCAACCACAGAACATCAGGGTAAGCTCCTATCACGGATCAGATCAAACATCTCCCTCTATTGAGCTTCAAATCGCTGCATTGCCTCCTTCATCTCATACATATGTGTTCCAATACTCATTTGGAGTGACTCAACTGTTGATTCGAGATGCTCCAATCGGGTGATCACCTGCCCCTGCAAACTCCCAACTTGCTCAACCTCGACACCCAAATCAGTCACTTTCTCCTTAACAGCTTCCAACCTTTCGTCCAAACTACCACACCCTGCACCATCATTTCCTTCTTCAGTATTATGCACCCGAGACTCCTCAAATGTCCCAGAAGTTTTCTGTTGCTGCCTAACAAGCTGCACCTCACTTCTATCAAACCAAAACCTGTTCAGAGGTGCTTTCCTTTTCTCCTGAACATCACCCAACTCCTTTTCCACACTTTCAGCAAGACACAAGGTAGTAATCAATACCCCAAATGGCAGCACTTGACCAGGTTTGTTATCCTCTTTCACTTTAACAATGTGATCATATATAGTACTTGCCATGCAAAAATCCAAATCACAGATAATGGCATACATCAAATAGCAAGATTTTGCATTGACACTGGAAAGATGAGTCACAGGTATCACATTCCTGGTCACTATCTGAGCTAACAGTCTATAAGGCTACATCAAATCTACATATAAAATCACATTTTTGTTCGGCTCATCACTATAGTTCCCAGTCAAAGTTTCCACTACAATTCTCCAATCAGGCCACACAGTGTCAACATTTGAGGTTCCAAAATC
This sequence comes from Tripterygium wilfordii, assembly GCF_013401445.1. NCBI lineage: Eukaryota > Viridiplantae > Streptophyta > Magnoliopsida > Celastrales > Celastraceae > Tripterygium > Tripterygium wilfordii. The sequence continues at coordinate 8,711,111 of NC_052236.1, read as the reverse complement.
CCTAAATTTAAAGCTAGTTTCTTCAATGGTTCGGGTAAGCTCAAAACAGATGAAACCCTCCTTGGGTTGAAAAAGAATTGCTTACCTCGCATATATGCCATACAATGGTTATCATTGACTATTAAATTGGCATAAAACTCGTAAACCAGTTGTCGAATAGCCACACCTGGAACACTGGTGATGCTGAGCCACCCCCTCTCCTTCAATTTGTAATACCAATTGACCCGCTGGAAGTGCTCCACCACCACATGAGGTTCCACATGCAAAGCCCTCTTGGACCACACTTCCTCACACTCGATCTGCACCTCAGGGGATATGAATCGGTCAAAACTCTCCTCTTCTTCCACAGGGACATCCGAACTTGCACCCACCTTTCCCTTCTTTTTGCTCGCTAACTCCTTCTTCCTCTTTGCACTTCTTGTAGCCATTAGTGAACCCGATATTGCTGCCAAATCTCTTTTTTAGGAAGGTACCTCTTTTGGACAGAGAAGGTAAAAGGTTAGGGATTGCGGCTGTGGGTAATAGGCACCAACCCTTCTCCGTATATATCTTTTTTTTTTCTTTTTTTTTTCTCGTCTTTTTTTTTTTACGGACACGGGTCATTGCTTATTTGGATCTGCTTCAGGCCACACTTATGTCACAAAAAGGCTACAAAGTCCCCAGAACTCTGCTTATACACTTCTCTCCACTATTCAGACTTATCTCCCTTTAACACCACACTTGAACTCCTCATCACCTTCTCAATAACCTTCCAAACACTTCAACCATAGTCTCATAATGGATTCTATTTTATGACTTATGACACAGGCATAACACATCACATAGATGGGAGGGTTTAGCGTAAGAGCAGAATATTCAATCAAAAGACTGGGAGCAAAGGCAGGGTTCAAGGTAGGCCAACATTGACAAAGAAGGCCTTCATCACTTTCAAAGAACAAAAACATAGTATCTATTTCAGATGGTCTAATGCAAGTTCTGGCTATACAACATCATGAAATTCATAGCACACAAAATTTCTGAAGGCTCCTCACAAGTTAATTGATGCTGCAAATAATATGTAAACTAAGTAGACATTCATTGCAAAAGATTATGCAAATAATCACACCATCAGTCTCAAAGGCACTTCATAACAATTAAGCACAAGTATGCCAATTCTCGTCTCAAAACAATTTCAAATGTTTTTAAAAAAATTTTCGGCAAAAGCAAATTCCCTCTCCCCAAAACTTGAAGTTGACATTGTCCTCAATGTTTAAAAAGAAAACAAAACGAAAATTGCAATGACAAAAATGAATGACAAAAGTGAATGAAAGAAAAGGAAAAGAGACTTAGCTGATTTAATTGTTAAAATGGTGCTCCTCTTCCACATGGGTTACCTCCCATGAAGTGCTAAATTTATTGTCTTCAGCCAGACATAGCCTTGGATTCGGTCAGACATCAATAGAGTGGAGATATACCACTTTATCCACAGGAACTTGTACATTCTCCCAATAAGGCTTCACTCGATGGCCATTAACCTTAAATGTCCGATCAGAATCCAGATGTTTTAACTCTAATGCACTGTGAGGGAACACTGCTTGGATCACATACGGTCCATGCCACTTGGATTTGAGCTTTCCCGGAAACAATTTCAAACGAGAGTTATATATCAGCACCTTCTGTCCAACAGAAAAAGTTTTCCGCACAAGCTTCTTGTCATGGTACTGCTTCGCTCGCTCCTTGTATAATTTGGCATTCTCATAGGCTTCATGCCGTAATTCTTCAAGCTCGTTCAGTTGCAAACGACGCCTGTCTCCAGCTGCCTTTATGTCAAAATTGAGCTTTTTAATGGCCCAATAAGCTCGATGCTCTAATTCAACCGGCAAGTGACACTCTTTCCCATAAACTAACCGGAACGGAGACATCCCTATTTGTGTTTTATAAGCCGTTCGGTATGCCCATAAAGCATCAGTCAACCGAAGAGACCAATCTTTTCTATTTGGATTCACCGTTTTCTCAAGAATGGTCTTGATTTCTCTATTGCTTATCTCCACTTGCCCACTCGTCTGAGGATGATATGGGGTGCCCACCCGGTGAGTGATCCCATATTTCTTCATTAAGGCGGAACATGCATAATTATTGAAGTGCCTGCCACCATCACTAATGATCGCTCGTGGCATCCCAAAACGAGAGAAAATATTGTCCTGCAAAAACTTCACAACCACTCGATGATCATTAGTTCGTGAGGGGACAGCCTCGACCCATTTGGACACATAATCAACACCAACTAAAATATATTCAAAACCAAAAGAGTTAGGAAAAGGACCCATGAAGTCAATTCCCCATACATCAAAAAGTTCAATGACCTGAATATTTGTTAATGACATTTGATCCCTGACAGCTATGTTCCCCGTCCTTTGGCATCTATCACACTTATTGCAAAAAATCCAAGCATCTTTAAAAATAGTAGGCCAATAAAATCCAGTTTGGAATACCTTAAGTGCAGTCTTTTTAGGCCCAAAGTGGCCTCCACATGCATAGGCATGACAATGATTCAAGATCTCTTGTTGTTCACTTTGTGCTACACATCTACGAATAATTTGATCCGGGCAAATCTTAAAGAGGTAAGGATCATCCCATATGTAATTTTTAGCCCTTGAAATTATTCGCTTCCTTTCCTGGTAAGACAAATCTGTAGGAAAATAATTAGTAACAAGATAATTCACAATGTCAACATACCATGGCAGTGTGTTTATGGACAGGAGCTGCTCATCTGGAAAAGAGTCACCCAAAGGAAGTTCTTCATGTTCATTGTCAGGTAGCAGCCGAGAAAGATGATCAGCCACTACATTCTCACTTCCCTTTTTATCTTTAATCTTCAAGTCGAACTCCTGCAAAAGAAGTACCCAGCGTATTAACCTAGGCTTGGCATCCTTTTTAGTCATTAAATACCTCAACGCAGCATGGTCCATATACACAATAACTCGGGAGCCAATGAGGTAAGATATGAATTTTTCCAATGCAAAAATCACCGCCAATAATTCTTTTTCCATTGTTGAATAATTCAGCTGAGCATCATTCATGGTGCGAGAAGCATAATAGATGGCATATGGTGTCTTATTTTTCCGCTGGCCCAGAACAGCTCCGAGCGAATAATCACTGGCGTCACACATTAACTCAAATGGCAGCTCCCAATCAGGTGCTTGCATAATAGGAGCTGAAGTGAGTGCTTGTTTTAACTTATCAAATCTGTCCGGCAGTCATCTGTCCATACAAATTCAGCATCCTTTGTCAGCAATACACACAAAGGTTGCGAGATCTTGGAAAAGTCTTTTATAAATCTTCGGTAAAACCCCGCATGACCAAGAAAACTCCGCACACCCTTTACTGTGGTAGGATGAGGCAGCTTTGATATGACTTCGATTTTTGCCTTGTCGACTTCAATGCCACGGCTGGAAATCAGATGACCCAACACAATTCCTTCTTTCACCATGAAGTGACATTTTTCCCAATTCAAAACAAGGTTGGTTTCTTCACACCTCTCTAACACCAACCTCAAATGCTCAAGACATTCATCAAAATCAGCTCCAAATACACTGAAATCATCCATGAAAACTTCAATAAACTTCTCTACCATGTCAAAGAAAATACTCATCATACATCGCTGGAATGTAGCTGGTGCGTTGCACAGCCCAAACGGCATCCTTCGGTATGCAAAAGTGCCATATGGACATGTGAACGTGGTCTTCTCCTGGTCTTCAGGTGCTATGGCAATCTGATTGTATCCACTATAGCCATCAAGAAAGCAATAGTGACTATACCCGGCTAGTCTCTCCAACATCTGATCAATGAATGGTAGTGGAAAATGGTCTTTTCGCGTTTCATTGTTCAACTTCCTGTAATCAATACACACTCTCCATCCCGTGGTCATTCTTGTAGGTATCAACTCATTATTTTCATTCTTCACTACGGTAATGCCACTTTTCTTCGGGACTACATGAATTGGACTGACCCACTTGCTATCTGAAATCGGATAAATTACCCCCACATCAAGTAGCTTGAGAATTTCAGCTTTGACAACCTCCTTCATATGTGGGTTCAACCTCCTTTGTGCCTCTCGGGTAGGCTTTGCATTATTTTCTAGAAAAATCTGATGCATGCATCTTGAGGGGCTGATCCCTTTTATATCTACAATAGTCCAACCAATGGCTGTTTTATGCTGCCTCAGTATCCGGATCAACTTTGCCTCCTCCCCTAAACTTAGATTTGCTGCCACTATCACGGGTAAAGTATTATGTTCACCCAAGTAGATGTATTTCAAGTGACTAGGTAGCTGCTTCAGTTCCAAATTAGGAGCTTTAACTGTAGAAGGAACAAGAGATGCATTAGTAGGCGTCAATTGCTCAAAGGGAGGAGTATTCTTACCACCATAAGGCCGGTCCAACTGGAATGCTTGAATGACCTCCTCTATACGGTCATCCTCAAACTCTCCTTCCAAAATTGTTTTCTCATTCAACCCATACGCCACTACTGCTACAATTGGCTCCACACTAGTAACCTGAAAAGCCTCACTCACAAGATCATGCGTAGTATCAACATCAAAACAATCACTATGATCATCATGAGATTTAAGAGCATCAAACACACGAAATTCCAACTCTTTGTCATTTACTGTCATAGTTACAGTCCCTTTTCTCACATTAATATTCATGTCAGCAGTAACCATAAAAGGTCGTCCAAGTATGATAGGTAAAGATGAGGATCTAGGACTATCTTCCATATCCAACACAATAAAATCAGCAGGCAAGATTAAGTCATTTACAGTTACCAAAACATCCTCTAAGATCCCTTTGGGTCTTTTGACACTACGGTCAGCTAGTTGCAATATTATAGAAGTCTCTTGAAGCTCTCCCAACCCAAGTTTTTCATAGACAGAGTAAGGTAACAAATTAATGCTTGCTCCTAAGTCTAATAATGCCTTTTCAAAAAATTGATTTCCCACTTTACATGGTATAGTAAAACTACCAGGATCTTTAAGTTTTGGTGGGAGTTTATTTAACAATACAGCACTGACCTCTTCTTTCAAAGCAATTTTTTCATGAGCAGCAAATTTTCTCTTTTGAGTACAACATTCTTTAAGAAATTTAGCGTAAGATGGAATTTGTATAATAGCATCAAGCAATGGAATATTAATTTCGACCTTACGTAAATTCTCAAAAATATCAACTGCTTTAGAATCAGTTTTCTGTTTGGCAAACCTTTGCAGGAAAGGTGGAGGATCTCTTTCCCATTCCTGTGTCTCCACTGGTGCAGTTTTGTGGCCTGTTTGTACCCTGTCTGTAGCTTTACTGCCATTTGTGGACTCTGTTTGCAGCTGCTCTGTTTTGTTGATTTGCTTGCCACTTCGGAGAGTTGTTACAGCTTTCAATTGCTCTGGTTGCCCAGCTGGGTTATTCAAGGGCTGTGAAGGTAATTCTCCCTTCTTCCTCTCACTCATCTCCTTAGCCATTTGTCTCACTTGGGTCTCTAACTTTTGAATGGCTTGAGTTGTTTGCTGCATAAATTGCATCATTGTGGTCTCCAAGTCACTCCTCTTTGATGTTTGCTGTGCAGGAGCTGTTGTTTCAGCAGAATTCTGTTCATTCCTCCATGAGAAATTTGGGTGATTTTGCCATAGGTAAGATTGATTTCTCATGTTGAAATTTCCTTGCCCCAAGTAATTGGCTTGTTCTTGGTCCATCATAGAAGTCAATGGATAGGCTTCAGTCACATGGTCATTATTTGAACAAATAACACACACAATAACTGGCTTTGCTGGCACCGAAGTTTTCATATTCATTCCCTTCATGGCTTCCACAATCATGTCAATTTTTCGATTGATATTTCCCATCTCAGCTTGTACCATAGTGTCAGCACTTACTTCGTACATGCCTTGCTTCCTTGTTGAGCTTCTACCCCGTGTAGAAAATTGTTGAGAATCTTCACTCAATTCTTCGAATAGCTCCATCGCTTCCTCACTACTTTTTCGCATCAACACTCCATTACAAGCTGAATCAACCTTCATCCTATTAATCTCATTCAACCCTTCATAAAAGTGCAGCACAACATCATCCTTATGCAGATTATGAGTTGGGCAACGAGTTAAGCGGCCCTTGAAATCTTTCCAAGCCTCATAGAATAGATCACCATCTTTTTGCTGAAAATTTTGAATTTCTCGCACCAGCTGCTTGGTTCTATGAGCTGGAAAAAATTCCTTTAAAAACTTAGTCGCCATCTGCTCCCATGTGCTAATAGTACCTGCTTCAATAGAGTTGTAGCACATCTTTGCTCCTCCTCTAAGAGTGAATGGGAAGAGTACCAGTTTCAGATTATCAGTAGACATCCCTGTCATGTGTTGAGTACGACAAAGATCGGTAAAATCCTTTAGATGTTGGTGTGGATCTTCATCTAACCGCCCCGCATAATGTGGTACAGAATTCAGCAATTGAGGTGATAAACTGATATTAGCTGCTCCAGTAGGTTGATATGTAATACATGATGGCTGGGCAATGTTCTGTGGGATATATTTGTTCATCATGGGTATACGCGCATTACCCTCAGCATTCCCAGCACCACCAGCAATTTGAATCTCTCGATTGGGTGGATTTTCAGCCATGTTTCTTTGTCTTAATGCTCTAGTTGTTCTCTCAATTTCTGGGTCAAATTCTTCTAATGGTTGATGTTGAGAACGAGTGTTGACCATGCAATTTAAGAGACAATTCTGGACCTGCACAAGAAATATATATACATATTTTTTTTAAAGTAAGTTTGAGTAGGAACAATAACTAAATAAATAAATACACACTACTGCCATAAGAAACAACCGATAATAAACTTAACAGTCCCCGGCAACGGCGCCAAAAACTTGATCGATACTTTTTATTGCAAGAAATACTTGCAACTCAATACCGACGGGTTTATCCCAATCGCAAGTGTACGTGCCAACTGACAGTATAATAGTGAATGTGGTCGAATCCATGAGGACTGTATTAACTACCAACTATAACTACTAACAATAGTGCAAATTAAATTCAGATGCTTCTAATATTAACTAGCAATAAAATTTAGATAACTATCAATGGATGAAAAACTAGCTTGGGTTTGGCTTGCCAACTACCTCCACCTATGCACACAGATTAATATGCAATCACACAATTTAAAAGTTTAACAATGTCAATTGAGAGGCCTTGGTCCAGCTGCAGTCAATTAGATTTCCCTAAACAACGATCCCGACTTTGGTCCAGTTGCAAGATCTTTTCTTATGAAAGAAGTCTTGGTTGGTCTACCCTAAGAGTTTCCTAAGACAAGCATAAGCACTAGGAAATCGACAGTTGCACAATCTAGGATAATGGTCTATTACCCAATCAATTATGTCCTATGTTCCCAAAACTTGGATCTTACGCAAGTTCTTGTTACTTCATCAAACACCGGGTCATGGTCAGCCGAATATGTTTAACTAACAATTCCTAAAATTATGATGTTGATCAGGCATGCATAACAATAGGAAATAAGCAATCAATCCAGAGATTAAAGAATTAAACTTAGTCTGATTGTCAATTAAATCTGTGCACAAGGTTTATGGTAGAAGAATTACCAAACCCTAGCTAGAAAAGAGTTTAGCTACACATGCTCATAATTAAAACAGTATAAATACTCATGGACAACGTTCAAATCAATGAAAAGTCAAAGTTTTGGTTGCTGGAGAATTGATCTGCTGAACTTGATATTTCTTCTCCTCCTTATTGTCGTCACACTCTCTCCAATAGTAGCCCTTAATCGTGCAGCCCCCAAAAGTTCCCTTTGTCCAGGCTTATCACTCCTTATATAGTCCTTAGCAAGCCCTAAACTGGCCCAATTGTCCCTGCCACGTCAGCAACTTAATCACACAAGTTTGACTCTCGCGATTCGCGACCTCATCAGGCTGCAAAACAGGTCACAAATTCCGTCTAATGCCAGCTTTATCCTTCTGTAATACCTGTCATAAAAATACCAATATGGGCAGTATGTTTGCACTAAATATCATAGAAAAATAGTAATTTTAAGCCCGTAAAAGTAGGTATATTTTACACCCAACAAATGAGACAAAGCAAACCATGGGAGATTCAAGCATAGCAAAGGCAAATGCACCACAACCCAAAGTTGTCAGTCCACCATCATATGTTCCATCGATTCGTTTCCCACAACGTCTGACGAAAAATAAACTAGATAAGCAATTTTCTAAATTTATTGATGTATTTAAAAAGTTGCACATTAACATTCCTTTTGCAGATGATTTAGAACAAATGCCAAGCTATGTCAAGTTTATGAAGGAGAAGCTTAAGGACAATGAAACTGTTATGCTTGTGGAAGAGTGTAGCACAATTATACAAAGAAAGCTTCTGCCAAAGCTAAAAGATCCAAAGAGTTTCTCAATCCCTTGCACTATTGAAAATTCTTATTTTGAAAAATCTTTATGTGATTTAAGTGCAAGCGTACATCTAATGCCTTTTCAGTCTTTAGGAAACTTGGACTTGGTGAGCCGAAGGCAACTACAATTTCTTTACAATTGACAGATAGA